>NC_136914.1:179441717-180834039 GCF_949752795.1 Hyperoodon ampullatus
GCTCCGGAGAAACAGCCTGAGTCTCCTCCCTCCCTGTTGGCTTTTGTTTTCACCCTCTTCCCCTCCCTCTGCTCCTTCTTTCCAGATGTCTGACTGAGCCCCTCTATTATGTCAGCTTCCCCGGCATGCAGTCACTTGATATGCTAGAAGAAAGCTATAATAATGCTAACTTCCAGACACTGTGCTAAGACTTCATTGGTATTGCTTCATTTAACCTTGGCCATAATTTCATGAAGTTATTATTATCCCTCACTTTTACAGATGAAGAAATCAAGGCTCAAGGAGATCAAGCAGCTATGGAAGGCCACAGAAGCAGCAAGTAGAAGAGCCATCTCCCCACTCAGGACTGGCTTGATCCAAAAACCCACACATTCTATCACCATCCTACAGTGATGTTAGGCAGCCCGTAGCTAAGTGTGGAGGATTAACAAGTAAGCAGACGATCAAAAATATCGTGCAGAATATATTGCTAGAAATAAGCTCAGAGTCATTAGAACACGATGTTGAACCTATCCCAGCTTGGCAGATGAGAGATTGAGGGTGCGAAAAAGGAGACAGGGTTAGCAGGAAAGGCAGGGCTTAAGCTGAGACTTAAGGAGAAAGCGGAAATTGACATTGGAGGGGGAATAAAAGATGTTCTGTGCAAAGGTGATAGTATTTTCAAACCATGGATGTCTTGAGAGCAAAACCTCCTGGGAACTACTAATGGTTTACTACAAGGGAGCAGAAATGGTAAGTAACCAAGAAGCACTAAGGATAGGATTGAGGAAATAATTATTCATAAAATACTTATAGGCTAGTATAAGGGATGGAAAAGCAAAAATGATGGTGTTCCCTGGACAATTACAGGGTCCAAGCATGTGGGAGATGAGCAGGTGGGCACGTCCTGTACAATGGGCAGTAGGGAAGGTACTGCAGAAAGCTATCACACGTGTTTTAGAAGGCAGGGCTGAGGAGTCACAGTGAGCCCACGTGCTTGCACGTGAGTGTGTATGCACGCCTGTGCACATGTGTTCAGGGCCTGGGTGTGTGCATGTATGTGTGTGCATGGAAGGACTCCAAGGCAGAAAGAAGAGAGGAAAGAGGGAGAGGGCTATGGCTGGAGGGCTGGGACACTCAGATTAAGGGATGTCATTTGCTATGACAAATGTTAAAATAAACGAGCGGCTATAGGTTCTTCGGTAGCGGAATGGTGACCTCATACGAGACAGATTTGTATGACGGGGAAACCAACCAAAGCATCTAGTGCAGGGATCATAGCACATGACACATCTTGCCCACTTGAGTGTGTTTATGGGCCTGGGCAGTTAGCACTCCTTGCACAAGAAATCAGAGACTCAGGCCCTTGCCATGTGGGGAAGCTGGAGAGAAAATACTAGCATATGTTGAGTCTGTTATTGAACAATACAAACCCAGCTGTAATTAAACGTGAAGCTACAAGATGCTAGGCATTCTGAATCAGTCTGCAGAATAATCACTTAACAAGGATATGGATGCCGATGGAGAGGTTAGGGAAGGGAGTTGGGAGGACAGAGGTATGTTCTGATACTGATGAGTCTTGCTTGGTTCAGGGATGGAGGGGGCCCTACTTTGTGCCAGGTGCCACATGAGGGTCAGCTCATTTCATCTACGGAAACACACTTCGTGACAAGTTATTCGACTCCTTCCTAGATGAGGAAATGATGACGTTTTTAGGGCTAGTCCCATGCCAGGGCCAGGTTGAGCTTGCTGGTCTGTCTGATCTCAAGCTTTCCCAGGCCTGTATCTCTGAGATGCCTGAGAGGTCTTCCCAAACCATCTCCAACTGGGGGTGATGTCCCTGCTGTGGACCATTCAGTTACAGCTGGTTTTCCCTTGGACAAAAGGCTCTTCTAGCACCACTAGCAATGCCAGGTGCCAGCCACACCACCCCAGAAGTCCCACCAGCCAAACGGCCTTGATCTGACACTCTCTCTGGCTAGTGACAGAGGCTGTCTGCTTCACTCCCCAGGCAGGCACCGTCGGAAGCTGCCTGTGCCCAAGCATAGGAACACTGCCTACAGCTGCAGCACCGGGATGCTGGCAGAGCTACACATGGTCCTGCTTTTTGTTCTCTAAGATAATTATTCATCCCATTAACTTCTTAGGGTTTGGGCAAAACACTCAGGACAACTCTGCAGTGTCCAACAGGAGACTGTCTGATGGGAGCAAAACACCTAGCCGTGGAACACTAGATAAAGCACCCCAGAGAAATTTCTGGAAAAGTTTCTGCAGCCTGGTGGACAAAGAGAAGGATTCTGGCACTTAGTGGGGGCATCCAAATATATGCAAGCCTTCCTTGTGCGATCTCCTCTTTTATTACTGGACCCTTGTAATAGCTCTGGATAGAAGTTATCACTGTCCTCAGTCTCAGGACCCTGTGAGGCGAACTAATTTCTGCAAGAATTAGAGACTTACGCCAACTTACCCAAGACCATGTAGCATCAGCACTAAGGCTGAGCATGTACATCTGTCTGTTCTGGCTGCAAAGCCTGGCTCTACACCTTGACGTGGTACCTCCTGAGAAACAGGAGCAAGTTAGGGAAGCAACATGGGCTAGTTTGGTGAGTCTGGGAGGTCTGGGACCTGGGTTCTGGGCTCTGCCGAGAGAACACGGCACCTCCCTGCTCTGAGGGGCACCCGTCCTGGGGTGACAGTGCAGGGCAGGGGTCCAGGGCTCCAGTGCTGGAGTCAGACTGTGGTTTTGAGTATCACACTACACTGCTAGCTCTATGGCCTTGGATAAGATGTTCAACCTCTCTGTGCCTCGGTTTCCTCATCTATACAACAGGGCTACTCACAAGATTGAGTGAATTCAGGAAAAGCCCTGAGAATAGTGCTGGACCCTGGGACACACTTGATCAATGGTTGCTTCAGTTTCCCTATCTATTCAATGAGAAAACTAGGCTGTGTCATGGTTATAAACTGCCAGTCCTCAGGACAGGTCCAGGAGTGGCTGGATTGGTCCAGCGTAGTGTTTGTGTTAAATTTGAATGCTTTTAACGTGGGCATGTGATTTCTGGGTCATCACAAGGTCCAGTGCTCTTAGACCCTCATGGACACTCTCTACCCAGCCCTGTAAACATTCGTGACTGAAACCCCTGGACAAGATGCTTTCTTAGATCTCCCCGCACCATGATATCTCATGAGTCTATGGCCTGGGCTGGAACTCAAAACCTCATCTTATTTAGGATTCTCTCTTCTGACAAAGCAGCAGCACCATGGACTGTTTTCTCTGAAAACTGGAATCTCATTTTTCAGTGTCTGTCAGGGCTCAGAGCTACCCAGGGGAGGACCCCACAAAGAACAGGCTTCTAGCAATTAAAATCCAGTTTTTGGGCTTCCCTGGTGGTGCAGTGGTTGAGAGTCCGCCTGCCGATGCAGGGGACACGGGTTCGTGCCCCGGTTTGGGAAGATCCCACATGCCGCGGAGCGGCTGGGTCCGTGCGCCATGGCCGCTGAGCCTGCGCATCCGGAGCCTGTGCTCCGCAACGGGAGAGGCCACAGCAGTGAGAAGCCCGCGTACCACACACACACACAAAAAAAATCCAGTTTTTCCAGATGCCAGGAGACTTGCCCCTATGGGAAGCTGGCAGCCACCTCCCCAGAAGCAGGGGTCTCAGGAGCTTGTCTCCAAGTCACACCAAGGCTGTGGCCACAACCCACCTAATGGGGCAAAGCAAATTAACCACCTTCAAAGGCATCTGCTCAGGTCTCTGTGGGCTTCCCTGACTCTTAGCAGCATAATATTGTCCCCACGGTGCCTAGGGATGAAAGAAAAATGCACAAAAACCAGCCACAAACCCAAAGCAAAGCCAACCCCTTCCTCGATGTAGCAGGGAGGGTTGATGGTAAATTTTAGGAAGATGCTGGCTGTCATCTTCAAGAGAAATGAGCATTCCATGGGAACCTTCAAAGGACTGTGTTGTTCAAAGATGGGGGGTGCCCTGTGTCTGCCACTCATCCAGAATACTGTGTCTGCCAAAATCAAGGCTCTGCCTCAAATGTCCCCCTCCTGCCATGTTCACAGGCCACCCACATCCACAGCCACCTCCCGTGTCTCCTGGGATTCAGAACCTGGAGCACCAGGGCCAGGCTGTTCCTGGATCTTTATACCCAGATCACAAGAGTCACTAAGTAGACAGTGCACTTCCATTTGATTGAGTGGATGAAGGATGTATAAGCACACATCTCTGTTGCCTCAGCCATGTTTTTCTCTCCTTTTCTTCTCTTCTGGAAGCTCTGCAATAGTCACTTGCCCTTGATGTGCAGTAGAACAGGAACACAGAAGTCAGGTCTCAGTAAGGAGCTCCTAGCAGGGAGTCAAAGATCACAGCCTGAGAGCTCACATGTAAGAGCCTTCAGCAAGAAGAATCATACTGTGTAAAGAACACCTACTATGTGTCAGGCACCTGTCAAATCCTCATGTAACCCAAGACAGCTAAATATGAACATTTAATTTTTCCTATGAGGAAGCCAAAGCATATGATATAGGTGACTTATGTGGTCCTGCAGCCAGTAGGGGTGTGAGCAAAGATTTCTTAGCGGTGTCTGACCCCAAAATGCTCTTCTCTTGGAATTAGAGGATTACTTTGAGGCTACACTTCGACTCACAATCTATGTTTTCAGTTTTTTAATTTCTTGTAATGTCTGAAGGTATTCATGTTTTATCATCCTGCATGGGCTGAGGAAGCATTTCAAAGTCCCAGCCAACCTTAGCTGTGCTTGGGGACCCAAGGGATGAGTTCTGTCTCTTTACTGAGAGCCGAGCTTGAAGCTGTAGCCATGGGTACCTTGGAGATGGTGGTGGCAGAGATAATAGAACCTGAGGTTTCATTTCCCCAAAGGAAATGAAACTCAGGAGGGCACAATAGGTCCTCTCTCAACTTGGAGACTTTCCTTTCAGCTTTTCAGCATGAATATCTTATTAAGTGCTGTATGCCAGTGAAGAGCATTGGCTTTGGTTCAAACAAGCTTACATTTGAACCCAGGCCCTGCTACATACCAGTTGTGTGAACTGGTTTTCTGCCTCGGTTTCCTCATCTGCAATAACAGTTCAATATGGTAACAAACAAATGATAACATTTATGTAAAGCACTTAGGCAACTTCTAGCACATTACTGTATAACTCCCTCTTTCTCCAGTAAATGATATGCATCGATGCTGTCATTCCAATTATTATTAGTGTTGTTGCTGAAGTATATTCCCTTACAGAGTCAGGGAAATAGGTATGACTGATATTTCAGTAGACTCCTCTATTATACACTCCAGTTTCCTTTCCATACAAGAAAACTCCAGCAGCCCCAGGGTCATACCTGGGCAGTGACCAGCCCAAGACATGCACTCAAAGCCCTGGGGCTCAGGATGAAGGATGTCAACATACAGATCCAAAGGTCTCTAAAGAGCCATCTAGTCCACACTCCTACCTTCCCCTGCTTCTTCCCATGGTTGTAAAGGGTTAACATGGTAATGAAAGCATGAGATCCTAGTTCTTATGATATTAATTAAAGTGAAAACTACAGATGGTGTTTAATAACAACTTCATCCCAGCAGGTTCCAGGCACTTTACCTAAATCAAACATATCATAAAGTTGGCATAAGAATCACAGAGCTTGGCCCTGGCACATCTAGCTAGGGATACATGACCTTACCTGGAGTGAAAGTAACAAACCATCTCTATTACTTACGCAGATGTGGCCTTAAATGGCTTGACAGTCTGATTCTACCCTACCACCTCCTGGAGCCAAAAATAAAGGCGTATTGATTGCAAAGATTAATAACGGAGTTCAAGAAGGAAAATGATGCAAAACACCTTTTCCTCTCCCTTCATGATATAAACGCCTGCCACCCTTGCAACCTAATTTTGTCACCCAGCACACGGGAGTGTATTAATTAAAGTGACACCAAGGACAGGAAAATCTGAGCTCTGGGGGTGTGACTGGAAATACATAAATATGCATCTCCAGGCTGGCTCAGGAAGAGAGGCACGTTGCCAGGCAAGATCAGCATAATTCCACCGAGGGGCGGGGGGAGAGGAGTGCACACAGCTCACCCCTGGAGGTCACGGCTCTGGTTCTCCCAAATAGCTCCCGAAACCAGACAAAGAAACTAGACCAAGAGTGACTATCTGATATCCCACCTCTTTTGTAGAGAACTAGGCCATCACTCTTGTAAACATCCCTTGATATGGCCTGGGGAGTAGCTCATATTTAATGGATAGTTATTATGTGCTCGATTTTCACAATACACTGACACAGAGTGGTGTCATTTTGGATGAGGAAACTGAGGCCCAGTATGGCTAGTCAACGGCTCAGCAGAATTCAAGACCATGTTTGATTAAAATCACCGCCCTGCACTGTTCTGATCAAACAGGAGGTTTCAGAGGCCAGGGTACAATGAGAAGGCTTTGTCCAGGGGACCAGTCCTGGGATAGTCCTTCTGATGGGACATCCCTCCAGGGTCAGAGCTTCCCTCTGCAAGACCATGGCCTGCTGTTTCCGCTCCCAGCAGCAGAGGCTACACTGGGACTTGGACTTCCCAGCCAGGGAAGCTCTTCTCCCCAGGGAGGGGCAGGTACTAGCAACTCTCCATGGACAAGTATGAGATTTAGTTGGGATTAACTTGTAAGGCATGAGGAGATGGTGGATGATTTTAGAGACTCCACGTTTGCATTGCATTATTTAGGTCAATTTCACTGTAGTCAGTAAATCAGTTTTAATAGTCGCCGGTGCTGTATGCCCTGATTTCAGATACTACAGGAGATGTGACCTCACCTCATCCTGAGCTCCCTTACTATAATTACCTGTTGGGCATCTCCAGCTGGACATCCATGAGCATCTAAAACGTATCTGGTCCCAACTGCTCCTCCCCTGTACACTTCACATCAGGTCAGGCATCACCAGCCACCCAGGCCCTGGAGCCAGGACCTGGGCTGTCCTGCTTCCTCACTTCAGCCTTCCTCCCATCTGTCATATCCCAACAGGCATGTTCAAGTTGACCGCCTCTGTCTTTCTCAGATTTCCCTCCTCCTCCAACAGCAGTGCTGCCCTAGTGCAGGAAAATACAGAGAACGTTCACTGGGCTGTAAGGAGATGAGAACTAAGCAGAAGCAGAGAGGAGCAGACAGACTGAGCTTAGTCTCATTAAGAGCAGGAAAGTAGAGTAGATTTCACCCCTGGCATCCTTCTGTGATTCCCACGTTACAGGGGCAGGCATCCTGATGTGCAACACTTCTTCTTTAACCAAAGTCTTGTATTATATATCTCATATTATCTTGCTTGTTCCCCTAATAAGCTTTTATTTTAAAAAAGAAGAAGAAGAAAGGCAAATAAGAGAAGATTATTGAGTGCTTACTATGTACGGAGCACTGTTCTGAGTATCTGCAGAACAACCTTTTCAGGTAGGGCCTATTATTGTTCTCAATTTACAGAAGGGGAGTCTGGGGCCCAGAAGGTTAACTAAGTTACCCAGAGTCATGCCTCCATTAAATATTGGGTCCCAGGTGTGAGTTCAGGCAGCATGGCTCCCTAGCCTGCATTCCTTCCATGCTTTAAGCTCCATGAGAACATTCTGTAGGTCTGCCTTCTTCCCCAGTAGGTCCCAGAACTGAGCACAGTGCCTGGAACATAGCAGGTAATCAATAAAGATCTGGTGAGTGGATGACTCCAGACTGTCCTGCTGCAGTGCGTGTCGTCACTGCAAGCCCCGATCATGGTTCCTGCTCCTGGGTCCCTCTGCTCCCCTCGGCTCCTGGCTCCACTGTCTGACTTGGCTTCCCTCCCCTACAAGAAATGGCACCTCCTCCTTCCCCACCTCTCCATCCATTCAGGCTGAGCCAGTGCTCTCACTGGGAGAGCACCCACCATCCCCACAGTCCCCCGAGCAACAGGCAAAGGCGAGCTCCCCAACGATCACACACATCTCACCAGCTGAGTTCTCCCCATGTTCAAAGGAAAAGCCCATGCCAAGATACTGTATGTTTTGACCACTGTTATTATGATATAAAGCACATTAGCCACGTGAGGGCATCAGGCACATGTGCACATCCCACAGCTTGTCAGATGCAGGAGTCAGGAATGTTCTGACACAGAGGTGCTAGGAGGAATCCTAAGGAGGGAAATGCACCAACAGCCCTGCCCTTCTCAGCCAAAAGCAGAGAGGGGAGTAGAAGAAGGCAGGCAATGCACAAAGAGATCAGATTCCCTTCCCTTCCGGGTGTGAGCAACAGAGTACATGGCTCTGATGTGCGTGCGTATGTGTGTGCGCGTGTACCTGTGTGGCCATCTCTGAGTGGGTGTGTGCGAGCTGATGTGTGTCCTCCCAACGTGGAGCTCTGCGGTGGAGGGAAGAAAACGTGTCTTTTCTTGACCCTAATCTGAAGCCTGCTTTGCTTAGTGGGCTGGGTCAAGAGAAGCCACTTCCGAGGTGTTCTGCTACTGTGTCACACCAGGGTAGCAGCTAAGTTGTTGATAGGCTTGCAAACTGTTGGAATGAGAAGGAACTTTAGAAATCTTGTAAAATCCCTGCATTTTATAGAAGAAGAAAGTGAGGCCCAGTAAGGACCCTCTTCCAAGGACACACAGCTGTTGAATTTGCCTGGACTCCCAGAACCCTATGCAGTAGACTTCGCACAGTGCCTGAGGGGCTGCTATAAAACCTGCCACTGCTTTAAGGTAGACCTTATCCTACGTTTCAGCAGCAGAGTAAGACAAGGCTCCTAAGAAAGGCCACCAATATTCACACTCAATGGGGCACATCCAAGTTGCACTGGTCAATGCCTTCTCAACTGCTCAGGACTCTTCCTGTGAGTCCAGAAGCCAAGTCATGACAATGCGAGTGTGCTCTAAGGGGTCCAGAGCTCGGGAGGCCAGAGGGAAACGCAGTGACCCAGAGGACACATGGGAAACCACAGAGGCTTTGCACTGATGAAGTCGGGTGTTTGGAAAGCATCATCCAAGTTAGGAATCCCCTTGATTCCCCCAGAGGATCACACAGCGCTAATCACAGGATTCCCCACTCCAGGCCTGAGCAAGCATGAGGCCCTAACCAAGTTCGACTCCATGTCCCTCGCCAAGGGGTATTTCATGGCCATAACCTGAAGCCAGGACATGGTCTTCTCCTACGGCTCTAGGTGGGAGGGTGGGGTGAGTAGAAGTGGAGGATGGAGGGAAGTCTATTGATGGAGGACCACTATGTGCCAGGCACTGTGCAGAGCCCTTTGCTGATGGCATCTCTTTCCACAATCACAGAACTTTTGGGATGTCAGTGCTATCTCACAGAGGAGGGAACTGGGGTTCTGAGAAGACTCCCAGTGCTTCTCTAGGGAACGTGTGGAAAGACATGAAAGGCAAATGATTTCCAATGTGGACAAGTCAGCTGCAGAATATAAAAAACAAAACACATCCACATACAACCATGCTCACACCTTCCTGAGCCTCTAGCTTCACTCTCCCTCCACTCCCCTACCCCTCTGGTATGGCTCCCAACCCATTTTCCATCCCAGGCTTCTTCCTGCATCTCCAGTTTGACCACCCAGCCTTACCCGTCATGGCATCCTACCTCAGCCCTGCTTCGTGGGTCCTGATTTTACCCATCCTTAGATCAAGCTGTCTAAGACAGGACTGCAGACTCCCACCTCCTAGAACATATTCTGCTGTGATTTGGCTTACAGTGAGAGATACTGGCAAAATGGTGTCATAAAAAAATGGATTTTGTTTCCTGTAAAAATGTGATGAAAATATTTTTATCAAGTTAGCTAATCATATTCTCTTTTTCATCTTTTTTTTAGGAAATAAATATTTTCAATTTTTTAAAAAAACAAAGTTCATTAGTAAAATCCATTTGGGAAATGCTGAACACTGTGGCTCCCTCCTGGAGACTTATGATGCATAATAACATAGTGAAGACTCTGAGAAGTCCTCTAAAAGAAAACTGTTAACTTTATTTAGCCCAGCTTTTTCAATGTTAGGAAAATAAAGTTACTATGAATTCACTTTTGGAAATGTTGGTGTATAGACTATCCAAAGACCAGAAGGTTCCAAAATGGGAATCAAATGCTGAGTCAGAATTGAGACTTGTATCAGAAACAGAGCATTCGGGACTTTCTTTTCCCCTTTACAAGCCCTTGTATTTCCATCTTGAGATGAACTGAAGAAACTCTGCTCCTTGAGAAAGGGAGATGATTAAGGATGACACCTCAGGAAAAGAGTCAAAAACAATATCAGAAGTTAAGGACCTAAGCACAAAATAACACAAAGATATAGTCTTTTGGGGTCTAAAGGCAAAACTGAGGACAACTGAGAGCACAAGTGAATCCCCTGCTCTCACCCATCAGTCAATGAGGTCTCCCATCTCGCCGGATCAGTAGACCATCACTTCCTGGAAACTGCCACATCCCTGGACATCCATGTTGATAATGCCATTTTACCCTTTCTCTTTCATCTCTGATTGCAAATCCTCTGTCACCTCCTCCATTTCCTCTGCCTCATCTCACCCACTTACAGATTGTTTGCTGTTTCTCCCTTACCCCTCAAGCCCTCTTACTCTCATGGGGTTATAGCAAGTGCCTCCATGATGCCAAAATATGGCCCTTCCACTCTGAGAACTCCATCAGTCAAACTTCTTCCAAAACCAGCTCTTCCTCTTGACTTCTCTATTTCCTCTGAGGACACTGTCATCATTTAATCCCCTAAACACAAAGTCTTAGGACTATTTACTAATCCTTTCTTTTTCTCCATTTGCCATATTTAACCAATAGAATTCTATTGCCATCCCTCTTTTTTTTCATTCCTGCTGCTACCCTTTTAGTTCAGTTTCTTTCCCAGTCACCCAGTTTTTGTAGTATTCTTGTCACAGGCCTCCACTATCCCAATCTCTCACTGCTTGATTCCAGCTACAAATTCCTCTCAGATCTTGCTTCTTAATCTATAAATCCATTTTTAAAATCTGGCTTATGCTAAAAATTGTTACTCTTCTTTCCCACATCCCTACCTGTCCTACTTGATGAGATTTCCTTTCTGCTCCCTTCCATGAACCCTTCCACGAACGCTTCCACACTGGATGTGTGAGTTGGCCCTTTTCTCTGCACCTCTTCTCTGGCTCATTTGCCCAAGAATTACCAAACTGTGGGCTAGTCTGTTCTCCCCCCATATCTAGCTAGAGGAAAAAATCAGCATCTTTCTCCATTTGATTCTAGATGTCCCTTGGAAAGCCTCCCACAGACCAGGTACCCAGGAAATGGATATTAAGTAGAAATCAAATAAAAGAGAACAGCTTTAGCATATTCTGCTGCACAGCTCAAAGTTCAAGAAATACAAATTATAAAAGTCCTATTCCACAGATTGATGGGTTATAAAAGCTTATACATTATATCTCATAAAACATTTTATAATACTCCAGGAATTAGCACACTGATTGATCAAGATGACTATCCTATAAAATTAACTGCAGTTAATTTTTCCTCATTTTAAAAATGAGGAAACAGGATTCTGAGTGGTTAAGGGTTATTCCAAATCACAGAGCTGGTACTGTATGGAACCCTATCATCTATCCTTTTTACTACACCAGTTATCACAAGAGAAGTTAGGAGATGACAATGTAGATTTTTTCAAGTGCCACATAAATCCATCCACAGTAGAGACAAATGGATTACCTACCATGACACAGCCGTAAGAAGCTCATTCATTATTAATGTAAATCGTAACCAAAGACACACTAGATCCTTCATCCCAAGAGGGGATAAATGTAGAGACAAACTCTATTCATGGAGTTTGAACTCAGACATGTAGAGAATCGTTCTGCCTAAACTGATATATTCCATTGGAGTTTACTGAAAATTATCTTTTAAAGCTCATTTCTGGGTTCATGTTCAATGCTCTATCAATGGCTTTACAGCTGTTTGAGAGAAGGTAAGAGACCGTCCATCAGGCTCAATGCTGCTGTTTTGTGTCATTTTCTCTTAGGAAAATTGTGTCATTTCCTCTTAGGAAAACTATCTCAGGGAAAGTTTTCAGCAATTATTCACAATGAGAGGGTCCAGAAAGGATCTAGTGTCAGTGTCTACCCTGGGGCAGCACATACATGAGAGCCTGGCGAGGAGGGAGTGATGAGGTACATTAGGGCTAGCAACTGACCAGCATGGACAGTCTGGAATGTAAATGCCCTCCTCCTCCAACCCTTCCCCTCCACCCCAGTTTCTCCCCAGTTCGGGGACAATGAAGAACTCAACCTGGGGCAAAATAATGCAGAAGGAGCTCGACCTTAGAGCAGGGACACATGACAACTACTCGCGGGGAAGGCTGCTTTGAGGAATCACATTGTACGTATGTCATTTAGGGGCTCCCTGACCCGGTCCTGCAGACTATGGCTCAAGATCCTTAAGGGAGATGTCTGAGAAAATGACAAAGCAAGTTAATTAAAATGTGTTTATGTGGTGGAAAATCAGCCCCATCTCTCTTTCCATCTTTATCTCTCCCAAACAGAGGGAGGTCATAAACACAATGAAGCCAGCATTCAAACTTCAGGGATAAGAAGAATAATGTCCTCTCACCGTCCAGCAGGGCCCCTAGTATAAAAACGCTGTACAGCCTGGTATGACACTAACCCGCAAAGGCAAAACTGAATGTGTCAGCTTCAGGTGTGCATGAGACAGACAGGACTGGTTCTTGACCTGTGAGGCAAAGTCAGAGGCCAGGAATGGAGTCTGTGTCAGGGGACCACAGGCAGGAACTGTGAGCATTCCAGGCAGCCCAAGAGGGCTGGGAACTGCAGGGGAAGTGACGATTAGGAAGCGAAGGTCCACAGCTAGGCCCCAAGTTCAGAAGCCTGGGCTTAGGTCAAAGAGCAGTTGGCAAATTCTGCCTCCTGCACAGCCTTTTTAGTGAAAAACCACATGGGGAGAGGCAGGGCAGGAGGGACAGCTAAGAAGGAGGGTTTTCATAGCAGCAAAGAACACAGGTATAATCTGAGTCCCTGCTCATGGAAGGGAGGTCTGCCAGACCTGCAGGGGATACGGCTGGTACCCTGCCTAGATCCCTTTTTGCAAGGATGTACCCACCCCTCCTGTGAGTGTTGGATGCTAATGGCAAAGGGGCTTTGCCCTCCACGGAGGGGAGCTCCCTCCCCTACAGATTACCCCCTCCTATCTCCTCTGCAGGGCGCAGCTCACAGCCCAAAACTGACTGATGTGGGGCTGAAAAAGGCCAGCCCTTTTGCCTGAGGATAGGACCATCTCTGTGGGGCCGCTCCTACCAGAGCTCTTGTAGGATCAGTCTTGGAGCTAGTTTCCGGCTGATATCGCATCCTTTCTTAGCAAATTTTCCCTACCTGACTCTATTTCTCTCGCTCTGCTTCTCTTGAGATTCTCCCCTCTCACACCCGATCCCCTAAAACATTTGTGGGAGGTTCCTCGGCACAGGCTCTGTTTGTAGGGATCCCAACTAGGGGCAAGAGGCCTGGAGCTTTGGGGTCAAATACATCATAAGGAAGATGCAGACTCCAGCAAGCCTCTCCCAGCCCCAGGCTGGCAGATGGAAGCTGAGAGGCACATACTTCCGAGTTACGGAAAGCTATGAGGCACAGAACTGAGAACGTCGTAAGCGCCCATTAAATCCTGGAGGTCTGACTTGATTGATAAAACTCCATATTTTCATACGGCTGGCTCTCTGCACACCTGCATTTCCGCTCTCCCCTAAGTCCTCAGGAGCCAGGCTCTGCAAGGACAATTAATTTCACTTGCTCACCAGATTCAAGCACAATTAGTCACTGAGTCTGCCAGTAGTTAATGGCAGCCAGAACCATCAGAACCATCATTTTTCTGTCTGGGGAAGGAATAAAATAAATAAGGCCCGAGAGAAAACCTGATCCACAGTGGCTGCTGGCTGCAGACAAGCTGAAAAACCAATTCTTCAGCCCCCATGTTTGGACTGCACATTCCAAGCTGTGCTGATGATTTTGGACTGGGTGACTTTGATCATCTCAGAGCAGGACTTTCTGACCCACCCCGCCCAAAACAGTCAGGGTCACTTGCTGTTAAGCCTGGAAGCTATTTCTAGAACAAATTCTCATAAGCCAAAATGTTCAACAGGACAAGAGATCAAGTGGGACTAGGGCAGGTAAGTTTTAATTAAGACCAAGGTCAGGTGTGATGGCTGCAGGCAGACCAAGACTTCCCAGGCAGCCAGTCTTCCCAGCACAAAGTGGTTAGCTAGTGGGAGGAAGAGGGTCTGATTGCCTGAGTCACCCTTGTGACTTGGAGGTGGCGGGAAAATGGGGATCAGAGATCAGTATGTTCCTGAGTGCCTCAAGAATCGGGGATTTAAAAAGAGGGAAAGAAAAGAGAGGCGGTAATCCCAATGGAGGACCTACCATGTGCTAGGTGCATCCGTATGGTGATCTCTATTAACCTTTTCAACAGGCTTATGGAGAAGGAATTCATTTTTCTAGCTAATAGCCCAAGGAAACAGAGCTGAGAAGATACCAACCTATATCAGTTGAATACTAAAGTCAAGGTGATTTCCACCCACCACGGTTCTACTCTCAATATTTTTCTGGTATCCGAGTTGGATAGGGCCTTCCCTGGAGAGAATGGAGTTTTGAGTCTGAACCTGAGTCTCCCCTAGGAAGTAATGTTTATGAGCTGAGCCATGAATGAAAAGTAGAATGTTGGAGGTAAATAATCTGCAAGAACATTTCAGGGAGTAGGAATAGCATGAGTGATGATGGGTTATGAATGAACAGTAAGGTCCTACTGTACAGCACAGAGAACTATATTCAATATCTTATGATAAACTATAATGGAAAAAAATAGTTAAAAAAAGAATATATATGTGTGTGTGTGTGTGTGTGTGTGTGTGTATATGTATAACTGAATCATTTTCCTGTACAGCAGTAATTAAAACAACACTGTAAATCAACTATACTTCAACTAAAAATTAAAAAAAGGAGAGCTTCCCTGGTGGTGCAGTGGTTGAGAGTCCGCCTGCTGATGCAGGGGACACGGGTTCATGCCCCGGTCCGGGAGGATCCCACATGCCGCCGAGCAGCTAGGCCCGTGAGCCATGGCCGCTGAGCCTGCACGTCCGGAGCCTGTGCTCCGCAACAGGAGAGGCCACAACAGTGAGAGGCCTGCGTACCGCAAAAAAAAATAATAATAATAAAAAATTAAAAAATAAAAATAAAAAAGGACATGACGCATTTTGCAGATTGGTGAGATTAGAGAGAAGTGAGCTCATAGAGCTGCATCTTGAGATACACACAAAAAATACAATACTCCAAAGAGTGATGGTGCCAGAGCCCCCTCAGACACCAAAAACACCACACTGGAGTCTATAGAAGGGCTTTAAAATAGGAGATGTGCAGGCAGCATGCTCTTTCTCATTCTTTAGTTACATGGCACTCAGAGGCCAAGAACCCTGTTTCTCCAACACCAGCCCCCTGCCCCCCAACTTTAAATTGGCCAGAGCTGAGGCAAGGCCTGGGATGGGCTTCCTGGCAAGAGTGGGGTTGTCACTAATGACCCTTTCAATTGAGGCCTCAGTGGGGCAGGAGGTTCAGGGCCCTGTTGGGTGCCAATCCACCCCAGGAGGAAACCTCAACTTGGATGATTCAGCAGAGAAGCATTTTTTCTTATTGATGTCCTGAAGGGAAAGATCAAAGAATGGACATAATGTACTCATTTCTACTTCTCCACCAGCCTCCTTCAAACATGTTCAAAGACAATTACGGCCCCAGGCTTCCCTTTTGCCCTTTCTCAAGCCCTAAGAGCAGAAATTGTAAACTGGGAAGAGTGGACTTCTAGAAGGATCAATACCCAAACATGAGCTTCTTCAACAGGTTGTGTCTGTGGAGAGGTCTCGTCACCTCAAATGGTCTTTGCATCTTTATACTCTGGTTCCTTTGTCCACCTGAATCTCACATTTAATCTCATTTTCTCCAGTCTTCTTAGAGACTAGACCCCTGATCAGTCTCTCTTTCTCTCACCCCTGCTTACTCTCATTCTAGAAGCACAACCAGGTCTGCCTTATCTGAAAACAATAACTACAACATCCAAATCTCCCTGGACAGTTCCTCTCCCGACCCCAACCCTACACCATCACCTCTGCAAGCTACAGCCTTCTCTCCCTTGCCTCTTACTGTTAAAATTCTCAGTAACAATATATCCTCACTTCTTCAAGTTTGGTTTATACTCCTTGAAATTTAAATTACACCCTTAGCATGCAACTAAATTTCTCTATCTATGGATAAAGGAGAGGGAGTTATACTCAGCTAAGTCCCACCCTATATGTTAAGATGCATCATTATAGGTAATCTACACCTGCCATAAGAGAAAACAGGCTCTCAAAGAGTGCTGATGACCTAATTTGTCATTTAACCCAGCGTTTGTTCTAGTCTCTCGTGCCCCATCACATCTAGAAACAGGACATCTTCCTGGTGGCACGAGGCCTAACTGCCATGGCAGCGATTCTCAGTGGTGATGGGGGCATAGTTTCAACCCCCTGCCCACGGGATTCTGAAATCAACCCCGGACCAACCGCCTCCCCTCCCCTGCCGCATCCCCACAATGCTTGCTCCTTGGAACACCATGCCAGTCCAGCTCCTCGGGCGTCCCCTGCACCTCCCTAACCACAGACCTCCCTCCTCCTCCTTGGCCACACCCACACGCAACTCCTGTCCAAGGTCTGTCCATGCCCTCCTGGTTATACAATCTACAGTATCTCCACTGAGAATTCGTTAACGTCCACAATGATGAGTGCATTTCCTGGCAGGGAGCTCTGAAAGCTCTGGGTTTCGCAGTCTTTACTTGTCTCAGACCAGTAGGTATACATTTCCAGCTGTTCCTCAACCCATCCTAGGGGGATCTGGGAAGGCCTCCTGGAGGAGGTAACAACTGAACTGAGTCTTCAGGGGCAGATAGAGACATAAGTTCCCTGGAGAAGCAGGAGAGCAGACTCCTCCAGGCAGAAGGAGAAGGATGCAGAACAGGGGATGCAGAGCCAGGAAGCCCCCAGTCTGCTGGGGAAATGTGTCACTGGTGGGGGTAGGGAAGTGCGTGACGCAAAAATGTTTCCAGAGAAATGACAGCTAGCTGAAAAGAAAATGAAAGAGAATCTAACAAGGCAGCAAGCGTCCCTAAATTAATTTCAGGATACAAAGGCAATCCACCTGCTGGAGTCACTACGGTGATATTAACATACTCCAGTCCCTGTCACTGAGGCAGCCCCACTCCCTGTAAGGAGTAGCATGAGGGTGTTGAGCAGGCAGTGATGGTGATGGCCTAGGGAGGGGGTAGTGGGTCAGTGTGGGTGGTTATAGAAGGAGTCACGTGGCTCTGGGAGGGCAGCCTGGGTTCTACTGCATCTGCCCTAACCTTGACCACATCAGGCCACATGCTGGTCTACACCACCAACCCGTCCCTCCTTTCTCTGCCCAAGCCTGGTCCTCTGGCCATGCCACAGAGGTCCTGGAACTCCCAATAATATTGCAGGGTCACTGTGAGAGTAAGTGTGCGCGGAGTGAGGGAACGGTGCAGAGTATGACAAGGAAACTAGGCAGCAGGAAGCTCCAGAAAGGCCAAGCTTAATACCTTTCACCCTCCTCTTCAGGCCACGTCCCACCAGCATGCACGTTCTGCCAGTCACCCTCTGCTGTATCTTCTTCCACTGGTGCTTCTTCCACTAGAGCTGCCCCCTGGAGATAATACCCTCATCCCTTCCTTAGCCCAGGAACTCACAACTTCCCTCTCCAATATGTTCACACAAACGCATCTCCCAAATGTGTCACCATGATCATGGCTGACTCCTGATTGAAACCCTTTCTCCAAGTCATTAACTGTAAAAATTCTTGATCTCATGTACAGGGCCCTCCATCCAAGAACCTGGCCCAACCTCAGGTCCAAGTTTATTCCCCTGGCTCCCCTATGAGCTCCGTTCTCCACCTAATCTGAACCCAAGAAGAGAGAAAAGGAGCACTTAAGGAATTATCTGGATACCTCCTTGGGGTCCAGCAGTGCATCCAACACTTCCAAATGTATTAGCTTCTTAAAAAAAAAAAAAAAATCCGAACAACCCTCATAAAGCAGATATTAGTATTTTCATTTATTTCTGGAAAAAGGAAAAAGAAAGAAAACTAGAACCAGAAAAGTTAAGTTGCGCAAGGTTTATTAATTTCCAGAGCAAGGACTCAGGCCCTTGTCTGACAGCCTCCACAGCTTTGCTCCTTTCACTCCAACCTGATGCTTCCCCAGAATACTCTCTAAATTCCCACCTCTGCTTTTACCCAACATGCATTGCCTCTTTACCTGGAATGCCCCGCTCACCATCACTTTCTAAATCTTACACCTCCTTCACAACCCAGCTCCTTTCCTGCCACCTCAGCTGAAAATAATTATTTCCTCCACAGTGCCTTTGGCCCACGCATCTGACACATCGCTCTGGGTTGTTCTGCTGGCATTTCTGCTTCTCTCTTATTTCCCATGTCAAACAGCAATGTCTCTAATGAAGGGTCCTTTCCAGGGACGACAGCATATGCCCCCACTCTGCCCACACATTGTCAGCACAGTGTTTAGGCAGAGCTGATGCTCAACTAGAGTTGAATGAATGTCAGGGTTCCCCAGGCAATTCATTCAAAAGCACCCTCTCAGTGTACTTCCTGGAAGAGCTTACACACTAGCAAACACGGCGAGAGCATCCCATCCCCTCTCTTATCATGGCCTGGAGTATTTTTTACGTGAAAGCAGCAGTAGAGAGCAACAGGTCCTGGATGATGAGGACAGGAAAGACAGACTTACCTTCTCAGAACCAGCAGGCTTCTCTGTAGCAAGAGACAAGGGTCCCAACCAAGGCCTTGAAGATGTGGGGAAATGGTAATGAGTCAATATAAGAAGGCTATGGGAGGAAGCTCAGGACCACAGAGCTTTCATGAGCTGTCAGGTAACAGTGGGCAAGGCTCTTAATTTCCCAGATCCTCTATTTCCTCTTCAGTGAAATGGGAATAATATGGCACCCACCTCCCAGAGAGTTGGGATGATAATGAGATTATGAGACATAATGACATTATGTTTATAACACATTTACTAGAGGGTTCAGAACATAGTGGTTGTACAGCATTTATGGACTATGGTCGGTAGAATGAATGTCCAACAACAGGCTCTGAAAAAATAAGCAAGTAAATAAATAAAAAAAAATAAAAATGCCTGAATTGTAGAGCGCCCCGATTTCTAGGGTATGATACTCCCACCATGGCCAATTTCAAGCTAAAAACATGATGTCACCAAACTATGACTGAGTCGACTCCAGCATACCACCGCTTGTGGCTCACACACACACACACAAAAAGTGTTAATTCCATGTGCCACTCTCTCCCTGTAAATAAAGACAGACTTCTCTGCTAGGTGAAAAAGGAAACAACTACGACTTCCAATTGGGGTATGGAGAGAAGACTGAGACCTCAGGCACCCCCAACAGAGGCTGAGCATGCACTGAGCCTGCCTGCATGCCCTCAGCAGCATAGACTTGACTGGGTGGAGTGCCCGGGGTGTGGCCAAGCTCATGGAATGTAGGCACCTGGAAAGAATCACAAGCTTGCCTGTTCTGAGAATTCTCTTCAAATGCACAAGAGCCTCCTTTTGGCATCCGTCTCCAGGGAAGATGGCTCAAGGCTAGACAACTTTTCAGTTGTGGTCATTTCTCAATTTCCAAGGATATGAAGAACATCCTACGTTTTTCTTCATGATTAATTTCTGTTTCATTTCTCAGTTTGCCTCAACCAGTCTGGTAAAGCAACCTCTTCTTATAATCAGTACTTAAGTGATACTCAGTTCCTATGGCAACATGTCGGACTAGTAGCCCTCACATCCAGCTCACGACCACTCCCAAATAAACAGCAATTCCAACAGAGATCCCGTTTATCTCTGCCTGAAACCTACTCAACATCAGAGACCTCACTTTATAGAAAATTCTAGAGGCTTGTTGTAGACATGCAGAAGGAAAATAGGGAAACAAAATTTCACTGGACAAAAGTGAAAATGAGCTTCTTACAGAGATGTTTTTAGGGATGTGTGAGTGCCAGAGTAGACAGGGTGAGCTCCAAGTCTCTCTCAATAACAATATACAAATCTGATTGGAGAGGTGATCTCTAGACCTTAAGAGAGGAATTTTTGATCTGACAAAGAAAGTATGAACGAATCGTCACAATATTGTTTTAGAGCCCTTAGTGAAGACTTGACATGGGGCATAGGAAGTGTCCTGAGGACTGGTAATCTGAGACATGGTGCTGTGAACCATACAAAGCCATGATATCTACTCTAAAGCAAACATCTTTCCTCCTTTCCTCCTTACGAGCAGCAGAAAATTGCCATGTAATCCTTGGGATTCCAGCTTTTTATGGTCATTGGTCATGAACAAATGCTTGAAACACAGCACTGAAGATGTCTAGTAAAATCTGACAGGAGAAAAAATTAAAAACTTAAATAGTCCTACAAGTATTAGAGAAACTAAACCCATATTTTGAAACCTTTCTGCATTGAAAATTCTTGGCCCAGTTAGCTTCACTAGTGTGCTACGAAATACTGAAGAAATAGATATTTCCAGTCTTCAACAGACTCTTGCAGATAATAGCCAATGAAAGTTTCTTCCTGTAATCAAGTGTCTAAATGCTCATTAAATCTATTTCCTCTTACTGGACACAATGGAAAACTACATTTTCTAGCCTTCCTGGCAGTTAGACTGGGGCCACGTGCTAGATTCAAATTAATGGCATATGGACATAAATTATATATAAAAATTCTAGACCAGACCATAAAACCTGAGCCTATATACTCTTTCCCCTTCCATGGAAACCTAAGGAACCACACATTTAAGATGAGAGCCTTAGAGTATGCCCAGATTTTGGACCTTTAATCATCTCCATGCCAAAAGGAGTCTCCTGAACTATTCTAGACTATAATGCATCCAAAATGAATTGTATTAAGGCACTTTGGCATTTAACTGTTATCACAATATAGCACAGATTAACCTGACAGATACTCATACCCCTAACCCAACTGATGAAACTAGCATAACTTTCACAACAAAATCTGACAAAGATAGTAGGACAATGGAAATTAGAGGCCAAACTTAATCACAAATATAGATGTAAAAATCCTAAATAAAATATCAGGAAAATGAATACAGCAATATATATTTTAAAAGATAAACATTGTAACTTAATTGGGTTTCTTTTAGAAATGCAAAGTTGGTTTAGCATTAGAAATATCAATGTAATTTACCATGTTAACATAATAAAGCAGACAAAAAACCCTATGGTCATCTTCATAGATGTAGAAAAAGCATTTAATAAAAATGTAATATCCATTCATCTTAAGAAAAAACAAAAACTCTCAGCTTCATAAGAATGAAGGAATTTCTTAATCATAGTTACCTGGAAAACATATCAAACATCATTCTAAATGGCAAAATACTGAAAGCTTCCCTTTTGAGACAAGAAACAAGATGAGTAGTATTAGTGAGCTCAGGCTGCCATAACAAAATAACAAAAACTGGTGGTTTAAACAACAGAAATATGTTTTCTCACAGTTTGGGAGGCTGGAAGTCTGAGATCATGGTTGAGTTCTTGGGTGGGACAATTCAGTCCATAGCACTCCATCCCCGGCCTGCCAAAATCATGTCCTTATTGCAGTCCAAATACATTGATTCCATCCCAGTAGCCCCCAAAGTCTTAACTCACTTCAACATCAATTCTAAAGCCCAAAGTCTCATCTAAATATCTAAATCAGATGTGATAATTGAGATACAATTCATCCTGAGGCAAAATTTGTCTCCAGCTGTGAATCTATGAAATCGGACACGTTATGTGTTTCCAAAATATAAATGGTAGGACAGGCATAGGATAGACACTCCTATTCTAAAGGGAGAAACTGGAAGGAAGTAAGGCATGACAGGTCCCAAACAAGTTCAAAACCTAGCTAAGGTAAATTCCATTAGATCTTAAGGCTGGAGAATTATCCTCTTTGGTCAAATACCCTGCCTTCCGCTGGGTTGCCACCCTCAAGGCTCTGTAGGGCCACTCCCCTTCCTTGGCTCCTGCCACATGAGGCTCTCTGGAGAGGGCAGCTCTACCCCTGAGGCACTGGGCAGAGTGATCTTAACTCACTGAAACCAGAGAGGTGGGCCCCACCCTTTGAAATCAGGGCAAAACCAAATTTGTCCCTGGGCCTATGGTGGGAGTGGCAGCCCTGAAGATATCTGAATCACCTTCCTGGAAATTCTTCCTTTTCTTGAAGAATAGCATATGTTCACAGCTAAATAAATCTATGGTCCAGGTCTATCGAATCCAAAGGTTCAAGTGACTTCCTGCCCTCCATCCCACTTTCTCTGACTCCTTTAGTTCAAACTGGAAATGTCTTTGTTGGTGTTAATCCCTCTCTACTCCCGGATTTTGCAGAGATGGCTGATTAAGTCCACGAGGCACACCTGGGTTCTCTTTAGTAAATGATTGCTCTTTATTAAATGGCTGTTCAGCCAAACCATTAGTGTTCTCTTCAGAACACGATTTCTCATTTTTTGCAATATGGATAGGCTGAGAATTTCCCAACTATTCAACTTCTGGTTCCTCTTTGCTTAACAATTCCTCCTTCAGTTCATCTCTCCTTTCACCTTTTACCGTAATGAGTCAGGAGAAAACAAGCTGCTCCTTTGACACTTAGAAATCTCCTCAGCTAAATATCTAATTTCCTTGTCTGCGACTTCTACCTTCCACAAAACACTAGAATATAGTCAAGTTCTTTGCCACTTTATAGCAAGGATTGTACTTCTTACAGTTTCCAGTAACATGATCCTATTTCCATCAGAGACCTCACCAGAGTTTCCCTCAAAATTCATATTACTAGCACACACCTTAAAACCCTCCAGTCTCTATCCATTACCAGTTCCAAAGCTGCTTCCACACGTTTAGGTATCTGTTACAGTAGCACCCCACTTTAGCACCAACATCTGTATTAGTCAGCTCAGACTACCGAAACAAAATACCACAGACTGGATGGTTTGAAAAACAGAAATGTATTTTCTCACAATTCTGGAGGCTGGAGGTCCAAGATCAGGGTGCCAGCATGGTCAGGTTCTGCTGAGAGATCTCCTCTGGCTTGCGGACGGCCACCTTCTCACTGTGTCCTCACATGTCAGAGAGATAGAGAGAGAGAGAAATCTCTCTTCCTCTTCTTATAAGGCCACAGTCCTATTGGATTAGAGCCCCATCCTTATGATCTCATTTATCCTACTAACTCTTAGAGACCCTATCTCCAGATACAGTCAAATTGGAGGTTAGGGCTTCAACATATGAATTTGGGGGAGACACATTTCAGTCCACAGCATCCACTAACATTGTTTTTATTCAACATTATGTTGGAGGTCCTATTTAGTGCATTAAATGAAAGGAGAATGAAACTCTAAGGAATTGAACAAATAAACAAAATCCTGATTTTTCACAAATGATATGATTGTGTACATAGAAATTCTAAAAGACTCTATAGTTAAATTACTAGAATTATGACTGCTCTGAAAAGCAGTTACATTTAAAATAAACTAAATAAATTATTTTTCTACCTATTAGCAACATAAATATTCAAGATAAAGTTAAAAATTATAAGATACCATTTTAAATGGCATCAAAATTTCAAATACCAAGTAATAAATCTAACAAAAGGTGTTTATGTCTTTGTCACAAAAACATTATTGAGAGAAATTAAATTGAAAGAAAGAATATTTATATAAATGGAGAGACTACCATTTAAATGAGTTGGAATATCCAATACTGAAGAAAAAATTAAAATAAATAAATAATAAATGGAAAGAGAGATATACTATGCTCATGAATAGAAAGACTCATGCCAAAAAGGGGCCAATTATCTAGAAATATATTATAATTTTGTTTTGGGGAAATATAAGAAGCTTATTTTAAAATGTTTTGAAAGAATTATGCTTTAAGGCAGTTCTGGGGAAGAAAAACAAAGATGAGTGTGGCAATTACAAAAGTATACAGTGCATAGGGGCAGACAAATAGACCGTTCAAAGAGAAAGAAAGCCCAGACAGGGTCTCAGGGACATACAAAACCTGTTTATGTGATAAAAGAGGCATTGGCAACAGTGGCGCTTGTCAAAACCCACAGCACTTTATAGGAGAAAGAGTGGTAGAATATAAATTATATAAATTGTGATACAGGAATCTAACTGTAATACAAATGTATCACATAACCTCTGAAAGGTATGGGGAAGAATAAGCTTACCCAGTAACTCTGGCAAACAATGTTTTACTGAAAGGTGTAAGGCTAAGGACAAAAGGTAGTGTTCATAAATGCTGTGTTCTAGTTGGTAAATTTGTCTCTCGTGGAATAATGAGATCAATTCTGAAACCGGTTCATGTATTCACTGGGATTGAAAAAATAAGTAAATGAATGATAGATAGTGGGACCCAGGTTTCTGACTGTTGGAGAGGGAAATTACAGAGAAGCAAAGGGAGAAAACTAGAATGTAACATGTGACACTGAATTAGAAGCAGAGACAACACTATGAATTCATGTGTAACTTAGTAAAGATACAGATGAACAGATAAACAATTATAGACACATGGGTTAGTGAACAGATAGATAGATGATAGATAGATAGATAGACAGATAGATAATTTCCTAGCTCTAACCTCTGAGACGGTCTAGAAGCAGTGATGCCCCAGTAGCAATGAGCACAGCTAGAACCTTCATGTTAGATTCCAATACCATTCTTAAACAAAAGAAGCCAGGCTCCTTGGATAAATGGCTGATTATAGGGCTGGGGCAGGATATCGTGGAAAAGATGATTGTGAAAAATCCGGTAGTGTCAGAAAGCAAAGAAGTGCTAAAATATAAAAGAATGGGGGTATGCCACAGGAGCCAACCCAAAACAGCTCCCAATGGCCAAAGCTAAAATAATGGCCAAAAGCTAAAATAATTTGAGTAACAGAATAAATGCAATAGTATTGGATTAGCATTTGAAGCATAAAATATTCATGAGTCCACACTAATATAAATTAATAACTGAATAAATAAATAAATAGGGAGAGAAGGGATAAATTTCCCTTAGAGAAAAACTCCAAATAGCTTATGTAGATATTCACTCCTCCAGAAAGTGGAACTTATCCCCTTAACCCTGAGTGTGGGCTGTGCTTAATGACTCGCTTCTCAAGGACAGAGTACAGAAAAGATGAAAATGTAACTTCACATTAGAGAAACCTGGCAAACACTACCTTGGCCAGGTGAACAAGACTAACATCACCAGTCATGAATAATGTCCATAGAATGTAAACCTGATATGATGTCATAAGAAGGACATTTCTTCTTTATGGTCTTCCTCACAAAAACCCACAGGGGAAAAAAAAAAAAAAAGCAAGCAAACCCCAACTGAGGAACATTCTACAAATTATCTGTTATACAATAATACAACACTCCTCAAAAACTGCCAAGGTCATGAAAAACAAGGAGAGTCTGAATAACAGTCACAGACTAAGGAGACATGATAAATAAGTGCAACATGGGATCCTGGATGGAATCCCGGAAAAGACAAACGACACTGGGGAAAACTGGGGAAATCCAAACAAACTGTGGCATTTAGTTAATAGTAATTTAAATAGTAATAGTAAATGCTGGATTTTAGTCATGACAAATATACCATCATAATATGAGATGTTACCACAGGTGAAACTGGGTGAGAAGTATACAGAAATTCTCTGTACTATTTGCTCAACTTTTCTGTAAATATCAACTATTCTAAAATAAAATGTTTATTTAAAAGAATCACAGGGTAAAGCATGGGTTTTTTCAATAAATGGTGCTGTAAAAATTGTTTATTCACATGGGTTAAATGATATTCTCAAAAACAAATTCAGGATGAATAAAAAAATCTATATGTGAAAAATCAATGTTGTACAATGTTTAATACAAATTATATGACTTGGAGTTAGGTATGATATATTAAAATAACACACAAACAGAACAAACCCTAAAGGGATAACTGATAAAGTTGACTATGTTAATATTAAAATCTTCTTCACAAAAGATACTGTAAAAAAAAATAAAACATAAGCCCAGACAGGAAGAAAATAGTTGTATACACATAACAGATAAATGTAAGCTTAGTAAGAATAAAACTAATAATCCAATTGAATAAAAGCAAAAGCAAGAAGTATGAAAAGGAAATGTGCAAAAAAATAAGCTTGAGTGGAAATAAACTTATGAAAAAATGCTTAGCCTCACTTGTAATCAGGAAACTGCAAATTAATATAGTCATAAAATATCATGTCAGACTTATAAGATCTTCAAAAGTGAAAAGTGTGAAATCATCAAATATTCAGAACATTGACAAACAATGGTATTTTCTTTCACAGTTATTGAGAATGCAAACTTGCAAAACCACATTAGAGAGCAATTTGACAATATCTAATAAAATCAAACAGGCCTGTACCAATAAGCCAGAAATTCTAGTTCAAGATCTATATCCCAAGAAACATATCCATGTGTTCACAAAACACATATAAAAATGCACAAGGCAGGGCTGTCAATACTGGCAAAATATTGGAAATAATCCAATGTCAGTAGGGAGATAAGTAAATATACATGCTTGTATAATTAAAATATACTTCACTATATAGTATCTAAATAAATGGACTAGACCTTTATGTATAAAATATTGACTGTAGGGATTTTCCTGGTGGTGCAGTGGTTAAGAATCCACTTGCCAGGGGAAAACGGGTTCGATCCCTGGTCGGGGAAGGTCCCACATGCCACGGAGCAACTAAGCCCATGTGCCACAACTACTGAGCCCACAAGCCACAACTAGCGAAGCTGGTGCGCCTAGAGCCCGTGCTCCACAACAAGAGAAGCCACCGCAATGAGAGGCCCGCACACCACAACTAGAGAAAGCCTGCACGCAGCAACAAAGACCCAATGCAGCCAAAAATAAATTAATTAAAAAAAATATTGATTGTAAAGTGCAATACATAGAAGACCTTCTACTGTATATAGATTATATGCTACAATACTACCTATATACATTTGAAGGTATTAAAAATATTACACTGAATATTTTAAACATATAGATATAAATATATTAAGCTATTAAAAGAGATAGTAAATATATTAAATAATCCTGTATTTTATTTTTAGATGAATATTATATAGAGTAAAATTTTATTTATATATATGTAAACTCAACACACTCTGAATTCATGTCAGAAAATGCCTCTGGGTAGAATAAAAGGTAATGAAACTGGGAATAGGTTCAAATGTGTGTTCAGCTGTGTCAATAAGATTTTATTTCAAAAACATAATTTGAAGCAAATTGATTAAGTAACATTTGCTACATGTGGGTGGTGGGGCAAAAGTCTTTGTTATATTATTTTTAATTTTTTTAACAATTTAAATGTTTTGTACAAAACCCAAGATAACTAATGAGATGTGAACTATGCTACAAATACAAATATTGAGCAAACCCTGAATTCATGTACTTATAGAAATAATATTTGTAAATTCTGTGTTACGGTTGTTACAGAAAAGGAATGCAAATGTCATGATTTTTTACCATGCATATAAATACAATAACTAGTAAAAAAAAATGAAAGTAATGCTCAGGGAAATGGGGAGAATATCTGTGTATGGTATTTCTCTTTTTTCCATAGTAGAGATTCAAATAATTGAAGCAGGTGGTTATAAAGTATTTGGATTCCTTCAGTTTTTCAGATATGATTTTATAACTACAAAGAATAATTTAGGAACTAATATTTCCTGCTATAAATAAATATTTATCAAATTTCAGCAGTATCTTTAGTTCTACTTTTTTCATTTTTCTTCAAAGTCAAGAAAAAATAAATGTAAAAATGTAACGATTTCACTAAAAATAAATTTGATCATATGATCCCATTGTTTCCTAGATTACCTCTCTATATCCATAAGTATGCAGAGGCAGACACCTAAAATTATTTTCTCCAAATGGAAATATTGATTATTTTAGGGGGAAGGGGCTGAATTTTGGTGACTGTTAGTATTTTTTACTTGAATTTTTATGGTAAGAATAAGAAATATTTATAAAAAAGAATACAACCACTATTATTTTAAGACTCATGAAGCAATGACAATGAAGTACCACATGCCAGAAGAGGACAGCGTGACAAGGAATTTTAAAGAAAGGAATATCAACTGAATTGGAAAAGTTCAAGAACAATTCAAGGAAGAACAGACTTTAATCAGACCTGGAAGAGTAAAGTGTCACAAAGAACAGAAGGATGGAATGTGTGTTGGGTAGTGGGGGAAACTAACTTGAAAAAGACTGGTTCACTGACAGTGAAATGACTGTATTCAAAAATACAGGAATATTTAAATACTAAAATATTTAAATATTAAACATTTAAATACTGTGTAGGAAATACAGTATAGTAATGATACAATTTCAATAGAGGGAGTTGGCCATTAATATTGATATGTATAAAGTCCTGGGAAAGCATAGAAAAATAGGATTGTTCAGAGTCTGGTAGATCACAGAAGGATTCACAGAGGATGGAGTACTTGAGTAGATTCTCAAATAGAAAATTATGAATTTGAATTATTATATGAATTATGAGGGCTAACATTCCATGATGGAAAAAAAATGCAAAAGGACAGAAAGGAGACAACTTTTGATTAAAACGTGTGTGAGGAGAAATGGAGAAGGGTGAGGCTTCAAAGGCAGGCAAGGATAATGTTCTTTCCTTCGGTGCTTTCTGGAAGAGCTTATATATAGCAGAAAATCACTAATAGACTCTTTCTTGGAGCGCGGTGGAAATGGGAAATAACATGATCAAATTTGTCTTTTAAAAGGATGGTCAGAAGGAAATGGATGAAAGAAAAGCAGAAAAGATGGGTTTAAACACTTCCAAAGGCTGGGAGGAAGACATCCAGGTTTGTGAGCCCCTTCTCTAACAGTACAGTGAAGAGGGGAAGATGTTGAGAAATAATAATGAGGCAGACAATCTATAGGTGGCAAATGATTTCCTGTGGGAAATGGGGACAGACTGGGTTAAGGATGACTGAGTGACTTGGTGGATGGTGATGCTCTTCAACTAATGAATAATGTTGGTGGGATAGTTTGGGGGCTGAGCTAATGAGCTCAGGGTTGAACAAGTTGACTTTAAATGCCTGGCCTGGACCAGGGCCACAGATGTCACATCTTCCGCATTTGGTGGTAATTGAAGCCTGCAGGATGGATGAGATTGGCTGTGAAGGTCAGGAGAGTGAGCAGAGCAGTGAGCTGAATGTGTAAGCCTGGAAATACACCCAGTCAGGCATCCCCTAGAGTGTCCTGTATATAAGTGGCTGATTATTTTTAGGTGGCCTGTCAGATTTCATTTATCCAGCTTGCTGGTTTCAGCACTTTGTTCCATGTTGTTGATACCATTTAGAGTCTTGATTCTATCAGTCAACATATTAACCATACTAAGATGTTTCTGCTGAAAATGGTTTCTAGCTAGCACACACTAGTCTCCCAACTTCCTAGTAAAATAATCATAGAAAGGATAAAATGTCACATGATCACTCAAAACTTAACAACTCTCTAAAATAGAAAATGTGCTGTTCCTTTGCAAACATTTCTGGAACTGGTACAGAAAGCCTAAGAAGAAAACAGCTGGAGGTGAAAAGTCAACAGGATGAGATGTAAAGGAAAATGGTTTATAAAATAAAGAATTGCAAGTGAAAAACTGTAATTGCTCAGATAAAATCCATGTTGACAGTAGAGAACACAGAATAAATTGCATGAATGACACACTTCAAAAGTTGGCTCTGAATCCAGAGTAAAAGAATAAAGAAATGGAAGGAAAATGAAAATAAAATAAATTGATGATAGTTGCAGAGGCAAAAGACCAGAGCACCACCCTCAGAATAGAGTAGTTGCTAAGATACACGTAGAAAGTAGAGTAGAAGTAATAGCCAAAGTTGTACTTTAAAAAAAATCCTCAAATACAACAAAAAAACAAAATATAGGAGAAGGAAAGTTGAAAGAGTTTATCACATTCAAAGGGAAACCAATGAAAAGAAACCTACTTGTACACATACTAACAAAAATCTGTCAAAAATACCCTACAGAGGCTTCCCTGGTGGCGCAGTGGTTGAGAATCTGCCTGCTAATGCAGGGGACACGGGTTCCAGCCCTGGTCTGGAAGGATCCCACATGCCGCGGAGCAACTAGGCCCGTGAACCACAACTACCGAGCCTGCGCATCTGGAGCCTGTGCTCTGCAACAAGAGAGGACGCGACAGTGAGAGGCCCACGCACCGCGATGAAGAGCGGCCCCCGCTTGCCACAACTAGAGAAAGCCCTCGCACAGAGACAAAGACCCAACACAGCAAAAATAAATTAATTAATTAATAAACTCCTAACCCCAACACCTAAAAAAAAAAAATTACCTTTGAAGTATTTCATCTAAAAAAAAAAATTACCCTACAATTCAAGCTTAAGAATGGAAAGCAGGACAGATCCAAAGGAAGAAAAATAAAGCTGGTCACTCATCTCATGTGGAATCTACATGCTAGAGAATATAAACTTGGATCCACTGAGTTAGCCTTCATATCTAAAGAACCAGAAATGAAACATATCTGCAGAAATGAAGGAGTTTTGAAAAGAAAATGCCTAGAGTCTGTTGTTAAAACACCTACCAAAAACATCAACCGATCAAGAGTTAAATTGACACTAAGAACATCAACCAATCAAGGGTTAAATTGACATTAAGAACCTAAACATAGGAAAACCGTATATAAAATGATTTTCCAAAAAAATAATCAGCAGGAACAATACTCTACCTTTCAAAATTATCTTAAAGAGAAAGATTTTAATAAACCATACCTATTTGAACTGGCCATAAATTAAATCTGCAATAAATAAGTATATATTGAAATATGCGGTCTTGTATTTTTGTACTTTGATTTGTGCATTTGTCTTTAATGAATATGTATTTTTAATAATCAACTTTGTATAAAACATATTATATGTCCTTGAAATTTTATATCATCTGGGAAATTGATCAGTATGTCTTTGATATCTTAATGTTAAGACTTTGATGATTATTTCACACAGTGGTTCCAAGGTCAGAACTTTATGCCTCTCGACTAGGCAAGCATCTGCCAAGTTAAATTAAATATTATTTAATTAATGGTTTGGGACATTTTTTTAAACCAATTACAAATCTATTTAACTATAAACCACAGTTTCTCTCTTATTCACAAGATTACTATGTAAGAGCATCAAATGTATTGCTTAAATCAATATATAATATGTTTATACCATTATTCTAATTTGCCAGTCTAATAAGCCTATCAGAAACAAACAAAAACGAATTGAAAGAGGTTAGCCTAACCCAATATGATTTGTTCTTGGGGAACTGGTACCACCTCCTAGGAATCACCTTTTCGTTTCTAAGTATTTACAAATCTGTTTTCAGTTAAATCATTCATAAATTTTGCCATGATTGCACATCAAATTCACTAGCATATCAAATAAAAAATTCAACTGCTTTTCAAAAGGTTAGATATTTAAACATCATCAATAATCTGACACTATTCTCATTTTTAAATATTATAAGCAGTGCACTTGCATATATATCTGCAATTTTCTAATGTCTTTGGATGGTTATCCAACTGAATATGGAAGCAAGATTTAAAAGGCATCAGGGAAAAATGATTTATTTATTTATTGAGGACCAACTGAATGCCAACACCAGGCTGGATCTTATAAAGTTCAATTTAATTACCTGACATAACACACCATTGAACTGGTAGGTTTGTGTCTATTTTCGAGATGAGAAAGCTAAGGCTCTGATCCATGAAGTGACCATCTAAAATCACACAGACAGCAAGCCACTATGCTAGCACAATGTTCGAATCCCATGATTTTTATATTGCAGCAGTGATTCTGCTTCACTTTATCATCCATTCATACCACCCAGTATTCCTTAAGCACTGGCATTCTCTTTCCTTGTGACAGTTTTAAAATCAAAACTAGAGTTTAGAAATTAATTCTGCCTAAACTTTACATTTGTTTTCTTCAGCATTTTTTCCCAATTTAAGCCAATTCTGTAACTTGGTCCTACCTGCATGTGTTTTCTTTCTCTTTTTTTTAAATTTATTTATTTAACTTATTTATTTTTGGCTGTGTTGGGTCTTCGTTGCTGCATGCGGGCTTTCTCTAGTTGCAGCAAGTGGGGGCTACTCTTTGTTGCAGTGCGTGGGCTTCTCATTGCAGTGGCGTCTCTTGTTGTGGAGCACGGGCTTTAGTAGTTGTGGCTCACGGGCTCAGTAACTGTGGCTCGCGGGCTCTAGAGTGCAGGCTCTTTAGTTATGGCGCACAGGCGTAGGTGCTCCACAGCATGTGGGATCTTCCCGGACCAGGGATCAAACCCATGTCCCCTGCAGTGGCAGGTGGATTCTTAACGACTGCACCACCAGGGAAGTCTCATGTGTTTTCAAGTAGATGTGCCTGTTTTGTTTTATTACCCTGTGCACTATCTCTCAACTTCTGTACTTGTCTTTTAGCCGTCTGACCCCATGGGAGATGCCCTGGGCATCGGCTTGCTGTCCCTTCCTCACTGGGATCATTTGTGATTAGACAACTACCATTTTATTACTTAAAGACCTTCCCTTCTGAAATTTCTTGTAATCTGAGATAACTGCCAAGTTATGCCCAGCTCTTTTTCTATTTCAGGTCTATTATAATAAATTTCAATAAGACGGTTTCTCTTTCCCCAAAACTTCTCATTACTTGCATTATCAACACATTATTTTCTTTCTAATAATAATTAAAATGGGAACAGATCCACATGGCCCCAGATTTGCCATAAATATGCTGGTTGTTTTCCAAGACACTTGACCTGGGCTTGTTAGAAGACAGTTACTGAACACCAAGAACACCCCGGTTGGCTGGAAGATGGATGGTTCCGTAGTCACTGAACACCAAGAGCAATGACCAACTCATTGAAACTACTTCATTTCCACTTCAGAGGATACTGGAGTCAGGGTCCCATTGTACACTGGGTGGTCTCACTTCAAATTGTCACTGTATCCCTCTCGCTCTCAGTAGCACTTGATATAGCCTCACTGGTACCCAAATGTCCCACATGATACTATACAAGCCCAATGAGGAGCTCATTCTCAGCAACAGATGTTCTTCTCCCTGGTTTCACCAGCAGCCCCATTTTTGCTACTTTCTCTCTACATTCAACCAATTTCTTCCTCCAGCTTTCAAATGCTCATTTCTGTTATTATTTATTTTCCTACTGACTCTAGGTTACCTGAGTCTGTCAAGTTCTCTTTTCCATTCATTCATGCACCTGTCCAACCCTACTAAGTTCTAGCTAAGTACAAAGCCCTTTACTTAGGGTGGAGAATCCTAATATGACTCTTTCTACCCTCAATGAGCTCATGGTCTACTAAAGGAGATAACTTATAATTGAACAGTAATAATTCAATTTAATAAGTCTGATGATAAAAACACAAAGAGAACAAATCAACAGTTAAAATTCAATTTAAGAAGTTCTATATGGAAAAAAAATAAGGGAAGGAAAACCATACAGAATTAAAAAAAAAAACCTGCATCTTAAAAAAGTTCAACTCTTACACTAGCTAAGTACTGGAAGTACGTATGTCGAGATACCCACCATGACTTAGCAATTTGGGGCAAAACGGAATATACATGTAGTTATAAAGTTGAGACTGGAAGGATGGCTAAGGTCAAGTGAAGATTCTGTGCTAAAGAAGCTGAATTGTTAACCTGAAATGTATGGGGAACCACTGGAAATTGAAAAGCAAGGAACTGACTTGATCAGAATTTATTTTACAAAGATGTTTCTGCTGGCTATACAGAGAAAGGTTTGAAGGAGTTCTTCAAGAAAGAAAAAAGAAACTCAGAAGGCTGCTGTAATAAACTAAGCGGTCATCAGGACCTGGATATGGCAGTCAGGACCTGGATATGGCAGAAAGAATACATAAATGACACCTATTTGAGAGATTTAGGAGGTAGAATGGATACGATCTATTTACAGAATAGTCTGGAGAGTATGGAACAGGTAGGTTTTTAGAATGACCCCAGTTTCTGCTTAGTTAAAAATAATATTCAGAAAGGAAGAGGATAGGATGAATAGAGAACAAGGAATTTTTAGTACAGTAAAGCTGTTTTGTATGCTACTATGCTACTGGATACGCATTGTTATACATTTATCAAAATCTATGTAATGCACAATACATGAATGAGCCCTAGGTAAACTATGACCTTCAGTTAATAATCATGTAACAATGTCAGCTCATCAAATGCACCACATTACTGCAAAATATTAATAATAGGGGAAATTAGCGGGGTGGGTAAATGGAAACTCTCCATACTTTCCACTCAATTTTCCTGTAAACCTAAAGCCATTCAAAAAACTAGTCTATTTTTTTAGAAAAAATAGAAGGTGTGAGAAATACCAGTTCGAGGTCTCCCAGCACCTTGGGCATGCCACTTTAAATTAGCCATAGAGAAGGATCATCTTCTTGAACAGTCTACACAGTAAGCCTGAGGAAGCCCTATCTGTACACTTCCTTAGTATCCCAACATCTGCTTCAGAGGACTGGGTTCCAAGCCTTTCACATTTCTTTCACAGCATGATAATGTAGCTCTAGATGTGACAGGAGAGAAGCGGGCATGCATCCCATCACAGGAGTGGCACAACCTGTTTGCCCCTTATGAACCCAGCTTTCCTGAATTATATCAATTTTGCTCATATATTGTGCATTCATAAGCCTGAGCCTGAATACAAATTCTACAGCCAGTTTGTGCCTATGGATGATTTATCACAGCCATAAAAATCTGGGGCTTTTCAATTCATGAATCTCATGATTCCAATGTGAAACAGTACACAGACTGCAAGCTGCATTTCATGTGATTCTAATGGATCCATGAATACAGGAGCAATAGAGGAATAAAAAGGATGATTTAAAAAAATCAAAAAATGTGGAAAATCTCCAATGTGACCTTTAGAAAAAGGTGTTCTAGCAACACTTTGCCCAGCAGGAAACCAACACGTATACCCAATAGAAGACTTTGCCCTCAAGATAAAAATAAATAAACAGAGAAAAACAAACAAAAAGCAAAGCCAACTCCTTCTTTGCATACAGATCTATAAATGGAGTGTGACCCGAAAAACAAGGAGTACAGAATACATGACTTCAGAGTTTAAGAGTGACATTCCTGATTCCCAGCTATTGCAGACACACTTCTAGGGATATGCAGCTCATCACCTCTCAAGGTCATTTACTAAACTTCAGACAGGTCTGACGCCAGGAAGGGACTTTTTGTTGTTGAGCTAAACTCTATATCTTGAATTGTTCTACCCAAAGTTCCTCATTTTCTATATATGAACCAAAAAGAACAAGTCTTCCTTCAAAACTTAATGTATCCATTTAACATATATTGGGCATACATAGTGAGCGGTATGGACTGAATGTTGTATCCCACCCAGCCCTCCCCAAAGTCACAAGTTGAAGCCCTTACCTCCGATGTGATGGTATTTCGAGGTGAGCCTTTGGGAGGTAATGAGGTTTAGATAAGGTCTTGAGGGTGGAGCCCCCCATGATGGGATCAGTGACCTTATAAGAAGAAGAAGAAAGACCAGTGCTCCCTCTCTCTCCACCATGTGAGGACCCAGCAGAGAGAAGGAGGCCACCTGCAAGCCAGGAAGAGGACTCTCACCAAGAACCAAATCTGCTGGCACCGGGATTTGGGACTTCCCCGCCCCCAGAACTATGAGAAATAAATTCCTATTGTTTAAGCCATCCAGTCTATGGTATTTTGTTATGGCAGCTGAGCTGTGACAGGCATTGTGCTAAGCATTGGTTATACAATGGAGGACAAATAAATTCAGTTCCTGGATCCACGGAGTTTATTATCTAGAAGGATGGATGCATTATAACAAAAAGTAAACACATAAACTCATGTGACAATTACTAAGAAAGAAAAGTACTAAAGTATATGAAGGAGAAAAATAGAAAAGGGTGATTTAAATTGAGGAATATCCAAGAAGGCCACTGTGAGGAGGTGACATTTGAGTAGACTTGAGAAATGAGTCAGTGTTGGCTGGGTCAAAAGCATAGAAGAGTGTTCCAAAAATAACTAGCTTAGTGAAGGCCACAGAGCAGAAAACTAACTGTGATCTTTGAGGAACATAGCCAGGGAAGCAAGAGCACTGAGAAATGAGATTAAATACAGTTAGACAGAGGGCATGCAGAATGCCCCTACAGCTTTGTAGAAAATCTTGAAATCAAGTAGTGCTGGTCTTCCAACTTTGTTCTTTTTCAAAATTCTGTTCCCCATTCTAGAGCCTTTGAATATATATATAATCTTTTCCAGTTCTATTTTTTAAAAGTCTGCTGGGATTTTAATGGGGATTGCATTGACTCTATAGCTCAGTTAGGACGATTTGCCATCTCAACATATTGAGTATTCCAATCCATGAATATTGGATATCTCTCCATTTATTTAGATCTTCTCTTGGTGACATTTTCCACTAAATTTTCTGCTAAAGGTATAACTTATACATTTAAAAAAAAAAGTATTCCTAAGAATTTATACTTTTGGTACTATTATAATTTTTTAAAATTTGTTTTCCAGTTGTTGGTTATTAGTATGTTAAAATACAATTGATTTTTGTATAGGGACTTTGTTTCTGGCAGCCTATGAAGATTTATTTATTAGATTTAATTTTATTAGAAGACTTTTAGGATTTTTCACAAAGCTAATCATGTCATCAGAAAACAGTGTTACTTCTCCCTCTCAAGTCCGTACACCTTTCATTTCTTTTATTGCTTGTTGATCAGACAAGGACCCACAATATGATGTTGGGGAAAAAGCATCACTAGTATGTTGTTAGTAGTCAGTTCTCTGTGCTGTTATCAGGGTGTGGAAGTTTCCTTTTATGTATTTATTTATTAATCATGAATGGGTGGTTAATTTTGTCAGATGCTTTTCTGTATCATTTGAGATGATCATGTGAATTTTGTCCTTTATTTTGTTAATGTGGTGAATCACATTAATTGGTTCTCAAATACTGAAACGAGCTTGTTTCCCAGGGATAAGACTACACTGGAATATGATGTATTATACTGTTTATATATTGCTAGATTCAATCTCCTACCATTTTGTTGAGTATGTTTATACCTAAGTTCATGGGAGATATTGGGCAGTGATTTTCTTTTCTTGTAATATCTTTTTTGGTTTTTGGTATCAGAATTATGTCAGTTTCATTAAATGAATTAAAAAACATTTTCTCCTCTATTTTCTGAAAACGTTTACGATTAGTGTCATTTATTTGCGTGTTGGCTAGAACTCACCAGCGATGCCATCTGGGCCTGGAATTTCATTTGTAGTGAGGCTTACAAATCCAATATACTTAATAGATAATTAATATTCAGATTTTCTGTCTCTTTTTAAATCAGTTTTTATAAGATGTGTTTTTAAAGAAATGTATCCATTTCATTTAAGTTGTTGAATTTACTGGCATAACGTTGTGCATAATATTGTCTTATTATTCATTTAATGTCTAAAAGATCTATACTGAAATTCCCACTTTCATTCGTGATATTAATAATTTCAGTTTTCTCTCATTTTTCTTGATTATTCTTGTTTGGGGTTTATTAACTTTATTAAACTTATCAAACAACCAACTTTTGACTTTGCTAATTTTCTATGTTGTTATACATAATCTATGTCTTTCTTTAAAATTACTTTGAGTTTAGCCTGTTCTTCTTTTCTTTTTTATCTTTTCTGAGAGGGAAACTAAGAATCTCAAATTTAAGCATTTTCTGTCCCTTATATAGGCATTTAAAGCTATAAACTTTGCGTTAAGCATTATGTTACCTGCATTCCACAAATTTTGATATATTGTGTTTTCATTATTGCTTACTTAGAAATAATTTTTATATTTCTTTTATGATTTTTTTTCTTTGACCCATAGGTTTAGAATTATGTTATTTAAATTTCACTGGGAATTTTCTAGATTTTTTTTTTTTTTTGCTTTCTACTTTAACTCAATTATAGTGATAGAACATACTTGGTAAGATTTTATTCTTTTGAACTTGATTGAGATTTAACTCTATGGCCCAATGAATGATGCATCTTGGTGGATGCATACTTGAAAAGAATGTGTATTCTGCAATTGTTGGGTGTAGTGTCCTATAAATGTCAATTACATCAAGTTGGTTGACAGCATTTTTTAGATCTTCTATAGCCTTGTTAGTCTTTTGCTTACTTGTTATGTCAATTTCTGAGAGAATGAAATTAAAATTTTGACTATATTAGATTTTTCTATTTCTCCCATTAGATTTGTCAAATCTTATATCATAAACTTTGATGCTTCGTTATAAAGTACAAACATATTTAGAATTGCCTTTTTGGTGAAATTGTTTCTTTTATCATTATGTAAGGTCCCCCTTTACCCCTTGTAATACTCTATGGCATAAATTCTACTTTGTCTAATGTTGAGATGCCTCACAAGCTTTCTTATGCTTATTATTTGCATGGTATATCTTTTCCCTTCTTTCTCAATCTACCTGTGCCTTTATGTTTAAAATGCTTGTAAACAGCATAGTTTTCCAGTTTTATAGTTGTTAACGATGGGAGGTCTAGTCAGATAACTGTTATTCCATCATGGCATGCAGAGTAAGTCCCACATTCCTTTTCTTGGTACCATTAATAAGCACCATCTTTCTTTTCCAGTTTGTGGTGCCCTGAAGGCAGGAACTGATGTATAGCTCTATTAAAATGCATTTGTTAGCTGAAGCCAATTGCTTCAGGCTATTAGAATTTCATAGGTCATTTTTGTCTAATTGGAGGCAGTGCTTTTCAAACTTTAATGTGAATAAAAATCATTTGGAGACCTACTTAGATATAAACTCTGATTCATGAGATCTGAGATAAGGCCTGGGATTTATGCCAGCAATGTTGGTCTGTGTGCCACACTTTGAATAGCACAGATGTGTAAGACTTGCTAGCTCACAAAGAGTCATCCAGGTCTTCTATGTCACAGGGCACTAACTTGAATGACTTGATGTTGAAAGGTGAGTATGTGAAAGTGTGAAGCTAGCAGCTGTAATAAAACAGAGGATGGTGGGACCAGAGGCAACCTGAAGAGTGCTAGCACCACCAAAGTCATTCAAATTTAAATATTTAAAACACTATGCTACCAAAAAACCCCATAAACTTGGGAGGTAAATTCAGGTCACATCCAACTGTTTATGATTCCTGTTCAATGTCTTTATCCATAAGTTAATTTTAAAAATGGAATCTTCAAATCCAAATTGATGATGATCCATGTGTAAAAGGCCTTTAAGTTCAGTTTGCAAAGAGCAATTGATCCACCTTGGGTTTGGCCATGACTTCTTAGATATAACAACAATAGCATGATCAATTAAAAATATGTTAAGTTGGCTTTATTTGGCCTAATACATACCTAGCGCTGCCCTGCTCATATTTTTTCCCATTTTATCCACAAAGGTATCTTAAAATTTACATACATAGGTCTCTCTCTCTCTTTATATACATATATAAAATAAATCTATAGATTATAAAATTTGTAAATATATATATATATATACACATACATTTATTTATCATAAGGCTTTCACTTATCAATATGTATTTAAGGTTCCTCCATGTTTTTCCATGGCTTGATAGTTCCTTTCTTTTTAGCACTGAATAATATTCCATTACCTGGATGTACTCCAGTTTATTTATACTTTACCTCTTTAAGGACATCTTAGTTGTTGCCACATTTTGACAATTTAGGAAAACTGCTATAAAAAATTCACATGCAGGTTTTCATGTGGATATGGAGAAAGAGGAATGGGAGGGAGGAAGAGGGAGGAAGAGGAAGGACAGAAAGCATAGGAGGGAGAGGAGGAAGAGAAGGGAAAGGGAAGGAGGAAGGGGAAGATGATGGAAACGGGGGGGAGAGAAAGAGGGAAGAACAGAGAACAGAGTAAGAAGGAGAAGAGAGGTAAAGAAAGAGGAGAGGAGAAAGAGGAGGTGAATGGGGTATATTTATGCTTCTCTGTAGCATTACACACAAGAAGAGCAAGGGAACAAATTCTATAGAATTTGTTCCCTTGCTCAGGCAATGGAGCAACTTCTATAGAACAGTAAGGGGAGAAGCTGTGACACAAGAATATTACACCCAGATAAGTTTAATTCATGTGTAAATACAACAGAAAAAGATTCACAGATATGCTGTCCCAGAAAATATACCACTCTTACTAGATATATTGCTCAAAGAACTATTCTAGTTGAATAAAAATGCATTAAAATAAAGAAATGAATGATGGCTAAATCACAGAATAAAGAGGTATTCAACAAGCATTGAAACCTTTTGAACACAGAATTCAGTCCAAATAATGACTATAAATATGGATGAGATAAAACAAAAGAATGCAAATGCCAAATATGTATCTTAGAGAAACCGTAGAAGATTTAAAAACATAACAAAAGAAAAAAATCAGAGTAAACTGAGTCTAAAATCTCAGATCTATCAACCAAAAATATGATTGAGTAGGTGGGAGAAGAGGAAAAAAAGCTATTCCACTATCTTCTTACATAGGCAGAGATATGAATATATGGTTTCACTCTTGATTCTGAAAGAGAAATAGCAGTGCATGCAAATTTAAGCCTAAAGGAAACCACTGGAGGTTAAAAGAAGATGCTTAATTTCTAGTGGGGGGAAGGTGGTGGGAGAAACACAGTAATAACAATGGCAACTGAATGTTAAACTTTATGAAAATAGTTAAGAATGCATAAAAATCATGTAAACATGATAGCAGTAAGAACAAATGTATTTATATCGTAATACCTGTCAACTGTATTTCAACAAATTAGATAGTCTATCTAGAAAAAAATGGACAAATTTCTAGAAAAGCACAACCTACTAAGACTGAACCATGAAGAAACAGAATATCTGAATAGACCTATAACTAGTAAGGAGATCTAATCAGGATCTAATCAGAAAAGCCCAGGACCAGATAGCTTCACTGTGGAATTCTACAATTTAAAGAAGAATAAACACCAGGACTTTCCTGGTGGCTCAGTGGTTAAGAATCCACCTGCCAATGCAGGGGACAAGGGTTCGATCCCTGAGAAGATCCCACATGCCATGGAGCAACTAATAAGCCCGTGCGCCACAACTACTGAGCCTGTGCTCTAGAGCCCATGAGCCACAACTACTGAAGCCAGTGTGCTGTGCTCCACAACAAGAGAAGCCACCGCAATGAGAAGTCTGCGCACTGCAACACAGAGTAGCCCCCGCTCTCTGCAACTAGAGAAAGCCCACGCGCAACAAAGAAGACCCAATGCAGCCAAATAAATAAATAAATAATTTTAAAAAAGGAGAAGAAACACCAATCTTCATCAAACTCTTACCAAAAAAATTCAAGAGGAGGGAATACTTCCTAATTCATTTTACAAGGCCAGCATTACCTTGATACTAAAGTCCAAAAAAGACACTACAAAAAAAGAAAACTACAAACCAATATTCCTAATGAATGTTGATGCAAAACTTCTCAGTGAAATACTTGCAAACTGAGTTCAACAGCATATTAAAAGGATTATGTACCATGACCAAGAAGGATTTATTCCTGGAATGCAAGAATGGTTCAACATAAAAAATTTTATCAATGTAATATAGCACATTAACAGAACGAAGATATAAACCACATTATCATCTCAATGCAGAAAAAGCATTTGAAAAAATCCAGCACCCTTTCATAATAAAAACTCAACAGGCTAGGAATAAAAGGAAACAACCATAATGTAACAATGGTTGAGAAACCCAAAGCTAACATCATACTCAATGGTGAAAGACTGAAAGAATTTTCTCTAAAATTAGGAACAAGACAAGAATATCTTCTTTTACCATGTAGTACTCAACATAGTACTAGAAATCATAGTTAGACAATTAGGTAATAAAAAGAAATAACTGGAAATAAACTGGAAAGGAAGAAGTAAAAGTATCTCTGTTGTCAGACAACATGACCTTATATGTAGAAAATGCTAAAATTAGACAGACACATATGCAAAAACACACACACAAAACTATTAGAACTAACAAATTAATTAAGCAATGTTTCAGGATACAAAAATCAATGCACAAAACCCAGCTGCATTTCTATACATTCACAATGAACAGTCTGAAAGGGAAATTACAAAAACAATTCCAATTACAATAATATCAAAAAGAATAAAATACTGAAGAAAAATAACAAAAAGGCAAAAGGCATGTACACCAAAAACTAAAAATTTTGGAAAAAAAATTTAAAACACAAATAAATGGAATGAATCCTGTATTCATGGATTGGAAGACTTAATATTGTTATGATGTCAATACTACCTAAAGCAACCTATAAATTCAATGCAACCTCTATCAAAATTCCAATGATGTTTTCTGCAGAAATAGAAAAATCCACCCTAAAATTCATATGAATCTCAAGGGACGCCAAATAGCCAAAACAATCTTGATAAAGAACAAAGTTGGAGATCTCAAACTTCTGAATTTAAAATGTACTACAAGCCACAGTAATCAAAACAGTGAGGAACTGGCATGATGACAGACATACAAACAAATGGAATAGAATAGACAACACAGAAATACTGTCCCATAAGTGGTCAAATGGTTTTCAACAATGGTGTCAAGATTTCTTAGTTATGACAACAAAAGCAAAGGCAATGACAACAACAAAGAAACAGATAATTTGGACTTCATCAAAATTAAAAAAAAAAAAATTCTGCATCCAAGGACACTATCAACAGAAAGAAAAGGCAACCCATGGAATGGGAGAAAGTTTTTGCAAATCACATATCTCATAAGGGATTAATATCCAGAATATAAAAATCTCCTATAAATCAGTAAGAAACAAACAAAAACAATTCAATTAAAAGTGGGTTGGGCTTCCCTGGTGGCGCAGTGGTTGAGAGTCCGCCTGCCGATGCAGGGGACGCGGGTTCGTGCCCCGGTCTGGGAGGATCCCACGTGCCGCGGAGCGGCTGGGTCCGTGCGCCATGGCCGCTGAGCCTGCGCATCCAGGAGCCTGTGCTCCGCAATGGGAGAGGCCACAGCAGTGAGAAGCCCGCGTAACGCAAAAAAAAAAAAAAAAAAAAGTGGGCAAAGGACTTGAATAGAAATTTCTATAAAGAAGGTATGCAAATGGAAAATAAACACATGAAAATATGCTCAACATCTCTAATCATGAGGGAAATGCAAATCAAAACCAAAATGAGATCACTTCATACCCATTAGGATAGCTATTACAAAAATAAAAACAAAAAGCCCAAACAAAAACAAGCGTTGGTGAGGATTTAAAGAAACTGGAATCCTTATGTCTTGCTGGTGGGAATTTGAAATGGTGCAGCTACTGTGGAATATGGTAAGGTAGTTCCTCAAAATTATTAAACATAAAATTTCCATATGATCCAGCAATTCCACTTCTGACTATATACACAAAAATATTGAAAGCAGGGACTTGAACAGCTATTTTTATGCCTATATTTATAGCAGCATTATTAAATAATAGCCAAAAGATGGAAGCAACCCATGTTCCTGGACAGATGAATAGATCAATAAAATGTGGCATATACATACAATGAAATGTTATTCATCCTTAAAAAGCAAGGAAATTCTGACACAATGACAAAATGGTGAACCTTGAAGACATGCTAAGTGAAATAAACCAGTCATAAAAAGACAAAAACTGTATTATTTCACTTATATGAGGTACCTAGAGAGTCAAATTTATAGAGACAGAAAATAGAATGGTGGTTTCCAGGGTTTGGGGAAGAGGGGAATAAAGAATATTGTATATATATTTGCAAGATGATGTGATCTAGAGATAGTAGTGATATTTGCAGAACACTGTGATTATACTTAATGACACTGAATTGTACACTTAAAATGATTAAAATGATAAAATTTATGTTATGTATATTTTACCACAATTTTAAAAACAAAAAAAAAAAACAACAAACATGCATTTTAATAATATATTCTAATATCTAGGTAAATTTGTTTTTTAAAAAAAGCGAAGTTTATTCAGTAAGTAAAATACCAAAAAATAACAATTTAAAAACTAACTTTAGAAGACTATCCATTGAATAAATTGGAAAAAGAGCTAATTATCTCCTAAAAAGGAAGGGATCAGACAGCTTCAAAAATAAGTTGTTGGGGCAGGGGTGCAGTGGACCAGAATAATATAGGAGCAAAGTTTTTGTACACTATTAAAATAAGGTAGTATTAATCCAAGTTAAATTGCTATAAACTAAGATATTAATTGTAATGCCTAGGCTAACCACTAAGAATATAACTCAAAAAATATATAGTAAAAGAAACAATAAGGTAATTAAAATGGTATGCAAAACATATCTACTTAACACAAAATAGGCAGTAATGGAGAAAATGAACAACAAAAAAGATGTAAGACATATATAAAATGAATAGCAAAATGGCAGAAGTGAAGTCTTCTTTATCACTAATTACATTAAATATAAACGGATTAAACTTTCTGATTAAAATGTAGACATTGGTAGATTGAATTAAAAACCACAATTCAACTATTTGCTGTGTAGAAGCTACTCGCTTTAGATAGAGACAGATAGATTGAAATGATATAAAAGGATAGAAAAAATATTCTGTACAAACAATAATCAAAAGAGAACTGAAGTGGCTATGCTAATGATCAGAAAAAGACAAAAATTTTATGAGAAACAAAGAACATTATATAATGATAAAACAGCCATCAATAAGAATATATAACAATTATAATTATAAACATATACACATGTAACAAATGAAGAGAAACTGATAAAATTGAAGGGAGAAAGAGGCAGGTCTACAAAAATAGTTGGAGACTTCAATATCCCACTTTCAGTAATTGATAGAACAAGGCAGAAGATCAACAAGTAAATGAAAACATGAACAACACTATAAACCAACTAGACTTGATGAAATAGACAATATGAATTGCCCTATAGCTATGAAAAATTTAATTCACAATTTAAAAGCTCCAAAAATATGAAATCTCCATGCCTGGATGGTTTCCCTGGAGAATAATGCCAAACACTTAAAGATGAATTAACAGCAATTTTACATAATCTCTTCCAAAAAATAGAAGATGATTTCCTAAATCACTTTATGAGGCCAGTGGTACCCTGATATCAAAACCAGACAAAGACGCTACAAATAAAAGTACAAACCAATATTTCTTCTAAGTTTAGATGCAAAAATCCTCAACCAGAATATCAGCAAACAGAATTCAACAATATATGAAAAGAATCATAGACCATGACAAAGTGAGATTCATTCAAGATATACATTTGAAAAAACAATCAATTTAATCTACCATATTAATAAGTTAAAGAAGAAAAAGCATATAATTATGGCAAGTAATGTCAAAAAAGCATTTGGCAAAATCCAGTACCCACTCATGATAAATATTCTCAGCAAATCATGATCTTTTGGCTTAAAGCAATTATAACTATAATTAATGCAATTCCTATCAAAACCACAGAATTTTTTTATATAGCCATAGACAAACTTATTCTAAAATTTGTATGGGAAATGCAGGCCCCAGAATAGTTAAAACAATCTTGACAAAGAACAATAAAATGGGAGGAATCACTATGCTCAGTATTAAGGCTTACTCTGCAGCCACAGTAATCAAGACAGTGTGCTATTGGCAAAGGAATCAGCACATAGATCAATGGAATGAATAGAGAACCCAGAAATAGACCCACATAAATATGTTCAACTGATTTCGGACAAACTTAAATAGTAATTAAATTAATAAGTGGTGCTATAGCAATTGGACATCCGTAGCCAAAAAAAAAAAAAAAAGAGAGAACTCAAACTTCACACCTTATACAAAAATTAACTCAAAACTGATTGTGGACCAAAATGTAAAATGTAAAACTAAAAAACTTTTAGAAAAACAAGCAAACAAACAAACAAACAATCCCAGATTCTCTTCAGGGTCTAGGGCTAGGCAAAGAGTTAGACTTGATACCGAAAGCATGATCCACAATAGAATAAATTTATAAATTAGACCTCATAAGAATTAAAAACTCTTCTTTGTGAAAGACCTTGATAAGAGGTTGATAAAACAAACTTCAGAGTGGGGGAAAATATTTGCAAACCACACATCTGGCAAGAAACCAGTGTCTAAAATATATAAAGAACTTTCAAAACTCAACATTAACAATCCAGTGAGAAAATGGGCAGAACACATGAAAAGGTATTTCACCAAAGAGAATACACAGATAGAAATAAGCACATGAAAAGGTATTCAATATAATTAGTCGTTAGGGAAACACAAAACCACAATGCGCTATCTCACCATGCCTATCAGAATAGTAAAATAAAAAACAGTGACAACACTAAATATTGGCAAAGAGGCAAAGAAACTGGATCATTCCTACATTACTAGTAATGTAAAATGGTACAGTCACTAGAAAGCAGTTTGATTCTTTTTTAATAAAACAACATGCTATTACCACAGATGCAGCAATTACATTCCTGGGTATGTATCACATATTAATAAAAACATGTTCACACAAACCTACGCACAAATGTTCACAGTGGCTTTATTCATAATTGCCCAAAACTGGAAACAACCCAGATGTCCTTCAATAGGTGGATTGTTAAATAAACTGTGCTATATTGGCTTCTACCAAGCAAAAAGAAGCAATGAACTATTAATACACATAACAATTTGAATGAATCTCCAGAGAATTATACTGAAAGAAAAAGTCAATCCCCAAAGTGTGATTCAATTTATTTAACATATTTGAAACAACAAAATTTTAGAGATGGAGCACACATTAGTGTTTTCCAGGTGTTAAGAACAGGACTGGAGGGGAAGAAGTGCAAAGGAGGTGAGTGTGGTTATAAAAGAACAATACAAATCTACACATACGATAAGATTGTGTAGAATCAAATGCACACACACACACACACACATAGAAATGAGGGCAAGTACAAATGAGAAATCTGAATAGAATCAGTCAATTGTATCAACATTAATATCCTGGTTTTGCAAAATGTTACCATTGGGGCAAACTTGTTAAAAGATATTTTGAGATCTCTCTGCATTACTAATGATAATTGCATGTGAATCTCTAATTATCTCAATAAAATGTCAATTAAAATAAAGACTAGATAATGTCATTCTGAATTTTGAATCCTAATCAAGAATCTGACCTCTTTCAAATAGGCAGTTGGGAGCTATAGAAGCTGGTTGAGTATGGATGACTTGATTATAGGGCTATGGATCAAAAGAATCAATATGATGATAGTAAGTATGATGAATTAAAGGAGAAATTACTGAAGGCAGGGACACAGAAAACCATAATCAGGGATCAAGTAAGAGGTGATACTGAAGAGGGTATTGCACCCAAGGAAGTATGGACTAGATCTTTGCCTTTGGTCAGTTCAGCGATGACATATCCAACAGACATTCACTTTGTCCAAGCTCTTTTGTAATTCACACAGTATGTGAGAATCTGACTATAAAGCAAAGGCATTTCCAAGTTATTTCACTATGTTGAACTAATTCTTTTATGCCATATTTTTAACATTTTGGTTAAAATGAAACATTTTTAGTCCTTGGTTTCAATAATTTTACAATTTTGTAACTGTAAGTGACATAAATTTTCTAATCACTGTGATAACTGGCATGTTTTTAAAAATAATTTTTAGATATTTGAAGATTGGAAAAATATATTAGACTTGTGGTTTTAATTAATTTTAATTAAATGTTTAAAACTTTTGATTAGATAAGTTTGTAATCAATATTGAAAGTCTGAGGACTTTTAATTTGTTAATTTTTAATGTTTTGATTTATTAGTCTTATAAGCAGAATTTAAATGTTCAAAGAAATATTTAATGAATTTATACATTATTTAATTGTGCATGAAATAAAATACAACAGGAGTGATGCTCCTCATGCATTAAAGATTACTGTCATCGAATTGCAGATCTGGAATCTAAGTCCTTCTCTGCATCCTTGACACCAGGCTGCCCTGGCTAGGTTTGCATCCTCTCTTTACAGCCTTCTGGAAGGAGTAATGGATCTTACCTTATGGGGTTATCCATCCTGGACACTGTGAGGAAGGCAGCAAGATTGGCTGTGTAGGAGGAGCACACAATGAGGGTGAAGAGCCACCAACTGCCCATCACGATTCGCATGGCCATGGAGTTCGCTGAGGATTCACCACCTGCAGGAGGCACGCAAAGGGGATTGGTCCTGGGCTTCTGCTCTTGCTTGCATCTCCAGAGAAATTCTCTGCCCTGCGGCCAGGCATAGGGAACCACCCCTGGTGGTGAGCTGGGGATCAGGAAAGTGACTGCCGGCTGGTTATGGTGGGCTCTGACAATTCTGGGGAAAAAGTGCTAGGACCACCAATCTTGGAAAGGGATGGCAGACCACAAAATACGGAAAAGCTAGGATTGGCATTTTTAGTGACAGGATGTTTGTCAAAATGCCAACAGTAGAGTTCTGAATATCAAAATCTTCTAGTTAGAAGATTCTACCTCACTGTGTTGAGAACTTTCAGGGCTGCAACCCTATGTAATGTCCCTTTCCATTTTAAATTCACATGGAACAGTCTCAGGAATTCTGTAAATGTAAAATTACCTCCTACCTGGAGAATTTCCTGGCTTTCTTTTAAGAAATGAGATGCACCATATCACTTTTATTATTACTCAGCCCTCACTAGATGACCTTTATTTTTCCTATGATTTTCAGAAATCACTGCGTGTGACTTGTAGTCAGAAGCTGCCTCTTTGAGGCCAATTGTTTCTCCTTGTTCCCTTAGGTGGTAGCAGAAGAAAACTCCTCACTGACTATTCTTATATAACCTCTCAAGCAAGTGATACATACATTTGCCATGGTGCAAATAAGGCTAGGACTCACATTAGGAAATTTGCAATTTGTTGTTTCCAGTCAAAACTGCACAATCCTGTAACTCCCCAAGTGCTATCCAGACTTCTCAGAGACAGGAGACTTTATATCTCAAGAATGGCTGGAGTACCGCTTAGATGATTGCAAAACAATTTTGATTTTTTATCCCATTAAGACTTCAAATTTAAACAAGATAGAGTTTCTGACAACCCTGTCTGCATAACAATCAATCTAATGTGGGAGGCAAGGGAAGTGCAAAGCAGAACTCCGAGGTTAATTTTATCTAAAGTGGAAAATCAGGACTTGAAGTTAAGTTCCGTGTTGTCATTTCATTTAGTTCCTATCTGGTATTACTCAGAGAAACTGGGAGCAGCATGATATTAGGACTACCTTAGAGATTAAATAAAATTGCATTTAAAATGACTTTGGCAAAATGCGTTCCTCCAAGCCCCTGGGGCTCTTCCAACATTGAGAAACCAGGAGGGTACCTTGCTGTACGAAGGCTCCGTAGACGATCCAGATGGCACTGTTTAAGGTGGCAGAAGCAGATGGCCGGGGCTGGGCAGCACTCTGAGCCCTCACGGCCTGTATCCGGTTCAACACAAATATCAGCACGCCAACCACAGGGATGGCTGCTGCAATGCAGGCCCACACGGCAAAATCAAAAGGAGCAAAAAGGGAGAAGATGCTGATTTTCTCCTCGGGCTTCTTGATGAGGATGCCCACCGAGTAGTCCATGTACCGCTTGCTGAAGTCCACCACGCTCTCCCTCTCCGGGGTGATGGTGATGGCGGAGATGGCTAGGTCCGCTCTCTGAAAGGCAAACCCATCTCATCAGACAGCAGTCCTCAGTTTACCACTAGGTTCTACCCTGGGTCAAGGCCTGTCCTCTGCCCTTTGGGTTGTTCAGTTCAGAGGAAACGGATTCGAGAGTTGACACCTCATGACTTTGAATGTTGTAAGGAAAATCCAGCACTAAGGTGTCTGTTATTACCTCTTTCACCTTACAAATTTCTCTCCCAAACCCTAAAAACTCCTGGAAACCACTTCTGGAGGAAAGAGTCTATAACCATCTTCATTCTTGTGTGAATTACAGTTTTTCTTCACTTTCTTAACAGTCTCCTTAGTGAACTATCTCCTTTCTTTTGCTGGTATTTCCCTCTTACCACCCACCCCCATCCCCGCCCCAACTCCCTTCTATCTTCTTCTGGCCTTATCTACATCCTTGCTATACTTCAAGGCCACAGGGACACTCCATTTTTCCGTCAAACCTCTCCAAATGCCATTAGCCCACACAGGTATCTCTCTTTTCTAAAATACTTTAGAAGTTATATGGTGAGTATACAACTACCTTGAATCTCATTAGTGTATCAGGCCTAGATTGTTTTATATGCAGACTCTATGTCAGAGAATAACATTCTCCAAGAAAAAAGGGGTCATCCACTTCCTTTGATCTTCTGCCTGCCTTAACTCATGGCTTCTCAGACATATGGGCTGCTTTGTCCTTTAGTAAAGCCATGCTGTGAAGGGGCTCTCTGGGCATCCTGTGCTGAGACCTCAAAAGTACCTCCCAAGACTTTTGCTTTCCAAGATGAGCTTAATTTAAAAATAGACAAAGAGGGCTTCCCTGGTGGCGCAGTGGTTAAGAATCTGCCTGCCAATGCAGGGGACACGGGTTTGAGCCCTGGTCCGGGAAGATCCCACATGCCACGGAGCAACTAAGCCTATGTGCCACAACTACTGAGCCTGTGCTTTAGAGCCCGCAAGCCACAACTCCTGAAGCCCAGGTGCCTAGAGTCCGTGCTCTGCAACAAGAGAAGCCACCACAATGAGAAGCCCGTGCACCACAACAAAGAGTAGCCCCCGCTCGCACAACTAGACAAAGCCCACGAGCAGCAACAAAGATCCAAAGCAGCCAAAAATAAATAAATAAAATAAATAAATTTAAAATGCCTTTAAAAAATAGACAAAGACCCATTAATAGTCTCATGCTCTACTAACTGAGCTAGTCGGGCACCCAAGACCCCATTAAGATGGAACTAGATTGTGAGGTTAAAGCTGCCAAGACTGGTGGAGACTAGGATCCTTATGCCTAGGTGGATGTTAACATAAGAGCATTAAAATGTACAGTGATCATCTCTATCTTGGCTCTGGGGTCTCTCAAGTAGGAGGCATCGTCAGAACTAGGTTTATTTTAGAATGACCAGTTGTGACAGCTGATCCAAACTACATATTCAAATTGGGGAAAACTATATAGAAGGATTTTATCAGGTCCAATATGCGGGCTAGATGGGCAAATATACTGACTTCTAAACTGTGAAATCCAACAACATATCTAGAGTAAAGAGAAAAAATGGTGGAGGTGGCCGTGTCAGAGATCTCAGACTTGCCACATTTGCATCTCTGGTTCTTGCTTCTCTTCTCAGAAACCCATGATCCAGGGAGGTTTTCTGGTTTATTTGTTTGTCTGTTTTGGTTTTGTTTTGTTTAAGTCTGGAGCATATTTAATGACAGAGAAAGAAATCTAGGGGATGAGGATAGGTTAACAACATAGGATGGAGGGAAACTAATTTATGAAACCAGGTCCAGAGGCGCAACAAGAGAGTTGACTCGTGATGCTGGTGGAGGGGTGAGCTGTAACAGGAGGGAAAACACTCCCCCTACCCCGAAACTGGAGGCGAGGGCACGTGTCTGCAGATATGAACTTCATAGGAAGTTGAAGTAGAATCTCATGCCCAGATGTCTCCATTTCTTTCCCTAAAATAAGAGCACTTTGTTTTCTAATTTAAGATAGAAGATTATTAGGTTGCTTGAGGAGAAAGATAAAGTTTTGAAACAGTCTCTAAGGAACGTAGCCAAGGGGCCCAATAAAGGACATGTTAAGGAACTGTCCTGAAGGCCCAGTTGAGTTGGGAGGCCACACATTGTTCATACATCCATCTGGACAAATTTGTGATTTTCTCCTCTAACTGCATACAGCAAGCTGGATGTCAGAGTCAGAGGGTAGATAATAGAACCAGGTCAGGGTTTCAATGTAACAAGAAATCAAGAATAATTTAGGAGAATCATACAGGATGAAGGGAACAGGGGTTTATCTGGATGACCACAGAGGATGCACCAGGAAAGGATGCAGTATCAGAAGGGCACAGCAATCTTAGAGAAGAATGAACCTCAAATACATGTGCCAAGTGAAAAGGGCCAGACACAAAAGACCACATATGGTATGACTCCGTTTACAGTAAATGTTTGCAAAAGCAAATCTATAGAGCTAGAAAGTAGATTAAAGGTTGCCTCCGGCTGGGGTTGAGAATGGAATTAACTGTAAGTGAATATGAGGGATCTCATTGGGGTGATGGAAGTACTGTAAAACTAGATATGGTGAAGACTGCACAATTCACTAGATTTCCTAGAAATCACTGAATGATACATCTGAAATGGGTGAATTTGATATATCACTTTTTCCACAATAAAGTTGTTGTGTGTGTTTTGTTTGTTTGTTTGTTTTTTAAGCTTAGGAGAAACCGGAGAGAATACTAGCCTCGTGTCTGCATTCATGGGTTATAAAGCAGATGACCTGTGTTTTAGGAACAAAGGCCAGAAAGAGTCAGAAGGACGACAGGATTTAGTCATGGATTGGGACAGTGACGGTGACATGCAAGACGCTAACAGGATGCATGGGGGCAGGTCCTCAAAGGTCACTGGAGGTGAAGGGGGTCAAAGCACTCGAAGCCCAGGGTGCTCCGTAGGGATGTCAGAAACATCAAGATTGATGGCAACAGTAATACTGGAGCGGGAGGGCTTGAGCAGATCCACCAATGTAAATGGTTGTCAGGAAATGACCTAGAGGTCACAAGACGGAAGGGTCAAGGATGGGGACACAGCAAATTGGCCTCACGCCATGAATCTAAATGAGGACCCAGGTTCTACAGGAAGGAGGAAGATTAATGATTTGAAATTAATCTGAGGAGCTGGGGAATGCCGTATCACTTATACGTAGCAATGCAGACACACCCACACACTCATTCACCTACACACATGCATGTGGACACACACGATATACACGCCCACTTGTGGGCCTTGAAGAAGAGAATAAGCATGCACCAGTCCCCCCCGAACCACCCCTCGCGAGAATTGGGTTCCTACTGCAGCCCAAATGTGGGAGTGGATTTCATGAAGTGTGGATTACAGAACAGGCACAGTGGACACGTTTCAAAGGAATGAGAGCAATGGGCACAGAAGGAAAACACAAAGTGCCAGGGAATTAGAAAATAAAAGAGCAAAAATGGGTATAGCAGGGAGGAGGGGGGTGGAGGAAAAGAGGTTCTTAGTGCGTGGAGAGTGGTAACTGTGGTCTGTCTAGCTGGTCCCATGGTTCCAACTTCATAATGGGCCCAATTTAGACATCACCCCAGAGGCAGACTGGCGTATCCCTCCCCATGGACCTGCGTTTGGGACCTACCTTGCTGATGAGCTCCCCGATCATCCCGTTCCAGGAGGTGTTATGGAGCTGGTGACCGTACCTGCCATCGGGGGCCTGGTAAATCTCGTATTTGAAGCCCAGAGCCTTGGCCAGTGCATCCAGGACATCGATGGAGAACCCTTTGTAGCGCTTGGGCTGTCCAAGGATGTTCTCAGCCACCATCACAAAAGGCTCTTCCTGAGGACAACAAAATGAATGTTCTTCAACTAAATCACAGGTTCATTAACACACATCTTTCCAGGGTATTATTAGAGAGACCAATCCGATGAACCATAATTTCAGAACGTTTGTGGACATGTGCATTGTATTTAGCCAATTTAGGCCTGGAGTCTGAACCTCTCTGCCCTTTTCTAAAGCAGTTTGTGGACACTCAGGATACAGGGCACAGGAAAATACCTCCAACCAGCATACTGATGGAGGAACAGATTTATTTGTCCTGTGTCATCTCAGACTCGGCCCAGAGCCCCATCTCCCAGAAGAGCATGGCTTGTTTTCATTCCTTCATTTACAGCATTGAGGACTCTGTCCTTTGGAAATGCCATGATTCTTCAGGACCCACATAAGAAATGTGGATACCTCTCATCCAGGATATTAAGTGACAACAGAGCTCTGTGATACTGGATTGAGGGAAGACAGTAATACATCTATCAGATTGTACTAGAAAATGGATGCTGAATCACAGGACAAGGCCATACTGCACGTCAAGGACAGGATAGTATTAAACCCCATGGTCTGAAAGTCCAAAGCCAGGCCATGTGCACATTCACACATTTTGTGCTGTGTCACATGTGCTCTTGTAGGGCACGTGATCATCTGGAAAACACCTCAGGCTTCCCCACCACCACCCTGTGAAACTGAACAAGAAGGAGCCTTTTGACAACAGCCCCAGAGACTACATCTCATTAATTTAATTTTTGGGGGAAATAAAGTATAATGTTTATTCCTGGTGGGCATATGGGGAATGCGGAAACGCGGCTGCCAAAGACTTCTAGAGCCAAGAGACGCCAGTGCTGCTGGGACAGAGGGGAATGTTTGGACCATGTCTGACCAGCTAATAAGAGATAAATCTAAAATGTCTCCTACAGTTCTAAAGAGATGAAGAAAGAAATGGAAAGGAAGATGCTTCTAAGGTATCTGAAATATGTAAAAGTCTCTGATTCCAGGACAACCATGCAGAGAAATTGCAACAAATGGTCTTCATTATGAACTTTGTGTCACATGGGCCCATCAGTGGTATTGGGGTCTGGACGGATGTCCTCCCAACATCCTTCTGGGGACTCTAGCTACCAGCAAAGCTCTCCTAAGGACCACCAGTAGGTCAAGATCATTTACATCCAAGAACAAGTAGAGTTGTTATGCCCGCTCTGGAGCTCAGCACTGGATCTGGATTAGTTTTCCTTCTCTAGAGCAGTCCAGTGACCTCCCATGGAACGTCTCAGAGGCTTGGGGCAGAATCTCCAGTCTCACTCTTCCTTCACTATTCATAAAATTGTTTGAGTGAAAGGCCTTATGAAAGCTCAAGCCACTACTTAAGATCCCCTTCTCTCTAAACCCAGCATCAAGCCAAACAGAGAGAAGCCTCTGACTCAAAGCCTGAATGGCAGACCTCCCCCATATGCCCATGATCCTACCAAGACAGTCACCACTTTGAGAGTCAGTCCTTGGAGGCGACTGCCCATGGGCCTCTCCTGCAGGCTGCCATTCAGGCCCTTCTCCGAGTCCCACGTCGCCAGCTGTGAAGGAAAAAGAGAGTGTGAGGGACAGAATGGGCACCTGTGCAAACCTTAGGAATTGACTCCTAAACTGGGCTCCTGAATCAGGCAGATAGGTGGATAACAGCCCTAGGAGTTTCCCAGAGAGCTAGAGGCATCTTACAAGCTTAGAAAGAATAAAGGTGTGACACATAGAGCTCCACTTCCTCCGGCAGCTCATCTGGATCTTGAGGACTTGCCTCATCCTTGAAATGAAACCAATTGGTAGGAACTTGTTTCTGGAATGAACATTTATGTCCAATTTTATTGTCCACCTACTGAGGCCATGTCAATGTGTCTCGCACAAAGTGCCCTCTTTCTTTAATACTCCTTTGACTTGCCCAGGCCAGAAGGTCCTTGAGATCACTGCTTCCATCACCAGAGCAGGATGAGATCAAAAGTGAAACAGGTAACAAAGACCCAAGTTTACAGTTGTCTTACACCCTGATGCCAGTTGCAAACAGGACCAAGAGCTCACTGTCTTCACTGTAGTGCAAACTTCATAATTTTCCCTCATAGGCAGGTAGAGGCTAAGAATACATGTGCTCTGGGTCTGCCATATCCTCCTGAGCCTGCAGGATCTGTCCAATAAATGCATTTAAGACCATCTAAGATGGTCAAGGAGACCCTATCCTGGCTCAGAAACAACTGGAGACACATGCTCTTGGGACTGCTTCCCTTCCCTGCATCCCTGCAGGGCCTGAGCAACAACGATGAACCCTTTGTCAGATCAGTGAATCTCAATCATTAATTGGTGAGATGTAAAAAGATACAGATATTGGCCCCATCTAAAGCCAACATAGTTAGGGTCTCAGCACTTGGACATGAGGAGTGTTAATGCTTCCCCAGCGATCCTCGTTGAAAACCGCTGCTCTTCTAGGTCACTGGGCCTCTGATGTAGCCGCACATTAGAATCTCTTAAGAGGGCTTTTAAAACCAACTAAAGCCTGCCCCCCTGCCCGAGAGTCTGATTTAACTGGTCAGTAGCGGACTGGATATGGATCGTTTAGCTCCCCAGGTGATTCTAATGCACAGCCAGGATTGTGAACCACTGCTACAGATGAAAGCAGTGATCTTCAAACCCTAATATGCAGACAAATCACCCAGGGATTCTGCATGCACTTTCTGATTCTGGGATCTGAGATTATTCCTAACAAACTCCCATGTGCTGCTGTTGCTGATCCATGGACCATCAGTTCAGTACCAAGGGGTTAAAATTCAGACTGTCACAGTAGCACCTACCCTTCGTCAGGGAAAACCCACAAGACCCCTAGTTAGGCTGAGCAAAAGAATTACCCCTCTGTGGAAAAGTGCCACCAGGTGCCCCAAAGGAGCCACCAATAGTGCCGCTTACGGACCCTGAGCCTTGACTATGAGGCCACAGTTCCAGAATCTGTGGGGCCCTCTACCTGGAAGATACTAGAACCCTGAGGCCTAAAGCAGGAACATCAGAATGAGATATGTGGTTCTAGAACCAGTTTAAAGGAACCTGGAACCTCCTGCCATCACTTCCAACATGATACAAGCTAAAACCCACTTCACCCTAGATAATAGGATGCCTGGAAGTGATGAATAAATCACTTAGTTAAGAGCACAGTCACATACTCTGGGAACTCCCCACAGCCACCACTCATTCATTTGAGGGGCACTGCAGTGAAGAACAAAGTTAAGATCTATCCAAAGTCCTGTTCAAGGACATCAAAGATGCCACACTCTTGGAACTGGTATAGTGAGAAGAAAACTTCATGGCTATTTCCCTATGGGGTCTCAGGAAATAGCCCTGGGACTCGGGATCAATTCCTGCAGCCGGATTCAAATGCTGGTCAAAGGGAAAAGACAAACTCAGACAAACGGAGTCAAGGTGTTGACTCCCTGCATTCTTTGGACCCTTCGATATCAGACTCGGGGGACTCATCGTGTGTATCTGGGCAGCCTGCATCTCATCCCCATAACTGTTTAGCCCAGGCATCAGGGCTGCTTAACTCTATGTGTGATCTGCCATACCCCCTGGGTTGGGTGGTGTTATGAAGGTCCCCTTTACTACCTCAATGACTTACAGAGTCATAATGGAAGCAAAGATGACATGTCAGCTCCAGGGACTGGATATTCTGCTCTGTACCAGGACTTGAATTCATAACACCTGCTGCCCAACCTCCTTGGCACTGGTGAAGGGGCATCTCGACTTTGTGCTGCCCTGGTTTGGATGAGCACCTGGAATGAGGCTCTGCTTGGCATTGATCAACCGGCTTTACCTGTCTTTCTATTGGGATTGTAATCAGTCATGGGAATGGAAGCAGGAAAAACAGTTGGGATAAAGCCCTGTCCTTCTAGGGTTTTAGCTCAGTTGTGAGAAATGCTCTGCCTCCCCATCCCTGTCCTCACCATCCTCTGCTTCTAGCCCACTGCCTGGCTCAAGGCAGCAGCGCCTCTGCCCCAAAGTACTGCAACAGTCTCCCCACTGTTACCCCAACCTCTCTCTCTTAACAGCCCTCCTCCATTGTGCTGATGTTTATCATAAACTCAAATACAAACTATGTTAATTAAAAATTTCTAATTACTTCCTATTTCTTAAAGAATAAAGGCTAACACTTTTAAACTTGGCCTAAATGAAAAGGCCTTCCTGATCGAGACCCAACCTTGACTGTCAGCTTCAGTTCACTCCAACCCCACCAAATTCCTCACCTTTCTCAAGCGCATGGTGTTCCCTCCTGACTCTACATCCAGTTTCTTCTCCCTGGAATGCCATTTCTCTCTGGCTGGGTCTGGTAAAAAACTCTTACTCAATTTCTCAAAAAAATTAGCTCTTACTTTAGGGTAGTTTTAGATTCACAGAAAAGTCGCAGGGGTTATGCAGAGACCGTCCATATACCCCACACCCAGTTTCCCCTGTTGTTAAGATGTTACATTGGTATGATTAGTATGATACATTCCTCCCAACCAATGAAATGTTTAGTTCAATCTCCACCATTGATACAAAGCTGCAGTAGAAATGATCTTCAGTGTCTTCCACTCTAGACCTAACTCTGTGATTCCGCTGTGCTATTTGGGTTTCTTACCCCTGTTCCCTGGGATCCAAACCCTGTCTTTATAAACTGTCTAGAGCCTTGGGCACTTGGATGGGACCTTGCCTTTCTTATTCCCATCTCAGAGTTTCTAACCGTGCCTTGAATGCCATTACTCCTCTAGACGATCAGCTCCCTATTACTGGTATAGTTTGGGAACTTGGAGGTATTAAATTAGCATATGCTGGGCTTCCCTGGTGGCGCAGTGGTTGAGAGTCCGCCTGCCGATGCAGGGGACGCGGGTTCGTGCCCCGGTCCGGGAAGATCCCACATGCCGCGGAGCGGCTGGGCCCGTGAGCCATGGCCACTGAGCCTGCGCGTCCGGAGCCTGTGCTCTGCAGCGGGAGAGGCCACAACAGTGGGAGGCTCACGTACCGCAAAAAAAAAAAAAAAAAAAAAAAAAAAAATATATATATATATATATATATCCTTAAAAAAATTAGCATATGTTTATGAGCCAATATATCTATGTTCTAGGTGTGTTTCCACCACTTACCTGAGTGACCTAAGCACACTTTACAGCACAGTACTTAAACCACAAGAGGCAACAAATATTTCTGAATAAATTTAACTTCACTGAGATTCGATTTTCCTATCTATAAAATGGAATAAAAATACCTTCCCTGCCTACCATGTTGAGGGGCTGTTCAAAGGAGAAAACAGTTTTGAAATAACATGTAATAAAATAACTTCAATAATAATCACAAAGTAAAGAATCGAGATATTAAAAGGTGTGTACAATGCGACCTTAATTATGTCTTTTTTTAAAGGCAGTGGTTAAAACGGGAGGAAATGTGTATAAATGTAATATTTAGATTTATCTTGGGGGTAGAATTATGAATAACCATGATTACTTTTTTATGCTTTCCTATGTTTTTAACAGGTTTGTCATTACTTTCACAAAAAGGAAAATACGCTTTTGATAAAAATAGCTAGCACGGGTGATAAAGCAAAATCCTGTCACATGCACTTGTATGATTGAGGGCTGAATGGAAGGAAGCAGAGTCAAATTATCTATCGGTAGGTCAAGACCAGTCTAAGAGTCAGAACTTAATACTGAATACATCAGTTCTCTAGTTGCAAGGAGCTATGGCCGACGTGCCCATCTCCTAGAAGAGGCACATTGCAAGGTCTTCCAGGACAGCATCTCACATTCTAAGACACCTCCAAGACTGTGTAGGGCCCCATGAGCCTGTTTGGGTTTGGAGACAGGGCAGTGGCCCCTCCTGGGGCCCAGCTCCATGAAGACAGGCAGTCTTCCTCCACTAAGGAAGAAGGGCGGGTGGCATCAAATCTTATTAGTTACTATTCAGACCATCCTAAGGCAAAGTCATTTAAATCAAAGTGCAACTTCATGAGAGAAAGAAAAAAAATTCCTTCGAGCTGTTATTATTATTCCTATTTCTTTTGTCTGAAAGTACTTAGGGCTTAAAGGTTTTTTAGTTTATTGTTTTTCAATACTCACTTCTCTCTCCCTGGCCTTCAGGCATCCTGTACTCTAACAAAGAAAGAAAAAATACTTCAAAGAGAAACCAAAATTCTGTCTTCAAACACATCAAAGTAACCATGTTCCAGGATCTGGGAGCCTTCGAGTTGGGCAGGAAAGTGTATTATTCCCTCACATCAGCCTGAAGCCAAGTGCCCTAGGCTGAGTGAATCTCCCTATTTCCACAAAGCCTTGGCTCTTGTCCAAATCTGAAGACCAGAGTGGTAAACCTTCATTTGAGTGAGGCCATCCCTCTGAGCACCCAATATGTAAGACCAGAGCAGAGAAAGTCACAATCCTTTTCAAACAAAATCTTTTGTTTAAAAGACTGAAGTGGAATTTTTAAAAAATAAAATAAAGCCTTTAAGTGGATTCCCAAACTTGCTGCCCATCAAGATTAGGAGAGACTGTGTTCTGCCTCCCTCCTGAGGACAGCTGGGGCTCCCGGATCGGAATGCTGGAGAAAAAATTTCAGATAATAAAAGCCAAATGAGGCTGATAGGCTTGATAAATGGGAAGCCAGAAAAACCTTTCACCCAAAGAAGTCCTGACACTTAGTCATACAGCTGCAGGCCATTTCATTTGTACATAAGTGCATCCAGTCTGACTTCCTCTTGTATTTTCCAGACAGAATTTTGTTTATGGGATCAATGAATTTATGGCCACAGAAACCCACTTTTGACAGCTGACCTGTCAAGATCAGTGCCTGAAAAACTAATTTCCAGCACTGTTAAACAAAATGAGAACTGCTGCTATTTGATAAGACAGCTATGATTTTCATTCATTGCCAAGATCTGCTCTACCCAGACCGGAAGCGTGGATGGAGCCAGAGGTTACAGCACAATCATCACTTGAAAGGGGATAAATGGTTTCAAAATCTGATGATGACAAACAACTGTTCTAGAAATCAGCCAACTGGAGAATAAATTTCATAAACCATTGGTCTCAGGAAAACATTTCCTGAGTCAGTCACGGGGTTCTTCATGTTTGCGTTTGAGTTGTGAGATGTAGGGGTTTGGGACTTTGTGGCCTGTCCTTATTAAATACAGGACTATTAACCCTAAATGGGACAGACCTCCTTTGGAAGATTGGGCTTTGTGGTCTGTCGTCTAATTATAGAGGTGTCATAAAGTGCTGGTTCTCTTTTCATGGCGGGGGAGGAGCAGGGAAGGAGAGAAGAGGCAATCCAACTGCTGTGCAGCCCAGAATATGACCAGATTCATACATTGAGCCTTGCCAATTCCTTGGGAGGAAAGAGGAAGGGAAGAAGGAAGGTAGGTTTGCTTACCCCCAAATCTTATACTTAGCTATATCCAACAAGACAATAGACCAATAACCTCTATCGTCACATTTCGCAACTGAGTGAGCAATACTTTGCTGGTAAGCTTGTTCCTCAAGAGAGCACTGGAGGCTGGAAGTGAAGTTTTTATTACCACGCCAGTCAGATCTAACAGCCATAGTTGGAGCTCCATCTGAGCTGTATCCTCACTGACCAGTGATTGCCATCAGCCGAGTGCAGACATCTTCGGCTGGCATACAGGATTCAGTATGAGGGCACATGGGTTTATCATCATGTCAGTACATGGGATTTTCTGAAATAATAAGCCCTCTATTAGCTTTTATTCCTTGGTCCATTTTTATTGGAAAACAAAACTGTCTGGTGTATGTTTCAAAAAAATCAGAGCCTTGGGTGGGGGTGGGGTGAAGGGGGAACCCGCATCTTGAATCAGCGTGCACTGGGGGATTCAGCCAGCACTGATTTCAGTCAGGAGATGCACATTTTAAACTTTGATTAAATGCAAGGACAACATGCTTAGACACAAACAGGGCATCTTGGAAGCAGAGTGCAAGCATCTGAGGATAGGATATTAATATTTGTAGCCAGGGTTCCTGAAGGAAGGCCTACTTTGAGAATTCATTCTGGGAATTCCAGTATATCAGGGTTACTAAGGGCAGGCCTTGTAGAGTATGAACCACAGGAGATGACCGTCAGATTAGATATATCTACGGAGAAAGGGGCCAGGACCACTCTTGAGGCTCCAGATGTGCTCTATAGGAGAGGGGAGGGGACTCACTCTGAGACATGGGACAACTGAAACTCTCAGCCCAGGAGCATTTGCACAGGGAATTAAGCATTTGGTGAAAGTTGTACTTTCTGAAAACAAGCCCCAGCAGAACTTAGGTTAAATGTCCAAAGGGAAGAGCCCTTAGAAAGTGAAAGAAAAGTGAAATAGGCTGGAGAGATATCACATATGGGGGCTTCATGAAAAACCTTTAGCAAGGATGAGAGAAAGATACTCCCCCAGTGGTATTACAGAGGAGGACGAGGAAAACTAGAAGTGCCCTTGATCCTGGCAACCAGGTCATTCATGATGGGGGCCACAGACAGGCCCAAACTCTAGCCTCTCCTCTCTGAAAGTGTGGGCCCAGGGAGCCCTCTGGGAGCACAGAGGGCTCCCTGGGCCCACAATGACTGACTCTAGTGGTGCCAGCAATGAAATTCTTCCATCACATTCACAGGGAGAATGGAGGCAGTTCCATTTCTGCTTAAGATACAGAAAGCAAGATGATGTTGTTCTCATTGTAACAAACAAACAAATAAACAAAAAGTCAGAGCATCAACAGAACTATACTTTAAAAATTATCCTCTGAGAAACCTGTGGTCCTAAGACCCTCTAGTGAACTGAATGTCAAAGGATGAGAAGTCCCTCCAAGGAGAGACAGCACATAAGAAATATTTCATCTTTGGCAGAAAATGGGACAAAAGAGGTGGTAGTTATATGAGTGGATAAGAAGAAAAAAACTGAAATTTTACGAAATTCTTAAAGGCCATGTGTAGGCCAGCATGACAGTGAGGCTCCCTGGGAGCCCAGACTCAAGGGAGGCCCCAAGGGGGGGCCACACACACTCATCAGCTCTTTCCACCAAGCCTCCACTGGGTGGAGTACAAGAAAGAAAAATAACAGAGCATCCAGAAGTTATGGGACAATATCAGATACTGTATATCCGACATAGGACTTGTGTCTGACATATGTGAAGAAACCTTACAACTCAATTACAGGAAGGCAAACAACTCAATTTTTAGAAATAGAGAAAGAACTTATTTTTCCAAAAAATATATATGAATGGAAAATATGCATATGAAAACTCAACATCATGAGTCATCATGGAAATGCAAAACAAGACCACATGGACATCCACTATACCTCACTAGAATGACTAGAATCAAAGGTTGATGTTACTGAGTGCTGATGAGGATCTGGAATGCAAAAGGTGCAGCCACCTGGAAGACAGTTTGGCAATTTCCTAGAAAGTTAAACATACACTGAGCATTCCTTCCAACAATTCCACTTCTAGTTATTTATGTAAGGAAAATATAAAATAAGTCCAACACAAAGATCAGGATGTGGCTGTTCATAGAAGCTTTATTCATAACAGCCCCAAAGTGGAAACACTCACATGTCAACCATGGTGACTGGTGAATGGATAAACAAAGTGGGGTACACTTATACAATGGAATACTACTCAGCAATAAAAAGCAACAAGCTACAGACACAGGCAACAGCACGGATAAAGCTCAAAAACATTACACCAAGGGAATGAAGCCAGACACAAAAGACCACAGACTTTATGATCCCATTTATATGACTTATTTGAAAAGGCATTATCCTAGGTCCTGAAGATAGAGCAGTGGTGGCCTGCAGCCAGGAATGGGAGGAGGGTATCAAATGCAAAGTAAAAGGAAGGCTATTTGGGGGTAATGGAAGTGTTCTATATTTTGAGTGTACTTGTGATTATACTACCATTTACATTTGCCAGAGCTGACCACACTGTACACCTAAACCAGTGAATTTATTGCAGATAATTGCATCTAAATAACCCTGACTTGTTTTATACACACATGCACATCTTGATAATGGTTTGGAAAGGGTGGAGCCATGTGCTAGAGAGGTGGGCTAGTGGCACTAACCTGTCATGTGACCCAACTATGACCTTTTGGCAAGGATGGTAAGAGGGGAGGATTCCCAAAATAACATGATGAGCGGTGTTAGGACACTCATGTAATTGTGCCTGAACTAGTTAGAGCTAGATGGATATCAAGTGGCCAAGAAATCATTTATCTATCTAGAAGAATTGAATTCATCTTTATAAATGTTTAGGAAGAACATAAGGGCAGTTTTACTTTCAAATGGTTCCTTGGTTTGTGGGTTTGTGTGGGAGAAAAAATAGATTACATAACATTATATATAGTATGATCCAATTTTTTTATGCTTATTTCATTTTACACTCTCCTTGTCCTTTGTTTACTGACTCTGAGTCATCCTTTGAAGATCATTCTAGAGATGCTTCCTTGCACCTTTCACCAAGAGTACGTCTCCCGTTGGTGATCCCAATCCCTAGCATGCCAGCCTTGATCCTGTGGAAATGCTTTTCATGATATATTAAAATTGCATGTCTATTATTCACAAATATACTCTATCTCTAAAAGCAGGGACTCTCTTTTCTTCATTTTGATTCTCTCAATAAAATTTTATTAGAAAAATTAATAAAATTTATCATCCCCTGGGCACTTTCTCATTAACTGTGCTGAAATTTCATGTTTTTCTCAAACTCTAACCCCCAGGATACGTCCCATATCTGAAGCTCTGTAAACGGCTTTCTCACTCACTTCTGATTTATTTATAATGGTTGAGAGTGCCTGGGCTGGATTTTCTCTTTTGCATGATTTTGTTTTGTATACTTACTTTTAATACTTCTAGTCATGGGAAAATGTTGGTAAAATGAATGATTCAAAAGGCATTTAAAAAAAACCCACTTTTTATGTCTTTACCTCTAGACTCTCATTGCACAAAGTGTGGTCTGTGGACCAAGACATCACATTTCCTGGAAATCTGTTTAAATCAAAGAATCTTGGCTCTATCCCATGTCTCTTGAGTCACTGTCTGCATTTTAACAAGATTCCCAGGTCACGTGTGGGCACAGAAAAATTTGAGAAGCATATTTCTCGATCATGCCACCATGATTTCTGGCCTAGAATCTTTATGAGCTGCTTTACCTATCTCTCAATGCCTCTTATCCACTTGCTATCTAATCCCCACTCAGCAGCCAGAATTGTCTTTCCTTTCCTTTTTTTTAAAAAAAATATTATTTATTTGGTTGCATCGGGTCTTAGCTGCGGCAGGAGGGCTCCTTAGTTGTGGCATGCAAACTCTTAGTTGCAGCATGCATGTGGGATCTAGTTCCCTGACCAGGGATCAAACCTGGCCCCCTCCAATGGAAACGTGGAGTCTTATCCACTGTGCCACCAGGGAAGTCCCTTTCCTTTCCTTTTTCAATAAAAATTGTTTTATTTCACTCTCTTAAAATTCTCAAGTGATTTTCTGTTAAACTTGGATTTAAAGGCATGCATCCTTTTCATGGCTTATAAGACTTTCCAAGACCTGCCCCAGGCCTGCCCTTCTACCTCAGCCCCTGCCATGCTTTCCATCTTGCTTACTAAGTTCCACCAAAATGCATCGCCTTTCAATTACTCTCTCAAGCCAAGATATTTCCTGCCTTGGGAACTTTGTATACACTCTTTACTTTCCTGATAATTCTTATCTCTGTCCTTCACATTTCATGTTTGGCTCTTTCTCATCTGGCAGGTCTTACCTTTATCCTCTTGATAAAGTCAAGCTCACTCTTCCTAAGTACTCAATATTCTTAAGTTCAGAACTTTGTTATTTTCTTTATAGCTCTCAAATATTGTAATTGTTAAAACCAACCTCCATGACAAATTTTTTTTTGTTTCTATCTGTTCCACTGTTTTTCTGATTAGCTCACCATCCGATACCCAACCTCTGATACATTTCTAGCATACAGCAGGCACTTAATAAGTATTTGTTGAATAAGCAAATAAATCAATGAACTAGTCCAAGGGGTCAGCAAAGTTTTCCATAAAGGACCAGGCAGTACATATTTTAGGCTCCTTGGGTCATATGGTCTCTGGGGTCAGCTACTCATTGAGTGTGTGTGGCTTGATTCCGATAAATTTAACTTACAAAATAAATGACAAGCTAGATTTGATCCAAAACCCATAGTCTGCAGATCCTTAATAGTTAATATCTTTAAAAAAATTTTTAATAGATCTTTATTGGAGTACAATTGCTTCACCATACTGTGTTAGTTTCTGTTGCACAACAAAGTGAATCAGCCATATGCATACACATGTCCCCATATCCCCTCCCTCTTGAGCCTCCCTCCCATCCCCCCATCTCACCTCTCTAAGTCATCGCAAAGCACTGAGCTGATCTCCCTGTGCTATGCTGCTGCTTCCCACTAGCTAACTATTTTACATTCGGTAGTGTATATATGTCGATGCTACTCTCACTTCGCCCCAGCTTCACCCTCCCACCCCATGTCCTCAAGTCCATTATCTATGTCTACCACTTTATTCCTGCCCAGCAACTAGGTTCATCAGTACCATTTTTTTTTTAGATTCCATATATATGGGTTAGCATACATTATTTGTTTTTCTCTTTCTGACTTTCTTCACTCTGTATGACAGACTCTAGGTCCATCCACCTCACTACAAATAACTCAATTTCATTTTTTTTTTATGGCTGGGTAATAGTCCATAGTATATGTGTGCCACATCTTATTTATCCATTCATCTGTCGATGGACACTTAGGTTGCTTCCATGTCCTGGTTATTGTAAATAGTACTGCAATGAACACTGTGGTACATGTCTCTCTTCTTTTTTTTTTGCGGTACGCGGGCCTCTCACTGTTGTGGCCTCTCCCGTTGTGGAGCACAGGCTCTGGACGTGCAGGCTCAGCAGCCATGGCTCAATGGGTCTAGCCACTCCGCGGCATGTGGGATCTTCCCGGCCCAGGGCACGAACCCGTGTCCCCTGCATCGGCAGGCGGACTCTCAACCACTGTGCCACCAGGGAAGCCCCATGTCTCTTTTTGAAATATGGTTTTCTCAGGGTATATGTCCAGTAGTGGGATTGCTGGGTCATATGGTAGTTCTATTTTTCATTTTTTTAAAGAATCTTCATACTGTTTTCCATAGTGGTTGTATCAATCTACATTCCCACCAACAGTGCAGGAGGGTTCCCTTTTTACCACACCCTTTCCAGCATTTATTGTTTCTAGATTTTTTGATAATGGCCATTCTAACTGGCATGAGGTGATACCTCACTGTAGTTTTGATTTCCATTTCTCTAATAATTAGTGATGTTAAGCATCTTTTCATGTGCCTCTTGGCTATCTGTATGTCTGCCTTGGTGAAATGTCTATTTAGGTCTTCCACCCATTTTTTAACTGGATCGTTTGTTTTTTGATATTGAGCTCCATGAGCTGTTTTTATATTTTGGAGATTAATCCTTTGTCTGTTTCATTTGCAAATATTTTCTCCCATTCTGAGGGCTTTTTTGTCTTGTTTATGGTTTCCTTTGCTGTGAAAAAGCTTTTAAGTTTAATTAAGTCCCATTTGTTTATTTTTGTTTTTATTTCCATTACTCTAGGAGATGGGTCAAAAAAGATCTTGCTGTAGTTTATGTCAGAGTGTTTCTTCCTATGTTTTCCTCTAAGAGTTTTATAGTGTCTGGTCTTACATTTAATTCTTTAATCCATTTGCAGTTTATTTTTGTGTATGGTGTTAGACAGTGTTCTAATTTCATTCTTTTACATGTAGCTGTCCAGTTTTCCCAGCACCACTTATTGAAGAGGCTGTCTTTTCTCCATTGTATGTTCTTGCCTTTGTCGTAAATCAGGTGCCCATAGGTGCATGGGTTTATCTCTGGGCATTCTATCTTGTAGCATTGATCTATATTTCTGTTTTTGTGCCAGCACCATACTGTCTTGATTACTGTGGCTTTGTGGTATAGTTTGAAGTCAGGGAGCCTGATTCTTCCAACTCCGTTTTTCTTTCTATTGTTCTTTCCACCTAAAATGTTTGCCTCTCCAGCTGAACTTTTCAAAACACTACACTTCTTTCAAGGTTTAATTTGTCATTTTAAAAAGTTGTTTAACTGTCATGTTTTCCAGAAATCCCATTTTATCCCTCCAACCAGAAGTGGCAGATCCTCCTGCATCCTTAAAGCATTCTGCTTGCCCCTTTTTCATGGCATGGATCACATTCAGATTTCCCCGACAGTTCCTGCAGCAGGCTATATTTTCTAAAGATGGATGTGACAATGTTTCCCATCCCACATTCTCTTCTATAATATGACTTCACCACCCCCTATCAAGAAGTGACGTTTAATTCCCTTCTCTCTTAAAATCTGGTCTGAATCTGATGCTGCATGTCTTTGAGTCTAGGTCAGAAACTTCTGCTTGACTCTTAGGATGCTCGCTCTAGGAAAGGGATTTTCAACATCAACAACATTGACATTTGAGGCCAGATAGTTCTTTGTTGCAGAGGGTGGGGTGTCTGTCCTGTGCATTGTAGGATGTTTAGCAGCATCCCTGACCTCTATCAACTAGATGCCAGTAGCATCCCCTCCCCCAAGATGACCAGCAGAAATATCTCCAGACATTGCCAAATATTCCCCCCGGGGACAGAATCACCTCCCATTTAGAACCTCTTATCTAGGAGAAGCCTGCTGCCGTGCAAAAAGTTCAGCAGCCCTGAGACTACCATGCTGGAATAATCACATGCAGGTATTCTAGTCAACAGTCCCAGATGAATCCGGTCTTCCAGCCACCTCTGCCGAAGCACTAGACATGTGAATGAGTCCATCTTAGGCCCTTAAGAGCAGCCCGTCAGGCAGCTGAGTACCAGCAAGCGATCTCAGTTAATGTCAAAAGAATCACCAAACCAAGCCCTGATCAAATTTCTGACGTGCAGAATACATGAGATATAATAATATTATTGTCTAAAATAGCAAATTTGGGAACATTTGTTATGCAGCAGTAATATCTCAAATAGCATTTGGTACCTGGAAGTATGGTGGCATTACTATAAGGAAAATATAAAATATGTGGAATTGGCTTTGGGACTGTGTAGCAGGAGGAATCTAAAAGGACCTTAAGGAGGCTTTTAGTAGAAGCAAAATGAGCCTTAAGGAGACTGGTTGTGAGAGTTTAAAGGAAGGTGAGGAAAAATACTGGGTTGACCAAAAAGTTCGTTTGGGTTTTTCCATAAGATGTTATGAAAAACATGAATGAACTTTTTGGCCAGCCCAGTATTACTGGGAGCTAGAACAAAGAGTACCCTTGTTATATAATGGCAGAAAATTAAGCAAAACTGTCACCTGCAGTAATATGGAAAATAGCAATCTACTTAATAAACAGATAGATTTGGCTAAGAGAATGTCAGGCAGAATTTGAAGTGTCTTTTTTCTTATCTGTATATCATAATGTAAACATAGACACATAGATAGTTCATAGATGGACTAAAGAAGGGATTTTGTTTTCAAGCAAAATTTAGAGAAAATATCTAGAAGCCATGATTTGTTGGATTCAAAAATAAAAACTATTTCTCAACCCGAGTCTCTTCTAGCAGAAAATCTCAAAATAAAAGAAGTCCTTGATGCAAAGAAATCTCATAGGTTACCTGGAAAATATGGACCCATGAGGTCAAGGGTGCAACAGTAAAACCCTTCCTTAAGATCTCAGAAATGCTTAAGGTAGTGTCTTATAGACTTTTCAGAGAAACAAATGGCATTTTCTGCAATCTGAAAGGCGTGTATCACAGGCCCTCTGTGGTAAACAATAAAGTTTCTAAAACTCCATAGCAAACTGTTAGGGAAGTTGAGGTAGAAAAGAACCTATCTCAAATAAATTTGTAGGCATGGTTTTCATCTAATATAGTGAAACAACCAATAAACTTTATAAAACACCCGCACAACTTTTTAAAGAATTGCAATGGCAGAAGCACAGCCAGGGGACATAGAAGCACAGAATAAATGGGACATAGAAGATGCAAAATGGAAAGAGCCTTTTAGACCTCTAAACTTCTATGGGCAGGAAGCAGATGAGAAAACTATTAAGCTTAAAACAGAGTATATATTTTTATGGAAAAGTAAGGATGAATCAGAAGGCAGAATTGAGAACTCAGAGGACTGATCAGATAGACTCATTCCCAGGAAGCAGTAACAGGTCCTAATCAAGATGCTACTAATGTGAGCCCATGGAGAATATCTTCTCCATGCAGTGATTCAGGGATCCAGGCAACATCTATCCTGTGATAACCTCTATCAACATGTGACCTCCATGACACAAAGAAGAGATGAAAAGGAAAGCATACAAACTCTTATGCACTCTGGACCAAAAGTAAGAATCCCTTTTGCAAACATTCCCATTTATTAGAACTCAGGCACATGGCCTTATGACTAGCATATGGCTTTTATGTGGGAGGGGAAATCAAAGATGACTCCAAAGTCTTTGCTTAAGCATCTCACTCTGTGTGAACAAAAAATAAACTTGTATTAAGCCTCTGACAACAGCACAGTCTAGCTTATCCTGACCATAGTCCATCCTTCACATAGCAGGCAGAGTGACATTTCAGAAACATCAATGATTTCATATCACTCCTTTATCTGAAATGCTCCCTTAGCTCCCAATTAAAATAAGATCCAAAATCCTAAGCACGACCTACGCCATTCTCCATGATCTGATCCTTATTACTTCTCTAATAACACCCTATCACTTCCTCCTAGTTGCTTAAAACAGCCATACTGGTCTTCTTTCTCCTTCTCAAACATTCTACAACTATTCCTAGTTTAGAGCCTTTGTACATCTTCCTCTTCTAGAAACATTTTTACTGTAGAACTATTCTGAGTTGGCTTCTTTGCATCATTTTCAGTCGGTCCTCATTTTCTCTAAAGAGATTCCTTGTCAATCTCAGCAGATTCCCCTGCTGAGTCCCTCTCTATCTATTTTCCTATTTCATTTCTGAATAGTATATGTGACCATATAAAATTATCCAACTTATTTTATTATGTAATTGCTAAAAATTTTATAAAGGTATAGTCTCTCTTCCCTCACTAGAATATAAGCTACATGAGGACAGAATACTTTTGACACATTTTCAGCAGTGCCCTCAGCACTTATTAAAATGCCTGGCACCGAGCAGGCACTCAATAAAAGCTAATGATTAATACTATCATTATATCCAATAATGCAGATATGCATGCCTATTTTTATAGTTAGTTGAATTCCAACAGAAACATCTATCCCAGTGCAGACAAATGACTAGAGTGTGGATCTGGAAGAATCCTAATATAAGATCATATGATATGTTCCCTCACTCCAAATTCAGGGAAGACTCAGCTATGCTCAGAAGCACAAGACTCTTCTGACTCATTATCAGGTAAGAATTTAAGCATCTGATCACCTGTCATCATTGGTTGAAAGGTGTGATACTCTAGTGTCAAAAACAGGGCTTATGCCCCAGCCTCATTGACAGAAAGCCTTGCATCATAAAACACTTGTAAAAACTGAAAAGAAAGAAAACCAGTAATCATACGGAAAAAATAAAAACAAATACTTCCAAGTATTAGCTAACAAGCATGGAAATATGTTTCATCTAATAACATAAAAAGACAAAGTTGTAGTGATATACTATTTCTTGCTTATAAAAATATTTTTAAAAAGTAAAATACTTAGTTGATGATACAGTGAAATGAGCACCATCATAATACAGGGTAAATTGATACTCTGTGGAAGTTACTTGACAGTCTGCCTCAAGAGCTTAACAAATATACCTCTTGACCAGTCATTTCAATTCTAGGGGATTTTCATAGGGAAGGAGCTCTATGCATTAATGACAAAAAAAGTCATTCACATAGATGATCATCAGATAATTAAATACAATGGTGAAAACAAACAAAAAAGGACACTTTAAAATCCAATTACATGAGAATTGTTAAGTAGTTATGGTCCACCCCCAGATATAATATAACGCAGTGCTAAAAAATATTATTAGAATGGTAATAACATTAGAAAATACCATGACCCTAAATGTTGGGTAGTGAAAATCAGAAGGGGACTCTTGTAACCGCTGAAGAACTGTTTAGTCAGTAGAAATAGAATGTATTGTGCCCGTGGGTTGAGGAGAGGCCCTGGAGAAAAGCACACGGGATGAAGGCAGATTCTGGGTGTTTACACTCTTACAATCTCAAGAGAGAAGGGAGTCAAGAGTGGATCAGAATCCAACTAAATGGAGCAGAAAGTCTGTTTAAGTCTGAATTGCAAAGGCACCTCTTTTGGTTGCCCTGGTTACAGGCCTCCTTCTCTTGGCAATGGTATTATAAATGGGCCAAGTCACATGCAAATGAAGTAAGCAGTATTAGGGAACAGCAGGGTTGACTCTAAGATGCTCTGCTTTGGGGTAGGTCTGGGGAAGAATTTGGGAAGAGTATGTGCAGGAAACAAAAGGTGACATTAAGAAGAGACAATGTCACAGTCAAAATAACAATGAACTGCTGCCAAAGCTTGAAAACACCAGATCTTCTGTCACTCCCACCAAGGTGGTCCCATCACAGCAGGGAGTCCACAGGTCTTTACTTGTTCAGTTTGTGGTTTTGGGGGTCAGTACAGGTCAAAGGCAGGGAATCAAGATTACATGATTTTATAAGGAAACAGGAAAGATATATGATAAATATATTCTTATTGTTATATATGTGTATATATGAAAATATACACCATGTATATGGTATACAGTATGGGGATCTATAGTACCTGATAGATAGATAGATAGATAGGTACAAAACTTAATAACGATTCCTTTTAAGTAATGAAATTATTTTCTTTAGAATTCAGTGCATTTAAAAAACTTTCTATAATGAGCTTGCCTTCCTTTTATAATGAGAAAAATAAACTGTAATTTGAAATTAAGCTGTGCTTTTTTACACAAGAAAGCTCAGTGTTCCCTGGCAGAGAAGCCCAGGGGTATGTCCATGCCAGTGACCAGCTGAAAGCCATCATCCCCCTATTTATGCTAATCAGCCTATTCTGGCCAGGACAGAGCCACATCAGCCTTCCCAAAATGGCCTTTCTTTAATCCACATTCTTTAATGAAGCTTGGAATAGACAAACTGTAGAAAGAGTCAATGTGCCCCTTGAGCCTATCTTCATGATCCTTGTAATTGGTACAAGACCAAAGCACACACAATCCCAGCCCTCAGGCCCTTTATGAGTTAGAATTGTTGTGAAACACATCCCGGGACCAGCCCTGAGCTCATGTTCTTGGAGACACACTCCAGCTGGAGAAAGACCAGAAATCTTGACCCACACTTGGAGGGTAATATGTGGAGACACGTCTGGCCACCTTCTCCAAGGCTGGGAAGGCCTTGGAGGTGATCTCGCACCATGGTCTCCACATTTCCTGGGCATTACTCCTTCAGTGAAAGAATGTTAAGCCCCAAGACAATATGTGTATGCTTATTTATGAAAAATATACATATATACTAACATACTGCATATATTATAAAAAATAGGTAAAGTAGAATTTTACAAGTGGAGATGCAGATGCAACCAATTATCGTTAAATGTCCTGCCAGACTTGGTAGATCATATTTTCATTAGGGAATATTTCAAGATCCAATATACACTTAAGGAAAGGTTCATTATTAACCACTATAAATTTAATTTGGTATCTTAAATAATTCTACTGATAAGTTGGAATTTTTTTAACCAGTTTCCTACAACATCAGTACATGTTGCCATTGTTTTTTATCTTATAATATGGCTGACAAGGAGCTCACACTAAAATATGGAGAAATGTCCACTTTGCTGTTTTCATGTTGTTTACCTTATTTGTATTACCTTCAATCTGAAAATTATTAATAGGTAACTTTTTAAGCCATTTCCCCCCATTCTCTAAGGATCATTTTACTTAAAACTCAATATTATCTATAAATCCCTTAACAGGCAGATATGAATGATAATACATTATAATTTATTGAAATCCAATTAAAACTTGGGCATTCTGGGCAACCATCTGTGTTCTAAAATCCCTACTTTTCCCTTGGGGTACCCCACATTCCACACATCAGTACTGCTTAGAGTGTGATCCGTGGACCAATGCCAGCCCTCAAACTATTTCTAGTCCTCAATGAGATAAGCAGAGAAATCAAAAATAAGTGTATAAACACATCTAGCAATTTGACAGATCACCCTGTGTAGTCTAATTCAACAAAGAGGGAGAGACTTATGTTTGTAGGTCTTTTATTTCATTTTATCTTTTTAGAAACTCATTTTATGGTACTTCATGAAAATATTGGTTAGTGGCAGGTTGAAAATAAAAATACATGGTCCTTCCTTGCAGACAGTTGAGAAGCTCTGTCATAGGTGACACGCAGACAGAGTGAGGGCGCTGTCAGGCACACAGGTAAGGCCAGGACCAAAGCCTGAACGATTCGGATGGTAAAGCTACAACAAGCCACTTTTAGATTCAGACAGTTTATTACTCATATAGACAGAGAAAGGAAAAGTGGCCAAATGTACTAGCTTCCTGGGTCCTTTTACCACACAACAAAAATGACAGCACTGAAACAAAAGGGTCTAGACGACTGTAACGCAAATGGTGGGATATCCCGTTGCTATGGAGCCAATTCGAGATTCAGCTAAGCAGTTTTCTAGCCCACAGCTATACTCTGTATTCAGAAAGCTTCCCAACTCATCAGAACCTGAGCAGCAATGAGAAACTGCCTCAGGACAGCCCCCCAGGAGAAATAGGGAGGGGATGGGAGATGACAATAGCGAACTCCTCACAGGCCTCCTCTCCTCTCAGGTTCCAGGAGGATCACAAGGTGTTTCACCAAGACTCACAGTAGCTGCAGTTCAAGCCTTTGCCTACATGGCCCTTCTGGATACACGCAAGGCTGTCAGAGCATCATGGCAGAACCACTCCCCTAAAAGCACCATTGCCAATCTATGTCGTAAATACTGTAAAGCTTCATTTCCTTCTTAAGTTTTAGGAAATAAAAACCTATAAAAAAAAGTTCTAATTTTATCCTCTGTCACCCGATGGCCCATTTCACTCATGAGATCACTCATCTAGTGAAATCCCCATATGATGTCAGAATCCACATAACAGCAGCCTAGTGACTACTTAGGCACTCAACCGATGGAGGGGAAGGGGCCCACTTCTATCCCAGGTGTCATTTTCAAAATATGGGCAATTCACTGAGTTATTTCTTCTATTGACTCATCAATATATCCATTAACTAAATAAACATTTATTGGAGCCTGTCATATGCCAGAACCTGACAGGCAGGGGTCACAAAGATGGATGAGGTATAGCCCCATCTCATCCGTCTCAGAGAAATTTATGATCTAGAAGGGAGAAAGGAACAATGACAGAAAGTAACTAAAATCATGGGTTACATATGAGAGGGTTTGTAGAATGCCCTGTGGAAAGACAGAGGGAAGAATGGCCCTCTGAGCCTCGAAGCCTAGGGAAACCTATGACAAAGAGAGTGAGATATGATATTAAAGGGTGAATAGGATTCCTTCAAACAAAGAACAGAAGGGTCATTGCTGGTTAAAGGAAGCGCATATGCAACATAGTAGAGGTGAAAGAGAGCATGCCATGCCCAGAGACTGCCCCTTCCCCCAAAAGATGTCTCCTTTCCTCGAGTTCCATCCAGTAGGCCAAGAAAGAGACAGCAAGGCATACTGGAGAGAGGTCCATCTTGGGAGTCGAACATAGGCTCAAATTCTAGTGTCTCCCCTTTAGACACTGCGATCTTGGGCAAGTAACTTAACCTCTTTGATTCTGTTTCTCCACCTGCAAAATAATGAATTCTTACCTTAAAGAGTTATTTACAGGATCAGGGTAGGCTGCATGTAAAATGACTGGCTTATTGGAAGTTCTTATTTTTTATCATTGTTATGATTTTTCTTAAAGCATTTGGGATGTTTTTGGATCAGTCTCATCTCTAGCACAGGACAGGCTTCCTGGTGTTTGAAGCAGCCTAATGGGCCGCCTGGGGGGTTTTTAGTCTTTCCTCTCAACAGCTCCCCTCCTACCGTTCCTGATGAAGCATGCTTCTGAGTCACCCTTTTCCAAACACAATCTAGTTTTACTTCATCTGTGGGTAGAGGGGCAGCTAGAAAGGGGCCCAGGGCTCCAAGCCTGGTCTGACCTTGGCAGGTGTTTCAATGATCTGTTGTACCAAAACACACTACCCCAAAACCAAGTGGCCGGAAACAGCTACAATGAGCATCCAAGTGTGCAAAGTAAAAGCTGAGTGGCTTCCTGAGGTTCTGGAACTTCTGCAACATCACTTCTGCCACATCCTATTGGTCAAAGCATGACACTGGCCAGCCCAGATTCCCAGGGTAGAGCAAGAGACTCTCTGTCTGGAAGGAGAAGCAACAGAGGCAAGTGCCAAGGAGCACACATGCAGAACGCAGGGATCTGCCACCGTGAGAGAACCTAACAGAGCAGAGGACTGTGCTGTTCTCACTTCTCAGCTCTGACGTGGCACGTCTGCTCAGGGACACCTGTGCAGGGAGCCCAGAAGGCAAAACAGACCTGAAAACACACAGGATGGGGACCCCGACACCCGGGCCCCTCCCAGGACCCAGTACCTGGTGACATGGACAGGAAAGGTCTGATACAAACTTACACAGGTCTCTCCCCTGGTCCTGGGCATCAGTCACCTCCTCTTAAAATGAGGGGTAGCATCCTGACCTCTCAGAGCCCTTCCACTGCTACAAGGACTTACTGAGACCCTGCCATGCACTGGACACTAGTGGAAGAAGCTCCAAAACGACCCTCACCATGGTGATCTCTCTCCCGCTCTCTCCATCCCTCTCTCATCCCCTACCTACATGTATATATGGGCATCCAGCCATGTGTCCATCTGTCCTGTACACTGAGGTAGCCATTGTTTCTTTATTGATTAAATCAACAACTATATAGGTTATGCCAGGCACTGCTCTGAGCACTGTACAAATATGAGCTCCTCCAGTCCTCATGACAACCTAATGAGGTAGGCACCATTACCAACCCCAAGTACAACGGGAAAGAGAGGCAGGGAGTCGTTTTCAAGCTTTAAGGGCAGGTGGCTGCACTACTTGATCAAATATGCTCATAGTCTGCTGGCTACTTGTACACAGGGATCTAGCTGTTGGAATGTGCCCTGAGCTACGTGCAAGACCTAAGATGTGAAAAACATACTGACCCCACAGAGGAGAGCCCGGGGGCTCAGGGCTCACCTATTCAGCAGAAACTTCTACCTCCCTATCAAGGCTCTGCTGCCCCCTCTCCCTGGGAAGCGCCAGCCCTCACTTAGGAATGCCTCCCTGCTCATTCTCTGTGGGTGAGAAGGAGACACTTGCCCATGGCCCAGCCAGAACCTCATCCCAAAAGAGCCACAAGAAAGCAAGCTGGCCATGGTACTGCTGTGCCGAGGACAGTGTCCAGGATGCAGAGAGGAGCCGATGCCCACCATGAACAAAGGAAATCCTCCCATCTGTCTTCTGGGGGAGTTGGTGTGCCCAGAAAAACAAACATAATGGTCTCTGATCAGGGGAGTGAGGAGGGGCTACCAAGCCTGGGTTGTCTTACAAACTTTCAAAGCATCTCCGGGGTAGTGGCTGACCTTGATGTTGAAGGAGGGAGCGGGGGAGGGAGCTGAATTTAGACAGAGTTCAGCAACAGCTTGAAGGTGTGGCAGCACCTGCTGGGGACACTGACTAGTGGGTGCAAGAGGTGGAGCTGGACCAGGTTCAAATTCTAGCTGCACTCCAAACATACTGTGTTAACCTGAGCAAATGAGATCTCCAAGCCTCAGTTTTCCTATCTGCAAGCTGGGGACCACCATTTAACTGTGGTAAGACTGCATGATAAGGCTGCTAAAAAGTGTCTACTACGTTTTTGGAGTTCAGTAAAGTCTGTAGCATACCCCTAGGCTGGGAGGTATTCTAAAGGCAGAATGGAAGCTCCAACCAGACCAAGAAGGCCCAGTAGGCGGGGGCTCACTTATAACACCATTCCCTTTAGTACATCCTTGAACATGTACCAACAGAGGGAGCAGAGAATAGCACATAGGGAGTGGGGAATAGAGTGCATCTCTGCACTCATACTCCTTGATTAATTTTGCATCTGCTACCTCCTAGCTGTATCATTTTGGGCATGTTCTACAGCCTCTTTGTACCTCACATTTTTGATCAGTGAAGTGAGTAGGTGTTTCAATCATGTTTTGCTGCATTATCAAACAATTGCAAAACTTAGTAGCTTAAGATAAAAAGCATTTTCAATCATTTCTTTGCTCACACCTTTGCAATTTGCATAGAGTTCAGCATTAGCTCGTCTCTGCTCCACGTGGCATCAGTCAGGGAAGCTCAGAGGGGCAGCAGGGTCTACTTCCAGGATGGCTTTGCTCATCTGGCTGGCAAGGTGCTGGGGCTATCAGCTGGGATCTCAGCAGGGGCTACTGGCTGGGGCCTCAGTTTCCCTCCACATAGCTTCTTCTCATTGCTGAGGATGGTGGCTTCAGGGTAGTCAGATGTCTTACATGGTAGCTGGCTTCTGCCAGAGCATAAAATAAAGGCCAACGGGTGTCATAAGATTGAGACCCAGAATGGTCCCAGTGTCAGTTCTGCCACATCCTATTGATTAAAGCAAGTCATAGGCCAGCCCAGGTTCAAAGGGAGGAGATTACAAAAGGGTGTGAATACCTGGAAGTGTGATTCATTGAGGACCACCAGAATCACAGCTCACCACAGCGCCCTCTCCCTCATAAGCCTATTGAGAGGATTAAGCGCATGTGTCAATCTATGGCACTGGCTGAGTCATGAGTGACCTGCTCGTACTGAGGTGGGAGAATGGAGTGACCAAAGCGAAGGAATACAGCCAAACTGCTGGAGTACCCCTGTCACTGGCAGTGTGACCCAGGACAAGCTACTTTACCCCTATGCACCTCAACGTCCTCCTCTATAAAATGTAGATAATCACAGCACTTGCCTCTAGAATTGTTGGGAGGATTAGACAAGTGGGTGTTTGTGAAGTTTTTAAGACACCCTTTAACAACACTGAGCAACACTGAAGTTAAACACTAGAGTTTAACAACACGAAACTGCCTGACACATAGTACACGTTGTAGAGGGCTTGCTGCTTTTTTTTTTTTTTCGCGGTACGCGGGCCTCTCACTGTTGTGGCCTCTCCCGTTGTGGAGCACAGGCTCCGGACGCGCAGGCTCAGCGGCCATGGCTCACGGGCCCAGCCGCTCCGCGGCACATGGGATCCTCCCGGACCGGGGCACGAACCCGCATCCCCTGCATCGGCAGGCGGACTCCCAACCACTGCGCCACCAGGGAGGCCCAAGGGCTTGCTGCTTTTATAATACTAATCCAAGCCCACTCCAATCTCTGAGCCTTTCCTTGGATCAAGTCAGTAGCATCAGCACTTCCCAGTGTGCAAAGTGACTTCTACAGAGCCACTGTCTTCTACCTCATCCTTGAATGGTAGTCAAGGTCACCGAGTGCTATTCATGCTTCTGCCACCCTGCTGCTCTCTGCCAGGCAGCCCACTCTGATGGGATTTGCTGCCGGTTCCTGGACCAGCCCTTAGCCTGCTGCGTCCTTACGTCCCCAGGACCTGGTCAAACAGCTGAAGGCATCTGCTCTTGGCAAAAGACCTGGAGCCCCAGACAAGCCAACCCCCATCACTCTGTCTTCCTCCAAAGGAGAGCACTTGTGTTTCTTCATCTTCATGAACAACCAACTCTCTCTTGGAATACGTCTCCCTAGCTTTTCCTTGATTAATCACTGCATAGAAACGACCCTCCTTAACCAGAGAGAACTGTCCTCCTGGGTGGTAAAAGGCGATGTGCACAGGGATAGAAAAATAATATTTTTTTATACAATCCATAATTAGGTCTTGGAGAAACAAATTAAATGAAGGCAAAATCATGTTTCTTTAAAGCATGAATACTGATCTGCATAATGATGTACATTTAATGGTTTTAATTTCCAAGGGAAACGATTTTTAAATGAGTTTGGAAAATGTATTTTTCCCTTCAATTCTATGTCTATAAAGCTAAGTCCCCAGCCCTGGTGCTGCATCACCCCAGCCTGCAATCCTAGCTAACTAGGGATGACATTTTAAACTTAATACAGCAAAAGCATCTTCCCCCTCTGAGGGTACCCTGCCATGCAGGTAAAGAGCACAAGAAAGAAATGGTCCCCAAACATGGGGAGGGGAGAGGGTAAGCTGGGACGAAGTGAGAGAGTGGCATGGACGTATATACACTACCAAATGTAAAACAGATAGCTAGTGGGGAGCAGCCGCACAGCACAGGGAGATCAGCTTGGTGCTTTGTGACCACCTAGAGGGGTGGGATAGGGAGGGTGGGAGGGAGGGTATATGGGGATATATGTATATGTATAGCTGATTCACTTTGTTATTCAGCAGAAACTAACACACAATTATACTCCAATAAAGATGTTAAAAAAAAAAAAAAGAAAGAAATGGTCCCCAAAGCAAGGTGCATGGGAACTTGCTTGCTTGCCTCACAACATGCCTATCTCCTCCGATTCCCAGGCCTAAGCCATCTCGGTGGGACCCTTGATAGTAACAACTGTTGTTGCTATGAATATATAACATGGCTTTCTGACATCCGTTTTGGCAGGAGCCCTGTAGCTTACCTCCTTAGGAGGTAGTGTCACAATAGGAAACCTGGAGTCACATGGCCTGACTTAAGTTAGTTCAGTCACAAATAAGATACATGGAAAGTGTTGACTTTCCGTTGTTTTTTACCTACACAGATGGCCATTTTACATGGTTCAGCTTTATGAAATGCCTATATATGGCAAGTGCTCAAAAGATTTCAGGTATTGTTATTATTAATATTATTGTTGTTGTTATTAATTGCATGAGTTGGGCAACTCATCTATAAACGGAGAGTTGGGAAAAGCAGATGGAATTATATGAGATAAGGTACTTATTAGTACTCTGCCCAGCATACCAGCCAATTTCAAAACAATTTTGTTCACTCCCCTTGCCAGTTTTCGGTTTGCCTCATTCATTTGCTGCCAGGAAAACAGAATTAACTCAACAAGCCATAGGCGCCTTGCATGCCTTTATCTTTAAGCCTGCCCACATCTTGGAAGAGCAGTTGAGGCTGGGCACACTCATCGTATTAGCTAGGGAGACAGAGGTCAACAGTAAGTTTGTATTTGCAATATTCTCTATGGTTTCTCAAGCACAACCTCCCCAATTTCCCCATTTTATCTCTCCTAAGAGCTCCATGAAGTTATGCCTGGATTTCCTGTGTGGTAGCCATTCTGCTTGGCAGTAGCAATTTGAGGGTTACTGATCTTCCCGGGCAGGGAAAGCTGCATCTTATGGATACCAAGCCCCAGGAAGGCCATCAAACTCCACCTGTGGCAGTGATGCTCTCAGCTGAAAGCACAGGCAGAAGGTCTTTCTTCAACATGGGCAGATTTGCCCACTGACCACTGACACCCATGAGCTGTGGCTTTGGGCCCACAGCATTGAAAATACAACAATAACGCCTCTAACCTGGAGTTGAAGCTCCTGCCTTTTGGGTCCTTAATGAAATCTTGGCCAAATCTTCAATAGATAAAGAGACTCTGAGGTCAGATGAATGAATGAAAAGTAACTTTTTATGCATATCCTAGAAGGACAGGGGGCTTGCCAACCTCCAGGCACCTACTATACACTCTTTCAGTTTGTCCTCTCAAAGATGCCCGAGACCAGCTTTATAATCCTCGTTGACCCCCAAGAAGCCAACCTGTTAGCTCCCGGTCCTGCATCAAGTGGAAGTCCATGTTTCAAACACTAATGGTTTTATCTCCAGAGGGTTATAGATCACACCCCCAAACCAAGCGTCTTTGAGGACAGCTTGTTTAGGCTTCAGCAGTTAGGGATGTGTGGAGATGAAGAATTGACTCCTGTTCTTTGCAGTTTTTGATCATACATTCAAACAAATATTTACTGAGCCCTTTCTTTGCAGGTGCTGTGCTGGGGACAGGGGAGCCAGGGCTGAACAAAGGATGTGGTCCCTGCTCTCACAGTGGGTGCCCACAGTGTACACGGGTAACAGGCACATAAATCAGCATATATGTTGATGTTGTTGTCCCGTGCAAGTAAGTGCGTGGCACCCAACCCAACCCAGGGTCATCAGGGGAGCCTCTCTTTTTTTTTTTATTGAAGTATAGTTGATTAACAATATTGTGTTAGTTTCAGGTGTACAGCAAAGTGATTCAGTTATATTTATGTCCTTTTTTCAATTCTTTCCATTATAGGTTATTACAAGATATTGAATATAGTTCCTTGTGCTATACGGTAAATCCTTGTTGTTTATCTGTTTTATATGTAGTATTTTGTATCTCTTAAATCCATACTCCTAATTTATTCCTCCCCTGCTTTCCCTTTGGTGACCATAAGTTTGTTCTCTATGTCTGTGAGTCTGTTTCTGTTTTGTAAATAAATTCACTTATATAATTTTTTAGATTCCACAGATAAGTGATATCATATGATATCTGTCTTTAGGGAAGCCCTGTTAAAGCGAGGCAGTGACCATACGTTCTAAAGGGTAGGTGTTAGCCAGCCAAAGGGAGGAAGGTAGGATGGGGGCCAGGAGACAGATAATCCTGATGTGGGTCCCCAATAGGTCAGCCTCTAATATCACAAACTCTGAAATCCTTGGGATCCACATTGCCCTGGTCCATCTGTCCACCAGACACTCTTTGTGCCACCCCCATATACTCCCCCAAACACACACACCCTTTCAAAGTCCCCTTCAGCAGCTCACTTGAATGTTTCAAGCTGAATTCTGCGATTCAGAAGAGGTGAGGCTGCCACAAGAACAGAGAAGAAAAGAAATGCTTAAAGACGGGGAAACATTTTTATCGGCCTACTTGAAATGTAGTTTGTTCCTCTCCAATATGTTGAAAACATTGAAAAGCCTTTCCAAATATCTCAAACATCTGCTGAGTGGGCCAAACGCCCCCTCCCTTTCGCTCCACCCACCATCTCTGTATCCATCAAGCCTCATATTAAGCGACACTCAATTACAACATGTATAATTCTGCACCACGTTCCTCAATCAAGAGCCCGTGCTGTGGCAGTCTTTTCCCCACTGTCCTGTGGGTGTGCATGGTGATGCCACAAAATGCACGTGCGTGATAATTAAATTTGACATAATTACTTTTCCAAATGATCACCGACACTCCATTGTTCCAAAAGTATTAATCCTCAGAGCCTTCCTTATGCAGTCTGTTTCCTGGATCTAAATGAGATTTCAAAGAATGTAATTTATAGTAACCACAATCCCTAATGCACATTTTAATATATCCTTTCTTTGTTGCAGTCATTTACTGGTAAAATCCTGCCAAATTAGAATTCTCCTAGGATGATGAGCTACCTGTCCGCGGATGCTGGCTGCACTGTCACAGACACTCCACTGCAAGGCCCTCCCGGATCTGCCCTGATGCAGGGACTGTGCCTCAATCAGCTTCCTCTCTCTAGCTAAGCCCTGGACTACTCCACGGGCCAGGGAGAGGGAATAGACCACTTGCTCCCTTCCTGCTGACCCAAAAAGGTGACTGGGGCTTCGCCAGGACAGAGAGAGGGTAGTGGGGAGGAAAAGGGAACCCCCAGTCCTGATGTTGTAAAAATGCATGGCAGTCAGGTTGGAGCCAGTGGGAGGACTGAGTGCCTGCTATGAACCAGGTGATGTGCCAGGTGCCTGATAAAATCTTAGCTCGCTGATTAAGCAGAATGATCCCAGGAGACGGCTTCTCTACCCCCGCTTCAACACATGAGGCCCCTGAGCAGCCTCAGCGTTTAAACCTAGACTAAAGTCACACAGCTAGCACGGGGCAGGGCTAGATTTGCAACTACCATGTATCTATGGGGCTAGAAATCTCATGCTCTTTCTGGAAACTTGGAAACCACAGCAGAACACAGAGTACCTGGGGAGAGGGGGTAGGTGGACAGCAAACTGGCAAAGACCTTCTGTGGCCCGAGCAAGAGGTGCTGTCCTTCTTCAAAAATCAAGACGACTTTCGGGATGACAGGAGGGGGACACTAGAATCTTGGTCCCTGTCATCAGTGACTCCACGCCAGCTGTCCCCTCCCCGGCCCACCCCCCGCTGCAGCCATTAAGCCCCTCTCCTCTGTGTGCCGACCCCACCATGTGGCCTGTCCCACTCCTTGAAAAAAAAGGATGCTATGGCCACCTGGTCAAGGATGCCCACTGAGATGACAGTTCTTGGCTATATTTTCTCTTATGAAGAAGAGAAGCAGCCACGATAAACCTTTGCAAGACTGTGTGAGGGGAAGACCTGGGGATGCCCACTTGCCTTCCCTCTCACTGAAGGCCCCCTGGTGGACTAATGCCTGACACTCCATTTTCCCATTATGCCCTGACAACGCACCCCTACCCCATCACCTTCTGATTTACATAGTGCAACTTATCTCATACAACATTTCCCAAATGCTAGGTTGATTTCTCATAAAAGTACCTATTTATCTGGTTAAGTAAACACCACCCACAGATATCACAAACATGGGTCTCATTTATAACACACATTTTTACCTTATTTACTGGAAATGGATAGCAAAAATGGCAATCACAAGGAGATTTGGGTATTCCTGCCATTTTAAACAGCATCCTCTGCATTAGTTAGAGTCTTCAGTATTTAGACAGATTTGAATATGTATAACATTTATTAACTATAACATTAGCTCTGACATTTCAGTTTAATCAGTGTTACTGCAGACAAGTAAAGTAATTCTCTCATACTCATACATAAACAGTATTATCTTTTTCATTTCCAAAAGGTAGCATTTCGCGATCTAAGATGCTCGGGGAATAATTTCATCTCTGTGTGGGGAGGCAGATGAGGAAAATCCAGCAAAGTCTCTGTGAGACTGCATTTGAAGATTAAATCATACATAAATTACAGAGGAGGCCACAGAGAAGACCTCTGGAGATGGTTGGATGCTTCCACATTTGTTCACAATAGAAGTTAAATAAATATGTTTTCTGCCCACAGAAATCCAGTTTGTTCACGAGTAGGACAATAAGTCTCTGAAACGGTGGGCCCTTCCATGAAGGGTAAGGGGTGGTGACCCTTAAATGCTCAAGAAATCCTTCCTGGACCAAGGGGTGGCATGTTTAATAATCAGAGAGATGCACTGTCTTTCTACAGTGCTGGGCACTGCCCTGCAAAGTGATGGTTCTAAAAGGGCATCACAGAGTGCCCCAATGACAGCCATTTTTGGTAGGGGGATATCTGCCAAACCCACCCACCACACAGCCTCAGAAATAAATGCAGGCCTTCTGCCTGGCCCTACACGGCAATTTTTGGCAGGATCACAAGCCCTTCGCGAGACCCTATAGAGACAGTGAGAGCAGGCAGAGGTAAAGAAGGGTTCCCTGGTCCCCTTAAGAGTCAGCCTTCCGGGTGTGGAGAAAGTCGGCCACCTGACTTTCTCCACACCCGGAGAAATCCTTAGGATTTACGTAGGTAATCCGTAGACACCATATGGTCCAGAGCAAGCTACAGCCCAGGACATGATGGGTAGACAGAGGCGGATGAATGTGCAACCTGTGCTATGCGGGAACACTGGAAAACACATATAGACTTTATTCCCGCATCTACTCCAACTCGGTTCTGAATCTAGTCCAACTAGGTTAGCAAACCTGTGTCCTCGAGTGAGTCCTCCCCCACCTATGCTAGGTCAGCACCCTCGCTCCACTCACAAGAAGCAGCTAGAGTTTTCTCTCATTGTAGCTTATACCTCTGGTTAATGTTGAACCCAAGCACAACTCAAGGAGAAGAGAAGAGGAAAATTGAAAACAAAAATCAGAATCACTTAATTCAAAATACTACTTGTCTGAAGGTGAGACTTATAATTCTAAAATACGAAGGGTCATCAGACTGTATAGTACAAATACAGCAAGGATTTGGTCCCAAAGAGGACAAAGCAAGTGGTTAGATGGTCTTTTTGAGGATGTCCAGTGTACCTTTATACCTGGTATTTATTTAGAGCTTATGATGTTCCAGGTGCTGTACAAAACAATTGAAATATATCTCACTTAAAACAATCTCATACGTTCGTAGTATTATTATGATGATCTCAATTCTCAACCTGATGAAACTGAGGCTCAGAGACGTTAAACAACTAGCGCTTGGTCACACCGCAATAAAGTGGGACCTGGTGTTTGCCTCCAAATCCCATATGTAAAACCCTCCAGAAGGCATGAGAAATGATCATGGTTACCCCGTGGTGTTCTGCATGCAGAGGGAGATTTAACTAAAAGGGATCATTTAGGCCCCAGGGACCTTCTGTTGCTCTAGCAAATTGGTCAAATTGCTAAGGAGGGGCCCTAGTTATGTGTTCCCATGCCCCTCTGTAAAATTTGCAAAAGTACAATACTTAACTGAAATCAATTAAGACCACTGTTTCACTCCAATTCCCTTTAGCCACACGTTCTCTTATGTCTACTACTGTTGGAGCAGCTGGTAGAAACTTGGGGAAGCTAAATTTTAGTATGTCTGGTTTGAGTTTAGTGGGACACATTTTCGTGGTCTAAGGCTACTTCTGGGCGTAGTTAACCTATTGCCAGCTCTCCCAGGGGGCAATCCAGGATTTCTTTAAGCCACCCTGTGTGCCAACTCACCTGGCCTCATGCCACCAAGGTGCACAGGTGAGGTCGTGTCATGGCAATATACATCCTGCAGCCCCTGGCACCGGAAGTATTGTGGCAGTGGAGGAGAAACAGGGTTTGAAATAAACCAAGTCAGAAGCTAGCCATGGAAAAATCTTCCAAATCTTACAACTCACATGTGTAAACCCAAATTTGACAATAGTCTTAAATTTATAAGACCTTAACAATGATGAGAATCTGCATAAAACTTTTCTAACTCAATTAAAAAACCTTTCAATCAACCATACTAGAGGAGAGATTTAATTATCTTTCTATTCTCACCATAGAAAATTAAATTTAAAGGATGGTCATATGAAGAGAGGGTCAAACAGTAGTCAAAAAAAGACAGAGGAAATGTTTATAGACCATGTACCAGGCAGTTTATGTGTATGTGTGTGTGTGTGTGTGTGTGTGTGTGTGATTTGTTGTATTTGTCATCTTTTTCATGTTTTTTTGATGATTTGTGTTATGATTTATATTCTCAGTAAATATATATTCACTTTCATGTCTGGTTTTATATTCACAATTTCATATTCTTTTCCTTAAAAAATGCTCTGAAATTGCATACACTTCCTGTCTCACAAAACCTGGATCCAACCTGCCTACAAAGCTAACCAGAAGTGAAGGATCTTCTCCTTCACAGCGTAAAGACCCATCTATGCCCCTGTTTCCTCTGTAATCAAATTCACATACATGATTGGCAATCCCAGAGAGCATTTGGATCTTTTGGAGAACAAGGCCCCAGGACTTGGTATCAGAAGTTGGACTTCTCATGGGCAGCTCTTTATCTTATTGTAAAGGTTGTAACTAATATTCCCCTTTTTTGCTTTGCCTGCTAGGAAATATTGAGCCAAATAATGTGTGCAATGTAGCAACTGTACCAACTCATATAAGTCACACTTCTATGAGCCCATCTTCCTTTCTCACCATCATCCCCAACACCCTAGCTTTATGGCCTTTTTGCCCTTCATTATCAAATTCCACCAGTTATCTTTTCTTATCTTTTTTGGTTTGTTTAGCTGCTTCAAATTCTTTATTGAATCAGATTCATTAAAAATTCAAATAAGTTTAAAAGCATATCTATAAACAATGAACAGGCTTATTTTTATATGGGGAAATCAACTTTATATAGAAATGCATACAGAGACAAACAGGACCCAGAAGTCCTGAGTCAGTTACATTTTGCTGGAGTTTTCAGCTTGTGGTTAATCATCCCATTGGCAAGAATTGTTGAGTGAGGGAGATGGAAAGGGATCAAGGTGGAATTCAGGGGAAGGGCATAAGCATTTCTTTAGTTATCTCTTCATATGCTTGACAGCTGATATTTTCTTCCACCCTTATGTTTTTACTTCCCAAATGTAGCCTCTATACCACCTGTCAATATTTCTTTTGGCTGGCGGCACCCAGCCTGTGCAGAGGCAGAATCATTTGGGAGAAATTAGCAAGCCATGAGGTACTTGTTGAGAACTCTCTGCTTGCAGATGGCTATGGCTGGTGCTGTAGTTGTAACCACCGTGAAAGTACATCAGACACATTGGGCCTTGAGTTGCGTTTTGTAGGAAAAGAATCCTTTTGTTAAGGCTTGGAAAGCAGGTGACAAGAGTTAAGAAGTACATAGTAATCCCAAACAGAACAGGAAATACATACACCAGGGACCTTGAAAAAGAGATTTATCACCTTTCTAGGAAATCCTAGGCTAAAATCCATTAAAGCCAATGAGAGTTGAGGATGTTTTGCCCTTAACCAAACCCTGAGAAAGTACAGAAAGTGTGAATTATTCAATAAGTGGTGTTGGAACAACTAGGTGACGATCTGAAAAAATTATTAAGTGGGATCCATTCTTCACACAAGGCACACAACACACGAAGATGAATTCCAAAAGGATCATAGCTTCAAAGGGATCAAATTGAAACTATAAAAAATACTAGAAGAAAACATGGAAAAATTATTTAAAAATCTAGGGTCCATAAAAGGAAAAAAAATGGTAAATGGACTACATAAACACCTTCCATGTGGTAGAAAACAATAATGATGACAATATAATGATAATAAGTAAAGTAAAAAAATAACAATATTCTAGAGGAAATATTGGCAGTGCACAGCATAAAGGGTAATAATCTCCCTGATGTATAAAAACACCTACAAATCAACAAGAAAGAGACACATCAACAACCCAATTTTTAACATGGAGAAGTTATATGAATAGTAGCTAACAAGGAAGGAAAAACAAGTGGATCTAAAACATTTAGAAAGATACATAGCCTCATGCAGCATAATATAAATGTAAATACCAATTATTCTGTTACAATTTTTTACCTATCATATTGGCAAGTATAGCAAAGTTTGGTAAGACACAGTCCTAACAAGACTATAGGAAATTGGTACCTCCATATATGGTTGGTGGTTGTAGAAACTGACATGACCCCTATGGAGTGCAACCTGGCAAATATTTAGCAATATTACACACATACACATCCTTTTAATCAGAAGTCCTATTTCTAGCTATTTATCTTAAAAGCTATTCTCACACACTTGTGAATTAATATACGTTCAGTGTTATTCATTCAATGAGGTTTTCAATAGCAAAAGATTAGAAATAGCTTAAATGTCCCTCAACTGGGTACTAGTAAAATAAATCATGCTCCATTCACTCACAGGAAAGTATTGCAGTTGTAAACAAATAAAAAACCTGTAGTTATGCACCCGTAAAAAATGAATCATGAAGTACTTTCTGAATTATTAACTAAAAGAATATCAGTGAATAAAGGAAGGGGTTAAGGTCTATATATTCTTATTTGTTTGTATGTGGTTCAAAAAATGATAGGCAATGCTCTAAAGCCTGCGAACCACAACTACTAAGCCCACGAGCCACAACTACTGAAGCCCACGCGCCTAGAGCCCGTGCTCCGCAACAAGAGAAGCCACCGCAATGAGAAGCCCGCACACCGCAGCGAAGAGTTAACCCCCGCTCGCCGCAGCTAGAGAAAGCCCGTGTGCAGCAACAAAGACCCAATGCAACCAAAAATAAATAATAAATAAATTTTAAAAAATAACTAAATAAAACAAACATTCTCAATGGGGAAAAAAATGATAGGCAAGAAACTAACAACATTAGGTATCTATTCAGGCAGGAAGGAAATGAGAAGTAAACACAGAAGCCACGTTACTTGTCAAAGAGGGGGAACGGAGGGTGGAGAGGAGAATTTTCACTCTATACTCTTTTAATACTTAAAAAGTTTTTTTTGAATCACGTGAATTATTACATAATTAATTCATAAATTAAAAAAATTCTTACGTGATGAACTTTAAAAATGATATTGCCTGAGTTCTATACCATCAGAAAAACAGCCAAATACTCTCTGTTGGTGGCATCATTAGTGAGGTGGCCAGTTAGCTGTGAGCTGAGAGCCTTGGGTGTGCATCCTGACCTTGGCACTGACCCCCTCCATGATCCTGCCAAATTACTCAATACCCCTGGGCCTTGCATGCTGGAGGAGATGGTGGGTAAGGCCTCTGTTGCTCTGAGAGAAGCTATAGAAAGTTAGCAAGCAGACCTGGATGCCATAGGCCCAAGAATGAGCACTTAACATGTGTGTATGCAATACAATGAATCCTCAAAGCTGTCCTGTTTTTTTTTTTTTTTTTTACATCTTTATTGGAGTATAATTGCCTTACAGTGGTGTGTTAGTTTCTGCTTTATAACAAAGTGAATCACTTATACATATACATATGTTCCCATATCTCTTCCCTCTTGCGTCTCCCTCCCTCTTGTTTTACAAATAAGAAAAGTGAGGCTTAGGTCAGTTCCATGATTGCCTCAATGAAGGTCATGGAACAGAGAATTGATAGAAGATAAAATACAAAAGGTTAATAAATAAATAAATAAGAAAGGCCGCCCCCTCCCCCCCTTCACTGATGACGAAAATAGAAACACACCTTTACAAGACAATGCTGTGGTCCTGGCTGGGGCAGAGCTAAGGTCACCTATGCAGAGCACGGGCATGACTTACGGCACCAAGTGGCTGAAAGGAAGTGACAGGAGGTGAGATGACTCCCGGAGGCCAGACCGCCAGATGGAGGTCTTCTACCAAGCATGATGGCCAGAACCTCAACTCAGGCTGTCACACTTGGATCCTCCCACACAAACAAGCAAGCACTACAGGTTACCAGAGAGCACAGGGAGCACCAGCCCTGGCAGAAGGGGTCCTGGGGGTGCTGGAAAAGCCGAGATCCCAGGCTCGTGGGATGAGCCCACATCCAACACACCTTTCCATCCTGTGAGGCGGGAGGGAAACCCAGTGAGGCTTATGGACAGGAAGCAGGGCGTGGAGGGATGCGGTGATGAGCAGGTGTTTCAGGGACGAAGGATGCAGGCACCAAGGGGAGCCAAGGTGAGCGGGCAGAGGATGACAGCCGGCAACGTTACTCCAGGGCCAGCTTGTCAAGAACCGTAAATACAGAAAAAAATGTATCGTGCTTCTCTTCTCCGCTATGGGCCCTTGGGATACTGCCATGAACACAAAAGATGCAATTCCTGACCTCAGGAAGCTCAGCTTTCTAGTGGATGGGAAGGACCCATAAGAGATCATTTCAGGGCATGGGGACAAGCATGCCACATGTGCCAGACTGACGTTTTGGATTTTAACTGCCAGTAAGAAACCAAACATTCCCAGCAGAAAGGAAGACCTCAGCAATGAACTTTAGAAGGACTCCTGAGCTGGAGATGAAGAAAACGCAAGTTCCTCAAAGCTGGGCCGTGACTGGGGAGAGTGTGAAGCAGTACAATATCCCCAGGAAATAACAGTATTTAAAGGGATGCAAAGGAGAAAAAAGCACCTGAGAAGTCTGAGAGGGAGCTGCCTATTTAAACAGAAACATTCTTATGTTGTCATTTTTCAAAATATTTTCAGGGAAGTACAATACCGCTCTTTCTTCCTGTTGTTCAGGTGACCAAGCTGCTGGTCACATGGAAGGAAAGTTGGGTGGCAAAGCTGGCATGCCTTTCATGTGAGGGAAATGTGCACCTAGAAAGGCCCTGGCCCGGGGACGCCTTGTCTCATTTGTAGGTGTTTCTCGCTCTATGAAGGCCTCCAGGCAAGCACGGGAAACACATCAAACGGAAGCAAGACTCGGTTTTTATTTCCCTGCCTTACCCTGTCAGAAAAATCTAAAACCTGCCTTGGGGACGTGAAATCTCTCTTCCCCCAGTGGGAGCCTCTTCAGTTCTCCTGCCAGAGTTTCATCACTGCCCCTCAGCTCAGGCACCGCTTACTAAGCCCCTACTCTGTGCCAAGCCCAGTGCTCCCAGCAGACACCACTCCCAGATGTTTCAGAAGGATGGAGCCCGACGGGATGATAAACTGCTTGGCAAATCCAAAACAAAAAACAAAAAAAAAACACAGGCTCAACTGCTCCTCTCCGTGCACAGCCCCTGCTTTTCTGTTTTAATTAAAACATGCTGAATACCAGAAAAGATCGGACAGCGTTTGACAGCGTTATCCACTCTACAAGCAGAAATGTGACGAGGTTAATTACATCGTCTAAAGAGGTCCTAACTACCCCTTCCAGGCATGTTCTGCTCTCCGTCTGCCCCTGAGAGAGCAGTCAATAATAGCAGCTAATCTCATACAACAGACACTGGCAAGGCAGCCGCTGAGCTGAGGATGGAAAGAGAAACAGGAAAGTGAAATGAAGAAATGGTGTGCGGCTTCCGTGGTCCTTTGCATCGGGACCTGGTTGGCTAGAGCCTGTGGGTGATGGAAAGATGCCTGCGGGGACCAGGAAGGGAGAGCTGACTGGGGCCAGGGGCAGCCTTGGACATATTCTCATTTTATCTACTTTCCACAGGCATGAGCCCAGATGGTGTGCTCTGTTACAACTCAGGTGGTGCCAGGTCAGGACTGGATGGAACAAAAGGAGTAAAGCAGCTCTACTTTGTGTCACTGCACAGAGTTGGGAGGACAGTGCAGGCCCATCACCTGTACCCAGCCCGAGGGTTTCAGAGCAAATCTTCTATATAAGAAAGGAGGGTCTGCTAGACCCCTGTCCACTCACTGCTTTGCTCCCTTGGGCGCTGCAGCCCAAATGGATTCAAAGCCAAGGCCACCAGCAGCTGGGATTCTGGAACACACTGACCTTCAACGGCCAACAGATCCCCACAGACCCACAAACCAAGGTGTGCTTGGAGGAGGTCGTGGGGGAGGGCTTGAGGGGGGAGAACCGGTGAGCACTGTGGTTACAGAGAGGATGCGAGCCTGCTTCTCACCCTACACCATCGGGCCAAGGTCCTGTCTCTCCCAGCTACTATTCATGGGATCTTGAGCACATTACTCAACCTCCATCAACCTCAGTTCCCCCACTGGTAAAATGTGGACCACAATCCCTCCTAGAGGGTAGCTGGCAGGACAGAGAGGTGATATGCGCAAGGTGCCTGGCACACGGCAAGCCCGATGTGAAATTAGCTATATCAATGACACTCATGAGCCGACTTCCCCAACACCCAGTCTGGAGGCAGACCCTCTGGGTCAGGCCCTATTTTCACCCCTTCTAAGCTGTGATTGTGGCTGAGTTATACCTCCTTGTGCCTCTGTTTTATAAACTGGAGGCCAGCTTCAGTTCCTAAGTCATAGAGGTATTATGAGGATTATATTAGTTATCAGATATAAAGTGCTTCCAATAATTTCTGGCATGTAGTTAAGTGCTTAATAAAGATTGGTTGCTGTGATGATTTCCAGAGTATGTGGTCTTATCAAGAGACATGGAAGCCCTGCTTGGCCCAGCAGGTGGTTCCACAGGTGTGCTCAGAAACCCAGGGGGAAAGGGAAGTGAATGATTCTCTGTATCACAGGAAGTGTTTCCCCCAATCCCTGCAGAGTAGCAGGAGACTCTTTCTGGCTCCCCAACCAGAAGGCAAGAGGAAAACATGGGTGCTCCAAGGATTAAGAGTCAGCATTTGAAGCTCTGCTCTCAGATTAAGTGTGAAGGCAGCAGAACCCAAATTTAAAAAATCAATATCAAATCAAGGATGATTTTTCCTCTGCTAGAAAGAAACTAAAGTTAAGTCCCCTGGACTCCCGAGCCATAATATCATTTGGGAAAGAACATTTCCCTTCAAATATTGAGATACCTCTTTATGCTTCCACTGTGCCACGTAAGCACTTCTGGCACCACCAGAAGTTAATTCTTTGTCCTCTCAAATCCATACCGTTATGTTTTTATAGTGTATCTCTGACAAATGAAGAATCTTTGCTTTTGTGAAATGTGGAATAAATTTTGTAAAATTGATGACATAAGCTATAAGAGAGTGGTGTTCGACCAGTATAAACATGTAGTTCAGATGTGAAAATGGTGTGACATAGTTAACAGGCAGGTTACTAAGCTTCACTTTCTAGCCAGAGGGTTGGCTCAGGGAATGCTAATTCGGTCCTTTAAGCCTCTTGAGTAAAACCTGTATTTAATGAACATCTACTACATGCCTGGCCTTGTGGTAGGCATTATACACAAAGGATTTATTTAATAAGTCTGTAAAGTAAATACCATTGTCTCCATTTTCCAGCAAAGAAATAGAGATTTATTGTGCATTAAAAACTAGTTCAAAGTAGTTTTCACACAGTCAGTAACTGGTTGGGCCTGGATTTGAACTCTAAAATATCTGGTCTTGGAAGCCATGATCTTAATTAGTCACTAAGCCCTGACAAGGTCTTCTAGACCTTGCTGGTTATTAAGGAGGCCAGGAATTCTCAATAGTTTAGCATTGGTTTGACCTCTTTTGTTAGTCCTTTGTCTCAAAATTAATCTTCCTCAAGGCACAAATAAAAGTTTAATTATAATGAATCCAAATTAATATTCTTTTAAGAATTTCATGACATTCCTAAGCTGACATCCCTAAAAGCCAGCCAGGTCTGGGAGCCACAACAGTTAGCACAAAATGATAATGACAGCAACAATATTAATTCCGACACAACAATTAATCTTCAGACCAGAACCACACATACACACACGCACACGCATACCCATACACACACACACACACGCATACACACACAGCAGTCTGAATCTATATCATAAGATATTATGTCAGGAAGTGCTCGAATTATTGACAATCAATGTCTTTCACAAGGAGTCTGTGGGACGGACAGTATTATTGTCTATTGACAGCTTGAAGACAGAATTTCGTCATTCATTCGACAAATGTTGATTGAGCATGCCAGGCCCTGTGCTAAACCTTGGGGACCCAGCAGTAACCAAAACAAGCACAAATCACAGCTTTCCTGTATACTATAGTTTAGTGGAGAGAGACAGACAAAAAGCAAAACAAGTCAAAATAAAGAATGTGCTATATAATGTGACAGTTAATTTTATGTGTCAACTTGACTGGGCAACAGGGTGGCCGGATATTTGGTCAATTATTCTGGGGGTTTCTGTGGCAGTGTTTTAGATGAGGTTTACATTTAAATCTAGAGACTGAGTGAAGCAGATTGTCCTCCCCAATGTGGGTGGGCCTCATCAACTGAAGGCTTGACTCGAATAAAAAGGCTGACCTGACCCTCCCCAAGTAGGAGAGAAGTCCTCCTGCTAACAACCTTCAGACTGGGAGGTCAGCTTTTTTCCTGCTTTCGAGATCAAAATAAAACATTGGCTCTTCCTGGGTCTTCACCTGCCAGCCTTTGGACTGGAACCACACCAATCAGCTCTCCTGGGTCTCCAGCTGGCCACTCACCCTGCAGATCTTGAGACTTCGTCAGCCTCCCTAATCATGTAAGCCAATTCATATATATATATATATATATATATATATTCATGGAGAGCCCTAGTGGACTAACACAAATGTTTATAAGGGAAGAGGGATAGGGAGGCTTAAAATTTTAAGCAAAGGGGACCCAAAAAAGCCTCACTGAAAAGGAGATATTTGAGTGAACATCTGAAAGATTTGAAGACGAAATAAGCCAAGTGAATATCATGGAGAAGAGCATTCCAGGCTGAGAGAACGGCAAGTGCAAAGGCCCTGGGGTAGGTGCGTGCCTGGTAGGCATAGAGAGCAGCAAGGAGGCCACGATAGCTGCAGTGGAGTTAGGGAAGTCAAGGACGATGGATTGCATTGGCCTCGGGACCTACTCTAGAAATGATTCATGTAAACGTCAGTGTGTTTGTGTGTGCATGTCCAATCCTCCTTCCATAAGGGATTTTGGGCACCTTAAAAAATTCATTGCAATAAAATAGTGTATACTGACATAAGATCAAAAGAAGGAAGGAAATAAATGAGGATGGAAATAAACTGGAGCCAGACCTAACTAGAAATCAACGATGTTCTCCATATCTCCAACTGGTGACCCTCTCTTTTGCTGTCAGCCTCCTAGGAGCCAGCAGGAGGACAGAAGCACTGTTAGTGACCAAATCCCTCACCTCCAAAAGATACTTGCAAACGAAGTGCTCTCTGGGATTACAAAGGTTCTTGGCATTATAATCAGAAAAGACTATCTTCTGGGGGATCATAAACCCAGGCTGTGTAAAACAAAGTGACTGACAACCTCATTAGCAGTATCCTTACAATGAATGCAGCTAGAAGCTTCCCAGACCCTGTTTCTTAGGTAGCAAAGTGCAAGGTACTCAAAGCAGTTCTGCAGAGGATGCTGGGAGGGCTGGGCATTTCAGCGTGTTAGGCATGTAGACTGTAGACAAGTTAGACATGTAGACTGACTTTACAATGTATTCTATCAAGAAGAGAGGTGAGGCCTCTTGTTCTTCATGTAATCCTCGCTGAATGGGGTTTCTTGAAGCTGAATTATAGACAGAAAGAGCTATGGTGAGCTTGGGACTGTCTGGAACTACCCAGCAAACTCCAGGGATGCAGCTCTCTGTTTGCCAGTTGAGTAGGGACCTCTGAGACTTAGTAGGAAACAGAGCCAGGGAGAGGTGACATCTTTTGGAGAATCTACGGATCCTGATAGGAATGCATCCCACCTGTGTCATGAGGTGAGCTGAGAATTACTCCTGGCAGGGTCAAGAATCACCTCAGAAGACTGCTGTGAATCTGCTTCGAAACATGGACAAATGGGCAGTCAGGGACTGATCCAATGTTTCCTTTCATCTAGCATGGCCAGAATCATTTTACTCTGAAAAAACATAAAGCCATTGCCACCAGACACTTGTTTGAGCCAGAATAAAACCTCCCAAGAGCACGCAGTGAACAGCAGGATTTGAGAAAGGATAGCCACACCAGGACGCACCTAGGAAACCACATTGTGTGTGTGTGTGTGTAAGGGGCTAGTTGAGATCAGGGACACCCCAGCATCAGGGGGGCCGAGGGCCTTTTAAGAACGTACACATGCGATGTTCAATTTCTGTGCGGCTTCCTGTGTGGGGCTGGGATACGACTGCCTTCCATCCTGTCAAAACTTCAGTAACATCTGCTACAGGTGAAAAAGATCTGGGTGACATCTAGCAAAGATAATAACATAAATTTTAGGAAGGCTGAAGAAATGTGGACCTTCTCTTGGAATAATTATTTTGGAGGGCTTACTGTCTGACCAGGAATCTTCCAGTTCAAGATGATAAAAGCATGTCAGCTGTATGTGAAATAATTTTTGATTCTCGTCCCAATAGCTGGATTCATGCTTATCTATTACTATATGTATAAACATATATCAAACAAGAGCTTTGACTATATAAGTCAATCCTCAAGCCCATAAACCTATACACATACTCCACAGCACCCACCTCAGATGTGGCCACAAAGGCTGATGGGTAAAGAGCAACCTCTAGAGAGGGAATCAGGAGCCACAGAGGACATGGGTCAAGGAAGTTTCCCCCAGAGAGTAGAACTGGTCTCTGCTCAGGGAACTTTGTCCACTGCCAAGGAAGAAGAGCTCACCAGGGCTTTCTAGGAATTCTGCATCGCTTTGAATGACTGCTGCGTTTCTCCCTTTCTTTTTTCTCCTGAGTGGGCGTGTTTACTCTCACTTATCCTGTCCCGATTCCAGGACCGTGTATGATGTGGTTTTGGGAGAGCGAAGCAGACAACCAGAGGTATTGCTTTGCTTGTTTTAGCTCCTAAGCGGCAGAACCACAAAGAACCTCTTCATAAGCTGATAGAATCCAGAACCCATGGCCTTTGGACCAGATCCAGAGGCTGGACCAGATTTGGGGGTTGTCTCCTTTGAGGATGGAGTGTGTATGTTCCACGTGAGGGGAGCAAGATGAAACACTGTACGGGCTAACTGTGGCAGTGTACTGTGGATGGTAACCGGATTCTCTTTCTTCTCTCTCTCAGCCCACAGTTGGACTGTATTTCCAGCCTCCCTTCCATTTCAGCCTGGCCGTGTGATGGAGTTCTGTTCAATGAGATGTGACACAGGCCGGCCACTTCTAAGCCTGGCAATGATTCTCCAAGGAGGCCCCCCATGCTCTCCCCTGCAGATGGGATCATTTCACCTAGCATTGCTTTGGAATCAGTCACTCAGTCTGGGGCACAGCACACGACTGGGAAGAGTAGACCCCCTCACACACACACACACACACACATACACACACACACACACACACACACACACTCCTTGTGGATTTTATATGAATGAGAAATAAACTTGAGCGCAGTTCAGAGGCTTTTAAACTCAGGGGCTAAATATTCAGGGAAGGAATGCCTTATGCTGGTCTCTGAAAACCCCTAATCCCTCACTGAAACTCTGCTACTGCAACAGCCCCGTGTTGGGGTCACTTCTGTAAATCAAAGGAAAAGAGCTTGGATCCACAGTGGTTCAGAGCAACACCGAGGAAAGAGACTCACAGGCGGAGATAAAATGATGAGGAGATGAATTCCCTGGAGGCAGGAGAGCGATGAGAAAGACGGTAACTGGGAGGAAGCGAGCTCCTCTGAGATGTCCAGAGCAGGGGGGTTGCAGTTACCACCATAATGTGGATGAAAACTCAGCCATTTGTACATATTGACAGAAGCATGACCTCCAGAGTCTGAGGCCTGTGGGCTGAAATGAATGAAGCTATCTCCACTGGTCCCCAGGGACAGGGATGGTGACTTCCTTTTCCTGTGTTCCTGATGGTGTCTGGTGCTTCAGCAAGTGAACCCCATTGGACATTATGACAAAGCCCCCAGTAATAAATGGTTTGTACCCAACTTTCTACCACAACGACCACCACCATCCCCAAGACTTCCAAACCCTGGAATCAAATCAGGAAATGTGTCTGGCTTGGGGTAAGGCTGAAGACAGATTAGCTCCCCTTCAATAGAAGGAAAAGGAAAAATGGTCACAAAGTACATCAAACAGGGTGCACATACACATGCAACACATCACATTCACATCACACGCACACACTCACAACCTCTAGCCCAACTACATACATCATGCTATGCAAAATGAAATGCTTTTTTTCATAAATTATTCCCCCAAGCAATCATCTTTCCCAGATTACAGAGGCAGTGAGTCCCGACTCCCAGATAGAAAGCTGCCTAGATCAACGGCCAGCCTAAATGACACAATATTTGTTTTTAATGCTGCTTTTTACATCATTTGCCGAACACTCATTCGGCACCTACCATGTGCCAAACATCCCATTAGGCACTTGAGAAACTGCGTGTAGGGGCTGTCATCCTCATCCTTAAAGGATTCTGCAACCAGAATGCAGTGGCCACCTCCTGGGCACTGTAGCCGGTGGTCACTCTAGCTCTCAGGTCCAAGACGACCCCCTCCCTGCGGAGTCAGTCCACCTGAGGTTGACCTGACCATCACGCCTCTTTCCCAATGGCTGAATGGCCCACCCACCAGAAGACATGCGGGACTCCAGGGGAAGGTGGGGACGTCCCGGGGCGGCCTGGGGGCAGTAACCCGCAAAGGCGGTGGCCACGGTGTGAGGCGGCACCCTCCCCCAAAGCCCTCCCCAGCCTGCCGCCTCACCCAGGGGCTTATTTCTAATGGCGATCTCAGCAGTGCACCTCCACCTTTAGATAAGTGGCACTAAAATAAAATGGACTGTAATTATTGTTATAGATTACAGTAATTATAGAGGGGGAATGGGCTGATTAGATAAGCACGCCCCCCCACCCCCACCAGGACCCGGCTGACATGAGGGAGATTTGTGCAGAGGGCGATGAACCTGCTGTGAGCGTTGGATGTCACTTAGGCCTCCCGGGGCCCAGGCTGCAAGGGGCAGGGCGGCTGAGGAGGGGCGGTGGGAGGGAGAAGGTTTCAACCTTGGAACTAAACCAGCCATTAGAGAACAAAGCCTCTCGCCAGCTTGCCTGGGGGGTCACAACCAGACAACCCCACTGCCCGTATGAGGGGCGGAGTCATATGGCTGGGCTTCCCACTGTGGTCCGGGACTCGGGGACTGAATCCTCCTGCTACGGAAAGACTTTCCCCTCTACCTCCCAGCTCTGGTCGGCCTTCTGCCATCGGGGCCACACAGGCCTGCCTGGAGCACAGCATCTACCAAGGATGGCCAGGATACTAGCAAGTGACTTAGACTCTCTTGGAGCCTCGCTGTCCTCCTTGGGGGATGAAGAGACCACTCCCATTCATATAACGCTGTAGTAAGATCACAGACATAGAGCATCCAGGACAGACTCTGCCTGGCAAGGAGGAGGGCCTGGTCAATGTGACTGCTCCTTCCCCTGTCATGGCCACTTCCGGCCCCCACTGGACCTGCTGGTGTTCCTATCCTCATGCCCAGCCTGGCCCCTACAACTGAACAATGCTGACCTTGGTAGAAGGACTTAGCCTACAACTGCCTTGGCCATGAAATGTGCATTGCCCTGAGTCACGGCTCTGCTGTCTACCTGGACCCCATTCATAAAAGGTCCCATGGGTAAGGTTACCACCAGAGCAGCTCTTGGCTTGTCCATGGACTGGGTACCCACATCAGTGCTAGCCTCCAGTGCCTAGGCCCCCCTCCCTCTCGCTCATCTCTCCTAATGTAATTACGGCCCTATTTTGAATCCTGGAGTGGGATAACTGGGAGCTGAAGTCAGGGACATCTCTTGCCCAAACAACCCCATTTCCCTTCCCAGAGCCTTCCCAGCTTCAGTGACACCTACCACTACCTGGACACCCAGGGCCACACATTTGTCTGAACCATGGATGGAGCCAGGCACATGCCCAGCCAAGGGCGCTGCCCCACCAGCTGGACCTTTACCATCTCCCAGACCAGACCATCCCTCAGCCAGTCTCAGTAGGTGTGTTACTGCCACAGCCCTGCTCTTCTCTGATGCTCTGTCCAGTTGATGCCCGTCCGCCGGGGGCCCATGCAGCCAGGCAGTCCCCACTAAAGTTTCTTCCTATGCAGGCACTTCCGCTCCTGGATCTAAGAAGGGTCCCTGCGGCTCACAGAATCCAGTCCAAAATCATTCCCCAGGGTTGGCTCTTCATTACACTCTCTGCTTTCATCTCCTATTTCCCTGCAAAATACTTGTCACATCTTAAGTATCTGCTTACTCATCGGTCACCCTCAGGAGGCCGTAAACTTCATGAAAAAAAAAAAGTTATTTTGCCTTTTAATTACCCCTTAGCAGAGTGTCTGACACACGGTAGACACCAATTAAGAGTTGATGAATGAATGAAAAAAATAAGAAAGTATTGATGCCTAGAAGCTTGCCAGCCTTTTTTTACTTCCTTGATTTACTCCTTCTCTGTGGGGGGAAACTTTCCTTATGGAATATGGTCGGGGGTAGGGGGTGCCGTGAATCTGGCCAGAAGAGGCAGGTGCTTAGTGCACTGCTAGACAAGGACGTGGGCCCAGCAAGTCAGGAAGGAGGCCTGGAAGCACTGGAAAACCCTACCTGTGGCTGGCTTATTATCCCCCCGGAGATACAGTCTTGGTCAATGTAAGTAAGCTAGCGGATTCATGATTCCAAATGGTCTCCTCTTACCTTACAGTCACTCCTGCAAGAGCTGAAACCCCAAGGCTTGACATGAGGGCCTGTACAGCTTGGCTTCAGCTGCTAGATTATCTCTGTTCCTTACATTCACCAAGAAAAACTGAATCTAAATGAAATGCTTTTCTGAAAATCTGCAAGTTGCTACCAGGCCAGATTTTGTTTCCAGGCTCCACAGTTTGCCTGTTGGCCCCTGCCCTCTGGATAGAAAACCAAAGTGCAGATGTATCCATAAACGAAGAGTATTGGCAATTTGGCTATATCACCCCAACAATCAAGCTCTCACTCCCATTTCCCACTCTCACAATCTGACCCAGAAGTAACTGTAGTGATACAGAACCTCAGAAGGATAACCACTCAGTGGAAAATCTTGGGACTCTGCTTCCCATGGAGGCAGGTCCCACCCAAGGTGGCCTCTCTATATACCCTCCACATCCTCCCAACATCCCTACTGGTCTCTTTTAGAGCCAATATCTGATAAGATGAAAGTAGGGTAAGTCTGATCTGGGTCCTTCTGTACCATGTAATGCTCATGATCAGATTTCACTGGTGGGGACAGCCAGGCAAGGTCACTTTCCTTCAGGTCCTAAATATACTGCTGAGTTTGCCCCCATACCCCCTCCTCTGTCTTGAGGACCAGGTGTTCCCCAGTAATGGGTAAGCTGAGGCAATGACTAGAGGGTCCCTGCGTGCCTTTTCTTACCATGAAATCCTCAGAGAGATCATGAGTTGAAAACTACTAGCCATGGGCACTTCTTGGAGGAACCACCTGATCCCTGGAGTATGAGGGCACCTCTTGGAGGACGCCTGGTTTCCTGCCCTTGGTCCTGTATCACAATCCTTATCACCACATCCTCAAAGTCCCCCTCAGCCATGCAGGCTCCTATACCAGCTCCTCCACCCTCTCAGCAGATAAAGTCAATCCTGACCACAGAAGATGAAGTCCCCCACTGAAACCTAGCTGCCCTAACCCAGGGTCCACCCAGGCCTGATAAGCTCCCTTTACTTTAAGAGGCAAAACTGTTGAAACCTCCAGAGCCGCTCCTGCCTCCAAGAAAGCCCAGACTTTCACCTGGACTAATGTCAGAGTCAGGTTCTCAGGCTGAGGCCCTGGGAGCCCTAGGGTAGAGACACGAACTGTGAAGTCAAAGATCTTCTAAGCGGCACTAACTTCCCTCAATCCCTAGAATTCTCTACGGTTTGTCTCACCTTGGCGTCTTTGTCCTTTCCTCTCCTCTCCCTGGCTCTTTAGGTGGCTTTCTCCCTCTCAACGTTCAGGTTTCAATTTGTGTATTACCTCCTCAGAAAGAACTCTACAGAACATAGCCCTACCAACAGCACCGCCTATTTCCCCTTCAGAACCCCTCCCGTTCCCTTCTTAGAACTCACCAGGACCTTCAATTACTACGTGTTCTTTCTATGGTGTGTCTCCCTGATGTCCCCTCTCAAGCACCGAGCACAGTGGCTGGCCCCCGGTAAGGTCAGTAAGGACTTGTTGACTGATCACGTGAATTTATTCTCTGTTGAAATGCAAACACTATTTGTATCTAAATATAAATCACCTACTGGAAGATTTCTTCAGTTCTGAGTATCTGGGAAGCCTCATCTTCTCCTGGGGTACCTGATTTGTCTTTGCCTTAGGGCAGCCTGGCACTTTGACCAGGACTTGTTTCCTTCTTCACTGTGGCCAGTAGGAGGCTCCCAGGCACAGAAGGAGCATCTGGAGCTGACCTCTAGCAACTGATCACATTCTTAGCAAATGAGTCACTGAGCACCAACCACAGGAGCCTGGAGGGCTTTGGCTGCTTTAGAGGCCTCAGCCCAAGTCAGGACTCCTGTGGAAAACAGAACTGGGCTAGAGAATGCAGGGGCGGGGTCGGGGGGGGCGGTGAAGCAGAGTGGGTACATGCAATTCATAAACTCATCTTTCCACTGTCTTCAGCTTACACCCCTGCCCTCATTTTTCTCTTTGGCCTGATTTCCCCAATTTCTTGATTAGGGGGAAAAAAAAAAACTTCAGTTGTACATTAAGTATTTCTGTAAACTGCAACTAGTCCCTTTTTGGAATGAGGCAGGATATAAATAAATAGATATAAATAAATAAATATAAATAAATAAGTAAGTTCCATCTTCCCCCAGGGTGCCCCACTCCACTTGGATTTAGGTCATCCACGTGTCTATTTGTGATCTATTTTCGAATTGCTGGATTCTGACTGTGTAAGCAGAAATCACAGGGCTGGCTCTGGGATGGAGACACCTGCCTGAGCTGCCAATCCATGGAGCCCCGCAGCCCAAGTACAAGCTGAGAGCAGCTCAGAGGCCTGGGGAAGACGCTGGACCTTCCATGGAGGGACTGTCAGCACGCCGGACATGGGCAGCCCCTTGAATCCAGAGGAATGATCAATAGTCACATCTCTTCCTGGGCCTCAGCTTGAACTTATGGGAAATGGGGGTTTTGGACAAAGAGCATCTCTGAGGGTGGAAAGGGGATTTTGCAGAGCTCCTGGTGCAGGGTCTGGGATAACGTATGGTCCCTGGTATCTCCAAGCCCTTTCTCTTGCACGGGTGGTCTTCAGATGCTGTGTTCTAGGCTCGGCCTTACCTGCTCTTTGCCACAATTAAAGCAGCAGACACTCAAGGTTCAGAACAGAGCAGAGAGATGGAGCTGACCTCAGACCTGTCCATAAAGTGGACGATCCCCAAGCCACCCGCACAATTCTGGGGCCTCGTGGTCAGGGTGAAAGAGGTACAGAGCAGAGGTGTAGTGATGCCCCAGGCTCCAGCCTCAGCCGGTCCTAAACATCCCCACACCGTGGCAGAATGATCTCACAAAATGCAAACCTTCCCAGTACCCTCAGAATACATTCTGAACACACAAGTGCAGGCTGAGGGTCTGAGTGATTTGGCCCCTGCTCTCTCCCGCTTCACCCACCCTGAAGAGCCAATTCTTTGACGGCAGCACCCACCTTTCTCATGCCGCAGGGCGTTCACAGCTGCTCCTCCATCTGCAGGGAGCCCTCTCCCTTTTCCACTCCTTAACCTGACCCTGCTTCAGACTTCAGCTTAGATGTTACTTTGTCCGGAAGCTTTTCTTGCTGCTGCCCCCACCCCCTAGCCGGGCTGGGACCACTGCTACGTGTTCTCCTGTAACACCCTGGCCTCCCCCAATCACGGCACTCAGAGCATCACTGAAAATGTCTGCTGGATGGGGTAAGGGCCGGCCACCACACTGGAGAGAGGGCAAGGCTGTCTCCTTTTGTCCCCTGTCATTTCCCTGGCACCAAAGCCCATAACTGGCAGATACCAGGAACTCAATAAATATAGATTGAGCAGAAGATGATTAAATGAGATGACACTCAGTCCGCCAAGCACTAGCAGTTTGTCACTAGGCAATTGTCCTCAGGGGACCTGGCTCTATACCCAGGGGCCTTGAAAAAGGGAAATTGGCAAGAAACAAACAAGGTCTACATCTGTGAGGAGATGGTGGGACAGAGAAATCACAGCGGGGATTCAGAGCTGGGTAGAAAGGAAGCTCTGCCATAGGGAATGGGCTAGGTGGGCAGAGGTGGGGCAACAGATGGGATGATGTAGGGAGGGTTCAAGCCCCATCAGGACAGGCGACTAGGACACACTGGGGTCACTGGCTTTGCACCTGACCCTATCCTGGGTCAGATCAGGAGGTACCTGGCGGGGGAGGCCCTTGGTCCAACCTGCTTTCTGGCTTGGTCAGGCATACCTGGGGATGGATACCATCCTGCTTGATAAGTAGCCATCCAGAGGTAAAGGACAGAGGTGGCTGCCGATAGACACCAGGCTTTGAAAGAGTCAGGTAGGGCTTCCCTGGTGGCACAGTGGTTAAGAATCTGCCTGCCGGGCTTCCCTGGTGGCGCAGTGGTTGGGAGTCCGCCTGCCGATGCAGGGGACGCAGGTTCGTGCCCCGGTCTGGGAGGATCCCGCGTACCGCGGAGCGGCTGGGCCCGTGAGCCATGGCCGCTGAGCCTGCGCGTCTGGAGCCTGTGCTCCGCAACGGGAGAGGCCGCTACGGTGAGAGGCCCGCGTACCGCAAAAAAAAAAAAAAAAAAAAAAGAATCTGCCTGCCAATGCAAGGGACACAGGTTCGAGCCCTGGTCTGGGAAGATCCCACATGCCGCAGAGCAACTAAGCGTGTGTGCCACAACTCCTGAGCCTGAGCTCTAGAGCCCGTGAGCCACAACTACTGAGCCCGCATGCCACAACTACTGAAGCCTGCACGCCTAGGGCCCGTGCTCCACAAGAGAAGCCACGACAATGAGAAGCCCGCACACCGCAACGAAGAGTAGCCCCCGCTCGTCTCAACTAGTGAAAAGCCCGCGTTCGGCAACGAAGACCCGACACAGCCAAAAATAAATATTAATTAATTAATTGATTAAGTCAAAAAATAAAAATAAATAAAAGAGTCAGGTACCTTGTTGTTATAGGGACATCCAACTTGTAATTTCTCCTCTTCAACCCCGTAATTTCTACCCTCACCCACTGCCCAGAAGAAGCCCTCATCAGGGGCTCTACAGAGTCCTCTGTGTCCCAGCTCCTGCTCTCCTGTTAGGGAAGCTTTCCAAGATGCCAGCCACATCCTGTCACTGTGGGAAGCAGAGATGAGAAACTCACGGGCTCCTGGTCTTCCTGAGGGAATGGGGGTGACACACTCTATTGTCCCCCTTAATCAGCTCCCCTTCTAATCCTGACTTTCTCAAAGACAATAAGGGACCTTCACCCCCTGAGACTCCAAACCACAGTGGTCAGAGCACACCTGCTTGGGAGTGATACCTGAGTCGGGAGATGGATGCTGATGAGCAGCACACAAGTGTCCCCAGACGAGTGTGGCAGGGAGCCCATGGAAGAAGCGAGTGAGGTCGCAGAACAGACCAGCTCAGCCCCCAAACACAGCAGGGGACCGAACAAGAGAAAGGTCATGCGACGGTTTCCAGCCAGACCCCAGCCAGGAGAGATGACCCAAGAAGAGGTGAAGTGAAGGAGCTGAGGGCAGAACCCCCCCAAGCCATAACGAGGATAATGCGGACCTTAAGGTGATTTTCAGAAAGCCCCTTCACATTTTGAATCCTGAGAATTACAGAGAGACAGACACCCAGGACAAAGTGAGAACTGTCTCATGGAGAGGGTCCCCAGGACTCCATGAGAACATCACTGAATTGGATGGAGGTCCAGGATTGCCCCCAGCCCCAATTCTTCCCCAAGCGTATTTTAACAGGGAGCTAGTGGTCCTGAAAGATGGGTAACAACAAGAAAGGAAGCAAATAATGAACGTATGAGCAGAATTTCCCCCGAAATGGATTAAGAGAGGGAGAAGCAGGCATGGGGAAGAAAGGATCACCAGGAAGAGCAGATAAAGAAAATGTAAAATCCATTCCAAGGAATTATCTCTCAGGGAGAGAAAAAAAAAGAAACATGAAGAGTTCAGGCAAACATTCTCCCCAGTCTCAAAGAAATTACAGATAACATGGTCTCTCTAAGGAAAAAGAAAGCTAGTATGAGAGATGAGAGTTCAAAGAGGAGATTATAAAACAACAAACGGAGATAAAGAACAAACAGTGGAGCTGAGGAAAGAGAAGCCAGGAGACCCTGTCTGGGGGCTCAGCGGGAGGGCTAGAGGGGAGGGTCCAGCTGTTCAGTGAGGGGGAGGGCGGCAGCAGTAGGTGGAGGGGAGCAGCCGAGTCCCTGAAGCCTGGGCAGCAAAGGTGCTGCCGGGCAGAAGAGCAGCTCAGAGAGAAGCGCGTTTACAGGCCAGGGCGTAACTAAAGTTCTCTGTCCACCCCCTGCCAAGTCGTGGAGCAGGGCCTTCCCCAAATCCTCCTTCCACTGGCCTGGGACTTCAGCCGCCCTGGAACCGTTGCCCACCCCGCTGGACCATCATGTCCCCGCTATCAGTGCCACCAGAGAGCCATCTTGTTCTGTGAAGTCCCTGAGGACGGCAGCGGCAGCAGCAGAAGAAACAAGCTGTAGCTGTCACTTCAGAAATGCATACAGCATTGTCCCTGTTTCTGGATGATGCCACAGGACTCAGGGCCTCAAATGAATCTTGTATTGATATTTCCACCAGCGGAGGGAGCCCTGGTGAGGTGCCTTTCAATATTTTTTAAATGATTTTTCCTCTTGGCTGTACTTCATAATCAGTCATCAGACACTGGAAGCCAGAATTCTCTTTCTTACTGAAATGATTTGTTCTCTGGCAGGATGCAAGGTTTATGACTCTGGAATCCAGCTCACGATCCAAGCTGAGCGTTGTGGAAGGCCTCAGGCCCCTGGTCTCCCTCTGCCATTCTCACAGAACAGACTGAATAAAGCAACAGCTGCAGCTCTGTCTGAGCACCCAGATTCACAGGGCAAGTTCAAAGGCAGGGACATTCCAGGCTTTCTCAAAGGAGGTTGTCTTCTTCCCCGTAAGTTGAAGCCCTCCTTGATACCCCAATGGAACAATGGAAATAACACCCTGGAGTTCTATACTACAGGGTGAGCCACAGGGATCCTGGGTCTGATTCCCCTTCCAACAAAACTATACCAGAGCGCACGGCTCGTGAGACAGCGGAGCAGCAAAGCAGAGGGTGATGGAGGCCCTCACCTTATCAGAAAGACAGCAGAGAGGATGACGCAAAATGTCTGATTTAGTCAGATGCCTGCTTCAGGGCTCTGGCACACCTGTCCCACCCGAGGCAAGCACCGGGCAAGTAAGAGAACTAGCCATGGACAATGGTGGGTCAAGATGTCCAGGTCTCTGGAGGCCCAGCCACAGAGAAGTCCCACAATCTCCAGGACTGTCAACGTGGTTCTTTCTTTTTATCACCTTCAAACAAAACATTTGTTAATGGATAATATGCCTCATACGCTGAGTCTACAATGGAGGAAATCTGTATCCATATCTCTAGGGAGATGCAGACAGGAAGCTCAACATACCCAGTTTTGGTCTTCAACATGCACTGAGACTGGGGTCCCAAAAATGGAGTACGTGCATCCCATCCTAGGTTCCAAGGCCATCAAGCCACCAAGCACCCACAGGACCTGATACAGTCTGGATCCAAATACGCACTGATCACGACAGAAAAGAAAGCACTGTGCTTCATGTCATTTGTGTGGTATGGTCTTAAATCTGTCCCCATCTTTAGGACTACGGTTTCAGGAACAACTGAATACCTCAGAATCTGGAAGAGGCTCAGAAACCTAGAATGGGAAGGAACCATGGAGCTCAGCTAGTCAAAAATCCCACTGACAACAGAAACCCCCTCCATAGTATCTGGAGTCTGGACTCTGCTTGAATACCCCCAGGGATGGGGCACTCACTACCTCACAAAGCAGCCCATGATGTCTTCTGACAGCTCTGTTAGAAACTTACTTTTGTTGCAAGCTGTCTCCCTATAATCTCTCCCTTCCAGAATGATACAGAGCACACCCTCATACCTCTATATGACATACTGTCCTAGGACCACTTCAAGGGTCATATGTGCTTTTAGAAGGCAAGGCCTCAATTATCAATGGTACCTAGTCCACCTAAGCAGCCCTCAAATCCCATCTCTTTCCTACAATTCTTTTGAGTCCTTCAATCCTTTCCAAGCCTCCCTGCCAGAGCCTTGGTCCATACTCTCAACATCTCTCTCCTAAACTATTTCAATGGCCTCCTCACCATCCTTCATGCCTCCAATCTCTCTTCCTTCCAGCCCCTCACCACATGGAATTATCCTTCTAAAAAGAAACCTAACTATGCCATCACCCCTTTTAATATCCTTCGATGGTTCCCCAGTGCCCTTGGACAAACCCCACATTTCTCAGTAGGGATGTTCATAATGGATAGCTAGCTACTCTAGAACGTGTAACCTATATGGAACTCAGAGGATGTGTCAGGCAAAGCCTACGGTATCTCATTTAAGCCTTTAAGCTCCACTTCTATCCCCATTTAACAAGTGAAGAAAAAAAGGCCTTTATCAAGTCTCTAAGTAGCTTTCTCAAGATTAAATGTCTGGCAAGTGCCAGATGTTAGATGCCAGTGTTTCTTGCATAGGTACCCACTTGCTGTAAGTTCAGCACCTGAGGATGGGCCTTGGCAATCTCTCCAGGACCATCTTCCATCTTCCTCTCCCCAGAGGTTCTAGGATCTGGCTACACTACACTCACTGCCTCAAGCAGAAGCAACTACTGGCAGTTCCTTACACAAATCTTTGGGCCACACACTGTGGAGACGTGGCCTGGCTTCCCTGCTGGAAATCCTTAGCCTGCCACCCACCTGGCAGCTCCTGTCCATCCAGCAGCTCAGGTGACTGCCCCTCAATCATGAACCAAGACTAAGCAATTCCTCTTCTGGAGTCCCTTACACCAGCTACTGTCATATGCTGGGCCCCGTGTGTTCACTTGTCTGTCACCACTCTGGATGTTAAGCCCTTGGAGACAATGTCTATATCTTATTTGTAACTTTATTCACAGAATCTAGCACAGGCCTGGAAGAAGGTCAGTCAAGATGTGAATGAAGGAGTCAGGTCCTGCTCTTGGACTACCAGCTGTCATATGAGGTCCTCCAACCTCGACGATGCAAGGCCCCACCTTTCAGCATGCTTGGTATGCTTCTTTTTATTAAATATATACACTGTATAAAGTGTCCAGACACCCCATAAATGGTAGCTATTGCTACTATTGTAAAGAAAAAGTTCCAGGAAAATAATGAAGAGTATATGAAAAAATAAAAGTGCTATGATAGTGGGGGACAGCCAATAGTATGAGGAAAAATGCACTGGCCTTTTAGGTTAAATGACTTAACCGAGCATTTTCTAAAGTGAATTCTATCGAGAACTCCTTAAATAGTACGAGGTCCTGTGAGGACTAACATCAACAATAACAACATGAAAAGTCCTCTGGTCAATGAACATTGGAAGAAAAATGGCAACAACAAAAATTAAACATTTCTTTACTACAAACTTTTACTATGCTAATATGTGTTGTGAATGATCATAAGATATATTTGACATACAGCGTTTCCCATACTTGGTATTCCTCAGGGCTCTTCCTCTGGGAAGCATCTCCCAGAAATATGGTTGTTCCCAACACACTTTTGGAAAAGCGAAATTAATCTTGCAGTAAGGGCAGGTGTTTCAATTGATTGTTTTTACCCAAAGAAGGCTGTAGATTTTCCCCTGATGAGGTTATTTTGTTAGGCTTTACCAGCCTGCCATAATGATTTTTTTATATGAACATATATAAATCCCAATCTCCCAATTCATCTCACCACCACCACGCCCCCCAACTTTCCCCCGTTGGTGTCCATACGTTTTTGTCCTACATCTGTGTCTCTCTTTCTGCTTTGCAAACCAGTTTATCTGTACCATTATTCTAGATTCCACATATATGTGTTAATATACGATATTTGTTTTTCTCTTTCTAACTTACTTCACTCTGTATGACAGTCTCTAGGTCCAGCCACGTCTCTACAAATGACCCAATTTCATTCCTTTTGATGGCTGAGAAATATGCCATTGTATATATGTACCACATCTTCTTTATCCATTCGCCTGTCGATGGGCATTTAGGTTCCTTCCATGACCTGGCTATTGTAAAAAGTGCTGCAATGAACATTATGGTGCATGTGGCTTTTTGAATTGTGGTTTTCTCTGGGTATATGGCCAGGAGTGGGATTGCTGGATCATATAGTAATTCTATTTTTAGTTTTATTTTTTTATTTTTTTATTTTTTTTGCGGTACGCGGGCCTCTCACTGTTGTGGCCTCTCCCGTTGCGGAGCACAGGCTCCGGACGCGCAGGCTCAGAGGCCATGGCCCATGGGCCCAGCCGCTCCGCGGCATGTGGGGTCCTCCCGGACTGGGGCACGAACCCGTCTCCCCTGCATCGGCAGGTGGACTCTCAACAACCGCGCCACCAGGGAAGCCCCTATTTTTAGTTTTTTAAGGAACCTCCATACTGTTCTCCATAGTGGCTGTATCAATTTACATTCCCACCAATAGTGCAGGGTTCCCTTTTCTCCACACCCTCTCCAGCATTGTTGTTTGTAGATTTTCTAATGATGCCCGTTCTAACTGGTGTGAGGTATACCTCATCGTAGTTTTGATTTGCATTTCTCTAATAATTAGTGATGTTGAGCAGCTTTTCATGTGCTTCATGGCCATCTGTATGTCTTCTTTGGAGAAATGTCTATTTAGCTCTTCTGCCCATTTTTGAATTGGGTTGTTTTTTTTTAATACTGAGCTGCATGAGCTGTGTATATATTTTGGAGATTAATCATTTGTCCATTGATTCATTTGCAAATATTTTCTCCCATTCTGAGGGTTGTCTTTTCGTCTTCTTTAGTTTCCTTTGCTGTGAAAAAGCTTTTAAGTTTCATTAGGTCCCATTTGTTTATTTTTGTTTTTATTTCCATTACTCTAGGAGGTGGATCAAAAAATATCTTGCTGTGATTTATGTCAAAGACTGTTCTTCCTATGTTTTCCTCTAAGAGTTTTATAGTGTCAGTCTTACATTTAGGTCTTGAATCCATTTTGAGTTTATTTTTGTGTATGGTGTTAGGGAGTGTTCTGATTTCATTCTTTTACAAGCAGATGTCCAGTTTTCCCAGCACCACTTTTTGAAGAGACTGCCTTTTCTCCATTGTATATCCTTGCCTTCTTTGTCATATATTAGTTGACCATGGGTGCGTGGGTTTATCGCTGGACTTTCTATCCTGTTCCATTGATCTATATTTCTGTTTTTGGGCCAGTACCATATACTCTTGATTACTGTAGCTTTGCAGTATAGTCTAAAGTCAGGGAGTCTGATGCCTCCAGCTCCGTTTTTTTCCATCAAGATTGCTCTGGCTATTCGGGGTCTTTTGTGTCTCCATACAAATTTTAAGATTTTTTTGTTCTGGTTATGTAAAAAATGCCATTGGTAATTGGATAGGGATTGCATTGAATCTGTAGATTGCTTTGGGTAGTATAGTCATTTTCGAAATACTGATTCTTCCAGTCCAAGAACATGGTATATCTCTCCAACTGTTTGTGTCATCTTTGATTTCTTTCATCAGTGTTTTATAGTTTTCTGAGTACAGGTCTTCTACCTCCTTAGGTATGTTTATTCCTATGTATTTTATTCTTTTTGTTGCAATGGTGAATGGGATTTTTTCCTTAATTTCTCTTTCTGATCTTTCGTTGTTAGTGTATGGGAATGCAAGAGATTTCTGTGCATTAATTTTGTATCCTGAAACTGTACTGAATTTACTGACTAGCTCTAGTAGTTTTCTGGTGGCATCTTTAGGATTCTCTATGTATAGTATCATGTCATCTGCAAACAGTGACAGCTTTACTTCTTCTTCCCCAATTTGTATTCCTTTTCTTTCTTTTTCTTCTCTGATTGCCATGGCTAGGACTTCCAAAACTATGTTGAATAATAGTGGCAAGACTGGACTTCCTTGTCTTGTTCCTGATCTTAGAGGAAATGCTTTCAGCTTTTCACCATTGAGAATGATGTTTGCTGGGTGTCTGTCATCTATGGCCTTTATTATGTTGAGGTAGGGTCCCTCTATGCCTACACTATGGAGAGTTTTTATCCTAAATCGGTGTTGAATTTTGTCAAAAGCTTTTTCTGCATCTATTGAGATGATTATATGGATTTTCTTCTTCAATTTGTTCATATGGTGTATCATATGGATTGATTTGTGTATATTGAAGAATCCTTGCAGCCCTGGGATAAATCCCACTTAATCATGGTGTATGATCCTTTTAATGTGTTGTTGGATTCTGTTTGCTAGTATTTTGTTGAGGATTTTTGCATCTATATTCATCAGTTATATTGGCTTGTAATTTTTTTTTTGTAGTATCTTTGTCTTGTTTTGGTATCAGGGTGATGGTGGCCTCGTAGAATGAGTTGGGAATCTTCCTCTGCAATTTTTTGGAAGAGTTTGAAAAGGATGGGTGTTAGCTCTTCTCTAAATGTTTGATAGAATTCACCTGTGACGCCATCTGGTCCTGGACTTTTTTGTTTGTTGGAAGATTTTAAATCACCGTTTCAATTTCATTACTTGTGATTGGTCTGTTCATATTTTCCATTTCTTCCTGGTTCTGTCTTGGAAGATTATACCTTTCTAAGAATTTGTCCATTTCTTCCAGGTTGTCCATTTTATTGGCATAGAGTGGCTTGTAGCAGTCTCTTAGGATGCTCTGTATTTCTACAGTGTCCATTGTAACTTTTACTTTTTCACTTCTAATTTTATTGAGTCCTCTCCCTCTTTTTCTTGATGAGTCTCACTAAAGGTTTATCAATTTTGTTTATCTTCTCAAAGAACCAGCTTTTAGTTTTATTGATCTTTGCTATTGTTTTCTTTGTTTCTATTTCATTTATTTCTGCTCTGATCTTTATAATTTCTTTCCTTCTACTAACTTTGGGTTTTGTTTGGTCTTCTCTCTCTAGTTCCTTTAGGTGATAGGTTAAATTGTTTATTTGAGATTTTTCTTGTTTTTTGAGGTAGGACTGTATTGCTATAAATTTCCCTCTTAAAAAGGCTTTTGCTGGGCTTCCCTGGTGGCGCAGTGGTTGGGAGTCCGCCTGCTGATGGAGGGGACACAGGTTCGTGCCCCGGTCCAGGAAGATCCCACATGCCGCGGAGCGGCTGGGCCTGTGAGCCATGGCCACTGAGCCTGTGCGTCCGGAGCCTGTGCTCCGCAACGGGAGAGGCCACAACAGTGAGAGGCCCGCGTACTGCAAAAAAACAAAACAAAACAAAAACGCTTTTTGCTGCATCCCATAGGTTTTGGATCAACGTGTTTTCATTGTCATTTGTCTCTAGGTATTTTTTGATTTCCTCTTTGATTTCCTCAGTGATCTCTTGGTTGTTTAATAATGTATTGTTTATCCTCCATGTGTTTGTGTTTTTTACGTATTTTTTTCCCTGTAATTCATTTCTAATCTCATAGTGTTGTGGTCAGAAAAGTTGCTTGATACGATTTCAATTTTCTTAAATTTACCGAGGCTTGATTTGTGGCCCACGATGTGATCTATCCTGGAGAATGTTCCATGTGCACTTGAGAAGAAAGTGTAATCTGCTGTTTTCAGAGGGAATGTCCTATAAATATCAATTAAATCTATCTGGTCTATTGTGTCATTTAAAGCTTGTGTTTCCTTATTAGTTTTCTGTCTGGATGATCTGTCCATTGGTGTAAGTGAGGTGTTAAAGTCCCCTACTATTATTGTGTCATTGTCAATACCCTCTTTTATAGCTGTTAGTATTTGCCTTATGTATTGAGGTGCTCCTACATTGGGTGCATATATATTTATAATTGTTCTATCTTCTTCTTGGATTGATCCCTTGATCATTATGTAGTGTCCTTCCTTGTCTCTTGTAACATTCTTTATTTTAAAGTCTATTTTACCTGATGTAAGTATTGCTACTCCAGCTTTCTTTTGATTTCCATTTGCATGGAATATCTTTTTCCATCTCCACACTTTCAGTCTGTATGTGTCTGAAGTGGGTCTACTGTAGATAGCATATAGATGGGTCTTGTTTTTGTATCCATTCAGCAAGCCTGTGTCTTTTGGTTGGAGCATTTAATCCATCCATATTTAAGGTGATTATCGATATGTATGTTCCTATGACCATTTTCTTAATTGTTTTGGGTTTGTTTTTGTAGGTCCTTTTCTTCTCCTGTGTTTCCCACTTAGAGAAGTTCCTTTATCGTTTGTTGTAGAGCTGGTTTGGTGGTGCTGAATTCTCTTAGCTTTTGCTTGTCTGTAAAGCTTTTGATTTCTCCGTTGAATCTGAATGAGACCCTTACTGGGTAGAGTAATCTTGGTTGTAGGTTCTTCGCTTTCATCACTTTAAATATATCATGCCACTCCCTTCTGGCCTGTAGAGTTTCTGCTGAGAAATCAGCTGTTAACCTTATGGGAGTTCCCTTGTATGTCATTCGTTATTCTTCCCTTGCTGCTTTTAATAATTTTTCTTTGTCTTTAATTTTTGTCAATTTGATTACTATGTGTCTTGGTGTGCTTCTCCTTGGGTTTATCCTGCCTGGGACTCTGAGCTTGCTGGACTTGGGTACTATTTTCTTTCCCATGTTAGGGAAGTTTTCAACTATAATCTCTTCAAATATTTTCTCGGGTCCTTTCTCTCTCTCTTCTCCTTCTGGGATCCCTATAATGTGAATGTTGGTGCATTTAATGTTGTCCCAGAGGTCTCTTAGGCTGTCTTCATTTCTTTTCATTCTTTTTTCTTTATTCTGTTCCACAGCAGTGAATTCCACCATTCTGTCTTCCAGGTCACTTATCTGTTCTTCTGCCTCAGTTATTCTGCTATTGATTCCTTCTAGTGTATTTTTCATTTCAGTTATTGTATTGTTCATCTCTGTTTGTTCTTTAAGTCTTCTTGGTGTTTGTCCTTTAATTCTTCTAGGTCTTCGTTAAACATTTCTTGAATCTTCTCGATCTTTGCCTCCATTCTTTTTCCGAGGTCCTGGATCATCTTCACTGTCATTATTCTGAATTCTTTTTCTGGAAGATTGCCTATCTCCACTTCATTTAGTTGTTTTTTGGGGATTTCATCTTGTTCCTTCATCTGGTACATAGTCCTCTGCCTGTTCATTTTGTCTATCTTTCTGTGAATGTGGTTTTCATTCCATTGGCTGCAGGATTGTAGTTCTTCTTGCTTCTGCTGTCTGCCCGCTGGTGGATGAGGCTATCTAAGAGGCTTACGTAAGTTTCCTGATGGTAGGAACTGGGGGTGGGTAGAGCTGGATGTTGCTCTGGTGGGCAGAGCTCAGCAAAACTTTAATCTGCTTGTCTGCTAATGGGTGGGGCTGGGTTCCCTCCCTGTTGGTTGTTTGGCCAGAGGCAACTGAGTGCTAGAGCCTACCTGGCTCTTTGGCGTGCCTAATGGTGGACTCCAGGAGGGCTCACGCCAAGAAGTACTTCCCAGAACTTCTGCTGCCAGTGTCCTGTCCCCGCGGTGAGCCACAGCCATCCCCCAACTGTGCAGGAGACCCTCCAACACTAGCAGATAGCTCTGGTTCAGTCTCCTATGGGCCACTGCTCCTTCCCCTGGCTCTTAATGCACAAACTACTTCCTGTGTGCCCTCCAAGACTGGAGTCTCCGCCTCCCCCAGTCCTGTCAAATTCCTGAAATCAAATTCCACTAGCCTTCAAAGTCTGATTCTCTGGGAATTCCTCCTCTCGTTGCCAGACCCCCAGGTTGAGAAGCCTGACGTGGGGCTCAGAATCTTCACTCCAGCGGGTGAACTTCTGTAGTATAATTGTTCTCCAGTTTGTGAATCATCCACCCAGCAGTTATGAGATTTGATTTTACTGTGATTGCACCCCTCCTACCATCTCACTGCGGCTTCTCCTTTGTCTTTGGATGTGGGGTATCTTTTTCAGTGAGTTCCAGTGTCTTCCTGTCAATGATTGTTCAGCAGTTAGTTGTGATTCCGGTGCTCTTACAAGAGGGAGTGACAGCACATCCTTCTACTCCACCATCTTGAACCAATTTCTCTCATGATTTAAATATCAGCTCTGTCACCCATCATTTTAGCTACTTAATATGATCAGTAACCTAATCATTTACATGATTTATAATATCATAGGACAAGAACAAGCATGCTTTTTCTATCGCTGAGACTGAATCTCTGTGCATCAGTGCTTATAGAGAAAACATTTCAGGCAGCAAACGTTTTCAAGATCAGGCTCATAATAAAGTCAATAATTAGTTTCATAAGTGTATTTCTAACCATGTCTCTCCATGACACCCAATGACATAACACCAAAAATATTGGATGAAATGGGTCTCCATGGAGGAAAGCAATTCTCAGTAGGGGAAGCTCGTCTGATGCCAGCATTAACGGATTATAAACCTTAGAGTGTCCAAAGGATTGACGGATTGAATAGCTTTCAGGTAATCTACTAAAAGTATTGTTTCTCTCAAGCTACCTTTGATGGGGATTAAGAAGTGGCAAGTTCAAAGTTTTACTTCTAAACAAGTGCCTGGGGTACAGCCAGTACTCGCCACTGGGTGCCAATAGAGCCATGTGCTAGGCAAGGCAGCTGAGCCAGAGGTAAGACCGTGCATTTGCCTGCTGTCATCATGAGACAACATAGTCATGCCCTTGAGGTCAAAGGCTCACGGAGAAGTGTAAAGCTGGCTTGCTTCCAAATGATTGTTTTCTCTGCCCCTAAAGAGATAGCAAATTCAATGTGGATTATTTACCAACCTCTTGCACTACTTACCTAAGTCTCTGGTTTAAAATAGCAGATGGCACATTTCCCCAAATTCTAACTAAAATATTTATGAATACAGAGAAATGGTTTTTTTTAAATCAAAGAAAAAAAGATGAGGACAATTTGGCAATCATCCTATTGTAAATATTGGGGGAATTTCTATTGAATATAAGGTTGATGGATATGAATTGAGAAATACAACTACCTATGTTTTCTGGTGAAAGACAGAACAGCCTGGCCCTTCTAAAATGGCATAGGCAGATATTCTAACATCACCCTTCCCTTCCTTGCTTGCTCTTGAGATTGGCACCCAGGGTATAAGCTAACCTGAAGAGTGCACAGTAACTCCATGAGCATGTGGTTCCTGCTCTTAGGCAGCTAGACAAATTTCCCATCTTCCCAAACATATGACAGCAAAGGTTCTTGAAAGGTGATCTGCAGAACATTAGTCTTATAAAATGTATCACAAAGAGCCTCATCTAGCCCCATCACAAGGAGCTACAGAGCCATCAAAGCCTTAGAGAGGCCATTCAGTAAAGAATCCTTTATGGTTTTGTTTCACTATTTCTTAAATGTATTTGAATAATTTTATTTTTCACTTAATGTCTAATACACATTTGGAAGAACTACTGTTCCTTGAAACATATTTTCAGAAAATGTTCTAAATCCATTCAGGAAAAACAGTTTCCAGAGAACTACAGACCAAGAAGTGGAGAAGTATGGGGACAGGCAAGGACACACTGAATTCTGGGAAATGAGTCCCCCCCCAGCAAAGTACACTGGGCTGAGACAGATTTAGAAAGAAGCTTAGTCCTACAGCAGGGATTGAAGTTGCTCACCGGGTAATATATTTAGAGTGCCAGAGAAAGTGACCATAGATAAAACAACGTACAATGTGGTAAACAACACAACCTGCAAAATAATTCAGAGGACATTTCTTCCTTTTTTTTAAAAATGAAACTTACAAAGAACTAAAAGAAAACAGACTAAGATCGAAGTCACAGGAAGAGACAGAAAAATAATAAGCGGAGCTTAAGAGGCAGTTGGTGAGTTAAGGAAAGAAGGGTTGCCAATAGAACCAAACTTCTAATCCCAATATTCAAGTCTACATTGGAATGGACAAAGAGAAGATTGAATTGGTGAGATGATGCCTCCTTTCCCTGGCTATGTGAGGGCAATGACAGAAATAGCAATGGCAAGGGGTGAAACCTATGGAGAGGACCAAGGATGGGGAGCAAGGCCAGAATTACAGAAGATTCTTAGAAAATACAAATCTGCAAATACACAAAAACTTTAAAAGAACCAAATGAAGATACAAATGAAGGTATATTTTTTGAATTTTAGAAGAATCAATTGTAAATCAAAGGAAACTACAGTACTTGAAACAAAATTATTTCAAATAAATCTAAACATTTTCTGGTAAAATAGATATTTTAATTGAACAAAGAGTACATATTACAACAAATTCTTACAGAAAAAAAGTGATGTTGACTAAAATCAGATTATTTCGGATTTTTCCTTTCTTACACTAAAAACAGAGAAAAAGGAGTAAATGTCTCCAGCTTATGTAATAACACAAGAAAAGTGGATTCCAGGTTAAGAATGGCATTGCTGGATATAAAGGTCCAGAAATTAATAAAAAGTGGCATACTTGGAATAACTGCATAAATATATAATCCAGCAGATTGGAAAAATAGCATGAATATAAAATCCAGCCACCTGAAAAAAATAACAGAGTTCAGAAACCAAGATAGTCAAATCATGCTAAAAAGGCAATGATGCTGAACACTGAAATAATTTAAGCACATAGTTTATATGTGTTAACTCCAATTTTTGGATTTCTGATAATTAAATGCCAACCTGTCACTTTCCTCTCAAAAGTAGATAGAATATCAAGAAGCAATACTAAGTTCCCTTGTTTGGAACACAAAAATGCAAGGTATTGGATAGTAGTAGAAACATCCCTGGACCACACTGGGTACCATAGAAAAGCAGAGGAGGATTATGAAGGAAGAAAGAGACAAAAAGCAGTCTGTGGGTGAGGCATGGCAGAGGAGAAAATAAATGAGGTAACTCTATAGATAAATTTTCCAAGACTTCAAGAAGATGAATGAACTTGGATTGAAAGTGCCACAGGATGAAACACAGGGAAATAAGAAAATGTAAGAATTGATATTATAATGAAATTGTAAAATATCCTAAACAAAGAAAAAATTCAAGCTATTTCCTGAGAGAAAGAGCCAATAACCCATCACAATCATTTGACATCAGACTCTTAATAGCAACACCAGATTCACGAGACAGTGGAGTAATATTTTTTTAAGGTGTTTCAAGCAAAGGTACATTAGACCTGGAATTTTATATCCAGCCAAATTGCCTTTCCAATGTCATAAAATAATTGTCAGACATTCAAGGTCTCATTCGGCTTGTCATACAAAGTCCCATTTTAAAAAGACTTCATGAGAAAGTACTCAAATAAAAAAAGGAACATATCTAGCAGATGTTGTAGGAGATTCATGAAGCAGGGGTGAAAAAAATTACCTGTAAAGTTTCCTTTTGTCTTTAAAAGACTAAAAGCACCCTCAGAAAGAGAAGACAAAGTAGATCCATAACTAACCAAAATGAAAAGTCTAGAAACAGCAAGATGATGTGGGTGATGGTAGATGTTAATAGTACAGAGCAGCTACATTTCTTATCATTTGAAAAAGGAAAAAAAAAAAACTTTTTAAAATGAAGAAAAAGTTGGATAATTTAAATCAAATCTTCAAATCATAGAAAAATTCAAATTTCTTATCACTGTAAATAGTATTCCCAGTTTAAAAACAATGATTTGGGGAAAATCTGCTGTGTGTTATTTACAAATTGTGCTCTAAGGACACAGAGAGGTTAAAAGTAAAAGGGTGAGAAAAAATGTGTGAAATTATGTTAATAAAAATTTTTTAAAACAATAGCGACAAGATAAGGTAAACATTAAGGCAAAAAGTATAAAGAATATAGAGAGTCACTAAGAATGTCAAAGAGTTGAATCAAAAGGTTATTATATGTCTAAACATATATGTATGTAATAATCAGCCTCACAATGTATAAAGCAAACATATAGAATTGCAAAGAGAAATGTAAAACTCTAGCAATGTAGTAATTATATCTGAGCAGCTTTCTTAATCATTGGTCAAGCACACAATCGCCAAAGATACAGAAGATGTGAACAACACGATTTAATGAACATATAATTATGCACTGGACAACTGATTACATACTAAAGATGAATAAACTATGTTCTTGACCAAAAGTTAACAGGTTAATAACAAAAAGATAAATAAGGGATTCCTGTGTATGAAAGAAAAATGAATTAATTCTACATAACTCAGAGATCATAGAAAAATTCATAGTGGATAGTTCAAAACCACCTAGAAGTAAATTAATTAATTAATAATACAACCACCACATAGCAAAGTTTATAGAATGTGGCAAAAGTGGTAATTTGTGGAATACTTATATCTTCTAATCCTTATATTAGAAGAGCAGCAAGACCTAAAAATTTAGAAAGAGGATAATAATAATTCCAAAAACATATAAGAAAGGAGATAATAAAGATAAGAACAGAAGTGAACAAAATATTTATTAACTAAAAAATTACTTATAGGGCTTCCCTGGTGGCGCAGTGGTTGAGAGTCCGCCTGCCGATGCAGGGGACGCGGGTTTGTGCCCTGGTCCGGGAAGATCCCACATGCCATGGAGCAGCTAGGCCTGTGAGCCATGGCTGCTGAGCCTGCACGTCCGGAGGCTGTGCTCCGCAACGGGAGAGCCCACAACGGGGTGAGGCCCGTGCACCGCAAAAAAAAAAAAAAAAAAAAAAAAAAAAATTATTTATATGTACCTATTTGCCAGGCACTGCTTTAAGTGTTTTATAATTAGTAACTCATCTAGTCATCATAACAACCATACCATATAGGCAAAGGTGCAAACCAAAAGACAAACAGTTTAAATGATTTACACAAGATCACATGGCCAGCAACTGCTGCAGCCAGGATCTGGTTACAAAGTCTGGGCTTCTTCGAACAGATAGAATCAAACAGAGATAAAAGTGAATTTTTTTAAAGAAAGAATAACAAAATAGGCTTCTGGGATTATTGATTTTTCCAGAAAAAGAAAGAGAGAGAGAAGGTACAAACAAATATTATGAATGAAAAAGTGACATAATTACCAATAAAGCAGAGATTAAAAAATAAGAGAATATTAGTAATTCCTTTATGCTAGTAACTTTTAAAAGTTAAAAAACATATTGGTTAAAACTAATATATAAATGGCTTAAGAAATAAAACACAAAAATTCCTATAGCTTTTAAAGAAATTTTAAAGCAGTAGTTTGTACACATGTCAATCCCTAACTCCCAATCTATCCCTCCCCCCTATTCTTCCCCTCTGGTTACCATAAGTTCATACACACTACTATATTTAAAATAGATAACCAACAAGGACCTACTGTATAGCACAGGGAACTCTGCTTAATATTCTGTAATAACCCAAATGGGAAAAGGATTTGAAAAAGAATAGATACATGTATAACTGAATCACTATGCTGTACACCTGAAAGTAACACAACATTGTTAATCAACTATGCTCCAATAAAAAATAAAAAATAAATAAAACAGTAGTTAAATTTTTCCACAAATAAGTTCTTGACAGCTTTACAAGCAATTTCTAGTAAATTTATAAAGAAATGTCCTTTTAGAAATTATAAGAAGAAGGAGCAGGCCCTAACTCAACTCATGACCCATTCTAATTTTGATCCCAAAAGAAACAAAAATAGTACAAGCAGGAAATTTTACTGGACCATTTCATTCATAAATATAGATGCAAAATATTCAGATGAAAATACCTAAAACAAATTCTGAACTAAATACAAAAGCATATAAACTAGATTAAACACATTAACAAAGAAAACCCATCTTCACCTCACAGAGGCAGAAAGAGCTTTTCCTAATACTCAAATCTATTCATGATGAAAATCATGATATAATAAGAATAGGAGGAAAGTTCTTCAATCTGATGAAAGGTAACTACAAAGTACATTTAACTGACATAATCCTAAATGGGGAAATAGTAAAGCAATTACTTTAAAATCAGAAAGATAAAAGGATGCTCATCATTACCAAATCTATTCAACATGATACTAGAGGTTCTAGTGTATACACTAAGAGAAAGGTAAAAAGAGACCTAAAGATTTTAAAGGAGAAAATGAGTCATTATTTTTAGATTACATATTTATGTGTACCTAAAATAAACAAAAATGATCTTGAGAAAAATCTTTAGCTATAAGAGATCAATTTAGCAAAATGAATTATTAAAAAATCTATTTAATATAGTCAATTGTATGTACACCAAATAATTTAAAAAATATCTTTAAAGAACGTTTACAACAACATAGCAGATAAAGCTAACAAAATATGTTAAAGATCCATATTGAGAAAATTATAACAATTACTGAAAGTCATTAAAGAACTAAAAAAAGTGAACAGTTAACTCAAGAACAAGGAAAGACAGACATAATATGGTAAAGATATCAATTTTCCCAAACTTATCTATATAAGCAAAGAAATGCTAATCAAAATATTAGCAATATTTCCCAAGGAACTTGGAAGAATAAAAAACTAAGAATAGCTAAGCCATTTCTAAAGAAGAATTGGGAGAGGGAACCCAACTTAACAGATAGTATATTTCATATATTTATTGTTATATATTATAATTATATTATAATATATTATTATTATAATAGTTCAGTATTGGTATAGGGATCGGTCATTGACCAACATATTGTCTAATAAACCCCATATTGGTCAAAAAATCAACAATCCTCAAAAATATCCCAGCAGGTATTTTGTGAAATTGACAATCTGATTTGAAAGAAATTATATGACTCTAAAAATTTAAAAGATCTAAAACAGACAAAGTAATTTTCACCAAGAAAAACAGAGGTGGAGAATTTACATTACCTGATTTCCAGTTTTACTATAAAGTTTCAGTAATAAAGATTTGTATTAGCATAAAAATAGATGAATAAAAAAATGAAACAGAGCCCAGAAAACAGATCCATGTACACATGCTCAATTGATTTTCAACAAAAAATCCCAAAGTAATTCATTAGGGCAGCGATTTCAACAATTAGATATCATGTAAATAAATAATAACCTTGATGCCTACCTCATACCATATGTAAAATAATAATTCAAAATGGATCTTGAAAACCAAAACCTAAAACTACAAAACTTCTAGAAGGAAACATGGGAGACAATATTTGTAACTTTGTGGTAGGCAGAGATTTTTTTATATATATAGGAAACAAAAGGCACTGACCATAAAATAATTTTTGATAAATTGGATGTCATAAACATTAAATGCTTAAAACCTTTGAAAGACACCATTAAGGAAATAAAAAGGCAAACCATGGACTGGGAGAAAATATTAATAATAATATATCCAACAAATAATTGATATCTAGAATATTAAAGAAATCATACAACTCAATAAAAGAAAAAACACAACCCAATGTTTTAAATGGGAAAAAGATTGGAATAGACATTTCAGAAAAGAACATACTAGGACTTGCAAATACACATACAAAATGGTACTCAACGTCATTCACTAGTCATTAGAGAAGAGAAATTTGAAAACACAAAGAGATACCACTACGCACCCACTAGGATGACAAAAATTTAATACACACAACGTGTTGGCAAGAATGTGGGGCAACTAGAACTTTCATACATTGCTGGTGGTATTGCAAAATGGTACAGATGATTTGGAGAACAGTTTATCAATTTCCTGTAAAGCTAGACACACACTCGCCATGCCCTTAGAAATTTACTCAAGAGAAATGAAAGCATAAGTCCATATCACGTAAGGAATGGTATATGAATGTTCTTAGTAGCTTTATTCATGATCCAAAATTGGAAAGAACCTAAATGTCCATAAAATTGTGCTTATATTCATATAATAAATAAAATACAATTCATTAATAAAAAGAAACAAACCACTCATACACAGAACAACATAGAAAAACTCAAAAACATTAGGCTAAGTAAAAGAAAGTTGATATACAAGATGACTATGCATTTTAATGTGCCAGAATAGATAAAACTAATCTATAGTGACAGATATCAGGTCATCATTTGTATACAGTGGAGGGGGGCACTGAATTCCAAGGGGCATGGGAGAATTTTGAGGACTCATGGAAATATTCTATCCCTTAAATAGATTGGTGATTATCTGAATACATTTAACATTACTCATCCAATTGTGCTGTTAAATGGGTGCACTCTATTACTTGTAAATTATATCTCAGCAAAGTTTTTTTTTAAAGCTTTTGCTAGAAAATAAAAGAAAATATTTTTACCTTGGATTGACACAAAAAGTACTAATTTTAAAAGTAAAGAGAGATAAATCTTGCTTTATTAGAATTAAGTATTATTTGAAAGACACCTTAAAGAGATGGAGGAATAAAACATGATACAAATCATGAAGATAACTGCATGACTTAAAACCAAAAAGTTATAACCTCCAGGAACACATGAAGAACTCTTATTAATCAATGAGAAAGAGAGAAATTATTCAATAATCAATGATAAAGAGAGCAAAAAATGAGCAAAAGAAGTAAACATTATCAGGAAAAATGTAGGCTAAATTAACATGTGAAGAAAATTCAATTTTCATAGTGATCAAGGATATGCAAATCAAGATCGTTTTCTTGACTGGCAAAGATAAGAAGTCCAAAATACAGTAAGGGGTAAAGAAGACATGGATCAGTGGAATATCACACATATCACTGGGGGCATGAGTTAATATAACTACTCTGGAAAACAAAATGATGCTATATGTTGATTTTTAAATTGATTATTCACAACCCAGCAATTCCATCTCTGTACATAGTCAAGAGAAACTCTTGTACATGAGCACCTGTATAAGTCAAATAGTGTTAATGACAGTAATGTTTATAATAATAATAATAAAAACCTGTAAATAAATCGTGTCCAAGTCCAGGGAAATAGATAAATCATATACTCAGAAAATAAAATATTATACACCCATGAAAATTAAACAACTTTGTTACACAGAATAAATGTTATTAACATAATGTTGAATTTAAAATTTAGTCCCAGGAGAATATTTACAACATGGTATCCTTATTTAAAGTTCAAAACCATTTAAACTAAACAATGCTTCGAACAGGAAGAGTGTGGCATGTAAATAAATATGGGATAGAATCATAAAAATAAGGGAACGTACCATGATAAATAACTATAAAACCTATTAAAATGTATAGAATAACTGTTTCCAGGCCTTTATATATCAACCAGTACATGACTACATTTGAGATAATGAAAAAAACATGAGAAGAACCCAATAGTCGCACTAGATCTTCTTACCTAAAGACATTTTTCAATCCGTTTTGCATATATATCAAACAAAAGCACGGGTTAGCAGTCTCAGTAGGTGGAGGGAACAGTTTGTGATACCAAGGTGAGACAAATTTGTGAAGCATGTTGAGAGAGGAAGAGCTGCAGTGAAAAAGTACAAAATATCTCTGCCAGAATTGCATGCATCTTCTTGCATGTCTCCTAGGATATGTATCCAGCCCGCAAAGAATCTACGAGGATGTGATTGACCTGCTAGGAGGATGGATAAATAAGCAGGTATTTCAGAGTCTCAGGATGCTGGAGCTATGTTAAACTTTAGGCTCAGCAAACTGTAAACATCTTGATGAATATCAATCACTTTCAACTGAGACCCCAGGAAGCTGTGTCCTACGAGTAAGAATTCTATTTTAAGAGTGAGGGAAAGATTACAATCATCAGAGGAAGATAATACAAGCCAGATCCTTCAACATATCTCACACAATGTAAGTGGAGAGATGCCTTAAAAATCACAACTTAACAAAACTGACTCAAGAAATAATATAAAATCTAAATATGCTCATTGCATGTGTATGCGTGGTCAACATGAGTTTGCTTCACTAGTGGAATCTCCCAAACATTTAAGAATGAAGTTACACCCATGTCACAAGTTCTTCCAGAGACAGAAACAAGGCAAACACTTTCTATCTCATTTTAAGAACCTCAGCCCTTGATAATCTTGATACTAAAACCTAACAAGGACATTATCACACAGGATAATTACAAACTCTCCATGAACTTAAAGAAATTATCAACAAAATATTAGCAGATTAAATGTGGTGATATACAAAAAGGATAAGGAATTATGACCTAGCAGGGCTTATCTGAGCAATGAAAAATTGCTTAACTTTCAAAAATCAAAGTGCAAGTTTCTGAACAAGATGGTGCAGACTCATTTCTCCCTCCTCCTCCCTGTTAAGTACAACTATACACCCTGCAAATAATGCAAGAGGCAACCAAAGGAGAACTTCGAAAGATAGAAAGGGGGCAAACTGGTCAAAGAACCCAGGACTGGAGGAACAGCAGAGTGATAGAGTGCCCTATGGTCCCCAACCAACAGAAGAAAGCAAAGCCTTGAACTGGGAACTACAATCTAGCAACAGAAGGTGGCCCATGTAGGCTCATTCTTGCCCAGCCAGTCCAGCCCAAGAACACTGGAAAGGGAGATCCATCAAGAACCTGTCTGACAACAAATGGCCCGCTCTAGAAACTACTCTCCTTTTGCACCAGCCTGAGCACCAGCCTGATCCACCAAAAGACACCAGGCAGCTGCGCAGCACTAGAAGGGGGTCTCACCACACGCATATAGCCCAGGCATTCCTTTCGTTGCTGTGGGCAAAAGACTCTGTTCCCCTACCAAGAGACACTGAGGCAGCTTGGCAGGACCAACAAGGGAGATTCCACCATGGCAAGTGCTCAGTACATGAAGCCTCCTTTTCTCCATAGGCCTGAGAATGCCCTCCATCACCGAGAGCTACCAGGTGGCCTTAGCAAGGTGCATCCTGCCACAACCTGGACTCAGCCAGGGAAGTGCTCTCCATTCCCCAAAGGCAGGGTGGTCTGGCCTCAGGTGCCCAGCCTGGGAAGTGCTCCTCATCTTCACAGGCCAGAGATTCTCTTCCTTCAACCAGAGGTACCAGGTGGGGTCCATCCTGGAGAAACCCCTTCACCTTCCTCAGGAAGCATGAAGAGGGAGCTATAGGAGCCCAATGGCACCAGGTAAACCAAGCAGACCAAATCAGCAGCACAAAATAGCACCAGCTCTTAAAATTAAGTAGTCATTGTAAGCACAGTAGACAACAATAGGCCAGACATGTATGCTTAAACTAAACAGGATAAATCCCTACTAAAACAAAAGACTTAAATACAACACAGTCTCCTAAGATAATTACCATGAGGTTCAGTATATAATAAAAATTACTCAGGCTTCCCTGGAGGCGCAGTGGTTAAGAATCTGCTTGCCAGTGCAAGGGACAGGGGTTCAAGCCCTGGTCCAGGGAGATCCCACATGCTGCGGAGCAACTAAGCCCGTGTGCCACAACTACTGAGCCTGCACTCTAGAGCTTGCAAGCCACAACTACTGAGCTCGCGTGCTGCAACTACTGAAGCCCATGCACCCTAGAGCCCGTGCTCCGCAACAACAGAAGCCACCGCAACGATAAGGCCAAGCACTGCAACAAAGAGTAGCCCCTGCTCTCCGCAACTAGAGAAAGCCTGAGCACAGCAACGAAGACCCAACACAGACAAAAATAAAATAATAATAATAAAAAAAAAAATTTGGGGGGGGGGTGAAGTAGAAAAGAATAGCTTTATTGCTTTGCCAGGCAAAGGGGGTCACAGCGGGCCCATGCTCTCAAAACTGTGTGTCCCAACCTGGAGGGGGTAGTGAGGAGTTTTATAGTAATGGTTCAAAGAGAAAGGCATGATCAGCTGGTGGACGTTCTTCTGACTGGCTGGTGGGGAGGTAAGCAGGAGTTAGCATCATCAGCCTTCTGGTTCCAACTGGTCTGGGGTCTACGTGCTTGTGGGCAGCAAACAATTAACTTCTCCCACCTGGTGGGGGTTTCAGTATGATTTTAGATGCTATCCGTTCCAGGGTAGTCTCCCAAACAGGTGTTAATACCCAAAAAGTTCTCAAAAAGAAATGGCATAGAAGACGTCCCCAGTGGTGTTGACGATGAGTGGGAGTTGGTCTAGCTGTAAGTTGGGAATAAAGGGTCAGCACCTGGTTTCAGGACTTAATGAAGCTCAGCTTCTTGATGTCTCATTGCAGAAGGAATTCAGTGAGAGACAAAGTGATAGGTAACAAGTGGATTTATTTATAGAGAAACACACTCCACAGACAGAGTGTGGGCCATCTCAGAAGGTGAGAAAGGCCAAAATAAATAAATTTATTAAAAAAAAATTACTCATCATACCAAGAACCAGGAAAATTACAACTCAGATTTAGAAAAAAAAAGACAATCAACTGATGCAAAGACCAAGACAATCAGATGTTAGAATTATCTGATAAGGATTTTAATTTCATTATAAAAATGCTTCAACAAGCAATTACAAATTCTCTTGAAACAAATGAAAAAATAGAAAATCTCAGCAAAGAGAAAGTATAAAATAGGACTAAATGGAAATTATGGAACTGCAAATTAACAAAAATAAAAAACTCATTGGATGGGATTGTTTTAGAGTTTAAAGGACAGAGGATAGAATCAGTAAACTGGCAAATAGAACAATAAAATTTACGTAACATGAGACTGAAAAAAAATGAATAAGGCCTCAGGGCCCTGTGGAATAATAATAAAATATCTAACATTAATTTCATTGGAATACCAGAAAGAGAGGAGAAAGAGTGTGGGGATGAAAGAGTATTCAGATAAATAATGGCCGACAATTTATCAAATTCAGTGAAAGACTTAAACTTTGAGATGCAAGAATCTAGGAACCCCAAACAGGGTAAATTCAAAGAAATCCATAACACAATACATCATAATACAACTTCTGAAAAACAAACCCAGGAAAAAAAATCTTGAAAGCACACAGAGAGAAACTAGCCAGAACACAACCAAATTAAATGACAGCAGATTCCTAATCTGAAACCATGGAGGGCAGTAGAAATGGCACAAGACTTTTCCAGTGCTGAAAGAAAAGAATTCTCAACCACAAATTCTGTATTTGGCAAAACTATCTTTCAGGAATGAAAAAGAAATAAAGGCATTACCAGATGAAGGAAAATGAAAAGAATTTGTGGCTAACAGACTGATCCTTAAATATTAGCTAAAGGAAGTTTATTAAACAGAAAAGAAATGGTAAAAGGATTCTTGGAGCATCAGAAATAATAACAACAGAAAGAGTAGAAATATGAGAATATACAATAGATTGAGCTCCTCATGAGTTTTTTATATATCATATTTGATGACTGAAACAGAAATTATAACACTGATACTCAAGACAATGAAATTTAAAAGTGAAGAAAGTAAAGAGACCCAAATGGAAGTAAGATTTCCGTATGTCACTCGAAGTGGTAAAGTGTTGACTGATAGACTGATAAGCTGCATATGTATATTGTAATACCCAGAGCAGCCCCCCCCCGACACACACACCCCCCCCACACACAAATGAAACTGAGGAAATCTGAAAGTGAGTCAGATTCATGCACTGGATCAATGTCTACCATTGGAAGAAACAATAAAGGGTATATTGGATCTTGGGATCTCTCTGTATTATTTATTACAACTGAATGTGGATCTACATTAATCTCAAAATAAAAGTTTAACTTAAAAAAAGAATATTACGAAAAGGAAGAGAAATTAGGAGGTAACAACCTTTCCAAATACTGGAGCATATTGTAAAATAATAATATTCAAAACAGCAAGGTATAGTATTAATGTTAAAAAGAGAATTAATAAGCTAGCATCAAAAAGGAAAAAGATAAATCAATGCAATTTACTGCATTAAGAGTAAAAAGTGAAAATATAAGTTATATAATTATCTCAAGAGATGTAAAAGAGTCTTTGACTAAATGTAAAAATGCCTTTCACTAATACCCCTTTTTTTTTTTTTTTTTTTTTTTTTTTTTTTTTTTGCGGTAGGCGGGCCTCTCACTGTTGTGGCCTCTCCCCTTGCGGAGCACAGGCTCCGGAGCACAGGCTCAGTGGCCATGGCTCACGGGCCCAGCCGCTCCGCGGCACGTGGGATCTTCCCAGACCGGGGCACGAACCCGCGTCCCCTGCATCGGCAGGCGGACTCCCAACCACTGCGCCACCAGGGAAGCCCACTAATACCCCTTTTGACAAAGCTGTTAGCAAACTAGAAGTTCAAGGGAATTTTCTCAGTCTGAAAAAAGAACACTTACCAAGCACATTGGGACTTCCCTGGTAGTCCAGTGGTTAAGAATCTGCCTTCCCGGGACTTCCCTGGTGGCGCAGTGGTTAAGAATCCACCTGCCAATGCAGGGGACATGGGTTCGTGCCCTGTTCCAGGAAGATCCCACATGCTGCGAAGCAACTAAGCCTGTGCACCACAACTACTGTGCCTGTGCTCTAGAGCCCGCGAGCCACAACTATTGAGCCCACGTGCCACAACTACTGAAGCCCCTGCGCCTAGAACCCATGCTCTGCAACGAGAAGCCACTGCAATTAGAAGCCCACGCACCGCAATGAAGAGTAGCCCCTGCTCGCCACAACTAAAGAAAGCCCATGTGCAGCAACGAAGACCCAATGCAGCCAAAAATAAAAATTAATTAATTAATTAAAAAAAAAAAAAAAAGAAGCCACCTTCCAATGCAGGAGACGCGGGTTCAATCCCTGGTCAGGGAACTAAGATACCACATGCAGCGGGGCTACTAAGCCCAAATGCTCTGGAGCCCACGCACCACTACTAGAGAGAAGCCGCAACGAAGAACACACGTGCAGCAACTAAGACCCGACGCAGCCAAATAAATAAAATAAATATCTTTTTCAAAATGGTGCATTATAAAAAGTTATCCTCTGAGGTTAAGAACAAGATAAGGATACCCACTATCATCACATCTATTCAACCTAAATTAATGACCCTAAGTAGTGCAATAAGTAAAGAGAAAGGAATAAAGGGCATAAAAATTTAAGGAGAAAAAGAACTCTCATTTTTCATAGGTGATATGATTGTATGTATAGAAAATCTTAAAGAATCTTCAGGCAAACTATTAGAATAAATCAATAACTAGAGTTCACTAGAAACAAGTTTCATATACAAACCAACTATATTTCTATATACACACAATGAACAAGTAGAAAAATAAATTTAATATATACTATATATATTATCATAAATGTCAATATCTGGGGGCAAAAATTAAACAAAGGTTATTCATAATCTCTACAGTGAAAGCTAAAAAGCTCTCTTGAGAGAAATTAAAGACCTAAGTAAATTCAGGGGATACTATGTTCATGAGTTGGATTACTGAATATGAATATTAGTAAGATGTTAATTCTCCCTAAATTGATCTAGAGTCCATGCAATTTCAGTCGAAATCCTAAATTTATAAGAAAATGCAAAGGGCCCAAAATAGCCAAGTCTATCTTTTCTGCTCATTCCTTCCTACAAACCACAATAAAGGCTCTTGTTCACATTTTACCCTGCTGCTTCTTCCTCCTGACTGAGCCTGGTGCGTCCCCATGTGGCCCTGTATGGTGTGGTGTGCCTCCTTCTCTTAGGAATTGTAACAAACTATCTTTTCAACAGCAGGGATCTCCTGACCTGCTGGCCTCACCATACCTGAATAATAAAACCTATATTTTAAAACACAATAAAATGAATGAACTAAAACTATATACGATGATGATAATAATAGTGAATCTCACAAACATGATGTTAAGCAAAAGAAGGCTGTTACAAAAGAGGTCAGAATAAGTGCGTTAGACGTCAGTAGTGTTTCCGCTCATGAGTGTAATGACCAGAAGGGGGCATGAGGGAGCCCTCTGGGGACACTGGTGATGTTCTGTTTCTTGTTGTAGGTGTTGATTGCATGGGTGTGTTCAGAAAATTCACTGTAATTTACTCATGATTTAGACACTTTTCTATATGAGTGTTACACTTCAGTTTACATTAGAAAAACCACTAGGATTCAGCCACAACTATATTCAGAATAAAATAAGAACATTCCAAAACTTGAAAGAATAAAAATAAATTATCTAACACTTCATATCATAAGTTTAAAAATTAACGATGAAATGAATACTAGCAGCAGGGAGACAAAGGAAAAACAAACAAATTAATTAGAGTAACATAAAATGCAACAAAATTGATTAAATAAATCAGAACTAGTTCTTTGAAGAAATCAATTTAAAAAACTTTGGTCAAGTCTAATCAAGAAATAAAGGAAGACAACACAAAAACACAATAGTATCAATGAAGAGAAAGATATTTCAACAGGTAGATATTTTAAAATTATCTGCAAACACTATATCGAGCTTTAATGAAACATTTGAAAATGCCAGTGTTTTCTAAGATTTTCTGTACAGCAGCTTACTAAAAATGACTCGAGGAAATGTAGGAACCAGAAAAGAAAATTTTCAAGATATTGAAGTAATAGCTCCAAGACCAACATCTAGCCCAGGTAATTTTACAGTTGAATTTTTTTCCAGCTTTCAAGAGCTCTGTACATACAAGGGCAAAAGGATGAGCAATTCCTCATCCACATCATGAAGGGAGTAAAACCGTACTACACGTTGAACACAAGCATCTGAGAGAGAAACTATTGGTCACGGTCACATATGCATCTAGGTGGAAAACTTCAACTGCAATAACAAAAAAGCAAAACAACCATTATATAAAAACAGAAAGCCAGGGCCAACTCCTGGGAAAGTTCTCCCCACTTATAAAAAGGAAAAACAGAAAATAATACCCTCTTCTTCCCTGTGCTGCTGTCCTTCTGGGTATGGCACTTGGAACTGCCACAGACATCCTAAAACTATGAGAGCTCAGACTCCGCCCTGTGGAGAGCCAAGAAGAAAGATGAGAACAACCAGAGCCTTTGATCTGGGCACTGATTGTCTGAAGTGGCCAACCCTGGAGCCACCCTAGCTCCAGACCTCTTTTCATGTGAGATAATAAGTCTTCCTTATTTTTTAAGCCACTCAAAGTGAGCATTGTTACTTGCAGACAAGTACATTCTAATAATATACAAAGATGAATTACATTTAAGCAGAGGAAGAAAAGAGAGAAAAGAGTCTTAGAATTTTTAAAAAATCACTGAGGAAATACATAAAATTTAGTAGAACATATGATAAATATGACATTCAAGTCCATGGGGGAAAGGAAGGATTACTGGATAAATGACAGAAGGAGCCAGTACTGAAAAATGTAAAAGATAGGTCATAACCTCACAATTTACCCCAAATCTAATCCCAAGTAGATGGCAGATTTCATTGAAATAAAATCAAACCATAAAAATACTAGAAGAAAGTATGGATGAAGAGTATCTACTCTGCAAACTGGGTATGGCTTTCCAAAAAAATATAAACACACACATTTTTAAATGTCTCTATGTGAAAATATTTTCTTAATTCAAAAGCAAAGGATAGGGACTTCCCTGGTGGCGCAGTGGTTAAGAATCCGCCTGCCAATGCAGGGGGCACGGGTTCGAGCCCTGGTCCGGGAAGATCCCACATGCCACGGAGCAACAAAGCCTGTGCACCACAACTACTAAGCCTATGCTGTAGAGCCCACGAGCCACAATTACTGAGGCCCGCGCACCTAGAGCCTGTGCTCTGCTACAAGAGAAGCCACTGCAATGAGAAGCCCGCGCACCACAACAAAGAGTTGGGCACCCTCGCTCGCTGCAACTAGAGAAAGCCCGTGTGCAGCAACAAAGACCCAATGCAGCCATAAATAAATAAATAAATAAATAAGCAAGCAAGCAAGCAAAGGATATATGGGAACAACATATTTGACACAAATAACTATCAATTCCCTTCTGAAAGACAGGTTATATGAGTTGACAAGAAAAATTTCATTCCTGATATAAAAAAGCAAAGGACCTGAGGTATAATTTACAAAATGTGAAATATATATGACCAACGATCACATTTTTAAATGTACAATCTCCTAAAAATGCAAATTTAGTAGCATTTTTTCATACTGTTACCAAATTAGCAAAAATGTTTAATATATCACTCAATTTTTGAGTATAGGATATAACAGAGACTTCCATATATTACTGATGGATGTATAAATTATTAAATCTTTCTATAATCAATTTGAAAATATGTACGTATCAAGTACATCAAGAACCTAAAATTATTTTCTGTGGCTTGGTAATTCCACTTACTAAAAAAAGTTAAAGAAATATAGATGTAATAAAAGTACATGTATTTTGGATATCTGTCACAATACTATTCTATAATAATACAGTGAAAATGCCTAAAGATACATCATATGGAAAGATAAAATTAACTATGGCTCCCTATAAGTTGAGTAATGTGTTTCCATTAAAAATAGTTGTAAAGAATAGTTAAAGAAGTGAGAAAATACTCCCAAGACAGAATTAAGTGGAGAAGTCAGGATGTAAAATTTATGTACAATAAATAGCAATTTGATAAGCATACATATTACTATCTCTATGTGCAGGGTGATGGGAAAAAGAAAAAAATAACAATAAGTAAAATGCACCAGAAATGCTAACAGTATCTATTTCTTGGTTCAGAGATTATAGCTGACTTTTATATTCTTTTTTTCATTTATTTGTATTTTCTAAACATTCTACCCTAAATGAGCATGTATCAATGCTATCTTCAAAACGAAGAGATGTCACTTAAAATGAAATATTTAATCGTATCTTTTCCTTATCCCTTTACTCAGATGAAGCAGCAGTGTTTGTTTTGGGTCTCAGCTCTATCCAAAGTGGTTCCGCACAAGGGTTTGGAAGGGTTGACATTTTACTTGGGAAATACGCTGCAGGAATGCTAATCCACGAAGAGACTGAAGTTTATTTCTCTTCTGTGACTCCCTGTGCATGGCCGGAGTCTCTATCAGAGCAGCTAAATAGAGACACTGCACAATTCTCAGGCTGCCTCCTCCCAGCCCCACCACTGCTCACTGCCCACCGCTCCTTCCCCATTACTGAACCCACTGCGAGGCTCCTGGCACTGCGGCGGGAGCCACCAGGTAAAGGATCCCACCTGGGCTCTAAGAGGCAGCTCCTGCTTCATTACCAGAGCTCTCTTGTCCGCTGGCTGATACCCTTTCCTCCTGGCCTCACTGATTAGAGCTCCTGGACCCTGAGACTGTGGGACAATTTGTAACACAGTGCAGCAGACCTGGGTAAGAATGTTAATGATGTACTTCCAAGCCCGGGGAGGGCTGGGGTCCTATAGCATGACAATCACTCCATGATGAGCAATTATTACTCTGTGAATTATTTTCACAGCAGCCACAAGGCCCTGCTGGGGCCATGACATCAAGAGAGGCATTTGATTCCTGTCCAAAGCCAGCTTTTATGAAGAAATCAAAATTGACAGAGAAGACAGAAGAAACGTCCTGAACTAGTAAAGGAGAAGGAAGGCATCCCATCTCCCTGGGTAACTGCTGGAACAGGGAGGCTGAGCCATAGTAACTGGTGGAACTTCACGTTAGCAGGCTCTAGAGCAATGGGAAGGGACTATGGGGCTCTAACGCTGCCCGGGGGAGTGAGGTGGGCGGCAGCAGAAAACAGGCTGAGGGGAGTGAGGGAGTCACAGAACTGCATCATCCTAAATTCAGAAACGATGTTCCAGGCCCTTTGCCACACATCCCCCTACCCCCACCCCAGGAAACCTGGCTTCCAGCCCCAGCGCAGCCACCTGCTTATTGGTACCACCTAACTGAGTCTCTCCAGGCACTGGGCCTCAGTTTCCCAACTGGAGCTGCACAGAACTCCATGGAGAGGCTGGGGACCAGGGAGACCGTTCGGGTGAAGCTCGAGACCCCCTGCCCCAATTCCCCACCATCGTAACCACGGCAAGTCCGCTTCCATGACGGTTTAATATATTTGGGTTACAGTAAGGTACTGCTGCAACAGATTTTCTAGGACTAGAGAAAAGTTGGAAAACCACTGGGCTAAATCCTTTCTTAGTCTCTTGGTCCTAACTCAATTCTACTCTATGGAAAGGAGCATAGAATAGTCCCTTTCTCTCTCTCATCACACCAGGGTGTCCTTTGTCCTGGAATGTCAACGCATAAAGCAGCTTCACAGGCTTTCCAGATGCTTCCCGCCCACTTCCCCACCCTTCTGCCCAAGGAGACAGGCTAACCTCCACTGAGCTAGTGAATTAGGTGGATGGTGCCCATGGGAAATGAGGTTCAAAGGGCCTTCAGGCATCTGACAATTTTGCCAGAGTTTCACTGTACCAGGGAACCTCGTTAGTGGAAAGGAATGATTCCCCCACAATGGAATCTTTAGGACAGGGAAGGGCAGACATCCTCAGCAATCATGTCATGGAAGAATGTTTCTGCTGGGCTGTGGCTCACGTTACATTCCAGGCAAGTCATGCTTGTGGAGAAGACAATAACCATGTTTTCCTTCTTCCATTCATAATATCAAAACAGTCCTGAAAACAAAGTCTCATCAGAGGTGAAGCCCCCAGCTCCCTCTCAGCTCTTGGTCTTTATAAGGAGTGGAATCTGCCCCCAGGCATGGAAGGGGGGATGGGCACTGCCCACCATGCAGAGCCCTGTTCCTGTCTCTCGCCTCAGGCTTTGGCACACAGGTGTGGAGAGGAGCTGCCTATCCAGGGCACCTGCAGGCAGAAAGCCATGCTCTAAGCCTCGCTGTGCCTCTCTGCTCTTGTGGGATCTGGGGTAGATACTCAGAGAAGGTGTATAGCTCCAGCCGCCTGAAGCTGATGGCCCAGGCCACACGGGAGAGCGCTCACTGCCAAGTGCTGCATGAGGATCATTACTCTGGCTGACCACGAGGTTCCTATTGTTTGCACCTTCCATCTGAGAACATGAAAATTCAAAAAAAGGAAGTGGCTGCAAAAGCTCAGGAGAGCAGAGCCAGGAGCATCACAAAGGCCCCCAAGTCAGGGAGACAACGTACTGTGATGCATCTTTGTCCACAGTAGGTGCTCGGTGGTCCCTCCTTGGCTCCCTCTTGTCCTGTGCTTTAAACAACTTTCCCTGCCCCCACCTTTGGAAACTTTCCTACAGGTGGTCTCCACCAATCCCATTCCAGCTCATGTCATGAGCTGAGGACATCTGCAAGGACGAACCCATGGGATCCTCCTTTGGAGACTTCCATCTGAACAAAGAGAAAGCCAAAGAGAAAAGTGTAGGGCTCCAATAGGAACAAGCACGAGTCCCCAGGACAAATATTAAGCCAAGTCCTGTGGGAGCTGGACAAGACTTTCCAGCAAAGCCTGCCCCTGGCGGGGTTGCTTGGTAATCACCCATGCCAGACAGCTCCAAGGGGAACACAAAGATGATTAATATTTTGCCTGGAGTTACACAGCAAGAGGGTGACATAGACCTTTGATTTTGCCATCCCACACTCCCTCAACAAGAAGGCGCTTCCTGGATGAGATAATTTAATAAGTATTTGTCCAGCACCCTGCAGTGCAAGGCGATCACCCACTCCTTCCATCCTCTGGAGGGGCTGAGTAATCTACAGCCTCTTGATACCACTTAATCTAAAATGTCTGGGTGACTCACCCTCCCCGAGAGTTCCCTCCAGGGTGTTCACTTTAAGAAAACATCCATTTGCTCCTTAATGTAAACAATTCCTCTAGATTTAAATCTTAAAGAAACTACTTGGTTTTTGTTTTTGTGTCCGTGTTTATTTACTGTTGTTGTTTTTCAATATAGATAGATAGACGATATATTCATATACTGATACCTATCATCTTTTCAGGGACCCCGACACGGCTCCACCATGAGAGCACCCTGCCGTCAGTCCAGTTGGCTCCTCTATCCACAGAGAGATGCAGATGAGGGGCCCTCCTCAGAGCTGCCCCTGCCTCCTAAGGATGACTGATCTTTGCACTGCCTTTTGTGTGTCTCTGAACCCTAACCCTACCATCACATCTGCTGCCCACCCTCAACTTTATTTTTAGGTTACCCCAATTTCCCAGCCCTACCCCTCCCAGCCCCATCTTCCACCAGGAACCACAGCTCAGCTCTGCCGTTAAATGCTCTCCTAGACCCGTGCCACTCTGTCCCAATGCGCTCTCCTTGCTTCATCCTGAACCCCCACAGGCTTTGCTTTAAGGCACCCTGGGCCTGAATAGCAAACATTTGCTATGGTAAATCCCATTCCCTGCTTTCCAGATAACTTCTCCTTAACAGAGATAAGCTGCCAGGCAGACAGATAACAACTGGGATATGCAGTTATTAAGGGCAAATTTTAAAATGACAAAAGATTACATTTAAAAATAAAGCCCACTTGAAAATCAGCTTCCCTTCCAACTCAATCACATTCAGACCTCCTGCTCAGCAGCTCCTTATACCGGGAGATTCAAGCTCCCATTGGCTTCAGGGTATTGGAGGAGCGTTGCCATGGCAACACGGAGGGCCCAGACACCTGAAACGGGAAGTGGAGGACACAGCACCTCCCCTCTCTCAGGCACCTGGAGTGGCCAGCATGACCCCAGTCAGCTGCCTAAGATGAGGCAGGGAGCCCTACAGCCAACATTCCCACCCAGTGGGGGGACCTTGGGGTTAGAGCTGAGCTAAAAGAAAGTGGGTGGGGGGTAGCAAAGGAGCCAGCAGGCAGGGCCTGATTTTCTAGGACCTCAGAGGAAGACTTGGGGATGAAGGCAAGTACTGTGGCAAACATGAATGGTCACTGAGGCAGGCAGCTCCTTTCATACCAGATTGACTGAAAGGGCTCCCTGGTCCTGGTTTCCCCTGGCCAGGTGGGAGTCCCAACACAAGCCAGTTTCTATTGCAGCCATGAATGACCCAGACCAATGCTGACCACCCATCCCCAGGCTCCCACCCACCAAACCTCACAGCTTTGGGCATCCCTAACAGACATCACAGGTCATTTCTGACACCCTTGACATTGCAGGCCGCACCCTGGCTTCCCAAGGTTTCACACCATAGTCATTAACCCCCTTTCTGATGCCACAAACTATCTTCCAAGCTCCCAAATGTCATCAAAGCTTGGGTGTCACCATTGTCTCACAACCAGTTACTGAACTTCTTATTATTTGACCAACTCATGACTATACTTTCTGTCACAGAACGGGCTGAAAGTCCACCATCCCCACATCACAAATGGACCCCCCAGCCAACCCAGCCTCTCCCTAGCAAGCCAGGCCTCCTCCCCATGTTCTAACTGATGAGTGCTCCCCCCGTGCTTTCCAGCTCTCACACCCTCCACGACTTCACACATGCATCCTTCCATCTGGTCCTCAAAAAGCACAGCCAGAGAATGCCTTCATCCAGATTCTCAGTACCCCAACATCATGTAACCCCTTCCTGCCCCTCTGCCGCCCCCAGCCAATGCTAGAGGCCAGGCTAGAGGGCTCTCTATTAGAGGTTTATCCCACCTGCTGAGAACTCACCATGCCCTTCATCTCCAGCGCACTATCATGAGTAGAGATGTCTCCCCCTCAAATGTATAGAAGTGTGTGTGTGTGTGTGTGTGTGTGTGTGTGTGTATGTATGAGAGAGAGAGAGAGAGAGAGAGGGAGAGAGAGAGACTGCAGGAGCCTCTGCCTGAGTCTATGCCAACCAGCTCATGCTTTAGTGCTTTCCTGATTAGACGGAGCCCTGGGACTCCTTTACATCATGGGTGCTCCCATCTCTGGCTCCAACAAGCACGTGGTCTTCCTGTGCAGGCCACTTGTGGGAGAGCATCCCTGGAGAGCCAGCAACTGCCCTTACCTGCACCCCCGCTATTGGCTCCACACCGGCTCATAAGCACCACATCTGAGGTCCCCTGCTGGATAACTGTTCCATCCCCTTGCTTGCCACACTGACCTCTTGGTCCTAACACCTTATTCGACTCTTGACTTCACAGGCCTCCCCTTCAACTTGGGGAGTTCCAACTCTGGGTAAAGGCCACCTCGCCAGACCTCAATTCTGAAAATGCCCCCCATGGGGTGAGGGAGGAAGAGACAAAGTATCACTGAAAAGAGTCCCCAGGCCTGCCACTTGCATCAGCACCAAATAAAAGCAAGTCAAAGCCCACCCTGAACTCTGCAGCTCACCTGTCTCTCACTTGTGTCTCCAGTGGGCGCCTGCACTGCCTGCTTCTCATGCTCCGCGGAGCTCATTTTCTGGCCATGGCTTTGCCTCACTCTTGGATCGGGGACACTCTCTGGCCGTAACCTCTGCCTCCTGCCTTAGTAACAGTCACACCTGTCCCCAACGTTGGGCTGATTTCAGCGACTCCAGGAAAACACATTGCCCCTTCTGGCCTTGTCCAGGACCACAAGGCTGGTCCTCCAGGCCCAAGCAGGACCCACTGGCACCAGACGCCCCTGCTGTACTCAGAGCTGAATTAGTGGCACTTTCTGTCCGAAACCCCTTGGAGCCTCCTCCCCACCATGTCCCACGAACACCAGCATCAACAGCAGCATCTGAAGAGAAAGACTGGAGAGGGGACTTTCGTGCCGGTTAACATCTGCTTGGAACACAGGCCCAACACATGGCAGTAGGAAAAGCAGGAGGTGAGCGCCCCGAGGCTTACCTTCCGCATGTCTTTGCCAAAGGTCTCGCTGTAGGTCGTGCCCAGGATTTCAAACTGCACGTAGGGGTTCGAGCTGTCTTCCCGAAACTCCATCACCCCTGTGAGACCAGTGATGTGGCCCTGTGAGAGAGAAGGAAAAACCATGAGAGGGTAGGGCAAACGTGGACGGGTAGGGGATGGAACCCCAAAGGCAAGGAAGAAAAAGGAAGTGGTCGCCAACGTCTGGGAAACAATGGATGCACTGTAATAAGGCAAGAGGTGCTGGCAGTCCTGGGGCCTCGGAGCAGGACCAACACGTCCTAGGCCCTTGGTCACAAGGGAAGTTCCTAGGCTTGTCCCCATCATTCATGCCGTTGATGTGATTAGAGCATCTGCTTTATGCCACACACCGTGCCAGCCCTGAGATTGGAGAGGGGCAGCTTTTGTCCCCACCCTCCTGGAGCTTACAGTCTTTCACTGCAGCCTGCTCTAGGGGCTCACCTTAGCCTGAGCCAAGAGGGAAGGCCAAGGTCAGCGAGAGCCATCTCACACAGGTGGCGGGAAGTGGCAGGGCAGCGGGCGTGAGCACTGGGGGCTAAAACCCAGCTCAAGTCTGGCTTTGCCACCTCGGGCAAGTCATCTCCCATCTCCCAGCTTCGGCCTGGAGCTCATTAGACCACATCACAGAGCCTGCAAGGGCCGAAGGAGAAAATGTGTACAAAGCGTGGTGTCTGGCACACACTGGATGTAGGGGCGTGCCAGCCCTGCGCCTCTCTCTGGTCGCTCTGTGGCCTCTGGAGTAGCAGGTGGCAGAGGGGCTGAGTGAGCCTGTGCTGAGCCCTTTTCTTTCTTCAAGCCTGGGGTGGGGGGTCACATCCAGCTTTGATCTCCCACAGACTGTAAGTGGGGAGAGTCCCGGAGAATGAGCTGGCCCCAAAGAGGCCCCCGCTCGGGCTTGGGCGGCAGCAGATTCAAACCAACATCAGACTCCATTCACTGCTATGGAAACCATGCAGAATTTACTGTGACTAAGACTCCTGAAACCATAGATTTCCCTAAATGTCTTTTCGAAGCCTCTTAAAGCCAATTCACTCTAACACGTCTTCTGTGGATTACCCAGTTCACTTCAGATCCAGTCTTTTGATGGATTTACTGTCACACTTGAGCATATAGGACACATGATGTCCTACATGCTAAGGTGTGACACAAAATCCACCAAGTCATAGGTATGCCGATGTATGCACGGGGATGCACACACACATGCACACACACACACAAGGTGAGGTCCTGCTGAGTAGCACGTGCACTGCCAACTGAGACAAACTCTCCTGGGGACAGTGGCAGCCTGCAGAGTGGGGTATCTGGCAGGCATGAGCAAGCTGGTTGCCTCCATTTTTTTACTTACTTGTGATCTTGGGCAAGTTACATAACCTCTCCGATACTAATCTCCTTATATAAAATGAAGATAATAATAACACGTATCCATGAACCCCAGCTAACCAGCCCTCAGATGCCGGGACAGGAAGAGTGGCAAGGGGAGAGGCCTGGGAGGGACCTGGCTGGGTGACCACAGAAAGAGCTCAGCCTCCTGGAGCGGGAAGAGAGTGGGGGTGTGAGAAGGGGCTTGTCTTTGGCCTTGGCCTGGAGGGGTGCCCCTTGCACACACCTTTTTGATTGTGTCCAGCATGGACCTCCCTCCATTCCATGGCTTGGTGGACTTGCGGATGCAGTTGAGGCTTGCCATGCTGTGCCACTTCCGATCCTCCAGCTTCCTGTGGAAGGCGTTGGCCAACATCAGGACACTGTCGTATAGGTAGAGGTTAGAGATCTGCAAAGACAAAGATGGTGAAACCCTTTCCATTGGTGCATTTCCAGGGACAGGGAGAAACCAGCAGAGGACTAGAGTGACCCACGATGCTGACACTGAGAGGTGGGGCCCAATACCTAGGCTATGATCTTTCGACTTCCAGTTGGTCATCCAAGCACCCAGCCAGGTGCTGGAGTCCTGAGTAGAATTAGACCTGGCCCTGCTTCAGGAACTAGAGTGGGAGGTGGATCTGTACATCAACAGAACCAGTGCGATCAGAGCCATGACTGAGGCTTGGACACAGCTCTATGTAAGACTGTGGAGGGGGCATCACACTCAGGTAACAAAGGATGGAGGGAAGGACGGGCATAAAGCTCAGTCTAGAAGGATTAGGATAAAGGGTGGGCAGCATTGTAGGCAGGGCACCACATCTGAAGAGGCACGGAGGTGCAGAGAAGCTGGGTCAGGTGGAGCAGGTTCCACCAGCATTTTCGGCAAAGGACGAGATAGTAAAGATTTTAGACTTTGTGGGCCTTATCGGTCTCTTTTGCAACTGCTCAACCATGCTGTTCTAGCAGGAAAGCTGTTCCAAATGGTACAGACACAGAGGATATGCCAAGAAAAGTTTATTTAGAAAATAGACAGTGGGCCACAGCTGGCTGACCCCTGGGTTAGAGGGACTGAAAACAGTTCAAGTTGTCTGCATCAAGGGGACAGTATGGAGGCAGGGACCATGACCTTGTGGGCCACGCTAAAGAGGAACAACATAGGTGGCTTTAGGATCTGTGCCTGAAATCAGATCTGTGCCTTAGAAAGACCACTCTGGTCCCTGGACAGGCCTAGGGCAGATGGTGGCCTGAGGGACACCGGCAGCTCGTGTGAGATTCTGGAGGCCACGGAGCCTGCACTACAGTGACATCACTGCTGGCTAGGGGACGCATTTGGAATATGCAACCATGAGCCTCTGAGAATTACTCCTTTGCTTAGCTGTCCACAGTAGAGCTGGATCTTAGAGGAGACACAGTCCCTCTCAGAACTCTCGAGAGCACGGTAGTAAGGGAAAGTTTGTAGTAACAGTGAGAAGAGCAGCACCACAGTGGTGAGATGCAGGGGTGGGACAGGTCTGGGCCACCCTCATGACCATGATTAAGACCCGGATGGGCATGAGCCTGGACTCCAGTGGTCACAAGAGCCCTTGGTGGGGAGGAGGGCAGCCCCGCTTCCTGAGGTTACCACCACCGCACCCCACCCTGCTCCTCCAAGGAGTTGTCACGGAGCATGAAGTGGCGGGGGGAAGTAACACCCATCCTCGGTCAGGTCTGTGACCCCTCACGGGTAACTGCTGCACAAACAACCGTTAGCCAAAGTGGGTCAAGGGGGTGATTCTCTGCACACCTCAGCAGCGAGGTGTCTGCTAAAAATATTTCAGAAAAACAAAATCGCCGGATATACATAGGAGAATATGTTGGCCTCACAGGACTCCTGGGAAGATCAAATAGGATCCTTGGGCTGTGGGAAGAATTCCAGCCACCTCCCACTGCTCCCCAGTACACCCCTCACACTCTCAACACCTCCATATCTTGTTCTCGGCCTGCAATTCCCTTCCTCACAAGACTTAGATGGGATACCCGCAAAGCAGAGGCCCAGACAGGAACTTGGGTGTTAGTAACGGTCCTCTGCAACTGAAACCAGAGGTGGCCCAAAGGAGCTGGTCCAGGGAATCGCACACACCTGCTCCATTGTGCCCTTTCCCCAACTCATGCTAACCTCCGGGGGTCATCTCTGCCGTGACATGTCTGAGCAGAGCTGACCTCTTCCTCCATGGATGTCCCTGTGCCTGACCATTCCTGCACAGCCCTGTCCTATCCACCCTCAACTGGTGTCCTTGCAGTGGGCACAGGGATGCATGTCACTAAGGCCTGAATGTCTGACGTCTCCCCATTTGGTAGGTGGAAGATGGAAAGGAGCACGCCTGGTGTGACCGACCACTGCTGATTTAAACAAGGTCCTCAGGCCACAGGGAAGCAGGCATGTCAGTGCCTAGTGACCTTTTTCAGGGTCCTGCACTACACAGGCGCTTACCTGACAGCAGAGAGAAATCACTCCCACCACCGGGAATTCACCCCCTGTCCTGCAGGGAACAGACAGGACAGAACACTGTCTCCCACTCCTTGAACCCTGGGGGATCATTGCCTTGATGAGAAAGACAAACCCACTCCCTGCTCTTGTCAGCCCCCAGCTCTCAGGAGCCTCTACCACTGCAAAATTATTTCTGACATGTGTACCTCCCCTCTGAAATACAAACCGATAATGGACGTGTTCTAAGAGCATGTAAGCCACTTAGAGTTGGCTTGGTCTTATTTTTTATTTTATTTCTTCCAAAAGGATAACTCAGAGCTGAGAGTCCTTGATGATGTGAAGATTTCTCTTCTCAAGATGTTTGTGGATCTCCCGGCCAACCACTCACAGCCAATGCTATTCAACCAGCTGGGACCCTTTGACCCACATCCCTGCCTATACGTGCATTCACACACACACGGGGCAACACCTCCCCTGCAGTGGCCCAGACTAGCGCCCAGTGGAATTTCCTTTTTTCCCTCCAGCACTTCTAGTCACAATAAATGAAAGTACTTAATTACATAAGTGATTCATATGATACAAATGTATGAATGCAGAAAGGCCTGTCATGAAGAGGAAAAAACAGGATGTGACTCAGAAAGGCCAAAGGAAGAACAGGTTTGAGCAATGCTCTCTTCCAGGTCTATATATTTTCACTATCTCTAGAACTCAGCACCAACCAAGACACACGGTTGGTGCTTAATGCATGTTTGATGGATGGATGCATGCTGGATGGGTGGATGAGTCTGGATGGATGGGTATGTGGGGGTGAGTGGGGAAGATGGGTGGATGGATGGATGGATGGATCTCTGCTAAGAATGTACACATTGATCTTGGTTCACAAAAAGAGAAAACATACAAAATAGCAAGAAAAAGAGATTTTCTGCTTCCAACTCTGACTTGAGAGGGTACCTCCTTTGTTTAAACAAAAATCTGGTTCTCGTTTATAGCTTGCTCAGAATGTCTGCTTGAGCCTTCTTGAGTCAACTTGGAGTTGTTTCCATCTCTCCACTCACTCCTGCCCCTTCGCTTGTAAGGTGCTGTCTCAATACCTCTCCCTGCCTTGGCAGAAGCTAACACTCCAGTACAGATCTGTGGCTCCACCAACCTCAGCATTCTCACTTAGGTGACTTGCCAGGTGCACTGGTGGGTATACAAAGGGAGGGATGCTACCCTCACAGTCTGGTTGTCCAGAGAAGGGACTTTTAGGGGAAAAGATCAAGAACATATAGTAAAAAGGCAGCCTCCGCTTGGGGCTTCCTCCAGGTCCTGACAAACATAAGACAAGCCTTTCCTCATGGTGGGTGGGTGAAGACCAGTGTCCCAGTGTCCCGGCTTGGTCAAGCCAGGTCCCTGAGCCAAGAGAAGTGTAGAAGGACAGAGGCTCTCAGCTGCATGGACCCTCACTCACTGCTGGTCTCGAGGGGCAAACAGCCCGAGCTGGAGCTACAGGTCACAGGGTCAGAGAAGGGGCCCTGGCCTGAAAGAGTCCTTGCCTCTCTCCCTCACATCTCAGATGAGGTCCAGCACAGAGTTCACTAGCAAAAGACAGACAAGCAGGGCAGACACTGTCACCTCATCCCTCTGCTGGCAGAAGCCCTGGGCTCTGGCTGGCCTAGGAACACTGCAGCACTAAAGTGACAAAAGACTGTAAAAAAGCATTTCAGGTAAGAGCAGACTTGAGAAGCTAAAGAGAGGCCAAGTGTCGAGGCCAAGGGCATGGCAGAGGAAAGACCCAGATGCACAGCAAAAGATCTGGGACCAGGTCAGAGATGCCAGATGGAGTAAAGTCAGAGGAAGACAAGAGCCAGAGCTGGGAGAGGCTTTCCTGGGAGCCTGTGACCCCATTCTAAGTGGGTACACAGCTGCAAGGGGCCCAGCTGGTTCAGTTAGCCACCCTAGAGATGCATGCTAGGGTCCCCTTTTGCTGTCATACAGTACAACTCTTACGCTACCATGTGGGGAGCTTAGCTGGGGCCCTGGGAGGATGAGCAAGAGCTTCGGATTCATCACAACCTGGGCCAGCTCCACTCACTGCTGAATCCCCAGAGTGGACAGCAGCACATGGATATAGCACATGCTTGATAAATGCTCACTGTATGGGTGAACTAAATCTCCTCTTGAACTTACTTGCGAGGTGATGCTGAACAAGTCATTGAAAGCTCTAGCCTTATCTTGATGACAATAAAATACAGTGTGATCAGTGAGTGGCCCTGGAGAGGTGCAGTGGGGCAGCCCTGATTTACCCGCCCTGTGAAATGCAGATGGTGATAACCCTGGGTGCCTAGTACCATCCTGAGCTCTTTGCAGGCATTTCTGTTTTGGGGGTAACAGGGACAGAAAGGAATGGAAGGGGAAATGAAGGACCCAAGCAGGCTCCTGACTTCAATGTGGATGAGCTGAGAGCTTGTCCAGGGGTATCGCTGGCGGCTGGGGCCCAGTGTGGGTCTTGCACACAGAAGTGTGGGGACTATCGTGAAAAGCAGTTTCTATCTTCTACCACCACTCACCCTCTCCTCCAACGTCCCTTGGTCCGCAAGCTTTTCAAGGGCAAGCAGGAGTCATATCTGGCTTCTGTAGCTTCTGGGTCAAAAGACTGAGCAAGGATCAGCCCTGAGTCTCACATCGCAGCGCTGCCTGAAATCTGCTCACCTGGGTGCATGTCCCTGGCTTCCTCCTAGCCCGGCAGCAAGGTCACGACTGCCACAGCCCCCTGGGCCTGATCCGGGCCTTTCGGGTCTGCATGTTCTGAAGTGTTGCAGAGCTGCCCTTTGAGGAAAAGGCCACTTCTCTGCTCCCGGGGTGTTCTATAAAAGCTGCCAATACAGGAAGGCCCAGAGTGAGGGCCTCTACAATACCCTGACCCAGGTTCCTGAAAGGGAAGTGGCTTGGCCCACTTCAAAGGCCTGACATTTGCACTGCAGGGCTGGCTCAGCCACGGGAGCCTGGGGCACAGCCAGTCCTGCAGCAAGACCACCCAGGTGTACAGGGGAGAGGAGAAGGCAGGCAGGATGTGACTAGGGGCAGCTGCAGCCCAGTACCTGTGGGAGGTGCCATGCCCTGCACACTGTCACCAGCTGCCCGTCCCCTGCCCAGGCTTAGGGGTTTCACCCCTAGGGAAGCTTCCTAAATCCTCTCTACATGGTCACTTCTCATGGCCACCCCATAGCTCAGGTGCCCTCATTTCTCCCTGGGGCGATGGTAACCCATGGTTACCTCGTCTCCCAGCCCAGGCCCTCCAATTCCACCCTGCACCGAGTTGTCGTTCTCAGATGCACATCCTGCCCTGTCACATCTTCAAGGGCTGCACCCCAAGCCTCGGTGCCCTGCAGCTGCCCTCCTTGATGACTGATTTCCAAACACTTCTTGCCTCTCACCCCTTGCTTCAGACACTGAATTCAGCCCCTGCTCTCTTTGGCTTCTTGGCCTTTGCATATGCCATTCTTCATAACTGGAACGTGCTACTAAATGGAGATTAAAATTCTCAAGTTATTCGGATTTTGTGAGAATTCGGAGAGACAACATTTGTGAAATGTCTAACATAAGAACTGGCCCATAATAAGTGCTTAAGGGATGTTTGTGGAATTAATGGATGTTGAATGAATAGTTTTAAATCTGCTCTTAGGAAAAAACACCGATGTAAACAGATGTCAAAATGTTTGGAAAGAGGATGCCTCTTAGAATAGGAGTGATGGAGGACAGAAGCCACCCTGGGAAAGGGAACAGGACCTCCACATGGGTATATTCCATGTGGAACTGTCTATGTGTAGTCAGAATCTGGGTTATGTGCTCCCATGAGATGGGGGCATCCTGGCAAGGCTTGCATTTCCAAAGTCAATACCTACATAAGAGGCAGGTCATCGAGAGTTGAGGAAGATGGTGGAAGAGTAAGACGCGGAGATCACCTTCCTCCCCACAGATACATCAGAAAGACATCTACACGTGGAACTGCTCCTATAGAACACCTACTGAATGCTGGCAGAAGACCTCAGACCTCCCAAAAGGCAAGAAACTCCCCATGTACCTGGGCAGGGCAAAAGAAAAAAGAATAAACAGAGACAAAAGAATAGGGACGGAACCTGCACCAGTGGGAGGGAGCTGTGAAGGAGGAAAGGTTTCCACACACTAGGAAGCCCCTTCGCAGGCGGAGACTACGGGGGGCGGAGGAGGGCAGCTTAGGAGCCGCGGAGGAGAGCACAGCAACAGGGGTGTGGAGGGCAAAGCGGAGAGATTCCCGCACAGAGGACCGGTGCCAACCGGCACTCACCAGCCCAAGAGGCTTGTCTGCTCACCTGCCGGAGTGGGCGGGGCTGGGAGCTGAGGCTCGGGCTTCGGTCGGATCGGAAATAATAAAGATCAGATCAGAAATAAATGAAAAAGAAATGAAGGAAACGATAGCAAAGATCAATAAAACTAAAAGCTGGTTCTTTGAGAAGATAAACAAAATTGATAAACCATAAGCCAGACTCATCAAGAAAAAAAGGGAGAAGACTCATATCAATAGAATTAGAAATGAAAAAGGAGAAGTAACAACTGACACTGCAGAAATACAAAGGATCATGAGAGATTACTACAATCAACTCTATGCCAACGAAATGGACAACCTGGAAGAAATGGACAAATTCTTAGAAATGCACAACTTGCCAAGACTGAACCAGGAAGAAATAGAAAATATGAACAGGCCAATCACAAGCACTGAAATTGAAACTGTGATTTAAAATCTTCCAACAGGGCTTCCCTGGTGGAGCAGTGGTTGAGAGTCCACCTGCCAATGCAGGGGACACTGGTTCGTGCCCCGGTCTGGGAAGATCCCACATGCCGCGGAGCAGCTAGGCCCGTGAGCCATGGCCGCTGAGCCTGCGCGTCTGGAGCCTGTGCTCCGCAACGGGAGAGGCCACAACAGTGAGAGGCCCACGTACCGCAAAAAAAAAAAAACAAACTTCCAACAAAAAAAAGCCCAGGACCAGATGGCTTCACAGGCGAATTCTATCAAACATTTACAGAAGAGCTAACACCTATCCTTCTCAAACTCTTCCAAAATATAGCAGAGGGAGGAATACTCCCAAACTCATTCTACGAGGCCACCATCACCCTGATACCAAAACCAGAAAAGGATGTCACAAAGAAAGAAAACTACAGGCCAATATCACTGATGAACATAGATGCAAAAATCCTCAACAAAATACTAGCAAACACAATCCAACAGCACATTAAAAGGATCATACACCATGATCAAGTGGGGTTTATTCCAGGAATGCAAGGATTCTTCAATATATGCAAATCAATCAACGTGATACACCATATTAACAAATTGAAGGGGAAAAACCATATGATCTCAACAGATGCAGAGAAAGCATTTGACAAAATTCAACACCCATTTATGATAAATACTCTGCAGAAAGTAGGCATAGAGGGAACTTTCCTCAACATAATAAAGGCCATATATGACAAACCCACAGCCAACATCATCCTCAATGATGAAAAACTGAAACCATTTGCACTAAGATCAGGAAAAAGACAAGGTTGCCTACTCTCACCACTATTACTCAACATAGTTTTGGAAGTTTTAGCCACAGCAATCAGAGAAGAAAAAGAAATAAAAGGAATCCAAATCGGAAAAGAAGAAGTAAAGCTGTCACTGTTTGCAGATGACATGATACTCTACATAGAGAATCCTAAAGATGCTACCAGAAAACTATTAGAGCTAATCAATGAATGTGGTAAAGTAGCAGGATACAAAATTAATGCACAGAAATCTCTGGCATTCCTATACACTAATGATGAAAAATCTGAAAGTGAAATTAAGAAAACACTCCCATTTACCATTGCAACAAAAAGAATAAAATAGCTAGGAATAAACCTACCTAAGGAGACAAAAGTCCTGTATGCAGAAAATTATAAGACACTGATGAAAGAAATTAAAGATGATACAAATAGATGGAGAGATATACCATGTTCTTGCTTTGGAAGAATCAACATTGTGAAAATGACTCTACTACCCAAAGCAATCTACAGATTCAATGCAACCCCTATCCAACTACCACTGGCATTTTTCACAGAACTAGAACAAAAAATTTCACAATTTCTATGGAAACACAAAAGACCCCGAATAGCCAAAGCAATCTTGAGAACGAACAATGGAGCTGGAGGAATCAGGCTCCCTTACTTCAGACTATACTACAAAGCTACAGTAATCAAGACAGTATGGTACTGGCACATAAACAGAAATATAGATCAATGGAACAGGATAGAAAGCCCAGAGATAAACCCACGCACATATGCTCACCTTATCTTTGATAAAGGAGGCAGGAGTATACAGTGGGGAAAAGACAGCCTCTTCAGTAAGTGGTGCTGGGAAAACTGGACAGGTACATGTAAAGGTATGAAATTAGAACACTCCCTAACATAAACTCAAAATGGATTAAAGACCTAAATGTAAGGCCAGACACTATCAAACTCTTAGAGGAAAACATAGGCAGAACACTCTATGACATAAATCACAGCAAGATCCTTTTTGACCCACCTCCTAGAGAAAAGGAAATAAAAACAAAAATAAACAAATGGGACCTAATGAAACTTAAAAGCTTTTGCACAGCAAAGGAAACCATAAACAAGACCAAAAGACAACCCTCAGAATGGGAGAAAATATTTGCAAATGAAGCAACTGACAAAGGATTAATCTCCAAAATTTACAAGCAGCTCATGCAGCTCAAAAACAAAAAAACAAACAACCCAATCCAAAAATGGGCAGAAGACCTAAATAGACATTTCTTCAAAGAAGATATACAGATTGCCAACAAACACATGAAAGAATGCTCAACATCATTAATCATTAGAGAAATGCAAATCCAAACTACAATGAGATATCATCTCACATCTGTCAGAATGGCCATCATCAAAAAATCTAGAAACAATAAATGCTGGAGAGGGTGTGGAGAAAAGGGAATACTCTTGCACTGTCGGTGGGAATGTAAATTGATACAGCCAGTATGGAGAACAGTATGGAGGTTCCTTAAAAAACTACAAATAGGGGCTTCCCTGGTGGCGCAGTGGTTGAGAGTCCGCCTGCCGATGCAGGGGACACAGGTTTGTGTCCCGGTCTGGGAAAATCCCACATGCCGCGGAGCGGCTGGGCCCCTGAGCCATGGACGCTGAGCCTGCGCGTCCAGAGCCTGTGCTCCGCAACGGGAGAGGCCACAGCAGTGAGAGGCCCGCGTACCGCAAAAAAAAACCCCAAAAAACAACAAAAAAAACACTACAAATAGAACTACCATATGACCCAGCAATCCCACTACTGGGCATATACCCTGAGAAAACCATAATTCAAAAAGAGTCATGTACCAAAATGTTCATTGCAGCTCTATTTACAATAGCCAGGACATGGAAGCAACCTAAGTGTCCATCATCGGATGAATGGATAAAGAAGATGTGGCACATATATACAATGGAATATTACTCAGCCATAAAAAGAAACAAAGTTGAGATATCTGTAGTGAGGTGGATGGACCTAGAGTCTGTCATAGAGAGTGAAGTAAGTCAGAAACAGAAGAACAAATACCGTACGCTAACACATATATATGGAGTCTAAGAAAAAAAAAAAAGGTCATGAAGAACGTAGGGGTAAGACGGGAATAAAGACACAGACCTACTAGAGAATGGACTTGAGGATACGGGAAGGGGGAAGGGTAAGCTGTGACAAAGTGAGAGAGGGCATGGACATATATACACTACCAACTGTAAAATAGATAGCTAGTGGGAAGCAGCCACATAGCACAGGGAGATGAGCTCGGTGCTTTGTGACCACCTAGAGGGGTGGGATAGGGAGGGTGGGAGGGAGGGAGACGCAAGAGGGAAGAGTTATGGGAACATATGTGTGTGTATAACTGACTGACTTTGTTATAAAGCAGAAACTAACACACCATTGTAAAGCAATTATACTCCAATAAAGATGTTAAAAAAAAGAAAAAAAAAAGAGAAAGGTCCTCACATCTGCAGGAAATGGAAGAGAGAATTCAGCCATGAGCTCTTGACTGGGATTTCAGCTGTTGAGAAACCCAGGCAGACATTCCTGGCTGCTGGATAATTAAAGACCAATCACATGAAGCCAGAGGACCAAGGATGGAAAGATTACATTTTTTTGAACAGTTAACACCCAGAATCCCCATTACATCAGTAACTATATTTTATTTAGGAAAATACCTGTGTCAGCAGGAACAAAGGCTACCAGTAAAATTGTTAAATTGATCTTCATGAGAAAATGAGGAGAATTTACTTTGGAGTCAAGACCCAGAGGGAGAAAAGAGAGGGTGGATAGGGAAAGGGAAGCTAGCAAGATGTGGAGAAAGGATGAGGCCCTGGGTGGAGGGGGTGGGGCTGTGGAGAAGCACACAAGCCTTCTCTGGGAAGACTTCGAAACTTAGAGGCTGTTTGTGCAGCTGCAATGTGCAAGTCCCACCTCAACCTCCACCGTATGTGACACCATCTCCGAGACTTGGATTTGTTGTCTTGTTGAAACCAGGAAAGACATTGATTTCCCATCTGGATCGGTACTGGGTGGGGTAGAGGCAGCCCCATCAGAAGCTCAGATGATTTGTTTACTTCCTTACTGAGTCCCTAGCGGCAGGATTAGGGCCAGGAGTAATGAAAATAGAAGCCCCCTGTGAAATGTGCTGAGCTCTTCAGGAGACCTGTACGCGTCCAATCCTATCTGGACCTCAGCGGCCTGAGACCTATGCCCACCCCCGTCAGGCTGGAAGGGAGAGGCCCTGGAGGATGACGGCCCTGCTAGGTCACTGGCTGTCTGCCTTCCCAGTGCTCTGTGCACGTTTCTCCACAGTAAATCTGAGAATTGAGGCAAGTCATATCAGGGTGCTCCAGCCTTGCCTCCCTTGCACTCCAGGGGCCCAGGGAACTGTTGTGCATCCGCATTATCAAGGTACAAATCATCCTGGAAGGCAAAGGAAGATGAATGGCACGCCAGGGTCACAGCCACATGGGCCAGCTGCATCTCGCCACCAGGCCATTATCCACCCAACACCAAAGCTAAAAATGCGGGAAACGTGTTCATTAAGAAAGGCTGCATTTCCTCCAGGCTTCTAAAGAGCCCAGTTTTCTCTTGCCTCTGTCATTAATCAAGCAAAGTAATTAATCAATCAAAGTGCAGGGAGACCTCAGAGGCAAACAGCAGGAACTGACCTCTGACCAGACCCTCAGACAGGCTCTAGCCGTCCAGCGAAGTCAGACAAGCAGCCGGCAGAGGGTCCAGCTGGGAGGACAAGCTGATGCCCAGATGTCACAGCTTGAGAAATCCATCTCCAGGCGAGAGCTCTCTGCCAACCTGCTGCCAGCCCGCCCGTCCTGAGAGAGGGCGCCACGGCCAGGCCTGAGGAGGGAGCCGATGGTGGCAGAGAGCCAAGGGGATGGGGATCTCTGCTCATGTTGAATCCGAGGAGGGGGGATGGGGGAGAGTTGTGGAGGAGCATTTGCTATACCCAAGGCTCTCTGGCCTCCAGTGGCCAGAACTGCAACCAGCTGCACCCAAGCAGACCACCTGTTCAACTGGCCCTGACAAAGGCATCGATGATCACGCTTCCCCAGTCTGGTCCCTACATGTTCCACCTGGGTCTTTACGGTCAAGAAAACCAGAGAAAGTGACATGAAGTTCAAGGTAGCTCTGTGAGGAGCTGTGTTGCTCCAGAGGAAAGAATTCTACAGGCAGGTTGACAAAAAACTTGTAAGCTAGGGAAGAGTCCAGAAAGCCTTACAGAAACAGGGATGTAAGGGGTGGGGTGAAATGCTTTAATGGATTGAGCGAGGAAGGAGTGATTCCATCTATCAAGCCATTCCACAATTTTAAAATGCACAAAGAAGAGAAATTCCAACCTGAGGGAGCATTTTATAATAACACCACATTAGCCCCTGCAGCCTAATTCAAGGATCAGGCTTCACAGTGACCAGACAACACAGCTTCTCTCATTCGCCTGTCCCGCCTTGGAAACACATTTGAATAGAAATGGGGTAACAATGTGACAGTGTGTCTGTTAGGTCAATTATAGCCCTGAAGTCACCAGGCAATGCAGTTCTGGAGACCAAGGATGCTAAAGATGCATCTCTGACCAAGGCTACCCATGAAATCCGAGCAAAGTCTCAGGGGTCCTTAAGGTCTGGTTGTCACTTTTATTATTAGCTGAGTAAGACAGGCCCTAAACTAACTTGTCGAGAAAACAAGAATCAGAAACACCCAAATAAGACAGTGCTTTGTAGGGAAAAATAAACAACAGCACTGCACACTGGCAAAGGCAATACTTTTGGAGCCACTAGAAGCCACTTATTTAAGTACTTTTCTTCCAAAAGACGTGCTCTTTACTAAATAGGAACCAAAATCATTTGCTATAACAGTGCCTGGTTGGCTCTGGAGCACAGAAAGCCCTGACCACAGGCCTAATAGAGGAAGATGGAACTTCTGAGGCCAGCTCAGTACAGAAGCGGAGAGATGAATGGTCCTGTAAAAATGCCCTGTTTTTGATGGTCCACTTGAAAACTTCTAATCCAGAATTATCATCCCAAGAGCAGCCATCTGGGGGAGGAACTAAAGATGGACTTGAGGGTTCCATTTCCAAAAGGATTTTCATTAATTTCACCAAGACAAAGTTAATAATCCATGACATCAATGCTGTTTTGTTTTCTTTTCCTTCAGTTGGTTGTGCTAAACATGTTAGAATCTTCTCCATAAATCTCACAGCTAGAGGCTAGTAGAAATTAGTTTGCCTTCTACACCGTCATTAAGAAAGAAAGAAGTGGTAATAGCTACTGAGGAAACTTGAAGGGAATGGCTTGTAAGTGAGATGAATCTGCCCAGATGGTTGTTGGGTAGGATGAGTAAATAAATCCACGTTTGCCTCTCATCGTAGCCCACACAAGGAAGGAGATGCAATGAATGGAGATAGATTGCTTTAATAACGTATTTTATTTATGGATCTATAAAGAGGCTTCTAGAGACAGTTTAACTTATGTTAAGACCTGCATTCTTAACAGATCCACCCCATCAGTCCTTATCGAGGGTCTCCAAGGAGCAGGGTCTTGTCTGAAAAGCTAAGCGGGTCGCAAAGACAAGGCCTCTCCTCTCCCTCACAAGGCAGCGATGACTGAGTTCCTGTGTGACTGATGCAGACAGTAAGTGGTGCTGGATGCCGGTGATCAGGGGCTGGACAGGTGGGAAGTGCTCTCCCACCCACTGTGAGGCTTTCCAAGAGCATGCTCAAGAAGGGAGCGGACTACATCATACAAAAAATAACGAGGCCATGTTCAGCCTTTCCGTGGAAACCCTGAACACACCTGGCTCCCTCCTCCACAGCGGTACTGTTAATAGCTCAGCCTTGTTCAAATTGCTTTCTATATGTTCTCCCCTTTAATTTTCATTATGCCTCTGAGGGGTAGGTAGTGTTCTAATCCCCAGTTTACACAGAAGGAAACTAAGGCACAGAATGACAAATAAATAATAATAAACAGTTAGTAACTAGAGTTACTGGAATTTGAACCCAAGCAAGCTGGCTCCTGTGCTGTTGCTGCTGTTGCTACTACTTCTACTATTGCCAGTGCTGCTTCTGCTTCTGCTACTATTGCTACTGCTACTGCTACTATTACTACTACTACTACCGCTACCGCTACTATTACTACTACTGCCGCTATCACTACTACTGCTACCACTACTATTACTAACACTACTACAGGTACTACGGTTGCTACTGTGACTTCTGATACTATTACTGCTACTGCTGCTACTGTTACTACTGCTGCTACTACTGCTACAAGATCTCTATGATGTCACTCTTAAATCTTGCACTTTATGTAGTGCCTGGGTCTCAGAAGGAACAAAGAGAGGTAGGGTGGCCAGGATTCTAGGTTCAATATTGCACTGACCTCACTTGATGATGACTAGCCACCCACCTCAGAGCCATGGCTTTGTTCATCCTCCTAATGGGTGTGTGTCATTTCAGAAAGCCCTCTACTGCATTCCTCGATACTACCATCAATCTCCTTTTCTCTCTTGGCCTCCAGGACAGATTCTTTGTATCCAGTGTGATTGATGTGCAACCGAAGAGCTCACCTAAGCCTTTTGCCCAGGGCAAAATGAGTAATCAAGACCTAGACAGGAAGTACTTTCTCCTCTCCCTCCACCCCATCAGGGCAGCACGTGCTGGTGTAACGGGAAGCAGCCCTCCTTTCTCCTGGAGTAGAAGGAGTGCAGTATGGTAAAGCAAGAACTGAGGAAAAATGGATGGGGGATACGGGGCAGGGCGCAGCAGGGCTGGTGTACGTTTGGAGGAGGACGAAGCCCTTTGAGGAGAGAGAACCTGGGGAGACCTTCCTAGGAGTGAGGCCCTCCTGGGGTCTGGCCCCCACAGAGAGTGGCCGGCACCTCCCTGTCCTGCCCCGGGTGGGGATGAGCACACACTGCCTGGGCCACATGGTCGCACTGCACTTGCATCCACACGGAGAGTGCGGTGGTAAATACAGAGGCACCATGAGAGCCCCTCACCTCTTCTTCCAAACTCCAGAAGAGAGGAAGGCGGAACAGGTCACGGCAGGATCCAAAAACACAAATCCTTGCATTAAGCACCTTCCACGTCTGGCTCATATGCCCAGGGCTCTCAAGTCCATGGCCCTGTGGAGGTCTTTGGTCCACTCTCTCGGTCAACCCTTCACCACCTTAGAAAGACCCCAGACCTTGTGATGGCTCCCCGGAGCCATGGACTTTGGGGAAGAGGGAGTTACTCCAGCTAAAATCTCAGTGTCTTCTGTGTTTCCCTATCAACCAAGAACATATTTCTAGTGTTTGCCGCCTGCTGGAGCGTGTTTCCTCTCCCCGCACCCCCCCCCAACATATAAGATTATAGACTGGATTTGGTACCTTGGCAAATCACACATGTACCCAGCCTACCCTAGAGATTCTAATAACCCCCCTCCGCAAAACATGTGCCCCCTGATTAGATGATACCAAGATGTTCTGGGGTGGCACTGATACTCAGGTGGCAGATACAGCCCATTTCTGCCCTACAGTCCTTACGCCTGGCTAAGTAAAGAAGGTGTAACTAGTTTCAAATGCTGAGTGGCAAGCGTATCCCATGCACAAACTTCTGAGCACTTTTCACAAACCCAACTGGGAGAAATTTCCAAGCGTCAAATGAAAGTTTTCTTGGGTGCTATATTCCTAGTAGAGATGCAGATGCCGGGCTACCAAAAGACAGTCTCCACAGTGCTTCACTGTTACCCCCAAACATCCAGGGAGAAAACCACCTCTCACAACAGGTGCACAGCTCCACATCCTCCTCCCAGGCCCAAGAGGAGCTAACCCTGATTGCACCTATGTCAAGAGAGTGGCAGAATAACTAACCATACACACTGTACTTCTCATCTTGGAAGGAATGGAACAGGTGGGCAAGTGATGCTCCTACCCTTTTGCCCCTCCCTGCTCAGCTGGGAATCCAGCATGTTCTGGTTGACCTAAGCCTCAGCATTCAGAAGATGAACTGGGACAGTTCCCAGTTATTTCCATATTATTGACTTTCTACACGGAAGAACTTAAAACAGGTTCAGAATGATGACTCCCTGCAGGAAGGCTCTACCCCCAGTCCTGCCAGATGAAATCATGCCCCACAAAACAGTCATCACAGAAGCCTAAGAGACAGGACTCTCCTTACTCCCTAAGCATGCAACTTTTAAATATTAGAGGCACCCAGTGAGCTCATATGTCCTGTCTGCTGACAATGGCCATAACTGCCTGCTAATGTGCTTAGAGGCACTGCCCAGTTGACTGGTTTCAATTTCAGCAAATGACAGAGTTCTGGTTATTAAAGTTGGTGAGCAAGAGCACTCAGTCAGAGCTGAGGCATGTCGTTGACCATGACAGGCCAAGTGTGCAAGTGAGACTCCCTCCTGGAGGGAGCTTGGGAGGCAAGCACTGACCTGCAGCATTTGGAGGTAGCCTTCCTGGGGGTCGCAGAGCAGGGAAGAGATGCGGTGGTTGTTCCTCATGCATTTCTGGCTGTCCTTTGCAGATGGGAAGATCTGCCGGACCACGGTCATCCTGCCAAGGGCACTGTGGACCAGATCCAGGATCTCTGGGTCACTGATTTCCTGGGAAGATAACCAGAAATGTTTACCATTGACTCGTGAACTCATGATCTCTGCAAAGGATTCACCAGTAGTTGTCTAGGTCTACAGCCTAAATAGCTGATGCCAAAGGGGTTATGAGTTTGGGCCCAAGGTCAAAGAATTCATTTGTTGCTTATTTACAAATAATACTTGCTTACCCTAAAATGCAAACAGGATTACTCAACACCTTCCCTGAAGGACAGGAAAAGGTATCTGCAGCTAAACCACCAATGCACTGGCTTCCACGGAGTCAAACTCAAAAAGAACCAGTGCTGTCAAATGTCACAACAGGCACTAGCTGGAATTAAAGGCTAAATTTCCTGTTGGGAGTCATCTACCTGATTTAGACAAGGAAAACTGGTTTTCTCTGGCACAGCTGACCAAAATGCAATGAGTTTCCCCTAATTCTTTAATAATTAGATTTTTTTAAAGATGTGCATACAAATTTAAAAAATATGTCCACTCATTCACTGCACAAAATCTACCCAACAGCTCCTCTGTGATTTGTTCTGTGTTGAGCACTGGGCATGTAGCAGTGAATGAGTCAGGCTTAATCCCATCTGATAAAACTCAAGGTCTCATCATAGGATGAAATATGCTGAGTGATGTCATATGGAAATGGAAATCTAGGGGCAAAGGAAACCCATCGTGCTTCCACATGAGACCATTTGCTAAGCTCTTTACACACATTTTCTCAGTTGGTACTCACAACAACCCTAGGAATTCTATGAGGAAGATCCTATTATTATCCTATTGAAAATGAGCACGCTCACGCATAGAAATAGCAAAGGGAGCATGCTAAGGGGAGCTCTTTCCAGGATGAGGCCTGTGTGAGGAATTAGTGCTGAAGCTGAACCTGAAGGATGACCTTGTTTGGCAAAGTGCTTGCAGGTAGGGGGGGAGGGGGAAGGGCAGTGCAGAGCTGAGTTGTTGGCCGTGCTCCTGAAGATGTGGGCAACAGGTGGCACCCTGTGGTACCCTATTCCGGTACAGGCAGCGGGGTGCCCCTCCAACCTAGGGAGGGGGCAGGGGGGAGGGATGGTCAAAGGCAGCGTGAGATCTGTGTCCTGGGCCAGATGTGGGTGTGGGGTTCAGTAAATCTCGCTAAATCATCCTCTCTAGAGACAATGAGAAGCCCTTGAAAGACTTTATGCACCAACACGCCACAATCAGATTTACATTTTAAAAAATCTCTGGCTGCTGTATGGAGCGAGGATTAGAGAGGAACAAAACAGCTCCATGTCTGAGATCAACACAGGAACTACAAGAAATGGACATTTACCAAGGGTTTTGGTGGTGGGAGAGAGTCAGGTTAAGAAAGCCCTGGTTCTAAGAAGTGACTCCATCAGTGTTGGTTGCAAGTCAAGATTTTAACTGTGAATAACTGTGTTTTAAAATTGGTCTTAAGTCTTCCTCCTTGCAGGTGACAGTCTAGAGTTGAGACAATGAGATGGTATAAATGGACCTAATGAGGTTAGAAATGAATGATCAGGAGTTTCAAAATCACTTAAACAAGAACATAACATGTTTAAGGGTATAAGAGTAAACAAAGTATTTCAGGAATGTCCTAGGTACTCAATATGAATGTGTAGACTGGTCAGTTGTAGCCATATGCTAGATCTGGGAGAAAGGAAGAAATTAAGAATTGCATCCTTTTAGAATGATCAGTGGTTCCCAAGTATGCAGAACTGCAGGCATTTCAAAAGAATTAAAGTGCTATTACCTATTGAATCTGGGTTTAAGCCACTTAAACTTTGTATTTCAGACAAGAGTCTGTTTAAGGGACAATGATCTTGTTGGATTGGGACCAACGGACAATCAATGGTGAGGAAATCGCAGAATGTTCATATAGGACCACCAAGTGAGACGGGCTCAGGAGCCAGTTGGGCTTCAGGAAACGAAGCAGAGAATGTAGCTGAGCCTGGACGTTTGTGCTCTGCTCTTAGCTGTCCTGCTAATGGAGGCCTTGCCTCAAGCATAGGATAGGAGGATGAGAAAAATCATATTCTGACCTAATAGTAAGTAGAACTATAAGAAAGAGCAATGAGTGGAGTGGTCAGCTTTACTTGGAGAAGGAATATAGAGGCCTTTGCGGTGGGGGAGAGGGTTTTTTGTGTTTTTTTTTTACCTAGAAAAATCATGAGGTCATGAAGAATGTAATTTGAATTATGCATACGGGGGTTTATCAAAGCCAGCACACCTTGGAAAGGAAATGGATATGTTACAAACCTTTTGTTTTTCTCGCTCACTCTTCATAGCAGAGGTCACCATAGAAGTTCTTTTATTAAACCTCTCCTGCACCCTCAACTTCCCGATGGGAGAGTCAGTGGCACTGAACCCTCCCTACTGCGCCCCAAGAAGAGCCCTGGAAATTGTAGGGGACCTGGCGATGGGGGAACACAGTACCTTTCTAATAGGTGTAACCCTCACCTTCCCTGGCCACATGCAGCAGCCCCTGGTGTGAGTAGCTAAAGAAGCCAGGGCAGCCAGGACCTAATCAAGGGGGCTGGGTCCCTGTCCCAAGTAGCCCTGATCTCCAGACTATTCCTTTTCAATTCTGCCTACCCAGGACAGAGATGAGAACTTGGTACAGCTTCTTCCAACCCATTAGCTGCTATAAGCCTTCCTCAGAGTATGGATCAGCTGGATTTCTGCAGACCTCCCATCTCCCGTGGCCCAGTTCTCACCCACTCACTCGGGGTCGAAGCACATAATCTTGTCTGCCAAAGTATTCCTACCCACCTCCCCACACTTCTGGGCCTATCCTTAGTATCTAGTACAGAGATAGCTGCAATCACATTCTAAGAATCCATGGAAGCAACTCCCCTGGATTGCTTGGAGGCAAGAAAAAGGGTCACTTCTTCTCCTAGGAATGTATCCTTCCCTTGGAGACTTCCAAGCCTGCATCATCAATCAGTTCCGGCAGCTTCATGCCAGGCCCTCTTCTGTCCTGTTGGCCCTACCATGTCCCTTCAGTACCACTGGGCTGCACACAGGTATCTGCTCCCACTCTGCTTGCTACTGTCAGGCAGGCACTGCCTCTAGGCTGCACACCAGGTCAGCCTCTGGACCACTGTGAACAGGACCAAACTCCAGGCCTTCCTAAGGGTGCAGAGGGCAATGCAAGCAGCCTATTGACACAACCCACATGGAGAACAAACTTCCCCTCTGCCCCAGTTGAACATTCCTTCCAGACAGTGCTGCTGATGAGCAGAAGAAACAAGACAATGTGTATATACTGTGTGATCTCCACTGACCTCACCAAAGTCATCAAGGCAGCAATGAAACAGTAATACATCATACCCAGAAGCTGACTGAAGTGCTGAAGGGCACAGGCTCAAAATAAATCTTGCTTATTTGATTACTTTTTAAGTTTGCCTTGTGAAATATATCTTAATGCACAAACATTACATAAAGTATGGATAATAAAATGATTTCAGTGTACCTCCCATCAAAAAATAACCTGCATCTTGGTTGGATGCCTCCTCCCCAAATGCTTACTGTTTCCTCCTCACCAGGAGCTGCCTTTGTCTTGCTATAACTTACGTATGTAACCTAAAAAATATATATCTTAGTCTTGTACGTTTTGTTCACCTTTGTGTAAGCTAAACAGTCTGCATGCCTCTTACAACTGTGTTTTAACACAGTGGTTCTCAAACTTTGTTGTGTATCAGGATCACCTGGGGAATTGGCAAAATTACAGAGGTACAGTCCAGTTCCATTTCCACAAGGAAGGCTTCTGTGTCTCCACTGGCTCTCCAGACAATTCCAGTACTCACCAACGTCTAAAACCCACTGGGTTTAACATTAAGTTTTTGTGATCTATTCATGGTGATGGATGCAGCTCTGGTTTATTCATGTTCACAGCTGTACTATTGTACTGTGTGATTCTGCCACAATGTATTCACCCTATTGTGATTACTATTTGAATGTTTTTGCTTCTTTGCTATTAGGAACAAAGCTTCTATGTACATTTTTCCTGCCTGTGTGTCTTGGTGCACACTTTTAAGAATTTCTCTATATACCTAGAATTAGAATTCCTCCATGGGAGAATATGTACATGTTCAAGTTTACTAGGTAATACCAAATTTCCAAAGTGATTTGTATCCACTTATAACTGTGTGTGGTGAAGAGAGTTCCTGTTGTTCTGCATCGTTCCCTGCTCCTAATATCCTATGACTTCCTAATATTTGCCAATCTGGTGAGAATGAACTGGTACATCACCGGACTTTAATTTCCACTTCCCTAATTCTTAGTAGAGTTAAATATCTTTCATACATTCATGAATCATTTGTGTTTCCTTTCTTGTATCTGTGTTTTTGTCCAATTTCCTGGGTTGGATATCTTGCATATTGATTTGTGGGACTTTTTTTTTTTAGTTCTGGATATTAAGCTTTTGTCACATGCTGCAAATATCTTCTCCAGCTTCCAGAATGTTAGGTAGAACTAGCCTATAAATTCATCTAAACTGGTGTTTTCTTTTTTTTTTTTTTTTTTGCGGTACCCGGGCCTCTCACTGCTGTGGCCTCTCCCGTTGCGGAGCACAGGCTCCGGACGCGCAGGCTCAGCGGCCATGGCTCACGGGCCCAGCCGCTCCGCGGCATGTGGGATCTTCCCGGACCGGGGCACGAGCCCGTGTCCCCTGCATCGGCAGGCGGACTCCCAACCACTGCACCACCAGGGAAGCCCTAAACTGGTGTTTTCTTTGTAGAAAGATTTTTATTACTAATTAAATTTCCTTATTTTGATAGGAATGTTGCTTGTTTTGTCTTCCTTGCCCTAAGTCACTTATCTCTAAAAATTCAGCCATGTTGTCCAAATTTTCCAATTAATGGCCTAAGTTGTTCACAATGTCACTCTACTTCTTCTATTCTCTCCAGTGCATCTAAAGTTGTGTGCCATCATCCATTTCTAATCATCTGTATTTGTGTCTTCTCTCTTACTTTGATCCTAGAAGTTTGTGTATTTTATGAATTCTCTTTAAAAAGTAAGTTTTGGCTTAACTGATACTCTTTTATGTGTTGGTTTTCTATTTCATTTATGTCTACTCATCTTTATTACTGTTATTTTTCTATTTTCTTTGGATTTATTAAGTGGTTATTTTTCAAACATTTATTCATGTGACGCTTAGGAAAGCTTTGGCTTTCCTAATGAAGTATTTAAGACTATATATCTACACCCAAACATTGCTTTGGTTGTGTCCCAGAAGTTATCACATATATTAATTGTATCATTATTTCTAAAATTCCTTTTTGATTTATTTTCGACCCATGAGTAGTTTACTAGAGATTTTTTTCCCAAAATTTTCCAAACATGAGGTCTTTTTTTTTTAGTAATCTTCATATTGATTTAACTTTAAATGCATTGTAACCCAAGAATGTGGACCATGTGATACAAATCCTTTAAAATGTATTGAGCCTCATTTCGTGACAGTTTGCATGAATGTTTCATGCATGTTCACTGTCCAATTGTTGTTGATTTCAATGGTCTGTTTTTAGGTCCATTAGATGAGGAATTTTTCTATTTCTCTTTGTATTCAGTCTATATTTTCAAAATCCATATTGTCTTTTATTAATTACATGTAAGTTTAGAATTACAACCCCTTGCTCAACGGAACCTTTTATCATTATTTAGATATCCTTTGTATTTCTAGCAATGCACCTTGCCTTATAGTCTACCGTTATTAACATATCTACACCAGTTTTATTTTGGTTAGAAGCTGCCTGCTTTTTTCTCATTACTTTGCTGTCAGTCTTCCTCTGTCTCACATTTTAGGTGGGACTCCTGTAAGCAAAATATACTCGATTTTTTATATCCATCCTAGACATTTGAGTAGAAATCTTAATCCATTTATATTGGATTATGACTACATACATATATGGATTAATTTTATCATATTATTTACATATTTTACCATTTCTTTTTTCTTCCTTCTTTTTAGCTTCCTCTTGGAATGATTTTTTCCTATTTTCATTTTCTTACCCTCTTTTAGAAGTTATATTATCCATTATTATCTCATTGGATATCACAGATATTTTAATATGCGTAAAAGTATAAAATTAATCAATATTTTTTACTCTCTTCTTCAATCTTTATCTCTAATCACCATCGTTTCAACTAATGTGATAATGATATCTAGTATTTTAATTCTATCTTTCTTTGTGCCCTCTTACACACATAATTTCCATTGTTTTATAGAGTTAACATTTATCTACTTAACCAATATTTATCAATATATTTGTTAAACATTCTTCTGTGGACCTCAAACCTTACATCTGAGATCATTTTTCTCCCCCTGAAGTATATCATTTAGGATTTCCTTTAATGTGGGTTTGCTGGTGATAAACTTAGTTTCTGTTTATTGGAAAATATCTTTTGTTTAGCTCATTCTTAACATAGAAAATTCTAAGTTGAATGCTATTTTTCATAGCACAGCGAAGATAATATTACACTGTATTCTTGCTTCTATTTTTGTCCAGTGTATTATTTTCCTATGGTTGCAATAACATATTAACACAAACTTAGTGGCCTGGAACAAAAGCATTTTATTCTGTCACAGTTCCACAGGCCAGAAGTCCAAAAATCAGTCTCACTGGGCTGATATCAGAATGTTGGCAAGGATATACTCCTTCCAGAGGCTCTAGGGGAGAATCTGTTCCTTGCCTCTTACAGTTTCTCGTGGTTGCCAGCACTTCTTTGCTTGTAGCCACATCACTCCAATCTCTTCCTCCCTGGTCACATTGACTTCTCTTCTTCTGTATAGTTAAATATCCCTTTGCCTCCCTCTTAAAAGGACACCTGGGGTTGTATTTAGGGTACACTTGGATAACCCAAGGTAATCTCCCCATTTCAAGACTGTTAACTTAATCATGTTACAAAATCTCTTCTGCCATATAAGGTGACACTCACAGTTTCCAGGGACTAGGCCCTGGATATCTTTGTGGACCATTATTCAGGCCACAACCTCCAGTTATTAGGAATCAGTTTAACTGTCATTCCTTTGAAGATGACCTGTGTTTTCTCTCTGGATGCTCTTCAGACATTTTATAGTCTCTGATGTTCTGCAATCAGACTATGGGTGTGGATTTCTTATTTTTATTCTGCTCCTGATCCTTGGGCTTCCTAGATCTGGGGTTTAGTTTCTTTCAATAATTCTAGAGAGGTCTAAACCATAATATCCTTTAATGTTACTTTTCCCTGTCATCTCCTATTTCCTTCTGGAAATCCAACCAACAGTATGTTAGATCTTATTCTATCTTTTATGGTTATTAACCTCTCTTTCATATTTTCCACCTCTTTGTTTCTCTGGGCTACATCCCAAATAATCTCTTCGTATTTTCCACTTCACTAATTCTTTCTCTGTATGTGTCCACTTTGATTTTTTTTTTTTTAGCTTCAATTATTAGGCTTTTAATTTCCTGAAGCTCTGTTTCTTTTTAAATTCTGCTTCTTTTCAAAATGTGTTTTTATTCCTTGCTCATATTTTCTCTTTACTTTTGAAACATATCTAAGCATACTTATTTCATATTCTATGTCAGATAATTCTAATATCTAAAGTCACTTCAGATCTGATGAAGCTGTCCCCCTTTTTTTTTCCTCCTGGGATTTCACTCATGATGGCTTTTCTTTCTCTCTCACCCTCCCTCCTTCCGTTTTTCTTTCCTTCCTTCCTTCCTTCCTTCCTTCCTTCCTTCCTTCCTTCCTTCCTTCCTTCCTTCCTTCCTTCCTTCTTCCCTCCCTCCCTCCCTCCCTCCCTCCCTTTCTTTCTCACATGCAATCTTATTCTCCTAGAACTTCCTTAGGAATTCTCTGAAGTTTGACGCAATTGCCATTACTTCGGAAAATATTTATGCTTGCTTCTATCACCTAGCTAGGATCACTCCCAATCTATAACCACATAACTTAACATGAGATTTTCCTTTGTGCTTTGTTAGGCACCACAGGTGGTATGAGTTGGATCACAAGCCTGCATGAGAGTTATCACTTCTCAAGAAAATATCCCTCCTCTAGGCAACGCCAAGTCAAGGCAGGAAATTTCCCTTCCTATTCCCTTCTGCACAGTGGGTTTGTTTCTCACCAACCCTTATAGTGAGGATGTAAGTCTCCAGCTTTATGTGGAAATCTCTCATTTGCTTGGTCCTTACACTGGACCTCATGTGTTCTATGTCCCACACAGCCAGAAGAACAAAAGCTCAAGGTCTCCACAGCGTGACCAATAGATTTAAGGCAAAACCTAATTTGAAGCTCAACTATTTCCCAGAGTTTCCGTTTTCACTTTATATTTGGCTCTTGTGGACATTATTCTTGACTGTTCAGTGACCTATTTTAAACTATTTTTAAAATACATTACTTCCACCTTTTTTAGTTCTTTTCCTTTTGGGAGTGTCACTCAAGCTAATTATTCTTCTGTAAAGACATACTACTCAACCTTGTATATAGAATTTTAATTCTTTAAGGCATGACCCTGCCTTTTTCTTGGAATAACTATCCATCTCCCAAATCCCTCTCTATGTGTCTTGGCTGTGTGATTGACTAAACCTCAGTTCTTATGCTACAATTTACATTTGCTTCATTTGCCTGCCTTCTCCAAAGTTCACTGTCATTAATATTAAAAGGAGGCCTAGTTCTGAGGGGCCCAACAGAAGCATGTGCAACCTTTTCCATTTGGTTAAATCCCAGTTGTATTCTTGAATCATCTCACTATTATAGGTGGAAGAAGGTAAATATTTGGCAGGTTCCACCTTATTTTCTGTTGCTCCAGAAATATCCCCCATGAATTTCTGTTACCTTCCTCTCCTGCAATCTAGAAGGCTCCACTATAAATCCTCTCTCAATACTGCTCACTCAAGAGATTATCTTTGTGAGAGATGATGCTGTCTTGGACTAAAGTGGTTCCAAATGGATCATCTTTAAAGATGGTAAAGTGTAGGAAATGGAGCACATATTGATTGTGGAATTAAAACAGAGAGATAGCAAACTACTGCTGGAACTAGCTTCTTTTTCAGTAGAAGAATTATATGCAGTTTGGTAACAAAAATATTGTAACAACTAAAACAAGTAGAGAAGAAAACAGGGATGACGTTCCCAGTAACATTACATCCTTCTCGCCAGTCATCAGGGGGGAAAAAAGACTCTTTTGTGTCTTGTAGCACACCTAAAGAAAGATTTCTATGAAAACAATAAAATGTGAGACTTGCATCATGCACTGAATAATAAAAATATTTACTGTCTCTAAATTTGTACTGAGAATACACACTGAAGCTTAGGTGATCTTTATTTTACCTCAACTAAATTATTAGGAAACCTCTACAAATCTCCACTTACAAAGAGCTAAAACTGAAGAAAAATTAGAAAAATTCTAAAGAAAATCCAATCCTCACAACCTCCCAGACAGGACACACTTAATTCACTGATCAAAACCAAAATTGTCCTTAAAGAGCACAGAAAGGAACAGAATGGGATCCGATAGTCACCATTCAGAGGTAACATGTGTCTTCAGCCAGTGTCTCTGGCTGGCTTCGGGGGGGCCCACCTTTCCGCCTAAACGTAAAGTATACAAGTACGTGTGCATTTTCCTGTGGAGAAAAGCCCATAGGTTTCCAAAGAAGCCTTTGACTCCAAAAAGGTGATGAACAACTGATATGGAAGCTAGTAAGGGTTTTTAAAGTCTTCCTTGATGCCAACTGTGAGAATATAAACGATGATGGCAACACTGACAGAATAATTTGGAGACAGAGGAGTTTCAGTATCTGTCAGACTTAGCTGTTTCTTCCTCACTTCCATTCAGGCCTCTGATGTAAAATCAACAACGAAGACAACAAAAATAGAATCCAAGAAGCAATGGAATTTGTATGGTGAGCTACTATGCAGGAATAAAAAAGACTGAATAAATCTACAGTACTACGTTATTACCTGTACAGCTGTAGATAACAGAGCTAAGGAAAACAGAAAAAGAAAGGAAGACGATGAAGAGCAAGTTACAGAATGATAGATCAAACAGTAGAAATGTATGTAATAGGACAATACAAATGTAACTGTGAAGGACACGCACTGACCTCAGAAGAGCGGTTGCCACTGGGCAACAAACAGATCTGCTGCCTTCCTGACCGTCTCGCCCCTCTTCTTCTGTGATGGCACAGCTCTCATGTGAACAGGTGCCCTGCCCTCCACCATGGGATTCCAAGTCGGGGTGACCCCCTGTGCCCAGAACCAGAGGTACATCCTGCTTGGTCTGAGCCAACCTGCGTGGTCCTACTACTTTCAGCAGTTTTAGGGAGGGTACATGACTCCATTTCTGATGGTTGAGATGTGAGGGGGGTTCTCTTTGAGGGATTATGAGGTTTGCTCAGTATTAAGAAGCCCTGGAAGAGACAGCAACTTTCTGCCTCTGGAGGTTTGAATCACAGGGAGATTCCATGTGAGGGCAGGCCCAGCACACTAAGGACCACAGACCAAACAGGGGTCCTGAGGGTATCACTCAGCCTCTGAATCATTCTTCCCTGTAACCATATGACATATCTCTGAGCCTTCTCTAAGGTGAGATAATAAAATCTCGGTCCACTTAAGGAAATTAGATTCAGATTTTTCTGTAATTTATAGTCAACATCAATCTGTCTGGTACAGAATTTAATGGGACCTGTAAGTGGGTACAGAACAGACTCCAAGGTAAGTGGGTATAGAACAGACTCCAAATCTATCTGAAATGGTCAATTTCTTAAAAATTAAGATCTCAAATAATACAAAATTTGAATGGTGGACATGTAGGTGTTTGTTATATCGTGCTCTGTATCTTTTAAACTTCTTAAAAATATTTTATTTAAAACAGAGGGAGAATCACTACAGAAGTCTCACTTCGAGTCTGAATAGCGAAGAGGATAAATTTTTATAATGAGGAGAAATCTTCGAAATAGCAATCAAAATGATAAGGATCTCCTTTTTCTAAATATACATCTTGGCAAACGAGATGCGAACCTCATACCCAAATAAGTTTTTGTCTGATCTTTAAGACTTCAGTAAAATTTCTGAACCTTCTGATATCAGGGGAAGCTATTACTAAATATTTATTTAGAGTTCTAAACTTGCATAGGGCTGTGCAATCACATTATTAGTCATTTCCTTTTATTCCTTAGAAAGACCTAGATCTATCAAACATCTGTGATACCAGCATTATTCCATCTCTGGAAAAATAATAAAGTTTATTTTCCTCAGAAAAAAGATGGTGTCAGTAATTTAAAGTTGATGATTGTAGAGAAACTTCACAGACAAGGCTGGCTTGAGAGAAGTTGAGAAAATAGGAGGAGGATTCAATAAAGCTGTGATGAAAGAATTACTCCCAGGGAAGTCAACAGGCTTTTCAGAATGCCTGCTGTATTCGGGTCCCTATGGAGCGCTTAAGGAAAGGCAAGTTAAGGCTCCAAGGAGACAAAGATATCCTGGTGAGGAAGAGAGGGCAAGAAGAAGCTGCCAAAGCTTGTGCTGGTTCCACTTCCAGGACAGAAGGCAGAGAAGAAGGGCACTTTCTGAGAGGTTGTTTTGATCAGAGACATATCGTGTCTCATTATTTGTCCGCTAAGAACTCAAGGGGGCATGCATGAGTCTCCCTATTTTACATAGTATATACAAAATTGCCATAGAGGATCCCCTTTGCTCCTCCAAGTGTGGCCCATGGACCAAAAGAATCAGCATCACTGCCAGCTTGTTAGAAATGCAGACTCTCAGACTCCTCCCAGACCTGTCTAACCAGAATCTGCATTTTGACACCAGCCCCAGGTGATTCATAGGCATGTTATGTTTGAGAAGCTCTGGTCTAAGATACTATACAGTGAAGTGAAGAGGCTGTAGGATCTGGAATCAGATGGGTTTGGGTTCCGTCCATGGCTTCTCCTCTTCCTGGCTTTGTAACTTGGACAAGGCACTTAATTTCTTTGAGTGTCATCAGTACATGGGATAACAGTACTTCTCAGGGTTTTTGACTTAATTCAGTGACTTTAATCCAATGGGATCCAACACTCCTAGCACAAAGTTTTGCAGCAAGTACCGCTTATCCTTCTAACTCAAAAACTAAAGCTCTTTCTACAACCTTAGAAGGCCAACAGAAGACCCGCATCAGCCTGGCCTCCAAGCAAGCCAGAGCAGCCCTTTTCCTGCCCTTTCTGTCACCCCATCGCTCCTGCAGCCTCTTCTTCACCCCTAAAGGAGCCCATAGCTGACCACCCCAATTTGCTTTGAGTTCTTTCCTGCTCTGCATCTCCAAGAGACCCCAGCATATACTTGGCTCCCTGGACTCAGCCACTCCATCATTTTCTTTAAAATGGCCCACTGACTGAAAATTTGTATGGCTTCTTTTATTTTTATAAATGGCACAAACAGTTTCTGATCACAAGCCCACACTCTTCCTGCCCCTTTATACTCGGGTTGACGAGGGGTACAGGTGGCAGGGCTCTCCCCCACCCCGCCTCCTCCATTACAGCCCATTCCCATGAATGGTCCAGTCAGACCAGCCAGCAATAAGCAGCTGAACTTGTTCCCTAAAGACCTGCAGCTGCCTGTGGCCAGAGGGCTGGACGGATGTCCCCTCAGGCTCTCTGTGAAGTTCTGGGAAACCCTCCCCAGGCCTGCTCGTTTACCAAGAGAATCTTCCGTCTTGCCTGAGAAGGTTAAATTTGCCCAGAGCTTTGCACGTTTAGTGGCTCTTTTATTCTATTTCATTTAATTGAGTTTTTGTTTCATCACATTTTATTCTATTTTATTTGGCCATGAGTACAAGGTGAATATCTGCCCTCCAATAAGCCAGGGGACACACACATGTCCCCAGCGTTTACTGGGGACAGTCCCTAAAGCTCCTCTGATTGGCTGGTTTTTTACGGATGACAGCTTGAGTGGGCTATCGGTGAGAGTCATCCACCCTTTCTCTCCTCTTCTTTCCTTCCTGTCTCTGATTTTCACTTTCTCCTCTGCTATTTCCAGTGTCTCCTCTGTCTCTCCCTCTTCATCCTCCCCCGCTCTTTTCCCTCCATCTTCTTCAGCCTTCCTGCTTCCTCCAACCTTGCAAGTTCTGAATTCTTACAACCCCATGTCACCCACCTCTACTCATACAGTTTCCCTTAATTCCAGTGAACTTAGAACATCTAAGGTAAGTCAAAACAATTCCCAGAAGTGGTTCAGCGTTTGCTAACCTTACCCTCTCTTTTTCAGATGTGATATTCTTGAAATATGCTCTAAGTTGGACCTGAAATGTATATTTCTGTAGGTCTGGACCTGGGCATTAAAAGCACTAAAATAACTGTAGGGACAGGCTAAAAATAGTTGGGTCTGCCATTTGGAGAGCAGGAGAAATCAAAGTCTGCCCAGTTCAATAACTCGGGGCAGAGTCTGAGTAGAAGGTTTCCATGTAACAGGACTCTTCAGTCACAGGCAGAGAAGTGGCCCTTCATGCAATCCTATGCCTCCAGCAGAGCAGCACAGAATTCACTCCGGAAAGGGGGTCTCAAGAGCCACATAAAGAAACTCCATTTATTCAGATCCTCTGATCCTTTGTTGTGTACCCACAACTCTGATCCAGATCTGGGGCACTATGAATTCTCAGTGTTCCCTGCACTGGAGGAAACTGCAGGTGTTTGTCTATCACTGCATCTTTGCTGGAGCTGGAACCAGAACTTGCTCCTCCAGGACAGGGCATAGATCTCTCATATTCTGCTGCCTTCCTAGTGCTGAGCACCAAGCCTAGCAAATACTTATGAAGGAAGGAAGGAAAGGAATGAGGGAGGAAGAAGAGAGAAGAAAAGAGGGAGGGAAGAAGAGAGAGAAAGGGAGGGATGGAGGGAAGGAGTTCTTCAGAATTCCACACACACAAAAAATGAGGACCTCAAAAATTTTAACTTTTAAAGCTCTGACCTAAGTAACTATCTCTATAACACAAAGCCAATGCTTTCATTCTGTTGTTAAACTTTTAAAAGCTGGTTGAGGCTTCAATTTGCAGCTTACTCCCCAGGCAGATATTCAAAAAGAAAAAAAAATAAATATAATAGCGGCTGATCTTTCACAGCATTCATTTGCTAGCTTGCTACAAACCACTTTAATTATTCTGTTTGCAATATCTATTTGTTCACCTCAGAAGAATATTTAAATCTACTTTTATTTGTGTACAACTATCCCTACCAATAGGAAATGAGACCTTATGTTTCATATTAACACCTCGTGGTTTTTTTTAACCCCAAGGAGCTGACAGAAAATTATAATTTTTAATTGCATTTATAATTTAAAATTCAGAAATATTACCAGAAACAAATTCCAAAGATGATTTTAAAATAAAATTGCATGGCACAGAGCCCTGGAATGGATGGCTCTGAAGTTTATAGGCCTGTATTTAACATATCAAAGCCCTTACATCTATACTGGATCCAACTGCATAGACCCAGGTGTAAAAATCTGAGAATATAAATTCAGAAGACTAGAGATATACAGCATGGTAGTTAAGTGTGTAGATGCTGACCTTGATGGGTTAATACAGGTTGAACTTACTTCTCACCTTAAATAACTAAAAAACAAACAAAACATATGAAACAATAGTTCTCAGACGTGGAACAACAGGCATAGCTGAACAGTGATACTCAAGAAAAAAGAAATAAATGAAATAATCCTGAGTTTATTGCTCCAACAGACTTTCCAGCTTGCCACAGAGGAAGGGGAAACCTAGGCAGAACCTGATGGTCTCCATGAGTGGAAGAGAGAGTTTGGGGTTTGAGAAGGCCAAGGAAGCAGAATTCCAGAGAAGAGAGAGCTACACAGAAAAAGTCCTCTAGAAATGTGTAGAAAGTTCCCTTTGAGTCTTGAGCTGAGTACTGATTAGCATATGTGCATGAGGAAACTACCAGGGAAAGGACCACCTGAACGGATGGGGTTTAACAGTCCTCAAAAATGGGTCAAATGGCAACAGACTAAGGACTGGTTTTGTCCTGCTTAACAAAGCTTCAAAGCAAGTCTTAAAAAATCAAAATGTTCCAAAGTAACTTAACTGAGTCCCAGGGGGGAAAAGAAGTATTTAAAGGAATAAAAAGGATTCAAGCAACAAACCATGTAAAATTTACAAAGTCTGGTATCTACTCAAAAATTACTAGGCATGAAAAGAAACAGGAACATACAACCCATAATGAGGAGAAAAATCAGTCAATAGAAACAGACCCAGAAATAATACAGATGGTAGAATTAGTAGAACAGGACATTAAAACAGAAATTGTAAATATTATAAATACACACCATATGTTCCAGAAGACAGAGGAAAATTTGTGCATGATAGGGAGAAAAATAAAAGACACAAACTGAATTTCTACAAATAAAAAAGCAGTGTCTGAGATAAAAAGTACTCTAGATGAAATCAACAGGACATTAGAACTGTAGAAGAAAAATAAATGAACTTGAAAGTGTGGAAACAAAAAGCCTCTAAAATGAATCATAGGAAGAAAAAAAAAAAAAGACTGGAAAGAATCAACAGAGCACTAATAATGAGCAGCGGAACAACTTCAAGTAACTTAATATACACGTCATTTAAGTCCATGAAGAAGAGAGAAATGGGGGGACAGAAAAAAATATAAGAAATAATTCAAAATATGTTTTGAATTAAAATATATTTAAAGAAGATATGATATCAATTCTACAAAACCCTTTCAAAAAAATTGAAGATAAGTAAACACACCCCATCCAGGAGGCTGGTGGTACCCTGATAACAAAACCAGACAAAAGATTTACAAGACAAGAAAACTACACACTAACATCCCTTGTGAACAAGATACAAAACTTCTTTAAACTATCTTAGCTACTACTTTAGCTAAAATACTTCAGCTAACTTTAAATCCAACAATTCAAAAAAAAAAAACCCCAAAAGCATCAAGATCAAGTGAGGTTTATTCTAGTCCTGTGAGGTTGGTTTCACATTTGAAAAGGAATCTCCTTAGTTCTCTGTATTCACAGAATTTTAAAAAAGAAAAAGAAAAGAAAAAGAATGTGATTATTTCAATAGATGCACAAAAAGCATTTGACAAAATCCAACTTCCAATTATTTTTAAAACCCTCAGGAATAAAAGTAAAACTTCTTTAACTTAATCAAGGGTATCTATGATCAACATGCATCTAACATCATAATTAATGGTGAAAAGATGAATATTTTCCCCTAAGGTCAGGAAAAAGACAAAGATATCCACTCTTATTAAGTCTATTCAGTATTGTACTGGAGGTTCTAGCCAGTACAACAGAGCAAGAAAAAGAAATAAAGGAGACCCAGATTGGAAAGGGAGAAGTATAAGCTGTCTTTATTCACAGATGGCGTGATTGTTTATATAGAAAATCTCAGGAAATCTACAAAAGAATGCCACTAGAACTAAGTGAGTTCAGAAAGGTTGTGGGATACAAGGTTAGTATTCAGAAATCAATTGTATTTTCTGCATGATAGCAACAAACAATTGCAAATTTAAATTGAAAAAGCAGTATCATCTACAACTGTATCAAAATATTAGATTAGATATGTAAGGATGAATTTAACAACAAGATTTTGTAAACTTAACACTTCAAAACATTGCTAAAAATAACTCAGAAGGATATAATAAATTTTTTAAAATATACCTTGTTCATGGATCAGAAGACTTAATATTGTGAGGATCTTAACTGTCCCTCAAAGTATCTTTAGATTCAACACAATTGAAATTAAGATTCTGTATGTCTTTTTCTAGAAACTGGCAAGTTAATTCTAAAATGTATGTGGACAACCTCTAGGTCCATCCATGTTGCTACAAATGGCATTATTTCATTCTTTTCTATGGCTGAGTAATACTGTCATACTAAGTAAAGTAAGTCAGACAGAGAAAGACAAATATATGATACCACTTATATGTGGAATCTAAAAAAAGGGTACAAATGAACTAATCCACAAAGCAGAAATAAAGTTACAGATGTAGAAAACAAACTTATGGTTACCAGGTAAAGAGGAGGGAGGGATAAATTGGGAGGTTTGGATTGACATATATACACTACTAAACATAAAACAGATAACTAATAAGGACCTACTGTATAGCACAGGGAACTCTACCCAGTCCTCTGTAATGGCCTATATGGGAAAAAGAAACTGAAAAAGAGTGGATATATGTATATGTATAACTGATTCATTTTGCTGTACACCTGAAACTAACACAACATTGGAAATCAACTATACGCCAATAAAAATTTTTTAGAAATAAAATAAAATGTGTGTGGAAATGCAGGCCAGAACTAGGCTGAGATATATGCACACACTTGAGAGTGAGTTCCTCCTTGAATTTTGTGCCTCATTTGCCTCACCCTAGTCCCAGCCCTGTGAAAATGTGGAGGATCTAAAAGGGTGCAAGCACATTTTTCAAAAAGAAAAAGGTGGAGAACTTATTCCACTTGATTTCAGGATTAACTATAAAGCTGCAGTATGAAGACAGGGTAGCAATGGTGTGAAGATGAACATAAAGGCCAATTGAACAGAATAAAGAGTCCAGGAGAAGACCCAAATTCTGAAGGCCAATTGATTTTCAGCAAAGGATTCAAAGGGGAAAGGATACTATTTCCAACAAATGGTGCAGAAGCAATTAAATATCCATGGGTAAAAATAAAATAAAATAAAATAATTGAACTCAACCCTTACCTCACACCATATACTAACATTAACCATCAATATACACAACAGTATAAATGAATCTCAAAATCACTGGGCCACGTGAAATAAGCTGGAAAAAAAAAGAATAATCTGTATTTTATTAATCCATTGATATAAAATTCTGGAAAATGCAAAGTAATCTATAGTGACAAAACAGATTAGAGGTTGCCTGAGATCAGGTGGAGAGAGAAATTTACTACAGAGGGGCATGAAGAAACTCTTATGGGTAATATAAATGTGCATTATCATGACTGTGGTGATAGTTTTACAAGTAAATATGTCAAAACTCGAAATTGTAACTCATCAAATTATGCAGTATTTTTAATGTCAATTATACTTCAAAAATTTTTCAAAATAATAAGAGTATGAGCAAGTGAGCTAGAATGCCTGGGTTCAAAGCCAGAGCACCCTACATAAACTACCAGTCACCTCACTCACACCCTAAAATATCCATCTCCCTTTCCCGGCTTTAAATGCTTGCCAGGAGCTTGCTCTTGGGCTAGTCATTTGCCCTCTTTGTACATCAGTTTGGTCAGCAGTATCTGTCAGCCCCACCTTCAAAATCTGAGCACGTCTCACCTCCTATGCTCATATCACCCCAGACCAAGCCACCATCATCTCTAATTAAAGGCCTTAATTTTTAAACTTTTTTTCACCCCCCCCCCTCCAGTGTATTTTCAACACAGAAGTCAGGGTGGGCCTTCTAAAGCATAATTCAGATCACATGACTCGTCAGCTCAAAATGTCCCAATGGCTCCTCAGCTCACTCAGAGTAAAATCCAAAGTCCTTGTAGCAAGAGATGCAGCAGAATCTCTTCACACCCACCCTCACATATGGCCACCTTCTACTCCAAGTCACTGGAGTAGATGACTGTCCATAATTTCATGTCCTGTTGTCACCACACTTTCCGGTCCTAGTTGCTGTGACTGCTTCTCACCTGGGGTATGCACCCCTCCCAGGGCTGTGTCATGTGAGCTGAGATACAAAAATCTAATGGATGATAGAGCCCTTCTTCCTGAAGCCAATATTTGGGGGAGGAAATGGCATTTTATATTAAACTGACCCATTAGGCTAAACTGGAATTTCCCTTGGAGGCACCAAGCTTTAATGATATGAAATTCCACAGTGAAGTGCCTGGTGCATATGCAGATGGGCCAAGGGAAATGACTGAGAATCAATTTCTTAACTCCAAACATTTTCACCCACAAGGAAGATATAAAAAGTCCAGAAGAGTCAAAATTGAAGGAAAGAGGATTTAGTGAGGAACACTTCTTTGAGGGGAAGAGAGAATTTGGATATGCTTCCACTGTGTGTAAGAGGAAGGAGGGTGCCCACCCTTTCCCTGAAAGTCTTCTTGGAGGGGTTTCACAGGAGGGTCATCAAAGACACCCACAGAATAGAGCCAGAGCCTTGAACAAGCAGGATTTTTTCGGTTTAATCATAAAAGCTACTTAATGTTGTTTTTCCATTGGCCTTTTGACCCTGATCATTCCCTTCTATTGGATGAAAATTAGGCAAAGTTTCATGACTTTTCAGTTCATTAAACAAGGTTAATAGAAAATTCTATTTAAGTTGCAAAACCATGTTTTGATGCAGATACTTAAATAATCTAATCCAATAGAATAACTGGAATATTTACTTGCTTTGGTGCAGAAATTTTGACCCTTAAAAGGCATAAATCAATAATGTATCTCCCATTAAGGTAGGGCTGGGCTGGCTCAAAAGCAGTACTATGTGGAAATAACACAGGCTTTGAAATGAGATCAACTTGAGCTCAAAATTCCAGCTTGTCTTTATACCTTAGACCTTTTCAGAGCCTCGATTTTATTATCTGTACTCTGGTCTTAACAATGTATTTCTTAGAGGGTTGTTGTAAAGATCCAGTCATATAACAAAAGACAAACATTTGCACAAAGGACGGAAGCAACCAAGTCACAAAATTAGAAACAGGCGTGACCAACCAATAAATGTTCAAAGTGTTTGACTTGACGAATAAGCAAGGAAATGCAAATTAAAACAAGGCATATTTTCATCCAAAATATTGGTAAAAATGAAAAAACAATATATATTTGTTTATGTAGGTTATATTCACGTTCACAAGACATAATAAGGGTGGGATGAGACAGGCACTCTGAAAAAAGGAGCTCAGCTCTTTGGGAGCTCCCATACCCTGAAGCAATATTTTTACTATCATAAGAAATCAGAGAGACATCCGCAGATCTAGGTATAATGATGTTGATCACAGTATTATTTGCAATAGCATTAACTAACCTACGTTTCCAAAAACGGTGAAGATTTACATAAATTATGATTCCTCCAAGTGACAGACTACTGCAAGCCTATTAAATATTATCCCAAATGCTATTTACTGAGCTGATAAAATGTTAATGATATATTATTAATTTAAAACAGTAGGACATAACACTGAACCAAACAGGAAAACCTCAATTTGGCAAAATAAGCTACATATATAAGGCTGTTAGAAAAGCTAATTTTATTGATTTTGTACATTGATTTTTTTGGGTATTTTGTTTTACTATTGTAGAAGAATCAGAAAGAATTAGAACAATTTTTCTGCACTTTCCTTCTACCCCTGTACCCCCTCTCCGCCATGCACCACACATACCCACACAGAGGTCAGCAATACCTTATGCTCTAGGAAGTTTGTGCTGTTCTTCCTCCCGAGATATTTTCTTTCAGTACAGGTGAACTGACAATAATGGCTGGCTGGAAAGCCCTCTGTGGCTCGGAGAGTGGAGGTGGTCAAAGTAGCCTTAGCCAGGAAGCTTCCAGTAGATATAGAGGTGACAGAAGAAAGGCTTGTGGTCTACCCATCCCTGATCCACATTAGTCGCAGGGTGAGATATCAGAGAGAAATGGCTGGTGGCCATTTAGGAAGGCTCGGTCCCAAGCATGGGGTGTCTCAGGCTCAGAAAAAAAATCACCATCCCTAAGCAAGTGAACTGGGACTTCCAAGTTCTCCGAGTGTCCACGGAGATCTTTCTATGATTGACCTTGACAGTGTAAAACCCAGGGACCTTTACACAACTTCCTGAGGACAAGGAGGAAGCTATCCTTTTATAATGGCTTCAAATTTCTTGCAATCTCTTTAAATGGGATTTCATGGGCAGATGTCATTTGTTTTGTCTATAAAGCATCCAAAGCAGGGCCTGGCACACAGTAGGTACTCAACAATGCGAGTCTCCTTGCTTCTGAGGACAAACCACCTGGCTCACTGTTTTTGCAATGCCCCACAGCAAACAAGCAGAGATCTGAGGGTAGGGAGGAGGTTGTTTAGAACTCCTTGGCCTCACAAGGTGGGATCCTCAGCAATTCTTGACCAGGAGGCCAACTCTACACCTGGCCAGGAGTACTGCCAGACACGATGGAGGCAGCATCTGGTCCTCAGTCTCTCATTGCCATGGTAACTGACAAGCCAGTCTCCAAGGCTGCAGGAAACTACGTCACAGCTCTGATCACTGACAATTAAAGGGTTCCCTCCCCTTTCTGAAACTGCACAATACTCACTTTGGATTCTTCAACCAGCTCTAAGACACAGGCTGCCTCAGTGCACGTACCCTCTGGTTTGAGACAGCGGTAAAAAGAACCAAAGCTGAGTCTACTGTCTCTATGAGCCCTCACACATAATTTAAGACACCTCACAAGAAGCTCTGGTGGCTTGAATTTTCTCCTGCCTCCATTTCTGCTTTCATGTTCCAGTTTTGAAAGGACTCTCCCTGGGAGCTCCTACAGGAGCTGCACATGAAAGCAGCAGCCCTGTCTTTGCATATGTGTGTGTGTGTGTGTGTGTGTGTGTGTGTGTGTACACACACGCTTGCTTCTCACTTCTCTGTGTGATGCCTGATGATTATCCAGCCTGGCAAAGGAGGTGTAATAACAGGGTAGAAGGCACAGATTATAGGGTCTTTCTGGCACAAGCAACGAGTTCATCTGAATCCACCAGAATCCATTTGTGGGAAGAGAGATGGATAGGAATGCAGAAAGGTAGAGACGCTAACCTTTAGTTTTCAGATATATTTAATGCAAGTGGTAATTAAAGCCATTTTTATAACTCCCTAAGTGTCAGCACTCCCTTTCCCAAGCATTCTTCTGTCAAAACTCTGCAAAATAACAATATACTTGTTAGAAACAATTGACTCACGTCTAAAACATGGAGTCTGATTCCACAGCAATGGGGTCTGGTTGAGCCATTCTGTCTGCAGGGAGTTAACTTGCTTGCAAATTGCAGAGGATCTGGAGTGGCTCCTAGAATCATTGCCTAGCTGTAGTTTAGTAATCCAGGCACACATTTCCTACCCAGGATAATATAAGCTCTCTGAGGGTGAGGAGCATATCTCTCTAATTCTCATAAGCACCCACAGTGCCTCATAGGTGTTTGGTACATGGATGCTAAATGAATGATAGATGGTCAAGAGTTACAGATCCAGGAAGGGAAATGGGACACAGAGGAAGAAGTTCAGGACTACTGAAGAATCACAGCCTGAGTTCTCTAGGGTATTGGAAGAAGGAAAGTTTATGGAAGGAATCAATAGGTACTGCAAAGTAGGGAGAGGGTAATTTGATCTGAGTCTTAAAGGATGCATAGGAGTTTGAAAGACAGAGATAGGGAGAACTAGAGCCCCAGCAAGCTAAAACACAGTTATAAATGCTGCAATTCAAGTTCATCCAGGAGATGAATTAAGCTATGTCACCAACCCCCTGCACTCCTCATAATGACATGCACTGACCTGTTATCAAGTCCTTAAATCTGGATGCTTCCTTGATTAAGTTCCAAAAACAAACTTGCCCATAGAACATTAGTTGATTGTTAATAAGAAGAGCTATCGGGCTTCCCTGGTGGCGCAGTGGTTGAGAGTCCGCCTGCCGATGCAGGGGTCACGGGTTTGTGCCCCGGTCCGGGAAGTTCCCACATGCCGAGGAGCGGCTGGGCCCGTGGGCTGTGGCCGCTGGGCCTGCACGTCTGGAGCCTGTGCTCCACGACGGAAGAGGCCACAGCAGTGAGAGGCCCACGTACTGCAAAAAAAAAAAAAAAAGAAGAGCTATCTTTTAAGAGTTCCTGCTCTATGCCAGACCCTGTGAAGGGTCATTTCTGGTGAGTTATCTCATTTAGTCTTCATAAATTTCCCATGAGGTGTTTATCACAAACCCTACTGAGTACATGAGGAGAATAAAGTTCAAGGAAGGAAGCAAAACAATTTGCCCAAAGTCAAACAAGTGGTCAGCACTGGAGTCAAATCCTATCCATGGTGTGTTCCCAAAGGCTGATCTAAAACACAATGGTACCTCGCTGCTTTCTCAACACTGTTCTCCAAAGGCACTATCTGTGTAGCCCCAAGTACCCCCACATGGGGCTTTGAAAAGGGCTGAAGAATGATATTACACAACAAAAATTTCTTCATCTACCTATAACCATAAGTGTTAACTCTCATAGATTCCTTTTGGGCTGAGAAAGGAAAATAGATACATTCTGATTAACAAACGGAAGTACATTTCTAGTAAACATGGTTTGTTCCTTTCAGATACTACTCATGTGACATGGATTATATTTGCGTGGGCTTTTCCAGGATTCTTTCACCTTTTCCATAGGAAATTTTATTTTATTTTTTAAATTTATTTTAATGAAAAAAATTTTTTTTAGCTAAATTGGGTCTTCGTTGCTGCGTGTGGGCTTTCTCTAGTTGCGGAGAGAGGGGGCTACTCTTCGTTGTGGTGCGCGGGCTTCCCACTGCAGTGGCTTCTCTTGTTGCGGAGCAGGGGTTCTAGGCGCACGGGTTTCAGTAGTCGTGGCATGCAGGCTCAGTAGCTGTGGCTCACGGGCTCTACAGTGCAGGCTCAGTAGTTGTGGTGCACAGGTGCTCTGCGGCATGTGGGATCTTCCCGGACCAGGGCTCGAACCCGCGTCCCCTGCATTGGCAGGCAGATTCTTAACCACCACCAGGGAAGTCCCATAGGAAACTTTAAAAATAAGTAGCTGATATGGAAAATAACATAAAGGGAAGAAATTTAATAATAAATAATAAAAATTTTATAATAAGCCTTTCCACACAAGATTACATTTACTTCCAGATTATTTTTAAAAAGTCAAATATTGCTGGAATTCAGTCATGTATTTAGCATTCAATTAGTGCTGAGTGTGAAGAGGAAAGGTGAGAGAGGGGCAGTGTGGCATAGGGAATATATTTATTTTCTTTATATAAATTTATTTATCTATTTATTTATGTTTTTATTTTTGGCTGCTTTGGGTCTTCGTTGCTGCTCACGGGCTTTCTCTAGTTGCAGTGAGGGGGAGCTACTCTTTGTTGCAGTGGCTTCTCTTGTTGCGGAGGACGGGTTCTAGGCATGTGGGCTTCACTAGTTGTGGCTCGCGGGCTCTGGAGCACAGACTCAGTAGTTGTGGCACATGGGCTTAGTTGCTCTGTGGCATGTGGTATCTTCCCAGACCAGGGCTTGAACCTGTGTCCCCTGCATTGGCAGGCGGATTTTTTTTTTTTTTTTTTTGCGGTATGCGGGCCTCTCACTGTTGTGGCCTCTCCCATTGCGGAGCACAGGCTCCGGACGCGCAGGCTCAGCGGCCATGGCTCACAGGCCCAGCCGCTCCGCGGCATGTGGGATCCTCCCAGACCGGGGCACGAACCCGCATCCCCTACATCGGCAGGCGGACTCCCAACCACTGCGCCACCAGGGAAGCCCGGCAGGCGGATTCTTTTTCTTTTAATTATTTGGTTTTTGTTTTAATTTTTGAATTTCATTTTATTTACTTTTTATACAGCACGTTATTATTAGTCATCAGTTTTACACACATCAGCGTATACATGTCAGTCCCAATCGCCCAGTTCATCACACCAGCAACCCCAACCCCCACGGCATTCCCCACTTGGTGTCCATACGTTTGTTCTCTACATCTGTGTCTCAACTTCTGCCCTGCAAACCAGTTCATTTGTACCATTTTTTTAGGTTCCACGTATACGCGTTAATATACGATATTTACTTTTCTCTTTCTGACTTACATCACTCTGTGTGACAGTCTCTAGATCCATCCACGTCTCAACAAATGACCCAATTTCGTTCCTTTGTATGGCTGAGTAATATTCTATTGTATATATATACCACTTCTTCTTTATCCATTTGTCTGTCGATGGGAATTTAGGTTGTTTCCATGACCTGGCTATAGTAAACAGTGCTGAAATGAACACTGCAGTGCATGTGTCTTTTTTTTTTTTTTTTTTTTTTTTTTGCGGTACGCAGGCCTCTCACTACTGTGGCCTCTCCCGTTGCAGACCACAGGCTCCAGACACGTAGGCTCAGCGGCCATGGCTCACGGGCCCAGCCACTCCGCAGCATGTGGGATCTTCCCGGACCGGGGCACGAACCCGTGTCCCCTGCATCGGCAGGCGGACTCTCAACCACTGCGCCACCAGGGAACCCCGCATGTGTCTTTTTGAATTATGGTTTTCTCAGGGTGTATGCCCAGTAGTGGGACTGCTGGATCATATGGTAATTCTATTTTTAGTTTTTTAAGGAAGCTCCATACTGTTCTCCATAGTGGCTGTATCAATTTACATTCCCACCAACAGTGCAAGAGAGTTCCCTTTTCACCACACCCACTCCAGCATTTGTTGTTTGTAGATTTTCTGATGATGCCCATTCTAACTGGTGTGAGGAGATACCTCATTGTAGTTTTGATTTGTATTTCTCTAATGATTAATGATGTTGAGCAGCTTTTCATGTGCTTCTTGGCCATCTGTATGTCTTCTTTGGAGAAATGTCTATTTAGGTCTTCTGCCCATTTTTGGATTGGGTTGTTTTTTTAATATTGAGCTGCACGAGCTGTTTATATATTTTGGAGATTAATCCTTTGTCTGTTGATTCATTTGCAAATATTTTCTCCTATTCTGAGGGTTGTTTTTCGTCTTATTTATGGTTTCCTTTGCTGTGCAAAAGCTTTGAAGTTTCATTAGGTCCCATTTGTTTATTTTTGTTTTTATTTCCATTACTCTAGGAGGTGGATCAAAAAAGATCTTGCTGTGATTTATATCAAAGAGTGTTCTCCCTATGTTATCCTCTAAGAGTTTTAGTGTCCAGTCTTACATTTAGGTCTTGAATCCATTTTGAGTTTATTTTTGTGTATGGTGTTAGGGAGTGTCCTAATTTCATTCTTTTAAATGTAGATGTCCAGTTTTCCCAGCACCATTTATTAAAGAGACTGTCTTTTCTCCATTGTATATCCTTGCTTCCTTTGTCATAGATTAGTAGACCACAGATGCGTGCGTTTATCTCTAGGCTTTCTATCTTGTTGCATTGATCTATATTTCTGATTTTGTGCCAGTACCATATTGTCTTGATTACTGTAGCTTTGTAGTATAGTCTGAAGTCAGGGAGTCTGATTCCTCCAGCTCTGTTTTTTTCCCTCAAGACTGCTTTGGCTATTAGGGGTCTCTTGTGTCTCCATACAAATTTTAAGATTTTTTGTTCTAGTTCTGTAAAAAAATGTCATTGGTAATTTGATAGGGATTGCATTGAATCTGTAGATTGCTTTGGGTAGTATAGGCATTTTCACAGTATTGATTTTCCAATCCAAGAACATGGTATATCTCTCCATCTGCTGGTATCATCTGTAATTTCTTTCATCAGTGTCTTACACTTTTCTGCATACAGGTCTTTTGTCTCTCTAGGTAGGTTTATACCTAGATATTTTATTCTTTTTGTTGCAATGGTAAATGGGAGTGTTTCCTTAATTTCTGTTTCAGATTTTTCATCATTAGTGTATATGAATGCAAGAGATTTCTGTGCATTAATTTTGTATCCTGCAACTTTACCAAATTTATTGATTAGCTCCAGTAGTTTTCTGGTAGCATCTTTAGGATTCTTTATATATAGTATCATGTCATCTGCAAAAAGTGACATTTTTACTTCTTCTTTTCCAATTTGTATTCCTATTATTTCTTTTTCTTCTCTGATTGCCGTGGCTACGACTTCCAAAACTATGTTGAATAACAGTAGTGAGAGTGGACATCCTTGTCTTGTTCCTGATCTTAGAGAAAATGCTTTCAGTTTTTCACCATTGAGAATGATGTTTGCTGTGGGTTTGTGGTATATGGCCTTTATTATTGTAGAGGTAGGTTCCCTCTATGCCCACTTTCTGGATAGTTTTTATCATAAATGGATGTTGAATTAGTAAAAAGCTTTTTATGCATCTATTGAGATGATCATATGGTTTTTCTCCTTCAATTTGTTAGTATGGTGTATCACATTGATTGATTTGCATATATTGAAGAATCCTTGCATCCCTGGGATAAATCCCACTTGATCATGGTGTCTGATCCTTTTAATGTGTTGTTGGATTTTGTTTGCTAGTATTTTGTTGAGGATTTTTGCATCTATATTCATCAGTGATATTGGTCTGTAATTTTCTTTTTTTGTGGTATCTTTTCCTGGTTTTGATATCAGCATGATGGTGGCCTCGCAGAATGTGTTTCGGAGTGTTCCTTCCTCTGCAATTTTTTGGAAGAGTTTGAGAAGGATGGGTGTTAGCTCTTCTCTAAATATTTGATAGAATTCACCTGTGACGCCATCTGGTCCTGGACTTTTGTTTGTTGGAAGATTGTTAATCATAGTTTCAATTCATTACTTGCGATTGGTCTGTTCATATCTTCTATTTCTTCCAGGTTCAGTCCTGGAAGTTTATACCATTCTAAGAATTTCTCCATTTCTTCCAGGTTGTCTATTTTATTGGCATAGAGTTGCTTATAGTAGTCTCTTAGGATGCTTTGTATTTCTATGATGTCTGTTGTAACTTCTCCGTTTTCGTTTCTAATTTTATTGATTTGAATCCTCTCCCTCTTTTTCTTGATGAGTCTGGCTAAAGGTTTATCAATTTTGTTTATCTTCTCAAAAAACCAGCTTTTAGTTTTATTGATCTTTGCTATTGTTTTCTTTGTTTCTATTTCATTTATTTCTGCTCTGTTCTTTATTTCTTTCCTTCTGCTAACTTTGGGTTTTGCTTGTTCTTCTTTCTCTAGTTCCTTTAGGTGTAAGGTTAGATTGTTTACTTGAGATTTTTCTTGCTTCTTGAGGTAGGCTTGTATAGCTATAAACTTCCCTCTTAGAACTGCTTTTGCTGCAGCCCATAGGTTTTGGATCGTCATGTTTTCATTGTCATTTGTCTCTAGGTATTTTTTGATTTCCTCTTTGATTTCTCCAGTGATCTCTTGTTTATTTAGTAATGTATTGTTTAGCCTCCATGTGTTTGTGTTCTTTACGTTTTTTTCCCTGTAATTCATTTCTAATCTCATAGTGTTGTGGTCAGAAAAGTTGCTTGATATGATTTCAATTTTCTTAAATTTACTGAGGCTTGATTTGTGACCCAAGATGTGATCTATCCTGGAGAATGTTCCATGCACACTTGAGAAGAAAGTGTAATCAGCTGTTTTTGGATGGAATGTCCTATAAATATCAATTAAAGCTATCTGGTCTATTGTGTCATTTAAAGCTTCTGTTTCCTTATTTATTTTCATTTTGGATGATCTGTCCATTGGTGTAAGTGAGGTGTCAAAGTCCCCCACTATTATTGTGTTACTGTTGATTTCCTCTTTTATAGCTGTTAGCAGTTGCCTTATATATTGAGGTGCTCCTATGTTTGGTGCATATATATTTATAGTTGTTCTATCTTCTTCTTGGATTGATCCCTTGATCATTATGTAGTGTCCTTCCTTCTCTCTTGTAACATTCTTTATTTTAAAGTCTATTTTATCTGATATGAGTATTGCTACTCCAGCTTTCTTTTGATTTCCATTTGCATGGAATATCTTTTTCCATCCCCTCACTTTCCATCTGTATGTGTCCCTAGGTCTGAAGTGGGTCTCTTGTAGACAGCATATATATGGGTCTTGCTTTTGTATCCATTCAGCAAGCCTGTGTCTTTTGGTTGGAGCATTTAATCCATTCCCGTTTAAGGTAATTATCAATATGTATGTTCCTATGACCATTTTCTTAGTTGTTCTGGGTTTGTTTTTGTGGGTCATTTTCTTCTCTTGTGTTTTCCACTTAGAGAAATTCCTTTAGCATTTGTTGTAGAGCTGGTTTGGTGGTGTTGAATTCTCTTAGCTTTTGCTTGTCTGTAAAGCTTTTGACTTCTCCATCGAATCTGAATGAGATCCCTGCCGGGTAGAGTAATCTTGGTTGTAGGTTCTTCCCTTTCATCACTTTAAGTATATCATGCCACTCCCTCTGGCTTGTATAGTTTCTGCTGAGAAATCAGCTGTTAACCTTATGGGAGTTCCCTTGTATGTCATTCGTTGTTTTTCCCTTGCTGCTTTCAGTAATTTTTCTTTGTCTTTAACTTTTGCCAGTTTGATTACTATGTGTCTCGGCATGTTTCTCCTTGGGTGTATCCTGTATGGGACTCACTGCGCTTCCTGGACCTGGGTGGCTATTTCCTTTCCCATGTTAGGGAAGTTTTCAACTATAATCTCTTCAAATATTTTCTTGGGTCCTTTCTCTCTCTCTTCTCCTTCTGGGACCCCTATAATGCGAATGTTGTTGCATTTAATGTTGTTCCAGAGGTCTCTTAGGCTGTCTTCATTTCTTTTCATTCTTTTTAATTTATTCTGTTCCATAGCAGTGAATTCCACCATTCTGTCTTACAGGTCACTTATCCGTTCTTCTGCCTCAGTAATTCTGCTATTGATTCCTTCTAGTGTACTTTTCATTTAAGTTATTGCATTGTTCATCTCTGTTTGTTTGTTCTTTAATTCTTCTAGGTCTTTGTTATACATTTCTTTCGTCTTCTTGATCTTTCCCTCCATTCTTTTTCCGAGGTCCTGGATCATCTTCACTATCATTATTCTGAATTCTTTTTCTGGAAGGTTGCCTATCTCCACTTCATTTAGTTGTTTTTCTGGGGTTTTATCTTGTTCCTTCATCTGGTACATAGCCCTCTGCCTTTTCATCTTGTCTGTCTTTCTGTGAATGTGGTTTTCGTTTCACAGGCTGCAGGATTGCAGTTCTTGCTTCTGCTGTCTGCCTTCTGGTGGATGAGGCTATCTAAGAGGCTTGTGCAAGTTTTCTGATGGGAGGGCCTGGTGGTGGGTAGAGCTGACTGTTGCTCTGGTGGGCAGAACTTAATAAAACTTTAATCCGTTTGACTGCTGATGGGTGGGGCTGGTTCCCTCCCTGTTGGCTGTTTGGCCTGAGGCAACCCAACACTGGAGCCTACCTGGGATCTTTGGTGGGGCTAATGGCAGACTCTGGGAGGGCTTACGCCAAGGCGTACTTCCCAGAACTTCTGCTGCCAGTGTCCTTGGTCCCACGGTGAGCCACAGCCACCTCCCGGGCAGGCAGATTCTTAACCAATGTGCCACCAGGGAAGTCCAGGGAATATATTTCTTAAATTTGGAATCATTCACACCTAAGTTCAAATCCTGATTCTGCCACTTACTAAGTGATATTGAAAAGTCAATCCATTTCTCTGAGCCTCTGCTTCCTTATCTGTAAAATGGAATGATATAAGTTGAAGTACCTAGAAACTTGTCCTCCAACCCTTTCCCAACATTCACCCCCAGGGTCACCACATCCTCAAGGCAGCAGCATCTGACACCAATGAGCTCTCCCTCCTCTTTGAAATAATTTCTTAATTTGGCTTCCAGGACTCCACCCTCTCCCAACCATATCAATATTCATATTAAATTATCAAAGCACTTTAATTAAAACGTAGTGTCAAGAGAACTGGGGACATATGTATAACAGATTCACTTTGTTATAAAGGAGAAACTAACGCACAATTATAAAGCAATTATACTCCAATAAAGATGTTAAAAAAATTTTTAACCCCCCCCCCCGCAGTGTCCTAATGAATAAAATAGCAAGATCCAAGTAGGTAGGGCCTTCAAGAAACATACTTTAAAGAAACAAATAAGTTAAAAGGAAAGGAATGGAAAAAACTATATTAGGCTAACACTAATCAAAATAAATCTCCAGTAGCTTCAGTAATATCAGATAAAGTATATTTCAGAGCAGAGGGACAAAGAAGGTCATTCCATAATGATAACAGATCAATTAATCAACAGGACATAAAAATCTTAAACATTTATGCCTCTTGTAACAAAGCTTCAAAATATATTAAGCAACAACTGATAAAACTGCAAGGAGAAGTAGGCAAACTCAAAAGTAAAGTTGAATATTTTGATACCCCACTCTTAATAATTGATAGAACAAATAGACAAAATATAATCAACAATACGGACGACATAAACAGCACTATCAACAAAACTGACCCAATTGCCATTTATAGAATATTCCTCACAACAACAGATTACACATCCTTTGCAAGTGTACAAAATATATATATATTTATATCAGCAAAGACAATATATTGGATTATCAAATAAGTCTCAATAAATTTAGGAGGATTCAAGTAATATTCAAGAATTCAACTGGGCTTCCCTGGTGGCGCAGTGGTTGAGAGTTCACCTGCCGATGCAGGGGACACGGGTTCGTGTCCCGATCCGGGAAGATCCCACATGCTGCAGAGTGGCTAGGCCCGTGAGCCACAGTCACTGAGCCTGCACATCCGGAGCCTGTGCTCCACAACGGGAGAGGCCACAACAGTGAGAGGCCCGCATACCGCAAAAAAAAGAAGAAAAAAAAAAAAAAGAATTCAAGTAATTCAACTATGGTCCCTGACGACAATGGAGCTAAATTAAAAATCCATAAGAGAAAGATCGCTGAAAAATCTTCAAATATTTAGAGACTATTATAACACACATCTAAACAACCCATGGGTCAAGGAAGAAATCACCGAATAGCCAAAGCAATCTTGAGAACGAAAAATGGAGCTGGAGGAATCAGGCTCCCTGACTTCAGACTATACTACAAAGCTACAGTAATCAAGACAGTATGGTACTGGCACAAAAACAGAAATAGAGATCAATGCGACAGGATAGAAAGCCCAGAGATAAACCCACGCACATATGGTCACCTTATCTTTGATAAAGGAGGCAGCAATGTACAGTGGAGAAAGGACAGCCTCTTCAATAAGTGGTGCTGGGAAAACTGGACTGGTATATGTAAAAGTATGAGATTAGATCACTCCCTAACATCATACACAAAAATAAACTCAAAATGGATTAAAGACCTAAATGTAAGGCCAGAAACTATCAAACTCTTAGAGGAAAACATAGGCAGAACACTCTATGACATAAATCACAGCAAGATCCTTTTTGACCCACCTCCTAGAGAAAGGGAAATAAAAACAAAAATAAACAAATGGGACCTAATGAAACTTAAAAGCTTTTGCACAGCAAAGGAAACCATAAACAAGACCAAAAGACAACCCTCAGAATGGGAGAAAATATTTGCAAATGAAGCAACCGACAAAGGATTAATCTCCAAAATTTACAAGCAGCCCATGCAGCTCAATAACAAAAAAAAAAACCCCAATCCAAAAGTGGGCAGAAGACCTAAATAGACATTTCTCCAAAGAAGATATACAGATTGCCAACAAACACATGAAAGAATGCTCAACATCATTAATCATTAGAGAAATGCAAATCAAAACTACAATGAGATATCATCTCACACCGGTCAGAATGGCCATCATCAAGAAATCTAGAAACAATAAATGCTGGAGAGGGTGTGGAGAAAAGGGAACACTCTTGCACTGCTGGTGGGAATGTGAATTGGTACAGCCACTATGGAGAACAGTATGGAGGTTCCTTAAAAAACTAAAAATAGAACTACCATATGACCCAGCAATCCCACTACTAGGCATATACCCTGAGAAAACCATAATTCAAAAAGAGTCATGTACCAAAATGTTCATTGTAGCTCTATTTCCAATAGCCAGGAGATGGAAACAACCTAAGTGTCCATCATCGGATGAATGGATAAAGAAGAAGTGGCACATATATACAATGGAATATTACTCAGCCATAAAAAGAAACGAAATTGAGTTATTTGTAGTGAGGTGGATGGACATAGGGTCTATCATACAGAGTGAAGTGAGTCAGAATGAGAAAGACAAATACTGTATGCTAACACATATATATGGAATTTAAGAAAAAGAAAAATATCATGAAGAACCTAGGGGTGAGACAGGAATAAAGACACAGACCTACTAGAGAATGGACTTGAGGATATGGGGAGGGGGAAGGGTAAGCTGTGACAAAGCGAGAGAGTGGCATGGACATATATACACTACCAAACGTAAAATATATAGCTAGTGGGAAGCAGCAGCATAGCACAGGGAGATCAGCTCGGTGCTTTGTGACCACCTAGAGGGGTGGGATAGGGAGGGTGGGAGTAAGGGAGACGCAAGAGGGAAGAGATATGGGAACATATGTATATGTATAACTGGTTCACTTTGTTATAAAGCAGAAACTAACCCACCATTGTAAATTAATTATACTCCAATAAAGATGTAAAAAAAAAGAAGAAATCAAAAGGTAATATAGAAAGTATTTTGAACTGAATAACAATGAAAATAGAGCATATCAAAATTTAGGAGATGCCATTAAATCACTTAAAAGGAAGTTTAAAGCAGTAAAGAAAAATAAAGTTCTCAAATCAATGATTTCAGCTCCCCCCCCACCAGGAAGCTATAGATATAGATGGCAAATAAACACCTGGAAAGATGCTTAGTATCGTTAGTCATTAGGGAAATGAAAACTACAGCCATAATGAGGTGCCATTAGACACCACTACAGTGGCTAATATCAAAAACCCTGATCAAACCAGGTACTGAAGAAGATGTGGAACAACTGGAATTCTCTTATAACCCGGAAGTTTCTTAAAGAATTCAACGTACATCTGCCATGCAACATTGCAATTCCACTTGTAAATGTGTACCCAAGAAAAATGAAAGCTTTTGTACATACAACGACTTGTATATGAAGGTTCATAGCAGCCTTATTTGTAATCACCAAAAATCTCGAACAACCCAAATGCCCAGGAAGGGGTAAATGTATGTTCAAATTGTGGTGTAGGTCATACAACTGAACATGCCTCATCAATTAAAAGAACTATTGTTGTATATTGCAATATGGGTAAATCTCAAAATAATTATCTGAAGGGAAACAGCCATAGCAAAATAGAAGAAAAGAAGAGTATGTACTCTGTGATTCCACTTACATAAAACTCTAGAAAATACAAATAATCCGTAGAGCCAGAAACACACTACCTGGGGAGTGGGGAAGGTAGGACAGGGGTGGGTATTACAAAGGGGCATAAAGACACTGTTGTGGTGATGTATATGTTCACCAACTTCATTGTGGTTACATTTTCACAGGTGTATACATATGGCAAAGAAAAATCGTACATTTAAATATGTGTGTTTATTGTATGCGAATTAAACCTCAATAAAGTGGTTAATTTTTAAGTAAAAAATAGACTTGAAAAGTGATGCTCAAAAACAGTGCCTGGCTGCATCTAATGCCTGATAAACAGCAGCTCCTATTCTTCATTCTGGGTTCTCAGTGGGCTACAGCACTGGCTAAGATGTGGTCCCTGTCCTCAAGGACTCCTCAGTGGGGCTGGGGAGAGAAACAAGTGAATCGATTACAATAAACATAATTGTTTTGGAGTGTTGCTAAATGAAATTTGCAGATGGTAAATGGTACAGGGACTTAATATCTGAACAGAATTGGAATCTTCAAAATGAAAGGAAGAAAAAAAATTAAATCTTTACCCTCCCTCTCTTCCTCTGTGCCACAAATAGAGATTTCTTAAAGCTATTTGATTCAGCATGCAAATCATGGTCTATTTATTCTTGTTTTCTTCGATTAGTATATTAGCATTTCTCTCCCCTACATTATGCATGTGTAGCCTAATCTCATTTTCATTTGCTTTAACTCACTGTGTGTTTGGGGGTAGAGATGGTTTGAAAGTCTAGAGTGATGTTCTCTGGACTGTTGACGGGAGTGGTCTCCTGTGGGGCAGGCCAAGGTCTGTACCCAGAGGGTCCTTATGGAATGTTTGTTGGTGGCAAACCAGTGAAGGTGATAAGGTGGGGGCCAGGGCCTGAGGGGCAACAACAGGAGAACACTCTGGGCAGAGGGGGCTATGAAGAGGTCCAGACACTGGGATGACCCTGCGCTTGGGGTGGCAGAGATGTCTTACGATACAGGCACAGCAGCTCTAGATGACAAGCAATGGCAGGAACTGAGACCAGAGAGGGCTCTGAAGTCAGCTCATGAACAGCCTCATAGACCACGTGGAGGAATCTGAACTCTATGTTATGGACCCTGGCAGCCCACCACCTGCCAAAGACCTATTCCAGCATACAGGTGAGCAGATGCCGAGAGAAAAAGCACATGAGTGTGTTTGAAACACAAATGCATGTGGCAGCCAGAGTGCACCACTTCATCCTTGGAAAGCACAGTATGCATCAGAGATGGAAGATGCCTGCAGGAGACAACTGTTTCTTGCTGTTTAGCTTATCCTTCCTCTTTGATCACAGAATCCTTTTTCCACAAAGCACCTACGAATTAGCAGAACACGTGTTCCCCCGAGCCCAGTGTGGAGACTGCTGCAGCAAGCCTGGCCAGTGCTTCCCCTGCCCTCCTCCCTGGCTGCTCCATCACCTGCCAATGGCCTATCCAGGGCACAGGGGAGCCTGTGTGCCTGAGAGGAAGAGCTTGTACCCCACAGGACTTGAAATGCAGGCACAGGAAAAGGAGATGCAATGGAACATGAGGTGCTGACAGCGGTAGCTCATGAAGCAGAATCACAGCTTTCTGAGTTCCTGAAGGATTGGGAGGTTATAAATGCCTCTTCCTCTACATGTAGGCAATTAAACAAGCAGAGTCAAGGTGAGGAAGCAGGAGGCAGATGCAGAGCAGGAGGCTTAACCCAGCACCTCCTCTGTGTGTGAGCCCCTCATGCTGGGGGCTCTAGGGAGCTTGACAGAAAGGAGGTCCAGCCCTCACTTATAGGCTGTTCGGGAAGCCAGGCACCTGCATCAAGGCCCCAACACAGCATAACTGGGGTGAGGAGTACAGGACGCCAGGAGAAGGAATAACCCTACTGGGAAATCCAGGAAGACCTTTTGGCACAGGCAACGTTTAGCAAAGTCTTGCAGGAAAGGTAAGTCCTTGATAGTCAGAGACAGGCATTCCAGGAATAAAGGAAAATCCTAGCAAAGGTCCAGAGCTAGGAGAGGAAAATAAATAGAGGAAACAACAAGTCACCCACTGCTTGCATGGATGAGCCATGGGAGAGTGGGCAGAGGGTAAGAAGTAAAAAGGCCTGGAAAGGTGTGATGGGGTCATCCTGGAGCAGGTTCTGAGGAAGGGAGCAGGACGTGGGCTTTTCTCCATTGGCTAGGGAGCCAACAAATAGGATGGAGACACCGGTTCCTGGGACTGGAGCACTGGGTGAGAAGCAGGTTAGGGGGAGGATCATGATTTCAGAGAGAGACGCACTGAGCTGGAGGTGGTCATGAGCCTTCCAAGTGGCTGAGTCCAGAAGGCATCTGGATCCGTGGGTCGGGAGCTCAGAGAACAAAGATATGGGATGTGGGGGTCATGGAGATAGGCTGGCAAGGAGGCAGGGAGTGAGGGCCTGCCGGATGTGACTCCTCCCTCCTAGAGCCCACCTCCCCCTGGGCCCCTGCTGAGCCACAGAACACAGCTCAGAGCATCACCTGCTGACAAAACCTAAGTGCAAGGGTTATGCATGTGCTTCTGCATTTCTTGAACCATTTCCATCAAAGCTTGCTTTTGTTTCTATGTCTGGGGGAACTAGTCTAACCATGAGAGCTGTCCAGTAACAAATGGAGTGTTTCAAGTCCCCTTCACAGATGGTTCTGGAAGAGGCTGGAGAGATAGACATATTCCATAAAAGAATTTCCTCCAAAAAGTTCCCAAGAGGCCAGGCTATGAGGCAGATGCGTCCTGCCTGGACACAGAGCCTCTCAGGGAGGGCATTCTCCACTGCGTCCTGACTCCACCCAGCACCGAGGACACCTGTGCATCCCTGGGTCAGAGCCACGTGGACAGGAAGCTCTCCAGACCAGCTGATAAAGAGGTTCTGGGAGCCAAAGTCAAGTCTGACTGGTCCTGAACTGGTAGCTTCCGATGAATGACCCAGAGCTGTCCCCTCCATCCCTGAGCCTCCCATCTTAATTGGTGCCTTTGTCTTTTCTCGGAGGCTGGCTGGGAAGTACTATTCAAAGCAACTTGTTCTACCCTATCCTAAGTACATTGACTTGCCTTCAACCAAACCTTTTTAAGAATCTGCTCTTTGCATGGGGTATTGGGGGTTCAGTGGTGAGCTGGATTCTGACCACATCCTCAAGGGACTCATGGCCTAGTGGCCACCTTGACTAATGTTCAAATTTGCTTTCCACACGTTCTTTTGAAGTCCCCATCCTCCTCCAAACTAACGTGTAATTTAATCAATCAATAAAAATAGAGTTTACACCCCAAAGCACACCTGCTTGCCAGTGTCCCCACAGTGGAGCCCAGAGACCTGTAGAACTTGTCAGTGAGGCTCACATACTCACCAACCTTTCTCTGTATCCAATTACCCCTTCTCCAAATAAAACAGGCTTGTAACATGCAACACCAATATTCACCGGTGAAGGGGTAGATATATTAAGAAAACCACTGCATGAAGAAAGCAAACAAAAATATGTGCCCTTGAATGTTTATCTTGAATACAGGAAAATATATTAAGAAAGTCAAATACCGAGAGAGAAACTGGAGGACAGAGCTTGTAAGGAATGAGGGAAGCAGGGGGTGGAGCCGGAGGACCGCCTTGGAGAAAAACGTGGTAGGAAGAGGCACAGACCTGAGCTCATCTGATGGACTGAACTTCCTCCAGAGAAGTGGGGAGCAGCTCAGGAAGAGGGAAGATGGGGCCCCGGTGTAGATGCTGGATTCTGGAGACCATGTTGGAGCTACCAAATGCCTGCTCCTCTTTTTTTCCTATTTTATTGTTTCCTAGCCATCACATATGATAAATGGAAAAGCAACTGGGAAAATATTTGTCTGTGGCTCTTTGAATAAAGCCTGGAAATCTAACTGTCATAAGAATAACAGGACTTGTTCCCAATGGGGCCATGCTGTAATAGGACACAGCAGTTCTGAATATGCCTAGCTCCTAAGGATAAGTCAATTTAGAGAACATCTTAGCCATTAACCAGAGGCCACACTGGGGTCTAAGGGTCAAAGCTTTACAAAAGGACCCACCTTTAGATCACAGGCTTCAGGAATGTCCACGAGCTGACACCAAGGCCAGCCCAAGAGTGTCCCTGTCAGTATGCATACCTGAGCCCTACTGACTGACCTTACTGAATTAGACCCTGACCACAGGTTAAGGATCGCTGTCAGGGCCACATGCATGATGGTGTCCTTTGGTGGAAAGGGCTCTGGAACCAGACAGTCATCATACAGAATCCCAGATGCACCACTCAATAGCTGTATGACCTTGAGCAAGTGATTTAACCTCTTGAGCCTCCCTTTTCCCATCTGCAAAATGAGGACGGTAATAACTGACATACAGGGTTGTTGATGAGGATAAGGATGTTAACAAACACAAGATGCCCTGACAAGTGCTTGGCCTCCCCATAGAAAAGGAAACCAAGAAAGAGAGAGGTCACTTCTGGAGGACACATTTATCCCAGGGACAGTCACATGACTGGTGTCCCAGCTCACAGTGCAGTGCACTGATGACTGGGGTGGAACACAGCCATCCTCTTGGGTGAGGCTGTTCCAGTGTGACTCTGACAGGTGGGCCCACACCTGATGCCTCCCAGTGGCATTAAGTCCTGGGTTCCAGCTGCCCCAGCAATGCTCTGGGGGCACTTCACATTGGCTAGTGTTAACCCCAGCCCTCGAAAGGGAATAAGAAGGACAGACAAGAGGGCCCTGGGAGTGGGTCGGGATGTAGGGGAGGAAAAAGGAAATAAGTTAGAAATGTAAAAATAGAGCACTTTTTGAAGACTGGCAATAGAGAAACACTGGCTATCCAATTTGGAGGAGCCGCCCTAAAATAAAGCCAGCACTAGATGTTTGCCTTAAGTGGTACATAGAATGCATCCTTCCCCCAAAACAAAAGAAACCTATAAAGACGATGGCAAAGCGCAGAGGATCAAACTTCCCAGGGACCATGGGGGACTCTGTCAGGCTCTGAAGAAAGGGGAGGCGGCTGTCATGTCCCTTCTCCTAATCACCAGCACAACCATCCGCAACCCAAGGGAAAGGGACAGTTACCTCGCATGTCTCCCACTGGCCCGTGTAGACATGGCGCTAATAAGATTTGAATTTATGGACAAACCTCGAAAAGTGGGCCTTGCAAGCAGTTACTATCAGATACTACCTGAAAAATTATAAAATCAGCCACCCCAAGCTCTTTCAGCCATAGTAGCACTGAGCCGATGAAGAAACACACATCATAAAAGCATAAATTACCTGCACAATAAACCTTGCATCTTCTAGTATGTGGCCATTAGAAATCAATCAGTTAATTTAGGAGCAACGGAAGGCCACAGGGCTGATGAAAGCCTGTGCCAGGAAGCACTTTCTATAGTCAGCTGTTAACAGCTGGCTAGGGTCACCAGGCTGCCCTGGTGGGTGCTTCCTGAATGGATGTGCGGGCAGAGGGCATGGCATCACAGGCCACTCCCGTGTAATGTCTGCAGCGTGGAGGTGTCCAGGACAAGTTACGGTGTAATTGGTGGAGAGCAGACCAGGCTGCAGTGAAACCTTGGTGTGCCCATTCCTCCCAGGACCCAAACGAGTGGAATGGCCAGTCATGGGAGAGATTTCCCATTTACCCCCTTTAAATGGTTCCACTGAACCGTGCCCTGACCAGCTGCATGGGGGGTGTGCACACACATACACATACACACACACACCTATACACATACACATATACTCATACACATACTGACATGCACACATACACTTATGCACACACATCCACACTCTCACAAATATATAGTTACACACTCACACCCATGAACTCTTATATACACACCCTCACACAGAGGCACATAACACACATACCTTCAACCTCCTGCAGGAAATGCAGCCTCCATCCCCTCTGCATTCCTTTGCGCACCCCCTCTGCACCCCATTTTCTAACCCGCCCTCATCTCTCCGGTCTCTGACCCCTGACTGGCGACCTCCTCTCACCCTGTACATCTAATGCCTGACACCACTTCTCATTGACTCTTGACTTCCTCCTGGACTCAGATCTCCACTCTTCCCCTGGTTTCCACCTGCTCCGGCTGAGTATCTTGGCAAGTTCTGTCTACCTCTCTCACCTGTTGTCTTGCACGGTGGAGCCCTGGAATCTATTCCAGCACCAAGGATCACTCTGCACTTTCCCAAGGGGCAGGGGCTCAGTGCAGGCCACGCCCCTCACCATTCTGGGGCTCTTACCTCATTCACAAAGACCCAGTGGCTGTCCTTGGAAGCCAGGTTGGTCTCCACGGCCTGCAGAGAGAGAGAGAGAGAGAAAAAACATGACCAGAAGCAAGCCAGAAGCTGGCAGATGCACAGGATGACTGCCGAGACGGAGTCTGATAAACATTGTTTCTGGAAAATTTTTTCCGCACAAAACACGCCGTCCCCCTGGGGCCAGCTCTGGCTGCCTTAGCTACAAGATGCATCATTTGAACACGGATATCTGATTTCCTGCTGTTCTTCGGAGCTCTCATGCGCCAGTCCAGTTCCAGTAGGCATCACAGGGCCATGGGCGGGGACATCCTCCCATCTCTCCTCTTGCAGAATGCCTGCAAACACCTTTCTGGAGGGGTGCTCACGGGGGGAATGTCTCATTACTGCCTGAGGCTACAGAATCAGGAATCTGGAACAAGGGACTTACAGCAGCTTGTCCAGCCTAGCTAAACAACACCCAGGAAGATGGCAGCTCACAGCTGGGGCTCTGAGCTGCCTTGAGCTCTAAAGAACCCATCAAGGACCCTAGAACTGGCTCTTTTTTGCTCCAGGTCAGCGACCCCGATCCCCGTCATTCTCTCTTAGAGCATTTTGTTCTATTTCTTTATTGCACTTGCCGTGTCTGTACTTGAATAATTATCAGCTTATTTATTTTTTATTATCTATCTCCTTCACCAAGTTGGGGGTCTCCATGAGGTCAGGGGCCACATCTGTGGCTGTCACATTTGTGTCTCAAAACCTTACACTATAACCAGCACATAGTAGGTGTTCAATATACAAATGAATACTGTTGTTGAAGATATGAATGAAGTATAGGAGGGCGAAGCAGATAGGACCCAGTTACTTATTTTGTTTCTCATATGTTTTCATGAGTGCTCTTTCCTTTTTTAATTGGAAATCCAACAGACTGAAAAAGAGGAGGAACTGATAGTTTTCAAGCCTGTCCTGTAAAAATACTCACAGTTAGCACGAGCCAAATACTGCTGAGTGCCAGGCACTGTTCCAGGCCATCTACGAACCTGGGAGAGAGCTCAGATTGTAGTCCTCTTTTATTTTTACTTTTTCTGGTATTTTTAAATGTAATTTTTGTCACTCTTTTTATTTGCAAAAATACAGAAAAATTAAAATGTTCAAAATTATCCCATAAACCTGCCCCATTTTTTAATGCACTAAAGTAGTGAAAACACCCCATGTATCCCTCCAAATTCATCCCCCAGAGATTGTTCCAAATGGCCCCTTCCAGAAGTTTTCAGTCACACCTGCATGTATGTATCTACAAACACTTATCAGACAGATGTTTTTATTAAAATGGGATCATGAAATACACATCAGGTTACAACCATCATTTTTGACTTAGTGTATCAAAAATATCTTTCCTCTTCAGTACGCAGAGATCTGATCCATTCTTCTTAACAGATGAGTCACAGAGTGGTAAGGAGCCTCCCTGCTCCAGTAACCCAGCGGGCTGGGGGTCTGTGCTACCCCTTGGGGGGTTGACTACTGGCCACCCTGCATGATAGGGGGCACTCCAGACTGGAAGCGGTCATAGAATGGGACAGTGAAAACTGATGGCCAGTTACAGTCACCAGGGACAGTGCAGGTGAGCAAGAGAGGCTGGAATTGCTCTTTGCAGCCTCTGAGAGTTGACTTAGCACCAAAGGCTCCTGTACTCAGGGGAGCAGATATCAACTCAATATAGAAGAGAAGTTCCTGACTTTCCAAGGAGTTCAAGATGGAATGGGTTGCCGCAGGAGCAACAAGATCTCATTGTGGAAATGCCTGCATGGAAGGCAGATAGCAGGGCCATATATGGTATGTAAGTATCAACATGGAGGTTGACCACAGGTGAGGGGTAACACACCATCATGCACTGGCATTCTGCAGCCGTGAGTCTCAAGTCTGGCTGCATGTAAGAACCTCCTAGGGAGCTTTTAAGAATGCAGATCCTGGGCCGCACTCCTTGGATTCCTAACTCACTGGGAATTGTCATGTGCCTGACGTGCTGTGTTGTTTCAGAGCTCCCTGACTCTGAGCTTCTGGGGCTGAGAGCTCTACTCCAGAATGTATAGTTCTGTGAATCTGAAGGTATAGGTGCACCTGTACAGGTGAGAGGTCCTCCAGTGTCCCTGCAGGAGCCAGCAGTGCAGAGGACCTCAGTTTTCAGGACATCCCAGGAAGCAGGTGGGAGCCCTGGCTACATTAAGGCATCTTGCCACCTGGTCTCATCCTCATGCGTGGAAGATAATGATGGAAAGAATTGATCAGAAAACCCCACAGGACAACTGGCCAACTTTCCTGGCCTACTTTCCCCCTCACCAGTTAGCAATTAGCTAATTTGTTAAGCCTCTTTTCCCCACACGGAGATAAACAGCACTTGGCTACAGCCTTTTCCAGAGGGTGCAACTCCCACAGAAGCTGAGATAGACGGTGAGGAGAAGCGACTGCAGATTTAGCAAGACCACCCCTCCCCCCGATGGCTGGAGAGCTGCCAGCTCCGTGGGCAGAGCCCTAAATGTTCCCAGCCCAGTGGACGTGTCCCCTTCTAAGTGCTATCCTTTCCCTGTTCCTCCCCAGCCATGTCTGAGGCAGGTGGAGGCCCCCAAGACCTCCCTTTCATCTCAGAGCCAGCAAGGTAAGGAGGGGGCAGGCAAGCACAGGACGGTCGAATCCCAGGTCTGCCTCTGCTTAGCTGAGGGCTCCTGGGTGAGCTATTCCACCTCTCCGAGCGGCAGTCCCACGTATACAGGGTGTTCGGAGGCCAGCAGTACTATTGACCCTCTGCCCTGGTCCCCCTCAAATCCCATTAGGAATTCGGAGCCCAGTGGCTCCCCGTATGCGTTCATTGCCAATGGCAGGCACTGTGGCCAGCTGTCCGAAACTTCCTTGGCACTCTGGAAAATGTACACCCTCACCAAGGACTGAGGGTGCCATATATCCAAACCCCAGCCGCCCCGTTCCCTGATGGGGACTGCTTAGAGCGTGAGCTCAGCTGTTTCCGGATCCCCTCTGCGGGGCTAGCCCACGCGACCTCGCTCATGCACTCTCGCTGGCTGCTTTCACTTCCCTGTTCCACGTTCCCACTCCCTAGCCAGGTTTTTCTTTTTAATTCCCCTGGGAACACTTCTTACTAAATCATTGGCACACACACTCTTGCCTCAACGTCTGCTTCGGGGGACCCAACCTGAGACAAACACCTCCTATCTTAAAGTTACTGTGAGAATTAAATGAAATTACGGGTGAAGCTTCCAGCCCAGAAAGAAGCTCACTATGGATGATCAGTGAACACGAAGGCCCTCCCTACTCCTTCCACTCACATCTCCTGCCTGGTTGTCCTTCGATGGTCTCTTTTGAATGTGTAGAAGTGGGTAATCTCTCATGTGTTCCTTCTTTCAGTCAACAGACGGCACCAGACACACACAGCAGCCGCCCTAACTCTCCTGCATATGGGTGTGAGCCGGGAGTCTCGTCCATGCCGCTGTGGAGCCAACAAACCAATGACAAACACGCAGGTATGGTCAGCACTGCCTCCTCTATGAGTCTATAGACCCTTCAGGGCAGCACAGTGGGGCCTCTGCTCATCCCAGCCACGCTGCGGGTTTACCACTGCAAAACACCGCTGGCATCTGCAGAGGAGTGCTGGACCAACTAGACAAATAAGGGCAGGCCCTTCATTCCACGGGTAGGCAGGGCATGGAGCTGGCCTTCTGCTCCAGCTGGGCTCCTGGTCACTTGCTCACTGCAGGTAGGGAGGCTGGCTTCCTGTAATAGGGCTTCTCTCCTGGAACGGGGCACCATGGCTGTGAAACTCCCCACTAAATAACACAGTGGCAGGTGGTAGAGTCCTGAGCAACTTCAGGAGCTCCGCACAGACCCTGGAAACTAGGTCTCAATGAACCCAAGGGATGCCCGCAGTGGTGCAATGCCTCGGCACAGCACAGGCAGCCCTGCTTAGGTCATTGCTGTGAGGCCCTGAAAGGCTAGGCCAGACCATCAGAACCCAAAGGCCTGACTCCTGGGGTCCCTCAATAGAGTGGCAAGTGGAGAACTTTAGAAGAAGAACTGAGGAGGTAGGAACTTCTAAAGAATCATACTGACTCCTGTTTTAGCCCCTTTTGAATAGGAGACCCAAAATGCTTCAGGTGGCATGTAGCCCAGGCTAAGAGCTGGGATGGTGGACAGAGACAGCCAGTGGGAAGGGACATCACTTGCAGAGGCAGAACCGGACACCTGCCCTTGTTCTGACACCCACATACCACGCTTTTGAGAGGTAAGTGCACTGTCATAGGTAGACCCGTTAAAGGAAGCGGAAGGCAGCTGTTCTTCCCACACCCACAGCTGGAGGAGGGAATGTGTCCCTTCGTCCGTGAGCAGCAGCCCCTGTCCGAACCTCAGGGTGCCTTTTCCTATGGCCAGTTGCATCTATGGAGCCAGAGTATAAGTGATGCAGGACACACCATCCCTGCAGGCTTGCCAGGTGCCAGGGGACATTTAGATGCTGTCCTGGACACCCAGCCACCTTGATCCCACAGTTTCCATAGGGAAGTAGAGGCAGACCAAACCCCAGCTCCTGGCTCCCAAAATGACAGCAGCCCCTAGCACTGCCAGGAATGGGATGTGTGGGGTAGCTCGCCTGGAAGGGGCTGGGACCACGTGGAAGTGAGGATCAGTGCTAATATGCAAACATCTGGATGGAAGCAGAGAAGACAGGAGTTCTGAGGGATCAGAGGAAGCGTCTCCAGCCTGTTCCCTTTCCTCTGTGTTCTCAGTCTTTCATGCAGAACCAAGTTGCAGCCATTTCCAAGGGCGACAAGAGCCTGCTTTTAACAAGCACCAGCCAGATACTTCAACACAACCCATCCACTTGACAAGACACAGGTCTCGCTTGGTTCACAACACCCTAAGGAGCCAGGTAGGTTCTCATCCCCATTTCACAGCCGAGGAACTAGGATCTAGATCTAGACTCGGATCTTGCACAAGCCCCTCTGTTAGTAGAGACTGGATTTGAACTCAGGTCCATCTGTCCGCAAAGCCTATGTTCTTTTCCCTTGATAATGCGGCTCCCTAAAAGGCCTGGACAACAGTCAGAGCAAATGTATGAGCCTTTGAGCCTGGCCCTCTGACTATGGAAACGAAATGATCTTTTTTTCATATCTAAGAAAACGCCCTTACTAGCCGCAGTGCCTTCCTTCCCAGGTTAACTTATCCTCCTAAGTATGAGACCATTGTACCACTTGCCGTTCTCAAGTCTGAGGCTGTTTCACTTGATCTTGGCCTCAAGGAATAGTAAATGGAGTGGAAAAAACCTCCACGTGAAAGCCTTCCAGCAACATCGCTGAGGATTTATTTTACAAAGTGCAAATGCCACTGACTATTCATGTACGTGTTAATTGTTGGCCACTTATCCAGCATCCTCCACCCCCACCCCCACCCCCACCCCCACCGACACTGTGAGCCTGAGATAATGAAAGCTTGTCAACGACTAGCATCTTTTTAAAACCCCAACTCTAACATTTCAGAACATAACCCCCAACTCTTAACATTTCAGAACATTCCCCCCATGGAGCCCAGGGCCTGGCATTTTCCCAGGAAAGATACTGAGCTAACTTTAAAGACCCACTGCTGCCTTTGCAACAACATGCTATTTAGGAACAATTCTCTCTGTGCAATGTCACCCCTCTGAAGCACGAGGGAGTGCAATGCCCCCGATTTGCAAGGAAGGGGAGTAGCTGATGGCGAGACTATGGACAATTTCAGGAGCCCATTTATAAGGAAATCAGCAAAGCAGTTACCATGAGGCCTGAGTTTCAAAAGATATGCCCAGAACCACCATGAGGAACCCCCATAAAGGGCAGTTATCACTAGGTCAGGCCACACCATGCTTCCCAGGGGCTGCCTTCTTGGGAAAAGGGCCTGAACTTCTGGCTCAGACACTTTCTGGCCCTCTGTACTCCAGCCTTTTCTCTAGAACCTCTTGGAGCCTTCCTTTCACCAGAAAACTGCCTTAAGGATCTCCCCCAGTCTCCCATGGCTCCTACTTCTGGCTCCATCCTTACTCCTAGAGCTTATTGGGGAATCTTGGGCCCTATGTGGGTCTCTTTTCCAGTTTCCTCTCCCAGACCCTTCCCAATAGATGGCACCTCCTGACCAAGTGTGAGGTTTCTGTTCCCACCTCACCCATCGTTCTGCTAGAGCTTCTTTGAAGCCCAGGGCCCTCACCCTTGGTGGGAGCAGGAAATTCAGCCACCTGAGCACATGTGTGTGTGTCGGGGGACAGAAGGGGAGTTTGCTGGAGGATGGTGGAGACAAGGAAATCACCCCAGCTACACAAGGCCATCTGGGGAAGGTGTGGCAGAAGTAATCTTGCATAGCTTCCAGACATAACTCTGGGACAATAAGAGGGTGTTTTTGCTGAGAGAGACCTGAGCCTGTGGCCTGAGAGTTCAGGGAACACTCTGGCTGGAAGAGGCTGGATGGAGGTGAGGGTTGCTTGCAGGCTGGGTCCAATCACTGACACTCACTGAACAACTCTGCCACCTGACCCGGAGCTAAGCCCTCTGCACATGAAATCTCCCTGAGTCTCACAACAGCCCACTGACAGGGGTTCTGAGCCTACAGATGGGGAAACTTACCCAAAGTCTCCCAGCAAGTCAGTGCAACCGAGGCAGCATAATCAAGCCTTTCAGATGCCACATCCCAGGCACTTTTGAGTGTATCATGCTGACTCAGGGACCAAACAAAGACAAACTCATTCTTGGCACTTTTTGTGGATGTTTAATGAAAAACCAAGAATTGAGCTGGAAGATGATGCAGACAGCAGTGAGGCTTGGCGTGTGGAGCCACAGGGACTTCTGTAAAGTCAGGTACTGGATTCTGGAGTTTCCTGCCACCACCCCTCCCCAGAACCCCTGGGTCAGATGGTCCTCTGGTTGCCAAAGGGTTTCTGTATATGGAGAGCAGCTTCCAGTCCATCACCAAGAGGTGAGCTCCTTACAGGCCGAGGTCTGGTGCAGTTACCATGCAACCCTGGCAGACAGTGAACTTCAGAAGATGTCTATGGAAGAAATGAATGGTGGGTTCACATGCCTGCATATTTCCCTGGTGCTCAGTATGAGGAAGGTCAGGGGCATAAATAGGAAGCCCAGAACAATGCAAAGGGATACTGACATACAGGCAGCCATCACTCTGCACAGTAGGTACTGAACCAATGGAAACCCACGCATGAGGGGCCTGTGTCCTCGCTTCCCACAGCATCGATACACACTTAATTTCCAGTTAACACTGTGTTGTGCAAAGTAAGTCCTGCCTGTATTTGAGAGTAGCATCCTTTTACTACACATCTGTGAGAACCTGAGAATGAAGTGGAGTGAATGTGAAAGGTGGATAAATGCGAGACATTGTAACCTTTAGAAGCTGATGCCAGCATGATCAAATTTTAGAGCTTTTTTGTGGAAATGTAATCGTTTCTTTATTTGTGCCAAGTTCTTTTTTTTTTTTTTTTTTTTTGGCTGTGTGGGTCTTCATTGCTGCTCACGGGCTCACGGGCTTTCTCTAGTTGTCTGAGCAGGGGCTACTCTTCGTTGCGGTGTGCAGTCCCCTCACTGTGGTGTCTTCTCTTGTTGCAGAGCACGGGCTCTAGGTGTGCAGGCTTCAGTAGTTGTGGCGCATGGGCTTAGTTGCTCCGCGACATGTGGGATCTTCCCGGACTAGGGCTCAAACCGGTGTCCCCTGCATTGGCAGACGGATTCCTAGACACTGCGCCACCAGGGAAGTCCTGTGCTGAGTTCTGAACCTCCTGATGAAAGTTCCCATCTATCCTGCTTAGCAACACAATAAGTTCTGGACTAGTTTGGTCCATTGATGGCATTTAAAAAGATATTACCATCACACCTGAGAAAGAGTGTTGTTCATGAGATTTGTTTCTTACACTTGCTTTGATCTCAGAAAAACTATTATGTTGCTATTGGGAAAAAAAAGAAAGCATAACTGACTAAGTACATGTAAAAATCTGATGGATCTAAACAATTTCTAGTCAATCATGAGACCTCGCTGCCCTCAGTCCCCACTGTTTACCAAGTTTGAGATAAACAGCTCTTCCAAACCACCTTCCCACTTTGTACAGAGGGCAGAAGGGCCAGCTCACAGCCTCTGGGGGATGAAGATTCATTACAGATCATTTGTGGATCCTTCGGATGAAACAGAGACAGGTTCCATGGCTGTACAGTGCAACTGACTGTAATAAAAAGTGAGAATATGCTACATGTGGACAATTTATGAGGAAGCGTTAATATCAGCAGAAAAATGAAATGGGGTCTGCTCGCAGGCACGATCGGTTTAATAAGATCAACTTCGAGAAGTGAAGCCAGGCAGTGCCGATGAGTAGAAACTGATGGATACTTGGATTTTAATCAATGGTCCATAATTTCCCTGCCACCTGGAAGGCAGAGAAGCCAAATAAGGCCCTCTATGTTCTCACTCTCACAGACACCCAAGCTGTTCTGATGGGAGGGAATGGGAGCCAGCTTTTCTGTCAATCTTCTCTGATGGAACAGAAAGGTATACCCAGACCTTGGCCACATGGAGGCTACCACACAATCATTTTGGGAGACTGGGGTGTACAGTAGAACAAATGGCTTCTGAGCTTATTTGCACCTGCTCTGGTTTGGTGAGAGCAGCCGCCAGTCTCTGCAGTGAGCTGTGAACAGTCTCACCACGTGGTCCCCGAGGGGGCAGGGGACACTGCTCTTGGGTGGCAGGTGGCTACATTGAACCATTTCTCATACACTCTGCTGTCCAGCTCCAGCTTCAAGCGATTTTCAGATATAAGCAAATAAAAGTCTAAAACTGATTAGAAATGTTTTTTTCTCCCTCCCACGGGTATTTGCACGTTCATACTGGAGCTTGAGCCGGTGCTGTGAGCATCCAAAGACTGGCTCTGGGGACCCACAGCATCAGATGCTGCTGAAGGAGGGGGTGGGGACCGTTTGGGGCAGAAAAGTCCCTCCTAGTGCCACTGGGTCACATAATGCCTCAGAGGCCTGCCCCCCACGTGTGGCTGTCAGCCCCAGAGACCGAGGCCCACAGCAGGACGTCCACTGGGAAAACAACAACCCTGTCTCTGCTGCTCAATTAAAGCATCATCGTTCAAGGTTAATACCGCGACCCCTTCAAATTGTGCCAGGCAAGCCGTTTCTGCACACGTATCTAATTCCTTTCCTCAACCTAAATTGTTTTTAAAAGATGGAAGCGTTTGAATTCTTTTTAAGGCAATAATGTTGAAAGTAGCAATTCTTTACCAAGCTGATAAGAGCTGTTGGGTGTAATTTGTGTTCTTTTTTATGAGCCTGACTTTTAGGGACAATGAAATAGGAAGAAAAATCTCTCCTTTTCAGTTCTGGAGACAAGAACCACTTCTTTCTCTGGGTGCTGGGGAGGAGTTCCCTGGCTCAGGAATTGTCAGGAAACAAGTCACTGATTTGTGACACAGGAAAGCCAGGGAGACACTCTGTGCTGGGGTGGGGACAGGGGGCTGGGGAGCTGGAGTATAAACGGCTGCTCACCTTGGGGCTCACTTGGACTCTGGATCCCCTGAAAATGATTCAGAGTCCATGGGTGGGGCTCCGAGGTCTTGGGGAGTAAGGAAGAAAGGATGTGGCAAACTCAGTGAAAAGGAAAGAGGGAGAAGGAATCCACAATATAAATTCTCACCAAATACAAAGCCTCTGTACAGTTGGGGCCCAGACCTGGGCATGGCCAGGAGCTTAGTTTTTACGCAAAGTCCTCTGAGCCCAACAGTAAAGCCACTGTCACTCTGCATTGTGCTGCAGAGTAGATGTAGAAGCCAAATACTCCTGTGCTTCACCCTCGGGGGCGTGGCCCACCTGCCCCACCCTCCACCTCTACTGCCTGCACAGAGGACCTGGAAAGGCCCTACCCATGGGGTGGCATCATTTGGAGGAAAAAAACTCTCTGAACACAAGGCTTCCAAGCTCAGTACCTGGAGTGGAAAAAACAATGAATTTACCACTAATCACATCCTGCAACCTGCCTTGATCTGAGGCACCCCACTGGTTTCATCTACTGATCTTGGTATTAGGCATGACCTTGACCCCCAGGGCAATTTTAAACTTTAAGCTCTCCAAACATTCCTATTCCTGTGGGTGTGTGCATACACAAATATACACACACACACACATAAATAATTGTACTTCATTCACTTTGTGGGGGGAAATGGGGCACAAATAAAAAGAATTAATATTAATGAATCAACAAACAAAAATGCCCAGCACAGTCATTATTGTAGCTCTCGAAAATTCTTGCCTCAAATCCACACTTGTCTTTCCATGATTTTTCATATGGCCTCCAAGGTGCTTATTCTAAAATGTAAACCTCAATCTACATTGCCGCTAATTCTTGCAACAATCATGGAAGGTGATCATTTATGATCCCCTATTAATAGAAAAAGAAAGTGAAGCTTACAAACTAGTATATAACTATGTGGTCAGCTCTTTGGAGTCACAGACAGGAATAGCATCATCTGTGCCCAGGTGGGAGAGCCCAAGGGTACAGCTCAAATCATGATGGCACGAGACAGCCTGTCCCCATGTCTGGACTAGCCATCTGTCCCACCAGACTCCAAGGACAGGGAAGCTCATGAGGGGCTTAGCCCCTCCCCTGGTGGTCATTCAGTGTGGGCGTGATGCATCTTGACTCTGTCCTCCCTGGTACCAGTTGGCCATGGCCCAGGGAAGGGCCAAGTGCTGGCTAGGGTCCGGCTGGCAGTACAGGGCCCAGGGGAAGGGCCATCAGCACAAAGCAAGAGGCTTCAGGCTAGAAAGGGACCCACCCCATAGGCCTCCTGAGGAAAGAGCAAGACATGATGGAGGCCCCAGGGAGGATAGCAGGATTCTCTGACTTGTCCACTTCATGGATTAATGAGATGGAAAAGTCAAAGAAGCAGGTGTCACCCTCAGGAAAATCCATGAGCAGGTGGGAGGGAGACAACAGCAGAACACACCCACCCATTTAGCAAGCACGTCCTGGGCTCCTACTAGGTGCCGGGTGCTAAGAAGGATACTGCACATGGAGATGAGGCAGTCTTGGGCCCCATCCTTGAATAAATCCAGCTGACTGGGAGAGACAAAGCCACAAAGAGAGAGAATTCCACTAGACCAAGGGAGAAAGTGCAGTGATAGAGAGGCTTTCAGTGAATCAGGAACCAGATACCAACTCTTGCCTGGCAAGTAGAAGCCCCCTGCTGGGGGTGGGTAGTGGTGGGATGGGAGGGTCTTCCAGTCTAAGGAGACAGCATGTATAAGCCTGGAGGTGAAAAGGGGCATTCGGTTTGTTAAGAATGGTGGTTGAGGGCTTCCCTGGTGGCGCAGTGGTTGAGGGTCCGCCTAACAATGCAGGGGACACAGGTTCGTGCCCCGGTCCGGGAAAATCCCACATGCCGCGGAGCGGCTGGGCCCGTGAGCCATGGCCGCTGAGCCTGTGTGTCCGGAGCCTGTGCTCTGCACCGGGAGAGGCCACAACAGTGAGGGGCCCGCGTACCGCAAAAAAGAAAAAAAAAAAAAAAAAAAAAAAAAAAAGAATGGTGGTTGAGTCACATCTTCACATCTTATGAATAAGGATTTGGTTCTAAGGTTATTAGATGAGGCAAAAATCAATTATAATCAAAATTAGCCATGGAGATTTCTTAGCTTATGGATATAGTACAGAAAATATAATTTGTATAAAGAACCCTGTAGCCGATCCTCTAACCTTTATTAATCAATGTTTTTCCACGGTGGTCCTCAATTAAAGCTTCATTTTCTTCCCTGAGTGTATTGACTAACCCATCACCCACCTGCCCAGCCCTGGAATGCCATGCACCCTACCCTGCCCTGTCACGCCACTGCGCTATCCAAATGGCCAGACCAGAACCTCTTCTTGCCTTGCAAGTTAGGATGGTATATGCATGGTCAGATCTGCATTCCTGAGAGGTCAGACTGGCCATGTGGAGAAGCCCTTGAGACCACACACCCATTCTTTCCAGCAGGTTCTTTCTCACTATGTCAAGCTTCTCTGTGCCCAGGGCCTGTTGGTGAGGCAGTCATGGCATTGTCTGGCCCAAGTACCTATCACCTGGAGTTAAATGTGTGTGTGAACCATCCTCACTGTTGGTTATGCTGTGGCTTAAAATTAGGGGTGTAAGGGTCAGTAGCATGAAGCATGAGTTATGGACTGAAATACTGCCAGGTCCCAATCAGCAGGGCCTTATGCTACGCAGTGGAGCCTGGCTTTTACCCTGTGAATTGGGAGCTTCCAGATTGTGTTCTATGGAATGGAAAAGGCTTAGGAGATGCTAAGTTCTCCTGTAAACAAAAAAAGTCTATGCTGAGAAAGTTTGAGATATACTGTATTTATATCTCTACCTTGAAGAATCACAAAAGGACACTAACAGAAATGTCCTCGGAATGTTATGGGCTGAATTGTGGCCCTCCATATTCATATGTGGAAGCCCCAATCCCCAGGACCTCAGAATGTAATTGTATTTAGAGGCAAGGTCTTTAAAGAGTTAAGTTAAAATGAGGCCATTGGACTTCCCTGGTGGCGCAGTGGTTGCGAGTCCGCCTGCCGATGCAGGGGACACGGGTTCGTGCCCCGGTCCGGGAGGATCCCACATGCCGCGGAGCGGCTGGGCCCGTGAGCCATGACCGCTGAGCCTGCGCGTCCGGAGCCTGTGCTCCGCAGCGGGAGAGGCCACAGCAATGAGAGGCCCGCGTACCGCAAAAAAAAAAAAAAAAAATGAGGCCATTAAGATGGGCCTAATCCAATTTGACTGGTGTCCTTATAACAATAAGAAACATGAGGGATGCAAGCTCACAGAGAAAAGGCCATGTGAGGACAAAGAAAGAAGGCAACCATCTACAATCCAGGAAGGGAGGCCTCAGGAGAAACCAACCCTGCTGACACCTTAATCTTGGACTTCAAGCCTCCAGAACTGTGAGACAATATTATGAAAACACTGTTCCCTACGAAGCCAAGTAGTAGACTGTGATTATAGTATTTTCTTGGTTATACAACTTCTGCTTTTCTTGCATTAGCAATTACTTTTATTTGTATTTATACAAGTTCTATAATATATTTGTCCAAATGCTCAGCCATACAAAAGCATCGCTCAGTTCCCTTTCACCCCAGAGACAGCCTCTCAGAGCCCTCTCTCCCCTGCTCCTGTATGGACCCCTGCTCTCCAGCTGGATGACCAGAGACTTCCCTGAGACTTTCCTATCTGTTCTTCTGGCTGGATTCTCTATACTTGTTATTACTTACTTCTATCTTTTTGGTTTTTATTTTCTTTTTCTGAAGCTCATCCTACAGCATCTTCCTAAGAAAAGGTGCATGGGCTGTAAATTTTTGAGTCTATGCATGTACAGAAATTTCTTTAAAAATTTTTTCTATCACACTGATTGACTGTTTCACTTACACATAATAGGGTAGTACTAACTCATCCACAAAAATAGTGCTTCTCCAGTATCTTCTTGCATCCATTATTACTCCTAAGCATCCCGATGTCATTCTGATTCATGTGCCCTTTATGTCACCTGCCCATCTTCCTCTTCCCCTCCTCCTCCTCCTTTTCTTCTTTCTCCCTCTCACTCTCTCTCTCTCTCTCTGCATCCCTTCTTCTCTCTCCCTGGTGCTCTGAAACTTGCCATTGAAGTACCTTGATGTGGGTGTTCTTTTCCTTTATTTTGGCTAAGAGATAAATGGTTGATAGGACTTTTTAGTCTGAAGACACATTCCTTTTGTTCCAAAACATTTTCTTGTCTATTTCTTTGATATGTGCCTTGTCTCCATTTTTATCTGTTCTTTCTCTAGGATTTCTGTTAGAATATTGAACTTTCTAGAGTAAACCATTCATTTTTGTCAAGTTTACTCTCCAATTTTACACTTCTTTACTTTTGATCTTACTTTCCTCAACTCTAATACTTCTATTGGACTTTTAAAAATTCACTTAATTTTTTTGCCTTCAGTTGCTATTTTGTGCTCTCTGTTCTTCTACATAGTATCCTGTTCATGTCTTAAGCAAAAAATATTTTTAATCTCTTTAAGATTATCAGTGATATGGTTTTTGATGTTTTCTTCTGTTCCCCAAACTAAGTTTGGCCCTGGATTCCTTTTTCATATTGGTTTTATACTCTCTCTTTCATATAAGAGACGTTCCTCAGATGCATAATAATCCCTGGTTGTTCTTTCATGTTTAAAGTGGGGCATCTGCAACATCATGGATGCAACTAGAGATTATCATACTAAATGAAGTATAAGTAAGAAAGAGAAAGACAAATACCATATGATATCACTTACATGTGGAATCTAAAATATGACACAAATGAACCTATCTATGAAACAGAAACAGAATCACGGGCATAGAGAACAGACTGGTTGTTGCCAAGGAGGCGGGGGTTGGGGGAGGGATGGAGTGAGAGGTTGGGGTTAGCAGATGTAAGCTTTTATGTAAAGAATGGATAAACAACAAGGTTCTACTGTACAGCACAGAGAACTATATTCAATAGCTTTGATAAACCATAATGGAAAAGAATATTAAAAAAGAATGTATATATATATGTATAACTGAATTACTATGCTGTACAGGAGAAATTAACACAACATTGTAAATCAACTATACATCAATTAAAAAAATTAAGTGGGGCATTCAAAAGCTCACTGAAGGGCATGAATGTGGCTTGTGGATGGATGGATTGGTGGGCTTCCTTGCTTTTGCATTGGAAGACACCTCTCTCCTCCACAATTTCAGCTCCTGGAGGTCTTTTCTCCAGTTCAGGTTCTCCAGAAAAGATTCTTCCAATAACCTGCCTGAAGGGTATCTTCCAGCTGCTGGCATTCTGAAATCAGGAAAAGAAGTAAAGGTCCTACTACTCTCCATGCAAATCTCTGCTTAATTTCTGCTGGTTTCTGCCACCTGCCTCATCCTGCTTTCTGGGGTCTCTGGGTTCTAAGGCTCTCAAGCAGGTGGAACCAACTCACTTCCCATGAGCATCTTTATCACCAGGCACTGAGGTTGTAACATCCTTACCTCAGCTGAATCAGTTACCCTTCCTCCACCCACTCTCTACTTTCCAAAAACTAGCCCCAAGATCTCACCAACTGTTGTCTCCTCCCATGTAGTCTGTGACCTTATGGGTTTTTAACATTTAACTTTACTGTCATTTTAAAATAGTTTGAGGGAAAGAGGCATTTAAACATGGGCAACAAATCAGAATTGTCTCATCAATCAGAAATCAATAAAACTGAAGTCAGTCAGAGGTTAGTAGGTTCATTTTATGCTCGAGATAACTAGAGTAAGTTTTTGTTGTTGGCAACTGAGCACACTGATCCAAGAAGGTTGTAGGAGGGCACAGTAGGGATGAGCATGGCCTGTGCCAGGGCTGATGAAAAAGGGCAAGTTGCAGGCAAAACGAGAATGAAAAGGAACATCTTTTTTCTGCAGTTAGCTGGAAAGCTAGCTGAGAACCCAAACTCCAAAACTTCTCATGAAGAACTTACTTTCATAAGCTTTGGGAGGGTAAGACTGCCTACCCAGACTTTGGGATGAGAGAGGGACAGCTCTCTTCTCTGCTCTTATCTGCAGCCCCTGGAGGCTGTTTGGGGCAGTGTGTTCTTTGGACGATCATGCAACTGAAAAGGTACAATTTCATAGAGAATTCTTTTTTTTTTTTTTTTTTTTTTTTTTTTTTTTTGCGGTAGGCGGGCCTCTCACTGCTGTGGCCTCTCCCCTTGCGGAGCACAGGCTCCGGACGCGCAGGCTCAGCGCCATGGCTCACGGGCCCAGCCGCTCTGCAGCATGTGGGATCTTCCCAGACCGGGGCACGAACCCGTGTCCCCTGCATCGGCAGGCGGACTCTTAACCACTGCGCCACCAGGGAAGCCCCATAGAGAATTCTTGATCAAACCCACAAGCACATTTTGGGCTCATGCTCTGTTTATCACTCCTAGAGGGGAAGGATGTCAGATTCTTATCCAACAACTTCATTCCACAGCCCATTTAAATAACCATACATCAGGCAACCCAAGGTAAGGAGACCATCAGCAACCTCAGGAATGACATGATATCAATCGGATGTGTGTGAGATCTGGGGATTTATAATAGCCTGTTCAAAGGAATAGTTCAAACATACTGGCTCACTTTTATCAACACATCTCTCTAGAGGAATGAAAGACTTAAGAATCTGTAGAATTCAGGAATCTGGACTCCTTCAACATAAATCCAGGCTGAGGGTTTCCTAGGCATGTCCTTGACGCTGAAGGCAATAAGGGAAGCCATGGACGATGTCTCTACCCCAATCAGACCAGTTCTGTTGGGAAGACAGGTATGAAGAACAGATGTGCATGCAGCCTGTAGATGGATGAGCTGTCTCGAGGGGCCTCTGACAGGGAGATGTGAGAGCAGACATGGGAAAGGCTCCTTGGAGGGACTGGGCTGGAAAGGTGAGAAGGTTCCGACAGACTCAAAGCAAGAAAGAAGCCGTAGGTAGGAAGAGCGAAGATGAGCAAAACGGTGAAGGCAACAGAGTGCAAAACATGCCCCTGTCCTCAAAAATAACAATAAGGATACAGACAAATGGCTCTGAGTTCAAAGTGCCCACAGTATGCCCCAAAATAGTGGCTTGAAGGACCTCTACTGACAGAGACAGAAAACACAAGAAAACCACAGCAGAGATAGTCGCTCACCTGGAGCACGTTCAACTGAAAGGATGTACCACCAGGCCAGGGATGGGTCCAAGCTAGAGTCTGGGCAATACCTCTGAGAGTCTAGATTCACATGTGTGGCCCCTGCACCATGCACATTTCGGGGTGTACATATGTTTCCCCCTGGGGCTAAGATTTCTGCAAAGCCTAAACTTAGGGCTTCTTTTCTGTCTCTAGTACACAGTACGTTATATTTACATTAACAAAATCCTATGTTCTTCTCAGAAAAAACCACTTCACACATCACTTTCTGCACAAGTATGATGAAAAGTATTTCTTTTTTTTTTTCTGAATCCTTTTCTAGTAAAAATTTGTGCGTCTTTTAGAGCAGAAAATGCAGTTAGTGTAAACAGGGCACTGAGAAGCCCATCCTGGCCTGGATATACACAGGCAGATGGGAGGCCACTGAGGCTGGCTGCGGTCACTGGCCAGGCCTGGGCCCGAGTGCTAGGCAGCCTACCTGTTGCAGGAGGGCCTGGTGGGAAGGGGTTGTGCAGAGGCTCCTGTAACTCCAGGATCTGGTTGGCGAACACTGGTCTCTGCCCACAACTAAGTCCTGGGGACCGTGGTTCAGATAAAGCCACCTTGGAACTTTAAGCCTTCCCCAGTCTTTCTGGTTATTTTCACAAAGATGAATTCTAAAGTGAGTTCATGTCATGGAGAAAAAGGTTGGGTGTAGACATCACTTTTCCCAAAGCCTAGAGGAACTGCATCTAACACTGAGTGTGTGCCAATCACATGCTGGGTCCTGGCCAAGCGCTGTACATAGATGACCTCACTGGATCCTTACAACAGCCGTCCCCCCTGGCGGTACCATCATCCCTATTATTAAAGGTGAGACAGTTGATGTCACGTGACCCACCCTAGTTCACACAGGAAATAAAAGACTGAGCCAGGAGAGGATCCCAAGTCTGTTGGCGGCCAAAGACCCCTCAGTCGCTTCCCAAAGGAAACCGAGGCAGGGTGAGAAGCCCCGGAAGAAGGCTGGAGAGCCTCAGAGATGGAGTTCTGACCTTGGAATCACAAATATCCTTCCCCAAACCTGCCCCATTGTGGGAGCACAGGGAGCTCTGAGAAGGATGCATGGGGCAGAGTGTCAGCCTGGATCCCCACGTGCCCAAGAGCTGCTTTAGAGTGACCAAAAAGTGGCCGTCTGCCAGGCCCAGTATGGACGGACCACAACTCAGCACATCTGCCTACTAACACTGGCCAAGAGCTGCTGGGACACTAGACGCTATTCATCATGGCCAATTACAAACAAAGCAATATCGATGCACCAGGGACTGTACTAAGTATGTTCCATGTATCGACTCCCTTAATTCCCTCAGCAATCCTACGACGTAGGTACTATTATCAGCCCCATATTATAGATGAGTAAACTGAAGCACAGAGTGTTTCTTTAACTTGTCCAAGGTAGCAGAGCTAGACAGTAGTAGAGGCCCAAATCCGAACCCAGCAATCTGGTGCCAAAGCCCAGACTTTAACCATTCTGTACACTACATCTCCTACACCAAGAACTGCTCTGAGTTTGGGCATGCCTGATAAATACCCACAAAGGCCTGTTAGGTGCCAAAGCCACTGTGTGAGCTGGGAATATGAACATAACTGAGGTCATGCCCACCTTTCAGGATCCCACCATCTTCAACACAGACACATAACCAGGTATAATGAGGTGGGGGCGCTATGGAGGGGAAGGATGCACTGGGCATTAGGGGAGCATATTGAAGGGCACCTAACTCAACCTCAAGGAGTCAGGGAAAGTTTCTCGGAACAGATGATGCTGGAGCTACATCTTAAAAAGGAAGCAGAAGCGAGCCAGCAAGACAACCTAAGAAACACCACTTTTAAATTCTTCCAAAGCTTTTAAGCTCTTCCTTGTGCCAAGTCAAATCCCTAGGAAGCTGAGTCTGGGTGATATCATTTTGGCTTTCCACAGAAAAATCTGCACTGAACTGGAATATCACATTGTTTATGCCTTTGGCTTTCAGCCAAGGATGATATAAGAAGCAGCCATATGAATCACATTTGCATTGTTTGTAAAACTGCGAGCAAAGACACTATCCATTATGCTGTTCTATGTCCCTTATCTAGAGACGCATGTGATAAATGTCTCCCAAAGAACTAAACTAAAAAAATAAGAAGTAGAAGCCTCTCTCCCAATGGATTGGTGTTGTTCTTTGTAGTCAGCATTGAAGGCTATGCATTCTGTCAGGTCCTGTTGTTGCCTCGCCTACCACGAAGCTCAGAACTGAGGTCAATATTAAAAGCTTCCCTTAGCCTAGGTTTTCTGGCCTAAAGGTCCCATTTCCCCTGGTTATTTGGCTCTTAACATTGTAACTTTGTTTTAATGGATGGAGGGTTTTATATTGTTTTTTAACTAGATTTTAGTTATCAATACTACTGTGACACAGTGCAGCATACGGAAAACAGCTGAGTAGGCTTGCTTGACACTCACAGCCACCCTACTCCCCAACTCATTGATACCTACGATTCCCCATTATTTTCTTCAAACCCTGAGTGTCCCTTTAAACCTAGAACGGATGAGTACAGATCTGCAGTCAAATATGAAAGGGTCAAAACAGCCCCCATCTGCCACTTGGGCGATGGGTCCTCTCAGAACAGAAAGAGTTGTGCTTCACACTTCTCCAGGCATGACCCCCTCCAGGACTTCAAGAAAGCTCTGAAGACATGTTCTTTGGGAACTCCAAGCATCAGGGCCAGATGCCGAGAGGCATTTGAGCTAACTCCAGTGAAGGGAGGTGCACTGCATCTTTCAGAATATGCATGTGTCGGCGTGTGTGTCTGTGTCTCTGTGCATGCCCGAATCCACCCTAACTCTCATGCTCTGTCTTGGCATGACCGATGCTTTTTTATCCCCAACCACAAAGTGACGTTGCTATGAAGCATTATGTACATACAAGCATTGCTATGATGCATCTGACATACAGCATCTGACATACAGCAGGCAATTTACAAAGGTTATCTCATCGTCACTTGCTCTCTCCATGCTAGACTACAGTCTCTGTGAGGGTGAGGACTGTGAATATCTTACTGTCTCAGTCTCAGTGCCTAATGCATATCCTGGCCCTAGGAGCTACCAGACAGATGCTCAGTCTTAGAATACAACACTCACTGGATAAATATTGCTTAAATGAATCAGTGACAACAAACAACAGATCTGAACAGCTGACATGATATAAAGCTGAGTTGCGATTTTACTCCTCCTTTTACTCAGGTGTGCAAAGATAACATAGCCTCTTTATTTTCCAGAACGTTCTTCACAAGTCTCCATCCCCACCCTCGGGCACCAGGAAAACAGACCTGTCCATACACTGTGTCCTAGTCCCTTTAGGTTTCGTTGGTCTCCTTGGTGGATGCTCTGTCTTCCCGATATCCTCCCCTTGCTCCTGTTCCTTTTTCCCATGGACAGGTTTCATGACCTCGTGGTATAGAGCACTCTCCTCTGACCCAGCTGTTCTGGTCTTGTCTGGTCTGGTCTGGCCTGGCCTGGCCTGGTCTGGTCTGGCCTGGTCTGGTCTGGTCTGGTCTGCTCCTTCACTCCATGTGCTGGTCTTGCTGGCAGGGTTGGTGGGTGGTTTCCTGACTAGGTGAGGTCCTGGTGGTCCTGCCTGGCTGATTTGGCTCCCATGATACTTGGACCCTGGTCAAGTTTCTTCCATGTCCTCCCTTTGACCACAGCTTGTATGGTCCTCATGCAACCCCTATAGGAAGAACATTCCATCCCTCTCCATGGCAGTGCTAAACCCAGCTGTCTTCTATTTTACCCATTCAGAAATGTTCAGATCCCTTACCTATTCGACATACTTCCTGGTCTGGCACTCGGTAGATGGATGGGTGACCAGACCAAACTCATAGTGTATGTAGCTTGCATCTTATGTGTATGTTTCTTAGAGACTGTTCCTCACTCATCTGCTTCCCGCCTGCTAGGATTGTCCTGGACACATAAGAGGTTCCACAAAGGTCTGTTAAACTGAAGTGAGCTGCACTGAACTAAATACAACTGAAATGATCTGAATTGGATACTGATCACTCCTTATTTCTGAGTTTATGTTAAGGAAAACTAAATCTTTTGAAAACTAGCTTGTAGAATCCATTCAAGAGAAGAACTTGACTCTAGTTTGAAAGAAAAAGCTGACATTCAATATTTTTATTGAGCTATTTTGATGTTCAATTTAAAGTATTTATTTAAAAGACAGTGTGCTTTAAAATGACATTCATAAGATCTCTTCTGGTACTAGTTTTAAAGATTGGTTTAATAAGTTAATTTTAATTCACATTTGTTTTTCCAATCAACGGAGTTTAATCTTATAAATTAAAACAAAGATTTGGTTTTCTAGAAGTGGCCATTCCCCAACTTTACTGATGTGAACCAGCCCAGCCCTGGAGAGTGGGTCTCATTTCGAGAGACACAGCAAGCCCACATCCTGCTCTGCTTTGCACAAACCCTCCTTCAGTCTCCTCTCTCTACTTGAGACCAATGGTTCTCAACCTGATGAGAAGCTTAAAAAAATTCTGTGTCTAGGCTCCACCCTTCACAATTCTGACTTAATTATTCTGGAAGGGGCCTGAGCAAGCCTTAGCACTTTGAGAGAAGAATAAGAATGCTAGAGACAGACTACGAACGATAAGAAGTGAAAACTGTCCAACAGACCACAAAGTCAAAATGGAGAGTGTGGTAAGGGGTCATCTGCTGTAGGGTCAAAGAGCAGTACCCTCTGACTGGCCCCTGTGGCATCAGGAAACCAAAACTGATATTTAAAATACTCACCTGTATTCACAAGAAAAGTCTCCTTGGTCTTTGTATATAACAAAGCAGCTGTGGGGAGGGGCACTGCCCACCCCCCTCATTCACCTTTGTCCTGCTTATCTCCCCCACCTTCAGCCCAGGGATTAACCTGACTGCATTGTCATGGCCCATTGTTCATGGGGGTCTCCTCTCTAAACTGTGAGAGCTTCTACGGCAAGGGCTGAGTCTCATTAATGTTTGTAACCCCATTTCCTAGCCCAGTGGTTCTCAACCAGAGGCAATGTAGCCCCCCCATCCACAGGAACATTTGGGAATATCAGGAGACTTTTGGTTGTCACAACTCGGAGAGCGGGTACTACTGGCATCTAGTGGGTAGAAATCATGCTGCTAGACATCCTACAATACACAGAGAAATCCCCCACCACGAAGAATTATCCAGCCCAAAGTGTTAGTACCTAAGGTGAGAAACTCTGATTTAGTCTAACACTTGACACAGTTGACATTAAATATCAGAAAGATATTGCCCTCAAGAACTTTCTGCTTGGGGTGGGAAGGGAAAAATTAGGAGTTTGGGATTTACAGATACACACCACCATATATAAAATAGATAAACAACAAGTACCTACTGTAGAGCACAGGGAACTATATTCAATATCTTATAATAACCTATAATGGAAAAGAATCTGAAAAAGAGTGTGTGTGTGTGTTTGTGTATGTGTATAATTGAATCACTTTGCTGTACACCTGAAACTAACACAACATTGTAAATCAACTATACTTCAATTAAAAAAAAAGAAATTTCTTTTTCCCACATCATCCAGATAAGGACACCATGATTTATAAACATCTAGACTCCTCATAGCAGATTTGTTAGCTATCCGCCCTCAATTTGACAAGCTTTTAAACTTAATAAATTAATCAGCAGAGTTCTTTCAGGAGGTCTGAATGCCTCCATTCCAATGACAATCCCAAAGCTCTTGACAGAAGAGATTAGATGGGAAAGACTGGCTCCCTAGGACCAGTTCTCCAGGAAAGTCCACATAAATTAAGGAGGAAGATATATGGACACATGTATCTATAATTAGGGCTGAATACTGAAGGGGAGCTTCCAGCCACACCCATGACCCCACTATTGGATCACCAGCATCTAAACGCTCCAGTGGGATTAAACTCCATCCTTTACGCTTGCCTTGACCCTCAATACAGCATTCTCCAGTTGTTCATATTATCATTCAAGTTTATAATAACAATGAGATAAACCGTTATTTTTATTTGAGCACTTACTATGCACTACGTGATGTGCTCAGAATTTTATATGGCTTAACTCCTGGAATGCTGACAGCAACTCTGTGGGTAGTTTCTATCATTATGTCTATTATACAGATGAGAAAAATGAGGCTCAAACATATGGTAATACACCACGATACAACATAGCCAGGATTTCACCTCAGGGATAGTGAGTAAACATACTGAAAAGGTACAAAAGCCTCTCTAATTCTAATCAGCAGAATTGAGAAAGCCAAACAATTGTCAACAACCCAGTCCTCTATGACACATCGCCTATAATGACAGAGCAACAGATAGGAAATCGGCCAGAAACCAGTTCTGTTAGCCCCTAGCTGGACACTGAAGATAGTCACTTAACCCTGGACGCAAAAAGCTTTAAAAAATTAAAGCATGCTAATGCCAGCAATAAAATAATCTCTCATACTGGACCCAAAGAAATCACACAGAAATACATTATGTAAAATCCCTTTTTAAAATTAATTTCCTCAAAAAACAAAAATTAATCAAAGATATTTGAGCACACTTATTCAAATCTGCCAAGGGCTGGTTATTTGAAGAATGGACAGTGACAGGTGTGGCCCCCTGGAAAGCTGGGCCTTACCAATGGCTGTGCCCTCCAGCCAACCCTCTACAGATGGTCATTGCTCAGCCCCAGTTCCACCTGGCACCTGGTCTGTAGAATCACCTCTCAGTCAACTCCCCTGAACTGCTTCAGGGAACCATAATCCTCACCTGAGTCAGCAACTAAGTCAAGTCTATGCCTTCCCACCTCACCCTACCCAAGGAGGTCTTGTTGGGCCCCATGATGCAGACTGAGATTTCCCTCTTATTGGTTCACAGAAAAGATACCGATTGTGTTACTTCTCTATCGATGCTGCAACAAATTACCCCAAATTTAGCAGCTCAAACAACACAAATGTATTATAGTGGAGTTCTATAGATTAGAAGTCTAATATGGGTCTCACTGGTCTAAAATCAAGGTGTCAGCAGGGCTGTATTCCCTTCTGGAGACTCCAGGATAGAACCCATTCCCTTGCCCTTTCCAACTTCCAGAAGCTGCTTTCATTCCTTGGCTTGCGGTACCTTCCTCCATCTTCAAAATCAGCAACATTACATCTTCCTGTGCTTTTCTTCAGTAATCACATCTTCCTCTGACTCTTCTGTCTCCCTGTACAGTTTTAAGGACCATTGTGATTACATCAACCCACCTGGATAATACAGGATAATCTCCCTATTATAAAGTCAGCTGATTAGCAACCTTAATTCCATCTACAACCTTAATTCTCCTTTGCCATGTAACTTAATATATTCACAGGTTCCAGGGGTTAGGATATGGACTTGGGGGGAGGCATTATTCTGCCTACCATACCACCTCTCGGATAGGGTAGCAAACTGTCAGAGGACTTTGGCCCACATGATAATTTCTTAATTGAATTTGAAAGCCTTTCTGTGGGACACACCCTTTCCAGTTTGCCCAGTCCCTACCACTCCTGATTGTCTTTCTCCACCCTCTGCCCTCGTTTACATTATCTGCCTGAATCAAGGAGGAATTTGGGTTTTCCAACCCAAGTCTAATAAATCATCAAGAGAGGGCCAGTCTTGCTTAGCTTAGGCTCTTCTCTTAGGAGTGATCTTAGGAATGGACCCCAAGAGTCCTTGGCACCATGCCATCTGCAGTGCTCTCAAAAGCTATTGGAATGAATAACGAATGCAGATTCTGGGGTACAGACACACTGATGTGATTTCCAAAAAAAGAAATTGGAGAAGCATTCATTTCTACTGATGTCTGGGTGATATATATATATTATATATATATATTATATATATATATATTATATATATATATATCTGAAATGATTTATCCGAATTTTATAGACCCTAGACTTTACCCAGCTGAAACCCAGTTACTGCTTCCACAATAACTCATTGATCGCTTTAAATTTAAAGGGGCACTGGGAGAACTTTGGCTGCCTGAACTGTTTAGATCTTGTCCTCTGTGAAGGGTTCTGTTATACTTCTGGATGACCTGGACACAAAGCACGGCAGGTCCATGGTAAAAACATGGCGCCAGTGGAGGAGACAGAGCCAGAGCCGGGCTGGAGGGTTGGAGAAGGGCACCAGCCAGAACCAAGGACAGCAGATCAAGGCAGAGGCTCAGGTACCAAAGGGAAGAGCTTCGGAAATAGCAGCTCTAGCAACGAGAGCTTCTGTGGAAGGGTGGTTATAAACTAAGACTGACAGAGGCAGGAACCCTGGTAGCGAATAAGAATTGCCCTGCCTGAGGAAGGCAAGGCAGGGCAGGTAGAGAAAAAATTTATTAAGGACCCACACATGTCAGGTACGTTACATCAACCTATGACATTTATTCATGTGTTCTTCTAACCTTGGGAGGACTGTTGGGTCTTAATAATCAGAAAGGTATAGGTTCAAATCCCAAGTGTACCATATGCTAGCTGGGTGTCCTTGGGTAAGTTAATTAACCTTTCTGACCCTCAGCTTCTCATTTGTATTTAGAAATTATAAATATACATACATATATAATTTGTATTTAGAAATTATTATATATGTATATATAAATTATAGTATACCTCACAGAGCATGCACCTTTTAAAGTGTGTTTTCAAAGAGTATTTAATAGCATGGGGAAATGTTCATTAACAACGTTAAAAGGAAAAAAGTAGATGACAAATACCGATACAATTCTGACTTTGTAAAAAGAATATATATAGTTTGAATCTATCTGCACATATACATATGAAAGAAAATATATAAAAATATTAATGATGGTTATTTTCATGGTGGGAATTCAGATGATTTAATTTTTAAATATACTCTTCACATTTTCCAAATTGCCCACAACCAACATGACATACTTTGAAATATTTTTCTGGATTTGCATTTTTATTGCAAAAGTGATCCATATTCAGTATAGGAAATTAAACTTTGTTACCACTGGGAATAGCTTGTTATGAGTCCTTCCAGATATTTTTTTATGCATATCTAAATACATAAGTACAGGGCATGCATTTCACAGGCCACAAATTTAGGTGTGCAAAAGAGGGCAGCTTTAGTTTTCTGTCACTGAATTTTGTTTCGAGTCCCCATTCCACCTAGTGGCAGAAACTTCATTTTAAGCAATGGAGAGTAAGCTCAGGCAAATAAGGGTTCTCTCGGTGGATTTCACTTACCTACCTGTTCTCCTCCCTGGACTTGCACTTTCATTCTGGGGGGCTGACAAGGTATCCAGGTGTGTGGGAGTGTCTGGTGCTTATCATCCAATGTTGTTAGTGTAACTAGTCGAGATAGACTTTTTGCCTGGCCTTGGTCTGCAGGATGTACCCCAGGTGACAGACTCTAAGAGGTCAAGTTTCCCAAATCTACTTACCAACCATGTCAAACACTTGGGGCACCCCCTTCTCAACTGGGAGCCCTCTTCTGGTCTAACAGCTCTGTGCTCTCCATTTCTCAAAACCCCTCTCAAGGGGCCACATGGAAAACTTCTGGATGCTCTTCCACTCATCCCTGGGAGGGGCTTTCTCAGGCTCTCTCTCAGGCTCTGAGAGAAATTTCTAGTCTTCTAATGCTGCAGCAACCTGGCTCTGGGGACATTTTGAGGGCCACCACCCCCACTGAGCTCTGGTGTGGTCTCAGATCACCAACCTTCTTCACCCAGGGAGAGCCCCGAAGACAAAGAGTCCCTCTCAGACGTCCCTCACCGCCCCCCCATGCTCCGAGATCAACCTCTGCTCAGATTCTCTCCTCTCAGGGGCCGGTGCGATCTGTGACCTTTAACTCCTCTGTGTGAGTTGGACAGCGTGCTTGGGTATCTGAGGGGTATGACATAAATCTGAATCCATTGGGAATCCTTTGCCTCAGCCTGGAGACTACACAAGTCTTCACTTCTAAACAGGATCTCTATCGTGGAGTCTGAAAGTCTATTTTAAAATCCCAAAGCTGGAATCTAACTTCGGGTCTGTGGCCTCATGTTCTGTACTAGCATGACTATTCCTTTCTTACAGCAGGAGCAAGAAAGGACCTAATTGCTGCCTGAAGTTGGAGGGGTCAGTGGGCTTGGCATAGAAATAACAGAAAAACACATCTGTGAATGTCTTAAAATATTAACTTACTGTATTTGTGTCTTTGGGTGTGTGAGATACATAATGTAATAACAGTATCACAGTGGGATCAGACAACACATACTTCCATGGTGTTCTTTTATTCACTGAGCAATACATCTTGGAGTTATCGAGCTAATACAGTCTTTGTAACAGTTGAGTGATAGTCTATTGTCCTATTTGGTTATCTAATCCTCTGTTTCAAAAAGAGAGTACTACCCAATTTTTCACTATTATAATGCTGCAATGCGCATGCTTATTCATATCTTTTGTTCAATTGATAAACTATTCCTGGAGGATAAACTCCTAGAGGCCAATTTTTTTATGTCAAAGGATATTGCTAAATAACCTCCCACCAGCAAAATATATATGGGAATATTATAGGTTAAAAATTCAATTCCATGTAAAAATGATACTTTATTTAATAAATAAGTGTAATAAAAAATACTTAATAAATCAGGATAAGTTAAAGATATCTAAGACATATACCATATACAAAACGATACACTAGACAGACTAAAGCTCTAAATAGGAAAGAAAAAAAATGGCTAAACCAAGTGGTACGAAATACCAGAAACATGAGTATTACCTCACCTTAGAATGAGGAAGAACTTCTTAAGAAAGACAGTTTTTAATACAGTAAAAGATACCACAAACAAAGCCAAGAGATAAATGAAAGATTAGAAAATATATTTATAAGCATATGACAAGAAACTGGTTAATGTCACAAAACAAGGATCTCCTTTAGAATTGATAAGAAAAAAAAGAGGGCAAAAATTGCAAAAAGCAACGCAGAGAAGAAACTGGAAAGGTAGATTGCAAACAATGGCCACACAATTTCCCCTTTACATTGGGAGGTGGAGTCTAATTCTCCACCCCACACCCCAGTCTGGATTGGCCGTGTGCCTTGCTTTGGCCAGTGGAAAATTAACAAATATAATGCAAGCAAAGAAAAGTGCTTGATATTCGGGCTTGCCCTGTCTTGCTGCTCTGAGGAACCTTGTGACAACCACCCTGTGAACAGGTCCAGGCTAGCCTGGTAAATGATGACAGACACATGGCCCACTCACCTCCCTCACCCTAGCCAACAGCCAGCCAACTACCATGCATCAGAGCCACTTAACTGATCAGTAGCTAACCACAGACCCATGAGGGAGCTGAAGCAAGACTAGTAACAGAATATCGCAGTTGAACCCAGCCCAAATTGCTGACCCCCAGAATCATAAGCTAGATAAACAGCTGTTGCTTTAGACCAGGGGTCCCCAACCCCTGGGCCGCATACCTATTAGGAACTGGGCCTCGCAGCAGGAGGTAAGCGGCGGGCAAGCGTGCAAAGCTGCATCTGCCGCTCCCCATAGCTCCCCATCACTTGTGTTACCGCCTGAACCGTCCCCCCACACCCCAGTCCACGGAAAAACTGTCCTCACGAAACTGGTCCCTGGTGCCAAAAAGGTTGGGGACCTCTGCTTTAGACCATTAAGTTTTGGGTTGGTTTGTTATACAACAAAAGGTAACAGAAACAGCTAATAAATAAAAACATGTTCAGACTCACAAGCAGCAAATTTAAACAAAACATCATTTTTTACCCATCAACTTGACAAAAATGAAGAAAAATGATAACCGGTCAGGCAAGGATGTGAAGACATAAATACTTTCATTCACTGCTGACAAGAGTATAAATTGCTGCAAACTTATTTGAACAGTAATGTGAAAATACCTATTAAAAATGAAAATACATATACCTTTGACCATTTTGGGGGGTTTTATCTTACAGAAATTTAAAAATGTAAAAAGATATTTATTGGAGCATTGTCTGGATTGGTGGGGATGGAGGAGAAATCACCAAAGAAATAAGGAAAGAAGAAAGGAAGGAAAGGGAAAAGGAAAAAGAGATAGGACAGAAAGAAGAAAAGAAAAGAAACCCTGAGAAAACATGTATACTTCTCAAAAGGAAAATGCTTAATAAAATGTAGTCCATGCATATTATGGACTATCATATAAATATTAAAGGAATGAATTAGAGATATATCTACTAATATGGAGGAATTAATTTGATTTACTGTTGAATTTTTACAGCAACTTATAATGTATATAATATAATCCTATTTTTCTAAAATAAAAGATGTATGTACATGTATTTTAGCAGAATAATATTGACATGTTTTCATATCACTAATTCCATTTATCCAGTGGCCCTCCTAAAGACACGGAAATAACACATGCCATAGCAGATTATAGAAACACCAGTTAATTCATGGCTTTGAGTCTCAAATTCTGAGGTCTTTGTCTAAACCATAACCCCTAAACGTCCTGTGTACACCTATCAGTAAAACCTTTGAAACAGGTACCCCATTATATATGTACTTAGCTACTTGAAATTTATGTACATAAATTACTATAGAGTATAAAACATATAAAATATATAACTATAAAGGGGAGAGCCAAAAGAGGATATAAACTATTTGTAATCAGTGATATTACTGTATACAATTCATTGAGCACAAAATCTTTTTGCTATGACTAAAAATATATATCCTCAATCATAAACAATTTTTAGTGACAGCAGAGTAACTGGAAATGCTTTTTTTAAAACAATCTTGGTTTAACCCTGTATGATACAGTAATTCAAAGACCTGGTTCCAGTTTCCATTTATTTCAATGATTGATTTTAATGGTAACTGTAGCTGAAAGAGGTGAATTTCAGAATTTCATGGGTCCAAATTAAAGAAGTTCATCTTTGGTGGCTTTGGTTTCTCAATCAAAGAATATGTTCAAAAGTTCACTGGAACATTTTCATCCACCCAAAGATGTTAGTCAGTGCTTCCTGCAAAGGCTTCAGAATGTAATGTAATTCCATGTTTTTAGGGGGTTAATTACTATTTGTGGGTGACATATGCTGTTTGCGGCAACAACAGCAAAATAATAGAAATATTTCCAAACATTCATTTTCAAAATGCCTTCCAAGAGCAAGCCTTCCTTTCAAAAAGCAATTGCTTTCTCATGAATTGTTAAACACTACCTTCCATTGAAGGAACAAAATAAATATGTTTAGTTTCTAAAAAATACCTGCCAGGTAGCATTTGACTAATATTGTCATCTCAAACAAAGGTCGGTAAACTTGAATGTCTGTCTTTCTATGAAAGAAAAGGTATCTTAACACCTATTTCAACGAGTCTTTTAAGCACTTTGCCATGAAATCATCAGTGAAGCTCTGGGTCGTAAAAAAGATTTCAAAATGTCTCCCCATTTCATTATAAAGTACTGTAAAGAATCTACCGTTTAAAAGTCTTGTTTTTATCAAAGCAATCAGCTAATGGTACCCATGGCACATTACATGGGATGTGCTGTGATACCCTGAAGATAGACAGACAGGAGTGGTCCCCACTCCAGACACTTCTCATTGTCCACTCCAGTCGGCCCAAGTGCCAACTCGTATCACATATTAAGGAAAGCTTAGTTCTTTTCCTTTTTGATTAAAAAAAAAGAGAGAGAGAAACAGACGTTTTCATATTTTCCTCTCATAACCCAGGGGATCAATTGTGCAACCCACTCTGGAGATGACTGCCCTAAATAAGCCATTTGGAAAAACACCTTCTATGTCACAAGGAGGTAAAAACACATTGCTAGGGCAATTAGCAAGAGCATGAGGCACTCGAGAATAGAGTCAATAGGGTCTCTGAAAGCTGTGGTGTCTTCGCTCCCTAGGCCCTGGCCCCCAGCCCAAGGCCAGGTCTCAGGAGTGGTTGTTGAGGGAACCCCCAGACAGTCTTGGGTGGTCCTGAATGAAGAGGAGCTGGTCTTCCATTTTGTTGGGAGGCTATGATGCCAAGAAGCCTAGTGTCCCCAGGCATCTAGGAAGAAGGATGTGGGGCCCCTGACGGAACCCTGGTCACACTCCCCAGAGTGATGCTTAGAGCTGCCTGGTGACCTGAGAGTCTTGGACGAGGGCAATCATAGGTGCTGATGAGAAAGACACAGTACAAGTGCCAAAAACTAAAGACGTGGAAATGCAAATAGAGCAGGAGAGATGACAGCCAGTAAATTCAAGAAGGAATAGTGTATAGCTCAGAAGAAGGGAGGCAGATGATGACCCTGGACCAGAGCAGTCCCCACCATCAATCACCACTATTTCCACCACCAATCAGAGAGACTCCTCCACGAGGAGGGAAGAGAGGAAATTCATCATGGCTATGACTGCTTTCTCCACCCCCAGGCAGAAAGGGAAGCTTAAGGTAAACATTAAGTTCACCCACAGACATCAAAAGTTACATTGTTTTAACCTAAGTGTCCATCATCGGATGAATGGATAAAGAAGATGTGGCACATATATACAATGGACTATTACTCAGCCATAAAAAGAAACGAAATTGAGCTATTTGTAATGAGGTGGACAGACCTAGAGTCTGTCATACAGAGTGAAGTAAGTCAGAAAGAGAAAGACAAATACCATATGCTAACACATATATATGGAATTTAAGAAAAAAAAAAAGTCATGAAGAACCTAGGGGTAAGACGGGAATAAAGACACAGACCTACTAGAGAACGGACTTGAGGATACGGGAAGGGGGAAGGGTAAGCTGGGACAAAGTGAGAGAGTGGCATGGACATATATACACTACCAAACATAAAATAGATAGCTAGTGGGAAGCAGCAGCATAGCACAGGGAGATCAGCTCGGTGCTTTGTGACCACCTAGAGGGGTGGGATAGGGAGGGTAGGAGGGAGGGAGACGCAAGAGGGAAGAGATATGGGAACATATGTGTATGTATAACTGATTCACTTTGTTATAAAGCAGAAACTAACACACCATTATAAAGCAATTATACTCCAATAAAGATGTTTAAAAAAAAAAGTTACATTCTTTTCACTTCTGAATTTGTGGTTTGAGATAAGTACCCCCTATGCATGTTGTACATTATACAGAGATGTGCAAGGATACACTCCAGGCTATGAACAGGGGTTAGTTCAGCAGGCTGGGATCGGAGGGTGGCATAGGGTGGAGGAGGAATCACTGATTTATGCTTCTTTACATTGTTTTACTTGATCTGATGGCCATTTGTAACTTAGGTAATTCAGATAAAATATAATTTAAAATATATATGTAGAGCGATTACCGGCTCGTTGGCTGGTTTTGTGAGTAAAGCTGTGGTCACAGACTCCTGTAGAAGACCCAGTCCCTGTCCTGGGGGGTTGTGGTTTGCCCCCAGGCCACCACAGAGCAGTCCTGCATGGAAAGCCTTGTGACATTTCTATGGGATGCTGTGCCACAGGAAAGGACACAAAAAGCAGGACCAGTCAGCTTCACAGAATTTTCTCAAGAATGCTTAGCACGCAAGAGGCCCACCGTATCTCCAAAGGAGAGAGGGAAACTTGAAGACATGACAAAAGTATACAAGCCTTGTTATGGAAGCCTTATTTCCCTCTGAAGGGAAAGAAAAGAGGTTCAAGAATCCCAATGCACCAAATAGCCTCCTTCGACCTGTTCTTGTTTGTTCTGCCTATCGCCCAGACATCAAGGGAGAGCATCTAGGAAATGCTGTAAAAGAACTGGGAGAATGTTAAATAATGCTAAGGATGATGAGCACCTGTATTAGAAGTCAGCTAAGCCGGAAAAAAGTTGAAAATGACATTGCTTTACTGGGTTAAAGGAGAGTCTGGCATAGGAAGAAAGGAAGTTGTCCTAATTACAGTGTGGTACCCTGGATGGACTCCTGGAGCAGGAAAGGGACATCAGTGGAAAAATTGGTGAAATCCAAATAAAGTCCGGGGTTTCATTAATGGTAATGCACCAAGGTTAGTTTCTTAGTCTTGACAAATGTACTATAATAAAGTAAGATTTGATGAAAGGAGATTGTTAACATTAGGGGAAACTGGGTGAGGGGATATATGAAAACTCTCTGTACTACGTTGAACAATCAAAAATTATTCCAAAATAGAGTTTATTTTTAAAAAAAGAGATAAAGATATCCTTTGTCAAGGATAAAAAGAGAAAGGCCCAGAAGAGAAAGATGCGGAGGAGGTAGCTGAAGATAAGTTAATGCATTAGTTGATTCTAGTGAAGTTTTTCCTCGAAAGGAATAAACTACCCAATATACATCTCACTTGTTTAAAAAAAAAATGACTATTGAAATCACAAGGATACATAAGATCATTTTTTGTACAGTAAAGCTACTATTAAGATAACCCTGTACTTCAGTGAGATTTGCAATAGCCATTAACCTTGTATGGTACTGTATGGGGCTGTAAATTGGCATGGAAGTTTAAAGCAGGTCGTGTATAATACAAATTATATATGGGTTGGTAGTTTTGCTTTTGATATACAGCTTATATTAAATCATTGTTCTGTGAACTGAATAAATTATTTTTATAATTTTTTAAAAGTTTCAACTGTCTTGACATTCTGAATGCTTGGAAGTATATACATTTTTTTAAATTAAATAAAAATGTATTTTAAGGACAAAAAGAAATGTAAACATAATAACCCTGCCCCAAAATAACCTGACCATTCTGAAAGATAGTATGGTATTTTATTGTTGTCTTAATTTACATCTTTTGTTATTATTTTTATAATAAGGAAAAGGTATACAGAAAGAAACTTTAAGCCCATACAGAAATACACAAACTGGAAAGGAGTGAAACCATGTGGACACCATAGCTAAACCTGGGCATAAAGGACAAAGGAAAAGCCTTCACTGTGAGAACAGAAGAGATGCTTGGGAGGGAGAGAGAGAGATACCAGTCTTTCCTTGGTATCAGGGTGTGGTAGTTTTAAACAGGCTTTAAAATATTTATGATGAAAGTAACTATTATTAAAATAATAAGGTTTATAAAAATTTCAGAAAAGTTTTCATTGAAAATTCCTCTCTATCCCCCAATCTCATTTCCCAGAAGTAACTGCTGATAGCTGCATACTTTTGGGCAGCTTTCCAGACTCTTTCTACGCATATATAAAAATAGAGAGATGATGCTAATGGAAATAGGATCATATTATACATAATACTGTATAATTTGCTTCTTTTTTTCATGAAGCAATAGATAATGGACATTTTTCTACCCTTTGTGTATACAGGTCTAATTCATTCTTTCGAAAAGCTGCATCATATTCCATTTTATGGATGAACCTTAAATGACTTATCCAGTCCCTTATTGATTTTCACTTACCGTGTTTTCAGTTTCTTGCTATTATAGATGGGGCCGCCACATTGTTTGTGCTCTGATGAGCATAATCTTTACAACAAGCCCTCTGAGCTACTATCCTGGCACCTCCAAAGACAAACTCTGTGTTTTGGGATGGATTATTTCACCTCCCTGAAATGCAGTGCCCTCGTTTTAATTGGAGATAATATCTGCTTTATAGGGAGGTGTATGCATTAAATCAGTGTATATTAATGAGTGAAATTATATGAACAAAAATGTCTAGTAGTTTACCTGACATGTGTGTGTGTCTATAGATGGAGGTGGGGAGGGAGAGAAACAGAGAGAGCGAGATGGATGTATATAAAGATGGAAGGACAGATGGACTGATGGAAGGACTGATGGATGGATGGATGGATGGACGGATGGACAAACAAGTGGATAGATACCTGGTAGGTAAGGACGCCTAGCAGGAGTTGCTCCTCACTAACAGGACGTAAGGGAAATATTATAAGTTAGTGATCAATAAACTTAATTGTCTACTCACAGAAATAGGGAGCAGACAAAACACAGAAGAGATAGATCCTCTAAGGTAACTGCTTGAGCAGCATACCCGGAAGTGACAGTAGCCTGACTCAGAGGGAAGAGGAAGCAATGGACAAGATGGCGTATATGCCGGACCTAAGGAGAAGTGGCTCAGGTAATAGGAGTGGCAAGAACATTGAGAAAACGTGGCCCTGTCATTTTAATAGCAGGGCAGCCAGGGAGGGTCAAGCTCTATAGAATCGCAAATGAAATGTATCCCAGCCTTTGGCCAGAGACATTGTAAAATACCCAGAGAAAAGCAAGACTAAGATTCTTAAAAATGATACAGCTACAGATGTGGGAGGTTCTCAGAATCCAAAGTTGACCAGACTATAATAAGTAATCCTGGCAAGGAGCAGAAGGAGAGAATATCTCAAAGGCCTAGGAGACAACAAAATATTTAAAATCAGAAGCATAGCTTTGTAGTTACCTTTGATTCATCCTCTAATTCAATCTGTTCCCAAATCCCATAAACCTTATGTCCAATACAAAGCTCCCACTAGAGTGATCATCTTAAACCTGTTTTTGATCAAGTCAGGCCTTCTAGTCCTCTGTGGTTTACAGAAGAAAGTCTAAAGTCCAGAGTCCTCCCAAATCTAGTCCCAGCCTGACTTGCAGCACTCCCCTCTACATACCCTACACTCCCATGGCACCACCACTCAGGAGTCCCCTCCCGTGGTAGCGACGGCCTGACCCGTACCCTGGGCCCGGAGTATACACAGTGGACACCTGGAGTTTGGGTACCTGTTGGCACCCCCATTCTATTTGGAAATGGTCCCAATATGATGGCGTCTGGTTCCGGTTGGATACCACTCACAAGACCCCACTTCATACCTGGCCATGGCAGGTTTACATCCTCCTGTTCACAGAGCCCAGACGATAGGAACACAACCCAGGCCAGGCCAAACCCAGCCTTTCTAAGAGAGGTGATAGATGAACGTGGGGACAGACTCAGCCTCTATCTGCCTTGGGATCGGAAGCCATTAAAATGTGGGCTGAGGCTGCCAGCCTGCCTCCCACCCACGATGGAGGAAAACTGGCCTCTGAGCTCCATAAGGGCAGGGGTTCCCCTCTGGCACATAGTGCCTGCATATTTGTTGAATGAATAAATGAATGTGACAGGATCAATTTAGATCAGCAGGCATATAATAGGACAGGCAGAGCCAGTGTGCAGAGAGAGTTCTGAACGTGTGCCCTTTAGACCTCTTAATTAAGTCCACTCACATGCTCCATGTTTGCCTTTCTGCTTATACTAACTTGAGCTGGGCTTCTGTCACATACAACCAAATGACCGTTCCCTACGCATGCTCAAAAGTTCCAATCTCTCCAGATTTGTTTCACATACTAGTTCTGTGATGCAGTCTTCCCAGATGCTCCCAGGTCAAGGTACCCTCTATACCTTCCAACTCCAATTGCATGTTATATAAACCTTCTAGTAACATTTATTATTTGTCTATCTTGATTTAAGACTGTTTACACAGCTGCAGCAGACACCATTGGTGCCCCACCTAGAAGCACACCAGGATCCCTTTTAGTGGTCCAGCAGCTATGACCCTGCCCCAGAGGCTACAGGTGCTGGGCTAACGCTCTCACAATGTCCCTAGAGCTACTGAAGCCCAGGCGTGCCTGGGAGTTACCCACAGGGCCATATATCCCCATCCCATAGCTAATGTGCTGAAGAACAAAAGATGGCCCTCTCACCTCAGGGCAACAACACTCTGAAGCACCATTCATGCTCGAGAGTCAGGCTGAAGCTCGATTTCTCCTGAAACCACACTCTTGAGTAGCTCCACACTTTCCTCTACCCCAAGTTCCTCACTCCTTTCCGAGCGTCTCCCTTCTTCAATAAATAAAGTGCTCACGACTCTCCCGGCCAGGCTCTGCTTCTAAGAAATCCAATCTGAGGTAACATCCCAATATCCCAACAAATCTCTTAAAAGCCAGATGTATGTCAATTCTCCCTTCTATCTCCTGTAGTGTAGTACCTTCCCGGCACTCTAAAAACAAACAGAAGGGGGTTGTATGAATGAAGGAATGAGGGAGCGACTGCATGGATTAATAATTTTTACTCAACAAGGAGGAATAAATGTTATGACACAAACCTGTGAACATAGCATAAAGAAGCAAACTTCTAGAACAGGCCAAAACTATTCAGAGAACAACAAAAATGGCATATTTTTTTTTAGCTCAATCCAGAGGAAAATCTAGACACAGAAATTTGAAAATCTTTTTTTTTTTTTTAATGATCCTCTTCAATGTTTTTTAAATCTCTCCACTCAAGTAAATTGCCAACTCATCTAAATTCCCCAATTCATCTTTGATGAAATGGGCACTTAGAAATCAATCCCAATATTCCTGCAATGCCTTCAGTATCTATACAAAAACCTGTTTTTTAAGATTTGTTTTCCTCCAAACTCACCTTCCTCTCCAAAAAAGAGAAAAAAAAAGTCTTCTACCACCAACAAAACAAAACAAAGAAAACCCTGGGAAGAGGGCCTCGCAAACTGACTCAGTTCTGTGGGCTCCCTGGTATGCATTTTTTTCCTCCACTGATCTGGACTATCACCTTGGGAGAATTGTATAGTTTCTAGGATATTTCATGAGAGGAAACTTCCCGACTAATATAACTAAAAAGGCGTCCTCCGTGTGCAGAATCCATGGGCTCTGGGATACTCCGGGCTTCCCAACATTAAGCTCTATCAAGCACCCCTCCTCCTCTGCTTCAGTCCCTGACGGGTTAAGCGTTTAATAGCTTCACAGTCTCTCTTTCAGGTCCACTGGCAGTATGCATGAAGGCACAGGCATAACCAGCACATGCACACTCACAGAAACCTTCACACAGAGACATCACACTTTCTGATTTATATTCATCGGCTTCATCTCCGCCCAGAGTTCCTAATTCTCACTGTGGAACAATGTTTTCCTATTAAACCATTTCCCCTAAGCCTCATTACCTCTCTGTGGTAGAAAATCACTGTGGTGCTTTGGCTGTCTTTGCGGGGAAGAAAGTTAATTTACAAAAGAGGGCAAAATAAGTTCCAAATAACAAATCCTTCTGAACCTTGGAATTTGGCACTTCACAACCAAGTCAGATAGAAGGAGAGGCTATGGCTGCTCCACAAACTACAGGGAGTAGCTGAAACTGACCTGAAATTAAGAAGTGCACAAAATGGAGGAAAGAAGGGGAGCCAGTGGGAAACCCTGGCCCCAGAAAACCATGCCATGAAATGCCATTAAAGAAGACCGTAATCGGATGGCACTCTCAGAATAGGTGGGTGACAACAAGAGAGGGTGAGATGTTCAATTAAATATAAACTCTAACAGAAAGAACTGCACTTCCACTGCAAATCAATGGCAGCCAATTATTGCATCAAACAAGTATAAACGTCATCTCTCCTTATCCTGTGCCCTACCTATTTAATGAACTGAGAGTAACTTACAGTAATGGGAAATCTTCCGAAATTAAATCTACATGAAAATTTAAGTCGTAAATATAGGAAATAAAAATGACCCTTTTAGCAGTACTCTAGGCATGCAAAAAATCTTTATCTTTTATTTTAAAAGGAATTAATTCATGAAATACAGATAGTTAACCTTTGATATATTTGAAAAAGCTTTCCCCCAATTGACATTACTGTACATGTGGTTCCTCTGATAAACTGTGTGCTCTAGTATAAGCAGAAAATAACAAAATTGGGTGATATGTGTCCCTACACCAGCTTCCCAGGTCCTCACAAGCTTGCTGAACTGTGTTAAACCCCCTAAATGCAGATCAAGATAATAAATTACATTAACAAGTATTGAAGTCGTGTGAACTCAAACACTTACTAATCATGTGATCTAGAATAAATCACTTAATCTCTCTGAGCCACAGTTCCCCACCGTGTTGCTATGAAACTTAATGAGGTCATGGATGTAAAGTGTCAAACCCATTGCAGGCGCTTGTCAAACATTAGTTTTTCTCCTTTCTAGTACCTGCTCTGAAATAGGTGTAAAGGATTGGAGTCCACAGGTCCAAGAATATTAAATATTCTGGCACATGCATGTCAGCTTGGCCCCATTCCCTGGGCAGAGCATGCATGTGATGGAGTGAAGAGGACCACTGATGCCCACTCAGTGACTCACAGTTTCAGATGATGAGCTGCTGGGACTTGAAGGAGAGACTCCATCTCCCTGTCCCTTGGATGGTGCTCACTCAGCGGGAACTGGGGCAACAGTAGCTTTTCTGACCTTGCCCCAGAGTCCCAGCCCCCAGGGACTAGAGGTCAGCACCAAGGTGGCAAACCTCTAGCCATAGGAGTAAGTACCGAGAACCTTCATGCAAAGGTCTCTTTTAGGAGTAAAACTGGTGAAATCTGTGGAGAAGGGTCTGACAGGCTCCCTACCTGGCCCCCTGCCTAGGACAGTCTCTGCAGTCAAAGCAGGAACAGCAGGGCCTGGGAACAGGAACTCATTAAAGGTATTGCTCTACTGAAAGACACAGGGCAGAGTGAAAGACAGAAAAATGCTTCCAGGCCTCCAGTCTTGTTTGGGATAAGAAACAAAGAAAGCTCTAGCCAGCTATGAAGAGGGTCCAGTGGGTCAGACAGGTTTCTATCAACACACAAGTGGAGGCTTCAGGACACCATGATTCATTCATTCACTCAGTCTGTCTCTACTGAGCATCTTATGTGCCCAACATTTTGCCCCTGTCTGCCAAAGGCACGGTGGACAGTGCAGCCGGCCTGTCCCTGAGTGCTACAGTGGGCACCTCTCCTTCTCACTCCCCAACACCCATATGCTGCCAGACGCCCACAGAAGCTCCTCCAGCTCAGATTCCACAAGAGGGCCTGCTGGCCTGATACCAGCCATTGCGGGCTCCCCGGCCCTGTCTAATTCACAGTATAGTAACAGAATTGGGATCTGACATGAGCGACAGTTTCTTGTGAGTGTGACTGGCTTGAGTCACCTCCAGGCGCCCTGGCAGAGTCTCAATTCTGCCCCTCAAAGTGGAGGCCTATAGTCCAGATATGGTTACTCAGGATCCATGATGCTCAAGCTACTAAGCAGCCTCCCTAGTCAGCAAGAGATCTTGTACTTTCTCCCTTCAACATCCTATATGCCCATGTTCCATTATCCACATATTATTTCTTATTTTCATTTTAACCAAAATAATTTCCCAAATCAGATCATACACTACTGCCTCAAATGGTCTGTGCCTACCTGGCAAATCCTGGGCTCCAGAGGTCCAGACGAAGGGCCTTACAACTGGGTACCACTGACCACCTGACCCTTTAGTTGGCTATGCCAACTCCTTTCCAGAACAATTCCTACTCCAGCAAGCTCCTTCTAGCCCAAACTTCCCCAACACTCTTCTCTGGATACTCTTGAGCTGCCGATGGCTATTCCTTTGAAAGTTCAGGAAGATGTTTGCAAGTTCAGTACATTACAGAATGTCATATATTAAGAAAGTATAAAATACATGTTCAGGATTTCTCTTTTCAAATGGGAACAGGTGGGGATTAAATGCAGTTTTGACCCCTAGGGACCATCTTAGCCTGATTTGTGCTCATGTGTGTGGTCTGATTACCATAAGCTTCCCAAACATTCAGTAGTAGCACAAGAACAGCCCCTTTGGAGCCCAGCATTCTACAAACTCTAATTAAAAGAGGCCAACTGAGCTGAATTGAAAATGCCCTACCTCATATTGATGAGATCAGTGCAGGAATGAGGTAGGGATGAAAAGCATCAATTTGAAGTGGGTCCAGGAAGCTACCACCACCACTGGGTTTTTTTAGTGCAAGCAACAGAATTTAATTCTAATTAAAGTTAAGCAATTATTGGAAGGAGTCTGCGAGTTCACAGAATCACTGCCAAAAGCTGGAAAATGAAGCTGGGATATAAGACAGCTCCAGGGGGTTGGAGAATAAATTACAGAAACAACCTTAGAGCAGGAACGTTGTAACCAGACTGTCCCTTAGTCCCATGCCCCCAGATGAATGAACTCTAGCTGGGCCTTTGGTCCTCAAATTTCCAAAGCTCCACAAGAAAGTATGTCACTGGCCACATTAGATCGTGGTGTTCCCTCTGGTTGTACTAGGGAGGGAGAAGAAATATTAGGTCTCTTTGGCATCCTGTTTAGTGGGAAAATCTCCCCAGACTATAAACAGAGGCAAGAGTCATCTCTCCAAAAGGAAATCAGACAGCTGTGGGAAGGAGGAAAGTGTGAATATACCTCCAGTGAAAATGAAGATAAGGATGTCCCTTTGAAATCATGTGGCAACTCTGGAAATCAAATTTACGTCCACTCCAGGGTTTGCTGTTCTTACTGTTTGCTTTTGTTGCCTTTTGCTTTTTAGTGGGTTTCCTGAATTAATTCTGTAAGTCTGTATTGTTTTTCACTGTGGCCACTGCAGTTTTGTTTGATTAGATTAGTGGTCAGCTGATGTCTGTACAGAAATTCCTTTTTTAAAAAATTTTTATTTTATTTATTTTTTATATATCAGGTTCTTATTAGTTATCCATTTTTTTTGTTTGTATAGAAATTCCTTAAATGCCTAGAACCAATAAGTTTCCCAGGCTTTATTGAGAGGCTCCATGTATTGGGGCATGCTTTTTAATGTTCAGGCAGGCAGTTTACAACTCTGCCTTAGCCTTTACTTCCTGCTTGCACAGAGCCTCAAGGTTAGCAAGAGGTGAGAGTTTAGGCTTTCTCAAGTCTTCCCTGGGTATCACACAGCCCTGGACATGTTCACGGCCTTGGGCATGCATGTAGTCCAGAGATTCTCAAGAATATATTAGAGCTTTGCAAAGCATCCTATGGACATATTATTTTCCACATCTTCATTAAAAATTTTTCTGGTGAAAAAAAAAAAAAAAGATAAGGATGTCCTAACACCCAGAGCCCTCGTGGCAGGATAACACCCTGCCTTGGACATCCTGGCTCCCAGCCAGGGTTGGCCTGGCAAGACCCCAAGTCTTCTGTGCAGACTCTCTCCCTGCATTCATCCTAAAGGTAAGCCATGCTTCCCAAGTTAACCCTTCCCCAGAGCTTGGGAGACAAGGGGTTAATGGAAAGGCAGCAAGACTTGGGATGTCTTGTCTGGCTCATCAAATGAACCTACCAGTAAGAGGCGCTTCTGCAACCCCAGCTGTCATCTGCCACAGTGAGACCAGCTGGAAGCAGGGACCTTTCCCCAAATTCAGCTACTTTTAGTTAAAATGAGAATGAAACGTGTGAAAGTACTTCTAAGGGAGGTCAGGAAATGTGCTAGCTAGTTAGGTTGGTGATGGCAGAACCCAGAAAGTAGACAACAAAGGTAAACCTCACAGACCTGGGGCCATCGTCTTCTGGAAATCCCACCTGATACCCCGCTGAGTCAGGTCACCCAGGGCTGCTCTGGGATCCCACACAGCTCCTTCATGGACATTGTTGCAGTCTACATTTTACTTCCTTGGGCAACTACTTATTGGCAAAGGTCTCTCTCAATGGAGCACAATCTTCGAAAGCACTGGGACCAAGTTTGGTCTTATGTGTGCTCCCACAAATGTCACCAGCATTTAGCATCTGGTACTTAGAAGCGGGAACTCATTAAATCTGTGTTGTGTTAGGCACTGAATGAATAAATGAATGAATGCACTAAGCCTCACTCTCTTGTTTTCCACAGCCCAATTATTCATGTAATATCACGCCTACCTCATGGTGGCTAAGGTTCTGTAGAAGATACTGGCTTTATTCAGTAGTGCAGCAGTGATTCTAAACATGGATTGAGAAGTGGTGGCATGGAAAGCATGTGTGCCCAGAAGAGCAAATCAGATTCTGGTACACTGAGCCTGTGTGCATACACTAAGTAATACCGCATCTGTCTGATGCTCCAAAGCCCCTTGGTGACCCCTGTGATGTTAATTTTATGTGTCAACTTGACTGGGCCATGGGGTGCCTAGACATTTGGTCAAACATTATTCTAGATGTGTTTGTGAGGGTGTTTCTGGATGAGATTAACATTTGAATCAGTAGACTGAGTAAAGCAGATTGCCCTCCATACTGTGGGTGGGCCTCATCCAATCAGTTGAAGACCTGGATAGAACAACAAGACTGAATAAGAGGGAACTCCTCCTGCCCAACTGTTGAGCTAGGACATCAGCTGCCTTCAGATTCCAATGGAAACATCAGCTTTCCTTGGGTTTCCAGCCTGTTGACTCTCAGACTAGAACTTACACATCAGTTCCTCCTGGGTCTCAGGCCTTTGGACTCAGACTGGAATTACACCACTGGCTCTCCTGGGTCTCCAGCTGACTGACTGCAGATCTTGGGACATCTCAGCTTCCATAATTGTGTGATTGTGTGAGCCAATTCCTCATAATATATCTCTTTATATATATATTATAGGTATATGTAATACATATATATATATATATATATATATCTCTTATTGGTCTGTGTCTCTGGAGCATCTTAATACAATACCCCTCTAACACCTCTTCACTATACTGGCCACACTATACCCTCCCCTGAGAAGCTCTAGGCCTCCCCATGATCTGGCAGATGAAAGGGGTAAGACATGGCACAGCAGGAAGTCGGCCTCCAGGACACAGCCCGATGCTCTAACAGAATCTGCTTTGAGGTATGTGGGTCAATGAGTTGACGAGTGCATCCACCACTATAATCATGATGTAGCACCTATTCATCACCCTGGAAAGTTCCCTCTGCCCTGCCTAGCCAATCTCCCACCCCACTTCATCCCAGGAAACCACTGACCTGCTTTATATCACCATGGCTCAGATTAGTCTTTTCTAGGGATTCATATACATGCAATCATACATATGGTACTCTTTTTAAAATCTGATATCTGTTGCTCAGCATAATGTTTTTGAGGTTCATCTTTGTCTCTGCAGTTATCAATAGGCTGTTTTCTTTTATTACTGCTCAGTTTTTTATTACCTGAATACATCATAATTTCTTTATCTATTCACCTGCTGATGGGCACTTGGATTATTTCCAGTTTTTTCTATTAAGATTAAAGCTCTTCTAAACATTCACATCCAAGTCTCTGTGTGGGAATATATCTTCTTTTCTTCCAGGTAAATATTTAGGCACCAAATAGTAGGCGCAGAAGGTAAATTTACACATAACTTTATAAGAAAGGGACAGACTAGCTTCTGAAGTGACTGCAGCACCTTCCATTCCCAGAGGAAAGTTTGAGTAGCACTCTGCCCCCAGACAGGTGAAGAGGTGTTCACGTGGGACTTGCAGGCTGGAAAAGGTGACGGTATCACAGTGGGATGGGAATTCCCAACCAGGTCTGGAGGGCGCTCCGTGCTGAAGGCTTCTCTAGCCCTCAAGTCTGAACTCCTCTCTGTCCCTCCAGTGCGCAGTGACATGTGTCCACACGGCACTGGCCACACTGAGGTAGAGAGAGCACCATATGCTCTACCAGCCAAGGGCTCAAAGGCAGAGCTCCATTTTATCTACCTGGGGGTCTCTCCTCCTGACCCCCACCCGAGAAGCTTTCCTCACGCCTGGCATTACCATTTGCTGGTACATGTGTGATGAACAACTGCATGAATGAATAAATGAATGGAGCCTGGGTTAATCACATGCCTGCCTCACTCGATTGGAACACTGATTTCTCCACTTGGATGCACAATTTTGAGCACTGACCTCTCTCAGGGAAAACACTTCCTTCAATCTTTTGAGAAGAACACTAAGCCTGATGGCTTGGGGAGGGAGAAGGGGCTTCTGCAGAGTTCGCTACCAGCCCTTGCCTTCTCCCTGAGGACTGACGGAGGGAGGTCCCCCTGGTGGGATCTTTCACCTTGAACACACAGGCTGGCACACAGCTCTCCTATGTGGTTGTCCTGGTCCTGGGAGTGAGGGCTCCAGAGCTGGGTCTCATGCATCTCAGGAGTGGTGCCCGCCTTGGTTGAGTGGCAGGGTCATTCTAAGCCCAGATTTTCTCCTCTGAAAAGAGCAGTGGTAATAATACATTCACAGCATTGCTCTGAGGGTAGAACGAGATAATGTATATGAAAGTGCTTTCAAAACACTAAATTTTCCCCAAGTATAAGTCCCTATTGTCATGCGGCATTTGGCTCGCCTCACCCTCCTGCATGGCCCCCCAGCCGGTACCACCAGACTCATCAGCTGTGCTGAGCCAGTACTCACGTATCTGTCAGTCTCAAAAAGCTATGAACAGACCCACCAGTAGCACCCACAGTGACCTTGTACGATGAGCACAGTGAGAGCCAGACCAGGTAAGGGGGCATTCATCACTGGGGCTCTGAGGTAATAGGAAGCAGGGTTGCAAAGCCTCAGGACCTATGGGTTACACTTTCCTTTCTTCCTTCCATCTTTCCTCCCTCCATCTTTCCTCCCTCCCATCTTCCCTCCCTTCCTTCCTTCCCCTGTGTTCCTTACTTCTTTGGCTACAAAGCTGCTTAGGATCTTGGAGGCTGGGCATGGATCCTCCTCCCTACAGGTTTCTCTCCAAGTTTCCACTTTGCTTTTCCACTTAGGAGACAACCTGAAACTGCCTGTCTCTAAAAGCGGAAAAAAGCCCCAGCTTAGCAAAGTGGCACTGCTGAACGCAAGGCAAAACTCCATGATTATTCAAAAGCTCCACTCAAAGTTGATGCCCAGGGAAGTTGTATTGCCCTGAGCCAAATCAGCTCCCCAAATGAGGAGAAAGGGAAGAATATACCATTGCAGTGTTGCTCCCAGTACAGTCTGGACCTCCAGGCACACAGGGAGCTCTGAGCAGGGATCCCGGAAGGCAAGATGGCGGCTCTGGAGAAACCATTGTGCATCAGGGGTCACCCTGACTCTAGGGAGGCTGGGTGTCTCAAACACTGAGGAGGGCTATGTCAACCTCATGCCTAGTTAGTATGAAAGGGCCCAGTCCCAGAGGGTGGCCACAGTTCTGCTAAGCACCTGGTAACAAGCATGGGAGCCCAAGATCAGTGAACCCATCCCCCTCCCAGGTCAGCATGGGGACCTCACAAGCGCCTGGGAGAAAAGAGTCAATAGAAGCTGGGAGAGGGGCCAAAGTCTCACCTGACTTCAGCAGCTAAACAGAACAAGGATTGGCAGATGCAAGTTGAGGAATGGCCAAGTCAGAACTGGCCATCTTGAATTGGGAGGCTGAAGTTCCTTGCTCAATATGTATTTATGATGCTGCTTTATCTGGACACACTGATCACTGGGCACCAGCACCACAGTCTATGAACTCTAAGCTCTTTGTGGTGAGGACAGAGGACACTGAACACACTGCTCAGGCTTGGGAGGTCCTGAACTTAGAGAGGGATTTAGGAATTGATGGAACCACTCAGTAATAACCTGCCAGATTCCCTTTTCCTCCCAATCCCCTACACCCAAATTCAGTTCAATGCACAAATTGTGAAGCCCCTACTCTGGGACAAGCTAGCAACAAAATGATGAGTACAAAATTAGTTCCTAATCTTGAGGTATTCACAGTTTATAAGAAAAATAGGCACATAAGCAGATAATTTTAAAATACTGTGCTAAGTACTCCACTGGGGATAAAAAATAGGTTCTGTGTCAGCCTTCCAACCCAGCCAGGAGAGTCTGGAAAAATGGTCTGTGCTGCTGATACTTGAGCTTACCCGAGCTAGGAATTGCTCCTCCTCTATTCATTTCTCCTGCTGCAAATGTATCGTGGATCCTGGAACGTGTTTCTAAAGGCAGTTGAAGCCTAGAGTCCGTGGCATTCTTCATGTGGAATGAGCTACATCTTCCAGACACAAAATGATTCTTCTGACTTTTTCCTCCACATGCAACTGGGTCCTAAGCCCCATGGATACCACTGTTGAATTTTCTCCCCACTCCACCCCTTCCTTCTCTTGTCCACTGTCACAGCTTTAGTCCATGTACTGGCCATCACTTCTCTGCACAATTTATATGGCAATAATAGTAAAAAAGGAGGAGGAGGAAACAGCTATACTGGAGTAAAGTTTTGTATAATATTAAAATTGAGCTACTATTAATCTGAACTAGATTGTTTTAAGTTAGGATATTAATTGTAATCCCCAGGGCAACCACTAAGAAAGTAACTCAAAAATATAATAAAAGATACAAACAAGAGAATAAAGAGGTTACACTAGAAAATATCTATTAATGCACATTGTCATTAGGAAGAATAGAGGGATAAATACATAAGGCATATAGAAAACAAATGGCAAAATGAAAGATGAAAATTATACTTTATCAGTAATTATATTAAATGTAAATATCTTAAACAATTCCAATAAAAGGTAGAGATCAGCATATACAAATCTTTGAAAAGATCCAACCAGATGCAGTCTACAAGAAACAAACTTTAGATTCAAAGATAGAGGTGTGGTCAAGGTGGCAGTCCCTGAACTCACTTCCTCCCCATAGGCACACCAAAATTACAACTATTTACACAGCAACTATCTATGAGAAGGACCTGAGGATGAGCAGAGATTTTCCACATCTAAAGATACTAAGAAGGAACCACAGGGAGACAGGTAGGAGGGGTGAAGATGTGGTACAGTCAAGACCCACAACCCCAGGTGGTGACCCACAAGTGGGAAGATAATCACTATGGAAGAGGTTCCCCCCAAAGAGCAAGAGTCCAAGGCCCACATCAGGCTCCCCAGTGTGGAGCACCAGGAGGTGAACCCCAAGAATGTCTGGCTTTGAAGGCCAGTGGGACTGACATATAGGAGAGATAAAGAGCTGTAGGAAACAGAGACTCCACTCTTAAAAGATGCAAACAAAATCTCACACGCTCCAAGTCTCAGTGCAGAGGCAGTAATTTGAAAGGCGACTCTGTTAGACGCACTTGATGATCCTGGAGAGCCTCTGGAGAGACAGGAGGCACCTGGAACTCCCCCTGGGGAAAGAGATGCTGGTAGCAGCCATTTCTTGGAAATCCTTCTACCATGAGGATGCTAGTGCTGGCAAATGCCATTTCGGAGTCTTCCCTCTAGCCTGTTAGTGCTGGGGGCTTACCTGCCCACTAGTGAACTGAGCAGCCAGCCACATGGGGACTTGAGCCCACCCACCATCAGGCTGGTACCAGCCCTGGGACCCCCCAGGCTGCACAGCCAGCCATGCTGAGACCCAGCCTCATCCATCAGCAGGCCAGTAGCCACTGCACAAGGCAGGGCCTAGGAGCCAAACTGGCCAGGGGCCAGTCCCACCTACCAGTGCACCCACTGTTGTTGACTCTGCCATAAAAGAAGGGCCCACACAGCCCACATAGGGGGCATTCCTAGAGCATATAGCTCTGGTGACCAGATGGGGGTGAGCTGCTGGGCCCCACGGAAATCTCCTACATAAGGCCACTTCTTCAAGATCAGAAAATGTAACTGACCTACCTAATACATAAAAATCAACACTGAGAATTAGGCAAAATGAGGAGACAGAGGAATATGTTCCAAATGAAGGAACAAGACAAATCCCCAGAAGAAGAACTAAGCGAAGTGGAGACAAGCAATCTACCTGATAAAGAGTTCAAGGTAATGATTATAAAGATGCTCAATGAACTCGGGAGAAGAATGAATGAACATAGTGACAAGTTTAACAAAGAGTTAGAAAATATGAAGAAGAATCAAACAGAGATGAAGAAAAAATACACTAGAAGGAATCAAAAGTAAATTAGATGATACAGAGGAACATATCAGTGAACTGGCAGACAGAGTAGTGGAAATCACCCAAGCTGAAGAGAAAAAATAAAACAATTTTTTAATGAGGAAAGTTTAAGAAACTTCTGGGACAACATCAAGGGTACTAACATTTTCATTACAGGGGTCCCAAAACAAAAGGAGAGAGAGAAAGAGGCAAAAAAAAATATATCTAAAAAAATACATAATAGATGAAAACTTCCCTAAACTGGGAAAGGAAACAGACACCCAGGTCCAGGAAGCACAGAGAGTCCCAAATAAAATGAATTGAAAGAGGTCCACACCAAGACACATTATAATTAAAATGGCAAAAATTAAAGAGAGACTCATAAAAGCAGGAATGGAAAAGCAGCTAGTTGTGTGCAAGGGAACTCCCGTAAGATTAAGCTGGCTTTTCAGCAGAAACTTTGCAGGCCAGAAGGGAGTGGCACAATGTATTCAAAGTGATAAAAGGAAAAAACCTACAATAAAAAGTCTCTACCCAGCAAGGCTATCATTCAGATTTGAAGGAGAAATAGAGTTTTACAGAAAAGCAAAGGCTAAAACTGTTTAGCACCATTAAACTGGCTTAACATAAAATGTTTAAGGAACTCCCCGAGTGAAAAAGAAAAGACCACAACTAGATATATAAAAATTATGAAAAAAGGGCTTCCCTGGTGGCGCGGTGGTTGAGTCCGCCTGCCGATGCAGGGGACATGGGTTCGTGCCCTGGTCTGGGGGGGATCCCGCGTGCCACGGAGCAGCTGGGTCCGTGAGCCATGGCCACTGGGCCTGTGTGTCCGGAGCCTGTGCTCCGCGACAGGAGAGGCCACAGCAGTGAGAGGCCTGCGTACCGAAAAAAAAAAAAAATTATGAAAAAAAATCTCATTGGTAAAGGCAAACATTCAGTAAAGTTAGTTATCAACCACTTATGTATTCAACAATACATTCAAAGGATCATACCATGATCAAGTGGGATTTATCCCAGGGATGCAAGGATGATTCAATATCCACAAATCAATCAATGTGATATACCACATTAACATACTGAAGAGTAAAAATCATATTATCACCTCAACAGATGCAGGAGAAGCTTTTGACAAATTCCATATCCATTTATGACAAAAAATCTCAATAAAGTGGCTATAGATGGAAAATCCCTCAACATTTTATTATGTTGAGGCCATACATTATGTTGAGGCCATATATGACAAACTTACAGCCAACATCATACTCAATGGTTAAAAGACGAAAGCATGTCCTTTAAGATCAAGAACGAGACAAGAATACACACTCTCCCTGCTTTTAGTCAGCATAGTATTGGAAGTCCTAGCCATAGCAAGTCAGACACACACACACACAAGAAATAAAAGGAATCCAAATTGGAAAGGAAGAAGTAAAACTGTCACTGTTTCCAAATGGCATGAAACTACATACATACACACACACACACACACACACACACACACACATATATATATATATAATAGTTCTATATATATAATATATATATAGACACCAGAAAAGACTATTAGAATTAATAAATAAATTCAGTAAAGATGCAAAATTAATACATAGAATTCTGTTGCATTTCTATACACCAACGATGAACTATCAGAAAGTGAAATTAAGAAAACAATCCCATGTACAATTACATCAAAAAGAATAAAATACTTGGGAATAAATCTAAGGCAGTAAAAGATCTGTACTCAGAAAACTGTAAGATACTGATGAAAGAAATAGGAGATGACACAAACAAATGGAACAATATACTGTGCTCATGGATTGGAAGAATTAATATTGTTAAAATGACCATACTACCCAAGACAATATACAGAATCAATGCAATCCCTGTCAAAATACCCACACTTATATGAGAAATTAATCTATGACAAAGGAGGCAAGAATATACAAGGGGGAAAAGACAGCCTTTTCAGTAAATGGTGCTGGGAAACTGGATAGTTACATGTGGACTACTTTCTCTGGACTACTTTCTCACGCCGTATAAAAAAATAAACTCAAAATGGATTAAAGATTTACATGGAAGACCTGACAGCAAAGAGCTCCAAGAATAAAACACTCTTTGACATCAGTCTTAGCAATATTTTTTTAAATATGTCTCCTCGAGGAAACAAAATAAAAAATAAACAAATGGGACTACTCAAACTGAAAACTTTCGCACAGCAAAGGAAACTATCAACAAATGAAAAGGCAGCTTACCGGGAGGAGATATTTGTAAATAATATATCTAATAATATCCAAAATATAACCAAAAAAAGGACTCATTCAGAATACATATTTTAAATAATTCTACAAATCAAAAGGACAAAGACCAACAACCCATTGGAAAAGTACAAAAGAGCTGATCAGGTCCTTTACAACAGAGGATATCCAAATGGTCAGTAAGAATGTGAAAAGATGCTCAATATATTTAGTCATTGGGGAAATAAAAATTAAAACCACAGTGACACACCACTGCATTCCCTTCAGTAGACCTAAAATTAAAAAGACTAAGAGTCAGTGAGAAAGCAAATATCTGAAACTTTCATACCTTGCTGGTGGGAGTGAAAAATGCTACAATCACTTTAAGAAAATGTTTGGCTGTATCTTCTAAAGCTAAATATGGACGTACTTTATAATCCTGCAATTCCATTCCTATACATATGTATGAGAGAAATGGACACCAATGGACACCACCAAAAGCATGGACAGGAACATTAACAGTGGATGCATTCATACTACCACAAAATTAGAAATAATACATATGTCCATCAACTGGGGAATGGATAAATAAATTGTGATACATGCATACAATGGAACACTACACAGCAACAAACCCATGGAAGACCTAACAACATGGGAAAATCTCTAAGACATTAGGTTGCATGACAGAAACCAGACATAACAAGAGTATTCCCTGTATGATTCCATTTATATGAAGTTCAGAGAAAACTAACTGATGGTGATAAAAATCAGCGGTAACCTCCCGGTGAGAAACAGATGAGAACTGACTGAGACTAGAGCACCATGGAACCTTCTGGAATACAATTATGTTCTATATCTTGATCTGGGTGGTAGTTACATAAAAGTGTACATATGTACAATTAAACCAAGCTCTACAGTTAAAATTAACATTTTTATGCACTTTACCAAACCATGATTTAAAGAAATTTAATCACATCATCAAAGATAAAATTAAAATAGACTGAATAATAGCAAAATAAAATAAAACTTATATTAAAAAAAACTGCACCCAGAACTCCAGCCTGAGTCTGCCCCAGCACACATCACGTCTATGTCCCCATGTCCTGTAGGTCTCATGCTGTTGTCTCAATAAAAGCAGCCGAGGACTTCCTGAGCATTTTTTACTGCCCTAAAATATTAATGGCTCATAGTGAATTTTCAGTCAACTAAAATTCCTGACTCTCTTTTTTCCCATGCACAGCTAGGACCTATTGTTCTCATTCTGTCCTTATGCATGTTTAAAAATGTTTTAGTGTTATTATTATCACTTGTTACTGCAAATTGTAACAACCCTAATGAAAATCAAATGCAGATGGAAAGAGGAAATTTTCCCCTAGGCTTGCCGTCTCATGAATCATCAAGTTCTAGGGCCCTCCAGTTCCTGTCCACTTATATATTCAATTTTTATGCAGTTATAATCACCTCATTAGATACAATTTGGCTATTCTTTTAATAAACATACTGTTATATCATAAATATTTCCCATCGTCTTTATCATCTTTATTGGCTGCAGAATAGTCTATTGTGTGGCTACACCCATAATTTACTTAGCTAGTCTCTGCACTGAACTTTTAGGTTGTTTCCAATTTTTCAGTGTGATAAATAACACTGCAATAAAATCCTTATATATTCGTCTGTCTCATTTAAATTATACTTTTAGGCAGAATTCTTAGAAGTGAGATCACTGGGTCAAATGTATGATTCTAGGTATGTTTTGCAAAATGGTTCCTAATGGGCATGGTCACCAAAAATGTATAAAGATAACAGTTTTATCACTATCTTGGCAGGAGTATTATAACTTTTAATCAAATACAGTTGATATTAGATGATTTCATGGATTTTGTCTCATTTTGCAATTATATGAGTACTCCAGTAGTTGTCTGTTTTTGCCATGTTAGTTTTTGAAATTCTGGTATTTAGCACAGGGTCAGGCTCAGTGAAGGAGCTCAATAAACATCTTTTGAGTGAACTGAACTTTATCTCTTCTGATGTTAGTGTTCACGCATGTCTTTTGTCCACTTTTAAAACAGGAGTCTACTTTTTGTCTCATTAATTTGAATGAGGCAAGGTAAATATTTCCATCTTGTCATATTTGTAACAAAAGCTATTCCTTCCATCATTTCTTTCTTTTTTGTCTATAATTGCTATAAAGTTATATCTATTTACTTTTTTTAATTGAAGTATAGTTGATTTACAATATTGTATTAATTCCAGGTGTACCATTTAAAATTTAAAAAATTGGGCTTCCCTGGTGGCGCAGTGGTTGAGAGTCCGCCTGCCAATGCAGGGGACATGGGTTCGTGCCCCGGTCCGGGAAGATCCCACATGCCGCGGAGTGGCTGGGCCTGTGAGCCATGGCTGCTGAGCCTGCGCGTCCGGAGCCTGTGCTCTGCAACGGGAGAGGCCACAACAGTGAGAGGCCCGCGTACCACAAAAAAAAAAAATTTTTTTTAATTATCTGAAAAATCTTGTGGTCTATTTTTCGCTAGTTTTCCATGATTTAAAAAATATTTAATTCCTTAATAGGACTATTATTTATTTTTGGCTCACTATGAGGTGTGTGGCTATTTTTTCCCTAATAACTAATAAATTCTGTCAACATCTTTTATTAAACAATCCTTCCTTTCTCCATGGTGTTTGATTTCTCCTTTATTGGTTACATAAATTACTTTATATAATAGAATCTTTTTCAGCTGTAAATCTCTGTGTTGCACTGGTATCTCTCTGATTTAGTTGTTATTGGTTTATATGTCCTAAAATCTGTTAATACTGGTCCTCTTCATTATTTCCTATTCCCTGAGTATTTTTTATTAACCATCTTTCTCCTTCCAGAGTAATTTTCTAATGATTTTGTAAAAGTCCAATAAGAAAATTGATTGGGATTTTGATAGAGATTGAACTATAATTATAAATTGAGAATAGGCTTTTTTATATTTAGCCAAAGACTCCATCCAGGAATACAATAAGTCTCCTTGATTATTCTTCCCTATTTCTTTCAATGAAATATGGTGAAATACCAAAGAACATGGGCTCTGGAGTCATATTGTCTAGGTTTGAATCCCAGCTTGGTTACAAACAGATATAGATATAGATATAGATATAATCAGTCAGTGCTGCTAAGTGACAACCATAAAATCTAGCTCAGCAGCACACAACATTGAGGACATATTTCTCACACTGGCAGGTTTCTAGGTCAGCTGGATGGCCCTGCTCTGTGTGTCTCATTCTTGAATCCAGGCAGGAGGGCAGTTAGCACCTGGGGCATGTTCTCATCTGCATGTGGTCAGAAGCAGAGGGACAGGTGGAAACATGCCTTGCCACTGAAGGCCTAGGCTCATAACTTGCACACTCACATTTGCCCGTACGTCACTGGCCAAAGCAAATCTGTGGCCAGGTCCAGCATCAATGGTACATGGAACTAAACGTATCAATGAATATTTAGGAAAGGGAATGAATATTTGTTGTATAATAATCTAGTCCACCACACCATATGACCTAGGGAAGTTCACTTAAAGCCCCAGTCTCAGTTTCCTTCTTTTGTAAAACCTTGCTCATCTCATGGGGCTGCCATGAGGAATAAATGGAATAATGTCTGAAAACCACCAGCATTGCGCTTGATGAGGAATAAGAGCACAATAAATGCCAAATATTATGATTGTTTTTAATTCTAGAGCAGATACTGCAGTTGATCTTTTGAACCCAGGTGGAGACGTTCCATTTTTCCATATCAGATTTCATCCTGTTATCTTTGACACACTGTTCCAGTCATTGGAGGTATTTAGAATCATCATCTATCGAGTAAATAAATTCTGAGAGCGCTACACTAAGTAGGTTCCCATATATTACCTGGCTGGCTTGTGCGGTGCTGATGAAATAACTTTCCCTGTTGACTTGCTATAATTTGCATGTTCAATCACTGTGCCACTGCTCTTCACAGGTGGTGGATGAGTCCAGGGGGACAGGACAATCCTGAAGCCCTCTTTCGATTGACAGAAATCAGTGAATCAATAACCTCTGGGTACCTGCGTTTAAAGTCAACATATCCACCTAACTGTCCTGCTCAGAAGTCTGTGTTTCTCCATTTTCTTTACAAGGGATGATTGAGAGCCTTGTATAAATCTGAATATGCAGCCTTCAGTATCTCCACTCCCATTCTGTGTCCTTGTCCTAAGTATGAATTTGTCCAAAGTCTCTGGATATGGCTTTGTTGGTCTATCCTAATCTTCCCTGTCTCCTCTAGGGACTTTCACAATTATTTGTCCACGTTCAATTCAGTCTCTGTAGCCCGAAGAGCCATCTTCCTTTGTTTAGACAAAAACACTGGGATTTCTTTGGGCCTTCTGAAATCTCCCTTATCAGGGTGTAGGGTGACCATGTGCTTGCCCAGCCTTCCCTTCCTGGCTTCAAAAACTAAAGGGTCGGGCTTCCCTGGTGGCGCAGTGGTTGAGAGACCGCCTGCCGATGCAGGGAACATGGGTTCGTGCCCCGGTCTGGGAAGATCCCACATGCCACGGAGCAGCTGGGCTCATGAGCCATGGCCGCTGAGCCTGTGCATCCGGAGCCTGTGCTGAGAGGCCGCAACAGTGAGAGGCCCGCGTACCGCAAAAAAAACACAAAAAACTAAAGGGTCATCTGGGCAGCTTGTCACAAGTTTCTTTTCTCTTCTACTTTACCAAAAAGTTCCTCTATATCATCCACATGTAGGGGCAAGGTAGCAATTGTCTTCATTGGATTCTCTGTCCTATGGGAACTAAAGTTGTCAAAAAGCTATATGGTGCTCAATGAGACCTAGCAGATGCTAGTGGGTGACTGGGATCAGCTTAGGGGTCAGCCTAGAATTTTCAAACAGAGGATGCCAACTGGTTTCACTGTGAATGATGAGCTGGGGCCAGTCAGTAGTTGGCTAAAGCGGGAACTCGACATTGCAGGGACTGACTTTTCTTGGTCCAAACTTGTGGTCAGTGGGTCTCCAAGTAGCCCTCCTTCAACCAAGCTCCCCCAAGGCAGGAGATCACCCAACAGGTGATCAAGAAAATCAGTGCACATGGCCAAGCTCTCTCATAGACCACCTTTTCGAATAACTAGGTGAATCTGTGCTCCCAAAAAAAGACAATAGTGATTTTTTCCCCTATAAAATATATTTCACCTACATGAAAAGTTAACATATTTATATGTCTTTTCTTTACTATTCTTCCAAAATCTATCTATCCAAAATGGTGTGCCATATGTGCTAGGAAGCCTTGAGAGAGCTCACCTAAGGCTCAGGGGCCCTCTTTGCCTCTGTTTACTTGTCAGCTGACTGCTGAGTTAAGCAAATGCTGTCTAATAGCCGCTAATGCCTCTGTGTTTGTGTCATCTCTTTCTTAGAATCCTAACATATTTGTGTTATTCTCTTCCTTTTTTTTCCTCATTAATGTAAAAGTATTTATTTCTCTAATTTGATTATTGGGTTTTTGTTCTATTTTCAACTTAAAATAAAATGACCAGAGATCAAACTGTGATCATTTCCTGCAGCAATTAATCTGTCTTTAAGGTTGTGTTCTGCTGAGCACTTTGATCCCCGTTAATCATGACTCGGGACTGTGTTCCATCAGTACAGCACGATTGCCAGAGTGGCTCGCAGTCAACTGTTTAGAATCACTGCCCCAGGAAGGGGGATGTCTCCAGACTGGGTGAAGGCAGTCTGTGCTATTGCTCACGTGACTCGTGCCTGGTTCTCTGCAGAGAAGGCAGGCCCCTGAGCAGCTCCTACTGACCTTGAAGGAAGGTTCCAGATTCTGGCTCCTCCCAAAACTCACCAGTGGGACAAACTACTGCTTCCTTGTCTTATAAAACCTGACCCACACAGCTAGCCCCTTGCTGCCTCAGACACTCCCATGCGTGTGCAACCAACAGGTGGAGTGCTCACATCCCAGGTGACACCCGGGAAACACAGCCCTCCTGTCCCTACAGCAGCCTGAGGAGAAACAGCAGCTTCTCTCTCAGCCAGAGCCTGTATCTCCTAATCTCTGTGTACATTTTTTGCAAATGTCTACCTTCAGGCCTGACGGTCTTCAAAAGCCCCAGATGACAGGCAAAAACAGAAACACAGAGTTACTGAGGACCCAGGAAAATATAACACATTGCCACAGATTTGCTCCACCCATAACGGGACTGATCTGTATGCTCTGCAACCATCAATGATCTGAAATCATCAAAGGAACCATCCTCCTTCCCCTGGTCCATATGGAAGGCACTGAGGGAGGTCGTATTTCTACGCCCATGGATTCCAAAGTAGTCTTTTCCCTCTGACAAAGCCCAGTTCCCAGGGGAGACATGAAACCCACGAAGTCTGCATAGCAACCAGTGATGCAGAGATCCTGGAACACACTCTGCTTACACATCTGACGCGGGGTCCAGCCTCCTCCACTGAAAAGGCGGTTAGCGTCTACACAGTAGGTGTGATATAATTTGAAGAAGACTAGAGTATTTTTTAATGCTTAGAACTGTGACTGGTACGTGGTAGAGATTCAGTAAATATTTTTCTTGCATCCTACAGCCTATTGTGGTCAAACTGCAGATGCTGGAGGGAGCACAGACTCCGTCCCAGGTGGGTCATACAGGGAGGAGGGAGAGGAACAGGCAGGGAGGAGCCCATGACCCCGAGGGCTGGCCCCAAGGATGCACACCCCACCTAAAGGCACCCCAATGCGTATTGCAAAAACCACTATGCCAGCCACCCAAACACATTTCTGAGCTGCCCAGAGGCAGTAAGTTTTCAACTCTGAGGAGAGAAACATCTGGAAAACAAGGGAATAAATATAGCTGTAGAACATTTCTAGCAACATAAAGGGAGCAGATCATGTGCACCTGCTGAGCCTAGACACTCACCCTCTTGCCGGTACACACTCAAGGCTGCCCCCTCAGGACCCAATGCCATCAAGGGGCCTCCTTCACTTCCCTGGATTAGATCACAAGTCCCAGTTCCCATGCAGAAATGCCGGGCCAACATACATGTGGCAAATACCCACAATTCGATAAAGACCCTCCACCGAAAGTGAAATCCCAACCTATATTTATACAGAGTGCCAAGGTTCGGACCGCAGTATGCCATCATGGACCATGCCCAGGAGCCTGGGAAGACACCTGGCCCATCCAATCAATGCACTGGAGGGTGAGCAGGTATGATAACAGTCAGCCATTTCAGGGCCCACATGAGGGTACCCATGTCAGGTTGGACCAGAAGGCCCAAAGGGCCAGGGAACTCATTCAGCTCTCTGAAAGCATCTTGCTAACCTTCCAGGACTCCCCAAGTAGCTGAGGTTATCCTTGTAGTTCTTGCTCTCCATATAAAGTAAAGCCACCAACAAGTGATGCAGGGATGGGCATTTTCCCAGGCCACGCAGCATCTATCCCACTCACTCTGTGATCAAAGAAATATCCCTGAAGACACATCCTTGGGCTTCAGGCTCAACACCATGCAGCTGCCAGGGCTGCTCTATTCGCCTCTGACCGTCTGCCAGACTGAAGGACCCAGAACGGTCACAAGATGTGCTGGCCAAAGTCTAAAAACGCGTTGCACCTACTTACGAACATTTTCTCGAAAGGAACTGGGATGGCTTATCGTAAAGAATGTATTTAATCAACTGGTACAACATAAATAAAGCATAATAAATTAGAATGAGGGAAAGGGAGAATACAATCGTGCAAGCATAAGCATTAATAGTCTTGACCCTCTTGGCAGTGAGAACAAAAAAAGGAAATACATTCAGTTACACGGATCATGATGCCAGGGAGGAGGAAGCAAATGCTCACTGAATTCTGAAAAATATCCCTCCAAATGGTGTAATGGGCAATTTCTTCAAGGGAAAAAGCAAATGCTCACTGGGCATCGACTACATGCTGGGAACGCGATAAGACCCTTGACGTACGGGGTCACCCCAGCTCGCAGGGGCCAAGAAAAACATGATCCAGCGTGGAAGCGGTGGTGAGCAACGTGCTGACCAAGTCCAGCTCTGATTCACCCCCTAGCCACCCTGTGCAGGACACAACCTGCCCAGCTGTATGTGGCGGCCTTGTTATGCACATCTTCCCTGCATCTTCACCGTGACTCTGCAAGGACATGGTTCTACCTCACAGATAAAGAAACTGGGACTCAGAATCTTTAAGTGTCTCGTCCAAGTTCAAGTCAGTCTGTGACACTTGCATCCTCTGACTCCCATATCCAGCTTCTTTCTACTATACACCAGTAACAGTGTCAGCCACAGACACTGTGGCATTCCATACTGCTTTGTTGCCTGTAAGACCCTTGACAAAAGCTGCCACTTTTGCGTAGGCAACTCTAAGTCTGGGGACATAATGAAGGCCTAGTGCAGAGCTTTGTGGTGGTCCGGCTGCCCCCAAGGATAGAACTGAGGACCAAAGGTGAAAATGCACAGAGGGAGACCTGTGTGAGACTTAGGCTCTGCATCCGTCTCTCTCCACATCCCAGAATGTTCATCAGCATCACCTGGAGAGCCCTCTCCACCACCACACATCTGTGTCGCCAAGAGTGGGACCCAGGTGTGCTGATGTTTCAAAGGGCCCCAAATTTCTATATGAAGAGACAAGGGTCTATTAGCCTGTCAGAGCTGTGTAACAACCTACCATAGACCGGGTGGCTTAAACAACAGAAACTTATTCTCTCACAGTTCTAGAGGCCAGAAGTCCAAGATAAAGGTGTCAGCAGGGTTACCTTCATTCTGAGAGCTGTGAGGGAAAAATCTGTTCCAGGACTCTCTCCTTGGCTTATAGATGGATGTCTTCTCCCTGTATCTTCACATAATCTTCCCTCTGTCTGCCTCTGTGTCCAAACGTCTCCTTTTTATAAGGACACCAGTCATATGGGATCAGGGCCCACCCTAATGACCTTGTCTTAACTTCATCATCTATAAATACCCTATTTCCAAATAAGCTCACATGCTGACATACTGGGGTTAAGACTCCAACAGATCTTTTTTTGGTGTGGGTGGGGATTCAATCCATAACAGAAGGCTATAGCCCAGACAGGTATGGTCTGTGACAAGGGCTGGTCCACAGGGATCAGGAAGGGTCAGAAGGCCAAGCAGAGAACTGGCCCCCTGCCAGGTTCCAGGTCTATCCACTGCTGCTCCAAGCCACCTTCATCCATTGCCAAAACAACATCAAGAGCCTCCTGGCTGGTCTTCACTCATCCACAATTGTCGCCCCCATCCGGGCTCCACACAGCAGCCAGAATGACTTTTCAATCAAACACAAATCTGATAACAGCAGTCACTGTTTAAGAGCCCTCAGAAAGCTGCCCATTAGTTTCAGAAGAGAGACCAAAGCCATTCCATCCTTATTACTTCCCAAATACCACCCTGGGTCCTGAAACACACTCCCCTTCCGACCTTCCCTACCTGGGACTCACAATTAAGTTCCTCTCAACCGCCAGATCCCAGCTCGGAAATTTTCCCTCCAGGGTCTCCTGTATCAGACCACAGCCCCCAGTACAACAACATCAAGTCTGTTCTGCTCCCACTGAAACCCCCCCAACCCCCCCCACCAGCACCTAGAACACTGCCCATCACATGGTGGCGGTTCCATATTTGTTAAGTGAAGACGAAGTGTGACAGTGATTCATCTAAATGTTATTATCCTGGATTACTTTCTCTCTTTTTGTGAATGCTTGTTAAATCCTTTCTAGGCTTAAGGCACTGCACTAGAAGCTTTAGATACAAAGAAAACTTTTATTTCCATATAATAGATGAGGAAGCTGAATTTCTGAGACCGGAAATGACCGTCCAAGGTCACACAGCGAACGCAATCTGACTCCTGATGCTGAGTTCTCAACCACAAAGCTCCACTGGCTCCCCAGGCTGGGGATTATCCAGGGCAGTACTGATTTCTTCCTTCTGCATCTCACCTCTGGGTGTTTCCTGGCCAGCAGAGAGACCTCCCTGCTCCTTCTCCACAGAAATACCCTCATGTTCCCACCCAGAAGTTATGGGGCTAAAGGCTGATAAGAGAGCAATAATGAAAACAGGCAAGAGTGCTGGCCGTGCCCCAGGCAGGGTCAAAAGAGGGATCTGCCTTCTGAACACGTTGTAGTGAATTGAACCTTGGATCTGGAGTTCCCAAATGAGGCATCTGATCCTGCTTCTGCTACTTATGGGGGCAGGAACTTGGGAAAGTCACATGGCTTCTCTGGACCCCTCCCTTCTCTGCAAAATGTGAGGGAATACTGAAGCCCATTTCACAGCGAGGACTCTGGAAATCACAAATGCCTTGCTGGATGCTGGCCACTACAGGCACCCAGGCAATGACAGCTGTCTCTCCCTTCCACCAGGGTGACTTGTAGCTTGGGGAGCCCCAGTGTAAAGGGGCCACTGGCTCCCACTAAGGCTGTGGGACAAAGAGCTGTATGAGGATAAATCTCAGTTCAACCACAGCCAACGAGCACAGAGTATTGAGAACTGACCAATAGGCTGCAGGTTCCAGTCCAACCCCTGGAAGAAATGCCCACCAGTAGCCAAATGAGATGAATGTGGTCACTCCACACCCTCATCTCTGCAAGTACAACCTTCGGTCAGACGCACAGCTGAAAAGGCAAGACCTGTTTGATTTTGCTCTATTGTATGTGTGGAAATGTACAGGCGATGGCCATGGATTGCAGTCACTCCAGGGAAAAGCCCTTGAGGATTATTAGCCTTTGTAGAAGGGAACCTGGCAGCACCTGGCTGCCAACGCCGCTAACTGCACAAGGGCTTCATTGCCTGTCCAGCCTTAAATGGGAGCACGGCAGCCACTAGGAACCTTGGCAAAGGACTTCATGTCGGTCTCCTTGAAATGGTGCCAAAGGTCCTTTAAGCTCTGCCTCCTTGCCTGGGGTCTCTGGCAGGCTGGTGGCCTTATGCCCAGATGTGCACATTTGGAAGTGCTGTCTAAAAGACCTGGCCTTCTCTTCCTTTACTGTCACTTTTTGTGTTTCCCCATCCCACTGCCCCTTTGATCCTGGTATTTGTTCAAGGAGTGCTTCATTCACCAAACACACAGAGTCCCAACTGTGTGACAGCTGCCACTGCAGGTACGGAGGAGGGTATGATAGGGGCAAGACAGACATAGACCCTTTTGTCGCAGCCTGGCAGGAGAGAGACAATCAACGTAGCACCAAACTAGCATATGATATAATGTCAGGGCATGACAAATACTATGGAGTGAAGCAGGAGAAGGGCCAGAGGGGAGCGGGGAGGACGCTGTTTTGGACATGGTGGTCAGAGGCAGCCTCTCTGATGAGGCAGCATCGTGCAGAGGGGCCAGCAAGGTTAAGGAGGTGAACCTGAGGCTATCTAGGGGGAAAAGGGATCCAGTTAGAGGCGGTAGCCAGTGCCAAGGTCCTGAGAGGGGAGCCTGCTTGACATGTTTGAGGACCAAAAAGGAGGTACCAGGTGACACGGGATAGATGCTGGATATGAGGCCAGAGGGAGCAACAGCCATTTCATGAGGGCCTTTGAGGTGATGAACAGGACTTTGGATCTTATTCTAAGTGAGAAAAACCACCGAAAGCATTTTGAGCAAAAATAATCTGAGTTATCTTTACGAGGGTCATTCCGGGTACTCTATGGAAATTTGTCTCTAGAGGTCAAAGGTGAGGAGTCCTGCAGCTGTGGTTAATTAGGTAGGAACGAGGGTGGCCCAGGCAGTGTTCTTGGCAGGGGAGGAGACTCCTGGTGAGCCCAGCCCTTGACAGATGTCTGATTTGAGACAAGTTTGCGGGGCTTCTCCAAGCCTCAGAATCTGCCTCTGGACAACCCCAGGATCACATGGGTTCCGAGTAAGAACGTAATGAGATAACATATGTAAAGGGCTTTGCACAGTGCCTGCCTCTTATCAGGACTTTCGTTCTTCCTCCACTATCATCTCTATTCTGGGGGGAGAACGTTTCCCCACAGTGGCTGTTACAGCTGGAAAAGGTACTCCCTCAGGGGAGGCCCAAGTTTCTCAGCAAGAGCAACCCATGGGCAAAACACAGGAAAACTCAAAAAATCTCTTAAATCAGGACCTAAAAAACCATTATAAAAAAACAACCTGGGCTTCCCTGGTGGCACAGTGGTTGAGAGTCCGCCTGCCAGTGCAGGGGACACGGGTTCGTGGCCCAGTCCGGGAGGATCCCACATGCCGTGGAGCGGCTGGGCCCGTGAGCCATGGCCACTGAGCCTGCGCATCCAGGGCCTGTGCTCCGCAATGGGAGAGGCCACAATGGTGAGAGGCCCGCGTACCGCAAAAAAAACAAACAAACAAACAACCTTCCAGTTTTATGGCTCCCTAAAAACACTTTAGAAACACATGTGACGTTATCTCAAGGCCCTCTGCTGTTGATCCAATTAGCCAGTTTGGGGCCTGGAAACAATACGGAACTCCAGAGACTGGTGGCCCCCAGAGAGGCAGGGAGCTACCCAAGTGGGAGCAGATGCTGGCCCTGACCTGGATGCAGGCCTCCAGGGGAGCTGGTAGGCAGCCCCTCTTGTGCCCCCACCAGTGAGTGTGACTGGACAACTTCTGTTGAGCTGATAAGTGGGAAATGGGGTCTCTCCCCAACGTGCTGGTTGACCCTGGGCCTGGGGTAGGACCCAGTTCTAACCAGGAAGGCTGGGGGAGCCACATGCAGAAGGCAGGGACGGGAAGATGGGAGCAGGGTGTGTATGAAAGCTCACTGGGTGAGACTGTGCCCTGCGGTGACTCCTGAGTTCACAGTACTGCCCAGCCTCAGAGAGGAGCCCAGCTAATTTTCGCAGCTGCCCTATGAGATGGACAGGGCAGAAATAATTATTCCATTTTAGAGAACAGAGAATCTGTTCCCCTCTGTGCTGACAGACAGGATATGAAGCCTTGAATGGAACCTGCTTCCAAAATGACCAAGGAGAGGGGACCTTCAAGATGGTGGAGGAGTAAGACGTGGAGATCACCTTTCTCCCCACAAATACATCAAAAACACATGTGGAACAACTCCTACAGAACACCTACTGAATGCCGGCAGAAGACCTCAGACTTCCCAAAAGAGGCCAGAGGGCGACCTACATGCAGAGGCTGGACCAAATCCAAAGCGGAACCCCAGGAGCTGTGTGAACAAAGAAGAGAAAGGGAAATTTCTCCCAGCAGCCTCAGGAGCAGTGGATTAAATCTCCACAATCAATTTGATGAGCCCTGCATCTGTGGAATACCTGAATAGACAACGAATCACCCCAAAATTGAGGTGGCAGGTTTTGGGAGCAACTGTAGACTTGGGGTTTGCTTTCTGTGTCTAATTTGTTTCTGGTTTTATGTTTATCTTAGTTTAGTATTTAGAGCTTATTATAATTGGCAGATTTGTTTGCTGATTTGGTTGCACTGTTCCTTTATATATGTATTTTTTTCCCTTTTTCTCTTTTTGTGAGAGTGTACATGTATGCTTCTTTGTGTGATTTTGTCTGTATAGGTTTGTTTTTACCATTTGTCCTAGGGTTCTATCTGTCTGTTTTCTTTTTTTGTTTTCAGTATAGTTTTTTTGTTTGGTTTTTTGTTTTATAAATTTATTTATTTATTTATTTATTTATGGCTGAGTTGGGTCTTTGTTGCTGGGTGCGGGCTTTCTCTAGTTGCGATGAGTGGGGGCTACTCTGTTGCAGAGAGCAGGCTTCTCACTGCCGTGGCTTCTCTTGTTGCAGAGCACAGGCTCTAGGCAGGTGGCTTCAATAGTTGTGGCACACGGGCTCAGTAGTTGTGGCTGGTAGGCTCTAGAGGGCAGGCTCAGTACTTGTAGCACACAGGCTTAGTTCCTCCGCGGCACGTGGGATCTTCCCGGACCAGGGCCCAAACCAGTGTCCCCTGCATTGGCAGGAGGATTCTTAATCACTGCGCCACCAGGGAAGCCCTTTAGAATAGTTTTCAATGCTTGATATCATTGGTGGATTTGTTTATTGGTTTGGTTGCTCTCTTCTTTTTTATTACTTTTTATTTTTTTATTTTAATAATTTTTTAAATTTTTTATTTTAATGACTTTATTTTTTTTTCTTTCATTCTTTTTTTTTCCTCTCTTTTCTTCTGAGCCCTGTGGCTGACAGGGTATTGGTGCTCCACCCAGGTGTCAGGCCGGGAGTGTGGGAGATGCAAGTTCAGGACACTGGTCCACCAGAGACCTCCCGGCCCCACGTAATATCACTCGGCAAGAGCTCTCCCAGAGATCTCCATCTCAATGCTAAGACCCAGCTCCACTCAATGTCAAGCAAACTCCAGTACTGGACACTCCATGCCAAATAACTAGTAAGACAGGAACACAACCCCACTCATTAGCAGACAGGCTGCCTGAAATCATAATAAGTTCACAGACACCCCAAAACACACCACCGGACATGGTCCTGCCCACCAGAAAGACAAGATCCAGCCTCAATCACCAGAAAACAGGTGCCAGTCCCCTGCACCAGGAAGCCTACACAACCCACTGAACCAACCTTACCTACTGAGCGCAGACACCAAAAACAACAGGAACTACAAACCTGCAACCTGTGAAAAGGAGACCACAAACACAGTAAATGAAGCAAAATGAGAAGACAGAGAAATACACAGCAGGTGAAGGAGTAAGGTAAAAACCCACCAGACCAAACAAATGAAGAGGAAATAGGCAGGCTACCTGAAAAAGAATTCAGAGTAATGATGGTAAAGATGATCCAAAATCTTAGAAATAGAATGGAGACAATACAAGAAAGGTTTAACAAAGACCTAGAAGAACTAAAGAGCAAACAAACAATGATGAACAACACAATAAATGAAATGAAAAATTCTCTAGAAGGAATCAATAGCAGAATAACTGAGGCAGAAGAACGGATAAGTAACCTGGAAGATAAAATAGAGGAAATAACGACCACAGAGCAGAATAAAGAAAAAAGAATGAAAGGAATTGAGGACAGTCTCAGAGACCTCTGGGACAACATTAAACACAGCGACATTCGAATTATAGGGGTCCCAGAAGAAGAAGAGAAAAAGAAAGGGACTGAGAAAATATTTGAAGAGACTATAGTTGAAAACTTCCCTAATATGGGAAAGGAAAGAGTCAACCAAGACCAGGAAGCGCAGACAGTCCCATACAGGAAATATCCAAGGAGAAACACACCAAGACACATATTAATCAAACTATCGAAAAATTAAATACAAAGAAAAAATACTAAAAGCAGCAAGGGAAAAACAACAAATAACATATAAGGGAATCCCATAAGGTTGACAGCTGATTTTCCAGCAGAAACTCTGCAAGCCAGAAGGGTGTGGCAGGACATATTTAAAGTGATGAAAGGGAAAAACCTACAACCAAGATTACTCTACCCAGCAAGGATCTCATTCAGATTCGATGGAGAAATTAAAACGTTTACCGACAAGCAAAAGCTAAGAGAATTCAGCACCACCAAACCAGCTTTACAACAAGTGCTAAAGGAACTTCTCTAGGCAGGAAACACAAGAGAAGGAAAAGACCTACAACAACAAACCCAAAACAATTAGAAAATGGTAATAGGAACATACGTATTGATAATTACCTTAAATGTAAATGGCTTAAATGCACTAACCAAAAGACACAGACTGGATGAATGGATACAAAAACAAGACCCATGTATATACTGTCTACAAGAGATCCACTTCAGACCTAGGGACACATACAGAATCAAAGTGAGGGAATGGAAAAAGATATTCCATGCAAATGGAAATCAAAAGAAAGCTGCAGTAGCAATTCTCATATCAGACAAAATAGACTTTAAAATAAAGACTATTATAAGAGAAAAAGAAGGACAGTACATCATGATTAAGGGATCGATCCAAGAAGAAGATATAACAGTTGTAAATATTTATGCACCAAACACCTCAATACATAAGGCAAATGCTAAAAGCCATAAAAGGGGAAATAGAGAGTAAGGCAATAATAGTAGGGGACTTTAACACCCCACTTTCACCAATGGACAGATCATCCAAAATGAAAATAAATAAGGAAACACAAGCTTTAAATGATATATTAAACAAGATGGACGTAATTGATATTTATAGGACATTCCATCCAAAAACAACAGAATACACTTTCTTCTCAAATGCTCATGGAACATTCTCCAGGACAGATCATATCCTGGGTCACAAATCAAGCTTTGGTAAATTTAAGAAAATTGAACTCGTATCAAGTATCTTTTCCGACCACAACGCAATGAGACTAGCTATCAATTATGGGAAAAAAAACTGTAAAAAATACAAACACATGGAGGCTAAACAATACACTAGTAAATAACCAAGAGATCACTGAAGAAATCAAAGAGGAAATCAAAACATACCTAGAAACAAATGACAATGAAAACATGGCGACCCAAAACCTGTGGGATGAAGCAAAAGCAGTTCTAAGAGGGAAGTTTATAGCAATAAAATCCTACCTCAAGAAACAAGAAATATCTCAAATAAACAACCTAACCTTACACCTAAAGCAATTAGAGAAAGGAGAACAAAAAAACCGCAAAGCTAGCAGAAGGAAAGAAATCATAAAGATCAGATCAGAAATAAATGAAAAACAAATGAAGGAAATGATTCAAAGATCAATAAAACTAAAAGATGGTTCTTTGAGAAGATAAACAAAATTGATAAACCATTAGCCAGACTCATCAAGAAAAAAAGGGAGAAGACTCAAATCAACAGAATTAGAAATGAAAAAGGAGAAGTAACAACCAACACTGCAGAAATACAAAGGATCATGACAGATAACCGCAAGCAACTATATGCCAATAAAATGGACACCCTGGAAGAAATGGACAAATTCTTAGAAATGCACAACCTTCAGAGACTGAACCAGGAAGAAACAGAAAATATAAACAGACCAATCACAAGCACTGAAATTGAGACTGTGATTAAAAGTCTTCCAACAAACAAAAGCCCACGACCAGATGGCTTCACAGGCGAATTCTATCAAACATTTACAGAAGAGCTAACACCTATCCTTCTCAAACACTTCCAAAACATAGCAGAGGGAGGAACACTCCCAAACTCATTCTATGAGGCCACCATCACCCTGATACCAAAACCAAACAAAGATGTCACAAAAAAAGAAAACTACAGGCCAGTATCACTGATGAACATAGATGCAAAAATCCTCAACAAAATACTAGCAAACAGAATCCAACAGCACATTAAAAGGATCATACATCATGTTCAAGTGGGGTTTATCCCAGGAATGCAAGCATTCTTCAATATACTCAATCAATCAATGTGATAAACCATATTAACAAATTAAAGGATAAAAACCATATGATCATCTCAACAGATGCAGAAAAAGCTTTCAACAAAATTCAACAGCCATTTATGATAAAAACCCTCCAGAAAGCAGGCATAGAGGGAAACTACATCAACAAAAACCCACAGCCAACATCTTTCTCAATGGTGAAAAACTTGAAACCATTTCCACTAAGATCAGGGACAAGACAAGGTTGCCCACTCTCATCACTATTATTCAACATAGTTTTGGAAGTTTTAGCCACAGCAATCAGAGAAGCAAAAGAAATAAAAGGAATTCCAACTGGAAAATATGAAGTAAAACAGTCACTGTTTGCAGATGACATGATACTATATATCGAGAATCCTAAAGATGCTACCAGAAAACTACTAGGACTAATCAATGAATGTGGTAAAGTAGCAGGATACAAAATTAATGCACAGAAATCTCTGGCATTCCTATATAGACTAATGATGAAAAATCTGAAAGAGAAATTAAGGAAATACTCCTATTTACCATTGCAACAAAAAGAATAAAATACCTAGGTATAAACCTACCTAGGGAGACAAAAGACCTGTATGCAGAAAATTATAAGACACTGATGAAAGAAATTAAAGATGATACAAACAGATGGAGAGATATACCATGTTCTTGGATTGGAAGAATCAACATTGTGAAAATGAATATACTACCCAAAGCACTCTACAGATTCAATGCAATCCCTATCAAACTACCAATGGCATTTTTCACAGAACTAGAACAAAAAATTTCACAATTTGTATGGAAACACAAAAGACCCCGAATAGCCAAAGCAATCTTGAGAACGAAAAATGGAGCTGGAGGAATCAGGCTCCCTGACTTCAGACTATACTACAAAGCTACAGTAACCAAGGCAGTGTGGTACTGGCACAAAAACAGAAATATAGATCAATGGAACAGGATAGAAAGCTCAGAGATAAACCCACACACATATGGTCACCTTATCTTTGATAAAGGAGGCAAGAATATACAATGGAGAAAAGACAGCCTCTTCAATAAGTGGTGCTGGGAAAACTGGACAGCTACATGTAAAAGAATGAAATTAGAACACTCCGTAACACCATAGACAAAAATGAACTCAAAATGGATTCAAGATGTAAATGTAAGGCCAGACACTATAAAACGCTTAGAGGAAAACATAGGCGGAACACTCTATGACATAAATCACAGCAAGATCCTTTTTGACCCACCTCCTAGAGAAAGGGAAATAAAAATAAACACATGGGTCTTAACGAAACTTAAAAAAGCTTTTGCACAGCAAGGGAAACCATAAGCAAGACGAAAACACAACCCTCAGAATGGGAGAAAATAGTTGAAAACGAAGCAACTGACAAAGGATTAATTTCCAAAATATACAAGCAGCTCATGCAGCTCAATATCAGAAAAACAAACAACCCAATCCAAAAATGGGCAGAAGACCTAAATAGACATTTCTCCAAAGAAGACATATAGATTGCCAACAAACACATGAAAGAATGCTCAACATCACTAATCATTAGAGAAATGCAAATCGAAACTACAGTGAGGTATCACCTCACACTGATCAGAACGGCCATCATCAAAAAATCTACAAACAATAAATGCTGGAGAGGGTGTGGAGAAAAGGGAACCCTCCCGCACTGTTGGTGGGAATGGAAATTGATACAGCCACTATGCAGAACAGTATGGAGGTTCCTTAAAAAACTAAAAATAGAACTACCATATGATCCAGCAATCCCACTACTGGGCATATACCCTGAGAAAACCATAATTCAAAGGAGTCATGTACCACAATGTTCATTGCAGCACTATTTACAATAGCCAGGATATGGAAGCAACCTAAGTGTCCATCAACAGATGAATGGATAAAGAAGATGTGGCACATGTATACAATGGAATATTACTCAGCCATAAAAAGAAACAAAACTGAGTTATTTGTAGTGAGGTGGATGGACCTAGAGACTGTCATACAGAATGAAGTAAGTCAGAAGGAGAAAAATACCATATGCAGATACATACATACGGAATCTAAAAAAAAAAGAAAGTTCTGAAGAACCTAGGGGCAGGACAGGAATAAAGACGCAGATGTAGAGAATGGACCTGGGGACACAGGGAGAAGGAAGGGTAAGTTGGGACGATGTGAGAGAGAGGCATGGACATATATACACTACCAAATGTAAAATAGATAGCTAGTGGGAAGCAGCCACATAGCACAGGGAGATCAGCTTGGTGTTTTGTGTCCACCTAGAGGAGTTGGATAGGGAAGGGAGGGTGGGAGGAAGATGCAAGAGGGAGGGGAGATGGGGATATATGTATACGTATAGCTGATTCAGTTTGTTATATAGTAGAAACTAACACACCATTGTAAAGCAATTATACTCCAATAAAGATGTTAAAAAAAGAAAAATGACCAAGGGGTCCCAGTTGCCCAACTTCTCCTGGGCCAGTAGGTCACATCCTGGGTTGTCAGACTGGAACGGGCCTCTGGACCCTGTGGATTGTCAGCAGGGACTGGACGGGCCAAGAAAGGCCCCACGGAATCTCCACAGTAGTGATCAGCTCCTCCTCAAGGCCATGCTCCATTGCTTTCCCGGCCGAGTCCCCATCTATGGGGGTGGTGGGGGAGGACCAAGACTCGTCATTGAGGCCATGGCCTTGGGACCTGCTGAGAGAAGAGAGCTCCTTCTCTCCATCCTGCACTGCACAACACTGTTCTCTCCCGTGGCCCCAGGACTCGTAACCCTCAGCCTGCCCAAACTGAGCTTCTCCCCACACCTGTCACTTCTCCTCCCCTCCCTTCTCCTCTTGACACTGGGGTCAGGCTCTCTCCTCCATAGCCGACCGCCACCATCTGGCCATGGGATTTCAGGAAAGTTGCCTGAATCCAGCCCTCCTCACCACCTGCCTCCATGACATTTCAGCATCCTCATCACCTCTCCCTGACCACAGACAGAAGCCCTAGCACATCCTCTGGCCTCCTGCTGCCCCGCTAATCTCGTTATGTGTTTGCTGCCAGCAACTCTGCCACAAGGCTCCTATCAGATACCCTTTGTTCCTGGCTTCCCGGCCCGGTGGCCACAAAAGATCTGGGACGAGTCAACGTGGAACAAGGAAGAGACACAAGGGTTCTCTTCCTTCCTGTGGACTCACCACACCCAGCCCAGCCTGAGTTGCTCCTTGAAGCCCAAACCTGCAGGGATCTAATATCTATCTACCACCTGGCTGCCCGGGGCCAAGGCATGAGCTCCTTACACCAAGAACAAAGCCCCATGCTGAGGGGTCCTGGGGAAAAGCATGCTCTCCCAACTGCTGTGCTTCATCTCTAGCAGCTGCAGGCAGCAGGGATGAACTGGGTCCAGGACCCACAGCTGGGGGCTGGGGGTGTGCGGCAGATCCCCTGTGAAAAGCTCGCAAAAGCCCTGGTCCAGGCCAGAGCCCAGGAAGCACATCAGAGCCAGATGGCCCTCAGAAGGCGTCAGACTTACGACGTTACAGGCAGTGAAAGTGACACCCAGAAAGGGGAAGGGAAGTGTCCTCCATCAGCAACAGGCTCAGGACCCCTCATGCTCCCTGACAAAGAATACCCCCCACTCATAGCACCCCTGCCTGGGGTCCCAGAGGCCAGACATGGAGCATCCGGGTGCCTGACAGGAGTCCCAGCAAAGAGGTCTCCTGCTCTTAACACCCTGAATTGAATTCAGTTCACCTTAATTCACACCCTCCTGGGTGCTAAGCACTAGGTGAAGCTTCATCCTTCACACCAGGGTTTCTCAAACTCAGCTCTACTGACATTCTGGGCTGGATCATGCTTCGTGGTGGGGGGTTGGCCTCTGCAATGTAAAACATTGAGCAGCATCCCGGGGCTCTATCCACTAGATGCCACAGCCCTCCATCCCCCTCGTTGAGACAACCAAAAACGTCTGCAGACATTGCCAAATGCCCCCTGGAGGACACAATCATCTTGAGTTGAGAACCACTGGTACAAACCATTTAATCCTTACGCTAGCAATAGATATTTCTATCCCAAGCTGCAAGTGAGAAAGCTGAGACTCAGAGAGGTTTCGTGGACTTGCCCAAGGTCACCAAGCAAGTGGCAGAGCTCATGTGTGAATCCAGGGCTTTCTGATTTAAAGTGCAGGGCACTTTCCATTATATAACTCTATCTCCTGATGCAAAGAGTAACAGTAAATCCCTGCCTACTTCAGTCTCCCCTCCTGTAACCAAGAGGAAAATGTCTGTATTCCATCAATAAAATATAAGTAACCTCCGTGTATGTACCTAGAGTATGGCATTCAGAGGTCAGAGGTAGGGCTCATTGCATGGTACAGGGAGCCCATGGGGTGGCCCTCCCTGTAGGAGCCACTCTCAGCACAGAACCAACATTCCCAGGGTCCCGGGACAGCTGCTCAGTGCCTGTGGAGCCCCTGAAATGCTACCTCCACAGTCCCCACCTGGTTGAGCAGGTGTTTGTGCCTGTCCCCACCGTGCTCCTCCATTCCATCCATCTTTCTATCTGCAGGACCTAAACCAGTGCCTGGAGGAGGTCCCATCTCCAGACACAGCCCCACCTGATCTCCCAGACCTGGCTGCCTGGCCCACGGGGAGAGGCAAAAGTAGGACAAGTCACTTGCCGTCCGCCTGTCTCACCCGCTGTCAGGTTCACCAAGGGAAAAGGTCAAGGTCTGGTCTCTTGGTACAAATCCTGACAAATTCTGAACAAATGGTTTTCTCTCTCAAAGCCGTCATTCACTCCCCCAGAGAACAAAAATAATAATACCCACCTCACAGGGACAGAATGGAAATAGAACCATATGTTGGAGGCTAAATGCCCAGCACAGTGTCTGCTGCATTCAAGGTGCTCAATAAATCATTCATTTAATGAAATTATGAAACACTAAGCACGACCAGAAGAAAAGCTTTGCATGCCTCCCAGGTGTTTTTGAACTCACAGATAGATTGGTTGGATACCTAAATGTATGCTAAGAAGTCCATCATAAGTCAGGCTCCCATATTTGAGGTAGCCCCAATTTAATAGAGAACAACCTTAAAGGTAATGAAATTGTCTCAGACTGCCGTGGTCTTAAAGGCAATCGCCTGCAGAGAGCAAGCCCAGAATATTTCCAAATGAGATGGGGAGGGCCCTTGGTGGGCACCGAAGCAGTCAGTCTAAGAGAAAAATAATAATAATACAGGTTGCTGTCCAAGGCATTTGCCTGTGCATTCTGCTGGGAAAATAGCATTAGCTGCAGAGACAGGCATGACAGGGGGTTCAGCTGGGGGAGCACTGGGGAGATACAGCATGTGGAAAAGCTTGGCATCACTGCCAAATCCCACCTGCAATATCAATACACTCCACCTGCCAGCCACACTTCATATATTCAACAAGTGTTTGCTGAGCACGAAGACCAAAGAATCACTCTAGTACTGAAGATACAGCAAAGGACAACACAGGTAAAGCCTTCTTCTCTCTCAGCTCTCATGTGAGTGGGAAAGCGAACAACAGTCCCATTTGCTCAGTTTCAACGGAGCCAGGATTCTGCCCACTCCCCTGCTCAGTACCCTGGCCCAGAGCAGCTCCATGCCAGCACGGCGGCATCTCCCAGCCACGGGTGCTTATTCCTAGGTGAGGACTGCCAGCCTGAGCTCCAGAGTGGGCCAGAACTTCTCTCCCTGTCCCACCCTAACTGTTTCTCCCATCCAGGTCTGTCTTGGGAGAGCAGGGGTACACTCCGGTAGAGGACATGGCAGCCACTCAATGCTCAGACCTCAGAATTGTCCCCAGCCTGCCAGATCTCCAGACCAGCAGCCAGAGTGGTCTTTCTAATTAAAGCCCACCCCGAATGGAGTCACTGTCCCCATCTTTTAAAGGCCCACTCCCGAGGATCAGGCGCTCCCTCTCAGCCTTACCTTACTCACAGGAGGCTTTACCTGCCTCCCTCTCCACCTCGCCTCCCTCCCTCCCAGCCTCAACCCTGTCAAACGTTACAGAGGGGGCCGGGAAATGGGAACAAGCTCTGGATTGGAAATATGAAAACTGTCGGTCATGACAAAGGTAGTTTCAGGGCAGGCAGAGTGTCACACTGCAGTGGGTTGAAAGTAGACAAACAGAGAGAAAATGGAGATGAGAGAAACAGGAAAGTCACTAAAAGGGAGTGTGGAAAATTTCGTGGGTTTTTTTTCTCGGAAGATTCTAAAACAAGTTTCTAGGGGGTCAGCGATGAGCGCCCGGAGAGACAGCATTTGATAATGCTGGAGAGAGATGCGCAAACGGGAAATGCAAAATCCTAGTGAGGGGAAAGGGGGTGGATCCGGAGCCCAGGGGAGGAAGCGGCTTTTGCAAGGTGAAGGGACACTTACGTCCTCTAGAGTGACAAGGTGGGGTCATGAGCCAAAGGGTGCAGATGCAGGTGGGCCTATAAATTTGGAGATAGGAAATGAGGGGCCTCCCAACCAATGGCTGAGAAGTAGGAAAGGAGGAGGATGGGGGTTTGAGGACAGAAGACAAAGTATGAAATATGGGTTTGGGGAGGAAGAGCAAAAACTGATTTGTGATGAATACTGCAAAGCAAAACCAGCTGCCTAGTTCTGTGACTCTCTACAGCAACACTCAGTTCTTCTGTGCAGGATGCCAAGGTGGTGGCCAGGCTCAGCTCCTGTTGGGAGTTTTGCCTGAAGAATATCCCAAAGGAAAGGGATCAAAGAAATTGGGCAGGCAAGGGAGGGATTACTCTAGAACAAAATTCTGAAGCTTAACGCAGAAGATATGAAGACAAGGGCTTTGTAAAAAAAAAAAAAAAAATGTGGGGCTGGAGGTCTCACTAAGGTCGAAGAATATTTCAGTGGAAGAACTGGTTGGAGAATAGTATATCAAGGCTGTGATTTCAGATACGGTGTGGTTATCATTAGTGGCTGTGTCTAGAGTGGTACATCCATGAAAGCAGAAGGCTCAGGTAAGGGGAGAAGATGGAGATAAAGAGATTAAGGAAATAAAAGGCCAAGATGTGAAAGTCATTAGGAATGAGCCAGATTTGGGATGGAGAGAGAGCCAGAGGGTTCAGTGAATGGTAGGAAAGGGGAGTGAGCTGAACATGAGGATAGGGAGAGGGTGGTGGAGGCAGTGGCGTGAGTTAGAAAGAGCTGGGTGTTGGCGGAAGAAAGAAAAGAAATGGCTTGCAGGTGTTGATGTGAAATAAGGAAGACACCTCCTAGGAAGCATGGAATGTAAGGGGAATAAGACCTTCAACTCGACAGGTTGTCCCAAGAGGACAACCAGGTATGAACCAAGGTAAGTAAGAAAAGAAAAGAAAAGGAGGTCAGAGGGTTTGCTGGCCCCAGGGCAGCAGTTACAGATGGAGAGAGGAAGTGATAGCAGGCGGAGGCTGTGCAGGTTCTGGGGCAGCTTTGACTGAGGTAAGCAGGGTTGACGGTAGTTGACAGATGCGTAGCGGGGAAGGGACTCAGTTCTAGAGCTGAGGTCTCTAATTCTCTAGTAGATGGTGCGGTTAATCCCAGGACACTACCTCACTTGGCTATTCTCTGCACACAAGTCTTTCTTTATATATTAGAAAACGTTTCCAAAGCATCGACATGTATATTAATCAAGGAGTACTGGGGAAGCAATTAATACTGGAAACCCACTGGTCCCAGAAGAAGTTATTTGTGTCCCATTAATCCTCCCACAATCTGCAGAGAAAATATTACTGCTCCCAATTTACACCTGAGGGAAAGGTTCAGAGAAATTAGGTACCACACCAGGTCCTACAACTTGTAAGTAATAGAAGAAGAGCATCATTTAGATTTACTGCAGCAGACTTGTGGCTAATTGCTTTTCCATGCATTGTCTTATTTAATCCTCATGACAAAATTATAAAGCAAATTACATTATGTACTCATTTTATAGATGATGGAATTGTGACTTGGAGAGTAATGAGTCTTGCCCAAAGTCAAAGGCAGGCACCCCCTTCTGCTGTTGCAGATGATGTGTCCTTGTATGGCAGCCCGCCCATAGGAGTCCTGCTCCAAGCTCTGTCAGGCATCTGCCCCATCAAGAGACCAGCTTATATACAGAGCAGGTGCCCCTGCCATAGAGATGGACACCACATCTTTTAATCACGTTGGACTCTGGCCCTGCTGAGCCATCCCCCGTGATCAATCAGCTAATCAGACATGTACCGGGGCAGGGGCTGAAAGCTGTTTCAATTTTTCAAACACAACAAACAATAGGAAAGAAATATGAGCAAACTGGACCCAGAAAGGGGCTCGACCCAATGCCCCCTAATAGCTCCTCCAGTCAAGAAACAGATGCTCCATCTGGGCTTACAGATGCTATGCAGTGACCCACAGCATGGCAGCCTGCTCTGCCGGGGTAGGCGTGAGGATTGTGGTGACAGCGTCTGTGAGAAGGCAGAGGTAAGGCAGGGTGGTTTCCAGTGGCGGAAGTTGACTAGGATTGAAATGGCCTGAAGTCCAGCCAATAACTGTCAATAACTGCAATCTCTGCACCAGACATCCCTGCCCTTGAATCACACACCTAGAATCAGAGGCTGAGGACCACACAGAGCCCCAGCTGCCCACTTCTGTGTAACTATAAAACCGACTAAATCCAAGAGATAATGGGAGACTCTGGGATGGAGAAATAGAAGTCTGTCCTGGCCAGAGCACCAGGCATGCTCTTCATTTACTGGTGAACCACTGGATGCTCTGCACACTTGTGTGCAGTTGTGACAGTGGACCGAATGCTGAGGTCACCCTGATGGTCACCCTACAGTCTAGGAACCATGGCTGGAACCTTATCTTCAGCTGCCCAGGCAGGATTAGGAAAGGCAGCCTTTGGTTTTAAAGAGAGAGCCTTCTACTGACAAGTCCCCTACTTTTGAATGCAGTTTAAAGGTTTTTGGAGCAATAAAAAGCACTTCATGTGTGAGGTTTATTAAGAAGAGAAAATGGTATCTTCAGTCCAAATGCCACTAGTCTTACATTTTTAAACATTTCTGCTAGCCCAACCCAGGACTGGCTAAAACAGATGCAAATGTAAAATTAACCTTTACAGACCCTGTCTGGTTTCACAAAGTTACCATAAATGTTTTCAAAGGCACATATTTGTGCTTTATATTCTTTTCATTTATTTCATGTTAAACTTGGGGGTTTTACATTACAAAGTGATTTTCCAGAAGTAGAATCCTGTACCCATAGAAAATAACACTGTGTCCATGGGAAACTGAAGCTTCACTTACAACAACTCAATGTAGAGGCATCATCTAGGAACAAAGTAATTCTATGGTATCAAGAGCCAACTCTTTGATGTGCCATCTGTCGGCTATCCTGTATTCTGTTTCTAGATAGAGCAAGTGTCCTAAGAGCATCCATCTAGCAGAGCAGTCCCCAACTAGCAAGCAGCTGGATTGTCTCACCCCATCTGTTGGCTCTGTCTCAGTTTTCAGGGACCTTCCCACCATGGCTACACTGTTTAAGGGTCTCCAGCCTTAAACAGGTGTGAGGGAAGCTTGCAAACCCTACTTAAAGGGCTCCATAAAAATTACAGAAGGGAAAAAACATTCTCCACCTGAGTTAGCACATACCTGGTGATGAAGCACTGATGGGACATGATGGAGCAATCATACCCCACTATGATTCTCCCCTTGAATGTAGCCATAAAACCTGGCCAGATGCATGGACCAGCTATTGCAGGAATCTGAAGAGTAAATAATCATAGGCAGATAAGGGAAGAGGACAAGAATTTGAAACACCACAAAACTGGCTTTAAATTTACCAAGATTTTAATCCTCTGTTCCTCTTACCACTTGACCCTAGAGGTAGGTACAGCAATGAAAGTATGCAGCAAGTCAAGATCACAAAGGTCACATCTATCTGGCTGAGAGACCTTTCCAAAGGGGAACCCGCAGGAACAGGAAAATACTGGTGATGTCACAGAAAGAGAGCAGCTCAGGAAAACAGCCCTATCAAGTTGTTTATGAACTCCTGGGCTCACTCCTGAGCTGCTCATGCATGGATAGGATCCTAATCAGGATATAAAAAACTCTGAGAACAGAATTTAAAGGCAGATTACCACCTAAGTTCCAGACTGGCCACTGTGGGGGAGCACACATGGTGCAAAGCTTTGAAAACTGAACTGACATTGGGAACAGTCTACAGGGAAGACACTAGAACTTGTGGCTTTAACCAAATCTGCTAAAACAAAATATCAACATCCTCCATAGGATGTAAATGAGACCAAGAGTCTTATAACATAATATTCAAAATATCCAAGATAAAAACCAAAAATACTCACAATAAAAAGAATGAGCAAAATCTCAACTCACAAGGGAAAAGAAAATCAACAGACATCTACCCCAAGATAACAGATGTTGGAATTTTCTTACAAAGGCTATTTTTAAAAACTGTTCTCAAAAATGTTCCAACAAGCAATCATGAATACCCTGAAAATAAATGGGAAAATTAGAAGTCTCAGTAAAGAAACAGAAGAGATAAAGAAAGACAAACCAAATAGAAATGTTAAGCTAAAATATACAATAACTTAAAAAAAACTCATTGGATCAGTTGAATAACAGAATGAAAATACAGAGGAAAGAGTCAATAAACTTGAAGACATATCAATAGAAATTATACAATTAGAACAAGAGAAAGAAATAAGAATTTTTAAAAATAAAAAGATCCTTAGGGATCTGTGAAACAAAAACATATTTTGCGTATTTATGAGAGTCTCAAAATGAGAGAAAGAAAAAATAACATTTGAAGAAATAATCACTGAAAACTTGCCAAATTTGTTGAAAGACAAAAACCTATAGATCCAAGAAGTTCAACTAATCCAAAACACGATAAACCTAAAGAAATGTATGTTAAGATGCATCATAATCAAACTGCTAAAAACTAGAGATAAAATAAAAATCTTGAAGGCAGGACTTCCCTGGTGGTGCAGTGGTTAAGAATCCGCCTGCCAATGCAGGGGACATAGGTTCGAGCCCTTGTCCAGGAAGATCCCACATGCCACGGAGCACCTAAGCCCATGCGCCACAACTACTGAGCCTGCACTCTAGAGCCTGCAAGCCACAACTACTGAGCCCACATGCTGCAACTACTGAAGCCTGCATGCCTAGAGCCCGTGCTCTGCAGCAAGAGAAGCCACCGCAACAAAGAGTAGCCCCCACTCGCCACAACTAAAGAAAGCCTGCACATGCAGCAACAAAGACCCAAAGCAGCCAAAAATAAATAAATAAATAAAATCAATTAATTAAAAAAAAGAAATCTTGAAGGCAGTTAAACCCATGTAAACAAGAGACTATTCTCCTCTTGAGTTCTCTAAAATATGTTTGATGGCTAAAAGGAAAAACCAAAACATAGTCCAGTGGGGGTTTTGATGTACATAGATATAATATATAAGACAACTAAAACATAAATTGGGGACAGAAAAAGGAACTGAATTGTGGTAAGATTTATATATTCACTTGAAGTGGTAAAATACTGATTCAAAGTACACTGTGAAAAACTAAGGATACATATATTGTCTCCAAGGAAATTATTACAAAAGATAATCAAAGGAATATAATCAAAATCACAATACATATACCCAAAAGAAACACACAAAAAAAGTTTAAATAATCCAAAAGAAGGCAAAAAAGAAGAAACAGAGGAATAAAAACAGAGGAATGAAACAGAAAACAAATAAGAAAACAGAAGACCTAAATCTAAACATATCAACAAATGCACTAAATGTAAGTACCCTAAACATACCAATCAAAAGACAGATGGTCAGAATGATTTTTTAAAAACACACAAAGTAATTATGTGCTACCTACAAAACACTCACTTCAAATATAATGTCATAGGTAGATTAAAGATAAAAGTGTAGAAAACATATCGTGCAAACACTAATCAAAAGAAACTTGGAGCAGATATATTAATATCAAAGGAGATATAAGAGCAAAGAAAATTACTATGGATAATAACAAAAGGGTCAGTTTCCCAAGAAAATATAACAATCTTAAATTGTTATATAAAAAATTATATATTCATATATACATAACAAATATACAGAACAGAAATGTAAATACAAAGAAGAAAACCTGGAGGAATTAAAATGAGAAATAAATTCATAATTATAGAGACTCCAACACAACTTTCTCAGTAATTGATATGATTAGTAGACAGAAAATCAGCAAAGATATAGAAGAACTAGACAACACCATCAGCCTACTAGATCTTGTTGACATTTATAGACCACTTCACACAACTACATCAGAATATACTTTATTATCAAGTACACATGGAACATTCCCTATAAATGACTATACACTGTATCACAAAACAAATCTTTAAAAGTTTTAAATAATTGAATCATAAAAAGTAGGCTTTCTGGTCATAATGGAATTAAACTAGAATTCAGTAACAGAAAAATAACAAGAAAATCTCCAAACACTTGAAAACACACTTATAAATAATCCATGGGTCAAAGAGAAAATCTAAAGAAAATCAGAAAATATTTTCAAGAAAACAAAACTGAAAGTACAGCATTTTACAATTTGTGAGATGCAAGTAAAGTAGTACTTAGAGTAAAGTATTGTAGTATTGAAATACTTATATTATAAAAGAAGAAAGAACTCAAAGCAATAATCTAAGTTTTCATCAAAAGAGACTTGAAAAAGAAGAGCATATTAAGCCCAAAGCAAGCATAAGGAAAGAAATAAGAAGATGGGAAATCAAATAAATTGAAAATATAAAAACAACAGATAAAATAAATGGAACCAAAACTGGTTCTTTGAAAAGATAACAAAACTGATAAACCTTTAGAAAGACTAACAAAGAAAACAGAGAGAATACATAACTTACCAATGTCAGGAACATAAGAGGAGCCAACACTACAGACTCCACAGATATTTAAAGGAAAATAAAGGAATATGATAAATAACTCTACACACATAAATTCAGCAGTTTAGATGGCACAGACCAACTCACTGAAAAACAGAAATACCACAATTCATGCAAAATGCAATCAATAACCTGAACAGTACTATAAGTACTAAATAAATTTAATGAATAGTTAAAAGCCTTCAAAAAAGAAAACTGCAGTCCTACATGATCTTACTGGACAATTCTACTGAACATTTAATGAAAAAATAAAACCATTTCTGCCCCATCTTTTCCAGAAAATAGAAGAGAAAGTTATATTCCCTACTCTTTTATAATATCAGCACTTACCAAAGCCAAAAACAGTGCAGAAATTAAAAAAAAAAACCTGCAGATCAATATTTCTCATGAACATAGACACAAAAATCTTCAAGAAACTATTAAATATTATCAAATTGAATCTAGCAATATATATAAAAAGAATAATAAATGTGACCATGTGAAAGCTATCTCAGAAATGCAAGCCTAATTCATTATTTAAAAGTAAATTATTCTTCATATTGAAAGACTGAAACTTTCCCCCTAAAATCAAGAAAAGGCAAAGATGACCACTTTCAGCATTCCTATTATACATTGTATTAGAAGTCACAGCCAGTACAATAAAGTAAGGAAAATAAATTAAAGCACATTGATTGGAAAGGAAGAAATAAAACTGACCTATTCACAACCAACAAGATTGTTTATGTATAGGAAGTCCTAATTTATCTATGGAACAATTTCTAGAATCAAAAATTAAGTTTATCAAGGTTGCAGAGTACAAGGTCCACCCCCAAAAATCAATTGTATTTCGATATACTAGCCATGTAGAGTTGAAAACAAAATTTTAAAAGTTCTATTTACAGTAGCTCCAAAATAAGAAATTAGTTATAAAGCTAACATAAATTGTGAAGCACCTGTACAAAATATGGAGAGAGGAAATCACAGACCTAACTAAATGGAAGAACAAACCATGTTCACAGATTGGAAGACTCAACATAGCAATAATATCAGTTCTCCCCCAAATTGGTCTATAGATTTAAGGTAATTCTGATCAAAATCCCAGGAGGATTTTTAAAATATAAAGAAGTGGTTTCTAAAATGTAAATTGAATGGCAAAGGAATTAGAATAGCTAAAACAATTTTTAAAAAGAAGTTGAAAGAATCACTCTATCCAATTTTAAGAACTATAGTGATCAAGACAACATATTGGTGAAAGGGCAGACAAATAGATCAGTGGAATAAAGAGACCTGAAATAGACCCAAACAAATATGGCAAATTGATTTTAATGGTGCAAAAGCAATTCAATGCTTAAAGGATAGTCTTTTCAACAAATATTGTTGCAACAACTAGACATTCATATACCAAAAAACAAACAAACAAACAAACAAAAAAACTTGTACTAAGCCTCACAACTATACAAACGTTAACTCAAAATGGATCAGCCATTCTGGAAAAGTTTGGCAGTTTTAATAAGTTAAATATGCACTAACCAGATGCCCCAGCAAACTCACTCCTGGGTGTTTACCCTAGAGTAATAAAATCTTCACACAAAAGCATGTACACAAATGTTTTTAACAGCACTATTCATAATCACCTAAAACTGGAAAAAAAATATGTCCTCCAGCAGATGAATGGATAAATACACCATGGTATATCCAGTAAAATCCTACTCTGCAATAAAATGAGCAAGCTATTTGTGCACACATGGATGAATCCCAAAGGCATTATTCTCAGTGAAAGAAGTCAGTCTCAAAAGGCCACATTACCAACTCATTCCATTTAAAGAACAGTCTTAAAATTATAAAATGATCATGATGGAGAACAGATCGGGTGTTCGGGGTGGAGAAATGGTGGGACTATAAAGGAGTGGCATGGAGGAGTTTTTGATGGAACTGTTGTGACGTCACAAATCTCTACACGTTAATATTCAGAGAACTGTAAACAAAAACAAAACAAACAACAACACAACGACACTAACTAGATGGGACTCTGGGGCAGCCCCCAATCAGTCTCCAAGGTCTTGGGTGAAAGCTTCTTAAGTTAAACACTTAGAACAAAACAAAAAACATATTGGAAACCAGAAGACACAGAAGGATAATGCAGGCATTAAAGGAGCAGATGTGGGCCCCCTCCTGAGCCTGGAGAACTGTTCAGCCACTTTCCCCTGAATTTGGTGAGCTCTTATAGCACTGGTCCTCAAACTTGCCTGTACACAGTGTCCGAAGAGGTTTTCTAAAGAAATTTGGCCTTGCAATGGAAGGGCATGTGTTAACACATGCAGAAATTCAGCTTCAGTGATGTCTGTGATTCTTCCGTACAGCTTAGCATCCAACCATCTAGAAAGTTCCCTTATGTCGGATATACATCTGACAACTGGCTTGATTGTTGAAACTGCAGCTACCTCAAATATATTAGTTTGCTAGGGCTGCTGTAACAGTAAGCACAAACTGACTGGTTTAAAATAAATATATTCTCTCACAGTTCTGGAGGCTAGAAGTCCAAAATCAAGGTGTTGACAGGGCCATGCTCTCTCTCGGAGGCCATGCCTTCAAGGAAGGATCCTGCCATGCCTCTTCCAGTTTCTGGTAGCCCCATGCGTTCTTTGGCTTGTGGCCACATCACTCTACTCTTTGCCTCCATCTTCACATGGCCGTCTTCTTTCTGTGTGTCATCATATGACATTTTCCTCTCTGTGTGTGTCTGTGTCTGAATCTCCCCCTTCTTATGAATAATCCAGTTATATTGGATTAGGGCCCGCCCTAATTAGACTTTATTTTAATTTGATCACATTTGGAAAGACCCTATTTCCAAATAAGGTCACATTGACAGGTATGGGGAATTAGGACTTCAACATACATTTTGGCAGGATACAATTTAACCCATAATATCAAGATTTCATAGAATATAGGAAATGGAAGGTACAGTAATAGCACTGGCATTAGTTTGTTTGATGTACTAATAGCAATTGATTCTAAAGAAGTTCATTGGCATTAAGTCTCTGTTCTCCTTATCTTAAACCGCCTTTCTGAGTTCCTGGGAAAAACAGCCTCCCCTTGAGTTGTATGTTTTTATATAATGCAGGCTGCACCACTATTTAAAGTTTTCAAACCAGCTCTCACAGATGTAAAATTTAATGATTTTTTTTTTTTTGCACTTGCATTTCTCCTGTGTTTCGACTTCCCAAGTCTCAGCAAAATTCTTGTTTAACCGTCTGAACTTTTCACAAAATTATCATGGTAGTTACTGGGTCTGGGAGGGGTATAAACAAATCTCACTCCCCTCATAATCCCCCAGACTCAGCTACACGTTTTAGGAGAAAGGAGTCATATTTATTGCTGTGTTCTTTTGTTTAAAGGGACTATGTTGAATTATGCATACATTAAAAGACTGTGAAATTTAACATTTTTAGTATACAGAAACAAAAGTGGCATTTCAAAACCACGGTTGGCAAGGATCATTATATCTTCCTCCATTGGTTCATTTATTCACTCAGTAAATATTCACTGAGCACATACTATCTTCCACACCCCATGTATTGTGCTGGGGTACAAAGACAAATAGGGCAGAGCCATAAAACTGATAAAAATTCAGTTTTAAATGCTCTCATGGGGTTAGCACAAGGTTCCTTGGGATCTAGGGGCTGCCTCTAATTCTTCTGGAGAGTGAGGGGTGACTGCCCTCCAACTAGTTTAATTCATTTCACCATGTCCATGGCAAACCCATATGGACAAAGATTTCTTCTCCTCCCTCTATCTCCTCTGCTTAATGCAGCCCAGAACCTCCAGGGCAACCAGAGACACCTTACACACTCATTTAGCAAATGCAAGTGCACAACTACAATATGCCAAGTGCTGTGTCAGGCAGTGGAGTTAAGTGATGGTAGAGAGCCACAGGGCACCTGTCCTCCCTGAGCCTTCAACTACTCGAGACTTGCTCCTAGGAAGCCAGGGAGCTGGAAGAATGGGGAGCCCTTAGCATATCAGCTGGCTGGGAGACCCCAAGAGGCAGCCAACAGATGCTCATCCAGATATAGCCCTGCTGTCCTGAGAACCTGTCAGCTTCTTATTCAAAAACAAGAAGTATTTTTAATTCTCTGGTACTTGTGCCCCACTTAGAATATCACTTCAGTCACTAATCAGGGGAGCCCAACTGCTCTGGACTCCTAAGAGCTCAGTTGGCTTCTCAAAGCTACCAGTGCCACCAGCAGCCAACAGGACACAGAGCAGGTGGCTCATGGAGCCCCAAATGGGCCTGGCAACCTTCCCAATCTTCATCATGCCCAGGTACACGAGGGAAGCTGCCCTCACAGACACCAAATGTGAAGGTGGCTTTCTTTTTATAAAGCTTTGGAAACCAATAGCCAATGAGTATCTGAAAACATATTCAAACATTGGCAAACAGGGAGCTGTACATGATAACAAGATACCACTTAAAGCCATCTGACAGAAAACTATAAGACACTGATGAAAGAAATTAAAGATGATACAAACAGATGGAGAGATATACCATGTTCTTGGATTGGAAGAATCAACATTGAGAAAATGACTCTACTACCCAAAGCAATCTACAGATCCAATGCAATCCCTATCAAACTACCAATGGCATTTTTCAAAGAACTAGAACAAAAAATTTCACAATTTGTATGGAAACACAAAAGACCCCGAATAGCCAAAGCAATCTTGAGAAAGAAAAAGAGAGCTGGAGGAATCAGGCTCCCTGATTTCAGACTATACTACAAAGCTACAGTAACCAAGACAGTCTGGTACTGGCACAAAAACAGAAATATAGATCAATGGAACAGGATAGAAATCCCAGAGATAAACCCACACACATATGGTCACCTTATCTTTGATAAAGGAGGCAAGAATATACAATGGAGAAAAGACAGCCTCTTCAATAAGTGGTGCTGGGAAAACTGGACAGCTACATGTAAAAGAATGAAATTAGAACACTCCGTAACACCATACACAAAAATAAACTCAAAATGGATTAAAGATCTAAATGTAAGGCCAGGCACCATAAAACTCTTAGAGGAGAACATAGGCGGAACACTCTATGACATAAATCACAGCAAGATGCTTTTTGACCCACTTCCTAGAGAAAGGGAAATAAAAACAAAAATAAACACATGGGACTTAATGAAACAAAAGCTTTTGCACAGCAAAGGAAACCATAAGCAAGACGAAAACACAACCCACAGAATGGGAGAAAATAGTTGCAAACGAAGCAACTGACAAAGGATTAATCTCCAAAATTTACAAGCAGCTCATGCAGCTCAATATCAAAGAAACAAACAACCCAATCCAAAAATGGGCAGAAGACCTAAATAGACATTTCTCCAAAGAAGATATACAGATTGCCAACAAACATATGAAAGAATGCTCAACATCACTAACATCACTAATCATTAGAGAAACGCAAATCAAAACTACAATGAGGTATCACCTCACACCAGTCAGAATGGCCATCATCAAAAAATCTACAAATAGTAAATGCTGGAGAGGGTGTGGAGAAAAGGGAACCCTCTTGCACTGTTGGTGGGAATGGAAATTGATAAAGCCACTACGGAGAACAGTATGGAGGTTCCTTATAAAACTAAAAATAGAACTACCATACGACCCAGCAATCCCACTGCTGGGCATATACCCTGAGAAAACTGTAATTCAAAAAGAGTCATATACCACAATGTTCATTGCAGCTCTATTTACAATAGCCAGGACATGAAAGCAACCTAAGTGTCCATCGACAGATGAATGAATAAAGAAGATGTGGCACATGTATACAATGGAATATTACTCAGCCATAAAAAGAAATGAAATTGAGTTATTTGTAGTGAGGTGGATGGACCTAGAGTCTGTCATACAGAGTGAAGTAAGTCAGAAAGAGAAAAACAAATACTATATTCTAACACATATATATGGAATCTAAAAAAAAAAAAAAGGATATGAAGAACCTAAGGGCAGGGGCTTCCCTGGTGGCGCAGTGGTTGAGAGTCCGCCTGCTGATGCAGGGGACACAGGTTCGTGCCCCGGTCCGGGAGGATCCCACATGCCGCGGAGCGGCTGGGCCCATGAGCCATGGCCGCTGAGCCTGCGCGTGCGGAGCCTGTGCTCCGCAAGGGGAGAGGCCACAACAGTGAGAGGCCCGTGTACCGCAAAAAAAAAAAAAAAAAAAAAAAAGAACCTAAGGGCAGGACAGGAATAAAGATGCAGACATAGAGAATGGACTTGAGGCGAGAGGGAGGGGGAATGGTAAGCTGGGACGAAGTGAGAGAGTGGCATGGACTTATATATACTACCAAATGTGAAATAGATAGCTAGTGGGAAGCAGCCGCATAGCACAGCACAGGGAGATCAGCTCAATGCTTTGTGACCACCTAGAGGGGTGGGATAAGGAGGGTGGGAGGGAGACGCAAGAGGGAGGAGATATGGGGATATATGTATATGTATAGCTGATTCACTATGTTATAAAGCAGAAACTAACACACCACTGTATAGCAATTTTACTCCAATAAAGATGTTAAAAAATTTTTTTAATATAAAAAAAGATAAAGCCATCTGACAGGCAAAGACTTTAAAGCCTGACAATATCAACCAAGCATTAGCCAGCATTTGTCAATACCCAGGGATCCTCCAACATGCCTGCCCTACCCTGCAGTCTATCACAAGGGCACAAAGAGAGCCATAGGCTCCGTCCATCACAGCACTGTTTGTGACATCAAAACATTAGAAACTCCCCAACATGCAGCAGTACAGGCACAAGAAGGTAAGCTATTCATACAAGGAAGCTAATCATCATTAAAATGAGACAATTCTGTATATATTCAGAATTATTAGATCCCAACGACATACTGCTGAGTAAAAATAAGGCAAGTTACAGAATATTATGTACTCTATGATACCATATTCCATCATTTGAAACACAGAAAACACTGCTATCTCTTGCTAATGGATATGTAGTTAAAATGTAGAAAAAAAATAACTGCCAAATCAAATGCTACACTTAGGACAATGCTGCCTTCAATGAAGGAGAAAGGGAAAAGAACTTGCAGAGAGAAACAAAGGAGATTTTAACTATATATAGTATTTTTCATTTAACTATTTGGCGGAAACATATCATATCATAATGTTTAAATTTATTAACTCTAAAGGTGAGTGATAAAAATGGCCAGGTGTCAGGCACTGACCTATGCTTTGCATACATTACATCATTTAACCCTCACTACAACTCCGTGAGGGAAATGTACTATTTACCCCCATTTCCCAATGGGGAAACTGATGCACTGAGAGGATGCCTCAGGTTACCCACCCAGGATCCAAACCCAGGCCATGTGGATCCATATCTGTGCTCCTAACCACTCTAGAATCCTATCTCTGTGGAATGGACGTGGAGGCACACTGCAAATCTTCCTGATGTTTATGTATGTTCAAATAATGTAATTACAGAAGAAGAGGGAGAAGTGCTACAAGAAAGAGATTTCCAAAGCCCCTGTGTGATGGTTCATTTTGTTTCAACCTGGCTGGGCCACAGTGGCCAGATATTTTGATCAGACATTCTCCTGGATGTTTCTGTGAGGATGTTTTTGGATGAGATTTACATTTAAATCAATGGACTCTGAGTAAGGCAGACTGCCCTCCAATAATGTGGATGGGCCTCATCCAATCAGTTGAAGGCCTGGACAGAATGAAAGGCTGACCTACCTCAGCAAGAGAGAATTCTGCCAGCAGGCTGCCTTTGGACATCATCTGCAACATCAGTTCATCCCTGGGACTCCAGCCTGCCAGCCCACCCTGAAGATTTTAGACTTGCCAGCCCCCCATAACTGTGTGAACCAATTCCTCCTTAAAATCTTCCTCTCTTTCTCTCTCCCCCATATATATATACAGATGATAGATATATAGATATAGATATATAGATATATCTCTCTCCCATTGGTGCTGTTTCCCTGACTAATACACCTTCCCTCCAGCTCTTGCCCTATGGCGACTGCTGATGGGCAGATGGAACAAGGCCTGTCTGGGTTACTCCTGTTCCCTCCTGTTTGGAGTCTTGAGAGAAAGAACCACAAGAAGCCACTAATTATCAGAACATCATACTCCAAGGTAGCTATTGTTAATCCCATTGTATGGGAAGAAAACTGAGGCTCAGAAAAGCTAAAGAACTTCCCAACAGCTCCCATCAGGCAAGGGACAAAGTACTTTTATGTTCAAATCTCACATCTTTCCCTAAAGCATATGGCAAGGGCCAAGATAGTGGGTGCACCTTGGCTCTGCCAGCAATCAAACACAAATGGGGTAAATGCTAGGGAACCTAAGAGTAACTGAGCAGACACTGAATTAAGACAATATACAGGAATGTATAATTATGGGCCATAGCTCATGTTATGCTATGGAGAAACAGATGATGAGGGCTTCCACGACAGCAAGCAAGAGAAATATTGGAATACAAGGTCCTGTCTGATCTAAGAAAACCCTAAATAAATGAAGACCCATACCATCCTTATGGAAAGGAATATATAGTATTATGTAGATGTAAAATCTTTTCCAATTTATCTGCATATTTAATGCAATTCGACTCAAGGGTCCAACAGGATTTTTATGGACCCCAACAGGCTGATTCTAAAATTTACATGAAAGAATAAAGAATAGCCAACACACTTGTGAGAAAGAAGACTGATGAGAGGCTCGTCTTACCAGATATCAAGAATTATTATGAAGTTATAGCAATTACAACATTGTGGTACTACTGCAGTAGTAGATATATTAACCAGAAGAGAATACAAAGCCCTGAAACAGATATTATACGTATATGGAAATGTTCTAGATGACACACATGGCAGGTCAGGTCCCTCAGGACACATGAGAGACTATTCAACAGATGGAGTTAGAAAATATGGTATCCACTTGGGAAAATAAGTGAATTTCAATCCCTAACTCAATTCAAACATAAAAATTAACTGTAGTTGGATTAAGAACTTAATGACAACAGCCAACTTTAATACTTTTATATCGGTAAATTTCTGATCTAGGGATAGAAAAGGATTTCTTAAACCCCCTCAAAAAAAAAAACCATAGAAAATAAATGGGTGATAAATTTTGACTATATCCAAATTTAGAACTCCTGTTTATCAATGGAAACTTTCAAGAACATAAAAAAGCCAAATAAGAAAATAATATTTGTAATGATTATAACAATGGACTAATATATCAATAACATATAAAGAAATACAAATCAGTAAGAATCTTCAAAACCAATAGAAAAATGAGCAAAAGACATAAATGAGCAGTTCACAGAAAAGGAAATTCCTGCGAACAATAAAGCTGTAAGATTCTTACTCTCCTTTGTGATCAGGAAATGCAAATGAAGACCATAATAAAATACGGTTTTACACACATCCTGTCAACACAGATTAAGAAGCCTCTGCCTGTTGCAGAGTATGTGGATCAAGACATCTCTATACGTTGCTGGTAGGAGGATAAATTGATACAGTCAATTAGAAAATAATTTGTAATTTTCTTGTAAAATTGAACATTCAGTCCCCGACAATTCAACAATGCCACTCCAGGAGAAACTTGCACATGTATAGCAGGTAACATGCATAAGAATGTCCACAGCAGCACAGTTCATAATAGCAAAATCTTGGCATCCTGCCTAATGCCCATCAACAGGAGAATGGATTAAAAAGGAGACACCATTCACAACAGCATCCCATTGTAATATTATATAGTACTCAAAATGCTAATACATAACTAATTCTGACTACACGTAGTAATAATGAGAATATGTCATAAACCAGGGATTACAATTAATAATCCAACTCTGTGGTCTAAAATATAAATGAAAAAAGTGGGAAAAAAAATCTTTGAAAGGACACCTATCTTCCCTGGTCAGACAAATGCTATGATCTCATCCTTGCAAAGGGCATAAACGTTTATGGCGGAAGAATTTTTTTAACAAGTCCTTCCTGACATTCCTCAAGCCAATGCCGTAAATGAAATATCTACACCAGCATCCCAGAGTGAGATAAATTGGGATTTAAGTGGCAGAGGATGGGGGCTTAGCTACAGCCATTTTTATTTACACATGCATCCAGGCAGAGCAAAAAGAGAATTCTATAGTCCTGATGATAAAAGTTAACAGGAACATCAAGCTACAGAATTTGGGAAGGAAATGGCTTCTAAATCAGTCTGTCTGCTGGAACCAATTACCTGAGATAAAGCCAGGCCACACTGCTAAAGATGGATAATCAGGAGTTTATTGGACAAATGAACCAGCAATGATAAAAGAGGTAACCTCGTTGCCAAGAAGGTAGGTAAATATAGTTGGAACAATGGAAAAGGCTGTTGTTAGATTCCAGTTTCCCAAACATTGCTTATGCTCCTCCCCTGAAAAGGCTTTCTCACGTTCCTAAAGAATTTTGAAGAACCAGGGACATGGACACATTACCCAGAAGTTTCCTAACCCAACCTAAGCTGTGGTCTGTAATCTGCCTTAATTCTCTGTTTCAAACACCAGAAGCAACAAAAAGGGGATAACCCCCAAAAGCTGGGTCATAATTATTAGCAGATGAATGAACAGGGAGGTTACAAGGCCGAAAACCTGTGTCTCAATGGTGTCTAAAGACCGAGACAAAAATGCTACTACCTCTTTCCACTTCCTTGACTCCAGATAGTGAATTAAAACCAACAATTACCTCATTCAGGTTTGTATATCAGGCAGAGTAAGATCCAAAACAAAAAGACCCAGGCTACTGTCAAACACCCACTTAGAAACAAACTCAGTTCATTTCATGGCTTAAACTTTCCTGTAGGGAGCCATCCCTGATTGCCCCTGGAGGCCTTGAAGGGCCTATTACCCAAGTGACAATAGTATTACTACCATCCCTATTGTGGCACTTAGAGACTGAGTAGTCATTAGAATGGGTAACACGATGCTGTTCATTCATTAGACGAATATCACTGAATACTGCTACATGCCAGACAGCATGCTGCGCACTAGGAATGTGGCAGTAAACAAACACAAACATGGCATCTGCTTTCTTTGGGCCCACTTGTTGTCAAGGGAGACACCCTTCATCAGATAGTCATAAAACTGTAAGCTTGACTACAATCTGAACCAAGGGCTATGAAGGGCAGGCAAGGTGCTGAGGGACCAGATCATGTTGGCAGGGGTGGGAGTGGGGTTAGGAAGTGAAGTTTAACTCGATGTATGCAAAATGAAAAGGAAGTACCCGTGTGTGTGTGTGTGTGTACACGCACGTGTACGTGTTTGAGTGGAGGAGCCAACAGGCAGAGGAAATGCGTGCAAAATTAGGTGGTAGATGGACCATGAAGGTCACATTTAAGACTCTGGTCTTAACCTTAAATTTGATGGAAATCTTAAAAGGAATCTGGGGTAAGAACGGGTAGGTGCAGGAGACTACCTCTGCATTTTTTTTTTGAAAAATAATCACTCTGGATGAAGATTAGAGGTGTTCAAAGTGAATATGTGAAGACAAGTCAATAGTCTATTGCAATAAGAAACAATGAGAGATATCTGGGACTGATATTCTGGCCCTATTGTGAGCTAAAGTAATAAAAATCTTGTTGGGATTCAGGGATGAGACGCTGAAGCCAATACTTGGCAATGATGAAATAACTCATCAATTTATCACATGTGATCATCTAAAATAAAATGTCTGCTAGACTGGGAACTCTGTGAGGTCAGGGATTTTTCTGTTTTTTTTTTCCTCCACTATATCCTAACACCTAGAATAATACCTAGTAGATAATAGATGCTTATTAAATATTTGTTGGATGGCTAGACAGAAGGCAAGACTTTGGAGAACTAAGGCTAAAATCCCAAAGAGCAGTATGAAAGGCATAAAGGGATAAATGACAATGGAGTGAGGCAGAGGGGCAGTTACTAACTGTACCGTATAAATGAAAGAAAGAGAAAGAAAAACGCAGATCTCTGAACTTTAGGCCCTATACGTGCTGAATTATATTAGTTGCATTTAAAATCTCACCAAGGAGGGGCTTCCCTGGTGGTGCAGTGGTTAGGAGTCCGCCTGCCAATGCATGGGACACGGGTTCGAGCCCTGGTCCAGGAAGATCCCACATGCTGTGGAGCAGCTAAGCCCATGTGCCACAACTACTGAGCCTGCGCTCTACAGCCCGCGAGCCACAACTACTGAAGCCTGCATGCTGCAACTACTGAAGCCCACAAGCCTAGAGCCCGCGCTTGGCAACAAGAGAAGCCACTGCAATGAGAAACCCACGCGCCTCAACGAAGAGTAGCCCCCCCTAGCCGCAACCAGAGAAAGCCCACATGCAGCAACAAACACCCAAGGTAGGCAAAAATAAACTAATTAATTAATTAATTTAAAAAATAAAAAAAAATAAAATCTCACCAAGGGGCTTCCCTGGTGGCGCAGTAGTTAAGAATCCACCTACCAATGCAGGGGACACGGGTTCGAGCCCTGGTCCGGGAAGATTCCACATGCCGCGGAGCAACTAAGCCCGTGCACCACAACTACTGAAGCCCATGCGCCTAGAGCCCGTGCTCCACAACAAGAGAAGCCACCGCAATGAGAAGCCCGCGCACCGCAACGAAGAGTAGCCCCCACTCGCCGAAACTAGAGAAAGCCCGCACGCAGCAACGACGACCCAATGCAGCTGAAAATAAATAAATAAATAAAATTTATTTTAAAAAATCTCACCAAGTGTCTTATGGTGAAGTGGGGGCATTGACTGGGAACAAACAGGGAGCTGATAATTGAAATGAATATTAATGGGGGACTTTAAGACAACTCAATGGGCCCTTACCCCCGACCCACTCAGCGTCCTGTATTGGCTGAAACAGCTTCTCCTCCCTTCCCTATTAGCACAACCCTCCTTTATTTGAAGACCCAAAACTCCTTTGATTTCAGCTTCTACTTTGAAACAAGGAGCTCATTTTCATCATGTTCTAACAACTCCAAAACACAACACATGTGTACGTGCATGCGCACGCACACACACACACACACACACACACACATCACTGTCTCTATATCTATAACTAGAGTATTATCCCAGCATCTCTTGGAAGACAATTACAAAGTCAAGCGTGGGAGAAGACGCCTTGATCACACACAAATATATCAGGACTTAGGTAATTTACAGCAGGAATGGATGTATAGGTATGGACCAGACTCCAAGAGGGTTAGACCAAGGAGAGAGAAACATAATCTCAAACCAGACTGAGTTCATTGATATGGAGGCACTCACCAGACTTCGTTCAGTGTCCTAACTCAAGCAGCTGGGAATGGTTCTAATTGTTTGCTCAGCTATTTTTTTTATATAAATTTATTTACTTTTGGCTGTGTTGGGTCTTCATTGCTGTGCGTGGGCTTTCTCTAGTTACGGCGAGCAGGGGCTACTATTCGTTGTGGTGCGCGGGCTTCTCATCGCGGTGGCTCCCCTTGCTGCGGAGCACGGGCTCTAGGCACATGTGCTTCAGTAGTTGTGGCACGTGGACTCAGTAGTTGTGGCTCCCGGGCTCCAGAGCACAGGCTCAGTAGTTGTGGCACATGGGCTTAGTTGCTCCGCAGCATGTGGGATCTTCCCGGACCAGGGCTTGAACCCGTGTCTCCTGCACTGGCAGGCGGATTCGTAACCACTGCGACACCAGGGAAGCCTTGTTTGCTCAGCTATTTAACAGGAATCTAAACTCAACAATGATCTATTCTAAATGAAGTTGAGATGCCAGAACTTCTTTGGCATAATGTAGATGAAGTAGCCCAAAGACCATAGAATACCGACATCCCTTTATGTTATCTCCCTCTGCTTACCCTTAAGCACACTCCCAAAAGCCACGCCACGCCCTTCACCAAGTGCTGATAAATACGAAGTTGAAGAGAGCACCAGCATTGTGTCTAAACATTTCAGTGCCTGACGTCTATAAGCTATAAAGTTCTGGTTCAAATGCAGTCTTGAAATTGGATGCCTGATTTTAACAGAGATGAGCAGAGGCCAAGTGGCAGCATCCAAACACCAGAGGGAAGGTGAGCCTGGTGACTGGAAGAAGCAGTAGGACCAGATTATCATTGGAATGTTTTTACCCACAGGGAGAGCTGACTGTGATTAATTGACTCTGAGGTCCCCAAAACAAAAGTAGACAGGTGATCCACCAAGATCTTACTTAATCTGTATAACTGGGGGGAAAAAGAGGCCTTATTTAAGCCATAAAAATGAAGACACAGACTGTTTTCATCCAATGTCCAAACCCTGAGCCCCTTGAATGACCTTGTACTCTTTTTGTTCCCCCCATGGGACAAGTAAACCATTTATTTTATTATGGTTTTTAGCAATGAATAGTGCATATGTCTTTGTGTGTGTGTGTGTGTTGTTTTTTTTCTTAACGTCTTTATTGGAGTATAATTGGTTTACTATGTTGTGTTATAGTTTCTGCTGTATAAAAAAGTGAATCAGCTATATGTATACCTATACCCCCATGTCTCCTCCCTCTTGCGTCTCCCTCCCACCCTCCCTATCCCACCCCTCTAGGTGGTCACAAAGCACTGAGCTGATCTCCCTGTGCTATGCGGCTGCTTCCCACTAGCTATCTATTTTACGTTTGCTAGTGTATATACGTCCATGCAACTCTCTCACTTTGTCCCAGCTTACCCTTCGCCCTCCCCGTGTCCTCAAGTTGTGGTACATATATGCAATGGAACATTACTCAGCCATAAAAAGAAATGAAATTGAGTTATTTGTAGTGAGGTGCATGGACCTAGAGTCTGTCATACAGATTGAAGTAAGTCAGAAAGAGAAAAACAAATACCATATGCTAACACATATATATGGAATCTTAAAAAAAAAATGGTTCTGAAGAACATAGGGGCAGGACAGGAATAAAGATGCAGATGTAGAGAATGGACCCTGTACTCTTTAAATGAGAGGAGGACCTGAACTCTTCCTGGAGCATCACAATTAAGTATTGTGAATATTCTTCTTGGCCTTTCTTTTTTTTGTTTTTTTTTGCGGTACGCGGGCCTCTCACTGTTGTGGCCTCTCCCATTGCGGAGCACAGGCTCCGGACGCGCAGGCCCAGCGGCCATGGCTCACGGGTCCATCTTCCCAGACCGGGGCACGAACCCGCGTCCCCTGCATCGGCAGGCGGACTCTCAACCACTGCGCCACCAGGGAAGCCCCTTCTTGACCTTTCTTAAAGAGACCTAAAACTATTTATCAGGATAACTTTGCACTGGAGGAAAGGAAATTCCATGACCTACTGGGTATTATCGAATGCTGAATCTTGGCTATTCCTAATTCCTAGAAACCTGGAACATTGCTGGGGCCTATCAGTCAGAGTGGGGGCTAATGGAAGTCAAACAAAAAATCGGGTTTTGACCCAAGTCAGCCTTATAGAACGTCTAAGGGACCCCAGACCATTTCCTGAGTGAATGTTTGGACTAGACAGCTTCAGCAACATGATAAATTTCCTGACTGTCTGAAAATCGACTAAGGGCTAATAAGGCAGAAAGAGCAAAGTGGAAACCATTTCCCTCTCCCTGCTGAAATAAGAAAACAAAACCACTGCAACATCCCCAAGGAAATCAGAGAAATTAGCATCATCATTAAATATTTGAAAGGTGCAAAGCAGAAGATTCCAATCACACCCCCTGTAACTTTCTAGGTTGACAGATGCAAAAGATAATGAGTCATAAGGAGTGACAGTGGATTATCATCAACTTAATCAAGTGGTGACTCCAATTGTGTCTGCTCCTCCCGATATGGTCTCTTTATTGGATCAAATCAGTATAGACCCTAGCAACTGGTCCACAGTTATTGATCTGCCGGTATTTTTTTCCTCTATCCCAACAAACAAAAAAACCACTAGAAACAATTAGCTTTCTCCAGTAGGTACAGTAATAAACCTTCACTGTCCTACCCGAGGGCCATATCAACTTTCTGTCTCTGAGTTATATAGTCTATAAGAATTTGACTATCTGACCATCTAATAGAACATTATCCTAGTCTAATACATTGATGACTTCATGCTGGTAAGACATGGAGAGCATAAATCAGCAGGTGCCAAGTGCCTTAGTAAGACACACATATACATGGTAGAAAATAACTTCTATAATAGTATAGGAACTTGCCAAACTTGGTCAAGTTTTTTGGAGTTCCAATGTTCTGGGTTCTTTAAGAATATGCTCTAGAAAATAAAGAACAAGATGCTGCTCCTTGTATAACATGTCATTAATAAAGAGGCACAACACAAGGTGGACATCTTCGTATTTTAGAGGCAATAGATACCATATTTTATTTATTTATTTATTTATTTATTTTTGGCCGCACCTCACGGCTTGTGGGATCTTAGTTCCCCAACCAGGGATCAAACCCGGGCCCTCGGCAGTGAAGGCACAGAGTCCTAACCACTAGACCACCAGGGAATTCCCAATAGATACCATATTTAGGTGTGCTGCTCCCATCCACTCAGTGGATGGCCATCCCCCTCAGCCATGGGGACACACACTTCTCATGAGCTCCTTTACGCCACGAGCCATAACCAAACCCTGGCATCAGAAACCTCTGCCTGAAACACACCAAGGATGACCCAGCTTGGTCAGAGTTCTGTGAGCACCCGTGGTGGATGCGAGCGAGGCAGCGACTCACTCTCTGGCTTCCCACAACTCTGTGCAAAGAGATAAGACAGGCCTGTGAGAAGCAGCCAGCACTACAAAACAGACGGCATCCCGTGCCAAAACGTCTGGGGGAACCGTATCCAGTTACAGGTGCAGCATTCTCAGCACAGCATGACAACCCGTCTCTCACTCCAACAAGTCTAGGTTCTTTATTACAGCTCCGAAGCCAAGCACAAACAGCTGGCTTTGGTACATGGCATGTGCCTGCAGGTGCCCACGCCTCCATCTGGGCCGAGCCTCCGTCTTCCGGAGCTGCTGGGTGACAGAGGCTATACCTTCCGAGCCCGTGGAGCCCACCAGCTCTGGACAGCCAGCCAGAATGCTGGGCCACAGACACACCGCCAAGACTGGCCTGTCACTGAGAGGGGCAGCCCCGTCTCCCAGCCCTGTCAAAGGCTAGTACGTGTTCCACTGTTTCCACCAGCCACAGACCCAGGGTTCCGACACCATCCACACAAGCTGTCCTCGCCTTCCTCAGGAGGCAACCAGATAGTTTCTGCCCTCGGGAAACCCCAAGAGAACATGCACACCCAGCCCTCATTGGCCCTCTTCCAAAAGATACTCCAGATGCAGAGTGAGGAGTTTGCAAACCCCAAATCAGGATGCATGATCACGACACCTAATACTGGATGCCAGACCGTAAGGACAATGAAGGACATGGTGGCTCTTTTCAGACAGGAAGGTGTCTGTGATGAAGGTGGAGCCTTCTCACTCCTGTGACGGTGCAGAGGGAGGGACACGGGCAGCTTGAGCCAAAGGCCTGGATGCGCCCCCGAAGCCCACCTGGGACACATTCAGACCCGACTTGGCTTCTGCCCTGCAGAGGTGTCTGGGCACCCCGGCACACCTCCACCCCAGTGCTGACCATGGCAAGCCCTGCCTCGCCCCTGCATCCCAGCTGCCCTCTGCACAGACACAAGTCCCCTTGATGTGACAGCGCTTCCACAGGCACCAAAATAGCAAGCCCCCCAAGGCCTCAGCCCCCTAACCCGAACCCCAGGAACCCCACCATCCCCATCATGGAGAAGGCAGCAACCTCGGGCTCCTAGAGGACTTCAGAGCACAAGATGCTTCCCCTTTTCTTTCCCAGGACCCCAACCCCACTCCAATCTGCTTACTCCATCCCGGGGTCTCTTACCGTCCACATGGATGGAACACCCTGGCCAGGCCCTTTTCAGATTGTTCACTTGCTCCTCCCAGAAACCTCCGGGTGCACGAAGGTACTAGCACGAGCCACACCCTCCTGTGGTAGCTGATAAGTAGATCCGGGTTCAAATAGAGATCTGTCTGACTGCAAGCCAGGGCCAAAAGAGGGCAGAGGTACATCTATCTGGTCAGGGCCACAGGCCATGCTGGGCAGGGATGCCGAGGGTCAGGGGCCCAAGCACAGCACCCGAGTGGCGGTGACCCACTCACTGACAAGCCCCCACTATCCAGCACTGCCGACTCCATCCTAGTGATTACAGAGGGAAACAGTGATCCCAAACCCACCAGAGGCTTGGAAATGCCCAGCTCCAAATAAATTAGCTCTCTTCTAGCTGTCCTATCACAGGGGAAAACGTGACAGACATCATACATCACCTAAAACCAAATTCAATTTGCACCCATTTATAACACAAACATGTCTCAGGTGTAACATCAAGGGCGCTCATTTTGTATTCTGCCCACTCACCTCCGAGGGCTAGCAATGCACTGGCAGAGGGGAGACAGCACAGATCCACTTACGAGCAAACTTGTTCCAATGTGGGAGAAAAATTGGTTGACTTTAGATGGCAGAAGGCGGGGAAACCCCTCGCTCATTTGTAAAGTGCCAGACAGGAGGCAGGACAGAGCCCGCACAGGAGAGGAACAAAAGCTGAGCTGGCCGCTCCGAGCCCCTGTGACTGACAAGATGGCTCCCGGCCACTGACAGGCTGACAGACTAGCCCAGCTCGAGAAAAGCAGCCCACCCACCACTCGGCTCCAGCCCGCAGGGAATCTGGGTGGTCCTGGGTGCAGCCTGTGGGACCCAGGGGAACTGAGATAAAGTGAATTCAAATCTCTGCCCAGTGACCCTGTTGAAGTGTCTTGACTTTTCTAAGCCTCTGTTTCCAGCCTATTAAAATGAAGTCAAGTCTGTGAAGGTGACTATGGGTCAGAGGAAGTAACAGATGCAGGAAAAAGAGTAGGAAGTGCTTTGTCATCCATCATCAACTCCATCCCCCCCATTTGTACAGTCCTAAAGCATCACGTCACTTCAGCCAGCACTATAGGCCCCCAGCGTGCAAAGCCAGCAAGGCAGCCAGGCCTCCATGGGGAGGCCACTCTGATCCACTCTGGGAGCAGCATCCTGCTGGCTTCTCATGGGTTTGGTGACAGGGACAGCTAACTCTGGGGCCTTTCGTTAAAGAAATTATGTTTACTGAAGTATAAATGGGCAAACAGAAAGTGCAAAAATCCTAAAGACTGGCAAATTTTCATAGACGAACACACAGATATGGGAAAATTGAATATTAGCAGCCCCAAGGGAACTCCCAGGAACCACTTTGCAAGGTGTTTTCACCTTCTGATTCTCAAACATGCTTAACTTAACCCTGGACCAGCCTGCCTGGGAGGAGGATCAAAGTGTCTGAAAGCTGCTCTACAATTCGAAGAACATGTCCATGATCAAAGCTTGGATGGAATCCACCTGTAATCGCGGGGTTTGATTTGAGGCCTTGATGTCCAAAATAGAGGCCAGCCAAATTAAGAAAAGCCATTTTCTTTCTTTCTGGGCCTCTCTGGGTTTCCTAGTGAGAATCTCAGGAGAGACTCCTTGATGGGCAGGCGGCTTCTGCCTGCAGCTCTGCCTTGTGCTGTGTGATGGGCAGCCTCAATGAGGATGCTCTGATGATGAGATGCTTTGATGAGCAGGTGCCTTCCCTGATAAGGAGGGATTCACTGAGCAAATTTCTTTCCCCAAAAAACACTGATGGCACTCTGAGATGTCTTGTTGTGTTCTTCTGTTCGTTGTTCGTTTTCCTTACTCTTCTGCCTAAATTTTTCAATAGACTTTATTTTTTAGAGAAGTTTTAGGTTCACAGCAAAATTGAGCAGAAAGCAGAGTTCCCACCGACCGCCTGCCCCTATGCATGCATGGCCTCCCCCATTATCAACATCCCCTACCCTAGTGGTCCACCTGCTACAACATGAGCCTGCACTGACACATCATTAGCACCCAAAGTCCATAGTTTAAATTATAGTTGATGTCTGTTTCAAACCTGCAAAACTTTCCCATTCACCCCCATGGCATATTCTCTAAGTGAAGCCCAGAGCCATGGGCTTCTCAGACCAGAGGATGAGACTGGTCTCCCTGATTTTCTAGTTTTCTAGCAGCCGTCTTCAAAAGAAGCAGGTGAAATTAATTTTAATAGCAGATTTTATTTAGCCCAATATATCCAAAATATTATCCTTTCAACATGTAATCATTATAAAAATTATTAATAGGGTATTTTACAGTCATACTAAGTCTTCGACTGGTGTGTCTTTTACATTTACAGCACATCTCAGTGTTAAATTTTCATCAGAAATACTTGATCCAAATTTAGATTTCATAAAATGTACCTTTAGAAAAGTAGATTCACGTAATCGAGTTGTTCCTAACACACTTAAAATTTTTCTAATGCTTGAATTGGTGTCGGTGTTTAAAATTTAAGTTAATTAAAATTAAATATTATTAAAAATCCAGGTCCTCAGTCACACTGCCACATTTCACATGCTGAACAGCCACATGCGGCTGGTGGCTCCTGTGTTGGCCAGGGCAGGACCATGGGGCAAGGTGGGGGAGTCCCACAGTTCATCTGGTGCTGGCTTTGGCCCACGATGGCCATTATCCCCCATGATGCCGAAGTCAATTAAAGGTAGAAAAGCAAGGGCAGCTCTGAAGTTCTTTTTTTCCCCAAAGTCTCCTTGAATGGTTAGCTCAAGGCCACTAGTCTACTGGGGAATGAGTGGTCTGGCTAACGCCTTTTCCAAGACCTGCAAGATGGTTAAGAGATGAGGATCCAAAGCAGGGTCCCATGGTGAGGGGGCCCATAGATTTTAACCACTGCCCCCTGGGCAGACCGACTCCAGCTCTCCCGACCTCCCATCCAGCCCTGGGCTGATCCCCTTATCCCCTTGCACTGCCACCTCCTACTGTGTTTCAGGGTCTCCCCTGCCCTGAGGGACGTGGTCAAGGGTCCCAGCTCCCCACCCACTAACACCTGACCAAGGGTGAAAAGTGTGCCCGAAGGAAGGCTGGAGAAACCAATCGAAGCAGAACAATAGCTACACCGAAACCCACAGGAGCCATGCCAATGGCTGCCTGGCCTGCCAATTCAGTGCCCGGCACTCTGCGGTAAACACTCCAGCCTGTATCACCTCACTGAACTCTCACAACCCCGCAAGCTAAGCGCTGTGATGATCTTGTTTTGCAAGGGTGCCCTTGACCTCTCACTGCCTCTGCCCAGCCCATCTATTCTGGCTCTGCCCCTGAGTCCGCTTTCCTCCTAGACTATCTCTCTAAACGACCTGCTCCATTCTGCTGCTGCTGCTACCACCACCTAGAGACCCAGGACACCCAGGACACCCAGCCAGGGCCCCCTCTTGAACACCATTTCTTTAGTGCCATCTGCTTACTGAAAACCCCTGCAGGCCAGTATCGCACCAACCCTGCACACCCCAAGTGCCCAAGGCTGGGCTCACCATCTCGCCCTGGCCAAACACGTTCTTCCTTCTGCCTTCTTAGTCTCCGTGAGTCACGTACAACGTACACAGCCACACAAGAAGCAGAGACCTCACCCCAGCCTCTGTCTTATGACTCGTCTGTCTCCTATCTCCCTACGTTCAATTACATCAACCCTATACATGACCCAAGTTAGTCCCCTCCCACCCCTGTGCTGCACATGACAAGGACCTCACCAGCTTTTACTTAGGCTACAGCAAAAGACACACAAGTTCACAGACAAAAAAGTAATAATCACAACCACATCTGAATGCCTAGCACATAACAAGCATGTACGTATTAACTGTGCTGAATTAATGCCTTCCTCTTTTTCCACTTCATTTATCCTCCATGACCCCTATGAACTGAGGCCAGCCATTTATGTCTCCAGAGGGTGCAGATGGTATAAAAGCTGTCAGATTACCCTGCCGAGGGCCCCCACCCTCCAACAGAGGATGGTGAGAAGGAGGTGGGTGTCCACACTCCGACAGCCCACAAGCCATGGGAGGCAAAGCAACCGCTAGACTGGGTAACCTGGGACGAGACCACCCAGCTCCCAGATTGGTGGGCAGAGACTAGACCTGGTTAGCATCCTGCAGAATCACCTTCCTGCTCCCTCTTTGCCACCCCTTTTCTACGATCACCCAGCTGTCTGGTGGGAACGACCCATTTACACACCTCCGAAGCGACGAAGAGAAGCAGGATAATGAGGTAGCCAGCCCGGGGCCCCCAGGCAGCGAGACCACTGTGTGCAGGATGGGGTGCACGGGCCTCTCCGTCGCGCTCATGTGTCACGCATCAAGTGAGAGAAGATCTATTTTTCCCCCAGGGAGCATGCCTACGACTTCAATTGGCCCAAAATACGCTTGGCTAAATTTACCTGTGCGATGCTCTAAGTGGTACACCATGTTCTATAAGAAGGCGCTGCAAGAAACCTCAGCACGAGGTGGCAGGAACCAGGAATCCGCAAGGTGAGCACATCTGAGCCAGGTGCAGGGCTCCTCCCAGTAAATGCTGTCCCCCGTTCTGAGCCCCGTTTCTCTGGCTGGCTGCAGCCCAGATGTCCTTGTGGCCGCCATGCTGCTTCCCAGTGGCCTCAGAGTGTCCTGTTGAGCCAGAGCGCATCTCCCTCCTGCCCCCGGTGGCTTCCTCTCCTAGTACCCAGCCCTGCCTCATCACTCACTGCTAGAACCAGCATGCAGGGGGCTACCGGTTCCCCAGAGCAGGGAGCCGATGGAAGGACAAAGATCCTCAGCCCCACCTGCCAAGACGTAAACAAGGAAAGCACCCAAACAGTACATGAGCCCAGGCATCCTAAGATATCACCTGATACCCAGGGGTCTTTATGCCAGGATAAGTCCAGGAAAGCAGGCCTGGGGAGTCTGCAACACCAATTCCAACGAGCAGAAACCGGAAACAGCACCAGCGGCTTGAAATTGCCTTAAACACAGAGCATGTGATGCGAAGGGCTCAAGATGCAGAAATGCATCCCCCACGTGGCCAGCACTATTTGGAGAACGGCTGCCCTGAAGGAAGGAGACGGCCACAGAGCAGTGTACTCTGGACCTGGACAGGGCTGGACTCAAATCCCAGCTCCCTCTGATCAGCCCTGTGACCTGGCCACACAGTTCCACTTGCTGAGCTGCAGCTCCCTCAGCTATAGGCTGGGAATAGTCATGGGACCACCTCTCCATTCGGGAGGGAACAGGTCATGAAATGCGTATAAAGCAGTTAGTGCCTGGCACAGAGTAGGTCCTCAAAAATAGGGATTATAGTGGTTCCCCTGTGTCTGGGCCGTGTGATTGTGGAGCCAGCCCTAAAGGGGAGATAGCTGGATCCCAACGCATTGCTCACTGACGATGCCACTGGGTCACTGGCTCTGATAAGGAGACCAAGAGATCTTCTCATTAGATTCAGCTTCCCCCTTGTGGCTCCCTTGCAGTCAGAGTCACAGTCATGGGACCCGACAACCGGGCGCTAATCATACATGCTAACTTCTTTCCACATGGTATTCATTTGGTCCCCACCACAACCCTGAGAGAGGATCCGATCTCTCCTCATTTTACAGAGGAAACAGACCCTTAGAGAGGGTAAGCATCTCCCCCCGAGGTCCCACACACAGCCCGGAAGTGGCAGGGTTGGATTTTGAACGCAGAGCAGAATTCGATGCCTGTGCTCTGTACCGTGTCAGCAAGGGTAGCCCATGCTACTCAGCCAAGGTGAATCTCCTAGCCAGCCGACACTGGGTTCCTAACTACGAATAGCCCAGTCTCCCCACTGCAGTTAAACTGGAACCGTGCCTCTGGCCCATTCACTCCCTAGGGCCCCAAAATAACTGAATTTCAGGTTTGCCAAACTGAAAGCCAAGCCCCTGGCCTGGGGAACATGTATCTAAGCCTTCTGCCTCAAGGTCTAGCCCTCTGCTGCCCGAGGCAGGCAGCCAGCACCCCGCCCCAGGCCACACTGCTACCCAGCTCTCCCCTGACACTCCCAGGCTTGCGAATGTGTTGCTGACACACCCATCACAAACCCATCTAAGCCCAGAGTACTGACAACAATCAGCTCAAATTAGCATACGCGCCACATCTATATTGCTTTCACACCGTTTGTGGGGGATATATGCACCACACCACAAGCTATTTGCATATAGATGGCGGGTTGTAGACAGATGCTTGTATTCAATGGGTAATAGCTGATATACACACAGACACACATTGCTCTTACAAAAGCCGAAACGCTCGCTTTGCCGCCACTTGAAGTGCACTGATCCTTCAACAGTTTGTTAATTTGTAAACTTTACAATATTGAATTGTCCATTTCTGAACACAGAAATGATTTTCAACTGCTTGATGCACTGTGGCTGCCAAGTCTCAGGGAAAAGGAGGATAAGGGTGTCGAGAAGCTTTACTTCGGAGAAGTTAGGAGTCAGGCTTGCTTTTGTTGAAATCACTCATACTAATGGTTGTCAAAAAGGACATCATCCTCCCAATCCAGTCTGCAGTCTACCACCAAGTCACCAGCCTCTAGGACAAAAACCTGACATTTATTTATCAGACACACCCTCAGTTTCTACCCTCTGCCAGAGATCATACGCTGTGCTAAGTACAGGGGACCCAGAAGCCTAACCCAGATGGTGAGAAAGCAGCCCAGACCTAGCACGGAGCCCGACACACAGTCGGTGCTTAATAAATGGCAATGACTATGATGGTTGACAAGAGGTTCGTGCTCGTGGTGGCAAGTCCAGCCCTAACGTGGAGATGGACACAGCCAGCATCTGAATGACAGGTCAGCACAGGCTGGTTCTGTGATTTGATAAAATGAATGACACTTTCCCAACCCCACACTCCTGGTCCACAAGCAGGAAGACTAATGCCTCCAGCCTCATGGAGCTGCTATGGAGCTCATGTCTTAACATGTTCTGGGCTGTGTCTGGCCCACAGAGGGGCAGTGGGAGACAGGAAAAAAAGAGCTCCATGCAGTGGTAGCAGCCTGCCTGGAGAGCTTTTGGGGTAAAACCCCAGCTTCCCTTATCTGATTATTTTTTTACTGAGGTAAAATACACATAACAAAATTAGCCATTTGGCCACATTGAAGTGCACAAGTAAATGACATTCAGTACATTCACAATGTCTGGCAACTATCACTTCTATCTAATTTCAGAATATTTTTATCACCACAAGAGGAAATCCTGTACCTATCAGCAATCACTCTCCATGTCTCCCTTCCCCCAGCCCTGGCAACCACTAAACTGCTTTCTGTCTCCACGAATTTGCCTTTTCTGGACACTGCATATAAATGGAGTCATACAACAAATCATATTTGTCATTTTATGTCTGGTTTCTTTCACCTAGCATGTTTTCCAGTTTCATCCAAGTTGTAGCATCTATCAGTACTTCACTCCTTTTTATGGCTGAATAATATCCCACTGTGTGGACAAATCATGTTCTATTTATCCATTCAACAGCTGACGGACATTCTGGGCGTTTCCACTTTTTGCCTATTATGAATAGTGCTGCTATAAACCCTTATCTGATTTTAAAGGATGGGGACAACAGTACTTCAATTTCAGGGTGCTGTGTTCATTAACTCAGATCATCATATCATCCTTAAGGAGTCTGGACCTGCTCCTCCCAATGTCCCTTGAAGACCAGTATTTCTCCTGGTAGAGCCAGCATCTGATGGTTTTCCCATTCATACACACCTTCTTTTGCCTACATATCAGGCACCACCTTGTGTTCTCTCAGCTCAGGTTTCCTAATTGATTTATTGATGGAAAATCCACCCTCACGTTATTACAATAGTCATTACAGAAACTGTTCACCATTAACTATTATCAGCATGAATTTCTTGTTGGCTGCAGACAGACGAGGAAAGAGAATAAACATTGGGTGAGTGCCGAGTTCGTACCAGGCTCTATGCTGGCTCTTTTATCTACTTTATCTGACTTGATCCTCACAACCACCCTTTGAGGTAGGAGTTAACTGTCCCCTGTCACATGGATGAGAAAATTCAAGCTCAAAGAGATGCAATGACTTGTCTCAAATTACACAGCCAATGAGAGGCTGAGTGATGATCATTCAGCCCCCAGGTGCCCCCTGTGTGACTCGGCAATGCTTCGTTGATGGTATAGCTATAAACACTGGGCTGTCTTAGCGTGCTCCTGCTTGTCTCCGATGGCATCCGTTTGCTTCCTGCCCCATCAAACTAAGTACCACTGCCTTTCTAGGAATAAACAAAGCTCCCATCCTTGTATGCTGGGTTTGGGGGCAACTCTACCCCCATCATTTTGGGAAGGTAATGAAATTTTATACACTCAGCAAGGTTATGGAATTGGGATCCTGCACCAAGGGACTCAAAGCCCAGGTGTCTGGTGTGTCCTAAGTTACTGTCTGACTGAAGGCGAGCCAGTCTGCTGAACTGGCCTTCACAGCCCTGCCAGCAAAAATGGACAGCTGTTGTCTGTCCTAGGAACTGTGAGAATTGTCTTTAGATATTGTTATCTTTAACTATTCGTTTGCATATTCACATGGAAGAGCTGGGCTTGAATCCAGGGAAGGGGAGTGAGTGATACTTAGTACTTACCAGAGAGAAGGCAATCAGAAAAGCCAGGGCTCCCCTTGGCACCAGCCCTCAGCCAGTGCCCAGGGTCCTGGGGCATCCCTTGTCTGGTAGAAGGAATTCAGGGGCTACGGAAAGGGGGTGTTATCCACTCACATGACAGCTCTGTAACTAAATAATGTTTGCCTCATCATAAGCAAAACATCCACACTTTTTAGAAAGTGTCCCAGGTCTTTGAGTAGGAGACTTCCAAACTGGCAGAGTCAAAGGTCCAAAAATCATGTGAATTCTTGGCGATGAGAGGCAGGAAAGCTGCTGCTTTAGGCTCCCATCTTCAGTCCCTACAAACAGTCCTCCTGGGACCAGTCCTCAGACCTCTTCTCTTCTCAACCTTCACTCCCTCCCTCACCTGTGGGTCTCATCTGGTGTCCTGGTTTTTTGAGTCTGTGTGATGGTGTCAAGGCTGTACCTGCAGCCCTGACTTCCCTCCAACCCCAGTGTGGCAGACCTAACTGCCTCCTCGAAACCTCCGAATGGATGCCCAAGGTGCACCTCAAATTTAGCGTGTCCAAAACCAAACTCCTGGTTTTCACATCCTCCCATATCCACTCTTCTGCAGTCCTCCACACCCCAGGAGACGGCCACTCCATTCTTGCTGCTCAAACCAAAATCGATGGGCCCATCCTTGATTCCTATTCCTCTCAACACTCATAGCCACACTATCGGCAAATGCTGACAATCTGCCTTCAAAATACACCCCAGAATCAGACCACTTTCCAAGTTCCCCACTTCTGCCCCCTCGTCAAAGCCCCTTACACCTCCTGCCTGGACTGTTTCAGGCATGCACTACAAGGCTTCCCTAACTCCTCTGTCCCGCTACGGTCTGTTCTTCACAACGGATCTGCTCAAAACCCTCCAACGGCTTCCATCATGAAGTAAAATCCAATTTCCTTACCAAGCTCACAAGGCCCTACCTGACCTGTTGCCATGCTGCTTCTCTGACCACAGCTCCACACTCAACTGCGTCCAGTTCTTGAGCATGCCAAAGACCCCTGCTCAGTCTTTGCACTTACAGTTCTCTCTGCTTGAAGGCTCTTCCCCCAACATCCCAGAGCCTCACTCTCCCACCTCCTTTGAACCTCTGCTCAAATGACCCCACATCCGAAAGGCCTCCCTTCCCCTCCACTCTGTAGTAGAACCCTCACCCTTCTCTTTCCTCCTTATGCATCTTTATTTTCCTTCATCCTACGTATCCTTACCAGATGTAGTTTATATTTATGTGGTTATCTGATTGTTACCTGTCTCACTTCACTATAATGTAAGCTTCATGATAAATGGGGCTTGGTCTGGTTCACCACCGTATCTCACTGGCTGGCATGTAGTAGGTGCTTATTAAATATTTATAGGAGGGAGGGAAGAGGAGGGAATGAGGGATGGAGGGAGGGAGGGAATTTTAAACCCTCAACAAAGTTATGGAATCAGAATTGCCTTTAGATATTGGCATCTTTACCAGTAATGGAAATTCAAGGCCAGAAATTCAAGCTGGGCTAAATTCATCCAGCTAGAAAGTGGAAAAGCCAGAATGTATGCCCAGGCTGCGAGGCTCTAAAACCTTTGCTCTTTGTTCAACAATGAATTGCCTCTCTGGGCCACATTCTTCGTAGAAATTGAAATCGCTGTCCTGAGTCAAGCAGAGCTGAAGACAGATACCATTTCTAAGAAAAATGTGAAAAATAAATGTTATGGTAACAAATTGCCCATGATCTAATTATCATCATCAAACATTTACTGAGGGTCCATGAGCACATGGTGCCCTGCTTGGCAGGCTCCTCAGAAGGAGAGAGAAAACTAGAACAGCAGACAATGGGAGGCCCATTAATATGAATGATGTTTCAGCCTCTGTACTGTCCATGGGTGGGGAAGAAAGCAGAGAGCCAAGCCAGGCTAGAAATTAGGTGCAGATGAGATGAGAATTGGACTTCACTTTAAAAGACCCAATCTAGGCCTCTGTAGAAATCTCCTGAAGCTTTTGTAAAAGGACCACAGCCTTACCCTACAGAAGCGTGGACCCTAAGACAGTCTGGAGCAGCACCCGGACAGGTAGACATTACTGCTTCCTTCCCACGGCTCCAGGTTGATGGGTTCCTCACGCCCCCACTGAGCTCTCTCTATCAGGGCCCAGGTCTCCAGGCTGGACTAGCCACCGGACAAGCAAGAATGTTAGCTCTGCCCCATGGCTTGCTGGAGGTACCGCGAGATGGAAATGGTAATCATCTCCTTTCAGAGCAACACGTTCCAAAATTCCCATCATCTTGGCTCCAGTTAATATGTGCTAACAGCATTCCCGCTGACTTTGATATCGCTCTGTATCACCTCACCCCCATTTAGTCTGGTGTCTCTCCTATAGAAAATACGGATTTTATGTCTACATTTGGATTCATGGGAAGAAAGTTTTCAGGGAACAGTGCTATTCAAATTTACAACTTTAGAATTATAAATTTGCTTATATTAAGTAAGCTTACCCTTCAGAGTAATCAAATAGAAAGCCCAAGGCTCCTGCTATGTGTGTTAATATTTGATTTTTTTTCATGAGGTACTTAAACGTGTGCTAACACAGCTAATGACATCAAGGTAGCAGATGTCCTTTTGAGTCACCCAGGAAAAGGAAACACTTTAATGCTGAACTGAGAGTTTTAAATTCTATGGATGTGTGTGAGTGTGTATGTGTAAAATATGGGATATATAAATATCTTTAAACAGAATCTGTATTTTATAATGAATTAATGAATTAAGGGAGGCTTTGCACAGGACAGAGAAAAGGACACTAAAATTTACTGCCCAGCTACTAATGGTAGGCATTCTACTAAGCGCTTCACAGACCCCATCTCACTGACTCCTCACAGAATTATGCCGGATATCACCGTCTTCATTTTAAAGGTGAGGAAAATAAAGGCTCCGAGAGGCCCGATAACTTGCCCACAGTCACTCAAATTGTAAATGGCAGAGCCAGGATTAAAATCCATTTCTGACAAGTTCCAGCGCAAACATTCTTCCCACAATAACACACTGCTTCCCAGGAAATGGCTGAAGTTTCACTTCCTGGTAAGGAGTTCTCCCCTGGGCTCCCAAAGCATCTGGAAGGTCCCCGGTAATCCCACTCATTATGCAGTTTTGCGATTGTCTGTATTCTCTTTGGCCTCCCTTACTGAACGTGAGTTTCTGAGTCAAGGATCCTGTCTGTCTACCTTTTCACATTTGTATCCCCATATTGTGCCTGGATGTAAGGACAGATGGGCAAGTGGGAGGATGGATGGATGCATGGATGGAATCAGAGGGGACTTTACTGAGCCTAGGTTCTAGCCCTCAGGAATATGGTTATTTGTGCAAGAGCCTTTGGAAGTTGGGCTGTCTTGGGCCAGGGCCTCTCTCCCTGGCCAATCAAAGGGCAGCGGCTATACCCACCCTCTCACCAGCCCCTTTTATTTTACCTACTTTCTTCTAATAGGCCTACTATCCCGCCATCACAGCTGGTGGTGAGATTTTACCTAACAGCCCTGGGATGGATTTCTGTGGAAAGGGAAGCTCCCTGTTAACAGATGCTATTCTTATTCATAGAGGTTTCTGATCCCCTCCCTAGTCATGCTGAATTATTTGCTTCAATGATGTCCTGCAGGATTGAGTTCCGAAGGTTGATTAATTGTATGCTGCCCCAAAAAGGGTCCCCGCCTATTTTAAATTTGCAGCCTTTAAATTTCATCAGGTACCCTCCTGACTACGAAAGCACTGAGGGGGGGAGTGTGCTATGCAGGACCCAGCCCCATGTGAATGCCCTCGGGGCCCAGGCAAGTGTTCCGAGTGGGGTGTCCAGAGTCCAGTAGGTCGATGAGGTGTCCCGGGGGTCCCCTCTCAGGGCTGAACTTCCTGTGTGTAAAACAACTATTTTATTGAGCACGCACTAGGTGCTAGGCCTTGGGCTAGGCACCAGGCGTGCCCTAATGAGCAAAACAGATACAGTCTGGGAGGGAGACAGTGAGCATAAATAAATAAATAAATAAATAAGCTTACAATGTAACATAAATATATAAATATTAATAAGTAGATATTTATAAGCTGAGATACACACTCCAATGAAAATAGCAGTGGTTTTGATAGAATAACATGGGCTGGCAAAATATAAGGAAATATCAGAAAACTGATATCATCAGACACATGGAGTGGAAGCCTCAGGCTGAAGCTTTGGGAAGCCTCCCACATTCCACCCCAAGTGGCCCTGGGTGTGACCCCAAAGGGCAAGGCTGTGGGGACACCTCGCCAAATATATTATAATTAGTTTGGGTAAAAGGAAGGGTGGGACTTCCCTGGTAGCCCAGTGGTTAGGACTCCAGGCTCTCACTGCCGAGGGCCCGCATTCAATCCCCGGTCGGGGAACTCTAGTCCCACGAGCCGTGTGGTGGCCAAAAAAAAGGTTAAAGAAAAAGTTTCTTTTTAAAACAAAAAAAAGAAAGAAAGAAAAAAGCAAAGAAAAGAAAAGAAAGGGGAGGTGATCAGCCTGGAACCCGGGGAGGGAAGAGCCAAGAGGCAGAAGTTGAGAGCACCCATGCAAGTGCTATCAGGGAAAGGGTACCCAGGGCCCCCTACTTGAGCCCGCCAGGCCTGGGGCAGGTGGATCCTGGGTGAGGTCCCAGACCAGTGATGTTCCCACTGTGAGACAGGGCTCCCTGGGCAGGCAGGAGGTGTGCATTCCCAGGCAGTCTGGCCTGGGGTCACACAGGGCTTTCCTGAGCTGGAATTTTCCTTGGTGTGAGCTTGTCCTGGGAAGGGAGTCCCTCTAAACATGCTGACAAAATCAAGCTTCTAAGGATTCAACCCAAAGACCCAATCCTGCACTTTGGTGATGAATCTCCCAAGGAACTCTGGCCCCAGAAGTCTTGGAAAGGGGCTACCAGCACTCTGACCACATCCCTGTCACCTCCAGCCCCAAGAAAGCCTAGCGAGGGATCCAGAGCCAGTTCTCCTGACACTCCTGTGGCCAGCAGACGGAAAGTGATCCTGTCTGGCCTGCCAGTCCCAGGGGTCTTGGGAACCAAGGGCTTTGGTCCAACCTCGTGAGCCCTTTTTTTTAAATTTTTTGGCTGTGCGGCGCGGCTCGCGGGGATCTTAGTTCCCCGACCAGGGATCGAACCCACGCCCTCAGCAGTGAAAGCATGGAGTCCTAACCACTGGACCACCAGGGAATTCCCCTTGTGAGAGCCCTTCTTAAAATACCACAACCAGGTGGGAGTATCCAGCAGCTGACCAGCAGGGGGCCCTCTGCTGTCCGCTTGGTGGGAGAGGAACAGCCTGGAGGAGCTTGGAGTCCAGGAGGACCTCTGGCCTTACAGGGGCAGTGAGGATGGCTGGAACCCACACTCACGATGTAGGTAACCCAGACACCAGGCCCAGGGCTCCTGTAGCCTGGAGGGAACCCTCTGCTTCCCCATGCTCTGCCACTTCCTGTTTAATGGTTCAAACAATGTAGGCTACATTACAAATCAAAATCAGCAACACTACATTTTATAATTAGCGACAACTTGACAAATTAATTAGTACAGCAGCACAGTGTGTTCCCTGAAGCATCGCTTACTATATTGTGCTTAGGAAATCTATGTCACAAATTACAGATGTATTATTAAAAGTACTTGTGCAATCAGAGTGAATTCTAAAGGTGTCCTTTTGACACCACTTCCTGGGATGGAACAAGGGGCTCAAGGCGTTTAGAAATATCATCAAACCCACCATCCAAGCTTTGAACCACAAAAGTGTTTGCAAAGATTTACTTCTTTCCCTGGAGGGGGAACAAAGGCTGTCAACAGCCAAGATCTGGCCTCTGGAAAAGAGTTATTAACAATTAATTACTTGAGGTGGTGTGAAGGGAGAGACACTGGGCCTCAGGAGCGTAATGATCAAGGGCATCAGACTGAGGGGCTGGAATCCTGACTTGGCCATCTATTAGCCATACCATGGTGTTAGGCAGGTTTCTCATCCAGAAATGGATACGGTTATAATACTACTACCTACCTTGCAAGGTTACTGTGAGGGCTGATATGTGACTTCATGCCAAATGCTTGGACCAGGGCCTGGTCCGTAGGAAGAGGTCAATAAAAGTTGTCACTATTATTGCAAGATGCACTTCCACTGGAAGGTTTCAAGAGGGTACTGTCTTGGGAAGCCTTTCAGGCTGGTGGCCTAGATGCCTCATCCTTTCCTCCAGGGATAGTCCAGGGCGTGTTCTCAGCCTTATTTGTTCGGAAACTCAGAAACTGTTTCTCTCTGAGGAATCACCAAGCTCACTGAAATGGATTTACACACCAAAAGGCCAATGAATGAATGGCAGGGAGAGCTCTAACCAGTGGTGTGCTGGTGGGTGTTTCACGGCCAGCTCTCAGGCGGTGGGGGGGAAGAGGGGGAGGCGCTGCCTTGCAGGCTGTGCCATGCTGTAAATACTCCCACCACGACCAATGTCAAGCTATCCACATGATGTCACTGAACACAGCAGAGCTGGGAAGAGATGTACACCATCAGCTCTCACGAGCAGGTACAAGCTGGTCTAGCACAACACCAGCGAAACTGAGCCTGGGATTGAAATCTTGCACCCATGAGACAGGGTGCATTCTTTTTTCTGGAGGCAAATCTCCTGGGCTGCTGGATCAGAAGCAGCAGGTAACTAATGGGACAAGTGGAGTTAGCCAAATGCACCATCACCTGCAGAGCTGACCGTCTTGCCGCTAAGCCCGCAAGTCCATTAGCTTTCAGGTACTGTGCTCACACTGGTGATGACACTGCCAGTGAAACCACGCCCCTCGCAGGTACAGGGGTCCCCCTACCCCACTTGTGCTGTGGTTAGATGGACATGGCCAACTCCCCTTTGCCTTTGCTTCTGGGGGGACCAACCTCCACTTCTCAGTGCTTCTGAATATCCCGTTCTGTCCTGACACAGAAGCCATTCCTCTCTCTTTAAGGGAGCCATTCCATGCTTTCTGTGCACGTCTATGCAGATCTATCTGTGTTGGCTAAAGTGATAACTCTCAGAGGATGGTCTTATTGCTATTATTTCCTAGTTCTTGGAATAGAGAGTCACCTCGCAACAGCCCTTATCCTCTCTTCAACAGGCTAAATCTGTAACCCCCGATCCCACTCTAAGCCAATGTTATCCTTGTGATGACAAACCGAGCAATCAGCAAATCCCATACATTTTGTTTTCTAAACAAAAATTCTGAAACCCACCCCTACTTCCTGTCTACCATCACCTCCTTCCCTTAGGTCCTCATCATCTTCTGCCAAGACTATTCCATTGTCCCCTAGCTAAGTGTCCCACTTTTCTTCAATCTTAACACCTTCCATTTCTTCCCTCCTTTACACAACTAGAAAGGGAGTTCACAATGCAAAACTGACCTTGTCACTCCCCCCTCCCAACCTCCCTCTGGCCATCTTTCCCTGTTCCCCTAAACCCTACCCTCAACCCTGGCAGTTCTAGAAGATACGATAGACCCTATGCTGTCTTTACACATGCAGTTCCTTCCATTCAAAATTCTCTTCCCCACCCCAGTTGGACTACCTTGGACAGCTCCTCTTAACCCTTCAAAACCCTTTTCTGAGTTTTTCCACTCAATGCTAATAAGTCATTATGAGGAACAGCTTACTCTTTCCCCATGTTTTATCCCAGATGCTAATGAAGAAATGTCATCCTTTCAATGCAGAAGAAAATGCTACCGTTCTTCCTCTCACCTTTCACAGGCTCCTCCCTTTAGGAAGGTGAAGGTGCTACCTGCTTGAGGACAGGGCAAGAGTCTGACACCCACTGGCTCACATATCTCTAGTGGCCGGCAAGAGTGAGTAGAAGGGTGAAGACCGAGGCCCGGGACAGGTGCCTGAATGGTCAGATCTGTAGACCGTCTCCATGCGTAAGGCTCAACAGATGCACTTGAGGAGAAATAGCAGAAAACCCATTTTGACTTCAGCTCCAAAACAGGTCTTAATTCAGCAGTAAAACAGATATTTTAATCCCTATCTGACTCTTACGTATGTCTCTCCATGGTCCAGAACTCACAGAAGAGTCAAGTGTGAATAATTAGCCCCTGGAAGCCGGAACGTGTGTCAGAAAGAGACTTGTACTCAGAGTGGTAATTATCTGCTAATTTGTTGGTCTCCCCCAGTGGACTGTGAGCCCCTGGAGGGCAAAGGCTGAGTCTTTTCTCCACTGAATGCAATGCATTCTAGAAGCACTGAGTATCCATCCTACTTCGGTGGGGTGTCAACTGTTGCTGGACCTGAACGCTTTGAAAGAGCAGGTCCAAGGTGGTCTCTGGGCTGCAGGACCCAAGCCTTCTGCAGTGCGTGGTGGGGACGCACCCACCGGGGAGGGATCCAGATGCCGCTCACAGCCCACGCCCTCTGCGGTTCGGCCTCGCTCTGCCACCTCCTCTCTTACTTGGCTCCTTTCACTCTTGTTCCTTCTCACCCTGCCTCTTTCTTGCTCCCTGCCTGTGTGATCTGTGGTGTGCCTGCTCGTTGGTGCCGGGGTGCCAACCACCCCTGGATCACAGAGGAAGGGGCATCACTTCGTTTGCACGGAGACCTCCTAGAACACTTCAGACCAGCGGTGTTTAGGGCAGAGCCACTGAAATCTACTCCAACAAACAAACTAACCTGGGGTGTCAGTGGTGGGGCAAGGCCTCGAGCCCCTGTGGAGGCCTCCTGCATGGCCTGAAGTCTTGCAAACACCACAGCCACAGAGCAGAACCCTCATCTGCCTTCACCATTACCACCACCAGGGGCTCAGAGAGAAACACACGGGCCTTTGAGGTGCAAGGCTACGAGCCACACCCTGTCTCGTGACCTGTGGGAAAGAGGCTGACCTTATTTAGAAACCTCCCTGGCCAGTGCTATTTATGGGCTGGCATCCTGAAATAGGGTGGAAGAGGGGGAACTGACAGTTTGCTTTCTTCCCTGGTGAGGCCAGCCACAGGACCCACCTGAAGCAGCCTGCCTTTCTCAAAGAGTCACACAAGCTTTGTTGTCTTCAGGAAGCTTGAGGGCGGAGCTGCCTGCTGGAGCCCCGGTGAACCCCTAATTTGGTTTCCACCACTTTTCACTGGAAGTGCTAACACGCCGTCCCTCACCACAGATACCTGGCCTCCCACTGCCTGCCACAGGGGGACTGACCTGTCAGGCCCTCCCACCTGGGTAGCTGAACCCTCCCCTCTGATTCCAGCCACATCCTGGGGACCTATCCAAGGGGACCAAGCAACGCCAACCATCTTGTCCAGTGGCAGCCCCTCTGAGCAGTCTCGGCCAGGAGACAGGACCAGACCCACCAGCTCCTCAAACAGCCCGGCCATGCGATGGGGAGACTGTGAGGGTACCAGGGGGGCTCGCGAGGGCTCCAGACCATCCTACAAAGGGCTACGTCAGCACAGCGGCCGGCCTAGTCCTAACCCCTTCCTTCCAGATGACTGTTTCCAAACCCTCAGGACAGAGAGGAGGCTAGTTCGTGTGCCTGGAGTCTTTCCTCCCCCAGAGGAGGTCAGCCTGGCCTGGCAGTCAGGCCTCTGGGCTCCCAGACACCACATTCATAACCCACACAGCTTCCAGAAGAGTGGGAGCCTCCCTAAGAAACAGAGTTCCCTCTGCAGACTGGGGCCAGCAGTGCCTGAAGGAAGTTGGAGAGGGAAGAGGGACCTGACCTGGAGAGATAAAGCCCCGGCTGCCCTGGCCCCCAGGACCAACAGGTGAGCAGAGGTCCCTGCACAGCTGGAAGGTCTGGTCAGTGGTCCAAGAAGCTTCTAGGAGCCTGGAGGTTTGAAAGTACCTCCAGGAGGTACTTTCAAAGCTGGAGATGCTGCCAACACTGGAGCAGCAGGCTAATGGCAAAGTCAAGTTCTACAGGGCTGCTTCCAAAGAACTCAGTGGAAATCTGCCAGGAGCAGGAGGTGGTCCTGCCATTCCTGCACCATCCAAGCTGCACTCTGAGCATCTTCCTCTTCCTCTTCATCTCTGAGCAGCTCAGAAAGCCCAAGATGCCAGAGAAAAGACTTCACAAGAGGCCATCAAAATGTCTATTCTAGGGCTTCCCTGGTGGTGCAGTGGTTGAGAGTCTGCCTGCCGATGGCAGGGGACACGGGTTCGTGCCCCGGTCTGGAAAGATCCCACATGCCGCGGAGTGGCTGGGCCCGTGAGCCATGGCCGCTGAGCCTGTGCTCCGCAATGGGAGAGGCCACAACAGTGAGAGGCCCGCGTACCGCAAAAAAAAAAAAAAGTCTATTCTACCAGCAGGAGCAGCGTTACACACCCTCTTCCCACACACAAACATACCTGAAACTCCCAACCAGGAAGTGCCCTCCCTCAGCCCTGAGCCCCCCATCCCTGGAACCCAGCAGAGCTCTCAGACTCTCTCCTCTCTAAGCACCCATTTCTGCACTCCATCGGACTATTAAAGAATCAAGACCAGAAACAAGTAAACCTCTCCCTCTCCATTCCAACGGAATTAAATCAGCGTAAGGAAGAACTTCCTGACAGCTGGGGGTTGGGACTGGGCACTGAGGATGTCAGGAAGCCCAAAGCCTCCCCTGGGCGTGTGTCCTAAAGTCTCTCCTGCAGGCCTCTTGCCCACAGCCTGCTGACCCCTGCCCTCATTACCGGCTGGACAGGCCTGGAGGCACAGGAAAGGGTGCAGGTGGCCCGGCTGCAGGCTATGGGTGACCTACCTCGGCTCTGCATCCAGCTGGAGCTTCAATTTGATCTCTGGCAAATTCACAGCTCGGCTGAATTCAATCAAACGCCCTCTGAAACTGTACACTGCATCGTAAATAACCCGACTACCAGATTTTTGACCACTCTTCCAAAAACAATTTCTTCTCATCCTCCACTTCTGATCCCCCAAACCTCAGCTCCGACACTGAATTTCACCAATCTATAAAAACTTGTACTTTCTGGAACTTTTAATAGCTGGATCTTTACCAACAAGGTAAATTATCCCATGTGCTATGAGCCTATGAGATTCTAAATTTCAGAGAATTAATGCATGACGACAGAAAATGAAAATAAAATATTTAATATGATTATTGAAAGACTTAACAATCATCATGTACAACATGTATTCTATATGAAGAAAGCAAGTAGTGTATTATTATACTATACCAGTTTACATCTCCTCAATAGACCACTAAAGAAATATCAGCTGTTTTATCAGACTCCAGTACACAAACACTGCTTTAGATAGTAAGGTTGTCAAGGTCAAGAGCTGAACGATGCTGTGTTAAATTCTCAACCCCAGCTCCTTGGCAAGTGCCAGGCTCGTAGTATGTGCCACAGAAATGTTTGCTGAACGAAGGGGTGAAGGGATGAATGGCATTCCAGTGCATCCGATGTTTAATTTTCAAATTTCAGGCAAACATCCACACAGCCTGCCTCCTTCCCCTACTCAATAATCACAGCACATAAACTTAGAAACCTGCACTGGCCTAACCATTTCTGACATGCCAACGAGTGTTAACTCTGGATGTATTTTAATTGCCGGTCCTCCTGAAGAGCCAGGAAGGCCTGAAACATGGCTGATCTACAGAAGACACATGATTTGCTTAGAAATGAAGAACTAGACATCCACACAAGCAACTCTACCTTTCCATCCTCCTTCTCTCTACTGCATATTCACCGAGAGTGTATGACAGCCCACCCAGTTTCCCCCGGGGTCCCGAGACCTTACCTCCCATAGAAAACCTTATTCAATAAAAGAAAACCTACTAATCATGTCACAGAGGTGCTATTATCAGGTCCACAAAGGAATTCCCAATAGATAAGAACAGGATCTACCACACTGGGTGTTAGTGAGTTAATACAAATAAAGCTCCTAGAACAGTAGCTGGCACGAGAGAAGTCAGATAACTCAGTAAATGTTATCTATGCTGAAATAATTTCTATTAGACTGTAGATTTCATGAAAGCAAGTACTTGTAAGTCCTTTTTCCCAGTGTTGAGAGGAGAGTCTGGCACATAGCAGTTGCCCAATAAACATTCGTGTTGACTGGCCCCAAGCTTCAGATGAAGGGGAGTAAAGCTGTATAGGAGGAGAAGCATGTGGGGCGCCTGGGACAATCTTGGAGGGAAAAGACAAGAGGCAGAGATGGAGGGAGGGAGAGAAGAGAGAGCAAGATGGCAGAAGGAAGGCTAGGTACCAAGTGACGGCTGACCATCTCTGCCTCCTCACCCCCAGCAAGTCTTAAGGAAAGTCTACCAATCTCATGACTGATTAGTGTGATGACTGTTGACTGGTGGGAGGGTTGTTCCGGTTGTTGTTGGAATCAGAAGAGGGCTAAGGTTCCCACCAGGAATATGTGGTGCAGGGCAGCAGCTGGCTCAGAGAAAAGGAAGCCTGCAGACTGGAAAACCTTTGGAGATACACCACGATCTCTGGGTGAGCTCCGGACTTCCACTGGCCATGGACTTGGGCAGGGGTTTCAGGGTGATTTCACCTTGGTCTCAAGGCACAGAGTGGCCAGTGAGTTCTGGGTTATAGTCAACATGACCACATCAGGTAGACAGTTAAGAACTTCTTCATTCTCTTCTCAAAGTTTAATCCCCCAAAGAGTTGGTCTGATAAAGATCATACATAATAGTTAAACCCTAAACTCACCCTGATCCATCTGGATTGCTCGCCCCATGCCAGCAGAGGAGGAAGGAGGGCTTATCTTGACAAGTGATACTGTCAAGGAAGAAAAAGCTGGGTGTTCATTTCTGGACGATTACTACCTCCATATAACTCCCAATTACTGATCTCGTGTATGCAGGCTCTTTACATATGTAAATGCATTGAATCCCTGCAATCATGCTGCAAATCATTAAGCCCATTGCACAAAGAAGACATGGAGCCTCAGTGAGGTCAAATCACTGCTGAGGCCCATGTGGTCAGCAAGCGGTCAAGTGGGGACGCCACCCAGGTCTATAGGTTTGGTGGCAAAGGGTATGTCCTATCCCCACTCAAACTCAAGATGGGCCACTGGAACAGTGGTTGCAAAACTTCCCCACTGCTCACTACCATGTACTCTGAGCACCAGGACAAAGGACTGCCTTAAAACTAATTAGCTGCTCATATTCAAAACTAATTAGTTTTCATTCAGCTCACTGAAGCCTCACCCTCAATGATTAAAAATACCAAACCTGAATTCATCATCAAAGATGACTCCCCAGCAGGAAACCCACTCGTCTAAACAACTCAGCCTCCTGAGCTACCTGGGTCCTGATGGAAGAAGGGATTATGGCTGTAGACTGAACAGTAATCCACAAGCGCAGAGCAGAGCCAAGGCCTGAGTACACGGACCCAAGCCAGGCACGTATTATTAAAACATAAGCCGAAAATCACTTATTCTGCATTAGGTGATTAATAGTGCTGGCCCTTTCCTGGGACATGGCAGCAGCCCTGAGAAATGACGCAGTTACCCCCGTGAATGGAGATGTTAAGGGACTCGTTACTACCAGGGCCAGGTGTACAATTTCATGGTTAATTAGGACTTTGGGGGAGGCGGGTAGCACCGCTATATTACCCAGTCTAAACAGAGTTCCTAACCCTGCCCCTCTCCTTGCCTTTAAACTGTGATGAAGTAAACTTTAAGGACTGAGGCAATCAAAGAAGCTCTGGGTTAAGGAGACCACAGCCGTGATTGCTGGAGGTGGTTTTCACCATGATCCTGGATTAGCCAAGTCCTGGCGGCCTTTCATCCACACACGAGCCACCTGGATGCCCTCGTGGTACAGCAGAGGCACTGCCGACGTGGTTTCCAGAGAGAAAAATGACTTTTAATCAAGACTGGGAAATGGAATTACATGTGCAATCAGATAAAAACAGCCACAAAACCACAAGCAAGGGACCTCACTGTAATACTGGACTTCCTTTCTTAGAGGCTAGCAAGAACTCAGGCATTAACTATGCTGATGCGGGCATCTGGATTTTTGTTCTCAGGCTGACCGGAGCTTCCCAGGAGGAAAATAATGGCTGCTTCGTCCTCACTGGAAACACCCCATGTGGCAATGCAGGGCTGCATGCCCTTTATCAGTTCCTGCTTTTTGCTCTCTTGGCCCTGACCTCAAGCTTATCATCCTGGCAGACAAATGAACACATGTGTAGGTTTTCCTCACTTTTGGAAACAAACTCCAAATGCCTAGTGCGGAAGATAAACTATTCCGAGGCTCCAGGATCAAAGGTCACCAGTTAAGGGCTCTAATTTGCATGCATTTCAAGTTCTTAGGCATATTAAGCAGACTGCCATATACACACACACACACACACACATATATATTTTTAAATAGAAACACTGACTTCTTCGACCTCTGAAGGATCACTTGAGTGCCCGTCTTAGGCAAAAGTAGGGCAACAGGCAGCTATTGCCTGGGATTCTGAGTCTATTAACACAATCACCTCCTTTGGAGCTTTGCAAAGCCTTACAGGAGCCTCCAAGGGAGAAGGTATAGAAACCCCAACCACTGCAACCTAATATTCTAAGTTAGAGAGACTGCCAGGGGATGCCAGCTGGGATCCTCCTGTCCCAGAGGCAGAAGCACATAATAAGACTTGGAAATAAAACCACATCAGGGAAAAGTGAGGCTAGGCCAGTGGCATGGGCTCAAAACTCAATGCCTGGCATCCATGGCAGAGCTTCTGGCTGATGCTAATGGCCTCTCCCCTCCTGATGGAAAAGTCTGGGTGAGTGGTTGCGTGTAGAAATGCCATCTGGGAGGTGGGGTGGGAGGAGAGCTGCAAACTGTGCGGCTCCATGTGGCCTAAAGCCACGTTAGCTTTTTATTCCTGACACATCACACTGAAGATTGACCTAGTTTGTAATGTCAATAATAATAATAATAATAATACGGAATTCTGCAGGACACGTAAAAAGTTCACAAGCTTTAGAGCCCTGCAGACTTGGGTATGCATCTTTTATTCCTTCTCTTTTCTGAGGCTCAGTTTCCTCCTCAGTAAAATGGAAATAGTAACTCACTTCTCCCACAAAATTAGTGTGAGAATTGAAAATGGAAAAAAAAAAAAGCTCTTCTATATATCAAGCCTTGTGCCAGACATCTTATATATGTTGCCTTATTCTCAGTCCTTCCATGAACTTGGCATTACCACTGTCCCCATTTTCCAGATGGGGCACCGAGGTTCAGGGAAGTTAAGCAACTTGGTCCAAAAGCCATTAGCTAGTAAACAGCAGAGCTGAGATGTAAACTCAGTGTGTTGACAACAGGTCCTGGGAGTATCACAACCACACAGCAGCCCCTCATTCAGCGGTCACAGCTTCACCTCCCCACCCCCATCCTACCCCCACCCTCACCCACTGACTTCGATTGGATCATTGGGATAGAGAGGCAGTCTCTTATACATTGCACTGATTCACATCAAATTTTATTCTGTTCGATCTGACCCAACATTCTAGCAACATAGATATTTTTGACCTATAAAATTTCCTTCATAAAGACATTATTCCTGAATAAAGAAGACTGTGGGAGAAGGGCTATTGTGTGGCCCAGGAAAAGCCTGGTCTAATAGTAAAGGTGAGGGACTAAACCAGAAGATGCAAAGCAAGTGTGGTATTAAAAACCAATGACAGGGACTTCCCTGGTGGCGCAGTAGTTAAGAATTCACCTGCTAATGCAGGGGACACGGGTTTGAGCCCTGGTCCAGGAAGATTCCACATGCCACGGAGCAACTAAGCCCGTGCGTCACAACTACTGAGCCTGTGCTCTAGAGCCCACAAGCCACAACTACTGAAGCCCATGTCCCTAGAGCCCATGCTCCGCAACAAAGAAAAACCACAGCAATGAGAAGCCTGCGTACCGCCCCTGCTTGCTGCAACTAGAGAAAGGCCGCGCGCAGCAATGAAGATCAAACGCAGACAAAATTAATTAATTAATTAATTTAATTAAAAAGAAAAAAACGACACACATATTTGGTCCCTGAACAAGGCAGAGGTTGCTTCCCACTGGCACTAAGACAATCCAGCCATTTAGTAGCAGTGGGGACCCATGAGAATCAGGGTAGTCCCAGAAGTCATGCATTTTTCCAAACCACTGGGCCTGTTGGTGGGTATGGCCGCATTGTTTGGCTTTGACTACCACTGGGATCAGACTCCATCCCACGAGTCTTAACTTGTCCAAACCCTTAAGAAATTTCAACACTCTTCTTGAGACATGTTTGGGCCCTGCCCACGGCTCAACATCCCCTTCTCCTTGTAACCCCCTCAAGCCCATCATACTGTTGCCAGTTTTTCTGTAATGGAATGTCCATGTCACCCCTTACATTACATAGAATGTCCACGTTGCCCCCTACATGGCTGGTTTTTAAAAGGGAGAATCTCTTCCTACTCTTCCCACGGAGCAAGGGCATGTGTGTTGAGCACTGGCCAGAACTCAATCTCAAACTGTCTGCTTGTCCAATTCTGCCAAAACGTGGCAGGCAGTAGGGAAATGACAGGCTCTGCACACATGAAAATCTGGATGCATTCTCGCAAGAAAGCCAGGTGTGCTTCCACAAATGACACATATCCAAGGATCACTGGAAAACCAAGTCAATAAATTTGTGAGGGGTGACAGGTTGGTAGTGACACTTTATAAGTCTGTATTTCTGATTATTTACTTAAGCTTTTAAAAATTAAGCACAGATAGCTATCATCAAAAAGACAATAAGTAAGTATTGGCAAGGATGTGCAGAAAAGGGAACACTTGTGCACTGCTGGTGGCATTGTAAATTGGTGCAGCCATTATGGAAAACAGTATGCATTGGCAGTTTCCTTAAAAAATTAAAAATAGAAATACCTTATGATCCAGCAATTCCCCTTCTGGGTATTTACCCCAAAAAACCGAATGACCAATTTGAAATATACATGCACCCCCACATTCACTGCAGCATTATCTACAATAGCCAAGACATAGAAGCAAGCTAAGTGTCCATCAATAGATGACTGGATAAGGAAGAAATGGCATACATACACACACATACACATGCGCGCGCGCACACACACACACACACACTGGAATATTACTCAGCCATAAAGAAAAAAAGAAATCTTGCCACTTGCGACAACATGAATAGACCTGGAGGGTGTTACACTAAGTGAAATAAGTCAGACAGAGAAAGACAAATATCATGTGATCTCACTTATGTGTGGAATCTAAAAAACAAAACAAATGAACAAACAAACCGAAATGAAAACAGACTCATAGATACAGAGACCAAATGGGTGCTAGCAGAGGGGAGGGGGTACAGAGTTGGATGAAATAGGAGAAAGGGATTAAGAGGTACAAACTTCCAGCTATAAAATATAAATACAGATGTAATATACAGCATAAGGGATATGGTCAATAATATTGTAATAACTTTAAATGGGGACATATGGTTACTAGACTTATAGTGGTGATCATTTCATAATGTATTTAAATGTCAAGTCACTATGTTCTACACCTGAAACTAACATAATATTGTACACCAACTATATTTCACTAGATAATAAAGTTTACTCAAAAATTTTTTTACATGAAGAACAGAAATTCTCAACTGGTAAAATTAATTTAGAACTTACATATCTTTTCTTGAGTAGGATTCAACATCACAAAGATTTGGATTCTCCCTAAGTTAATTTATAAATTTAAAGCAATAACAAATAAATGTCATAGGTTGTTTTTCTGGTACTGAACAAGCTGATTTTAAAGTTCAAAAGGAAAAATGAACAAAGAGGAGAGCTATGGAAAAAAATAACTAAAGTTAAAGAATAGTAGGCGGTTTAGAGAGACCTAATCCTCCCAGGTATGAAAATGTACTTATTAGATAACATCAATAATTAAAATAGTTTGGTACAAACATGTGAAAGGTCATCAGAAAGATCAGTGAAACATAACAGAAATTCTAGAAATAGACTCAAATATATGCAGGATTTTAGTATATTAAATTTATAAAAAATATATAAATTTATATTATAAATTTGGCATTGCAAATCAATGAGGAAAAGATAAATGTTTCAATGAATGGTATTGAGACTCCATACCAAGCAAAATTCTAAATGGATCTTAGATTTAAATGTTCAAAATGGAACTATAATAGAACTTCTAAGAAAAATGGAGAAAATCCTTTACAATTTTGTATTGGGGTATATTTTGTTGTGAACTAAATTTCAGAAGCCATAAAAGATCGATAAGTTTACTCCATATAAATCAAAAACTTCTTCATGAAAAAAAGCAAAGAAACAACAACAAACTGGGTTCAGTATTTTCAACTCATGCAAAGATCAAGGGATAAAATCCCTAATTATAAAGAGCTCCCAGAAACCAATAGAAAAATAAGCAAAGCACATGATTAACAGAATATGAAATACAGATAACTCCTGAGCATGTGAGAAGATGCTTAATCTCACTCACAAGAGAAATGCAAATTAAAACTATTCTCTCATACTATTTTTGCCTATTCAATTGGCAACAATCCGGAAGTCTGATAACGTATTCTGTTGACAAAACTATGGGAAAGCAGGCACGTTTATACCTTGCTCGTGGGAGTATAAATCGGCACAACCCTTTTGGAAGGGAATTTTGCAATAGCTATCAAAATTACAAGTGCAAAAATCCTTTTACTCTGCAATTCCACTTTTAGAACTTTATCTGATACTTAGAAAAATGCAAACTGACCTAATTACAACATTATTCTTTGCAGCACTGTTTTTCACAGCAAAAGATTGGATAGAGCCCAAATGCTCTCATTAGGAAGCTGGTTAAATAGGTAATGGCACATTCATACAATAAAATACTGTGCAGCTGGGAAAAAGATGAGAAAATTCTTAATATACTACTACAGAAATATCTCTAAGATGTGTTACCAAGTGAAAAAACTAAAGGGCAGAATAGGTATACAGAGTATGTCCCCGTTTGCATAAAGAGGTGGGGAAATGTGAATTTATAGTTATATCTGCTTATAGTTCTTAATGAAAATCTAGAAGGATCCCCCAAAACGAATAATGTGTTTATCTGAGGGACTGGGAAGGAATGGAACTGAATGGGACTTAGGAGAATTTTCTCTCTACACCTTTTTACCCCTAGTTTTTGAGTCATGGGAATGTATTGTCTATTAAAAAATTAAATAAATATGTTAATTTTTTTCAGAAGATAAATGCTAGTGGAATAGATCACAGAGACCACAAAAATAAAGTGAAACTCCAGAACTACAGAGATAGAAGACGTAAAAGAGAAGAATGATAGGAAAGGAAATGAGCAAGACTCTGTAGGACTAAAATGCAAGTGCCAAGGGCAAATATTTGGGATTGTGAAGGAATAATGCATAAGAAATAAGCAACCTAACGTCTTTGAACTTCAGTAGTTCCCTCTTATCCTTGGTTTCAGTTTCCAAGGTTTCAGTTCCCTGTGGTCAACCACGGCCCAGAATTATTAAATGGAAAATTCCAGAAATAAATAATTCATAGGTTTTATTTTTTAAGTAATTTTATTTATTTTTATTTATTTATTTATTGGCTGCATTGGGTCTTCGTTGTTGCATGTGGGCTTTCTGTCTAGTTGCGGCGAGTGGGGGCTACTCTTCGTTGCGGTGCGCGGGCTTCTCATTGCTGTGGGTTCTCATTGCGGAGCATGGGCTCTAGGCACGCGGGCTTCAGTAGTTGTGGTCTGTGGGCTCTAGAGTGAAGGCTCAGTAGCTGTGGCACACAGGCTTAGTTGCTCCGTGACATGTGGGATCTTCCCGGACCATGATCGAACCTGCTTCCTCTGCATTAGCAGGCGGATTCTTAACCACTGCGCCACCAGGGAAGTCCCAATTCATAAGTTTTAAATTGTATGTCATTCTGAGTGGCATCACAATGTCCCACCATCCTGCGGGAGACATGAATCATCCCTTTGTCCAGCATATCGCCCTGTTAGTCACTTACTAGCCACCTCCATTATCAGATCATCACACTATCATAGTGTTTGTGTTCAAGTCACCCTTATTTTACTTAATAATGGCCCCAAAATGCAAGAGTAGTGATGCAGGCAATTCAGATTTGCCAAAGAGAAGCCATAAATTGTTTCCTTTAAGTGAAAAGGTAAAAGGTCTCAACTTAATAAGAAAAAAAACCATATGCTGAGTTTACTAAGGTCTACAGTAAGAATCAATCTTCCATCCATGAAACTGGGAAGAAGGAAAAAGAAGTTCATGCTAGTTTTGCTGTCACAACTCAAACTACAAAAGTTATAGCCACAGTGCATGATAAGGGCTTGATTAGGATGGAAAAGGCATTAACTGTGTACAATAAGATATGCTGAGAGAGAGAGAGCACATTCACATAACTTCTGTTGCAGTATATTGTTACAATCATTCTATTTTTTCGAGGGGGGGGCGGGTGCGCGGGCCTCTCACTGCCGCGGCCTCTCCCGTTGCGGAGCACAGGCTCCAGACGCACAGGCCCAGCGGCCATGGCCCACGGGCCCAGCCGCTCCGCGGCACGTGGGACCCTCCCAGATCGGGGCACGAACCCGCGTCCCCCGCATCGGCAGGCGGACTCCCAACCACTGCGCCACCAGGGAAGCCCACAATCGTTCTATTTTACCATTAGTTGTTAATCTCTTACTGTGCCTAATTTATAAATTAAACTTTATCATAAGTGTGGATCTATAGGTAAAAATATAGTATATTCAGGATTCAGTACTATCTGTGGCTTCAGGCATCCACTGGGGATCTTGGAATGTATCCCCCATGGAAAAGGGGGGCTATTATAATCATATACATTATATAAAACTCATATGTATGCAAACATTCATACAAATTTCATAGTTCAAAACATTTTCATGGGGCTTCCCTGGTGGCGAGGTGGTTGAGAGTCTGCCTGCTAATGCAGGGGACACGGGTTCGAGCGCTGGTCCGGGAGGATCCCACATGCCGCGGAGCAACTAGGCCCGTGAGCCACAACTGCTGAGCCTGCGCGTCTGGAGCCTGTGCTCCGCAGCGGGAGAGGCCACGACAGTGTGAGGCCCGCGCACAGCGATGAAGAGTGGTCCCCGCTTGCCGCAACTGGAGAAAGCCCTTGCACAGAAACGAGGACCCAACATAGCCAAAAATAAAAATAAATAAATTAAAAGAAGGCTCAACATTTAAAAAAAAAAAAACAACAACATTTTCATGAGCAATAAATGCCCTTTGTCCCCAGCAACTGTACATTTAGAACTCTCTTTTAAGGAAATCACTAAAAACGTGCTCAAAGACTTTGGTACAAAGCTGTACCTCACAAGCAAATGTTCGACAATAGATGATTCATTAAATAAATCACGGCCTCCCATAAAACGGAATGCCAAGCAGGCACCAAATTTATGCCGCAGAATATTTAATGATACCAAAAGATGTTTACTCTCTGCTGGCAAAGATATACACTAAAATATTCATTGCAGTTATCTCTAGGACTGGGATTATGGATGACTTCTATTCTTTTTGCATATTAATATTTTCTAATTTTTCTACAATGAGTAAGTATTACTTGTGTAATAAAAAAACAATAAAAGTTATTAAAAAGGAAGAAAAAGAAAAACCCCAGCATAGTTGATTGATACCCAAGAGCACCACCCTAATGGACATCACTTATCTAGCTTCTCTACTCTAACAATTTTTAAATTACACTATGGTGAAATCCAAAAGCTCTCCTCAGGGGCTGCAGAGGGCAGGCAGGGTTTGAGCCTCTGCTCCACACTCTGGCCCTCCCATCCCTACCCACACACATATTCAAACACACACTTAGAGCAGCTCCACTTTTTCACGTTTTACAAATAGGCCTTCTGCCTAAGATTTAACTTAGCAGATGAAAAGACACAGGAATACTAGCCCACGAAGCTCTGTCCTGACACCTAGTCCAAGCACCAAGAAACCACTCAACTCTCAATACCCGAGAAATGTCTTCTCAAAACTCAGGTCGTGAGTCTGAAAAGCTTTTATCCCAGGCAGATGACAGCATGAGTGAAGGCCCAGAGGTGCGATTCAACAGGACTCACGGGGAGGCAGAGTGTGGGCTTGTCTGTCTGCTAGAGAGAGAAATGGTGTGTGTGTGGGGGGGGGCAGGTAGAAAGGTGAAACCAGAGTGGGCACCTGAGAAGCAGAGACATACCAAAGAAGGGGGTCAGAGCCCCTCACTCACTTCAGCAGGTGCCGGAGCACAGTGTGGGTTGGTCTTTGAGAATATACTGAGCTGCATCTGCCATCAGAGACGACTTGATGCTGGAGGTTCAGAGTTGGGTTGGTCTTTCCCCAACTCTAAAAGTAGGTTAAGGCCAGCGTCCCACTGACTCTTCTTGAAGGTGAGGGCCCCTCACTTATCCACAGCTTTTTCCTTATGAGTGTGAAGGAGGGAGCAGCATGCCCTGCAAAGGCTGAAGTACTCACTTTGGTCCCTGGCTGCATAAAGTGGCTGACCTGTATCTAGTTCTGAAACGTCATCAGTCTAATAATAATATAATAGCAGTCATCATTTATCATGTTTTCACTGTTTACCAGGCACTGCAATAACATAAACAATTTCATTTAAACCTAACAGCAAGGCTCTGAAGTAGTCTGGGAGACTCGCTGTAAAAATGGTCCCACTTCTCCACTCCTTCCTGTATCTACGCTCTGTGTCACGTGACTTCTCCCATCAAGATGTGGAGTCTATATTTCATCACTTGATTTGGGGCAGATATTTTGACTTTCAGCCAAAGATGTGCAACAGAGATGATACTGTGGCAATTCTAAGCCTAGGCCTCCAGAGTCCTTACACACTCATTTTCTTGCAATCCAGCCACTTTCATGAGAACAAGCCTGGGAACAAGAACAAGAACCTCCTCCTGGAGGATGAGAGACCACTTGGAGAAGAGCCATCCCAACCAAAGCCACCCTAAGCCAGCCAACCCTGCACCTGACCACAGACATAAGTGATCCAAGATCGGCCAAGCCAGGCCCAGATCAGCAAAACCACCCGGGAGACCTGTAGATTCAAGAGAAATACTATATGGTTGTCATTTTTAACTGCTAAGTTTGGGGACAGTTTGCTATACTGAATTGCTATGGCAATATATTAACTGGAAGCGGGCGAGTAGTACTGTGGTTGCCAAGCTCAACCTGAGAAAGGAGAAACTTTCCTGTCATAGACTGAATATGTACCCACCCCCATCCCGGCCCTGAACTCATGTTGAAACCCTTACCCCCGCTGTGCTGCTATTTGGAACTGGGGTCTTTGGAAGGTAATTAGCATGAGATGATGTCATGAGGGCAGGGCCCTAGTCTAATGGGATTATTGCCTTTATGAGAAGAAATAATAGAGCTCACTCTCTTGCGCTCTCTTTCTCTCTCCCCTCTCTCTCTCTCTCCTCACTCTTCCTCTGCCATGAGAGCACACAGCGAGAAGGTGGCTGCCTGCAAGGCAGAAAGAGGGCTTTCGCTAGAATCCAACCATGCTTGCACCCTGACATAGGACTTGCAGCTTCCAGAACCGTGAGAAAATTAATTTCTGTTGTTTAAGCCCCAATTTGTTATGGCAGCCAGAGGAGATTAAGGCAAGATCTCACAGCTAGTAGGTAACAGAGTGAGAACCCAAAGCCTGTGCCCTTGAAAAACAGTTCATGGCTTCCTACCCAGCCTCGCGGCTGTGACCAGAGCAGATGGACTCTGCTTCCAGGGAATTCATCAGCCACATCCATTGGGCTGCCCTCTGTCCTGAGCCATCCTGGAATCCTAAATGTTGAGGCACATGGAATACCAAAGCTGGAAACAGACCTGGAGGGCTTTAACTCCAACTCCCCGGTGACATAGATGATGCTGCTGAAAACCAGATGATCCAAATGAATTGTCCAAGGTCGGACTATATATAATGGCAAAGAAAAGACTGGAGTAAATGTCTCCTAGCCCCCAGGGAAGTGCTCATCGGTCCCCACAGGGCTGCTCTGTCTCTCCAAACATAATAAGAGCAAGAAAGGGTTGTCCTTTGGCAAGTCTCTTCTTGCTCCCTACCCCAGTGCCCCAAGGGTCCCAGTCTTGAGTTCCAGGAACCAAAACTCCTAGGAGCTGCTTATGAATTCCTATCTCATCTTCCCCCTTCCCCAAGCCCTTCTCCACAAATCAGCCTGCTAAGCCACACAGCCAACACAGCATGGGCAGATGGTAGGGCCTGGGTTCCTAGCGGACATGAGGCTGCTTCAGCCCACCAGCATCATAAAGGCAACAGCAGTGTATGCCCATGTAGGAGCCCCTAGGTCATCCTTAGAGCTTCTCCAAGGCCACACAAGGATCTTGTAGCAGAGGCTATAGCTTATGGAGGAGGTCTGGCTGTTGCCATGCATATGGTGGCCAGGCAGCTACTTCTAAGAGCTTGCACACCACACAGCAATCAGGAGCCCCTAGGGCTTGGGGCCCATCTGCTATGCAAAGACAGAGCCTCATTTCAGATGCCACAAAGCATGAAGGACGCTGTGTGCTTCCCTTGGAGCTGGAGCACTGCCCCAGCCTTTAGGTTGTGGTGAAACTCTTAGGGAAGATGGAGTTCTTTCAGTACACAGGCAAAGGGCTGCAGTCCCTGGGGCTCTGGGGACCTCTGATGAACACGGCATGGTTGTGGCCCTCGAGGAAGCCTCAGTCAAGTAGTGGGTGTCCTACAGAGGTTTATACAGTTGCAGGAGTGCAGAGAAGATAACTGATTCTGGTCTGGAGGGAGAGAGGACAGGAAGGCCTTAAAGAAAGCTTTTCAGAGGACAGGACCTTTGAACTGGGCCTTCAAGAAGCTCTTTCCCATGATCACTTCTCTGGAGGTTGCCCAGAAGTCATCTAGGATTCAAGTCAGGAATGAAGCAGATGAGAACTCTGTCTTCTGTGGTACCTCCTAGACGTGCCATGCTCTCCAGCATCTGAGCTCACCTTCTTCTGCAGTGGCCAACAAGATGGCTGAGATCCCCACCCTACTTACTGTTGCTATACTGCTGAAAAGCAAGCCATGGCTTCCCTTTTTTCTTCAGTGAAGATTATAGCCCTCCATATGGTCTACAAGATCCTGCAGGCTTGCCCTCGCCCTCTTCATCAGCCTTTTTGCCTGTTCACTCTTGCCCTCCCTCACTGGGCTCCAGGCACCCCGGCTTTCCTTCAGCCCCGAGCCACATCCCACCCACACAGGCCTTGGCACACACGCTGCTTCCCCCGAGTTTAGGTATCATCTCAAGGGTCAGTTCATCAGGGGAGTCTTCCTTGGCCCTTTAGTTTAGGTCAGCGTCCTCAGATTTACTCTCTCATAGAACCACATCCCTTTCACAGTACTTTAATGCATCTTGAAGTTATATTCCTGTTGACGTAATTTTTCAGTTAACATCTGTCTTGCCCACTAGTCAGTAAACCCCATGAGAGTAGAAATCGTGTCTGCTTTTGCTTACACTTGTATGCTCAATATCTAACAGTGCCAGGAACACGGTATACACACAACAAATATCTGTTGACTGAATGGATAGATAAATGAGGATTGCAAAAATTCTAACTGGGAGTTTTGCTCTGGGGAATGGAGGATCCATGGTGTCTTAGGTTGGGTGTCCCCAGACACAGATCCTGGGACAAAAATGTGAGTACAAGTCAGTTTATTTAGGGATTGAAACCAGGAAGAATTGATCTAGGAGTGGGGGAGATAGGGAAAGAAGGAAGAAAGGAGGGAAGGTAGGAAGGAAGAAAGGAAAAAGGGACGGAGGGAGGGAGGAAGCCTCAGGGTGTGTACAGGAGATCCCTGGACTAGATGGCTGGTGGGGATGGGGGAGGGAGGAAGGGAGAAGGAGAGGCTGGATGCTCACCTGTGTGCATGGCAGGACAGGTAAGAGAAAGCGAGGAACCAGCTCATTGCTGCTTGGTTTTCTACTTGATTTGTGGTGACTCCAGTCTCAGGTTCTAGCCACGCAGATATGGGAGTTATTGGGTCCAACCTCCCTGTTGCACTACCACTGGTTTCCCATTAGCACACAATTTCAGCTCCTCCAGGACAAGAATCTTCTTAGGTAAGTCTCAGGCCCTACCGGTGGCTACATGTAATAGCAAAATTGGCTGATTATACTGAAAGGTCCAACTCATTCCCTCCAAAGGAAGAAGTGGCACCTTGTATGGAGACCATGACCCACAGCTGGAGGCTCCAAGCACCCACCTGCCTCAATTTCCTGAGCCCATCATATTTATGCAAAATGACAGAAACCAGGGCTTCCCTGGTGGCGCAGTGGTTGAGAGTCCGCCTGCCGATGCAGGGGACACGGGTTCGTGCCCCAGTCTGGGAAGATCCCACATGCCGCGGACCGGCTGGGCCTGTGAGCCGTGGCTGCTGAGCCTGCATGTCCAGAGCCTGTGCTCCGCAACGGGAGAGGCCACAACAGTGAGAGGCCCACGTACTGCAAAAAAAAAAAAAAAAAAAAAGACAGAAACCAACGTCTGCCAGAGGGTGTTCAAGACCCAGAAAGCAAGTCAAGATTTTATGACTAGCACTTCTCCTCCATCAAACTTCTTAATCTGCAAGCACCACACCCTCAGTCCAATGCCCAGCCAATGCTGTCGTGAGCACCTGCTGTGTGTCTGGTACCACGCTGAGCACTGGGAACACAGCTGTGAAGGCAGATGAGGTCCCTGCCCTTGAGGAGGTTATAATCCAGGGGAGGAGACATGCATCAATCAACCAACCACCCAAATGCATGTTCAATTACAGCCTGGGAAGGAAAGGTACTCGGCTCTAGGAGAGCATAACATGGGGTGTGAGGGGACTAACCTCATCTAGAGGCCAAGGACACCTCCCTGAGAAAAGGACAGAGACGGATGTAGGAGTTAATGAGGAGAAGGCACGGGCAGGGGGAAAGCATGCACAGCAGAGGGAACAGCATGTGCAAAGCCCTTTGCTGGGAGGATCAGGACCACGTGGATGGGTGGATGCTGAAGGCAGGCGTGGTCTGAGATAAGGCAGGCAGAGGAGGCAGGTGTGGCCATCCAGGTCCTGAGTCCCATTGTGCAGGATAATGTCAAGGGGCTCCGCTTCTAGGGGACCTGACAACATCACGGGTGAGAGAGACCTGCTGGTCACACCCTAAAAGAGAGGTGGGAAAGATGCAGTGGGAGTCTGACAAGAAGGAAAAGAACTGGCCTTTCCTGAGCACCTCCTATTCTTCAGGCATTGTGCCATATGCAAGGGTTTCACTTATGAAATCCTTAGATTCATTCATTCATTCAGTTCAACAAACAGCTATAGAGCCACAGCTACTCTTTAGGACCAAGTAAACAGCAAGGGTAATTTTTACCAAAATCATCCTACAAAAAAAGAGTGAGTGTACTTACACTCAAATCCCTGACAAACCCTCTCCTATTAAAGGGCACTCTCTCATTGACTTTATTTTAACCAACAAAGTACCATCTGGGGAGAAGACATTAGCCAGAAATGACCTCAATCAATGCTAGTTTTGGATGCTTATGAGAGGTTTCCTGACGGAACTGTTAAAAAAGGAGGCAAAGCTATTTAACACCTATTTAATAATTATTCCTGCGTATGACCTTAGAATTGCAAGCTGGGGATGTTATTCTAAATGAGCCTTTTACAAATCACTTTAAAAAGCAATACCATGAGTAGTCACACTGCGGAGAGCATGAATATACCTACAGAACAAAAGGAAAAAACACTCCCCTAATATTATGCAAATAAGTGCAGGTGGCTTGGGATAGAGTCTCCAGTGACAGCATTTCATACAGATCCACAAAATACTGGACCTCAAACAACTCCGATGGAAGTGGAGATTTTGTGCCCTGAAAACTAGGTTAGTCGCTGCCTATCGTGGCTCAGGCAATGAAAGAAGCACGGCTGCCAAAGAAGAGGCCTTGAATAAAATTCCTCCATGAAATGCAAGAGAGGGAAGAAAGCAGTTATTTCCAAATTATCACACTATTTTACGTAACATGTGAGTTTAAATATGTACGTGTCACTAAACTAATAAATCCAGTGCTATAAATAGACATCTGACTCTTTCATCTACCTCCCAAAGAGTTTATATGTTCAACTTCAAGTTGACCCTCTCCCCTAAATATAGGATCTTCCCCCGGGAAAATGCAAAAAGCACTTTCTTTGGGGAGCTATTTTGTATTCCAGTGTTTATGGGAACTAGCTACAGGGGGCAGAGTGGAAGCTTGCCCAATTCTACCCGCCAGATAGAAATGGCCTGACCCCGCCAGCCAGAGCACTCCATACACGTACCCAAACTTTGTATATAACGTATCCCTGTTTTATTGATGAGGGATCAGATCTGGAGAGGCCCTGGAGGCTGACTGGCTCATGAACGCAGGCAAAAGGGCAAACCAGGACTGCAGCTGGACCCGCCCGACTCTGAAATCTTGTCGCCTAAATGCTTCTCATGTCCCTAGGTGTCAGACTCACCACCACAGCAGGGCCCTGGCCTCAGCAACCCGCCTTCCTGTTTTGGCTCAGGAGTTCAGGGTGAGCAGAACCCCCCGCTGTGGTTTCCATCCCCCTACCACCACCCGAGAGCATGGCACCCAGACCAGGTTCAAGACCCCCAGCCTCCAGGTCACAGGCAACTGCCCCACGTCCAGCAGCCCCTTCAGTTCCTTGGGTTCTCCATGGGCTGACATGCGAATCTGTCCCCCATCCACTGGCAGCTCCTTCCTTTACAGATGCCAAAGCCCTCTGCACAGCTACCTGCTAAGAGCTGGGAAGGGAGTGAGCTGAGCAGTCACCTCCAGCCACCAGGAGGTCAGAGGACTCAGAACTGCACCCTTCCCAAAGCCCCCGAGGGAAGGGCAGAGAAGCCCCCCACTCTGCAGGGGCCCCCATCTCCCCTGATGCCGGCACCATCCTTCCTGTGGCTTCATGCCCCCTGGCCTGTGTGGTACTGGGTCATCCTAGTGCCCGCTGCTCCCTCCTCTCCACGCCCCCTCCTGAAAGTGGACTCTAAGGGCCTCATTCACGGCCCGCCAGTTTGGGACTCTCCATTTTTAATGCCTGGGGGCATCTGCACTATGTACAGGTCCCAAAGGCAGCTCATGAGAACCAGACACTAACAACCACTTCCCCCATGAGTTAGGTCCATTCAGCAGCAGGGCCAGGCTAAGCATCCCCCAGGCAAGAAGCCCAGGTGATGCCTCTGACTCTTCCCTTTCCCTGTTCCCTTCTGCAGGAAGGACACCCCATCCCAGGATCGCTTCTGTTGGGGACTTCCTTTCTGTCCTGAAAGCAGCCACCTCACATTTGACACCAGCCTTCTAAATGGTGGCCCTGCCAGCTGGCTCTCCTCCTCCAATCTGTCCAGCTCCTGTTGCCAGATTCATATTCCTCAAAGCCCAGCCAGGGGTTCATCAGATGCCGACAGGGCCCCCTGCCACTTAGCAAGGAGGGCAAAGCCTTCCACTGTCATTCTAGATGGTCACTGATCCCCTCAGGCCCCTCATGACCATCATCTATGACCTCCGAGCCTCCCATGGTCCCCGCCTGCTTCTGTCCCTCATGCCACCTTCAAAGTGCCATCAGCGCTGCATTTAAAACCTGGTATTGCTGCCACCCCTCAGGCTCAGCCAAGGCCCCTCCTCCAGAATCTGTCCCTAAGGGCTCCCATTCCTCAAGTAGAAGATGATCGCCCTCCCTTCCCTATAGCATCACGGTATCAGGGAGAGCTTCCAGCAGGCGGAGCCACAACCCTGGCTCTTCCACATGCTGCAGTGAGCTAGTCAACTTTTCTCTCTAGTTCCTCCATCTGTACAATGAGAGGCTATTAACATTCGAGTTCAGGGAGGATGAAGTTTTGTTGTGCTTTTCACCTGAGCCACCCAGCCCCTGGATGAACTAGATAACGGAGAACACAGAGGTGGATGTGAAACACCATGACAGGAACCTGAGAAAGACCACAGGGACCAACAAACGCTTCCTGAAGATCTATGGTGCCCAGACTCTAAAGAGGTTATTTCAAAACTGGACATGTTTCACTTTCAGATTTTTCATCATTAGTGTGTAAGAATGCCAGAGATTTCTGTGCATTAATTTTGTATCCTGCTACTTTACCAAATTCATTGATTAGCTCTAGTAGTTTTCTGGTAGCATCTTTAGGATTCTCTATGTATAGTATCATGTCATCTGCAAACAGTGACAGCTTTACTTCTTCTTTTCCGATTTGGATTCCTTTAATTTCTTTTTCTTCTCTGATTGCTGTGGCTAGAACTTCCAAAACTACATTGAATACCAGCGATGAGAGTGGGCAACCTTGTCTTTTTCCTGATCTTAGTGGAAATGGTTTCAGTTTTTCAACATCGAGGACGATGTTGGCTGTGGGTTTGTCATATATGGCCCTTATTAAGTTGAGGAAAGTTCCCTCTATGCCTACTTTCTGCAGGGTTTTTATCATAAATGGGTATTGAATTTTGTCAAAAACACTCCCATTTACCATTGCAACAAAAAGAATAAAATATCTAGGAATAAACCCACCTAAGGAGACAAAAGACCTGTATGCAGAAAATTATAAGACACTGATGAAAGAAATTAAAGATGATACAAACATATGGAGAGATATAGCATGTTCTTGGATTGGAAGAATCAACATTGTGAAAATGAATATACTACCCAAAGCAATCTACAGATTCAATGCAATCCCTATCAAACTACCACTGGCATTTTTCACAGAACTAGAACAAAAAATTTCACAATTTGTATGGAAACACAAAAGACCCCGAATAGCCAAAGGAATGTTGAGAACGAAAAACGGAGCTGGAGGAATCAGGCTCCCTGACTTCAGACTATACTACAAAGCTATAGTAATCAAGACAGTATGGTACTGGCACAAAAACAGAAATAAAAATCAATGGAACAGGATAGAAAGCCCAGAGATAAACCCACGCACATATGGTCACCTTATCTTTGGTAGAGGCAAGAATATACAATGGAGAAGGACAGCCTCTTTAATAAGTGGTGCTGGGAAAACTGGGCAGGTACATGTAAAAGTACGAAATTAGAACACTCCCTAATACCATACACAAAAATAAGCTCAAAATGGATTAAAGACCTAAATGTAAGGCCAGGCACCATAAAACTCTTAGAGGAAAACATAGGCAGAACACTCTATGACATAAATCACAGCAAGATCCTTTTTGATCCACCTCCTAGAGAAATGGAAATAAAAACAAAAATAAACAAATGGGACCTAATGAAACTTCAAAGCTTTTGCACAGCAAAGGAAACCATAAACAAGACCAAAGGACAACCCTCAGAATGGGAGAAAATATTTGCAAATGAAGCAACTGACAAAGGATTCATCTCCAAAATTTATAAGCAGCCCATGCAGCTCAATAACAAAAAAACAAACAACCCAATCCAAAAATGGGCAGAAGACCTAAACAGACATTTCTCCAAAGAAGATATACAGATTGCCAACAAACACATGAAAGAATGCTCAACATCATTCATCATTAGAGAAACGCAAATCAAAACTACAATGAGATATCATCTCACACCAGTCAGAATGGCCATCATCTAAAAAATCTAGAAACAATAAATGCTGGAGAGGGTGTGGAGAAAAGGGAACACTCTTGCACTGTTGGTGGGAATGTGAATTGGTACAGCCACTATGGAGAACAGTATGGAGGTTCCTTAAAAAAATACACATAGAAATACCATATGACCCAGCAATCCCACTACTGGGCATATACCCTGAGAAAACCATAATTCAAAAAGAGTCACGTACCACAATGTTCACTGCAGCTCTATTTACACTAGCCAGGATATGGAAGCAACCTAAGTTTCCATCATCGGATGAATGGATAAAGAAGATGTGGCACATATATACAATGGAATATTACTCAGCCATAAAAAGAAACGAAATTGAGTTATTTGCAGTGAGGTGGATAGACCTAGAGACTGTCATACAGAGTGAAGTACGTCAGAAGGAGAAAAACAAATACCGTATACTAACACATATATATATGGAATCTAAGAAAAAAAAATGTCATGAAGAACCTAGGGGTAAGACAGGAATAAAGATACAGACCTACTAGAGCATGGACTTGATGATACGGGGAGGGGAAAGGGTAAGCTGTGACGAAGTGAGAGAGTGGGATGGACAAATATACACTACCAAACGTAAAATAGATAGCTAGTGGGAAGCAGCCACATAGCACAGGGAGATCAGCTAGGTGGTTTGTGACCACCTAGAGGGGTGGGACAGGGAGGGTGGGAGGGAGGGAGACGAAAGAGCAAAGAGATATGGGAACATACGTATATGTATAACTCATTCACTTTGTTATAAAGCAGAAACTAACACACCATTATAAAGCAATTATACTCCAATAAAGATGTTAAAAAAAAAAAAGAAACAAACAGTGTTGGATTCCAAGGTGCCACCTTGCAAAACTGGACAAGTGTGCAACGATGTAATATACAGCTTATCCTCAGTATCATGTTTTCATAAAAATGAATTGGAAAAACATCCAACAGTACTAGACTTGTTAAATCAAATACAAGTGTCCAATAATTTATTTATCCAGTCCTCTATGGTAAGAAATACCTTGTAGGTCTTAGAAATGAAAATATAAATGAGTATATATGTATAAGACTTCCATGCTATATTGTGAACTGATCAGATTAAAAAAGAAAAAGTATTAACCATTCCATGATTCTAAAATATAGGGTATAGTTTGCATAGAGTAAAATCTAGAACAGGGGTCAGCAAACTACAATTTGTGGGCCTGGTTTTATAAATAAAGTTTTATTAGAAAACAACCCACATTCATTTATTTATGAATTTTCTGTGGCTACTTACAGGCTACAAGGGTAAAGTTGAATAGTTTTGACAGAGACCATATGTGCTGCAACAATATTTACTATGTGGCCCTTTAAGAAAGAGTTTGTTATAGGAACATACATATCAATAATTACCTTAAATGTAAATGGACTAAATGCTCCCACCAAAAGACACAGATTGGCTGAATGGATACAAAAACAAGACCCATATATATGCTGTCTTCAAGAGACCCACTTCAGACCTAGAGACACATACAGATTGAAAGTAAGGGGATGGAAAAAGATATTCCATGCAAATGGAAATCAAAAGAAAGCTGGAGTAGCAATTCTTATCTCAGACAAAATAGACTTTAAAATAAAGACTATTAGAAGAGACAAAGAAGGACACTACATAATGATAAAGGGATCGATCCAAGAAGAAGATATAACAATTGTAAATATTTATGCACCCAACCTAGGAGCACCTCAATACATAAGGCAAATACTAACAGCCATAAAAGGGGAAATCGACAGGAACACACTCATAGTAGGAGACTTTAACACCCCACTTTCACCAATGAACAGATCATCCAAAATGAAAATCAATAAGGAAACACAAGCTTTAAATGATACATTAAACAAGATGGACTTAATTGATATTTATAGGACATTCCATCCAAAAACAACAGAATACACATTTTTCTCAAGTGCTCATGGAACATTCTCCAGGATAGATCATATCTTGGGTCACAAATCAAGCCTTGGTAAATTTAAGAAAATTGAAATTGTATCAAGTATCTTTTCCGACCACAATGCTATGAGACTAGACATCAATTACAGGAAAAGATCTGTAAAAAATACAAACACATGGAGGCTAAACAATACACTACTCAATAACGAAGTGATCACTGAAGAAATCAAAGAGGAAATTAAAAAATACCTAGAAACAAATGACAATGGAGACACGACAACCCAAAACCTATGGGACACAGCAAAAGCAGTTCTAAGGGGGAAGTTTATAGCAATACAATCCCACCTTAAGAAACAGGAAACATCTCGAGTAAACAACCTGACCCTGCACCTAAAGCAATTAGAGAAAGAAGAACAAAAAAACCCCCAAAGCTAGCAGAAGGAAAGAAATCATAAACATCAGATCAGAAATAAATGAAAAAGAAATGAAGGAAACGATAGCAAAGATCAATAAAACTAAAAGCTGGTTCTTTGAGAACATAAACAAAATTGATAAACCATTAGCCAGACTCATCAAGAAAAAAAGGGAGAAGACTCAAATCAATAGAATTAGAAATGAAAAAGGAGAAGTAACAACTGACACTGCAGAAATACAGAAGATCATGAGAGATTACTACAAGCAACTCTATGCCAATAAAATGGACAACCTGGAAGAAATGGACAAATTCTTAGAAATGCACGACCTGCCAAGACTGAATCAGGAAGAAATAGAAAATATGAATAGACCAATCACAAGCACTGAAATTGAAACTGTGATTAAAAACCTTCCATCAAACAAAAGCCCAGGACCAGATGGCTTCACAGGCGAATTCTATCAAACATTTAGAGAAGAGCTAACACCCATCTTTCTCAAACTCTTCCAAACAATATCAGAGGAAGGAACACTCCCAAACTCATTCTACGAGGCCACCATCACCTTGATACCAAAACCAGGCAAGGATGTCACAAAGAAAGAAAACTACAGGCCAATATCACTGATGAACATAGATGCAAAAATCCTCAACAAAATACTAGCAAACAGAATCCAACAGCACATTAAAAGGATCATACACCATGATCAAGTGGGGTTTATTCCAGGAATGCAAGGATTCTTCAATATACGCAAATCAATCAATGTGATACACCATATTAACAAGTTGAAGGAGAAAAACCATATGATCATCTCAATAGATGCAGAGAAAGCTTTCGACAAAATTCAACACCCATTTATGATAAAAACCCTGCAGAAAGTAGGCATAGAGGGAACTTTCCTCAACATAATAAAGGCCATATATGACAAACCCACAGCCAACATTGTCCTCAATGGTGAAAAACTGAAACCATTTCCACTAAGATCAGGAACAAGACAAGGCTGCCCACTCTCACCACTCTTACTCAACTTAGTTTTGGAAGTTTTAGCCACAGCAATCAGAGAAGAAAAGGAAATAAAAGGAATCCAAATTGGAAAAGAAGAAGTAAAGCTGTCACTGTTTGCAGATGACATGATACTATACATAGAGAATCCTAAAGATGCTACCAGAAAACTACTAGAGCTAATCAATGAATTTGGTAAAGTAGCAGGATACAAAATTAATGCACAGAAATCTCTGGCATTCCTGTACACTAATGATGAAAAATCTGAAAATGAAATTAAGAAAACACTCCCATTTACCACTGCAACAAAAAGAATAAAATATCTAGGAATAAACCTACCTAAGGAGACAAAAGACCTGTATGCAGAAAATTATAAGACACTGATGAAAGAAATTAAAGATGATACAAATAGATGGAGAGATATACCATGCTCCTGGATTGGAAGAATCAATATTGTGAAAATGACTCTACTACCCAAAGCAATCTACAGATTCAATGCAATCCCTATCAAACTACCACTGGCATTTTTCACAGAACTAGAACAAAAAATTTCAAAATTTGTTTGGAGAAACAAAAGACCCCGAATAGCCAAAGCAATCTTGAGAACGAAAAACGGAGCTGGAGGAATCAGGCTCCCTGACTTCAGACTATACTACAAAGCTACAGTAATCAAGACAGTGTGGTACTGGCACAAAAACAGAAAGGTAGATCAATGGAACAGGATAGAAGGCCCAGAGATAAACCCATGCACATATGGTCAACTTATCTTTGATAAAGGAGGCAGGAATGTACAGTGGAGAAAGGACAGCCTCTTCAATAAGTGGTGCTGGGAAAACTGGACAGGGACATGTAAAAGTATGAGATTAGATCATTCCCTAACACCATACACAAAAATAAGCTCAAAATGGATTAAAGACCTAAATGTAAGGCCAGAAACTATCAAACTCTTAGAGGAAACATAGGCAGAACACTCTATGACATAAATCACAGCAAGATCCTTTTTGACCCACCTCCTAGAGAAATGGAAATAAAAACAAAAATAAACAAATGGGACCTAATGAAACTTCAAAGCTTTTGCACAGCAAAGTAAACCATAAACAAGACCAAAAGACAACCCTCAGAATGGGAGAAAATATTTGCAAATGAAGCAACTGACAAAGGATTAATCTCCAAAATTTATAAACAGCTCATGCAGCTCAATAGCAAAAAAACAAACAACCCAATCCAAAAATGGGCAGAAGGCTTAAATAGGCATTTCTCCAAAGAAGATATACAGACTGCCAACAAACACATGAAAGAATGCTCAACATCATAAATCATTAGAGAAATGCAAATCAAAACTACAATGAGATATCATCTCACACCAGTCAGAATGGCCATCATCAAGAAATCTAGAAACAATAAATGCTGGAGAGGGTGTGGAGAAAAGGGAACACTCTTGCACTGCTGGTGGGAATGTGAATTGGTACAGCCACTATGGAGGTTCCTTAAAAAACTAAAAATAGAACTACCATATGATCCAGCAATCCCACTACTAGGCATATACCCTGAGAAAACCATAATTCAAAAAGAGACATGTACCAAAATGTTCATTGCAGCTCTATTCACAATAGCCCGGAGCTGGAAACAACCTAAGTTTCCATCATCGGATGAATGGGTAAAGAAGATGTGGCACATATATACAATGGAATATTACTCAGCCATAAAAAGAAATGAAACTGAGCTATTTGTAATGAGGTGGATAGACCTAGAGTCTGTCATACAGAGTGAAGTAAGTCAGAAAGAGAAAGACAAATACCGTATGCTAACACATATATATGGAATTTTTAAAAAATGTCATGAAGGACCTAGGGGTAAAACGGGAATAAAGACACAGACCTATTTGAGAATGGACTTGAGGATATGGGGAGGGGGAAGGGTAAGCTGTGACAAAACGAAAGAGAGGCATGGACATATATACACTACCAAACGTAAGGTAGATAGATAGTGGGAAGCAGCCGCAGAGCACAGGGAGATCAGCTCGGTGCTTTGTGACCGCCTGGAGGGGTGGGATGGGGAGGGTGGGAGGGAGGGAGATGCATGAGGGAAGGGATGTGGGAACAGATGTATATGTATGACTGATTCACTTTGTTATAAAGCAGAAACTAATAAAAAAAATGTAAAAAAAAAAAAAAAAGAAATAGAAGTAGCATTATTGGGATATGCCTCCAGCTTTCTAAAATGACTTAAGGTGACCTTGCAGCAAAGGTGAAATTAGATGTCTTTCCTTCGCTGAACTTAAGAAGTGTTCATGCTAAGTATGCAGGCTTGTTTGGACTTGCTTAGAGGCTTGAATGAGATAGGAGTTTTGGTAGGGCACTGCAGAAGAATGTCCACCATTCAGCTGATCTCTCTGGCTTAACACTGGATTTTAACCTCTCACATTCCATCTCATACCATTTTATACAAGTGTTTTGATTTGCCATCTCAAGGAGAATGCCGTTATGGCAAATATCATTCTACTGTCTGATTTCGTGGTGCACATCTTTTAGAAAGCTAGAAAATTAAGAATGAAATAGAATGATTATAATTTGTGTTAATGTGCATCGATTGGAATGTTCTAGAAGTGTGATCTCTCTTCAACGTTAAATATATTTAAGAAATTGAAAAAAAAAAAAAAAAAAAAAGAAAGAGTTTGTTAAGCCTGGTCTAGTAGATATCAGATGTTAATATCAAAAGGTTAATGATGTTTATTTTCAAGGTAGTAGGAAGTTGGGTAATTTTATTTTTGTTTTTTTTCTTTATGCCTAGCTACATGTTTATATTTTTTCTGCCATGATAATGTACAATCTTCTAAAAAGCACATAATTTATAAAAATAATCTACTGGCACATTTACATTAAAAATAATTTCATTAATGGTCACAGTGATTTTCCCCATTTTACAGCTGAGGAACCAAGTCTGAGAAAGTTCTAGCAATGCGTCCAAAGTCACACAGCAAGTGGTACATGTGAGACCCCAGCCTGGGTCTGTCTGACGCAAAGACCTTCTCAAGACCTCAATGGAAGGAAGGTCCCCAGGCTCCTTTCCTGAGAAGTTAGGGACAGAGGGCTCCTCGCCAAGGAGCGGCACCACCATAACCCACAGCCCCTCCTCCCGGCCTGGACGGGAAGCATGGCACCGAGTGAGGCATCAGAGCTCTGCATGTGGTCACTGAGTCCACAGTTCCCACCTCAGCCTGCTGGGCCAGCTGTAATGCGTACCAGTCTATCCTGGGACACAGAAGAACCGAGGTCAGCAAGCAAATGTGGCCAGGTTGGGGCCAGAGACCAAATCAAAACCTTCCCTGCCTGCTTCTCATCAACTCCTTCACCTCCCCCCTCCCCATCCAGGGGCGTCCACTCTATGCTCTAGCCAATTAGAAGGCTTTGCACTTCTCCACGCAGGGTGTTTTGTGCTTCTGAGCATTATGCACATGAGGTTGGTTCCCTTTGCATGAAAAGTCCTTTCCCTCTCCAGCCACCTGACAAATTCCTATTCATTCTTTAAAAAGAAAGATCACAAACTAAAAACTCCCTGGCCACATGAAGGCAGCAGATGTGTTTTCTCAGACCAATGTGGCCTTATAAAAATAAAGACATTTGATATAAAAAATTTTTTGAGATTCCCAGTCTTTCCAGACGAAGCAGAGAACCTAGTAACATGCATCCCACATTCCCAAACAGCAACCACAGGCTGTGGCTGAGTAGTAGCTGTTTTCTTTTCATGGGGTACATGCTTCTCGGCCGGTGCCACCACCCAGCCTCCCCTGCTGGCCTCTGTAGGCATCTATCTAGGACTGCAATTCCTGCATTAGATGCTCCAGCACAGTGGTTCTCAAAGCGTGCTCCTTGGCCCAGCAGCATCAGCATTACCTGGAAACTTGTTAGAAATGCCAATTCTAGGGCCTCATCCTAGACCTACTAAATCAGAAACACCAGGGATGGGGCCCAGAAATCTGTGTACTACCAAGCCTTCTGGGAGATTCTGATGACCGCTCAAATGTGAGACTCTCTGCTCTAGCACTGTGGGATCTCACCCAAGCAGCCGGCCAGCCTTCTCTACCCCCCGCCTCCATCCTTCTATCCTCAGTTCCAGCAAAGTTCAGTCCTGTGCCAGCTCCTGACCACACTCATTACCCTTCTGTTGCATGCACTCCCCTGCCCTGTGGCCCCGGGCTGTTTACCTGTCTGTCTTCGTACCCACTGAGATCCTCCTGAGCAAGGGCTATTTTTGATCCCTCCCTCCCCAGCACCTAGCACAGAGCCAAGTCCCCAGGTAGGGACTCAGGGGCTTCTACAGCACTGAAGCAACTCACTTGGTGATCACTTATGTCCCCCTAATTCGTTGAAGCAAGAGTGACCGTGAGGCAGCCTCAGCCCTCCTCTGACATGACAAGGATGTCAAGCATCAAATGCTGGCAGCTCCAGGAGAAGCAATATTTCAGCAGAGATGAAGTAATTCCTATTCACAGCATCTGTTAATCACTCAAGATCCTTCTAGATGCGAGGGGCTATAGAATGAAAGGTGTTATTAATGAAACCGTACAGACTAGGAGGCAGTTCTGAATAGCAGCCCTCCTTCCTAACAATGCCTTCCCCTGCAAGTTAATCCCCTCCCATTATTTTAAATTCTTCAAGTGCTGGAGAAGTCATGTAGGTTGTTTTCCCGAATAGTCACTTCACTGACAAGCATTTTCTAATTGACAGAACATTCTGAAAAGACAGATTAAAGAGGGGGGAGAGAAATACTAAGATGGTGCAATTTCCCACACACAGCAGGAGGCTAAGTTGACTGAAATGTAAGATTTGGAAGAAAAGTTATTCATCAAACCCCTCAACCCTGCAGCCCCCTCCTGGAGAGAAGATTTCAGAGATGTTCCTCCATGGGGAGCTCTGATGTAAAGACGTGCCCAGAGGGGCCACAGGCCTCTCAAAAGCTCAAACCCAAGCCGAGAATCCAATGGCAATGATGAAAATTGTTAGTAATAGTTGAGCAGCTAATATGTGTCTGGAACTTTCCAATAGGCTGTATGCCAAGAGGGGTTATACTTATCATCCCTGAAAGGATAATGGATAATGGATTTATCCCCATTTTCTAAAAGAGGAGACTGAGGAACACACTCAACTTCACCACTTGTAAGTGGCAGAGCTGAGGTCAAATCCAAGTTTGCTTAACTCAGGAAGCTCTGCGTGTTCTTTCCTGTCATGAGGCCACCTCCACTCCTTTAAGGACACGTGCGTTGGCGTGACTGCAGAGTGGCAATGGGCTCAGATGGCAAACACCCTGAGCCACAGCCCAGACCCCACGGGGGCTGCCCTTAGGCACAAGCCCCCCATAGGTACAAGCAGGGCCTGGGGCTCTCTGTGAGCTGTCACCCCTGCCCAGGTGCCCCTGGTGCTGCAGAGGTAACCTATCAATCACCTTTCTTTTAATATTCACATGGAGCTGATGGATTTCCCCGATGGCCCTCAAACCATGCATGCTCTGAACAGCTAATGAGCCATGCAGGATGGCTCCACATCTAATGTCTTCGAATTTCCCAGAGTGAGATAACGCCACAGACGAGGGAGTATATACACTGAGCCGTCCCTAGCACTTGAGAAGGTGTTAATAAACCTTAGCAAATGCTGATTAGAGGCGCCCCGGCAGCACAGAGCCGCTGAGCTGCACACACGCTGGAGGGTTGGCCAGTTAAGCCTGGGGAGCTTCTCAATTTGGGAGTGATCCCAAGTCAGCAGCAGGAAGCATCTCCCATGCCTTAGAGCTGCCCGGCAGGTAGGGCTTGCCCTGTGGCGTCAAGCCTGAGTTCAGTGCCCAGGGACAGAGTGGGCAGGAAGTGCTTCATAGACCGCACCCCAAAAGGCTGGAGAAGTTGACACACATCCCTCCTGCCCCGGATAACCTTTAGGTATCAGGCATGTAGGAATGGAGTCAAAACTTTCTCCAACATACTTACCTTTGTAGCTGGTATAAAAACTCTTGAGATGAGAGGTTTCAAAATGGTCAAGGGGAATGTAGTAGGCGTTGCTGGTTCCCCCACCCAGATCCCTTCCACCAGCTGGTGCACCCAGTGGCTGTGCATGCGGACTCTGCCTCACCCAGAAATGCCTGGGAGGTCACCTCCCCCCTCTGCAGGTGGCCTTCAGCCAGCCAATAAATGACTGTGATGGGACACCCAAGTCCAGCCCTTTTGCCTCAAGTTGGTATAACCTCGTGGTACAATTCCCACTCCTTTTGGGATCAGGCTGAGGCCAGACGTCAGCTTTACCGAGCTTCCTCCCCTGCCCTATCCTGCTTCCTTCACACCCTGAAGGACCTCACCTGAGAGCTGCCCCGCGATACATCCCCCGTGCAATGCCAAGCTCTGCTTCCAAGGAACCAGACTTAAGCAGGAGGAAAGAAGATGGGTGAGAGCTACTAATGTTTGAGCACCGTTAAGTGCAGGGCACTATTAGACATTTCCACACTGTTTCACTAACTTTCCTCAGTAAACGTGTGAGGTACGGAATCACGGCACCATTCACAGGTAAGAAAACGGAGGCTCTGAATGGGAAGGTGACTTGGCCAAGGTCACACGAAGCCTAAATGGCAAAGGCAAGCTGTGACCCCGGACTGGTTGATGCTGAAAACAAAGCAAGTCTGTTTCCATGACACCATATTGCTTCCCCCTGTTTACCACATGTGGCGTCAGAAGGAGAGGGAACAGAGCTTAATAAAGATAGAGATCTGAAAAGATACATAAGGCTGAAAGCTCACAGACCAGCAGGAAGAAAGAAAACCTCCCCACACTGAGCTCAGGGGCTCACATCACCACTCTGTAAGCTCCTGTCACCCCCAGCAGGGCCTACACTATTGTTTGGCAAGAAACTAATCGCTTGCCACCTCTCTGCTTCCCAGGTGTAAAGCATATTCTACATTTTAATTTAGGATGTCTATTTCACTGGCCAATAGATTGAGACAAATGTTCCTTTGGGCTCCAGCCTACAGGAGCTCACAATTTCCACAGAGGTAAAGAAGGCTCCTGCCAGCGACAGTGCCTTCTGATACGGTCACACACACTCCAGCTAAATTAAAGCATGCTCTGTGATGAGCATCTCTGGAGAGGTAACCTGTTCAGATGGTGCCACCCCCAAGGATACTGTCATTCCTAAGAAGGCAGGGAGCCTAACTCCAAGCCAACAGTGCGATGCCACCCCTGTAAGGTATTAATTACTGTCCCAGTGATCACAGAGCTGCTAGGCAGCAGGAGTCAGGTGTTGAGGGAAGCCTCTTTCTCACCGTGTCACCTTTCTGCATCCACAGACCCCCTCCCTAGTGTCCAGCAAGTCCTGGTTCCCATGGCCACAGTCAGAAACTCCAATGTGGTCTGCAGCCGTTTTGCCTCTGGCTTGATTTGATCTAACAATTTCCTGAGGATGCCGTGGCGAGGGGGAGTGTATGTGCACAACTGGGGAAGTTTGGGTAGTGGAGGACCAGGGAAGGGGCAAAGGCTGGAGTGTGTACGTGTTTATGTACTTGTGGCTCCCAAATGAGAGCTACAGGCAGGAAGTGGCTCCACCCACGTGGCCAGGTTTGCAGCCATGCCTGCCGCTGTAGACACAGTCATGGCTGCCGAGTACACTCAGCCTAGATATGGGCAGAATTCTAAGTAGGCCCTAGCTTTTGGGGAGCAGGTACTGCTCCAGACCACAAAGCCTGGCCTTTGAGAGTGCTACAAGTGAGAGCACTTCCCTCCCTGACATCCTCAACAGCCAAAAGGTTTCATCAGTTGGACCAAACTCTCATTTCCCATTTTCAGTGGGAAAAATACCCAGGAAATTATGAAGCAAGCAAGCCCCGCAGCGTCTTCATTTCCTGTTGGCCAGAGCACTCCTCGACACCTCACCTGAGATCTGATGGAGCAATGAGGGCACTGGATGGATAAGAGGAGTGAACCACTTGCTCTGGAACATGGAGAAACAGGGACACCCAAGAGGAAACGCCTAAGTCGCTGTGGGGTTTGATATGATATCTGCTCTCAGCTTTGGAGCTAGAGGGACCCTCTTTCAGAAGGTTTGTGGAATGGAAATCCACAAGGAACACCAGATGCACCCCATGCTTATCTCCTCATTATTTCCCCTCAGAGTTCAGATAAGTTTGGGGATGCTCAATAATCCTCTCTTGGCTGGGCTAACCAGAGGAGTAACAGGCATCCAGGCTTGGAAGAAAGCACTGGGGTGGAGAGGGTGGGGGTGGTCAGTGCCAGCGTCTCCCGGAGCAGCAGAAAACAAACACGAACCCCTGGCGGGAGCAGAGCTGCACTTCATGGTCCACACGCCTTACCCGGCCCCACCTCCACCAGAGTCTCCCTCCAGACCCACATCTTTCATGAGGGAAGCTGTTCCTCCCAGCACAGCCCTTGGAGTCTCCTGTTCCAATTAGGGTCATTGTTTCAGACTCTGGTCTGGCCAGGCTCCCCATCCTACCTGCTCCCACAGTCCGCCAAAAACCCTCGCCAGGAGCCCTCACCCCCATCGGTGTCTGGACGGGAACAAGGTAAAGGAAATCCCAAAAGATGCTCAAGCTCCCTTTTCTCCACAGTGGACCTTGAGAAGTTTCCATCAGCCTTCTCAGAACCCCCAGAGCAGCAAGGAAGAAGGGCAACTCCGGTGACATGACCCCTTCCTGCCCCCATGCCTCTACCCACCCACTCATTTGTGCACTGAGTGATGGCTCATCAGACATTCATGGACTGTGCCAGGCCCTGAACGAGGCACTGATAATATAGAAATGAAGAGAATTGATCAGATTTTGTTCTTACCTTGGAAGAGCTCTCAGGTTAATAGAGGGGACCCCATAATGAAGGAAGTGTCTGGGAAGGGCTGAGAACCACCACATGCCCCTCCCTGTTCACCTAAAGCATCACCCAGGCATCAGCATCCCCAGGGACCAATTTCTGCCCCTTGCCCCTCCATTCTAAGCTGGGAGGTTGCAGGCGAAGTTGAAAACCCAAGGTGGCCTCTAGGTGTGTGGCCCTCAGTTTATCTACTTCACATATTGAGTCAACTTGTGTGAATGTCTGAGATCGCTTGGCCTGATTTTGACATGTGCACAAGAAGAACCGCTTAGGAATAAACTCAAGTGGAGTATCTTCCCCACAGGCCCATGCAGGCACAGCTGGCCCAGGCCCAGCCTGTCCTGAGCAAGATCCTCCCTGAGAGAGCAGAGCCACTGGCCCATTGTCCAGAAATGATAAGTGGAGTTCTAGTGTGGCTCAGAAGGCCTGCCTGGCATAAGTGCCCAGATTTCAAATGCAGTAGCTGGTGGCTCATGGACTCAGGGCCCTGCTCTCCCAGCCAGGCTGTGGCAACTCAGCAACTTACTGAGGCTCAGGTCCCTCGTGCATGAAACGGGGTCCACGATACTCTCTCAGGTGTTTGGTAACGGTGAGCAAGGTGCTCCAGAAATGGTAACTCAGACAACGGCCTTGAAAAGCAACGCTTTTCTTCAAATCCAAGTCATTTCCTTACTCTAGTTTACCCCGTTCCATTAAATTCGTATGTCTTGCTTTCGACTAAACAAAGACTGACACCATTCTTTTTACAGGTTATGACAAACATTTTCTGAGCACCTAGAATGTGCTGGGTTCTGAGCTACCTGTGTGCTTAGGGAGGTGGTGGGCAGGTGGGGCAAGGACCCTACCCTTGAGGAGTTCATAGTCTACTTGGAGAGACGGAGCTATTCCTAAATGATCCAGAATGTTAGTATAAGATGGTAGCTGGTGAAGAGGGGGAAGCCCAGATTTCCATGAGGGGAGCCTCCCCAGCCAGTGGGACAGGTGCTCAGGACGGCAACCTGGAGGAGACAGCACCTGAGTGAAGGGTGAAGGACATGAAGGAACAGTGAGGCAAGAGGGGGTGGAATGCAGAGGGCAGTGAGGAGGACAGGGCTACGGGTCATTTGGTGCTGCTGGCAGGGAAGGGAAGAGGAATGGGGGCAGCGGGAAGAGGAACGGTTGGCAGCTCTCTGTGGACCCCGCAGGGGCTAAAGGATCAGGACATGACTCTGGGACACTGGAGAACTGTGGAAGGGTTGTACGCAGGGAAGTGACAAGCTAAGTTTTCTATTTTAGACTTTCAAGTTTAAGACAGTGTCTGCAACAATCCATATCTCAGCCAACTTCCCTCCAAAAAATCTATGACAACTCAGACTAAGATGAAAACGGCAAACGAAGATTTATCACTAACCAAGGGCCCGATGCCAGGAGAACCTTCTGCAATGTGTAACATCTAAGTTGCTAAAAGAAGACTCACAGGCAAGACAATGCCTGGCCATGTTTCAGGCCAGTAGATTTTTTTTTCTCAGACAGTAACAGGTATTTCCTCATGGTATCCAGAGGAATCAATAGCCTCTCTCTCTCTCTCTCTCTCTCTCTATTTCTATTGAGTAAAGAAATGCATGTCTGTCCTTACAGGAAATATACATATGTTTTAAAAATAGCATAGGTCATTAAAGACCTATAGAAGTAAAACACTAATAGAAGTAAAATAAGATGTAGTCATTCCAAACTCCTAAGGGAAATAACCACCTATGGAAGCCCAAACCACATATCAAAATATAAAATCCGAAGAAACAGCAAGAAAACAAAAATATAAAATAAAATATAAGAAATAAGACCAATACATATCTTTTAGGATGACAAACAGATATCAGTTCTCAAGCTGAGTCAAGAAATAAAACCCAACCACATGAGGAGCCACACCTAACACAGAGCAGCTCAGATCTGACCAACACAGTGAGTTTCTTACCTTACTACTGTGTATTTGTGTTCATGTGTTTTCATCCTTCTATCCCATATTTTTTCATGGTCTCAGATGTCAGTCTACACCAAGAAGATATGTTCACTGCTTTGCTAGTAGAGGGGAGCAAGTGACCTACTTGCTTTCACTTCACCCACACTACTGCATCCTGCGAAATGTACAGATTCCTGTACAGCACACCTTGTATCTACGGAATGGAGGTGAGATGGAAAGAAAGGTTACACGATGAGCACATGTATGATTCTGCTTGGATGTGTACAGAGTCTCTATTTTGCTAATCATTTTATTCACAATTTATTTCACTTACTGAAATCTCTGGGGGTGTTAATGTCTCCTCCTAAACCCCTCAACAAGCAAAGATTTTTCCATTACTAGTAAGTTACAAATGGCAAATATGAATGGGCTGTTACTCTGTGTTTATTCCTTATGCTCCAGACTCACAAAGCCACACATCTGGATAAGCAGGGGAAATTCCACGAGTTAGCTGGATGTTTCCAAATACTATGGCTTTGGTATTGGGTAGACGAAAACATGGAATTTAAAAAAAAACTTCATCTCACCTCTGTCCCATCTGGAACTCGTGATCTGGGGCTACTTGAGACTCCCCCTCCATGAATCGTTCCCTGCTCCCTGCAGACAGAATCACATCCTCTATTTTCTGTCTCCATGTCTCCATCTGCACAGACCTCCATTAAAGCATGTACTGTGTGACTAGGATTGGTGATTTGTGTCGGTTAAGGATGAAGGAGTCTGTCCCCACCCTGATGTGGCCAGGGGCTGAGCTGTCTCCACCTATAGATTGGGAGCTCCTATGGCCCTCTGAGGATGTATACTGGGAGATAGATGTCAGGTTGGGAGGCTGGTGAATGAATGGATGGTAAGCAGACAAATCACGGATGGGAAGAAACCTCGGCTTCAGACCCCACACACCTCTGCATGGACATTAAGTTACAAGGACAATGGCCCACTTGGCCTGGCCTGCAAGGCAAGCCCCAGGAACTTCGGTTCCTAAGCTGACCAGGAAGGTCCCTCTGAGGCTGCCCAGGGGGCTTACAGGAGCCAAAATCCTGACCCACAGCAAGCCTGGTGGCTTTAATGCCCTAGGGTTCCCTAAGACACAGATTAAAGAGGAACCTGGCAGTGCCAGGGCAGGCACTCACCTCTCCCTTGGCAGGCCTGACCCTGAGCACCCACAGGCCATCTCCGAGGAAATGCAACAGGCCTTGATTTTCAACTTTGCAGCTAGGAAAGGGTTGCGATCACGCTGCTTATGTTTTCCAAAGACCAGGAGGCAGATGACTCCAAGGATATGCTTAGCAAAGCCCTGAAACGAATTTAATAGGTCACACGTGGATTCTTTCCTGCCTGGGCTTCTTGCCTCCTTCTAGTTTCCTGCTAAAATGCACAGCTGCTTCTTCACTGCAAAAAAACTGAAGTGTAAAATCTGTAAATCAGAAACGTCCTCTCGCGGACGGTCAGCAGCTGGCCGCCCTGGGCACAGTCGGGAGGTGGAGCGGGTGCTCCCTGCGGCTGCAGCAGCTTCTCCACGCACCCTCTCCTGGCTCTGCTTCCCTCTCCCTCCCTCCCTCTTCTCCTTATCCTGTAAATCAGGGACTCACTCTCTTTTCAAAAGTCTTTATGTTCCTTAAAGCGTTGTCTCTTGTCCTCCATCTCCCCTGAACAAGGAATAAGACACGGGATCGATGTGAGAGCAGGTGGCTCTGCAAACAACCGCATCCCTTCCCACTATTCACGGAGCCGCGGGCATGACTCAGGGACCCGGGCCAACTGGGCGATGGGAGCCGCGCACGCGCACAAGGGCTCGGGAGCTGCGCACGCACGAGGGCTCCGGAGCCGCGCATGCACACGAGGGCTCGGGAGCCACGCACGCACGAGGGCTCGGGGGCCGCGCACGCGCACGAGGGCTCCGGAGCCGCGCACGCACGCGAGGGCTCCGGAGCCGCGCACGCACACGAGGGCTCCGGAGCTACGCACGCACGAGGGCTCAGGAGCGGCAGACACACGCCTAACCTAGCCTTCTCCACAGAGCCCAAGTGCCCCACCCACCACCCCTGCTCCCAGGGCTTTGCAGCTAGATCCTCGGCACCATTAGCCTTCTCCCAGCCCCCCAGCATCGGTGGCAGTGAGGGGAGCCTGCAAGGCATTCCTCACTGATACACACATGCCTGGAAGCCTGCCTGGACCAGGCTCTGTGTCAGGAGCTGTACGGACTCAGGGCCACCTCCAGGGGGGCCCAACAGGCGACCGACCACTCCCAAGGCAGAGTTGCCCCCAGGGTACCACAGCCCCAGGAAACGGAGTGACAGACCAGCAGTTGTGGTTCCCTTCACATGGCACGAGGGACTTCTGCTTCGTACTCAGTGCGCCGTGCTCCCTCACCGGGTCACAGCACACGTTTCAGATAAGTGAATGGGGGGACATGGACCCCGTCACTTCCGGGAAACCCCATTATCAGCCTCAATGACTTGGACCCAATCACAGGGACTGACTGGCGCGCCTGGTGAATCACTCAGCAAATGGCCTGGATGGGGGCTGATTACCCTTTGAACACAGTTCTGAAAAGTAATTTCTAAGTCAGCCTCACTCTCTCTGAGGGAGGCTGAATGCTCCAGACGGCGGGTAGCAAGGGCCTCCTGCGATTGGCTGGGGCTCCGCACTATTGATGATTTAATCATCCGTTTTTCTCTGGGGCTTATTCCACGGCTCAGCCAAATCAAGGGCTCGGGACACTGGGCTGGAGGGAATAAAGGCAGTCATGAGACCAGGAAGTGAGGGAGAAAGAAGATGGGACAGAAATCAGGGTCCACTTTATGCACAGCTGTCTCTCAGGCCACATCTATTTCCTCAAAGGGGAAGGAGTGGGACAGCCCAGAGTCTGAATCCCAGCACCACCCCTGGGGGCCCGGCCTTGACCAAGCCTCTGTTCAATCTGTCTGAGCCTCTCTTTCCTCCTCTGTATATGGCAATATAGGGCACCACCATCACGGGTTGGTGTCAGGATCAGATGACTTAATGATGCAAAGTGCCCGGCACATATTGGGCCCTCCATAAACGGTCACCTCTCCCCTCAACTTAAAACTCATCGAGAAAATTAACTCCTGCTCTGTTTGAAGTGTGTGTTATTTCGTTTCTGTATATTTTGGCCAATCTCCCTGGAAGTGGGTGCTGGGGGCAGGAAGATGAGAAGCAAAGGAGTATGAAAGGACTGGCCAGTAAAAAGTAAACCCAAAAGGGAACAGTGTCCCAAGGTCCAAGTGAGGAAGTGTTCTGAGTACAAGGTAGTGATTGGCAGGGCCAGAGACTGTGAGAAGTGGGGTCAGATGAAGCCCAGGGAACGAGCTGGGCTTGGGCCCATGGAGGTCACTGGTGACCATATAGGAGCAGTGCTGGGATGGTGGGCATCACCTGATTGGAAAGTATCTGAGTCTGGGTCCCCAGAAGCAAACTCTTGAGACAAGGACTCAAATGCAAGGGGTTAGTTTGGGAGGCACAGAGGAAACCGGCAGGGAGTAGGAAGTGATACAGGGAAGGGAAGGCAGCCAATAATGGGGTTATCAGGAAGCTTCCACATAACGGCTGGAGCTTCCTCCTGCAGGGAACGCCTGAACACAGCGTGGGCCTTGGGATCATGCCACCTGTGGAACAGGGGACAGGGTATCTATACACCAACTCCCATCCATCTTCAGTGGAGGGCTGTTCCCAGGTGTGCTAATTCCCCGGCACTTCCTGCCTGCTATGAGTGAAAGCAGAGCATGGCCTTTGAGGTTCCAGAAAAAAACCCTGGGCACAGAGAGGCAGATGGAGGCAGATCCCACTGAAATAGGAGGGTCTGAGGAGTGTGGACCAATCACTGCCAGCGCCTGCCCCAGGGGGCTCTGCGAGAGAATGTGGGGAACATGAAGTGCAGATAGCAAGTACAGCTGATTATTTTGAAGAGTTTCTGCATAAAGGGGAGCAGAGAAATGAGGCGGGAGATGAATGGTGGGTGAAGAGAGGGTTATGCAAAGATGGGGAAAATTAAATTATAGAGTATTCGAGAACTAGTGAATATGATCTGTTTTAAAGGAGACATTAAACCTAAATGGGAAAAGAATCTGAAAAAGAATAGATACATATATGCAAAACTAAATCACTTTGCTGTACACCTGAAACTAACACAACACTGTAAATCAACTATACTCCAATAAAAAAATTTTTTTTAATTTTTTAAAATGCTTGTAAAACTGAATAAAGTATTGGGAACAAGAAAAAAAAAAGGAGACACTAAGGATGCAAGAGTTCCACTCTTGAGTAGGTGACAGGGAATGGTTTCCAGTTTCCAAGGAAAGGGGTCGCCTTTATCAGAACCCCACAGTGTTCACACACAGCATCAGGACAGAGGCCAGGGCTCCTGGGTACCAGTGATGGAGGCTGGTGGGCGCAGCCCTGGTCCACAGATCAGCTCTGTCCTCATCGCTCCTGTTTCCTCAGTGATTTAAAAAGCAAGGTCACGATGTTTATCACAGCTTTGCTGACAACTGCCAAAATGTGGAAGCAATCAAGATGTCTTTCAGTAGGTGAATGGATAAATAAGCTGTAGTACATCCAGACAATGGAATATTATTCAGCACTAAAGAGATATGAGCTATCAAACCACGAAAAGACATGGAGAAACATTAAATGCATATTATTAAGTGAAAGAAGCCAATCTGAAAAGGCTACATACCATATGATTCCAACTATATGACATCCTGGAAAAGGCGACACCAGGAAGACAATAGATCAGTGGCAGTCGGGGGTTAGGGGAGGAGACGGGGAATGAACAGACAGAGCAGAGAGGATGTTTAGGTGAGTGAGACTACTCTGTATGACACTATAATGATGGACACACATCATTATACAATTGTCCAAACCCATAATATGCAACACCAAGCATGAACCCCAATGTCACCTATGGACTTTAGTTAATAATAATGTACCAATAGTGGCTCATCAGTTGTAACAAATGTACCCCATTACTGCAGGATATTAATAGGGGAAGTTGGGAAGGAGAGTGAGGGGTATATGGAACACAATACTTTCTGCAGAACTTCTCTGTAAATCTAAATCTGCTCCGAAAAGTAAAGTCTATTAATTTTTTTAAAAGAAAAAGGAGTCAGCCAAAAGTAAGTATAGAAGAAAAACTTTTGGAAAATTGAAGAGAGGACACTTGTGAAATATTCTTCTACAGAGTGGGAGAATGAAGGGCCTAGGGGGAGTGGCAGGAAGGGTCTATCTGAGGTGGGCAGCCATGGGCAGCCAGATCACAGAGGCCAGCTTCAGCCTGGTCGTGCGTTTCCCTCCAACCACATCCAACTGCCCGGGTGCAGCTGCAGGTGCAGAAGGGAGAGGGAGTTGGATTTACCCAGCATGGGGTTGCAAGCATGCTTCTTGAATGTTCTCCTCTGCCCCCATTCTCATCTCTCACCTGGGCCGCTGTAAGAGCCTCTCACGAGTCCCCCTCTGGTGAGACTCCATCCTCAACATGACTGCCAGAGGCAGCTTCAAAGAAAACTCACCCAAGGAACTCACGCTCCCTCTTCACAACCTCTGCTGGTGCCCAGCTGCCTACAGGACAAACACCAGGCTCCTAACACGACACACAAGGAAGCCTTTAGCCACCCGGGCCCACCCTGGCTCTCCTGCCTCTTCTCCCTATCCTCCTCCACGGCCTCTGCTCCTGCCATGCAGGGTTTCCCAAGCCATGACTCTACCTTTGCACACACCGTCCCCTCTGCTCGCTGTCCTGCCCTCTTCCTTCACTTTTATCCTGGACACCCAGCTCACATGTCCCCTCCTGTGCGGTGCTTCCTCAGCACACTTAGGGAGAGTCAAGGAAGCAGTCTGAGCTCTCACGGTTCTGGAATCCTGTTTCCATTCCCGCCTTTATGCCTGTGCCATGGAAGGGCTTGTCTGTCTTTCCGCTCCACTAGATAGGAGCTTCTGGGGGATGGAAGGAGACACGTTATTCCTCTTGTCACCATCCCCACTCCCAGCACAAAGCCAGACACACGGCGGGGGCTCGGGAAAGTCTGTGCAATGCTGAGTGAATGGGTGAATGTGAATGGACAGAAATACCACCTGGCCCAGCTCCCACCTGAACGTAGAATGTAAGGCAGCATTTTCTTCTTCCCTTGGACGTGATACTCTCGAGCAGAATCATTTCTTAAGCATTACTTGCTGGGAGATAGATGTCATCTCTGAGAAGGGTACGTACAGGGCTGCGGTGGGGCTCGGCCCGGAGCCGCCCAGATGCAGGGGAGCTGCTGCTGTCTCCACCTTCCCAGGGCAGGCGTCATTCTGCTCCCATCTCTACCCGTGTGCTCTTGTGAGGCCGCGGTAAAGCGCACTGAAGGTTTGCACAGTGGGTGCTTCATTACTGCCAGCTAATTCCCTTCCTTGCTGTAATGGGACAATTCTTGTCAAGAAGTCTGCTCCTTAAATCTCATTTCAGAAGCAGACAGCCCCCCAGGGGATAAGGACAGCTACCACTTACACTGCTTTCTCAAGTGATAGTGAAAGGCCATTCCACCTTCAGCTCCAAGTCTCTTGGCCATTCTGAGAAATGAAGGGGCTGTCAGTAAATCACAAGGAATATAAGTTATGTCGTTAATCTTCATCACTGGGAAGAAGAATGATAAATCTGCCACCATTAGCTTCAGGAATCAGGTCACCTTGATCAACACTACCAATGACCTCCACTCAACACCTCACTCCCATGCAGACCAAATCCAACTCAGCTCACACTAAGCTGTGCTTCTGCTTTTCCAGCTATGAGTCTCTAAAACAGCACTGCTTTCTAGGATTGTGCCAGAACCCACGAGAAGCTCTCCCAGTGTCCTTGGGCCAGCAGCCCCAGGGGAGGGGATCAGGCTCTTCTCCTGAGTCTGGAGTCCCACTGTTAGACCCTGGAGGCCAGCCTGGGTCTAGGTATTGAGCATTCATTCCACAAAGATGTCCTGAGTGCCTCCTGTGGGTCAAAGGGCCAGACCCTGGCATGGATGGGGGTGGGATGAAGAGGGGGAAAGGGGAGAAGTACTGAATAGACAAGCACTGAATATTCACAGCATGTTCCTGCTAGTTGCTCACAGACCAGCTAGGGAGGAGTCATGCACACAGACAAGATAATCAAGGGAAGTACAGGGGGCTGAAGGAACACAGAGGCTAGGTGCCTTGCTAGGCTGGAAGCATCAGGGAAGACTTCCCGGAAGAGGTGATGACTGACTTGTGCCTTAAAAAATAAAAAGGCCTCACACCTACTACTAGGTTGGCTTCTATTGAAAAAAGAGGGACATCCCTGGCAGTCCAGTGGTTAACACTCTGTGCTCCCAATGCAGGGGGCATGGGTTCAATCCCTGGTTGGTGAACTAAGATCCCACATGCCACACGGTGCGGCCAAAAAAAAAAAAAGAAAATAACAAAAACAAAATAAATGTTGATGAGGACGTAGAGAAATTGGAACCCGTGTGCACTGCAGTGGGAATGTAAAATTATACAGTCATTGTGGAAGACAGTATGGCAGTTCCTCAAAAAGTTAAAAATAGAATTACCATATGATCCAGCAATTCCATTTCTGGGTATATGTCCAGAAGGATTTAAAGCAGGATCTCAAAGAGAACATATACCCACGTTCATAGCAGCATTACTCACAGAAGCCCAAAGGTGGAAGCAACCCAAATTCCCCTCACTGGATGAATGGATAAACAAAACGTGGTACATACAGTGGAATATTATTCAGCCTTAAAAATGAGGGAGGGCTTCCCTGGTGGCGCAGTGGTTGAGAGTCCGCCTGCCAATGCAGGGGACTTGGGTTCGTGCCCCGGTACGGGAGGATCCCACATGCCGCGGAGCGGCTGGGTCCGTGAGCCATGGCCGCTGAGCCTGCGCGTCCGGAGCCTGTGCTCCGCAACGGGAGAGGCCACAACAGTGAGAGGCCCGCATACCGCCAAAAAAAAAAAAAAAAGAGAGAGAAATTCTGACACTGGCTTCAATATGGATGAACCATGAAGACATTGTACCAAATAAAATCAGCCAGTTTCAAAAGACAAATACTGCATGACTCCACTTATATGAGGTACTTAAGTAGTCAAAATCATAGAGACAGAAAGTAGACCAGTGGTTTCCAGGGGCTGCAGGGAGTGTGGGATGGGGAATTTGTGTTTAATGGGTACAGAGTTCCAGTTTGGGAAGATTAAAAAGTCCTGGACGTGGATGGTGGTGATGGCTGCACAATAATGCGCTGAACTGGCACTGAACTGCACGTGAAGATGGTTTAAACAGTGACTTTTATTTTGTGTATATTTTACCACAATTAAAAAAAATAAATAAATAAAAATGAAGGGGAGTCTCCAGGGGAGAGCATTTCAGGAAGGAGTGCTGTGCTAAGCCTCTCTTGCTGCTTCTAAGGGCATCAGGGTTGGGAGGGTAGGAACACTGCAGGGACAGCTGGGGAGACAGCCAGGCTGCCAACGAGCCTCAAGGGTCCTCAGTTTGTCCTGCTGGGCTTTCAGGGCTCACCCAGCTCTGCAACGTGCTCTGATCCACCCACATCTGCCTGCCCGTGAGGTTCTGCCTTGTTCTGCGCATTCCACAGGCCCCACCATGCCAGCCCCCAAAAGACAGTGCACCCCCCAAGGATAAGAAGTTACAACGGGACCAGCAGACGCAGGCAGACAAGTGTGAAAAAACGGTGGAACCAAGAGTACAAGTAGAAACACCCCTAGAGCAGGGTCAGGAGAGGATGGCTGGTTGGGCCCATGAGAGCTACACTCTCCAGGAGTTAAAGGTAACCCCCTGCCTGCCCTGACCACCCAGCTTTTCTCTGTCACATCCCCTGCTCTGTTTATTCACTTATTTGTGTGCTGTCTGTCTCCTTCTAGTAGCATATAGTTCCAGGAGGGCCAGGGTCTTATCTGACATTTTTGGCCAGGTACCCAGAGTCAGCACTGGGCAAAAAGAGTCAAAATATTTGTAGAATAAATGAATGAATGGATATCATCTGCCAGGCACTTTTGCGCTCATCGTCTCATTTGATCAGGAAATGGCTTTGAGATAGGAATTACCATCCCCACTTTACAGATGAGGAAAGTAAGCCCATGGAGACTGAGTGCCAGGCACACAGTGAGACAGAGACAGGGCTGGGATTCAAAGCCACATCTGTCTGAGGGTCCTGCAGAGCCCTCAGGGGGACATAAGAAGCAAATGAAATAGTATGCATGTGTCTGTGTGTATGTGCTCACCAGGCACCAGCCCAGTGCCCCTAGGCCTGGACATGGCTCCACCCCACAGGCCTGAGAGCTCTTGGAGGAGAAGGCCCTTGTCTTTTTCATATGTTTGTAACCAGGACATTCCATAGGGCCTTCAACTGAGCTTCAGTAAAAGTCTGCTGAACTAACTGCAAATCCAAGAGCTGTCTCCATGTGAGCAATCGTTGTTTTAAGTTCCTGTGCTTTTTTGCATGTGTATGTCAGGGGGAACAGGGCACCTGAGCCTCCAGAGACTAGCTTAGTAATAGCTTAGGGGTAAACAATGAATGTACTGACATGGAGGGCGTGGGGCCTGGAACCAACACAAGCTCCTGACGCTCCACGCACTTCCTGTCTGGGCCTCCCCACCCTGCCTCCTATGTCACCTCTGTATTTGGAAGATGGAATGTATGTGTGTGAGTGGGTGTATGTGTCTGTGTGTGTCTGGGTGGGTGGAGTCTTCTGTGTGAGTCTGGGAGTGTCTGTGCGTGTGTGTGTGTGTGTGTGTGTGTGTATGTGTCTGTCTGTCTGTCTGTGTGTTTCCTGCTTCCCCCTCCAGACTGTAAATTCCTGACAAGAGAGAGACCAGGTCCCCTCCTTCTCTTTTTCTCATTGGCCACTTTCTGAGTGTCCGGTAAGCGCAATTTGTTAATTAACTAATTTGTCAATTAACAGCAGGTGAGCTCAGGGCTCACCCTTCCCCTGGATCCCTGTCCACAGGGCCTCCCAGCATCACAGTGATGAGGGCCCAGCCAGCCCAGACAGCACAAGGCAGATAGCCCCCACTCCTCCACCGCTCATCCTCCCACCCCATCTGCCTCAGCTCCCTCCACCCGCCTGGACCACTGACACCCTGCCCTGAAAAGGCAGCCCAAGTTTTCAAGGGTCCGCTCAGGCCTGCAGCACAGCCGCCAGCTCCCATTCAGGCCCCTGCAGAGGCTGGTTCTCCCTACCCCCTTTGCCCTCCATCGGCTCATGCAGGGCACGTTGTGTGATCAGTGCAGAAGGAGGAACTGTCTGCAGAGCCCCCAACAGTGGCTGCCTGTGTCCTCACCAACAACCGCGGACTGTTCCAGCCCCACAAACGCTTCCGTGGCTTTGTCTCCATTAAAGGCACAATCTTGCTCAACCAATTAATGAAGCACCTTCTCTCCTGCAATTCTAAAATTTCCCCAGAGCCAAATGTAAAGTGTATACAATTGCACAGCCCATGGTTTGATAAAGGAAGGCTTACATCTTTAATAATTCTCAATGAAAGAACATCCTGGGAAAGAATTAATTAAAAGACAATAATGAGATAAAAGGCAAACAAAAGGGAAAAAAGAGAGAGAGAGATCACAACTGTTGATTCAGAACTAAATAAATATCCTCCACTTGAGATCCTTAAATACTTTTCTTAGAGTCCAGATATACTTGTTTAGCATGCAAATGAATTCTAGCGTTAAACATGCCAGAAAAATGAGCAACTGTGCTTTAACTAACTTTGTATCTCCCTGCTTAAAGAACAGCAGACATGTCCTGGGGAGCACTGGAAGTCTAGCTCTGAAGCAGTGACTCTGGTTCTCCAGCACAGATTTGGGGTCGCTGGAAAGGAGCTCAACGAAAAGGGGATTGTTGAGGGCAGCCACAGTCTAGACTTCAGCTCCTGGGGAAATGGAATTGACAGACTCTCCCTTATTCCTCCTCCTAAGTAAAATTAAAATCCCCAAACATTATACACAAAACAAACATAAGAAGAATCTGAACAATGAAGAGAAGGCAGACCAGCGAGGGACCTCAGAACCCAAGGAATGTGATGATAATGTGATCCCTGGGTTTTCTTTCTGTCTCATATATTCCAGTTTTGGAGTTGAATAGTTGGCAACCCAGAAACACCAACAGGCACAGGCCAAAAAAAACCACACAAAGCCTGCTCTCTCTAGCCAAAGGTCCAGGAAAGGGGCAGTTTAAAAAGACAGAGAACTTCTGGACAGTAGGCACTCTATTCCAGCCGAACACCGCAGAAAAAAGTGTGTTCCCAACCACACTCTGACCAGCAAAAGCACAGCGGAGACCCTAGAGGTCCACCTTCACCAGGCTGTAACAAGGCTCCCTTTCCCCTACCTGGGTGATGTCACAGGAAGCTCAGTGGGGAGTCAGGGCTTTCACCACCACAGAGATAAAGAGGTTTCCCCTGTGGGTTTACTGCAGGTGAGGAATAGTAATGGGGCTGTCCTATTTCTCCCAGCCAGAGAGGGATCAGTGAGGCCTTAGTGGGGAGCCTAAACTCCCACATCTGCCCAGCGATAACATGCAAGCTCACCTCCAGTGTCAACAGAGGCCAAGAGGAGAATGAGGACTTTACTCTCACTTGGCAGTAATGAGAAAGCAAGCTTTTCCCTAGAGTAGAGTCAGAAGAAACCAGCGAAAGCAGAAGGTTGACCTAAGACCCAGAGCCTCATAGTATAATAGCCAAAAATGTCCAGGATTCAAGTGAAAAATCACTGTTCTTACTAAGATCCAGGAAGAACTCAAACGGAATGAAAAAATACAAGCAATAGATCCAACACTGAGATCATGAAAATAATGAGCACAATCTAGCAAAGATTTAAAGCAGCCATCATTAAAAAAAAATGCTTCAATGGAAAATTGCAAATATACTTGAAACAAAGGAAAAAAATAGAAAGTCTCAGCAAAGACATATAAGATATCACAAAGAACCAAATAGAATTTGAGAACTGAAAAATGCAATAACTGAAAATAAAGCTCAGTGAAGGGTTCAACAGCAGAATGGAGGGAACAAAGGGAAGAGTCAGTGAACTGAAAGGTAGAACAATAGAAATTACCCAATCTAAACAACAGAGAGAAAATGGACTGGAAAAAAATTAAAAGGAACAGAGCATCAGGGACTTGTGAGACTATTAAAAATATATCTAGGGCTTCCCTGGTGGCGCAGTGGTTGAGAGTCCGCCTGCCGACGAAGGGGACATGGGTTCGTGCCCCAGTACAGGATGATCCCACATTCCACGGAGCGGCTGGGCCCGTGAGCCATGGCCGCTGAGCCCACGCGTCTGGAGCCTGTGCTCCGCAACGGGAGAGGCCACAACAGTGAGAGGCCCGCATACCGAAAAAAAAAATATATATATATATATATATATATATATCTATATATATATCTAACATTTGTGTTATCGCAGTCCTAGAAGGAGAGGAGAAAGAGGGTGGGGCTGAAAAAGTACTTGAAGAATTAATGGCTGAAAACTTTTCAAATTGGGCAAAAGACATAAATCTACAGATTTAAGAAGCTGAGTGAACCCCAAACAGGAAAAGCCCAAATAAATCCATATCAAGATACATCTTAGTCAAACTTCTAAAAACAAAAGACAAAGAAAAAATTATTTAAGGCAGAAAGAGATAAACAGCACCCTACTACAGTTGAGACTCAATTTTCATGAGAGTAGATGTCTCATCAGAACCGTGGAGGCCATAAGGAAGTGTCACAAAATATTTCAAGTGCTGGAAGAAAAGACCTGTCACCCAGAACCCTATGCCAGTAAAAATATCTTTCAGGAATTATGGGAATATAAAGATATTCCCACATAAAGAATCTCTAAGAGAATTTGTTGCCAGCAGACCTACTCTAAGAGTGGCTAAAGGAAGTTCTCTGAACAGAAAGAAAATGATAAAAGAAGGTACATTAGAATATCATAAAGGAGGAGAAAATACAGTAAGCAAAAATATGGGCAAACATAATACACTTTCTTCTACTAAGCATTATAAATTATGTTGAACCTTGAAAAAAAATTACAAGACTGCCTGATGTGTTTCTAAATGTATGTAAACATGTAAGGTAAGATAATTATAAATTATATTACATAAGTGGGGAAACAATTTTTTAAAAAAGAGAGGTAGGGTCTCAACACTTCATGTGAACAGGTAAAATGTCAACACCAGTATATTGAGACAAGATTTTGTGTGTGTGGAGAAAGAGAGAGAATCATACTTATAGCAATCACTTCAAAAGCTAGGCAAAGAGATACACTTAAAACCTCTACAGATTAATCAAAATGGAATTCTAAAAAATGCTCAAGTAATGAAGTGGAAGGGAGAAAAAAGGAAATAGAGAAACAAACAGAAAAAAAAATAAATTAAATGGCAGACTTAAGCTTTAATATATCAATAATGACATTAAATGTAAATGGCCTAAATATGACAACTGAAAGAGAAAGATTGGCAGAGTGGATTAAAAACCATGTGCCCCTATATGCTGTCTACAAAAACAAACTCAGTTTTGTTGTAGGAACATTGTTTCAATATAACAATACAGAGGTTGATAGGGAAAGAATGGAAAAAGCTATATTATGACAGCATTAATCAAAAGAAAGCAAGAGTGACAATATTAATATCAGATAAAGTAGACTTCAGAGTAAAGAAAGTCAACAGAGACAGAAGGGACATTACATAATGATAAAAGAGTCAATCCACCAAGAAGACATAGCAATTCTTGATGTTTATGCACCAAACAACAGAGCTGCAAAATATGTAAAGAAAAACTGATAGAACTGAAAAGATTAATATTCAAATCCACAGTTATAGTTGGAGACTTCAGTGCATATCTCTCAACAACTGATAGAATGATTAGGTAGAAAATCAGCAAGAATACAGAAATACTTAACAGTACAATCAACCAACAGAATCTGATACATATCTGTAAAACACTCCACTCAACAACAGGAGAATACACATTCTTTTCAAGTGCCCAAAGCACACATACCAAGATAGACCATATCTTGGGCCATAAAACAAATGTCAACAAATTTTTAAAAATTGAAATATTACAGAGTGCATTCTCTGACCACAATAGAATCAAACTAGAAATTAATAACAGTAAAATCTCTAAACATTTGGAAACCAAACAACATACTACAAAGTAGTCCGTAGGTCAAAAAGGAAGTTGCCAAAAAATACACTTAACTGAATGAAAATGAAAATACAACATACTTTAGCTGGGACACAGCTAAAGTAATAATGAGAAGAAATTTTATAAAGCTAAAAGCACGTAGTAGAAAAGAGGAAAAGCCTCAAATCAATAAACTAAGCTCCCACCTCAAGAATCTAGAAAAAGAAGAGCAAAATAAACCCAAAAGAAGCAGGAGGAAGAAAATATTAAAGATAAAACCCAAAGTCAATGAGATTGAAAACAGAAAAAATTCAAAAAGATAAATAAAAAAGTTTGCTCTTTGAAAAGATCAATAAAATGGACAAAACTCTAGTGAGACCAACAAAGAAAGAAAAGAAAAGACACAATTACCAATACCAGTAATGAAACTGGGATATCACTAAGATCTGCAGACAACAAAAGGATAATAAGGGAATATTGTGAACAACTCTACACATCTAAAGTTGACAACTTAGATGAAATGGATCAATTCCTCAAAAAACACAAACCACACAACTTATCCATTATGAAATAGATAATCTGAATAGCCCTATCACTATTAAGGAAATTGAATTCATAATTTTAAAACTCCCCAAAAATAAATCTCCAGACCCAGATGGTTTCACTGAAGAATTCTATCAATTGTTTAAAAATGAATTAACACTAATTTTATACAATCTCTTCCAAAAAATAGAACAGGAGGAAATACTTGTCTCGATTACTTTTATGAAGCGATCATTACTTGACACCAAACCAGACAAAGACTGTAAAAAAGAAGAAAACATTAGATTAATATCACTGCTGCATATAGATGCATAAATCCTTACCAAAATGCTAGCAGATGGATTCCAGTAATATATAAAAAGGATTATACAACATGACAAAGTAGGGCTTATTCCAGGGATGCAAGAATGTTTCAATATTTGAAAATCAATCAATTTAATAACCTACCATATTAACAGACTGAAGAAGAAAAAGCACCTGATCATATCCATCAATGCAGAAAAAGTATTTTAAAACTTTCCATGTCCACTCATGACAAAAACTATCCGGAAAAGGAATAGAGGGGACTTCCTCACTTGGCAAAGGACATCTACCAAAAAACCTACTGCTAACGTCACACTTAATGGCAAAATAAAACTGAATGCTTTCCTCTTTCATTTGTTCCTCATTTGGTAGGGAACAAAGTTAGAATATCTGTTCTTACCACTCTCATGCAACATAGTACTGGAAATTTCAGCCAGTGCAATAAAGCAAAGAATGGAAATAAAAGGTCTAAAGACAGAAGAGGAAGAAAGCTGCTCCCATTTGCAGATGACCTCATTGTTAAGAAAATCACAAGGAATCTAGAAAAAAACGGTTAGAAATAATAAATGAGTTCAGCAAGGCCACACAGTATAAGATATACATACAAAAATCAATTCTATTTTTATAGACTAGCAATGAACATATGGTCACTGAAACTGAAATAAAATACTATTTATTATTGCCAAAAAATGAAATATCTAAGTGTAAATCTATAAAAAAGAATGAAAGAAAGAAAAACATGTATATGACTTACACATAGAAAACTACGCTGTTGAAAGAAATTAAAGGAAAGACATCTAAATAAATGGAGAGACATAGCACATTTATAGACTGGGAGACTCAACACAGTAAAGATATCAATTGTAACCAAATTGATGTACAGGTTTAAATAATTCCTGTCAAAACCCCAGCAAGATTTTCTCTAGATATAGAAAAGATTAATCTAAAATTTATTTGGAAAGGCAAAAGAAGTAGAATAGCTAAAACAATTGTGAAGCGCGTGAAAAACAGAGTGGGAAGAATTGGTCTACTCAATTTCAAGACATTATATAGCTACAGAAATCAAGACTGTGATATTGGTAGAGAGAGAAACACACAGATCAATGGAACAGGATAGAAAACCCAGAAATAGACCCACACAAATACACCAAATGGATCTTTAGCGAAGGTGCAAAGTAATTTAATGGAGGAAGAACAGTCTTTTTAACAAATAGTGCTAGAGCAATTGGACATCCACTGGCCAAACAAATAATAAATAAATAAATAACCTCAAACTAATGCCCACACTTAATACAACAATTAACTCCAAACAGATAACAGACTTAAACGTAAAACCTGAAACTATAAAACTTGTAGAAAAAAAATAGGAGAAAGTCTTCAGGATATAGATGTGGGAAAAGAGTTCTTAGACTTGACACCAAAAGCATGATCCATAAAATTAAAAATTGATAAATTGGACTTCATCAAAATAAAATACTTTCTTTCTGCAAAAGATCCAGGGATGTTTCTTTCAAGCAACAAAAGGATAAAAAGACATACTACAGACTGGGAGAAAATATTTGCCAACCACATATCTGTCAAAGGCCCACTACCTAGAATATGTAGAACTCACAAAACTCAACAGTAAAAAAAAAAAAAATCCCATTAGAAAATGAGCAAAAGACATAAAGAGACATTTCACTGAAGAGGGTATACAGATGGCAAACAAGTAGATGAAAAGATGTTTAACATCTAGTCACAGGGAGACACAAGTTAAAACCACAGTGATCTATTACCACACACCTATTGGAACAGCTAAAATAAAAAATAGTAAAAAAAAAAAATTAGTAACAACATCAAATATGCATGAAGACAAGTAGAAATTAGGTCATTCATGCATCACTGGTGGGAATATAAAATGGTACAGCCACTCTGGAAAACAGTTTCTTCAAAATAAAACAAAACAAAACATGCAACTACTATATGACCCAGAAATTGCACTCCTGAATATTTATCCCAGAGAAGTAAAAGCATGCTCACACAGAAACCTACACATGAATGTTTTTAGAAGCATGATTCCTAATAGCCAAAGACTGGGGGGAAACGTGTGTCTTTAATAGTCCAAGCTAACTCTTCTCCACCACCACTATTTTTCCTAAATTATTTTTTTTAATTTTTACCTTTTGACCCCCTTCACTCATTTCTCCCACCCCACACCCCCGCCTCTGGCAACTACCAATCTGTTCTCTGTATCTATAAGCTTGTGGTTTTGGTTGTTTCATTTTGTTTTGTTGTGTGTGTGTATTTTAGATTCTACATATAAGAGAGGTCATACAGTATTTGTCTTTCTCTGACTTATTTCACTTAGCATAATACCCTCGAGGTCCATCCATATTGTCACAGATGGCAAGATTTCATTCTTTTAATGGTTGAATATTATCACATTGTGTGTGTGTGTGTGTGTGTGTGTGTATGTATACCACAATTGCTTAATCCATTAATCCACTGATGGACACTTCAGGTGTTTCCATTTCTTAGCTCTCGTAAATAATGTTGCAATGAACATGTGGGTGCATATATCTTTTAGAATTAGTGTTTTTGTTTTCTTTGGATAAATACTCAAAAGTGGAATTGCTGGATCATATGGTAACTGTTTTTAATTTTTTTAGAAACCTCCATACTGTTTTCCATAGTGACTGCACCAATTTACATTCCAACAGTTCACAAGGGTTCCCTTTTCTCCACATACTCACCAACACTTGTTATTTTTTGTCTTTTTGATGACAGCCATTCTAACAGGTGTGTGGTGGTATCTAATTGCATTTTCCTGATGATTAATAATGTTGAGCATCTTTTCATGCACACCATCTGTATGTCTTCTTTAGAAAAATGTCTATTCAGAACTTCTGCCCATTTTTTAATTGGATTGTTTCCTCTTTTTACCGTTGAGTTGTATTAGTTCTTTATATTTTCTGGATATTAGTCCCGTATCAGATATAGGTTTTGCAAATACTTTCAATAGGTTGCCTTTTCATTTTGTTGATGGTTTCCTTGGCTGTGCAGAAGCTTTTCATTTGATGTTCTCCCACTTGTTTATTTTTGCTTTTGTTGCTTTTACTTTTGCTGTCAGATTCAAAACATCATTGCCACGGCTTATGTCAAGCAACATTCTCACCAGCAATGTATTAAAAACAGATGTCTTTCAATGAGCAACTAATTAAACAAACTGTGATATATTATGTCATGGAATCCTGCTCAACAACAAAAGGAATGAACTATGAATACATGCTACAACCTGGATGAATCTTCAGAGGATCACATTAAATGAAAAAAGTTAATTTCATAGGCTACATGTTGTATAATTCCATTTATATAATATTCTTGAAATGACAAATTACAGAAATGGAGAACAGATTACTGGTTGCTAGGGGTTCCAGAGGGGTGAGGTATGAGAGAGTTGGACGTAGATATAAAAGGCAACATGAGGAATCTTTGTGGTGACAGAAATGTCCTGTATCTGGACTGTATTGACGTTAATATCCTGGTTGTGATATTGTATTATAATTTTGCAAGATTTTACCATTGGGGGAAGCTGGATAAAGTTACATTGGGTCTCTGAATTATTCATTACATCTGCAAGTAATGTAAATCTCTACTTATCTCAAAATAAAAAGTTTAATTTAAGAAAAGCTGAGGGCAGAGAAAAGTCCAGCATTCTGGATGCCAACCAGCATCTCCAAAGGTCACTTGCATGAGTTCCAGAAACTGCAAACACAAGCAGCCCAGTTCCTGAGCCTGAGTAGCTCATGGCACTGGAGGAAGAGAGAACAGGAGCAGGATTATCCTCCCAGAAGACCACTTCTGTGAGGCACCCGGATGGCAACAGCGATGCCCCATGGCATCCCATTATGGCCACTGTCCTTTGCTGTCCATCACAGCACCCTGCCTTGAGAGGCTGGGACCATGAAAGGGAGATGATGGCAGAACCACCCAGTTCCAATAGCACAGCTCTGGATCATGAAAACACTGGCTGGATAATGACAGTGAAGCTGGGTCACTCTGGAAGGTACCTTCTAGGCCAGCCATAGACTCTGAACATGCCAAGTTGAAAGGGTGCCAAGCAAGTCTCTTGTCCAGGGTACATTCCCTAGGTTTACAAGATATTTTGGGGGAAAGTATTCAGTGGTCAGATTAGTTTGGGAACCATTGCATTTTGCATGCCCTTCTTGACAATTCGTAGTGCACACTAGCATGCTGAAGGCACTGAAAAGTCCTACCATAAACAATCTGCCAACATTTCATAGTTTGATTGGCCAGAGGAATCTATTGTCATGCAACTTCCTTTTTGATTACAAAAAGCATGCTTTGAAAAATGATGATCTACTCATAACTTCCACTAGATTCAAGAGACCCAAAGAATGGTTGCTGGCCTCTCCTTGGACACATGTGGCAGAGAGGAGCTCACCACCTCACTAAGCAGTCCCTTCTACCAGGGGACAATACAAGTGGCCATGGTTCAAAGAGCAAAGGCTCTAGAGAAATGCAATCATGTACCTGAATTTGCCTATGGGGCCTTGGGCAAATTGTATAAATGCTTTATTTCCCCATCTGTAAACTGGAGCTAATAATGTCTGCTTCACACAGTGGCTATGAGGATTACTTAATTACAACAATAACGATAATGTCAACCTTTGTTGATCACTTACTATGGGCCAAGTACTGCACTCAGTGGTCTCCACCACCCTAAAGCAGACATCTCCATCATAAGAGGATGAAGCAGACGCTCAGAGATGGTGATGAGCTCCCCAGCATTACCATCAGCACTGGTAGGTGGTTTTACTGGAATCTAAACCCAGACCCATCCAATACCAATGTCTGCTCTCTTAAACAGGGCAAATGCAAAGCACCCATCACACAGTGGATTCTCAGCAAACATTCTGTCCCTTCTAACTTACTAAAGCCCTTTTAAGAACGCAGTGCCTGGATTTAAGCTTTGTGCCTGGGTGTCCCCTGGTCACCCCAATGACACCAGGACTCTCACTGGTTAATGGTGCCTCAACCCCACTAAGCCTCTGTGCAGCCTCCCATGGCCACCACCAGGAAGCCTGGGCTGCCTGACCCACACCAGCCTTTGTCCCATGATGTGGAGCTCACAAAAGCAGTTGTCCTGATGCTCCAGAAATCAAAGGGCCAGTTTGAGACTATAAAAAACAGTGCCAGGGCTTCACTGGTGGCGCAGTGGTTGAGAGTCCACCTGCCGATGCAGGGGACATGGGTTCGTGCCCCAGTCCGGGAAGATCCCACGTGCTGTGGAGCGGCTGGGCCCGTGAGCCATGGCCGCTGAGCCTGCGCGTCCAGAGCCTGTGCAGTGGGAGAGGCCACAACAGTGAGAGGCCCGAGTACTGCAAAAAAAAAATAGTGCCAAATGAACAGTCTGGTAGATCTTTCTTTGTGGAAGTACGGCTTAATCAGTTCAGGCTGCTATAACAAAATCACATAGACTGGGTGCCTTAAACAACAAACATTTATTTCTCTTTATTAGTTCTGGAGGCTAGGAAGTGCAAGATCAAGGTGCCAGCAGATTCAGTTGCTGATGAGGGCTCTCTTCCCGGTTTGTAGAGGGCTTCCTTCTTGCTATACCCTCACATGGCAAAAGAGGGAGCTCTGATCTCTTCCTCTTCTTCTAAGAACACGAATCCCATCAAGGGGCTCCACCCTCATGACCTCATCTCAACCTAATTATCTCCCCACCTCCAAATACCACAACATTAGGGTTAAGACTTCAACACATGATGGGGTGCGGGTGACAGATACAAACATTCAGTCCATAGCAGAGTGTTTCTGAAGGGAGCATTCTCAGGAGTGAAGTCAACAGGGATGAGAATTTTGTATTATAATAGACATTGCTAAATATTTTTTACCAATTTACCCTCTTGCCAACAGTTTGTGAAAGGGAACATTGGCCTACAACTACTTTATAGAAATAGAAAAATGTCCAAGATATATTGCTAATTTAAAAAAAAACAAGCAGGGCTTCCCTGGTGGCGCAGTGGTTGAGAGTCCACCTGCCGATGGTGGACTGCATTTACACAAGTAAATGCATACTATGACCCAGCCTTAAAAAAAAAAAGAACACACCATAATTACATGACAATATATATGTGGAGAAAGATGGGCAGATACACACTGAATCCTTAATGGTGATTATCTTTGAAGGGTGGGAAACAAGCCTTGTTCACTTTTAATCATGTAGGGATTGATCATGGTTGAAGTTGATACAACTGTCTCTTAAGTTTGTAAGCAGAAGAAAAATATTCAAGGCACTTTTCAAGAACAAGAGAAAGTGATAAGAAGCTAAATGTGAAACTAAACAAACAAAAAATTCCAGATCTGAAGAAAATGCAATCGAGCAGCAATTTTCCAGCATGGCTTATCATCAGAAACCATCTCTTTCTTTTCAACAAAATGAATTTAGATGAAAATATTACATGCGAGAGCAGTTTCTTGACCCAACTTTGCTGACCTTGGCACCTCTATTCCGGCAGCATCCAGGTCTCCACTCACACCCCCATGTCAATGTAGTTACTAGACTACTGTCCCCATATGAAAGAAGTGCATGCTTACTATTAAAACTATGATTTTTAAAGCACCCATATTCATTCCACCCTCAAACAATCATAGTTACCGTTTCTGTTTAACTTCCTTCCAGATTTAGTTCTATGCAAAGATCCCTAGGACCTCTTACATAGTTATAACATGACGATGTGTACAATCTTGTGGCTTGCTTTTCCCCTCATAGCTTGTGTGTTCATCTCATGCAAGTGGGCAAACATTCATGGAACGATACTCGATCACTTGGCTACTCCATGGTCTCCTTAACCACTCTCCTAACGTTGGCTCTTTAGATTGTCACAATTTTTTGTTCAGCTGTTTCGAACTACATTGTGCAGAAAGCTTTCTGTGTAATTAGGATAATCCCTTAGGAGAGATGCCTAGAAATGGAATTACCAAGTAAAGGGTTTAAACATGTTTATGGTTCCAGATACTCATTACTAAATTATCTTCCAGAAAGTCTTCACCAGTATACAGCAGAAAAGGCAAGCGTTCATTTTACCAAAGTCTCACCAGCACTGGGTATTCTTTAATTGAGTGGCATCCTGTCTTAATTTGCTTTGCTTTGATTACAGCTGAGGTTTTAGTGATTTTCCATATGTTTGTTAACAAGAGGCATTTCCTCTTGTGATTTGTTTGATCATGTTCTTTGCACATTTATCCACTGAGAATGATCAGTATCATATTTAAGTTTCCCTAAGCCCTCTCTGTCACCCTTCTGCTATGACTCCCCTATTTGTTGACTGCCTTTGGTGTCCACTTGAAACAACACTAGTGATGAAATTTTAGATCTAGAGAACACTCATCACAAGCAAGCTCTGGTTTGATTTTCACAACAGTCCTATTTGTAGGACAGATAGGATTTGCAATCCCCATCTTACAGAGCAGAAAGCAGAGATCCAATGTGATTAGATTTCCAGGGCTACATGACCACTAAATAGCAGGGCTGGGACCAGAATGTGTCCTTCAATTTCAGGAGGCAAGATAGTGCAAAGGTTATGAGTCCAGGTATGTAAACCAGCTCTACCCTGACCATCTGTACCGCCTTGAATGGGCAGACCTCTCCAAGCCCCAGGAATGATAGCAGCGATTTCCTCCAGGGGCAGGTGAGGGGGCAGATGAGATGACAGATGTGCAAAGCTGAGCACAGTGCCTGGCTCACTGTAACTGCTCCATAAACCATTAATGCCATAAACACTGGCTGATGCCTTTGGGGCCACTCTCCTGGGCCCTGGGAATGCACCATGGGAATGCAGAAGTTCAGAGTCTGGCAGGGAAAATAGACAGACTGCCAATCCACATGGAAGGCCTCACAGACGCGTGTACAAGGTACTGAGTGGGCATGACCCAGACTCCTTGTCCCCTCACCAAGCCAGAATCCATCACTCAAGGTCAAATTCAACATTCTCATCTTTCTCGTTTGGGCAGTCTGGCTCTTTCAGCTCAGTGTCATCCACGAGGGGTCATCCGACCAAACAGAATGACTCACATAAATCTTCCCACCTCCGGGCTTCCCTGGTGGCGCAGTGGTTGAGAGTCCACCTGCCGATGCAGGGGACACGGGGTTCGTGCTCCGGTCCGGGAAGATCCCACATGCCGCAGAGCGGCTGGGCCCGTGAGCCATGGCCGCTGAGCCTGCGCGTCCAGAGCCTGTGCTCCGCAATGGGAGAGGCCAAAACAGTGAGAGGCCCGCGTACCACAAAAAAAAAAAAAAAAAAAAAAAAATTTTCCCACCTCCCATCCATCAAGCCCTCCCTCCATGTCTCTGCCCTCGGCAGGAGGAGCCTACGTATTTTCTGAACATGTGCTTCTGTGATCTCTGCCCAGAGGCCCAGCCACCCATCCTCAGGGTCTGACCACTTCAGAGTCTGCAGAGGGCTGCCCTTCTGGGGTCTCAACAAACAGGGGCCACTAGTGGCTGGAGGTAGCACAGAACAGCCACTGGTGTCCCCGAGGCCCCACGCTGTGCCCGACTCCCGGGTTGCTGAGAGGGGTGCTTGGGACCCACCTTCAGCACCCTCATGGGACTGAGCTCTAATCTGGTCAGTTATTCTGACTCCACAGGGACTCTGGTGCAAGGAAAGACGCCAGAGCGTGGAAATTGGCGTGAAGGGAGGTGCAGAAGCAGTGCCGCACTGAGGAAACCACATGAGCTCTCAGTTAAAGAGATCCTGGTTCACCAGATGACTTTGGGCAAGTGACAGTCTCTCCCTGCTTCAACGCCTTATCTCTGAAGTCAGAATTCAAACAGATCTTGCTTCAAAGGTCAATCATGCAAATTATTGCAGTCATGTATATAACTGAGTCCCGGACTCTCCCAACAGCATTCAGGCATTCAGCATTCAGAGTGATAAGAGTCGCCAATTACTGAGCACTTCCTGTGTGCAGTACTGTACTCCAAGCATGTCTCCTAAGTTCATCTCACTACATTCTTAGCATAACCTCATTCAATCATTGAGGCAAATATGTACTGGGCATTTTTCTAGGTGCTGGAGATACAGTAGTGAATGAAACAGACACATGTCCCTCCTCTGGTGCAACTTACATTCCAGTGAGGAAAAGAGAAAATAAACAATAAATAAAATGTATATTAAGTTACAGGGTCATGAGTGTTTAGGAAAACAGTAAAGCAGAGAGGAGGGATAGCAAATGTCTAGCTGGTGGTTAAAATTTTAGGAGGTTGGTCAGGGAAGGCTTCCCTGGGAAGGTGACAGTGGCAGTTTGGATTACTGGTAATATTCACAGCCCTACTTGCTTTGGCAAGTGGGATGTTAACAGACATGACACAAGCTAAAGTTTCAAATATGCACATACAGGCACTTGCCTTCTTATGCTTTGGCCATGGCCAAAGGAGAGCATCTTAAGGATAGAGAGCTGCTCCTCTAAGCTCTGCCCCAGCCAAGATGCCAGGAAGCAAATCCACAGGTGGAAGAAAACCTACCCAGCCCAGCCTGGATGAGTCACCCCAGCCAGCCTGCAGGGGTGCATGAGAAGCTGAATGCCAGTGAAATGTGCTGGGTTGTTTGTTATGTAACATGATGTGGTCATATTGGTGACTGATAGAGAGACTTTGGGGTAAAGACCCTAAGGAAGGGGGAGAAGACTGTGTCAACTGTGCCAGGCAGAGAGGAGAAGAAGTGAAGAGATCATACCGGGAATATTCAAGGGACAGCAAGGAGGCCTGGGTGGCTGCAATGGAGGGAACAAGAAAGAGGGCAGGAGGAAACGAGGTCAAGGAGATGATGCATGGCTAGGTCACGTAAGACGTTAGAAATAGGATGACCATATAATTTATCATCCAAACCAGAACATGTTTTTAAAATTGAACTATCATTTGCATATAGCAAAATACATTCCATTTAGTGTACAATTCTGAGTTTGATCATCTTAGACCATCGTGTAACCAACCCCCTGTTGAAGATATAGAGCAGTTCCATCACGCACAAAAATTCCTTGGCCTCTTAGGGCCAATTCAGCTGGCAGCCCTGGCAAATACCGCTCAGTTTTCTGCCCTGTACTTTGGCCTGTTTCAGAGCATCATTAAATGGAATCATGAGTATCAGGCCTTTTGAGTCTGGCTTCTTTCACCCAGCATATGCTTTTGAGAATCATCCCAAGTTTCTGTGTGTGTCAGTATTTTGCTCCTTTTCAATGCTGAATAATATTCCATTGTATGGATGTACCACAGTTTGTTATCCATTCACCACCTGAAGGACATATAGGTTGCTTCCAGTTTGGGCTATCATGAATAAAGCCACTACAAGCACTGGCATACAGCAAACTAGGACAATTCTGAGAGTGAATAATTCTTTTGGGCCAAGAGGTATAAATGGGGACCATTCCATGAAGATGGGGAAGTGTGTTCACCTGACTTAGGTCAAGGTAGGGACTTTGGCTGTTCCCCTGGAAAGATGGGAAGCTATGGGAAGATTCTGAGCAGAGGAATGACGTGATCAGCTGCCATGTTAGCAGGATCATTCTGGCCACGGGGCCAAGGACAAAAGCAGGAAGGCCAATCATGAGGCTATTGTCATAATGATGGTGGGACAGACCAGGGAGGTGGGAGGTGGCCGTGGCAGTGGTGAGGAGTAATCAGATTCCAGATACACCACAGGGAGAGCTGACAGAATTGTTGATGGGTTAATTATGAGGTGTGAGACAAAGAAGCATCAAAAACAACACCAAGATTTTTGACCCGATCAAGTAAAGAAGGGTTGCTTCGCCCATTTTACAGAGGAGAACACTGCAGGCTTAGAACGGATAAGACATTTGCTCATGACCACACATCAAGACGGCAGAGCCAGGACTGGTGTTCCAGCAGCCAGCCGCTTGGCGTCACCACACCATTTGCCTTATGTCAAAAGGAGGAAGCAGGGCTTCCCTGGTGGCGCAGTGGTTGAGAGTCCGCCTGCCGATGCAGGGGACACGGGTTCGTGCCCCGGTCTGGGAAAATCCCACGTGCCGTGGAGCGGCTGGGCCCGTGAGCCATGGCCGTTGGGCCTGCGCGTCCGGAGCCTGTGCTCCGCAACGGGAGAGGCCACAACAGTGAGAGGCCCACATACCGCAAAAAAAAAAAAGGAGGAAGCAAAAGTTCTCCTCCTAAGGAGAAATCGCATGTTGGGAGTCCTCCAGACACAATTCCATTTCGACAGCACAAATGTGCCCCCTCCAGGAGAGGCCCTCCCAGGGGTGAGTTGCCAAGCGGCCCCAAGGGAGGGAGCTGGATCTTCCCCTGGGCTGTTCACAACCAGAATTTGAAGCCTGGGGAAGGGCTGGGGAGCAGGGATACGAAGTGAGGACAGGCAAACAGTAGGGCCTGGGGGCCCTGACCACACCCCACACTCATCAGCCCACTGAGTCTGTGCATTGCAGGAGGATGGCTGAGCAAGATGCAGTGTGGGCGTTGGCTGCCACTCTGCTACCCGAGGTCGTCCACGGCAACCTGGATCCTTCTGGGACTAGAGGGCTGAGCTGGCACTGAATTCCCTTTGGGGCCCAGGTGGGGAATTCTGGTTCCCTCAGTAGTTCTGTGTGAGCCTGTGACAGAGGCCACAGCTCCCTGCCTACCCATAGGCATCAACACAGGGCCTACAACTAGATTCACAATTTGACCGCTAAGGAGATTCTACCACACCCCCAAACCATGGGCTGCCATCCTGGCTCATGTGTCCGGGCTCCCAAGGGCAAGTGTCAGCCCCGGGAGCTGGGAGACCCTGTGGATGAGCAATGACATTGCAGACAGGAGCGGGAGGTAGGGGCAGGGTGGGGGGCTCCCACTGCTGGTCAAGCGCCACCTTTCTGGTGGGTGGGGGGGACAGGCCCCACCCCTTCATTTCACGGTATCTCACATTCTGGCCCAGACGAAGTTCTTAAGAAAGGATATGCCCTGCAGCCCAAGGGTAGCAAAGCAGAGGGCAGAGTCACCCTGGTACACAGCCACCTCCTTCTACCTCAGCCATGTCACTGAGACAGAGAAAATCATTACTTAGCACTGTCGAGCCGAGCCCTGCACACTGGGAAATAAATTAGCCATCCAATGACAGATGCTAGACGGACACATCCCTCAGTGTTCCCACTCACCATCTCTAGACGTCTTTACAAATTGCTCATCTCAAACGTCAGAAGGACAGCTCCCCCTGCCGTCCTTCCCTCGTAAGCACCACTCCTGGTGTGGCCCTCAGAGTCTATTCCAATTACACACACACACACACACACACACACACATGCACACCCCAGTCTGCGCAGAGGTAGGTGGGGGCCCCTTCCACTAGGTAAGGCACCATCCCACTGCCTGCCTCACTCTTTTCAAGATCACAGAGTTGACAAAAGCAGGGTCTTGGAGACACATAGACCAGGGTTCAAATCCCAAACCTGTCACTCTCTGGCTGTGAACTTGGTGTGGGTCACTTAATCCCCAAGCCTCAGCTTCCTCACCTGTAAGATGTCTCGAGCTATAAGAAATAAACGTGCTCATGTATAAATGTGCCCAGTAGATAGGAAGACCTCAGTCCTCTTGAAAAGCTACCAGGTAGCCTAGCTCAGAACCTGGGTGTACCTGCAGGCTATGCCCATCCCACACCTGCAAACCTCCTCAGCGCTGTGGGGAAGGCCTTAGCAAGTGCAAGGGTGTTGAGGCCTCTCACACCTGTATCCTTTAACCTATGGAGGGCACAGCTCACAACCACTTGCTTGGCTGGGGGCCTGGAGTCCCCTCCCAGGGTACAGGTCCCTGCTACAAGGACAGCCCAGACAAGGGTATGCCCACCATGTGCAATGTGTCCCAAGGCCCAAGGCTCAGCCTTAGCTGGCAGCAGACAGGCAGATAGGGAGGACCAGAGAACGGCTCATGCCATACCTCTGAGGGAATCCTCAGCAGACTTAATGCCAAGAGCCATCCATGCTTCCTCTGATGGGACCCATCAGAGGTGGGGTCCCCCACCCCAGCCCCCCAAAACAGAGGGGCTCTGACTCTGCCCCTTCAGTTTCAGACACACGCCTGCACCCAAGTTCCCACCATACTCAGATTCGGCTGAAATTCAGCCCCGATGCCTTGCTCCCATGACCCTCCAGAGCCCGACGAGGTGCATTGGGCCTTTTTATGCAGCTGGCGGTCAGACAGCACACTGGAAGGCAGGTCCAGAGCCATGAGGCAGGGAGGACAGGAGGGCAAAGGCCACAGGTGAGAACTGGGAAACCAGCAAAGACCTACAGCCGGTGGCAGGGCTGCAGCGAGTCCCGGCCCCCCATGCACCTCCACTTGCTGCTGAGATGAATTTACCTGACACATCAATACAACCCACTTCTGACTTCATGATTCATTCACATAATTACACCTGAGTTTTAAAAAAATACTGATTTACAGCTGCTCTAACATCTGGATAACGATAGCACTGCATTCCTTCCCAGGAAGTTGGGGAGCACTTTGAATTTAATGGGCTATGTTATTTTTTGGCTTTTGGGTTTTTTTAAAATATTTATTTATTTATTTTGGCTGCGCTGGGTCTTCGCTGCGGCATGTGGGATCCTTAGTTGTACGTGCACACTCCTCAGCTGCGGCATGCATGTGGGATCCAGTTCCCCAACCAGGGATCGAACCCAGGCCCCCTGCATTGCGAGTGCAGAGTCTTAGTCACTGGACCACCAGGGAAGTCCCTGGGCTGTGTTTTTACAAAAAGTGTTACCCTTCTTCAAATAACTGGGAAGAAAGCCGAATGATACGGGCACTGGGGTAGCTTTCATTTGCTCAAGGGGACAATGAGGGAAGGGAAGGTCACTTCCAAGTCACGGTCATTTCCCAGGGGGGCACAGTGTGTGCCCATTGTCCAGGTAAGAAAACTGAGACCCAGAGGTATTGACGGCTCGGCCCAAGGCCCCACAGTTACTTAGTGCAGAGTTGATCAGGAGCACGTCCTTGCTACCGCCCGCAGCCTTGCTTGCCTCACCACACACCATGCTGTCTTCCAAGAACATTACAAATTTGTTCACTGTTCTTGCCTCCTGCGGTTTGCACTCTGTTCTCAAGCTTGAGATATACCCTTCTTAGGCACACAGCTAGAGTATGTTGAGAACATTTTTCTTCAAGGAAAGCAGAGCACGAGGGGCCAGCTGCCCCTTACCAGTGGTGTCCTTGGCATACGGAGCCCTCATTCCCTATTCAGCAAGCACTTAGTAAGACCGTTTTGCATGCCAGGCACCAGGCTGGCACTATGGGGGGAAAGGTGGCCATACCACCCTCTGTAGCACAGAACAGAATCTAGTGGGCAAGACTGACATTAGTCAAATAATTACGTGACTGATATATCACCGCAGAGTGAAACATGCACTCTGCAGGAAAAGCCCGGGGGGCCATGTGCATATCTAACAGACCTGGGTATGGTAGGGCACCCAGGAAAAGCTGCCCCGAGGAGCACTGATTGGGCTGAAATGGAAAGGATGATAGGAGTTAGTGAGGTGTGCAAAGTGGGCACAAGAGCAGCAGGGGCTACTCCAGGGAGAGGAAGCCAGTGTGAGAAGATGCTAGAAAGGCGAGTTTTCTCATTTGTAAAAGGAGGGTGATGATACCACCACAGGGTATGGTAGCCAAGACCAAGATAATGCCGTTCAGGAGACTGGCACCCTGACTCTTTTATTTTTGTTTGTTTGTTTGTTTGTTTGTTTGCGGTATGCGGGCCTCTCACTGTTGTGGCCTCTCCTGTTGCGGAGCACAGGCTCCGGACACACAGGCTCAGCGGCCATGACTCACGGGCCTAGCTGCTCCGCGGCATGTGTGATCTTCCCGGACCGGGGCACGAACCCGCGTCCCCTGCATCGGCAGGCGGACTCTCAACCACTGCGCCACCAGGGAAGCCCACCCTGACTCTTTTGACCCTGGAAATTTCCTATCAGCAACAATCCAAGGAGGAAAATAAAACCTGACACATGAAGATTTTCAATGAAACACTGTCCAAAAAAACTGACTGAAGAACTGGAAAAAGTTACAATGTCCAATAACAGGAAACATTAGGTAGGTTATGGAACATCAATTCTTTATCTCAATGCAATCATTTAAAATGATCATTAGGAGGTCTTTGCAGCAACACAGCAAATGTTTATGCCAGGATGTTAGGTCAAAAAAAAAAAAGCAGAACACAAAATTGCCTCTAGAATATGAGTGACTCTTTATGAAATAGGTGTGCATGTGGTTAGAGAAGAATACAGAAGACAAAAAAGGGGACTGGGCTAGGCAGTAAGGTTATGAAAGCCATCCTGATATTGTCAGAATGCCTGAAAAATAAGCAAAATAGGCGTTAGACTATGAAGAAGGACTTGCATTCAGGTGTGAGAATGGGAAGAGGGACCTGCCTTCAGGAATGGGGATGGGAGGAGGGAGACTTAAGTTCTATTCCTGTGGTAAGCCTCCGCAAGTGTTAGCTGTTATTATTACTGCCTGCTTGGAATGGAGCAGTTATCCATCTGTTGTCCTCTGGCACTGGAAACTTCCATGAGAAAAGGCGTGTACACATACACACATCTGCATGCACACACACGCACGGGTGACATTTGGGAACCCAGCTCCATCTCTGTCTAGGAGCAGAATCCCTGGGGTGGAGGGGGTAGGGCCAGCCCTCACACCCCACCACCTGTACCAGACTGCCCTCTGCTTTTCTCCACAGAGTTATTATTTACATTTTCTCATTTGCCTTTCTTCTAGTCTTTCTGATTTCCCACATTCTTTGATTTGTCTGTCCTGTGTTCAACAGGGGAGGTCTTTGATCACTTTCAAAATTCCGTCAGCACTTTTTGGAAGAGGCCCACGCATCAGAGGGCCCACGGGTGACTGTGAGTCTGGCAGTTTTTGTGTTTGATCACTCGGTCTCCCTGAGTTATTTCAGGGCAGCCCTTGCCTCAGCTGGCTTTCATCCATCCCCACCCTGGCCCGCTTCCCTCTCGGAGCCCGTTCCCTCCCTGCACACCATCATCTGAGTTTGCTTCTCTCCCAAGCCCTGAACGCCTGCCCAAGTTCAAAATTCCAAACATTCATTCCACTTTCCCTTCATTGCCCTTTGCTTCTGCTTTTCTCCTGACCCTTTTCTAAGCAAACACTCTTCCAGCCATGGTTAGAGACTGAATATCTATCACGACATGTATTTGCCTTCCTGTTTATCTTGCTTTAAGGTGTTTTCCCTCATCTGTAAGTCAAAACAGCCATTCTCTAAATTCCAGCAAGGCCTCTGCTTAGCAGCTAAGCAGTGAAGGAGGGGAAAAAGGAGCAAATTGAAGTGCAAAGAGAAAGAGAAACTACATGCTCAGGGATGAGCACTCACCCCAGTGCTGCCAGGCGTGAGCACGGCTCACAAAGCTCTCAGCAAAGGGCTTGGGTGCCCAACACACAGAGCCCCACTGACCTGCCCCAGGGTAGGGGCCTCTGTCATCAGGCCCAGGGGCCATGGCCACCCTCGAGGTCACAGTGGCCAAGCCATGCCAACTCCCTCACACACACAACTCCACAGAAGAACAGCAGCGTCCACTATTCTGTGTCCCGATGCCAGATGGCCCTTCAGTCCCAGCTGCAAGCAGTAAGGCCTGGACATCATACGATGGTCCCACCCAGATGTTCATCATATCACCTGGGGAGATTTTTAAGCATCTGATTGACTGGTCACAACCCTACAGCTTCCTCCTAATGGATCTAGAGTGGGGTCTGGGCCTCAAAGCTGTCTGAAAGCTCCCTAGATGCCTCTATTGTACAGGCGGGGTGAGACCACTGCATTTAGAAAGCTGGGACGCAGGAGCCAGGGGGTTGGGATCCAAATCCTACTTCCACAATCCACCTCCAGCAAGTTACCCCCACCTCACTAGGCCTCGGTGTCCTCAGTTATAAAAGGGAGAATCAAAATAGCACTCCTGGTATATAAAGTAGAAAAGGCATGTAAAGAGCCTAGCACAATGTCAGCACTCAATAAACACTAAGTACTCCTGTTTTTCTTTCATCCCGGGGTCATCCCATCCCAATTCTCTCCCTGTCCACCAGGAGGCCTCTGCAAAGGGCTTTTCAGAGGGACATGGAAAGGCCCTTGGTTCCGTCTCTGGGGTTGGGCTGACTGCCCCAGGCAGTAGGGAAGATGGTGTGGGTCACGGTGCGTGTCACAGGACTACTGAAGCACCCCACTAGAGCAACCAGCTACTGGGAAGGAGGACAGCATTCCTAGAGAGAACAAGGGGTAGGCAGGGCACCAGGGGGACTTCCAGTCTCTACCACCCACAAGCCCAGGGTTCAAGGCAATTCTCCTCAGGCCACTGTTGGACAGGTATTCCAGGACCAGGCTCTCATGGCTCATTCCTCCTCCCTCTCCCCAGGTGACACTCATACTTTTCATCTGAACAAGACTCTGAAAGAGTCAGCCAGATGGGGTGGGCACCTCAATAGCCCCAGAAGACCCTCAGACTCCGAGTGTCCATGTGTATCAACTTAAATGAAGGATCAACGTTAATAATCAGGTTTAACAACCAAATAAAATTCTTCATTCATTCATTCATTCATTTGCTTACTCAGTAAACTGCAACTGTCCAGTTGTTGTCCTCTGGCGATGGAAACTTCCACTACTCCTGTACCAAGCATAATGCTGGATGTGGGGAATGCAGAAACAAACACAGCCCACTGTATCAGTAAGCTCTTGCCATAATAATGCCATGTGACAAACCACCCAAAATTCAGTGGCTCCAATAAAGATGTTTTAAAAAAAAAAAAACTCAGTGGCTAAAACCAACCATGATATATTTTTACAGATGTGTGGGTTGGTTGGGGCAGATCTTTTTCTCACTGCAGGTCTGTGGGTCAGTCAGCTCAGTGGCTCTGATCTGACCGTTATGTTTCTCATCCCCCTGGGACTAGTGGATTACCCAGGGCTTATTCTTAAAGGTGAAGGTGGTAGCAACTCAGGAGGAGAGGTGGAAATATCCTACATCTCTTGTACCCAGGCTCAGAACTAGCACCTTGTCACCCCTGCTAACATGCTGTTGGCCAAAGCAAGACACATGGCCAAACCAAGCCAAAGCATGAGAAAGTATACTCCACCCACCATGAGGCCACAGCAAGGGCGTGATGAAGAATTGGGGGTAACTATTCAACTGGCCACACCCAGCCTCTGCCCTTCAAGAGTTCCTCCTGGCCAGCATGGGGAGTGCAATGTATCAAGAATAATTGCAGCACGATGTGTTTTTGCCCCAATCATTGGGGCCATTTGGGACCCAGAGTCTTTTCTAGCCAGAAGGGAATGTCCCCTCTCTCATTCCCCCTATATACATGTCCCGTAAATTAGGCCCATCAGTTTTTACCCCGTTTGACATGTGGGGAAGAGGCAACTTAGAGGGATAAAGGGGCTTGCCCAAGACACACTCGATTGCCTCAGTTCACCACTATTATTTGCATTTGGTGAAAGGGTTTATTTGCAAAAGGAAGTAGATGTAGTGTGCATAGCTTCCCAGGCTAATAGAAACCAGAGATGAGGTGGTCAATAAGTCATGCTATTTAAGGAGGTTAAAAAAAATCCAAACTGATGAGAAGAAGCACTCATGAATTGACATAGCCTTAATCTGCAGGAAGGTACCATTTTTTGGAAAGAAAATGCAAACTTCTGTAGGACTTCCATGTTCTGAGCATACTACAGATACTGTCTCACTGAATTCTCAGGGGAACCCTGTAAGATGCTGTGAGGTGCTGGCTCCATTTGATGGATGAGGAAATGGACAATCATAGCAACTAGAGTCCTTGCCCTGAGTCCCACAGCTGGTGGGTGGCAGAGACAAGGCTGCAGGCAGACACCTTCTGTTTGAAGACCTGAGTTGCCACTGAATGCCTTAGATGACAACACAGGAGTCATCCACGTTGGCCCAGGTAAGGACAAAGCACAGGCCAGGCCAACAAGGAACAGATGGGCTCGCAGAGAATCCCCATGCCATGTCTATAGGATGAGGGGTGGCTCAGTTCTCACCCACAACCTCCTGGGATGGACCTCATTGGCCAGCCTCAGGGATACGCATTCTCTTCCCAGCTCCTCAAGCAAACATCTGTTTTTCTCAAAGCTGTGAATGTCACATCAAAAATTTCCAATTACCTTCCCCTTGGTTTTATTCAGCATCAGTGTATTGGAGGCATAATTAGTCTGAGATGAAAACCTGTATTGTTCCCTTCTCCTCGGCAATGAAATAGGTTTCCAAATGTGCCAACAGAGAGGATTCTTCTCCAAAAATGACAAACAGCAAGTGAAGGATGAAAGCAGGAGCGAAATACAGACTGATGACAACTGTGGCTGAGTTAGAACGGGGGTGGGGGATGTGATGGTGGAATCTGCCAAGGAGCTCCAGCTCCAAATCTCACCTCCTCCTCGCCTTCTAATGAGGATGGGCCTTTTCTGCAACATAAAAGTGACGCAGATGAAGATGAAAGGCCAATTTCCACTGATATGTTTCCTAATGATACATCATGAGAACGAGGTGCCTTGGGGGGTTGCTGAGTGTGGAGGTGTCTGAGCATTCTTCTCCCCAGGGCTGGCCATACCCAGAGCCTGGGGGCCTTGGCCGAGGTGTGGAGGCTTCTCACTGGCCAGGGTTACCCAGAATTGGGGGAAAATAAAGACAGACACAGGGCTTCCCTGGCAGCGCAGTGGTTGAGAGTCCGCCTGCCGATGCAGGGGACGCAGGTTCGTGCCCCGGTCTGGGAAGATCCCACATGCCGCGGAGCGGCTAGGCCCGTGAGCCATGGCCACTGGGCCTGCACATCCGGAGCCTGTTCTCTGCAACAGGAGAGGCCACAACAGTGAGAGGCCCGCGTACCACACACACACACACAAAAGACAGACACAACTTTTACATGAGTAGAAAATACTCCTATAAGTTGGGTATTCAAGGAACCAAGACTCAGAGGTTCTCACTGACCCCAAGTCTTGCAAGAGACGAGACATTTAGCCTCTGATTTGTCCAGTACTTGTCCAAGCAAATCTTCAAGGGTCCTATTAGTACAATACGGGCAATGATATCCATTCTGCTCCCACTCTTGCCTTCTTATAGGCTCGCCCCACAAAGCAGCCAGAGGGATCACTAAATGGAAAACAGGTCATGTTATTGTCCTAGAAAAACCCTCCAATGACTTCCCTTCACACTTAAAATAAAACCCACTTCCTCACCTGGGCCGCAGAGCCCAGGAGGTGTACCGTCACCCACCTCTCTCACCTCACCATGTCACTCTCTCCCCTCCTCTCACTAAGCTCCAGCCACTCAACCATTCTCATTCTGTTCTTCCAACCAGTCGGCCTTTATTCCCATCTTGGGACCTCGGCAATGGCAAAGGTCTCCCTTACAAGAGCAAAGGCCCTCACAGGCCTGATTCCATCAAGCACGTCTTAGCTCAGAAGTCGAAAGCGGCCCCCAATCACTCCATATCACGTCATCCTATTCTGGGTTCCTTCTTATAGATATCATGTGGTATCATCTTGCTTTTTGCCTCTTCCTCTCGCACCTAGAATGTAAGCTCTGTAGTTGTGGGGACCTCATCTGTCTTATTACCCACCACACCCCAGCTCCTTGCAGAGTTGCAGAGCATCTGACACACAGGAAGGGCTCAATAAATACTGATGGACTTAAGACCAGTAGGGAAGCTGGTGGGGCTTGGCTTACAAAGAGGACCACAAGATGAATACATACTACCTTCAGATAACTGAGGGACTGACATGGGGGAAAGAGTAAAATTGTTATGTGGCCCAGAACATGGATCTAAGACTAATGAGAAGCCATGGGACAGATTTTGCCCAACATTAAGTAGGAGCTTTCTCACTGTTGAACTGCCCAATAACAGAATGGGTTTCCTCAGTAGATGGCGAGTTCCCCATCTCTGGAGGTGTGTAAGCAGAGGCCACTGTTTGTGCCCATGAAGTCAAGAGATGAGCATCCTTCTAAGTTCCTGAGTCCACAGCCATCATCAACATCCACTTTGGTGTTTTCTGTCTTGGTCTTATTCTCCCATCCAGATTATAATCCCCTGAGCAAGGGCAGAGTATCTTTCTCCAGCACAGCCCCCCAGTGCCTTGCACAGGGCAAGGCCATGGTGACAGATGGAGCACACACGTCCACCAGACATGGAGTGGAGTAAAACGTGCCTGATTCCCTTTAAGGTGAAGGCAGGAGGCTCCAGGCAGGGCTATCTCCGTGGAGATAGCACCATGTGGAGATGGGCACCTTCCTGGCAGGGCTGAGCTTGTGGCCTGTGCCTTCGTCCAGGGACACAAGCCTGGAGAGTGGACAGGCGAGGAGGTGAAAGAGGAAGAGGTGGCAGTCATAGAACACCACAACCTGCACTCTGATCGCTTGTCCCCCCCCGGAGGGGCTGACATGATTTCCAGCCCCAGATAAGGAACCAAGGCTCAGGGAAGCCAGGCTTCTGGTCCAGTCCTACAGTGGGTCTAGGTGATGCTGAGAGTTGAGCTCAGATCTGAAGGATGCCATGACCTGCAATCTTGACACCTTGACCCCCAATGGGACAGACACCTTCCTCCCCATTTTAGACCTATCCAGTTGGAAACATTCTCAACTTATTCTGCCTTTTCTTCTCCCCTGTCTCCGGAGAAATTGAGGCCCCTTCAATCCCCCAAGTCGAGCCCATACTGGAACTACATTCGGTTCCCTATTGTTTCATCCAGCCTCATGCCTGTTCAGAGGGAAGCTGATAGAAAAGTACATTCACATGCTCCCTCCTCCCAGCCCTGTGCAGGCACAGAGCTCTGTGTGCATGCCACACCTCCTTCCCATCACCTGGGACAGGTATTCACATGGAGGCACTCAGCGCCGATTTGCCAAATAACCATGTGTCAGGACAAGTCATGTCAGAATACTCTTCCCTCCCAGTCCACTAACAGGGACCCAGTATCAGCCACTGTATCTCCTCCAGTTCCTCGGGCTTCCTGGGCTGGTTTGTGGGCTTTTGCAGGAAAAAAAAAAAATAGGGGCAGAAAGAAGGAGGAGTGAGGAAGAGAAGCAAGAGCACATGTGGACAATGAAAGGTGACATATCCAGAGTCTGGGGAGACGGTGTCTTTTAAGAGACAAAGGGGGAGAGAGAAAGAGAACGAGGATCCTAAGAAGTGTTGTGAGTGATGAACTGGATCTTCAGACAGTCTTCAAAGGATTCAGTCAAGAACTGTTAAGCATATCATTATGTTTCCTGTTTGGTTATTTTTTTTTTCTCTAATGTGGCTTTACATAGAGGCTGGGACATGGGGCACCACCAGTTTTATGTGGATTACAAATGAATGACATGTTAGCCTCCAGTGATAGTAACTCTGACTTACTATGTTAGCCATATTTAGAATTAGTCACACAAAGAAACTTGGCTTCTTATTCATATCATAGTAAAGTGTATTACCCTGCCCACCACAGAAAGGAAAGGCATTCAGTGAAAATGCTGAAACTGTAAATGTCTATTTTTGTACTCAACTATGAAAGAATTTGTGAATATATGTAAATATGTTAAATAAATTTTATTGGTCATGTTAAAACATTTTTTAAGCAGATGAATGAGTAAATAAATAAATGAGAACCCAAAATCCATTGTTTAGCTCACAAAGTCATAAGTCTCTCCTGCCTGTGTGAGAAATGATAACAGTCAATAATTCCTAGGTAAAGATCTGCCCTGTGCTAGGCACCTTTTTACATGTATTAACTCCTTTAATCTTGACAGCCATCTGTGAGGTAGGTAATAACATTACTTGCATTTTGCAGGTGAGAAAAGTGAAACATTCACTTTGGATCCCATAGTTAGTGCTGGAGCCAGAATTCCAACTCAGGAGGATGGTTCCAGCCCCAGGTGTTTAGCTACTCTATGAATCTGTGCAAAGATCCAACTTGCTTGCTGAGTCAGCTACCTCACTACACAGGGTCAGTCCCATCCCAGCTGCTCCTGTCAGAAGTAGCCTGCGAGCTGTTGCCCTGAGAGGCCAAAACATGTGTATATCTTGTAACACCTTAGGGTTAAATGGCAGAAAAATCAACCCAATGCAGCTGTCACCTTCTTGGCTGTAATTGATAAGTGCTTACAAAATTTTATTTCACAGAAACACAATAATGATATGAAAAATAGGTATTTGGAAAGCACTGAGGCTCAAATGTTGAGGCTGAGGCATGTCTGCAATACCTCTACCCCCGGAATCTGTCATGCAAACGCCCAAGAGCAATAATGTTGCTCCACATCCCTTCTCCTCAATAGAGCACTCAGGAGCCCCAGGGGTGACAGGCTGGAAGGGGCAGGGTTGGAACCTCAAGCAAATTTAGCTTGCCTTAGAAGCCATGAGGCTGGAGACTGCTTATGGAAGGATGGTACCCACAAGCAGAGGGCTTCTCAAGGGCTGAGAATGTGTCTCACTCATCTTTCAATTTCTGGAGATCAGTGCCAAGTCTGACACACATGCAAAAGTCAACATGCAAAAGTGCTTGTGGGTTTGACTTGAATTAATAAGTTGAATTGAATGGCCTTCTCTGTTTCATAGAGTAAAGAGCATGAAAGTTGCAAGACAGACCAGGTGGCCAGGGCTGTGGCTCCCCGAGAGGATGTGGAGCATAACCCCCTACTCCTTAAGTGTGGGCTGCACGCTATGGCATCTTTCCAAAAAGGACAGTATAGGAAAAGGGAAACAAAAAATAACTTCATGGTGAAGACACTTGACAAACACGACCTCAGCCTGGTGGTCAAGGTCAACATCAACAGTGATCACTTATATTGATAGCACATTCTTTGATGTGATGATGAGAATGGCACTCTTCCTCTCCCAGTCTAATCATGAGAAAACATCATACAAATCCCAACTGGAGGACATTCTACATCATACCTGGCCAGTGCTCCTCAAAATCGTTAAGGTCATCAACAGCAAGGAAAGTCTGATAAACTAACACAACCAAGAGGAGTCTAAATGATGACTAAAGCAATGTGGTGTCCTGGATGGGTTCCTAGAGCAGAAAAGGCACAGAAGGAAATCTGAATAAAGCATGGACTTTAGTTAATAAAAATGCATCAGTAATGGTTCATTAATTGTGATAAAGGTACAATACGAATGGAAGATGCTCATAATAGGGGAAACTAGGTGTGGGGTATATGAGAACTCTTTGTACGATCTTAGCTGTTTTTCTGTAAATCAAAAACTATTCTAAAATTAAAAGTTTATTTTTAAGAATTGGAGCCTCGGGCTTCCCTGGTGGCACAGTGGTTGAGAGTCCGCCTGCCGATGCAGGGGACACGGGTTCCTGTCCCGGTCCGGGAAGGTCCTACATGCCGCGGAGCAGCTGGGCCCGTGAGCCATGGCAGCTGGGCCTGCGCGTCCGGAGCCTGTGCTCCGCAACGGGAGAGGCCACAACAGTGAGAGGCCCGTGTACCACAAAAAGAAAAAAAAAAAAAAAAGATTTGGAGCCTCATCCTGAGTTCTATACTTCCAAAATAGTCCTCAAAAGTGTTCCCTTTTCCCAAATTATCCCTGCCTTCATCAGTGCTATGTCAACGCTCACCCAAATATTGCCACCACCCTTCCTCCCTGGCCCCAGGCCCCCACCCAATCCACCCTGTTCCCTGAGGCCGCCCAGAGCTTTCAGCAGCACAGATGTGATGAGGCACACCCATGTTGCAACGGCTCCCCTATCTTCAGGATTGATTCCAGCCCCCAGCACTGCATCTGGGGTCCTTTCACAGCCTTGCTTCCCACTCTTCCTTTAAATGCCTATTGCTCTTTCCCCAAAAAGCTATGTCTCCAGCTTCCATGTGCTTCCCTCCCATCTCCTGTACTTGCTGATCCGTCACCTGGGATGTCCTCTGCCCACTGTTTACCCAGGCTGACTCATGCATTGCTTCCTACAGAAAGCCTACTTTTGCCCCAGGGGGGGGATATGTTGGCTTTGGTGGACACCCCAATCATACCTACACTTAAATCTATTCTATATTGTTGATGATTGCCTACTTTCACTGAGGACGGGCACAGTGCTCTCACTCATGTATTTCTAGTGCCCATCTTCACCAAATGTTTATTTAACAATGAGTTAATCACTAGGGGAAAAGGTGGGGTAAAAAATCGTAGCCAGCATTCCAGGACTTTTGTTCCTGGATTTTAAATTATAGATTCTATGCTTCAGAGACCCATCAACCTCGCTAGAGTCCTATGTAACCACATTCCATTATATGGCAAATGTAATGGTTACTAGATTTAATTATAGCAGGATAATTAATGTCAAGGTATTGCCAGTTTGGACATAAATATTAAATATCACCTTCAATGTAACTATTCTCTAATGCTGTGATGACTGGGCTTGGAAATACCAGTTTCTGAGGAGAGGTACCTTTACCATGGGGAAAGCGATGCCAAGTAGGACTTCTGCTTTGCCAGCTGCCACTGTCCTCCAGGAAGCGTGCCTCTGCCCTGGCTTGAGGCTGAGCTCCTGGCACCCCTAACCCTGAGATGGGCCCCATCTCTTACACACGCAGGCACAGACCACCATACTCTGGCTAAACCAAGGACCTTAGACAGAGGAATTTCTCAAGGGATCTCTCTGGGACCCTTGGGAGGTTCCCAAGTCACACATCCTTTCGTGACCTCAACTTACCTCCATAACAAGAAGTAAGAGCAACCATGAGGAATGAGGGACTCTCAGAAGCTATGTCAAGGCAGACACAGTACAGCCAGCTCAGGGAGGGGATACCCCACCTGCTGCAGACCAGGGGTGAGGCCTTCCAACCCTCTGCCATGCCCTCTCTTCCAGCCACTCACAGGCCTGGCTTCTGGCTCCATCCTTAGTGTGATTGTGATTTCATTCTGTGCCTTAACAAAAAACATTGCCTCCTGTCAGCTGACTTCTGGCTACTCTCAAATGCTAGGACCATGAATGTTCACACCACAAAAGCCAAACACAGGATTCAATGGGCCACCCTAGCCCCTATCTCTCCCTGGATCCAGCCCTGACTCGGGAAGAGACAAGCCCAAGCTCCCTCCTGGCTTGCTGGAACATTTATAAATACTAGAGCCCTGAGCAGCCATGTAATAAATCCTACTACCCTAAGGCCACCATGCTGTGAGGAAGCTCAAACCAGTATATTCAGAGAGACCATGTGAAGAGGGAGAGATGCCCAGCCAGCTTCCAGCTTCTACTTCCCCTCACTCTTCCAGATCCAGCCATTGTCTGACTGGAACAGCAGGACAGACCCAATCCAAAATCACCCAGCTGAGCCATTACCAAATTTCTGACCCAAGGAAAACATGAGAGAAATTAAAATAGTTTTTGTTTTAAGCCACGAAGTTTCGGGGTGGTTCATCACAGAGCAATAGATAACCAGAACAAAGGTCCAACATCAGAGCTACTGCAGTGAACAAACAGTTCTCGGATCCTTCTTCCAGCAGCCAAAATTGGCTTCAGCTTCTCAGAGTGGTCCCGGTCCCACTGTGGGACAGAGAATGATGCGCCAATGTCCTGGTGCTCCTGCTTGAACAACTCCGTGAAACATTTACTCATACCCCACAATCACAAGGCCTGGGATTCCCAGGTCCCATTAACCCCACACAGCGAGGACTCCTTGCCCCTACCTCACTCCCACCCACCAACCAGAAATGAAATAAAAATCACCTTTGAGGGCTTCCCTGGTGGCGCAGTGGTTGAGGGTCTGCCTGCCGATGCAGGGGACATGCGTTCATGCCCCGGTCCGGGAAGATCCCACATGCCGCCCATGGCCGCTGAGCCTGCGCGTCCGGAGACTGTGCTCCGCAACGGGAGAGGCCATAGCAGTGAGAGGCCCGCGTACCGCAAAAAAATAAATAAATAAATAAAAAATAACCTCTGAGTACTCTATGACTGAGCTGAGACCTCATGTTACAAGTAAGACAAAGATGGTGCCAAAGACTGTAGTTCTGATGGGAAGCACAAACTGCACTGTCATCCACATCATCATTACCACCATCATCATCACTACCATCTGCACAATCACCATGATCATCATCGCCACCACCAGCGCCACCATCTTCATCATAACTATCATCATCACCATCACCACCATCTTCACCCTAATCATCATTGTCATCATCACTATTATCAGCAGCAACAACAGCAGAAGCATCACCACCATTATCACAGTAATACCGGGGACAGTTACTGAGCACTTCACTATGTACCAGAAACCATCCTAAGCACTTCAGATGCACTGTCTTGTCAAACTCTCATCACATTCTCATGACGTTGTTCTGCTACTACCCCCCATCCTAGAGATGAGAAGACAAAGTTGTACAGCAGTTTTATAACTTGCCCACAGCCACCAGCCATAAGGCCAGTGCTGGGATTCTAACCCTAAATGCACTAACTCCAAAGGCCATGCCCATTCTCACTGCTCTGGCTCTCCTTCCCTCAAGCCGGCTCCATGGCTCTTCACCCTGAATTGCTTTAGAAATATTCCACTGGAGACCCCAGACCCCCGAATATAACCCGGCAGTGCCTCAGTCCCTGCATCTGGAAAATGGGAGTGCTGACAACAGCCTGGTCTGGGCAGAGTGCCAGATCTGAGGGACCCTATGTCGTGGGAGGGGGCAGGGTGCAGTCACTTACTAATCACCTGCTCTAGGTCAGGCAATGCTGGGCACTTCCCACACGTCTCATTTAAACTTCACCAAGCCCCGGGGGTGAGCAGGGATTAGCTTCCTATTTTACAAGTGACTCCAGATTCAGAGAGTGAGCCCAGCTGTGTAACTCCCAAGCCCTTGCTCTTTCTGTTGTCCCCAGTGTTCCCCAAACTTGAGGACATGTCATACCTGCCACATGGCAAGGCCTCTCTGTCTGACCATGTCGGAGAAGCAGGGCCATTCACTGTACATTCACTTAGAGGGATTAATGGGCCCGGGATGTATTTGCTTTGCCTTTCCTGGGGCAGGCAGCCATTCTGGGCATGGCTCCATCCTCAGAGGAAGAGACACCAGACAAGTGGAAGGGAACACACAGTCCCAGGGTTAGAATTCTCCCTGCTCAGCCTCTTCCTGGCTCTGGAGCCCAGCCGGGCACCCAGCTAGCTTATTATACAACTTCCCTTCTTTTTGAAGCTAAAACTAGCCAGATTTGAAAGGACACCTCCCCTCAAAGAAAGAAAAAGTCATGATTTTTTTAAATTGGCCACTGAATTAAATGTGCAAATAGTGTTCCCCATCACAAAGAGAAGTCTTTTTTCCCCCACCTTTTATTTGCCTCTGAGGTTTCCTATTATGCCTAGGCTATAGCCATGGCCCTGATGGGACTGATTCCATGGGGTTTGAACACATGGAGAGCCCCAGTGGGGTGTGGAAGGGGGTTTGGGGAAGCAGGTGGATAAAGGTGGGACCCAAGAGCAAACTGACCCGCATTACACACACACACACACATACACATGCATACACATGCACACAAACATACAACAGCAGCCCAGATTTGTTTACATATTGGCACAAGTGCAAACCAGCAGAGGCCGACAGGTGGGGAGGCCTGCACTGGCTCAGTAGCAGTCCTGCCTGACTCCCATTAGGTGACTGAGGAAAGGTTAGTCATGGTTGGGTTTGAACTCCCTGGTGAAGGATAGAGGAAAGATGTTTCTGCAAAGAGCATGTCCTCTCGGCCTTTCCAGAAGGAGAGTCCTTGGAACAGCAAGTCAGGCCCATTTGCACACACATTAATAAAATGCAAAGCTCTTTAGGTTGATTACTTGCTCCTCACGGAAGCTGCCGTGGTGGCTGCCAGGAGGCTGCACTCCCCGCTGAGAACTTGCTTGGTGAGACACAAAGCAGGGGCCTAATTTCCACACCAGGGGCCCATGCAGAGAGCCCCAAACAAGCTCCTGTGCCCTCCCAGAAAGCAATGCTTTGTGCTCCAACCGTGGATCCCTCCCCACATTCACCTCCCACCACCCTTCCCCTGGCTCGCCCTGCGCCAGGCACACCCTCCTCCTCACAGATCCTCCAGTGTGTGACAAGCTCAGTCCAGCCTCAGGACCCTTGCACATGCTTTCCAACGGCTGAAATCGCTCTGCAGTCAGATCTTGCTTGATGGGCTCCATCACATCCTTCTGGTTGCTCCACGAAAGCCTCCTCCTTGGCAGCACCATCCCTCATCACTGCAACTAAAACAGTGTCCCAACCATCCACTCTCTTCTTACCTTGCCTTATCTTTCTTCAAGGAGGTTGTCACTAACTGAATTACTTCGGGTTTATTCATGTATTTGCTTAGTGTCTGCCCACTGCCTCCACTAGAATGTGAGCTCTTTGAAGTCAGGGACCATATCTGTCTCAGCCCCTCTGTGTCCCCAGTACAGAGAATGGCCTGATCCATACTGGCTGCTGGATTAACATTTAATCCATTTCAAGACAAGCAAACTGAGACCTGGAGAGGCACCAGAGTCATACAGAGCACAGCATCCCAGGGGAGCGTGGTCCAGGCCGGGCTCAGGCATTTACTTGGGCTGTAGGCTCACTTCTCATGTTTTTCTAAACCATGTCTCACTTGCAGGAAGGGACCAACCTCACCTCTCAGTTGCTTCCCAGTGCTCAGAAAGAGCTGTGTGAAGTAGATGCTCAGAGAGTCACCAAGTACATCAGCCAGGCTTTTAAGAAATTGACCAGTTCCCGGTATCATACTCAGGAGCACCCAGGGCCATGGAAAGCTACCAGACTCAAGAACAGGACACTGCCAGCCCCAGGATAAGCAACTAGCAGCAGCACTGTGGAGTACTATTAGGGCCCAAACCAACACCAATGATAACCTCTGTCTAAGGAGTTGACCTCCACACACTTAGTTCACATTTAACATAGACTTTGAGCAATGATGGATAATAAGCCCAAGAACTTCCTGCAAATAAATACAAAGAAGGATCCTAAGGCAGGTCAGCAACATCCTGACACCAACGGGCAAGGGCAAGAAGAATAACAGATCTTGGTATCTTGAGGATCCAGGAGTGAAACAGGAACTCTTAGGAACACTGTGCTAAGGATGATTGTTGATTCCTAGTGAGAAAGAACTGGGAAAGGAGAATGGGCTCACTTCATTCTATGCCCATATTTTAATATGCTGAAGTTGACAGTACATAAGCGATAAGTCAGACATTGCCACTCAGCAGTCTGAAAAGTCTTATCAGCCCCGCCACAGGCAGAGTTGGCCAACGGAGAGCTTAAAAATCTAGTAATTAGTTGCCGACATTTAAGAATTAAGAGATTTCACAGTAAAGTCCAGATTTCTGCCTCCTGTTGAGACACAGGAAGCAGCAGCTGCACCAGGCCTTCACGTGGGAACCTCACTGAAGCCTGACCATCCCCTCCAGGGAATGATGTGCCCTCCAGGTGCCCACAGGTGCTACACTCTCAGCTCTTCTCACAGCCCACCTGCTCTACACTTTAATATACCTGCCTGGAGGTCACGGGCATTCAGGTTTGTGATTTGTGTTATATCTGGCTGGCATTCCAAAGGGTGGCTTTAGCCATTCTTACCTAACCCTTTGGTTGTCTTCAAAGTCCGCACGTGACAGAATTAGCCAAGAGTGGTTCTTGTGGTTGCCTGGGTTGGATGGACCCACTTGATTACTGCTGAGCCGCAAGAGAAGAGCTGATGCACAGCGCCTTCCCCCATGCTGTCAGCATGGCACTCTCTCCAGTCGGGGGCTCACCGGTGGGCACCAAATTCTCTCGTTCATAGCTCTTCCTGAGTGTGAATTTTCTCTCCAGTTAAGCTTGGCCACTCTTTGGGGGCGGGGCCTGTACCTTTATCCCCCAAAGCACCCACTGTGAGGGGTCTGGGGGCAGGTTCCACTCTGTCTTGATGGTGGCTGACCACCCGACAGTCCAGAAGGAGCTCAAAGGCTGCTCAAAGCACTGCTCCTCTGAGCCACTGACACTTCCACCCTTGACCCCAATAGCCCAGGTTGGCTCTACAATCTCAGCCAAGCCCCATCCAAAGACACGGGGAAGGTATTATTATCCCAGTTAGCAGACCAGTAACCAGGCTCAAAAAGATGGCACCAATTGTGGGCTGGGATCTCACTGTGTGCCTATTTGTTCCAAAGGCAGTGTCCCTTCCTCTGTGCTGTCAGCAGCCCTAGCTCCTGAAGACGCACCATCGTGTCCCCAGCTGAGCATCTAAAAGCCTCAGATTTCCTCCGGGAAGAAGGGACTAGGTGGGTATGGGAGGAAGGAAGAAAAAAGGGGGACACACTCGGGTCTTCTGCCCTGGCTCTTGTTACTGAAATTAAAGTGCTTCTAGCCCTGAATCTCCCTATGGAGAGATTCAGGGTAGGAACCCAACGCCTTCCCTCACTGCCTGCCAGTGTACCGGGGCTTTGTATATGGGGTTGGGGGATGCACGCAGGTTTCCCCTCGTAAATGTTTCCTTCGATGTTCTACTTGCATCTGCTTCTTTCTCTCACACCTTCACACTGGTCTCCCCCAGCACCTCCTTTCTCCCCAATCTCCAGGGCTCCAACTGTGAACCACAATCCTTGTTCTTTGCTTTCTCCCTGACATCACTCATGGGTGCAGATACTGAAGACTCACGGGTAACACACCAGGGGAAGGGATATGCCACTCCACTCCCACATAGCAAACAGCTGAGAAATGAGTATTAGACCCACCTATTAATGGCCCATCAACCATGCCCACGTCTCTCCTTCAGTCAATCGACCCAGCAGCAGGTCTCCATCAGAATTCCTAATGTCAACCACCAGCACATTTCAAAATTTGGAATGTTGACCTTGCCCAGAGTCACAAGAGATTTTATTCCTCTCAATGCCTCAGGGCCTCATATCCTTAAATTTTCTAAGACTCATCCATCTCTCCGTTGACACAATAGTGCTAGCCATGTGCTAGGCACTATGAAGGTGGAAACAGGGAGATCTGCACCCCAGAATGTTCCCTATGCTTAATTCTTAGAGTAACCTTGTGAGTCAAGTATCATTAACTCCTCTGTACAGATAGGGAAGCAAAGCTCAGAAAGATGCACGGTGAGGAATGGGACAGAAGCTGGACCATGTCTGTTTGGAACTCTGCTCTTTCCCCATCCCACTGACCACACTATAGAAGCGTCAAGTAAAATGCCCTCAGGCTTTCTGGTGACCAGAGTGTCCCCTGAAAATGCCCTTCCAGTTACCAAGGAGAGGCACAGGCAGCCTGTCCATCCCCTCACACTCTCTGCAGGTGTGTTGGCAAAGGCAGGACCGCGATGGGGTGAGAGGGATCCCTCGTTCCCCAGATGAACTCTCAGAGGTATCCAGTCCACTTTCTGGAACCCCACCCCACCTGCTCCTCAATGGCAATTATCATCGAGCCCACCATTTGCCAAATTATAGGAGGAAAATGGGCTTCCCCTTGATCTGTCAAAGGCAGCAAGCTTCCTCCTTCTCCCAGTGGCATATAGTCGAAAAGATCTGGGCTGTGAGTCAAGAGTTCTGAATTCCCATCCCAGCCCTGTCACTCTACCTGTGGGAGCACAAGCAAATCCCTAAATCCCCCAGGCTCCAGAGCTCTGTGACAGCCCTTCCTTTCCAGCATTGCTGAGGAGATTCGGTGAGTTCACAGGTCTAAATAAGCAAGTTTGATAAAGGCCTATTTTCCATCTCTCCTGCTGTTCCACATCCCCCACCTTGCCACTCTCACCCCAAAGTTGACCAAGGTCAAAACAAAGTTCAAGAGGACCTTCAAGATGGCGGAGGAGTAAGACGTGGAGATCACCTCCCTCCTCACAAATACATCAGAAATACACCTACATGTGGAACAACTCCTACAGAACACCTACTGAACACTGGCAGAAGACCTCAGACTTCCCAAAAGGCAAGAAACTCCCCACATACCTGGGTAGGGCAAAAGAAAAAAGAAAAAACAGACAAAAGAATAGGGACGGGACCTGCACCAGTGGGAGGGAGCCGTGAAGGAGGAAAAGTCTCCACACACTAGGAAGCCCCTTCACTGGCGGAGACCAGGGGTACGTGCGGGGGAAGCCTCGGAGTCATGGAGGAGAGCGCAGCAACAGGGGTGCGGAGGGCAAAGCGGAGAGATTCCCACACAGAAGACCGGTGCCGACCAGCACTCACTAGCCCGAGAGGCTTGTCTGCTCACCCGCTGGGGTGGGCAGGGGCTGGGAGCTGAGGCTCCAGCTTCAGAGGTCAGATCCCAGGGAGAGGACTGGGGTTGGCTGCGTGAACACAGCCTGAAGGGGGCTAGTGCGCCACAGCTAGCCAGGAAGGAGTCTGGGAAAAAGTCTGGAACTGCCTAAGAGGCAAGTGACCATTGCTTCGGGGTGCACAAGGAGAGGGGATTCAGAGCACCATCTAAACGAGCTCCAGAGATGGGCGTGAGCCGCGTCTACCAGCGCAGACACCAGAGATGGGCATGGGACGCTAAGGCTGCTGCTGCAGCCACCAAGAAGCCTGTGTGCAAACACAGGTAACTCTCCACACCTCCCCTCCCGGGAGCCTGTGCAGCCCACCACTGCCAGGGTCCCGTGATCCAGGGACAACTTCCCCGGGAGAACACACAGCGCGCCTCAGGCTGTTGCAACGCCACACCGTCCAGTGCCACCGCAGGCTCACCCCTCATTCCGTAACCCTCCCTTCCCCCAGCCTGAGTGAGCCAAAGCCCCCAAATCAGCTGCTCCTTTAACCCCCTCCTGTCTGGGCAAGGAACAGACGCCCTCAGGTGACCTACACGCAGAGGCGGGGCCCAATATAAAGAGGAACCCCGGGAGCTGTGCAAACAAAGAAGAGAAAGGGAAATCTCTCCCAGCAGCCTCAGGAGCAGCGGATTAAATCCACACAATCAACTGGATGTACCCTGCATCTGTGGAATACCTGAACAAACAACGAATCATCCCAAAATTGAGGTGATGGACTTCGGGAGCAACCATAGACTTGGGGTTTGCTTTCTGTGTCTAATTTATTTCTGGCTTTATGTTTATCTTAGCTTAGTATTTAGAACTTATTATCACTGGTAGATTTGTTTATTGATTTGGTTGCTCTCTTCCTTTATATATATATATATATTTTTTTTTTCCTTTTCCTCATTTTGTGAGTGTGTATGTGTATGCTTCTTTGTTTGATTTTGTATGTATAGGTTTACTTTTACCATTTGTTCCAGGGTTCTATCTGTCCATTATTTGTCTTTTGTTTTTGTTCTTTTTTAGTATACTTTTTAGTGCTTGATATCATTGGTGGATTTGTTTATTGGTTTGGTTGCTCCGTTCTTTCTTTGTTTTTTTATTACTTTTTTATTTCAATAATTTTTTTTATTTTCTATTTTAATAATTTTTTTTCTTTCTTTTTCTTTTCTCCCTTTTCTTCTGAGCCGTGTGGCTGACAGGATCTTGGTGCTCCAGCTGGGTGTCAGGCCTGAGCCTCTGAGGTGGGAGAGCTGAGTTCAGGACATTGGTCCACCAGAGACCTCCTGGGCCCACATAACATCAATCGGCAAGAGCTCTCCCAGAGATCTCCATCTCAACGCTAAGACCCAGCTCCACTCAATAACCAGCAAGCTCCAGCGCTGGACACCCCATGCCAAACAACTGGCAAGACAGGAACACAACCCCACCCATTAGCAGAGAGGCTGCCTAAAATCATAATAAGTTCACAGACACCCCAAAACACACCACCGGACGTGGTCCTGCCCACCAGAAAAACAAGATCCAGCCTCATCCACCAGAACACAGGCAACAGTCCCCTCCACCAGGAAGCCTACACAACCCACTAGGAGCAGACACCAAAAACAACGAGAACTATGAACCTGCAGCCTGAGGAAAGAAGACCCCAAACACAGTAAATTAAGCAAAATGAGAAGACAGAGAAATACACAGCAGAAGAAGGAATAAGGTAAAAACCCACCAGACCAAACAAATGAAGAGAAAATAGGCAGGCTACCTGAAAAAGAATTCAGAGTAATGATAGGAAAGATGATCCAAAATCTTGGAAAGAGAATGGAGAAAATACAAGAAAGGTTTTAACAAGGACCTAGAAGAACTAAAGAGCAAACAAACAATGATGAACAACACAATAAATGAAATGAAAAATTCTCTAGAAGGAATCAATAGCAGAATAACTGAGGCAGAAGAACGGATAAGTAACCTGGAAGATAAAATAGTAGAAATAACTACCAGAGAGCAGAATAAGGAAAAAAGAATGAAAAGAATTGAGGACAGTCTCAGAGACCTCTGAGACAACAGTAAACACAACAACATTCAAATTATAGGGGTCCCAGAAGAAGAAGAGAAAAAGAAAGGGCCTGAGAAAATATTTGAAGAGACTATAGTTGAAAACTTCCCTAATATGGAAAAGGAAATAGTCAATCAAGTCCAGGAAGCACAGAGTGCTCCATACAGGATAAATCCAAGGAGAAACACGCCAAGACACATATTAATCAAACTATCAAAAATTAAATACAAAGAAAACATATTAAAAGCAGCAAGGGAAAAACAACAAATAACACACAAAGGAATCCCCATCAGGTTAACAGCTGATCTTTCAGCAGAAACTCTGCAAGCCAGAAGGGAGTGGCAGGACATATTTAAAGTGAAGAAAGGGAAAAACCTACAACCACGATTACTCTACCCAGCAAGGATCTTTAACACCCCACTTTTACCAATGGACAAATCATCCAAAATGAAAATAAATAAGGAAACACAAGCTTTAAATGACACATTAAACAAGAGGGACTTAATTGATATTTATAGGACATTCTATCCAAAAACAACAGAAAAAACTTTCTTCTCAAGTGCTCATGGAACATTCTCCAGAATAGATCATATCTTGGGTCACAAATCAAGCCTTGGTAAATTTAAGAAAATTGAAATCGTATCAGGTATCTTTTCCAACCACAACGCTATGAGACTACATATCAATTACAGGAAAAAAACTGTAAAAAATACAAACACATGGAGGCTAAACAATATGCTACTAAATAACCAAGAGATCACTGAAGAAATCAAAGAGGAAATCAAGAAATACCTAGAATCTAATGACAGTGAAAACACAATGACCCAAAACCTATGTGATGCAGCAAAAGCAGTTCTAAGAGGAAACTTTACAGCAATACAATTCTACCTCAAGAAACAATAAAAATCTCAAATAAACAACCTAACCTTACACGTAAAGCAATTAGAGAAAGAAGAACAAAAAAACCCCGCAAAGTTAGCAGAAGGAAAGAAATCACAAAGATCAGATCAGAAATAAATGAAAAAGAAATGAAGGAAACAATAGCAAAGATCAATAAAACTAAAACCTGGTTCTTTGAGAAGATAAACAAAATTGATAAACCACTATGCAGACTCATCAAAAAAAAAGGGAGAAGACTCAAATCAACAGAATTAGAAATGAAAAAGGAAAAGTAACAACTGACACTGCAGAAATACGAAGGATCATAAGAGATTACTACAGGCAACTATATGCCAGTAAAATGGACAACCTGGAAGAAATGGACAATTTCTTGGAAAAGCACAACCTTCCGAGACTGGCCCAGGAAGAACTAGAAAATATAAACAAACCATTCACAAGCACTGATATTGAAACTGCGATTAAAAATCTTCCAACAAACAAAAGCCCATGACCAGATGGCTTCACAGGCGAATTCTATCAAACATTTAGAGAAGAGCTAACACCTATCCTTCTCAAACTCTTCCAAAATAGAGCAGAGGGAGGAACACTCCCAAACTCATTCTATGAGGCCACCATCACCCTGATACTAAAACCAGACAAAGATGTCACAAAAAAAGAAAACTACAGGCCAGTATCACTGATGAACATAGATGCAAAAATCCTCAACAAAATACTAGCAAACAGAATCCAACAGCACATTAAAAGGATCATACACCATGATCAAGTGGGGTTTATTCCAGGAATGCAAGGATTCTTCAATATACGCAAATCAATCAACGTGATACACCATATTAACAAACTGAAGGAGAAAAACCATATGATCATCTCAATAGACGCAGAGAAAGCTTTCAACAAAATTCAACACTACTTATGATAAAAAACCCTCCAGAGAGTAGGCATAGAGGGAACTTACCTTGACATAATAAAGGCCATATATGAAAAACCCTCAGCCAACATCATTCTCAATGGTGAAAAACTGAAAAGACTTCCACTAAGATCAGGGACAAGACAAGTTTGCCCACTCTTTCCACTATTATTCAACATAGTTTTGGAAGTTTTAGCCACAGCAATCAGAGAAGAAGAAGAAATGAAAGGAATCCAAATCAGAAAAGAAGAAGTAAAATTGCCACTGTTTGCAGATGACATGATACTATACATAGAGAATCCTAAAGATGTTACCAGAAAACTACTAGAGCTAATCAATGAATTTGGTAAAGTTGCAGGATACAGAATTAATGCACAGAAATCTCTTGCATTCCTGTACACTAGTGATGAAAAACCTGAAAGAGAAATTAAGGAAGCACTTCCATTTACCATTGCAACAAAAAGAATAAAATATCTAGGAATAAACCTACCTAAGGAGACAAAAGACCTGTATGCAGAAAACTATAAGACACTGATGAAAGAAATTAAAGATGATACAAACAGATGGAGAGATATACCATGTTCTTGGATTGGAAGAATCAACATTGTGAAAATGACTATACTACCCAAAGCAATCTATAGATTCAATGCAATCCCTATCAAACTACCAATGGCATTTTTCACAGAACTAGAACACAACATTTCACAATGTGTATGGAGACACAAAAGACCCCGAATAGCCAAAGCAATCTTGAGAAAGAAAAATGGAGCTGGAGGAATCAGGCTCCCTGACTTCAGACAATACTACAAAGCTACAGTAATCAAGACAGTATGGGACTGGCACAAAAACAGAAATATATATCAATGAAACAGGATAAAAAGCCCAGAGATAAACCCACACACATATGATCACCTTATTTTTGATAAAGGAGGCAAGAATATACAATGGAGAAAAGACAGCCTCCACAATAAGTGGTTCTGGGAAGACTGGACAGCTACATGTAAAAGAATGAAATTAGAGCACTCCCTAACACCATACTCAAAATAAACTCAAAATGGATTAAAGACCTAAATATAAGGCCAGATACTATCAAACTCTTAGAGGAAAACATAGGCAGAACACTCTATGACATAAATCACAGCAAGATCCTTTTTGACCCACCTCCTAGAGAAAGGGAAATAAAAACAAAAATAAGTAAACTGGATCTAATGAAATTTAAAAGTTTTTGCACAGCAAAGGAAACCATAAACAAGATGAAAATACAACCCTCAGAATGGGAGAAAATATTTGCAAACAAAGCAACTGACAAAGAATTAATCTCCAAAATAAACAAGCAGCTCATGCAGCTGAATATCAAAAAAACAAACAACCCAATCCAAAAATGGGCAGAAGACCTAAACAGATATTTCTCCAAAGAAGACATACAGATTACCCGCAAACACATGAAAGAATGCTCAACATCACTAATCATTAGAGGAATGCAAATCAAAACTACAATGAGGGGACTTCCCTGGTGGCGAAGTGGTTAAGAATCTGCCTGCCAATGCAGGGGACACGGGTTCGAACCCTGATCCAAGAAGATCCCACATGCCATGGGGCAACTAAGCCCATGCACCACAAGTACTGAGTCTGCGCTCTAGAGCCCGCGAGCCACAACTATTGAGCCCGCAAGCCACAACTATTGAGCCCACGTGCCACAACTACAGAAGCCCGTGCACATAGAGCCCGTGCTCCACAACAAGAGAAGCCACCGCAAGGAGAAGTCCATGCACCACAACGAAGAGTAGGCCCCACTCACCACAACTAGAGAAAGGCCGCACGCAGCAACGAAGACCCAATGCAGCCAAAAATAAATAAATAAATTTATTTAAAAAAACAAAAACAAAAACTACAATGAGGTATCACCTCACACTGGTCAGAATGGCCGTCATAAAAAGTCTACAAACAATAAATGCTGGAGAGGGTGTGGAGAAAAGGAAACCCTCCTGCACTGTTGGTGGGAATGTAAATTGATACAGCCACTATGGAGATTCCCTAAAAAACTAAAAATAGAACTACCATACGACCCAGCAATCCCACTACTGGGCATATACCCTGAGGAAACCATAATTCAAAGGAGTCATGTACCACAATGTTCATTGCAGCACTAATTACAATAGCCAGGACATGGAAGCAACCTAAGTGTCCATCGCCAGATGAATGGATAAAGAAGATGTGGCACATATATACAATGGAATATTACTCAGCCATAAAAAGAAACGAAATTGAGTTATTTGTAGTGAGGTGGATGGACCTAGAGTCTGTCATGCAGAGTGAAGTAAGTCAGAAAGGGAAAAACAAATACCATATGCTAACACGTATATATGGAATCTAAAAAAAAAAAAGGTTCTGAAGAACGTAGGGGCAGGACAGGAATAAAGATGCAGACGTAGACAATGGACTTGAGGACACAGGGAGGGGGAAGGGTAAGCTGGGATGAAGCGAGAGAGTGGCATGGACATACATACACTACCAAACGTAAAACAGATAGCTAGTGGGAAGCAGCCACACAGCACAGGGAGATCAGCTGGGTGCTTTGTGACCACCTAGAAGGGTGGGATAGGGAGGGTGGGAGGGAGATATAAGAGGGAGGGGATATGGGGATATATGTGTTCATATAGCTAATTCACTGTTATACAGCAGAAACTAACACACCACTGTAAAGCAATTATACTCCAATAAAGGTGTCAAAAAAAAAACAAAAACAAAGTTCAAGAAAGGAGGCATATGGCCCCTGTTATCCAAAGACCTTCCTCCCAGGAAGCCCATCTGGGAATGGCAGACAGATTACGAAGTGGCCCCATCCACTTTGGCCCCATCCAAACTCACCATCCTTTACTGTTTCCACTCCCTTTGCAATGTAGCCTTGCAGTTCCCCCTAGAGGAATTTCCCCAGCATCTCCTTCGCCTGGCCCTTAAATCCAGGCTCGTGGCTTGCTTTGGCCAAGAGATCATGGCAGAAGCCATGATGCACCAGGTCTGAACCTAGGCCTCGAGCAGCCCTGAGCACTTACATTTGCTCTCTTGAAACTCTGCTGGTGCCCAATGAATAAGTGTGGGCTAATAACTGGTGATGAGAGACCCGAGGCCTGGTCACCAGTCACCCCAACTCACAGCCAGCCCACCACCATCCTAACCAGCCAGCCCCAGCTAAACGGCCAGTTGACCACAGACGAATGAGCAAGCCCAGACAAGATCAGTCACGTCTGACCCAGGTCTGCTGACCAGGAGACTCATTAGTATGAGTATTATTGTTTCACGACACTGAGTTTGAGGATGGTTTGTGACGCTGCACCAGCTAACTGATGCAGAGGCCTTCTATGCTCCAAGCCGACTGGCAGCTTGGACACAAAAGGCAGACGACCAAGGCCAAGTTCCTGATGGCACCAAGCAAGGGCCCCATTTGATAGCACGCAGAGGATGGCACCAGACATGGGCTGCACGGTACAGACAGCTTCTGTGAGATGAATGCGCGCCAAACGGGATCACCTCGCCTCAACTCTGCGTCTCTTTAACACCCTAGCCTTCCCGTGGCTTCCCGCAGGGCTGAGGAAATTCTGCTCCTTTCCCACTGGGCTCCCCACCCAGACCTTCAATCAGCAAAGGGCTGATTCACCACCTCAGGGGAAGCCTCCCCAAGCTGAACACCCTTAGGGATCCAGAAGCAGAAAGGGTAATTGAGTCATTCCACTGCTGCAGGCTATTTCCCTTTGTAAATGCCTATTTCCCATGCCTGACGCCTCCCCAGCACCAGGGGCTACCTGCTAATAAGCCACAGAGACCCCTGCAGGGAGGAACTGACATTCTGCTGGCTATTTAATGGTCCACAGAGGAAGAAAAGAACACCGGGTATCTCCAGGCCCATGCTTCAGGTTCAAGATCCCTCTCTTCAACCCCAGAAAGGAGCAGACAGGCCTCCCAGACAGCTGAGTAAGGCTTCCCTGAGCACCAGGAATGGTGTGGCAGATTCAAAATGCAACTTGAAATAGAAACAGCACTCAAACAGCAAACGAAATCCAGAAGGTCCAGCCACATTCAAGCATTTCCCTCGAGGAGGGCTTGGATGCTCCTTTGAAATTTAAAAACCAAACATTTCATTCTTTCAAAACAATCTCTTATTCAGGTGCCCCTGCTTGGCCTGAACCTTAAGAATGTGTTTCCTCTGTGCCCACTGCGTAACTGAGCGTCCAGAGAATATCTGCCTGGGGCAGGAGTCAGGGCTCCTGGGAGTCAGCCTTGCATCCATCCCTTTGAAAACCGTCATCCACAGGCTCCAAAAAGGCCATTAACAAAGATGAATATGTCCCAGTCCCAGCTCCTGGCCTCACATGCTCCTAGGTTCCATGGGGAGAGAGACAAACATGCTCACAGCACAGTGGGGGCTGGCTGTGGGCCCTGCGGTGAGGGTGGCCATGGAGGTATGCCCAGGGTGCTGCAGTGCCCTGCAAGCCCTCAATGGCTTTCCCAGGGTGTGCTGCAGCAAAAATTGAAATGAAGTTTTCCCTCTCCTGAGAACAAGGAAAATAAAGGGAACAGTGAACAGGCTAAAGAAGAAACATAACCTGGCCTGAAAGAGTTAATCACTCCTAGTTGTTTTTTTTTTAACTGTTACTAATCTGTAACTAGATTTGTACTTCACAAAGCTAACCTATTACTCTTTAACACTATGTGAATTACATCCTGCACTCCCTTGTAGCAAATCACCCCTTGTAGCATTTGCATTTCAGAAAAAAAGGTCTCCGGCAGATAACCCTGAGACAAACGGACCCAATTACTGGGCTGCCTGATGCCAGCTGTGACTGTTTTGAAATAATGCAGGAAGACGAAGAATGCAAGACCTTCACTACTTTGATGTTTATCATATACCCTGGACTGTGAGCCCCACATATAAAATCTTCTCTGATTCCCAAAGGAGTAGGGGGCACAGTTCTTGAGGCGCTAGCCTGCTGTGTCTTCCCTTCTGCCTGGCAGAAAAATAAAGCCATCTCTCTCTTCCTCCAAAATCTCTGTCTCCATATTTCTGTTTGGCATCAGTGCACAGAGAAGCCGAGATTTCGGCAACAGGTGCACAGGGGTCAGAAGGATGAGAGGGGTGTGGGAACAGAGAAGGAAAGAGACGGTGACCTGGACACAGGCCCTGGGGGGACAGCTGTCTGCTCCCTTCCCCATCTCAGCCAGGCCCCGAATTCCAGCTGCCTTGAGCATCGCAGAGCTCCAAACCTGCCAGAACAAACTCTACTGAATATCTCTTCCTCCTGAGCTCATTTCTAAGAATTTCTAAAGGGAAAAAAAAAGAATTTCTCAGACTCGTTGTACTTTTGCTAAACTACTAAGGCTTTAAAATCCGTAAGCAGTAGGATATAATTAAATGCAAATGCAGGGCCACATTTAAAAATTAATCTTCTATAATTAATTAGTAATTTTAAACATTCTGAAAAATGATACTTAAATGGCACAGAATTATCCTAGCTCTGAGTAATAAAGTCATCTGCTGAAGATTTACCATGTTGGAGTGAGAAATATTTGCATGTATCATGTGGGACAACAGAACGTTGCAATCACTTAATTTACCTTTGCTATGAATGTATTTAAAAGCACAGTCTTTATATTCAAATTGTAGGAGCAAACTCACTCACTGCAGCAAACTGAGAAGCAACTGATTCGGAGCCAGGCGTTAACCCTGGCTGTGCTTCTAATAAAGATTAAATTGGCCTCCAGCCACACCCCTTGCCTGGGAAGCCAGTCCAGGTTGGGGTGGGGAGGGATGCTTGGAAGTGGCCCTGTCCACCTTTGTCCCTTCACATTCACCTACTCCCCCCAGCCTGGGTGAACAATGACCCCCACTCCCAGAGCAATGGGGAGCTGTCCTATGAACAGGATGCTCCCTTGCTGTTCTTTCTCTCATCCTTCTCGGTACAGAAAGAGATCCCTGGTATCATTCTAACTGCAGAGGCAAAAGCCATCAGCTGCAACTGTCACTCGGTGCTGCTATTTCTTTCCCAACATTGCAATGCCTTCCCCAGACTGCTCTGCCATCAGCAGTGCCTTTCAGGGTGTGTGTGTGTGTGTGAGAGTGTGTGTGTGTGTGTGTGTGCACGCATATGTGTGTGTATCAGTGCCTCTTGGGCTGTGCTAGTCTGAGGGTCTGCTTGTACCAGAGTATGTGGCTGGTTGGCGGTATCACTGTATCAGCCTGTATCCATGTGTGCGTCCGTGTGTGTGTGTGTGTGTGTGTGTGTGTCCAGTCTCCCACACCTGCCTGCACTGCTGCTTATTGCCAGCCCTCTCCCAACCCACTCACCTCCCTGCACACTGCTCTCCCCCTGTGGTACCACGTGCCACCCGCAGGAAGAGCTCACCCCGTTTGCTAACCGAGGAACCAAGACCAGGCCAAAGGCAGGGTTCTGAAGCAAACTTAAGTCTTCCAAAGAGCAGAAGTTTTAAGACCAAAGCCCTTGCTGATGGGCTGGCCAAGGACCTGATGACCAACCAAAACAAGGCAACTGAGGAATATACACGAAAACGTAGCTTTCTATTGGAAGTAAGAAATATAAAATATCCATTCATCATTCCCTCAACAGCCACTGTGGGCCAAGACTTGTGCTGCTCTTGGAAGATAAAATAGTGGACACCACGCAGTCCCTGCCCTTGAGGGGGTCACATTCCCGTGGGAGGGACAGGCTGCACAGGGCTGGACGGCGATCGGACTGCAGGGCGGGGGCAGGGCACGGTGTCTGCCTCATGAACTGTCAGCAGGCAGTGGCAATTCTTCTCCATAAATGCTTAAAATAGCCTAATTTTTCTACTTTTTCCAGTAAAACAAAACAGACTGGGAGGGAGAGGAGAGAAAGAAATAAAGAGGATACAAAAGGAAAGAGGGAAGCCCAAGCCAGAGACAGAAGCACAGAAATAACGAATGAGAGCTGAAAGGACAAAGTCCTGGAGTCCCCCCTCTCTGCACACGCCCAGAGGAGGCTCTGGTGGATGAGAGCCCTGGGGCGGCCCCTCTCATCCGCCACAGCGAGCGCCCAGAAGGACCACGGCCACGGTGTAGCCACAATGTTCAACACCATGGCAGGTCCCCAGGAGAAGGCACCACCACTGTGTTCCCAGCCAGTACTTGATATGGTTCCTGGTCCATAGTAGACACCCAATCTGTACTGGCTGCATGGATGACTGGGTGGGTGGATGGATGGATGGACTGAAGGACTGATGCATGAACACACAAATGGATGGATGGAAAGACAGATGGACAGACACATGGACAGCTGATGAACGTATGGATAAACTCTCCTTCAGGAAGATGAGATGAAGCCCAGGGCCAAAATGGACTATGGACTGGAGGGCTCCCCATCAAACCTGACCTGGAGAAGAAATAACAGTGAGACGTACACACCCCTCGACAGCTGGGGCTGTGGTTTTGGAGGCCACTGTAGACTATTAACCTCGAAGACCCTGAAAAGAACAAACCAAGAACAAACCAGTCCCGAAGTTTGGATTCCCCACGCCCGGAACAGGGAACCCCTTCCTGCTGCCATCCCAGCCTCAGCCCCACCACTCCCCACCCTGCACACCCACTGCAGCAACCTCACCACACACATCCCTGAAGATCCTAGGGCTCTCCAGACCCCTGTCTCCAGCCCCACCTTGACCATGAGGTTAATCAAAGCTCATCCCTATAGACCCAGACCCAGTGTCACCTACTCCAGGGAGGGTCCCTGACCCTTTGGCCACCCCATCTCTCCCGGACCAGAGGACATGGCTCCATCCTTGGTGCTCTCACAGGACCTGGTCCACACCTCTGCTTTTATAGGTGAAGGGGTTTGTTTACACCTCCGTCTTCCCCACCAAGCTGGGAGCCCCAAGAGAGCAGAGACAGTAGCCTTAGTGCCCGGCACAGAACTTAGCACAGCACTCGGGCTCATTAAATGCTGGACAAATGAAAGAGGAACTCCTGAACAGAGGGGAGGTGGCTCCACCAGCCAGGAGCAAGACCCCTGGCCTCGGCCCCTCTCAGCAGCTGTCACCTTGATCACTTCAGGACTTCCACAGCCCTGGAGTGAGTGAGGAGAGGACACTGACATTCCCACCTCCCCTGGCTGGTTTGGGCTGACAGGCTACATGAGTATAGCATCATAGATGGCTGTCACCATCCACTAAATCCCCACTTGGCAGACAATGGTCCAGAGAAGAACCAAGGCCCAGCTCAGGATAGGATGAGTCCAACTCAGTCCCAATTAGGAGTGATTGGAAGGTGCCACCTCCCCTCACTCCGAGAGTCCTAGTGTCGAGCCCATGCAAGGCTTCCCTCCATGGCCTGTGCCCTCACAGCCCCCCAAGGGCAGCACCCTGGGGGGTCCCAAGTCTGGAACCAGGAGACGGGAGTTCTGTCACCCCTGAGCCCAGTCTCCCCAAGGGGAGCCTTTTAAAGATAATGCATTGATGCAGTGATAATATTAGCACTGTGATAAAAAAGGTCTCAGAGGAGGCAATGTGGATTCAAGACTGAGTGATAAAAGCTGAGGGGAGCTTGAGGCGGGGCCCGTTATATGAGCCCACAGGGCCCCCCAAGCAGACCCCAGTGCCTCAGCCTGCGGCACACCCCTCTTCTCACCCACCATCTAGGCTAGACTCCCCAAGCCCACAACCCCTGGCAAGGGCAGCCCCTTGCAAAGTGGGATCACAGAGAGGCCAGAGGTGCATGGGCCCCCAGGCCGAGCCCCCCACACACCCCCAGTGACTGAGTGGACCTCCCAGCACAGCATATGAACAGCCTGGCAGGTCCCAGACAGCCATGTCCATGTCATGTAGAATTTGTTATTAACGACAGCGAAAGCACCGGCCTTCCCAACAGATTCACATGCAGCAAAATGTAAACGATTCAAGCAGAACTATCTCCCTCCCGCACTCCCATCAGCCAGGCTTTCTGAGTGGGGAAGGGGAGGAGGTACAGCTAGGAGGACCACATAACCCAGTCCTACTGGAACTTGTCCATACCAGGCCTGATCGGACACAATATCTACATGTCATCAGTAGCGGTGGGGCTCTGAGGCCATTCACTTCCCCACACCAATGTTTTGTGTTTCATAAAATTCAGGACATGTCCTGGCAGTGGGTCACCCTTGTGAACATCCTCTGTCCTTGTCACAACAAAGAAGAGGTTGGGTTTCTCTGCTCAAAAAGCCCAAGCAATGCCTGTGTGCAGTGAACAAAGGTTTTGTTCTGGGATTGGCATCTCCAAGTCTCTCCTGGAGGACCTGCTGGGCTAGCCAGCCATACAGGACACGTTCACCTCCAGAATCCAGGCTCCTTCCCCTACCACGCTTAACAGATGCAGTAAAACTCTTTGAGCATAAGCACCCTAAAAACCTTTGCCAGACGCTGGACAGAGGCAACTGAATTATACCTTCCCCCATGAAACCAGCATGACCCTGTTTTACCCAGTACAGTAACTCCTATGCTTGTCTTTTCCATACAGGCAGACCTCAGAGATATCGTCAGTTTGGTTCCAGACCACCACAATAAAGCGAATAGTGCAATAAAGCAAGTCACATGAATTTTTTGGTTTCCCAGTACATATAAAAGTTATGTTTACACTATACTGTGGTCTATTAAGTGTGCAATAGCATTATGTCTAAAAAAACAAAGTACATATCCTAATTAAAAAATACTTTATTGCTAAAAACTACTAAGCATCATCTGACAATAGAGGGTTGCCACAAACCTTCAACTGGTGAAAGACACTGTATCTGGGAAGCGTAATAAGGTGATATGTGCCTGTAACATGGCACAGAGGGGCTCTGGAGTGGGTCATTGTGGACTTGAGTCCCGTTCAAACCCCAGGTGGCTGCTTGCATGACCTTAAGCGAGGCATTTAACTTCTTCAGCTCCGGCTGCCTCATTTTCAAAGTGTTAGGATTAGAGAAGGCACACAGAGGGCCGGGCCCATGGCGGGCACCCAGGAAATGATGGTACCCTCCCTCCTCCTGATAGCAGGCACGTGGGACCAGAAACCAAGACTCCGAGCAAGCTGGAGCTGGAAGCAATGAAGCCCAGGTGCTGTCCTCCCCTACAATCTCTGGCCACCCCTCCCAGGGTCTTGTCATTCTTGCCCAACATTAAGAGCAGCCACTCCAGGGGACTTCCCTGGCGGTCCAGTGGTTAGAACTCTGCGATTCCACTGCCAGGGGCCCGGGTTTGATCCCTTGTTGGGGAACTAAGAGGTTGCAGCGCGAGGTGCAGCCAAAAACAAGAGCAGCCACTCCAGGGGCAACCCCAGCTCCGCAGCACCCAGCAAAGCAAAGGCTTTGCAAACACGGTCTGGGAGATCAAGAAGGCAACCGGCCAAAGCCAAGCCAAGTGTATCCAACACTGCAGGAATTTGCATAATTAACCACTTGGAAATAATACCTTTAGGCCAGTCTTGGTTATGTGTTAAATCTTTGCAGGGCCTAGAAACAGGGCAAGAGCTGAATTCATCTGGAAGGGAAATGATGAATGTGAACAGTGAACAAGCATGGATGCTTCTCGAGAAGCTATTTGTCCATCACCGCCTCCATCCCTACTTTCAGGTGAAGACACTGAGGTTACAGAGGTGAGGCAAATGACCCAAGGTCACACACAGAGTAAGTGGGGGAGCTGGACTCGACCCCAAAGTTGCTTACATCCAAAACCAACGTTCAGCAGAGCAGTAGCGGGGCAGAAAGGAAGCAAGGAGAGGAGGCGAGGGATTGGCGAGGAGAGGGGAGGGCAGGGGCCCGGCGACACTTAGCAGACACCAGCCCCAGAGCAGACTCCACCGGCCTTTTAGCAAGGAGAAAAGCTTTCCTATGAGCAGACACTGGCACGGACACTGCTGGAACATTCTGAGAAAGCCTTGGACACATTAGTGCTAATCCTAGCCTGCCCATTACTGGCCTGAATGACTTCATACAGAGAAATGTGTTCTGGTGAAAATGCCGAGCATCACCGGGACCTCACAGCGTGGCTGACCACCAGCGTGATCCGGGGCCTCATTAGCCCAGAGCGGCAGGGCTGCTGGCCAACTGCACCAAATTAAGTGTTCCCAAATTTTAAGTTCTCCAGCAGTGGGCTTCGTGCTGGCTGCTGATGCATGAGGTAGCATTTCGAGTAATAATTAATTAGAGAAGAAAGCAGAATAAGCAAGCAAAGGACATCAAATGGAATTAGTATAATTCTGCCTTTCACTTCATTTTACATTCAGTCAGAGAGGGCCAACAAAGTGCCCGGGGCTGGAAAGAAAACCACCAGGAGCATTCAGCCACCCCCTGACTCCTTCCGTCCACCGCTGCTGCCAGGCACACCACACCCACAGCCTGTCCCCCAAAACCTACCCAGGCCGGAGAGGGACCTGCCAACTCCAGGTGGTCACCTCTTTGCCATTAGACCACCAGAGCGCACCCATCATCAGCTCATATAGTACTTCTAGTTTTCTGTTCCCAAATTCATGGATTCTTTGTTAAACTGGTGGGTCTGACCCCTAATGAAGTTGTTTAGAAAAAAATCATTGATTATCCCAGGCACCAAAAAAATAAGCACATACACCAAGTATCATTTGGTGACATGCAAACAAAACCTGCTCCGGGTGCTAACATATCCCAAAGCAGAGCTGCCCACCTCTGCCGAGAGCTAGAAATTTATTTTATCCCTAGAGGCTTACACCTGTCAACAAAGAGATAAAAATTAAAAGGAAAAAAACAACAAACAACGGCCTCAATTTTGCTGCAAAAATCCCTGGCAGTGAGTAATAACCAGGTTTCCCACTAGCCGCCCCCAGCCTCTCAGCATCTGGGCAGGCGTTGGGTCACCCGTCAGGGACCAGTCAGGAGTCAAGTTGTGCTGGGGTCTCCTCCTTTGTGGTATGTGCTGTGGACCCAGCACCCAGGGATCCCCACGTCCATTTTAGCCATGCCCAAGAAGACAGTGCCTGTAGCCCACCTGAGCCACCCCCAGGGAGCCCTGGGCAGCGCTCCTGGGCCCCAGGCCCCACCACCTACCTCGTTGATGAAGGAGTGTGCCCCCAGCGGGCTCAGCAGCAGGATGGCGCGGCGCAGTGTGTCCCGGTAGCGGTTCAGCTCCTCTGTCTTCATCGTGGTGAAGAGGCTGGTGAACACGTGGCTAACATTCTTGTCCACCTTTTGTAAAGAGACATCAAGGCCCAGCCGCGAGGCCTGGTCCAGAAAGCTTTGGAGCCCACGGATATCTGAGCAGTGGAGAAGAAGAGGGGGAGAGAAACATCTTTAAGCGGGAAGGGACCTTGGAGGGCATCTAACTCCAATGCTACCCCCTCCCATATGGGCGTTGAGCAAGGGCTCAAGTCTGCCTCCATGGTCCAATGAACAAAGGCTGGAAGACATGTATTTAGTTCCAATGTCCCTCAGCAGCGTCCGCCCCTGGGTAAGTTTCTCCCACCATAGGGAGCACTTCCTGCCATCCAACAGGTCCTGTGGCCACAAGTGTCCCGCATGATAAGCTCCTTTTCTCTCCCTATTGCTTTCACCCAATGGGAGTGAAGGTTCTGGCAGTTCTGTCCTGGTTGCTACATGTGGTGGTGGTCCCTAACCCTGGACCCCTGTTTCCCCGACCTGGCTCTGCTCCCCAGGGCTATGACTCCTTGACCCTTAGTGGTGAGCTAAGGCCACTGACTGCCCTGGTCAGAGCAGGCCCAGCCTCAGGCCCTGCCCCAATCCTATAACTGAACAGCCTGCACCCTCACAGCCCCCCTGAGGCTTGGGACTCTGTCTTGTTCCAGGGACCTGATTTTCCTGGATGAGCTCTCCTCCTCCACCCTCTTTCCAGCTGGGGTGATCTCACCCCAAGTCCAACGAGAACTCTGCATCCTGACTGGTTCAGGGGTGAGCAGGTGGTCCAGGATGGTCCTAGACTGAGCACCATCCTGACACTTTGGTGGAGCACCTGGGAGAGAGGTCTGCTCTTTCCCCTGTGGTCACCAAGGGGTCAGGATGCAAGCCCAGGGCAGGAGGGGAGCATGGAAAACTGGAATAAATTACCAGGGAGCAGAAGGCCATAAGGAGCTTGGGGCCCAGCTACATCAAATATTAGCGCAGGGGCTTCCCTGGTGGCGCAGTGGTTGAGAGTCCGCCTGCCAATGCAGGGGACACGGGTTCGTGCCCCGGTCCAGGAAGATCCCACATGCCACGGAGCGGCTGGGCCCGTGAGCCGTGGCCACTGAGCCCGTGAGCCGTGGCCACTGAGCCTGTGCGTCCGGAGCCTATGCTCCGCAACGGGAGAGGCCCGCGTACCGCAAAAAAAAAAATTAGTGCAAACCTACTCTTGTGATGGCCGGGGCTGCTGAATTTTTGTTTTTTAACCAGGGCCCAAATCTCTCAGCGGCAGCCCTGCATGAGCCATCTGGCCTCTCCTAAAGGAGATCTGCCCAAGAATGGAGCCAGCAAGCAGGTCCAAGAGTAGGGCACAGTCCCGATGATGTCATTTAAGCCTCTGGGTCCACCTATGAAGCCTGTTTCTCCTGGATTTTTCAGTTTCATGGGCCAAAGGATACCCTTTCCTGCCTAAGCCAGCTTGAGCTGGATTTCTGTCACTTGCAGCCCAGAGTCTCAATGGACAGGCCACTTTTTCAAGTCTGGGATGTTTCCTTCATCTGGTCCATATCTGTGTTCCAACTCCCAAAGGCAGGCCCCACACCTGAGCCACCCCCTCCAAAGGACACTGGGCCAGTCCATATCGCACACGTTGTACTCCCTCAGTGCCTGGGATGTCCGTGGGCTGCCCGGGCATGCCCTGGCCCAACCAGTCACCCAAAATCAAATTCAAAGGATACAGTGTTAATTCAACCCGATTGTTTTTCCCAACCAGTTCCTCTTCCAAACTTTCACTTCATGCCCATTCCACAAATTTCATGAATTCTACACGTACCAGGCAGAATGCAAGCTGCTACCGTGGTTCCTTCACTGCCCATTTTGCTGGGAGGTTGGCTCACCAGTAAGTCTAGTCCCAGCTGGATATGACAAGAGCAGCTATGGAAAAGCAAGCACGGTGCCAGGGAGACCAGAGCACCATGACAGTCATAACTGGGGTGCTGGGGGGAATGTGCACAGAGTCCCTCTATTCCCACGATGGGGGGAAGCCCTGGAATAGGGTCTGAGTACCTGTTGTAGACTCAGACACTTAGAACTTAGTACAGTTCCTTAGTAGAGTCCCATCCACTTTGTGCCTCAGTGTTTTCATCTGTAAACTGGGGATGAAAGTTCCTGACTACCATTTTCATAGGACTGTGAGGAATCACAGTTCCTGAAGGTACCACCTGCTTGCATCTCAGGGGCCTACACCTGGGAGGCACGGAGAGCCTACATCCTAATGGTCCATCCGAGGGCACAGCAGTGCCCAAATGAGGACCCCTGGGCCCCTTCCAGAGATTGCAAATGTGAGACTGATATTCAAGTCCATGTGTTCAAGTCCAGCCATGACCTCAGCCAGCTTGGTCTATCGGCAGCCTGGCCCCTGGAGCACAAACATGCACCCAGAGCTGCCTGCCTGACAAAGCACAGAGGTCTCAGTGCTGCTCTGCCCACTGATCCAGACAGGAAAAGGTGCCAGGAAGCAGGATGGGCCCTCTGCACCAAGCCCCAGGGCTCCCCCAAAGGTGACCAATGGAAGACCACACAGTGCCTTGCACCTGCCCTGGCACTAGGGGCTCCCAACACACAGGCCCCAGGTTGTCAATACCCCTTGGATACCCAGAGAGGCCATGCAGTCCCCATCAGCCTGCTTGGGGCCCTAGAGATCTGTAGCCTTAAAGCCTCTTGAAAGAAAAATTTGAAGAGGTTCTTCAGAGCTTCTTCACCTATCAGAGGGAATGGCAGGCAAATGGGCAGAGATGGCTCAAGGAGAAGAAGTATAGCAGGGGGAGGGGACCCCCACCTAGGAAAACTCAGGGCTGGTGTCAACACTGGCCCCTCCCTCTCCTGACCACAGCATAGCTCACGCCTGCCAAGGGCAAGCTTGAGAACATCTCAGCACCAAGCAGACACCCATGCCTAAATCAGCAGTGCGCTCCCGTGCCGGGCATGCAACAGCTTGCACCCAAATGGCCCATGATGGTTTCCCCTCAATCTGGGCTGTCACTAGCCACCTGTAGCTGTTCAAATTTAAACTTCATCTCATTAAAATTAAATAAAATCACACGCTTAGTTCCTCAGTCACACTAGCCACATTTTAAGTACTCAGTGGTCGCATCTGGCTGGTGGCAACCATATTGAACAGCACAAATATAGATCATATATGATGGATCATCACAGAAAGTGCCAGTACAGGGTCTGCCTGAGAAATTGTCTTTTAACTTGTGCAGTGTAAATGATGGTCCCAAATATGGGAGATGAGCTGCATTCAGGCCTCCCTATTACCATGCCTCTTGCCCTGTCACTTTGAAGATCATTCCAGCTCCTACTACAGGTTTAACCACACGACCTGCTTTGACCCATGAGACCGTTGTGACTTGGTATAAGCTGAGATTTGAGGAAGTGTGCATTTCTGCTGCCACTCCTGGACCCTGCCACCACTGTGAGAACAGCCCTGGACCAGCCTCCAGAAGGATGCAGACATGTGGAGAAGAATCAGGCGGACCAGGCAGCCATCGCCGGCTACATGTCAGCTGAATTCAGATACACCAGTGAGCCCAGAGCAGAACTTCCTGGTTGATAGACTCACACACACACACACACACACACACACACACACACACACACACAAATGACTGTTGTTCTAAGCCACTAATTTTGGGGATGGTTTGTTTCTCAGCAATAACTAACTGATAAACCAAGTACATCAGATGCATTATATCTAATATGCCTGAAAGAGCAAGGCCTGTATCTTAAAAAGTCACCCACACACACAGCTTCCCCACATGGGGCCGAGTGCGAGCCAGTCCTGGGGTGAGGACACTGGTAGCTTCTGCAGCGCTATCGCTTCGCCTGGACACCCATGTCCTCACTGCCCGTGGCCTTGGCTCTGACCCAGATCTGAGCACAGCTGATGGGACAGGGATAAAGGCAGCACTCTGAGACCCACCATCTACCAGTTCCCACTCCACTTCTGGTGCCTTTCAAGGCCATTACAAGTATTTAAAGTGGCAGAGACTGGCACGTCTGCAGAGCCATGCTTTACGTGAGCACATGCGCAAAGAGAGCTCCAGGGTGGCTCTGTGTGTGTGCCCATGGGTCCACCAGTCTGGTAGGGGTCCAGGAACCTCACGCATCACACCAGCATGGCCGGTCCTCACAGGCTGGGGAAGAAGTCCCCTTCAGTCTCTTCCTTGAGGTCCCCCTACCTAAATCCATCTCAAGCCATAGGACTGTTTCACTTCCTCAGGGAATAGGAGGTACCATGGGGGGTGGCAACTGTCTCGGGACCCACAAGGACGCGCGAGGACATGCACACACAGAGAACACAAGCCCTCAGAGCTCCTGCACACGCTCAGCTGCTGCGTTTCTGCCTTCTGTTCGGGCAGCCCCTGATGGAACTGAGCCATCAGAGAGAGTTTAAGCTCCCTGTCAGTGGCTGGCTCCCCACACCTGGAACAAGTGATGCAGGCTGAAGGCAGTGCTCCTGAGGGACCATGGCCCCGGCTACAGCCGCCTGCTCCCACTTGGCTGAAAAGGTCAGCTCTCAGCCTCTGAAGGTCTTATTCAGTTGCACCTGAGGAGAGCTGGGGGCAGAATACCAGTGAAGAGCACAAGCTAACTTTGCCGCCCTCCTGCTGTTCCCCAGGAATGGGGCCAAGGAAGTCCACTTCTCCAATGAAAATCCTTTCCTCCCTCAAGAGACTGAGTTTGTAACACCACCCTACCTTCATCCCCCAAGAAAGCCAGCTGTCCACTGCTGCTCCCCAGAAAGGGAGAATTCTCCAAGAAGTTAGACTAAAGACAGAGAGGGGGCCGCTCTCGGGATAGCAGGAGCCCTTTGGTCCCCTACAGAGTTCTGGACCTTGGCCCAGGCCCTTCCACTGGGAGCTCTCTGTGCAGACTGGCCAGCCCAGTCCACCTTTGCTGATGCAGCTCCCCCAAGCAGACCCACCTCCACTAGAGAGGGAGACGAGGGGGCCACAGTGGGCGTCACATCAGCCGCAGCCCAGAAAGGGCAGGAGAAGGCAAACGGCCCACAACTCTCCAAGGTGGCAGCGGGGAGGGTGCGGGGGACACGAACCATGAACAAGGGCATCGGCCACCCACAGGGATGACAGGGAGAGGCTCCCGGGAGAGACACCCTGCTCCCCAGAGAAAAGAAGCAGTTCAGGGAACAGGGCAAGTGCATTCCTGCGAGGAATCTGATGTGACGACACCCCAGGACGGGCCTCAGCTGCCTTGGCCCACCCTCTGGGCTCTGGACCTGGTCATCAGAAGTCTTTGCAATACCAGAGTCATCCTGTTGACATTCATTCATCCCTCCTTCCCTCCAATATTCACTGAGAGCTTTCTCTGTGTTGGTCCCTCTCCTAGGTGCTGGGGAACAAGAATGAATGAGCCCACGGTGTTCCCACTAGCACGGGACTTACATTTCAGGGGCTGGAGAAGAGACTGGAAACAAATAAACAATAGATAATTTCCAACAGTGGTGTGAGCGCTGAAGAAAGTAGAGACTGGGTTGCAGGAAACTGCAGAGGGTCGGGGTGGGAGAGGCCCCTGTGAAGAGCATCGGTGAGAAGGAGCCAGCCCTGGAAACCACGCGGGGAAGACCACTCCTGACCGAAGAAACAGCACGTGGAAAGTTCCAGAATGAGGCATCTGGGATACCGAATGAAGAAGGACCTTGCTCACCCCACAACGGGGACCAGGAATAGGGAGGACCGGAACTGTGGGGCTGCCAGGGAAGGAAGCTGGGGCCCCACCACCAGCAGTGGAGGAGGTGAGCACATGCCTCCCCAGTGCCCGAGCCCTGGGCCTCCTCTGCCCCATCCCTCCTCCCCTCCACAGAGCAGCTTCCGAATGCTGGGCCCAGGCACCCTCTGGCACTTCCCAGCACTCACCTCTCTGCCCACTGCCACGCACACCACGCTGCTCTGAAGCTCTTGCCAAAGCCGTCAACAAACGGAGACCCTCCTCTCTCTTCATTTTCCATGGGTTCTCCGGAGCACCCAGCCTGTGACCACTCATCCTTGAAGTCCCTTCTCCCCTCCCTGGGCTTCCAGACACACACATGTGCTCCTGCCTCTTTCCTGATCCCTCCCCTCATGCACTCCCGCTCACATCCCCACATTCCTGGGCTTCCCTCTGGCATCACCCATCAGCCAGGCTTGGAGAACATCGACACCACACACCCAGGCTGGCCAAGGGCTCTCCACCTCTCCTAAACATCCCATCATGAGTCCATCTCCATGATCCCTTCCCAGGTTCAGGCACCATCATCTCCTCCTTGGGACTTCTGCCACAGTCTCCTACGAGGTCGCCCTGACCCCGGGGTCCTCCCAGCCAATGCCTTCCTCCGCCAGGATGTTTTCAGAGTTCATATCTGCTCATGATATAGCCCTCCTCTAAAACCTTCCATGAATAACACATTTCTTTTAAAGTTGCCAAGAACTTAATATTCACAAAAGAATCCATCAATCACAAACAAACAATAAGCCTTCCAGAGACTTTATTATTGTATATAAATAAACTCCATACATCTTAGCCTGCTACATAAGAGACTCTCTCTTTTAACAACTTTTTTTATTTTTGCTTTTGTATCACCATCACCTTCTTCCTCCACAACCACCAGAAACCATGCACCCAAACCCCTTTGCCTTTCCCTGGACACCCCCCTACACACACACCCCACACCCCACCACACACCCCCCCACACACACACCCCATACACTCACTCATGCTCCCAATTTGAAATTTATGGAGCCCTACCTTTCCATCAGACCCAACTGAAATCATACCTCTCCCCAGGCTATCTCAGATCCTGAAGTCAGAATTCATGCCTCCCTGAAGTTTCATAGCTCAAGGACCTGGGAAGCAGAAACTAGGCCTTTCTCATTTCTTTGTCCAAGCCCAAGGCTCAGTGACTAGCACAGAGTCAAAGATAGCCAAAGTCAGCGGAATCAAACTGAATCAAAGCAAGAACCAGCCTGAAGCCCAGGGTGATTTCAGCAACCTGGACACAGGTTGTCCTGTATCTGATGGAGGCACAGTCCTACTAAGCAAGAAAGCTGTAACTATCCCACTACTCCTTCTGAAAAAAGAATCATATAGTCATGGGTATTTAAAATACTTTCTAAAAAGTAACTGAAATGAAAGAACACATTTCAAATTGCTTCCCATACTATCTTCAACTTCCAAGAAATGTCCAAGCACTGAGAGTACTTGTAAAGAATATTTTACCATCTATAATATATATGTATATGTATGAAGGCTGCCACCTCACACACAGAAGTTCAAAGTTAGAAGTGTTTGGGGATTATTGGCAAATTTTCCAAAAGCTGAGACGCAACTTTCATTCTACTGACTTTTTTTTTTAACTCCTTTCTTATCTGGCCCCCAAATACATGGTTCGAATTTCTTCCCAGCTAGAGTTGACCCAAATTTGAGTTCATTTCCAAGACCTCTGCCCAGGGTCCTCTCCTCCTTAATTGCTCACTCCCCTCCACAGCACCAACTTCAAATGCCACCATCCTTGTCATTCATGGAACAGCTACAGAACTGGGGTGTGATGGAGGCTGGGTCTGCAGGGGAGGAAGCAGCCACCATTTCCAAGAAAAGAGATCACAAAGACCTACCTGCTGCCAATCAAAAGTGATACTCCTTCCCTCTGCTCAGAAATCCATTTGGTGCCTCACCTCCTAGAACTCAGCTGCCCAGCTGTGCATTCCCTCCCTCCCTTCTCCCTCCCTCTTCCTCAAATATTTCCTGAGCACTGCTCTGGGAACAGCAGAATTGGAAACCTTCACAGCCCAGTCCTCAAGGAGCTCTCAGTCCTGCACGTAAGACGGAGCCCAAAGCAAAGAGTGGCTTCGCCCTGCCACTCACTGAGCACCTCCCATGTGCCAGCGTGTGTTCCATTTGCAGACTACATTTCTTGGATGCATTATCAATCCATGTTGGTGTGATAAAGGGCATCTCTATGGGAGTGAGGTGGTCACAAAGCAGGCCCATGGGAGTTCAGCAAAGACAGGAGCAGAAATGCACAGATGTGGCGCATCCAGCCGGCTCTCAGTAAAGCAGGATGCAGGCCTCTCCCTGTTATGAGATGACAAGGTCCCCCAAAGCAAATGCCCCCCCCACCAGGGCCCAGGCAGGGGCTGGCTTCAGGTGAGCAGGAAGACCCTCAGGGGCTGTCCCACCTTCTTCGGTGGCGCAGTGCCACTGTTCTATGTTTCTTGACAAGGTTCTCATCTGGGAAGGAGACCTCCCTCTCCTGGTCACAATCTCAGCTGCCTAGCTGGCCCTGGGAGTCCTCCAGAGTGACCTCCCATCCCCAACTCCCCCCGCCCCCCCAAAAACCCTGCTCTCCACAGGGAGATCAGCTCGGTGCTTTGTGACCGCCTGGAGGGGTGGGATGGGGAGGGTGGGAGGGAGGGAGATGCATGAGGGAAGGGATGTGGGAACAGACGTATATGTATGACTGATTCACTTTGTTATAAAGCAGAAACTAATAAAAAAAAAAAAAAAAAACCCTGCTCTCTGTAGTAATCATGTCTTTTATCAATACGTTTGGTATTCTGATGGCATCTGGAGCTCTGCTGACCCTGGAGGACTGCCCCTCATAGGGATAATCAATTCCCAGAGATAGTAAACAACTCGCCCCAGAGCACCCCGTTCACATGCAAACCAACCAATCCAGGGCCTGAAGCCTCAACCACCTCCTCTACGGGACTCACACACGTTAAGCCACTATCCACCCGCTCCAATCACCCCAGGACCAGGTAGCAGACAACTCGAGACACCCCTGTGCCCCACAGCCTGCCAAAATTATTCAAACCAGCCACTCCTAAGCCTGCTTACCCCACCTCACCCATTCTTTCCTGCAGAAATCACTTGAAGGGCTCTTGCCCATAGTTTCCCTTCTCCCTCTGCCTCCTGATCAACCCTGGTGCTTCCCCCAGTGGCCACCCAAGGCATGGTGTGCCCCCTCCACCTGGGAATTGTCACAAACTATCTTTGCAATGGAAGTTCTCTCCTGATCTACTGGCCTTGTCATACCTAAGTAATAATAGAACATCCTCTGCATGGTGACCTGGGATGCAGCTCAGGGAGGGGCACACAGAAGTAGCCCCATTGGCCACACTGCCCGCCCCTCCCCCGGGGGTCACAGAATAAGCACAGGCATGGGTTCGAATCCCACCCTTCACTAGCCCAGTGACCTTGGGCAGCCATTTCTCTGAGCCCATATCTTCTGCAAACAGAGCTAATTCCACCTTCCTCCTAGGAGCACTATGATCCTTCACTGAGTGGCATACGTTACTGCCAGCACAGTGCAAAATAGATGTTCAGTGGCTGTCAGCTCCCTTCCAACCTTCTCATCAGCACTGGAAATGCCCCCAAAAGGTTCCCAAATGAACAAATCATCTCTCTTGTCCTAGAGGCTCATCAAGAAGGGAGGTGCCATCCTGATAATCGGATGACACAACAGAAGACTAAAAAGGTCGGCTCTCCCTTCTGTGATAATGGAAGTTCCAAAGTTGTAAAGTGGCGGAAGGGGAACATCTGTCATTGAAAACTCTGAGAAAGAGACCAAATTTCTGCCCATAATAGGGGCCAATAATATCCAGGAGCCTTCTGTTCAAACAGGTCTCAGAACAAGCCACGAAACTATACATGAGCAGATTCTGTAAAGGAGAAAGGGTCGTCTGGGTAATTCCTTGTGAGCACATTTACATGGTGTGTGCACACACATATGTCATTTCAGACACAGGAGTCCATGCATGAGCCCTACTCACACCCACTGCCTGGAGCCCTGGCAAAGGAGGGCATAGCATGATCATAACATGCTCACTTCTCCCCAGATTCTGTTCCTTTCCATTTAGAAAGCAAACCCAAGGGAAAAACATTTTAAATAATCAGGCTGGCATATCAAGATTAAAAACAATTTAAAATAAACATCTACCCTGGCACTTTGGAAAAAACATATCATGCTGCATTAAGTGCTTTGAATTAAGTAAATTACACCAAGTAACTAATTTACATAATGATCAAAATTTGCATTTTACACATGTTATGATGAAAATAGGTTTATAAAAGAAGTCTTCACCAACTTCTGTTCTGAGTTGGGTTCCAGTATTTGGATAAAATTCTGCAGTGCTGATCTGCTACTGTCTTTCATGTTTCAAATCTCTGGCTCCTTCAATATTTTTTTTTAATCTGGCAGGTCCCTTATTCCCACTGCAATAAATAGTCCCTATGATTTGCAATTCCCTTCCATCAGCTGAGAGAGATCATATGTTTAAAGAATCCATAATACACTAATGATTCTTAGAATTTTCACAAATAAAGTTTGATGCTCCTGTCACATTTCACCTACTAGGTATTTGGTATTGATTTTAGCAATTCTTCCTCCACGATCTGTAGGATTGGCTTAAAGTCCTGCAGTTTTGGTTGCCATCTTTTCAGGATGAGGCATCAGAATGGCATTTCTCAACAGGCTTGCACCAACAGGCCCCTCAGAAAAGAAGCAAGACCCCACTGGACACACTCGACATGCCCGGAGGAGGCTGAGCATGAGGTCCTTAAGGAGACTGACCACCGGCCCCACGAGGCCACCCTGAGCCTTTCGGTCCTTGGTGCCCAGCAAGCGGGCCCAGAGCCAGAATTCCCTCTCCTGGAGCTGCTGGATCCTTAGATGCTTCCTTTATTCTCTCCTTCTCCACAGCCTGTGAGGAAGGGACAACCTTCCCATTTCACAGATGAGAAAACTGAAGCCAGAGAAGTTGAGTCCCTCCATCAACACCACACAGCCAGCAAGAGGAACAACCCACAATCATGCGTTGAGAAATTTCTGGATGTTTTTCTGGACTTCTTTCTAATTTAAGTAAGATCCTGAAGCAAAGCTAAAAAAGTAATTTCCAAGTGTTTACCCAAAACAGCCATGTTTGAATTTCCAAGGGGCTCCAGAGATGATGACTTTGCTTTTTGATAATGCCACAGACAAATGCCCTCCCTCCGTGCCATGGCGGGAACGATGCCATGTGATGAGGAAGATGGAATCATGCTCACTGCACTTGCTTATTAAGGCCTGGTGTGGTGCCAGCACCATGCTAAGCATTTTGCACATACTGTCTTATTTAGTCCCCATGACACCCTGATGTCTGGCCCAAAGTCATCCAGCCCTTTAGAGGCAGGACTAGGGTTCAAATCCAGAGCTCTGATGCTGGAGTCAGAGCTCTTTACCCACATTCGACAATCAGCCAAAGGCACCTGGGAAGGGATGGGAAGGAGGCAGGTCAGAGCCCCCCCACCGCATGCACACGCTGAGCCAGGGGCCTGTCACACACACTTCATCTGAGCCTCACACACCTCTAGGGAATGGGCAGATCATGCCTATTTCACAGATTAGCCCCCGGCTCAGAACAGAGCTGATTCAACCCCAGAGCCATATACTGTCAGAGGCTCTGGTCTTTGTCACATCAAGGCATGGGACTTGCTGATGGTGGCCAGGGTTTCCCCCAGACCCCTGCCCAGGCCTACAGAGTGGTCATCTCAAGCACACAGGGCTCCAGAGACCACGGAGCATGCTGGTTGAATGCTGGAGTCTAGCTTTTAGGAATGGCAAGAAGATGGAAATGCGACGCATGCTATTACCAGCTGTTAATTTGCAATCAGTTTTAATAACTGACATTACACAGTGAAATGCAGCATCTTCATTAATTCCGTAAATTATCGCTGCAGGGAAAAGCCCATGCTCCCGGAAACGGCAGCTCAACTGGGCTGACTTGGAAGCAACCCTGGGCCAGGTTCCACATCTTCAGACCTGCCCCAGGGGGTGCCCAGGGATGCCGCCTGCTGACCCCAATCCTTGCTGCCCCAGGACCAGCAGCAGCCTCCTACCTCCCAGTGCCAAGGGTATGGGACTGGCCCCCAACTCAGGCTTTCTGCAAGCGTCTGGTGCCCACTGTGCCATAACCATTGTGGAGGCTCGAGAGACGGATCAGACAAGGAGCTCAATGGAAACAGACACGCAAGCAATGCTTGAAGATGTGCGAGGACCCACGAGAAGTACCTGGGAAGCAGTCTGTTTCCCCAGGCAGTGTCAAGCGAGGAAAGAGCTCCAGAAAAGCTTCAGAGAGCTCAGCCCAGGAGCTGGAGCCTGCGGGTCCAAGTGGCCTTTCTAAGTGGACAAGAGAGGGAAGTGTACTCCAGACCAAGAGAACATCAGGATCAAGGGCCTCGTGGAACCCAGCAGCCCACCTGGGGGACTTGCTGATGGCTCTATTTGGCCATCAGGGACACAGGGCTTGATGTGCCCCTGAGGAGGATGGCCACAGTGGCATTCTTGGGACTGACCAGAAAGCAGCAGAAGGAAGAGCATCATCATGGCCTTTGGGTCAGCTGAGACCAGGGCTGTGGCCACAACCCCACCGAGGGACCGAGGGGCAGCAAATTCAGTCGCTCTGGAGGCAGCCTGGAGCCCCAGTGTGAGCCTGAGTGTCCCCCACAGCCGGAGCCAGGAGGCCCGAGCAGCTGCTGCCCAACTCCTGTGGGGGCCTTTCCAAAGCAGGGCTCTGGCTCCCAGGTAGGAGAGAGTCGAAGAGCCTCAGTTGCCACCTCTGTAAAATGGGCAGGGTGCTGCCTCCTAGGCGGTAGGACCATTGTAGGGAGCAAGCGGGATGATGGATGCAAGCACCTGGGCCACGGTCCAAGTGTGGGGGGGGGTTTGGAACGATGGGCCTGCCTCACCAGTGACACCGCCATCTCCATGCCACCTCCAGCGTCGCCCCGCCCCTTCTGCTCCTCCCCAGCCCTGGCACACAGGAAACCTCTGTCTTCACAGCTCTCTGCTGACCTCATGACAAATGTTCTTCTACTTATGCATTTAATTTACATAATTACTCTCTGATATTTACTCAGATTTAATTTGTTTCCTCTGGAACTTGCCTTTGAGGAGGCAGTGCCAACCAGAGACAGGAGTGAAGCGCAGCAAGGGGCTCACAGATGCCACTGCCCCTCTCCGGGGGCCTCCAAATGCCGCCTCTGCAGAAGGACCGGGCTCTGCCCGCACACAGGCACCATGCACGGAGCCTCACACCTCCCGGTGTCAGATGGGGGCCAGGCTGGGGAGGATCACTCCCTGCGAAGACCTCACAGTGGAGAGAGAGGTGCGTAAACGCTAGTCCCAGGAACGACTCTCTATGCCAGCCCCAGAGGGAAGTGTGGGCAGTGCCAGGTGGAAGGACGGCAGGAGTCCTCTGCTCAGGAGTGATGGGGAAGTGGTGGAGCTGGGCGTCAGGCTCCAGAGCTGGAGTCCGGAGGCAGTGGATGGACTGATGGCATTGCCAGGACCCTCTCTGGTGCAGCAGAGTGGGGTTCCCAGGGGTGTTGTGTAAATGAGGCTGGAGTCCAGGTCTGGGCAGACCACAGAGGGCAGCATGGACACACCGTGGGGTGGAAGAAAGGGTTTGATTTTGAAAAATCCGTTTGGCAGTTCTGTAAGAAGGGGCGTGACCTGGAGGGCAAAGGGCCATAGGCCATCAAAATCTCAAGGCCACGGCCCAAGCACAAACACGGGCAGGAGCACCGAGGTGGAGAGGAGGGCCTTCGGCTCAGAGAAAGAAGGTGAGGGAGGAATTAAACATGAGGGACGCCGGGTTATGCTTGCCAGGCTGGTGGATGGGGAACCAAGAAGAGAAATATAGGAGGCGGATGGGGGACGGGGGCTCAGTCCTGAGTGGCCTCAGCCACTCAGCCCCAGGCCTACGCTGGGAGCACAGGAGTGCCTCTCCTCCTCCACCTCTGCTCCAGGATGCTGATGGGGACGGGTCCGCCCAGGCTCTGCTATGCTGCGAGTCTCACTCAGCCCCACTTCTGAGCCTCTTTCCTCCTAGTTCCTGGGCTGCTGTTCCAGGTCGCTGGGCTGGAGCCTCCCCCAGAGTTTGTCCTTTACAACTCATTGATTTTTGTGCACACACACATACTCGCATACACTTACAAGTTCACACTCATACACTTACATATTCACACACACGTGTGCTCACACACTCACATCCATGCCCACATTCTCACACTCATACATTCATACTCACACCTTCACACACACTCGCTCACACTCACCTGCACCCTCGCCCTCACGTTCACCCCCCAACACACTCACTCACACAGTAGCGTGCTGGAACCAGCCTGTACCGTCTCATGAGAGGCCGTGGTTAAATTTTCAGGAATTTTGCAAGCCAGTTATCAAACACAGCCACTATAAATTAACTTATATAAACGTATAATTAAACAAATTACATTACAAACAAAATTAACAAATACACAAAGCTCATCACTTCCTAATTATTTTGCTACATTTTACTCTTATCTATGTTCATGGAGCTGTTAATGTCTGTTGTATCTGAAATACCACTTCATGGTGCATCATCCCTTCCCAACTCCACATTCAGTGATATCATGACGCTCAAAATCAGTCACCATAGGAGTATTTACACCCCAGAAACCAGCAAAACTATAAAGCAGGGCTTTCTGTTTCCCTGGAGAGCCAGGTGCTGAACACTTACTAGCACACCAGGGCTTACAATGCTGCACACATTCATGCTCCCCCACTCTCACACACACACACCTGCGCCCATGCTTAGCCACGCACACTCACACCCGCACTAACACACTCACACAGTGCCACTCGAGTCACATACACACTCACACTGACACACACAATGCTCCCTCTCTTACACACACGCCAGTGTTCCATTTCCCTTAACGTCACACAGATGCTCAGAAACCACAGCCATGCCCGGGAAGGAGACCAGAACCGTACCCTCTGCTCACCCTCGCCTCCCCCCACCCTCCCCTGGGCCTGGGAGCTGACTCCCCCAGAAGGCATCTGTGCTGCAGCCTCCCCACACCGCCTGGAGGGCACCTCACGCTGGTAATAAAAGCAAGACGATGGCAGAGATCAGTCATAATGGGGTCGGTTGTCCACAGAGACGAAGAGCTCTGCAAGTCTGGGTGAGATGCCTGGACGCCCTGGCCCAGGCAGCCCAGCCATTCTGGGAGCAAACACAGGTGGCCCAGGGCTTCTGTGGCCCCGTGCAGCCCTGCTAAACCCCCAAATTAAACCTGCACCTATACTAATTAAGAGCCAGGATCTGCAGGCCTAACAGAACTGCCGGCCCATCTGTCAAAAGCTAGTTAACTCCCGCCAGAACCTCTTGGGCCAGATTACAAATGGGATTCAGGTGGGGGGCCAGGGGAGACAGGGTACTATCCTGAAATATAAGTTGAACTTTCCTTCCAAAATACCATCCTCAGGGGCTTCCCTGGTGGCGCAGTGGTTGAGAGTCCACCTGCCGATGCAGGGGACACGGGTTCATGCCTCGGTCCGGGAAGATCCCACATGCCGCGGAGCGGCTGGGCCCCGTGAGCCATGGTCGCTGAGCCTGCGCATCCGGAGCCTGTGCTCCTCAACGGGAGAGGCCACAGCAGTGAGAGGCCCGCGTACGGCAAAAAAAAAAAAAAAAAAAAAAAAATACCATCCTCGGGCTGATCCATCACACGCCCACCCCTGCCCGCACCTGCCACAAGCGAGGCCTGGACCGTGGCACCTTCCATCACCAGCCTCTGGAAGGTCCTGGAAATGCCAGGGCTGCTCTAGGGCTCTGAGGAGGATGGGGACCACTGGGCTAACAGTTTGATCAGTGTCAGTGGGGCAGGCCACAGTGACAGAAACGTGGCTGCCAGGGCCAAGGCCACCCCTGCTCCTCCCCCCAAGGGCAAACACCCTCCCTGCCAGGAGCATTGGGCTCCGGAGGAGGGGAGCAAAGACCAGTCACGGAGCACCTTCTGCGTGCTGGCCCCGCACGCTTCCAATTCATGACCTCCTCACAGCAAGCCTGTGAAGGCGGTATTAGTATTCCTGGTTTACAGATGAGAAAGCCGGAGCCCAGAGAGCTTCAGTCACTCAAGTAATAGGGGCTGACCCAGTCAGACCTGACTCCACCCCACTATGCTGCCCCCAGAGCAGTGAAACAACAGAACATCGAGCCCCTAGGACCATATTCCGTGCCCCGGTCTCCAGGAGGCCCCCTGACCCCTGCCTGACTCTGGGCCAGCCACAATATCCCAGGGGGCCCATCCCAGCAGCAGCAGGTGTCTCTGGCCAGTGGTCAGGGATTCTGAGTATCTGATTCACCGTTGCACACCCTGTCCTCCAAGCATGGCAGCTCAATAAAGCGTCATGGGGAAAATGTGTGAATTAACTAATGAAAGGCAATTCTTTGTCCAGGGGAGGAAGTTCATGTCCAAGAAGAGCCTCCTGGTTGAAGCAGAAGCCCACACTGGAGCTGGGTCATGCAACTGGAGAGGAGGGGCTGGCAGGGCTGCCATTGCTGGCTGGCCTGGAGCACACGCCTCTGCCCACCATGCATTCCCCAGGAGCAGCGACCGTGGGGGACATCCTGGCAGTGCACCCGGCATTATGCCCTGTGCCCAGCCCTGTACTCTCCCTATCTCATCTACCACCCCAGCAACCCCAGGAGGGCAGGTCTATCATCATCCCCATTTTACAGATAGTAAAACTGAGACTCAAGAATGCTAAGTGCTACAGCCACCATTCCAAAGCCTCTGCCCTTAGCCTCTCTGCTTTATGGGGACGTGGCTGCCACACAGAACCTCCTCATTATTGTTAGCCCCCTTTGCCTTCCAGGAAAACCAACAGTTAAAATAAACCCACACTCTGCCCAGTATCCCACTCCCAGGCCAGCACCATGGGCTGTCCAGTGCACTGAAGGCTGGGGACCGCCCTACCGTGGCCCTGGGACTGAGCTGCCCCAGCGGGCAGCCGACGGCTCAGTGCCCACATTATCGAGCTCCACGGCTCTGGGTGGGCAGCCAGCCTGCCATTCTCCACAGCAGCAGCCACGCAGCCTCTGCTCCGGGCACCAAAAGGGCTCTTTCATAGCCCACAGCTGCCTTTTCCCCCAACTTCACAAGAGCAATTGGAGATGCAGATTCTGATTCTGAGTCGGAGTTTTCTCCGCGATCCTAGTGATTTCCAGTTTAGAGGGAAATGAGCACCCCAGAAATCATTTAGAATTAACCCTACCATCCTGGAGCAGCAATAAAACTCCATTAGGAATGACATATAGGCAGTACATCGCAAGCCCTGTCACTGGGAGAAAAGAGAGATCCAATTGTCTGTTGGCTGGCTCGTGTTCCCAGGCAGGTGGAAGTATCAAGCTCTGGCAGAGCTCCCCCTCCTCATCCCCACTCCCCTGCCTTTTCCTCTGACTACATGCATCAGCATAAGGGAGGGACAGGTTGATGGTCCTCAGGGCTCTCTTGTGGGAGGGGGGGTGGAGAGTGCCGGAGGGGGAAAGTCATGAATCTCAGGCGGGGCTCTACTGTGTGCCCCTCAAGGAAGGTCTGAGGATCCGCTGCACAGATCGCAGGCCTGGGGAGGAGGTGAAGGCAGAGAAACATCCAGGGACTGAGGATTGCTCAAAGCATTCAAGAGTGACCAAGTCTGCCGATGGGTAGGACCAAGCCCCCAGACACCCAGGGTCTGGTCCAGTCCACACTCTGAACTCACGCTCCTCCTAGAAGCCAGGAAGTCAGGACTTAGAGGTCACCACGCACGTACGGAACTACCAACTCCTTTACGATGAGGCAGAATCAGGAGTTCAGAGATCAGGACCAGCATAGGATCCCAGAAGGAAAGGGAGAAAGGGGATCTCAGATGACGGTGTTACTGTCAGTTTCTGCAGCCGTGGGGGAGAGCAGCTGCCAGGGGATGGGGGTGGGGAGCTCCATTTAGCTGGGACTCGGGAGTCAGCACCCCATTCTCTCCAGTGTCCCGAGCTGCCTCTTCTCTCCCCTAGATGATATCATCCAGTCCTGGGGCTTCAAATACCACCCACACCTGAATTACATTACCACCCTGGACTCTGCCAGCATTTCCAGACTCATCTAGCCACTCGGAAATAGGCATTTCAAACTTAACACACGCAAAAAGGAACTCTTGATTCTCAACCACCCATTAGCTTTGCTCCCCTTTCTAATAAACAACATCACCAACCCTCCAGCGCTCAGGCCCCAAGCCTGGGAGTCTTCCTGGAGACTTCCCTTTTCCTCACTCTTCACCTATTATCCACCAGAGACTTTAAACCCAACCTCTCCCTGCCATTGCCACTGTTGTCCATGCCACCACCATCTCTACCAGAGGCAATTCTGACAGCCTACCTGGCCCCCCTGCCTCCACCCTCACCCTCCTGCAACCTGCCCACCACATGGCAAGAGACACTGATTTTTTTTCATTGTCTGCTGTATTCTTTTTTTTTTTTAACATCTTTATTGGAGTATAATTGCTTTACAATGGTGCGTTAGTTTCTGCTTTGTAACAAAGTGAATCAGTTATACATATACATATGTTCCCATATCTCTTCCCTCTTGCGTCTCCCTGCCTCCCACGCTCCCTATCCCACCCCTCTAGGTGGTCACAAAGCACCGAGCTGACCTCCCTGTGCCATGCGGCTACTTCCCGCTAGCAATCTATTTTACGTTTGGTAGTGTATATATGTCCATGCCACTCTCTCACTTTGTCACAGCTTACCCTTCCCCCTCCCCATATCCTCAAGTCCATGCTCTAGTAGGTCTGTATCTTTGTTCCCGGCTTACCCCTAAGTTCTTCATGACATTTTTTTTCTCTTAGATTCCATATATATGTGTTAGCATATGGTATTTGTCTTTCTCTTTCTGACTTACTTCACTCTGTATGACAGACTCTAGGTCCATCCACCTCACTACAAATAACTCAATTTCATTTCTTTTTATGGCTGAGTAATATTCCATTGTATATATGTGCCACATCTTCTTTATCCATTCATGTGTTGATGGACACTTAGGTTGCTTCCATCTCCTGGCTATTGTAAATAGAACTGCAATGAACATTGTGGTACATGACTCTTTTTGAATTATGGTTTTCTCAGGGTATATGCCCAATAGTGGGATTGCTGGGTCATATGGTAGTTCTATTTTTAGTTTTTTAAGGAACCTCCATACTGTTCTCCATAGTGGCTGTACCAATTCACATTCCCACCAGCAGTGCAAGAGTGTTCCCTTTTCTCCACACCCTCTCCAGCATTTATTGTTTCTAGATTTTTTGAGGATGGCTATTCTGACTGGTGTGAGATGGTATCTCATTGTAGTTTTGATTTGCATTTCTCTAATGATTAATGATGTTGAGCATTCTTTCATGTGTTTCTTGGCACTCTGTATATCTTCTTTGGAGAAATGTCTATTTAGATCTTCTGCCCAGTTTTGGATTGGGTTCTTTGTTTTCTTGTTATTGAGCTGCATGAGCTGCTTGTACATTTTGGAGATGAATCCTTTGTCAGTTGCTTCATTTGCAAATATTTTCTCCCATTCTGAGGGGTGTTTTTTGGTCCTGTTTATGGTTTCCTTTGCTGTGCAAAAGCTTTGAAGTTTCATTAGGTCCCATTGGTTTATTTTTGTTTTTATTTCCATTTCTCTAGGAGGTGGGTCAAAAAGGATCTTGCTGTGATTCATGTCACAGAGTGTTCTGCCTATGTTTTCCTCTAAGAGTTTGATAGTTTCTGGCCTTACATTTAGGTCTTTAATCCATTTTGAGCCTATTTTTGTGTATGGTGTTAAGGAGTGTTCTAATCTCATACTTTCACATGTACCTGTCCAGTTTTCCCAGCACCACTTATTGAAGAGGCTGTCCTTTCTCCACTGTACATTCCTGCCTCCTTTATCAAAGATAAGGTGACCATATGTGCGTGGGTTTATCTCTGGGCTTTCTATCCTGTTCCATTGATCTATATTTCTGTTTTTGTGCCAGTACCATACTGTCTTGATTACTGTAGCTTTGTAGTGTAGTCTGAAGTCAGGGAGCCTGATTCCTCCAGCTCCGTTTTTCGTTCTCAAGATTGCTTTGGCTATTCGGGGGCTTTTGTGTCTCCATACAAATGGTGAAATTTTTTGTTCTAGTTCTGTGAAAAATGCCATTGGTAGTTTGATAGGAATTGCACTATAACTGTAGATTGCTTTGGGTAGTATAGTCATTTTCACAAAGTTGATTCTTCCAATCCAAGAACATGGTTTATCTCTCCATCTGTTTGTATCATCTTTAATTTCTTTCATCAGTGTCTTATATTTTTCTACATACAGGTCTTTTGTCTCCTTAGGTAGGTTTATTCCCAGGTATTTTATTCTTTTTGTTTCAATGGTAAATGGGCGTGTTTCCTTAATTTCTCTTTCAGATTTTTCATCATTAGTGTATAGGAATGCCAGAGATTTCTGTGCATTAATTTTGTATCCTGCTACTTTACCAAATTCATTGATCAGCTCTAGTAGTTTTCTGGTGGCATCTTTAGGATTCTCTATGTATAGTATCATGTCATCTGCAAACAGTGACAGCTTTACTTCTTCTTTTCCGATTTGGATTCAGAAACAAGCAATAATGAACAACACAATAAATGAAATTAAAAATACTCTAAAAGGGATAAATAGCATAATAACTGAGACAGAAGAACGGATAAGTGACCTGGAAGATAAAATAGTGGAAATAACTACTGCAGAGCAGAATAAAGAAAAAAGAATAAAAAGAACTGAGGACAGTCTCAGAGACCTCTGGGATAACACTGAACACACCAACATTCGAATTATAGGGGTCCCAGAAGAAGAAGAGAAAAAGAAAGGGACTGAGAAAATATTTGAAGAGATTATAGTTGAAAACTTCCCTAATATGGGAAAGGAAATAGTTAATCAAATCCAGGAAGCACAGAGAGTCCCATACAGGATAAATCTAAGAAGAAACACGCCAAGACACATATTAATCAAACTATCAAATATTAAATACAAAGAGAACATATTAAAAGCAGCAAGGGAAAAACAACAAATAACACACAAGGGAATCCCCACCAGGTTAACAGCTGATCTTTCAGCAGAAACTCTGCAAGCCAGAAGGGACTGGCAGGACATATATAAAGTGATGAGGGAGGAAAACCTACAACCAAGATTACTCTACCCAGCAAGGATCTCATTGAGATTTGATGGAGAAATTAAAACGTTTACAGACAAGCAAAACCTGAGAGAGTTCAGCACCACCAAACCAGCTTTACAACAAATGCTAAAGGATCTTCTCTAGGCAAGAAACATAAGAGAAGGAAAAGACCTACAACAACAAACCCAAAACAATTAAGAAAATGGGGGGCTTCCCTGGTGGCGCAGTGGTTGAGGGTCCGCCTGCCGATGCAGGGGACATGGGTTCGTGCCCTGGTCCGGGAAGATCCCACATGCCATGGAGCAGCTAGGCCCGTGAGCCATGGCTGCTGAGCCTGCGCGTCCAGAGCCTGTGCTCCACAACGGGAGAAGCCACAACAGTGAGAGGCCCACGTACCGCAAAAAAAAAAAAGAAAATGGGAATAGGAACACACATATCGATAATTACCTTAAATGTAAATGGACTAAATGCTCCCACCAAAAGACACAGAATGGCTGAATGGATACGAAAACAAGACCCATATATATGCTGTCTACAAGAGACCCACTTCAGACCTAGGGACACATATAGACTGAAAGTGAGGGGATGGAAAAAGATATTCCATGCAAATGGAAACCAAAAGAAAGCTGGAGTAGCAATTCTCATATCAGACAAAACAGAGTTTAAAATAAAGACTATTAGAAGAGACAAAGAAGGACACTACCTAATGATCAAGGGATCAATACAAGAAGAAGATATAACAACTGTAAATATTTATGCACCCAACATAGGAGCACCTCAATACATAAGGCAAATACTAACAGCCATAAAAGGGGAAATCGACAGGAACACACTCATAGTAGGGGACTTTAACACCCCACTTTCACCAATGGACAGATCATCCAAAATGAAAATAAATAAGGAAACACAAGCTTTAAATGATACATTAAACAAGATGGACTTAATTGATATTTATAGGACATTCCATCCAAAAACAACAGAATACACATTTTTCTCAAGTGCTCATGGAACATTCTCCAGGATAGATCATATCTTGGGTCACAAATCAAGCCTTGGTACATTTAAGAAAATTGAAATTGATCAAGTATCTTTTCCGACCACAACGCTATGAGACTAGATATCAATTACAGGAAAAGTTCTGTAAAAAATACAAACACATGGAGGCTAAACAATACACTACTTAATAATGAAGTAATCAGTGAAGAAATCAAAGAGGAAATCAAAAAATACCTAGAAACAAATGACAATGGAGACACGACGACCCAAAACCTATGGGATGCAGCAAAAGCAGTTCTAAGAGGGAAGTTTATAGCAATACAATCCTACCTTAAGAAACAGGAAACATCTCGAATAAACAACCTAACCTTGCACCTAAAGCAATTAGAGAAGGAAGAACAAAAAAACCCCAAAGTTAGCAGAAGGAAAGAAATCATAAAGATCAGATCAGAAATAAACAACAGTGATTTTTCTAAACATGATGCAGACATGTCTCTGCCTTGCTTAAAACCCCACCAGCCTCACAGCACGCTCAGCATAAAATCCCAACTCCTCAGTCAGGACCTAAGAGGCTCCACATGACACAGCCCCTGACTTGACCTCCAACCCAATTTCTTTCTCTCCTCTCCTTCCCACCCTCCAGCCACACAGCCCTCGTCCTCCTTTTTGAACACTCCAAGTTCACTGCCACCTCAGGGATTTCACACCTACTGTTCCCTCTGTTGGAAAGCTCTTCCCAGTTTTTACCTTACTGCCTCCTTCAGCGCATTGTGTTATGGATCCAAATGTGACCTCCTCAAAGGGACCTTCCTTGAGCTGCCGGGTGGTCCGGTCCACCCCTACCTGTGAGTCAACACCACATCCCCTACCCTTTTCTTCATAATACTCCTCACCTCCTGAAATGATCATCTTCATCGATCAGTCCTCATGTCTTATCTTCCACTGTGTCCGCAGGGCCCGGGGCAGTGCCTGGCACATAGCAGGCAGTTACCAGGTGTTAACTAATGGTCCAAGTAAAACTTAGGGGCAGCATGCTGTGGCAGGGCAAGCCCAAGTCTGGAACAAGCCTTCTCTGGGTTTGAAATCAACTCAGCTCAGCCCCTCATAGCCATGTGACCTTGGGCAAGTTACTTCAAATCTTTCTAAGCAGCAATTTCCTCATCTATATGATGATAATAATAAAACCCCCTTTGCATAATGGATGCCAGGATTCCACGAGATAGCAAGTGTAAGGTGCTTCGAGTGAACTTAGCAAACAGTCAATATTTTTATTAATAGCAATAGCAGCAGATGTGAAAATACCCGCATGGAAGTGGGAACCAGAAAAATGATATATGAGCAGGGGAAAAGGAAAGAAATGTACATACACTGGACATCCCATGCCCCAGGCACTCTGCTGGCTCAGGAGGCCACAGAGATGAACAAGCATCAGCAGTGCCCTGGAACAGCTAGTGGGCTGGGGCAGAAGCCAGACCTGGAAACGCTGGGTCAAGTGGCAAAATTAAGAACTATATTAGAGGCACACGTAAATGCTACGGAAGCAGAGGGAAGGCCTCGCCGTCATGAAGATGTGGAGGAAAACAAGACAAAAGAGGCAGTGGATACCCAGCTTGGCGTCTGCCGAGCACACCCCTCTTCTTCTGGGAACAGCCCTGCTCTTGTTCCGGGAGATGTCTCCTTATCCTACTCCAATCTTGCAGTTCTCGTGGGGCTGCCTTCCAGAGTCCCCTGTTCCCCACACACTGGATTCAGGAGAGGGCACATGATTCAGGCCAGGCCAACAGAGCTACTCCCTGACTTTTTTTCTAGCTGGTGGGGCTTCCCTGGTGATGCAGGGGACACGGGTTCATGCCCCGGTCTGGGAAGATCCCACATGCCGTGCAGCGGCTGGGCCCGTGAGCCATGGCCGCTGAGCCTGCGCGTCCAGAGCCTGTGCTGAGAGGCCGCAACAGTGAGAGGCCCGCGTACCGCCAAAAAAAAAAAAAAAGCTGGAACTAGGAGAAGAGGGTTACTACGCCCTCTAGCGACAAAGCACATCATGTAAGCTCAGGCAGTGAGAGCTGCCATGTTTCTTGCCGTATGGAGGAAGCAAGGCTGAGGGAATTAGCCAATATGCAGGTGGAGACACAAAGGGGAAAGGTGGGGATAAACCTTAGCCAGATATAAAGGAACTAGCTTATGCGATTGTTGGGGGGTGGCAAGTCTGAAATAGGTAGGGCAGGCCGCAGGCTGGAAACTCTCAGGCAGATGATGCTGCCGTTTGGAGGCAGAATTTCTTCTTCCTCAGGGAAAGTTTGGGTCTTAGGCCTTTTTCCACTGATTGGACGAGCCCCACCCAGATTATCCAGGCTAATCTCCTTTATTTAAGGTCAACTGACTGCAGATGTTAACTCCATCTACAAAATACCTTCAAAGCAACACCTAGATTAGTGTTTGATTGAATAACTGAGTACTATTGCCTCTGCCAAGGTGACACATAAAACCAACCATGGCAGAAGGGAAGAAGAGGCAGTAGGGGCTGTAAATACTGATGCCACTTTCAAGACTCCTGCTCCGAGGGAAGACGGGAGCTTGGAGGAGAGGCAGGATGCCAGGGGAAGGAGCCGGGTTTCCTTGCCCTGTAGGGATTGGGGAATTGAACGGGAGGGAACTGAAGCAAGAGAAAGACTGAAATAACAAGAAACAGAGAAACTGATCTGAGAGGCAAGGCCCCTGAATGGAGCAGAGAGGATGAGTACTGGGGGCAGGGTAAGGGGGAGCGGTCCTCTCATTATCCACTGCATCATGGCCACGGTCAAGATCTACACAAGCAGTTCAGCATGGACACCAAACAACCAAATGGATGCTGGTTGCCGAATGGGAGGGACCAGAGCGAATCTGCTCCAAGTCCTCGCCACGCCCTGTAAGGAGGTGTAGTCGGTCACCCTAATTTCATAGATAAGGAGATGGATAGAAGCCCAGAGACATTTAGTAACTCACTTGGGGCCCCACTGCTAGGAAGTAAGGCTGTGGACCTTGACGCGGGAAGGAAGGAGGAGAGGATGGGGGCAGATTCTACGTACCGCACCCCACCTCTTGCTGGGAATCCTAGAAGCCCACACACAGTAGCCCTAGACCCTTAGCCTTCTCTCCGGCTGAGCTGGAAAAAAGGACAGAGGCCAAGGGCTATGGAGTCTGAAATCTCTGTCAAAGAGGAAGCGTTCAGCACAGCTCAGGACAGGGCCTCACACCGTGCAGGCTCCCACTGTGGGACAGCACAGATGCACAGGGGGTCCTTCAAGGAACCCAGTGTCGCAGTTCAGGAAGAGGACCACAACCTGCCATGTTCCACCTTTTATCTCCTTAAAGCACAGCTGATGGTATCCACCTGCAGAACGTCCCCCATAGTCAGCTCAGAGCCGGGGGCATGTGCCTGTGACCGAAGTTCTTAGGGCACTTCATCCCCATGGAAGACAGCAGAGGAAAAGTCCAGAGAGTGAAAGTGAGGTTATCCTAAGGATAAGCTGGAATCTGCCCAATGTATAAATGCAAGTCGATAGCAGGCAGTCAATAAAGACATCCATCTTCATCCTCTCCACAATTATCACTTGTTAAGAGTAGCACCCCAGGGCTTCCCTGGTGGCGCAGTGGTTGGGAGTCTGCCTGCCGATGCAGGGGACGTAGGTTCGTGCCCTGGTCCAGGAGGATCCCACATGCCGTGGAGCGGCTGGGCCCATGGGCCGTGGCCGCTGGGCCTGCGCGTCCGGAGCCTGTGCTCCGTGACGGGAGAGGCCACGGCAGTGAGAGGCCCGCGTACAGCAAAAAAAAAAAAAAAAAAAAAGAGTAGCACCCCAGGACCGCCTGCTGCTGATGGGGCTCATGGGGCTGCTGCATCCCGACCATCAGGGCAGCTGTCTCCGTCTCTTGCTCTGATTCCCAGCTGCACTCCCAGGCTGGCTAGGTGTCTGCCCCAGAGGGATGCTGTGACCCCTGAAGCATGGACCAGAAGAGCCTAAATAGTAACAGTTATCCCAAGGAGCCTGTCCAAAGAGGGAGCATTTGGGATTTTCTACGATGTCATGTCATGTCATGTCACCCCCATTTATCCACTGAGCTAAGTAAAATGCAGCCTCACCAATCTTCCTTCTGCCCGACTTGTCCCCTGTTCGTAAGACTCAAGGCTCCCTGGTCCCTACAGAGAACAACTCCTATTCCTCGGCCTGAGCTGAGTCTGAGTGCCAAGGAGCAAGGACCAAGGATAAAGCTTGGCCTTGGGAATCAAACAGCCCTGGGCCTCAGTCTTGGCTTCACCATCCATTGGCTGATGTGCCTCTAACCCTCTCTGGATTAGTCTGTGCCTCAGTCTCCCTACCAGCAAATCCACTGACTAAAATAAAAAGGAGAATTACATCCACAGTGTGGGGTTATTGTGAGAATTTAGTGAACAGTGTCAGACATATTGCCCAGTAAATGGCAGCTACTGTGTCCAACATCAGAGATTCCCTAACCCAGACTCACCCACCTCCTGACCCCTGAAGAAGCCATGGATGTGACCTCCCCTACTGCCACCTGCACCCCACTCCCGACCTTTCCAAAGTCTTTCTGTCCTGTAGGATTCAGTTCCAGCCCCACCCAAAAGGACTCCTGGAAAGAAGCACCTATGTGAAGTGACAGAGGTACGAAAAAGACGGGAAACTATATTGAGGGCTGTGCTGCACAGCCATGGGGCAAGGAGGTGGCGGGAGCCAGGAGACACAGCTGAGGAGTTGGTGTGGCAAATGCAAAGCAGAAAGCAGGGCCATCTGTCTCCCAGTCAGGCTGTGAGCCATGAGAGGACAGAGGAGGGGTGACCCTGTGCTAGCCACAAGCCACATAGGGCCACTGAGCACTTAAAACGTGGCTAGTCCAGTTGAGAAAGGCTGTAAGTATAAAATAGATGTCAAATGTCAAAGACTTAGTTCAAAACAAAGAATAGAAAATATGTGATTAATAATTTTTATGTTAATTATATGTTGGAGTGATAATAATGGACTAAATAAATGAATTGACCTACATAAAATAAATTAACTTCACCTGGATCTCTTTACTTTCTAAATTTTAAATTATACATGTGGTTCACATTATATTTCTGTTAGACATTGTTGGGCCATAGCTTTGTTTGCCCAAACATGCCTGGCATGCTTGGGAGAGAGGCAGGGTGCCAAAGGGGTTAAGTCAGCCAGGGTTCAACATTGAGCTCCACCCCTTGACACCAGACACTTTGCTAAACCTCTCTCTGCCTCAGTTCTTCACCTATATGGAAATAATAATAGTAACAAGTTCACAGGATGCTTGCGAGAATTAATTAACTCATGCAAAGCAGGTAGATCAGGACTTAACATGTGGTAAGTACTGAATTGGCTCTTACCACCATCATCCTCACAGCCACATCACCATCATCATCATCACCACCATCACCATCGCCATCATGATACTCACATCTTCATCATCATCACCACCATCATCACCACTACCACCATCACTACCACAATCATCACCACCACCATCATCATACCCACACCTTCATCATCATCATCACCACCATCACTACCATCATCATACCCACACCTTCATCAGCATCATCACCACCATCACCATTATCATACTCATATCTTCATCATCACCACTATCATTGTCACCATTATCATCATCATCATCATCATCATCTTGTGGGTCAAAGCACACTTGTCCACCCCATATCTTCAGGACACTAATCTTTAAGCTGGGGGATTGGGCTAGGTTGACTCTGATTTCCATACAGAGGAACCATCATGTACGAGCTATGGCCAGTCTTGCCAAAGTCTCTGGCTGAGGACGAAGGAGCCCTGTGAGTGTTCACTCTGCCTGTCCTCCCTCCCTGCTGAGTGCACTTGTCCAAAGCACACATTCCATCTCAACCATGTGGAATTCCCAGCTCAGCTCAGTCCACACCACCTACTTAGCCCCTGTCTCCCAGCTGTCATGTTTGCTGAAGGCCAACCTGGCCACGGCTGCTCTCAAGTAACTCTTTAGGAACAATGACATCAACAGATGACACAACCATGCCAACAGGAAGGACGTTTACTGGGCTGGAGCCAGCAGCCTGCTAGAGGTCACCACGCTCCAGCCTGAGTGCCTGCCCACAGCTCTGCTCCAGATGTGCTGGGCAGAGAGAAGCTCATGGGTAGCAATCCCCAGCAAAAGCCATCCATATGCACTGAGCGTCTACTATATTCCAGGAACCATGTCCCCAAAACAAATCTTCTAGGTGGGAACAAGCACCTTCATTTTTTAGATCAGTAGCCTGAGGCTCAGAGAGGTGAAGTAACTGGCCCAGGGTCGCACAGGGCATAAGTAGGGGAAGCAGGGAATAGAATCTAGGGGAACCCAGCTCAAAAACTGTTCTCCTATCATGATGTAGCCCACTGTCAGAGTATACACTCAGCACATGGGGACTCAAAGCATCCTTATTCTTAGAAGCCAAAAACCTTCATCGATCTCTCGACATCTGTTTGAAAGTTCCTCTCAATACTCAAGAACCAGGGAGCTCGTGTTAAGAAGTGTTAGCCCAGGGCTTCCCTGGTGGCGCAGTGGTTGACAGTCCGCCTGCCGGTGCAGGGGACATGGGTTTGTGCCCCGGTCCGGGAGGGTCCCACATGCCACGGAGCGGCTGGGCCCGTGAGCCATGGCCGCTGAGCCTGTGGGTCCAGAGCCTGTGCTCCGCAACGGAAGAGGCCACAACAGTGAGAGGCCCGCGTACCACACACACAAAAAAAAGAAGTGTTAGCCCAGCTGGCTCTCGGGGAAGTTGTGCATCCGCCCCAGGCCTCCTACCTCTCAGCTGTCACTGCTAGCAACGACAGACAGGCTGACTATAAAGCCTGAAAGAAGCCACAACCATGCAAAAACCACCTCACCCTTGACCCAGTGACCCAGAGAACCTGGTATCAGCCACGCTGTTTGGAGTAAGAGATGTTATGAGAAACTAAGCTGATCCCAAGAGGATCAAGTGGGAAAATGAGTAAATTTTGGGCCCTGGTCTGACATCCTAGCACATTCAGAGGGCTCAGAAAATGTGGGGATTTTTATGCTGGGATTTCTGAAGGCTCATGGGGTGGGTGGCCCAAGAGAGGGTTGGGACACCTGGAGAAATGACTCAGTCTGAGAAGCTGAGCCAGGACAGGCAGCTGCAGGAAGGGACGCTCTGGGCCAGATGGTGGGGCAGGTGGTTGACATGTGTCATCCCACTGAGTGCTCCTGGTTCCCAGGAGAAATACCCTAAGCCCATTGTACAGATGAGAACACTGAGGCTTGGAGAGTATGTCAAGCCAGGAAATAACCTCAGCAACTGAGGCTAGAGCTGTGAGGGCCTGAGGGAGTCTCCAGGATGGCTTGTCTTTTCATCAGTCAGATCTCGCCTTCCCAAATATGCTGCAGAACTCAGCCACATCTCCCTGGTTCGAAGGAGGCAGCGATGACCTGCTGGCTGCTTTGCTCACACAACAAGGCTTGCAAGCAGATGATGGTGGTCATGAAGGAAGTGGATCACGGAGAGGGCTGGGGGTGGAGGAATTGATAAGAACATCTCTATCCATTTGGAAACCAAGAGGAAAATCAAACAAAAATTACATCCAGCTTCTTCCTCCTAAAACCAAATCAATAAAGAAGGCAGAAAAACAAGTGTGTTTTATTTTCTACGAGCTTCCAATTGCCACACTCTGTCCAAATGCTGGCAATCACACAGGAATGCTCACGACGGCTGGCTGAAACCCAGCCTGTTCTGGGGGACAGCAAGACACGTAACCCTCAGTGGGGCTTGGGACCAGATGTATTTTGGGGGTGCAATTTTACTCCTAATTCATATTAGATATTAAATAAATGGATGTGTTTTGGTGTTAGCAATTTATCCAGATGGATCCCTGTGTCCTGGGCAGCAAGGCCCAGGGAGTAAATGGGAAGAGAGTGTGCCCATACAGTGAGGAACTGCCAGGAACCGAGAGAGGAAAAAGGTAAAATCACGGGGCCTTCAACACCGTGTCCCTGCTGAGGCCCGGGGACCCTCACCCTTCCCAGACCCAGGAGGGGACACTGGTGTATCTGCAGCCCTATGACCAAAAGCGCAGTCAGCCAGCTCCCAACCACAGCCCCTTCAAGGGGGCCGTGAAAACTGGAGCGTCCACGAGGCTGGGCGGGACAGGCCCATCCGGCACACCCTCCTCGGCGTTCCTCTCAACTGTCCTGGCAGGCACAGCACGTTTAGGGTCTCTTCCTGCTTCCTGAGGGGAAGGCTTTTCCAAGGGCCCTGGAACACCGGCCGGTGTACCTGGCTGGGTGTGAGCTGGCATCCTCCCCAGCTGCTACCTCCTCTGCCTTCGGACTGGGTCCATGCAGCCTGCAGGACAGTCATTGTGTGACCAAGGGGCAGCCAGGGTCCAGCAGCAAGGGTGCAGGCATGGGCCAGCATGTGAAGTCTCAGACCCCTTGTCCATATCTCACATCAGTGCACTGACCTTTCAGTCTAGATGCTACGTTCCTGCCTCTCAAGTCTTCCTCACTGGCTTAAAGCTAACTGTCGTGTCAACAGAGCATCTTTAAGACATGAAGGCTGAAAGGTGCTGTAGGGGCAGCCAGGAAATCCCAGGCCAGCCAGGTCTGCCCGAACCTCACAGAGTTCCCAGAGGGGACCCAGGCTGCTCCGTGAGGGGCAGGGGGCAGGGGGGCAGAAGGATTCCCTCTCCACTCCCATGGGTCTGAGGTCTGCCCTCTCTGGACAACCAGGCTGCCCAGAGTGAATGTGGATGGGGATTAGGAGGGAGGTGGACTCTGCATTAAGAGGGAGGGATTGCTGCCTTCCTAAGACATGCCTGGTCAGCCCACAGGCCCCACGGCTCCCTCTGGGCTTCCAGCCACAGCCCCAGCCCTGATCTGACTTGCCCCCCAACTCCACGTATCTCCCGGCACACTTTCTCAGTCTGCCTTTGTGGCTGAGACTGCCATTCCCTCCTAGAGGCCGACTTTATCTCCTCAGCTGCTCCTTCTCGCCCTTGGGCTCCGAGGCCATCAGGCCCCTGCCCTGCCAGGAAGCCAAGCACCCGGGAAGCGCACACCCTCTGCTGGGCGAGGGGCAGCTCCGAGCCAGCACCTGTCGGCCCCGCACTTCATGCCTTCCTACTCCACCCTTCTTAACCTGCACCTCCACCCCACGGGTGGGCACCCTTTCATAGACCAGGGAAGTGAGGCTCAGCGTGGTGAAGTAATGGGCCCCACATGTCTCAGCCTGGAATAGCAGAATCTGAACTCACACCCAGGCAGGCAGGTGCTAATGCCGTGCTTCCCTCACACAGCGGGTAGAGCTTCCGCACATTGCTGGCCCCAATCCCGGGACAGCTCGGCAGGCAGAGAGAGCCAGATGCTGCCCCCTGGACCCAGAGCTCCGTCCTAGCTTTCTTCTGTCATCAGGGCCTTCCTGCATAATAGCTCAACAGCATCTAAACAAAGGTCTTTTCCTCTTCATCACCCAGACTCATCCTCACCCCCTCCAGGACCCAGGGGGAGCCCCCCACCTCCCCAGCCCCCGAACACCCATTTGCATGTGCTGGCAGAGCAGACAGCTTCACACAATACCCTCACCCGCCCGCTGACGCACAGCCGGCCAACTCCACATCCAAACGGACGCTGTGCCTTTCTGCTTTTGAAAAGATGGCCCCCCAGGATCCTTCTCTTATACAGGAAACCCTCCATTTCTGAAGACGGAATTTGCAGAATTGGGAATGGAAATTGGGTTTGAGCTACTCTATGCCTTACCTAAAGAAAGTTCCTGAAGACAGAAAAGATTGGTAGGTTTACGTTCTGGTGATAAAGCTCTTTTCTCTGGGGCGCCCAACTCTGTTTTGTTTTTGAGTGACATATAACATCTACACAGTTTGCTGGTTACCTGGCTCCTCCCACGCCTGCAGGATTCATTCTGGAGAGGGAGGAGGGAGCCACACCTGCTGAGTCCCTGCTGGGTGTCAGGGACAGTGCGGGCCACCTGTCTGTGGCCTCATGTAATTTTCTTTCTAGGGAAGTATGACCGTCCCCACTGAATGCCGGAGAGGCTGCAGAGCAGAGAGGGTGGACAGCGGCCACCGGATCTGGCTGGTGAGCAGTTGTCCACACAGCCTTGCCCGTCCCCTTGCATCACACACAGAATCCACCTTGGAAGGCGCTGGTGCACAGGAGAGGGTCTCGGCCAGAGGCCTCTGCACCACTGGTCCTGCTCAGCCCAGCTGACCCCAGTCCCTGGAGCCCAGGTTGGGGCTGGCTGGCGAGGCAAACCCCAGCAGCGCTTTCGCAGACACACCGGGCCAGGCAGAGCGGGAGGGGCCTTGTGAGCTCAGCGAATAGATTACCTGCTTCAATTATTTTATCTAACGATGACATTTGTACTGTAAAAGTCAGCAGAAAAATCAATGAGTTGTAAAGGACAAAATCTGGGGGAGGCTCCAGCCTAGCGACCTAGAACAGCAGCCCAGGAACTAGGAGGGAAGAGGCTCAGAACTGGGGGTGAATGAGACTCAGCACAGCAGAGCCTGGGCGGACCCATCCCCATCCTGGAGCAGAAGAGAGAAAGCCACGCCGAAGCCCAGCCCTGGACCCCCCCCAGCTTGGGACAGATATGCACTGAGTAGCACCTGTGTTCCAGGCAGCCTGCTCTACACCGGCAGGGAGGACAGTCTCTGCTCTCACCCAGCACAGTGGAGAGGCTGTTGTGTAATTAAATTGATAATGGCACAACGAAATAGTGACGTTACAATTAAACGAGGGCAAAGTATATAGCTTGTCAGGAGGGTCAGGGAGGGCTTCCAGAGAAATCACTAAGCTGAGGCTTGGAGGAGGAGTTTGCCAGAGGGGCGCATGCAGGAACAGCATTGGGGCAGAGGGAAGAGCTGGAACAAAGGCTGGGAGCTTGGTTTCCTCAAGGACCTGAGAGAAGCCGCCTCCTCCAATCCACTGGACCCTGCGACTACTCAGCCCCTCCCTTGGGGCCCTGAGGGGTAGAGGATGATGGTGGGGGCCTGACTTCCTCCTGCACATCAGCGGACTGGGGAGGCCGCGTGGGCAGTGGGAAAGCATGCCTGTGCGCGCTCCCAGCCCAGAAGGCAGGCCTGGGATCCAAAGCCAGGGAGAGGTGCAAAGAACAGTGGACAGAAGCAAAGGAGTGGTGGAAATCCACGGAGCCCAGCAACAGTGGGGCTGCCCTCAGCTGACCTACTATGGCAGCCTGGGCACCTGGCAGGACTAACAGCCATAGAGCAGCCATGAGGGTTTCCCTTGGCCCCGGCTACACCCACTAGAAGGAAAACTAATTCTGTGATCCTGGAGGTCTGCTCGCAGAGCACATTTCTTACTCTCTTTTATTATATCCTGGGCGTGAGGGGCACGGGGAGGGCAAGGAGAGCCACAAAGAAGTAGAACTGAGACAAGGTAAAGAGGGATGGTCATGTCAGAGCAGCAGCAGGATGCTGCCACGCTCGGGCTCAGGCTTCGTTGAAGAAATGCCTAAACAGTCCTTCTCCTGCGTGAAGGACCAGGCCCAGGCTAGACCACGGAGGAGGGGGAAAGAAAACACTTGGGCTCTGCAGGACCAAGGGCAGGAGTGCAGCATTGTTTCCTGGCTTCCTGGAGACAGTGGGCTGGGGGAAGAGAGGAGACGCAGAGCATCAGAATAGAGCGTGACAGCAGGGGCTAAGGATCAAGCCCCAGGGGCTGAGGAGGCTACCTATGGCTGGAACAATTTACAAAGAGGGAGATCCAATACGGAGCTCTGGTTAAGTTTAAGATTAAGACTGCGTCTGAGGCTAAGGATTAGGCCTTGGGTCCGTTTGGGGGCCAGGGTTAGGATGAGTGTTGGGTCTGGGATGAGTGTTAGAGCCAGGGTTGAGATCAGGGCGAGGGGTCATCCCTTCTTTTAGTCCCAAATGTTAAGTGGGTCTGTCCCACAGACCGCTTTGCATTGGGGTACATCAGAGGAGGGAGCACGGGGCAGTTCCGGCTGCAGGACCAGGTGGGGGGTGAGTTGCTGGCAGTCTCGGGAAGTGACACATGAGCAGGAACTGACACGCAGCAGGACTTGGGATTCAGGAGGTGAGATTCACCTCCTGCTCACACCCCCAGAAATCCTGTGCAGAGCAGCAGTCCTCACCACATTCAGATGAGGCCCGCATCCTGTTGACTGGACATTAGAGCAAAGGGAATGGCAGAATGCTGAAGACACAGGAAAATGTGCCACGGTTCCTTATGTCTAAGCTAACTGTGGGGTAAATGCGATCCACAGATCGGCCTCCGTAATGTGAGATCTGTCGCTCTCAGCAGTCCTTTTTGTCACTGTCATCATCTTAGCACGATTTAATGAGCCTCAGGTCCAGCTTTACTGGTACTTTACTATGTTTTTTCACTTAGTCCTCAAGAGAACTCTTTTAAGGTCTATATTACTGTCCCATTCTGCAGATGAGAACACTGAGGCTTGGAGAGGACAAGTAACTTAGTGCAGTCCCACAACTGGGAGGTGTCAAAGCAGGACCTGCAGGCAGGACAGCCCAATTGCTGGCCCAGAGTAGAAGTTGGCTTGGCTGACATTTAAAGTTTAGATAGAAACAAATTACTCTATCTTTGCTTCCCCAAACCAGGTTATCTGTGACCAAGATGCAGTTTCCTTTGGCTACCACAGCCATACCTGAGTTTTTGCTGGGCAGTCTCTATTTCCACGCTGTTTGTGGCAGGGTTGGTTTTTGCCCTGTGCCCAGTATCTCCTCTCCTCCCAGTTAAGCCTGAGCCAGGCGCCAAACCCAAAGTCCCAATTCTCAGGCTCAGAACCTTCCTGCCTCTGTGTTTGGGAAGCTACAGGTGTCTCCACCCACCTGCTGCAGCAAGGATGCTGGGCTCTTTTGGCAGGGAGGCTCAGTGAACAGCACCCACCCCCCCAGCCCAGAAAAGGCCCAGCCAAGTGGAGCAGGAGAAAACTACCTCTCCCTCCCTGTGGCACTGCAATTTTCCCCACAAGCCCCAGCACCACCTCGTCAGGGAGCCCAAAGGTCATCCCACCATGTGAATGATGGTTGATTGGGTAGCCAATCTGGGGTTTCCAACGAGAAAGAACAAAGGGCCTGGCACTGGGAGTGCGTCCAGCCACTGGCAGGAGGCAGCCTGCTTGCCAATCGGGATCTGGCCAGACGCTCCCTGCTCCTGCCTTTCTGGGGATGGGCAGGGGGCAGGAAGGGCCACAGAGGCAGCCTGAAGGCCTTCGTACAGGCCCTGCCCAGAAAGAGTGCCTGTCTTCTGGAAGGAACCATGGAGCCAGTTGCAGAGAAAATGCCTTCCCTCTCTGGAAGATACTCAGGCATCTCTCTGAGGTGCAGAGGATAGATCCCAGAGGTCACACACATCCCTGCACCGGGCTCTTTCCAAGGAGTTCAGAACCAGGCAAATGGACCTAAGGTCCTGTTGGGAGAGAGAAGTATCTCCGGGGGTGGCGGGCGGGAGGGCTTCCCTGCGGCATTCTCCAACTCCGGCCAACCTGCTGGACCTGGACCATCCCACCTAGTCTTCACCAAGGCCAGGCAGGGTCCATGGTGTTGTCCATTTTACAGATGAGGAAACTAAAGTTCTGATGTCTTCTCTGCCTCCCAACCACTGAGGGGTCAGCCCTCCAAAGCCTATTCCTGAGCCTCTGCCTTCTGGACACAAAAGAGGGCTGGCTGGACACCAGACTTGGTTTGGGCCAGCTACGGCCCAGGTATCCTGCCTGAGAATCTCGAGAGACTCATAAGACAGTAGACAGTGTCCTCAAGGGAAGGAAAGAATCAGGGCTGAACACTTGGGACTGGAGGTAAGTGCCAGGCCAGGCCCACAGGGTTCTCAGGGAAGGAAGGTGTGACAAGAAGCCACACAAGCCCCATAGCTTCTGAGCTCACAGTTCAAGCTCAAAAGCCGACTGAGTGTAATGAGGGTAGGAAAAGAAGGGAGCAGTCAGGGAAGGCTGCCTGGAGGGGGCAGACATAGGCATCAGTGATTTGAAATCCTTCACAGGCAAGAGGGCAGCCTAAATAGGTCCAGACTCTACAAGAGGCACCAAAGGGCACAGTCAGCCTGTACATGGGTGGACCTTCATTTCCTTGCCTCAGACAGTGCCATGACTGGAGAGAAAGAGAACAGGCCTTTGAATCCAAGACAAACCTTCCCCCTAGCATATGGGTTGTGTGGCCTTGGTCAGGGACTGAACCACTCCAAGCCTCAGTTTCCACCTCTGAACAATGAACACGATGACATCTATCTCACCAGGCTGGTGTGCAGAGCTAGTGAGACAATGCAGGTTAGATAAAGCGAGTTGCCCCTGCCCTCATCCATGGCACCAAGACAGGTGGGCCCTGCCTCAGTTGAAGGCTGTTATTCCCTTGGGTGCATCTGAGCCCTGGGATGCCCTCAAGGATCAGGACACCCCACCTCTGGCCCCAAGATCATCACCAGCACTCAATGAGCCAGCTGTTCACACTCCACCTGCTGAGTTGGCATCCCCTGCGCCCTGCAAGGTATGGGAGAATGCCCAGCCAACTGCCCTCCCTCAACTATCCCAGCCCCGAGGCAGCCCCAGCCAATCCAGGGCAGAGCAGCAGAGGAGGCACTGCTGGTAGGGAGAAAACACACAGAGACACACAGAAATACTTATTCACATAGTCCAACACACACACGTGATTTATGAAAACATGGGCCTCTATGAGATCTTCTTCTAACCCCATCCACTGCCCCTGAGGAATGGGGCAGAGAACCTGGGGTGTACATCAGAGGGAGGGGACATGGGAGGCAGCACCATTCAAAGTCCATAGGCCCAGAGAGAGTGAATTGGACTTTCTGAATTCAGCTGGGACTGCAGGGAAGGGAGGTGAAACCTGAAGGGGGAGCACAGGCCCACAGCTCCAGCCCGCCCCTTGCTCCCAACCCTACCATGCCCCCTGCATGGATGCATGGGGCTGCTGAGGCATCCAGGCATTTCGGGGAGGCTGCAGGACATGGGCTGTGACATTGGAGGTGGCTTCTATGCAATGATCCAGGCCAACTCAGGACCAGGCCAAGAGCTAGACTCAATGGCAATAAGGGCTTGGGTCAGACCTATGGATTCAGTCATAGCAAAAGGGCTGCAAGTGACCTCTGGAATAATTGTTGTGAGAAAGCCAAGTACCCAGGCATGCAGTGATGCTGGGCTTGGACAGATGGAGAAAAACACAAGCACTCTTGGGCTTGTCGAGCCATCCTGCAGCCCCAGGGCTGCTGGTAGAGGCTTAACAACAAGCTCTTGGAAAGTAAGTTAATAAATAAAGAAACCCCTGAGTTGTAGTATTTGCAGATTTCCTTGGTGAAGGTACATCCAACAGGGTCAATTTCAAGCTACCAAAGTGACTTCACCGAGCATGGAGTTAGGAAGCCAGCCAATGAGAGCTACTTCCAGCACACTTCTGCCCCTGGGACACCCCCATGTGCCTCGTTCTATTTCGGAGGTGTGGAGGGCAAGCCACCCAGGAGAAAATGGGAGTGGGAACCAAAGACAGACCTCAGGGAATGCTAACAGGGCAACTGGTAAGGCTTCCTGAGTCCAGCAAGTCAGAGGAGCCATAAAATTCTTCCAGATATTTCCCAGCAGCAATCCAGACTGGGATTTCCAGAACATGGGCCCTCCCAAGCCAAGGAAAGGCCCCCATTCTAGAGGTAAAGAACCAAATCCTACAAGAGGAACCACTAGCAGGAGGCTTGTCCCAAGAGATTTGCTGCTGAAACAGGGCAGTGGCCATTCATATGACTCAGCCTGGGGCTCTGAGAACTCTGCTTCTTCAAGGTATAGTCACCTCCTTTGTCCTGTTGCCCAGGGAGTGAGGGCAGGCAGGAGATGGGCCCGTGCAAGTTCCAAATCAGCACTGCCAGAGGCTTGCAGTAGGCAGGCCTTTCCCACCACGCTACCTCTCCCAGGAAGTCTCCGGGCATGCCTAGGACTCCAGGAAATCAAGGGGCCAGAGGGGACGAGGATGTCCAAGCCAGCCCTGGAGCCTGTGCAGCTCTGGCCCGGCCCCCAGGGTTGGGTCCCTGCAGCTACAGATGTCACCCCCGCCATCACTCCCGCCCCAGCCTGGAGCTACCTGCTGTGGTCCTGATCCAGGCTCTACCGCCCATCATCCGTGGGTCCTTGGGGTGCGCCTGCTCATCTCCGGGAGGATACGAGCCTCTGCTCCCCCAGGGACAGGCGAACCACAGAGAAGCAATCTGCCTAGGGCCCTCAGCTGAGCAAAGCTCGCTGTTGTCACACAGGCACACACGCTCCCAGTGCCAGAGGACAACAACCGACACATTTGGTTGGCAAAGGAGGAAGAGTCCTGCCCGAGGATGTGTCAGAGCAGAAGGGGAGCTATTTTGGTCCACGTTCTAAAAGCTGAATGGACGGCGGGACCCGTGCTCTCCATCTATCTACAGCAGAATGCCGAATGGTTTTAAATAGCACGTTCACTCACAGGCTTTCCTCTACACACAAGAGAAATGTTTACCCTCTGTACTTCCTACCCCCAGTAATCAAATACTCTTGATTTTCCTGCCTTCAGCCCTCCCATTCGGTGTGTCTTCCCTTGGAGGCGGTGGTTCTCACCCTAAGCTGCATATTAGAATCACCAGGAAGCTTTTTTTTTGTCCGGTACACGGGCCTCTCACTGTTGTGGCCTCTCCCGTTGCGGAGCACAGGCTTCAGATGCACAGGCTCAGCGGCCATGGCTCACGGGCCTAGCCGCTCCGCAGCATGTGGGATCTTCCCGGACCAGGGCACGAAACCATGTCCCCTGCATCGGCAGGCGGACTCTCAACCACTGCGCCACCAGGGAAGCCCCCACCAAGAAGCTTTGAATAATCTCTATAACCTGTACCAGTTACATCAGAGCATCTGAAGGCAGGACCCAGACATCAGTAGTTTTTTAAACTTCTCAAGTGATTCCACGTGCAACCACTACAGAAAGTGTGCTTTGTCCCTGCCAGGACAGCAAGAACTTAAATTAAAGCAATACTACGCATTCCCCTCATACTCCAAGGAATGACCCAGGGAAGGGGCCTGGGGCAGATCTGAGGCCATCTGCCTTGAGCCCAGGGATTGGGTCTGCAAACCTGGAACTTGAAAGGAAAGGAAATTTCCAACAACAAGGCCAATTCTCAGACTCTTCTGAGGGTCAGGCCTCTCTGTGTCTCACTCACAGCAGTTTAGTCAATTAAGAAATTATTGAAGGAAGAGAGATAAATTAGGAGATGGTGAATCAATTAGGTTAGCTACTAATTAACTTTATATCTGTTAATGGAAGGACGACTCTGAAGGGTGAAGTTGTACCAAGATTCAGGCATTCAAAACCTGAAAAACGTGGGTATAGGAATAGAGGACAGTCTAAATTGGGGTGGGAGTGCAGCAATGCAGGAAAATGTCACATTGTAGACAGTGTAGACTGTCCAAAGTCTTTTCAAGTTTCTTTAAGAGAGTCATTTTTAAGACCCAAAATGTGGAGATATATGAATAATCTATTTTAGAAGACTTTTAAGTCCAGGCCAGTGTATGGTCATTAAAACCTTGAGATTGTAATTTTACCTAAACCACTGGCATCCAAAGTTTCCATAGCATGATATATATTAAACACTTCAGAAAGTACATGCTGCAAGAAAATGCTCCCCTCAATGATTTCAGTAAAGCACCGAGAATTATAACCCCCGCGTGACATGCCAGGCACTCTCCTAAATACTTTACACACGGTATTTTATTTCATCCTTAACTCAACTCTATGATGTGGGTGTTTTTTTTTCAAACAGCTTTATTGAGATATAATTTACATGCCACAGAGTTCATCCATTTTAACTGTGCAATTCAATGGTTTTTATTATATTCAGAGTGGTGTAACCATCATCATAATCTAATTTTAAGAGATTCCCCCATCTCAAAAAGGCACCTCATGTCCATTAGCTGTCACTCCCAGCTATGGTCTGAATGTCTGTGTCCCCCAAAATTCTTTGTTGAAATCTTAATGTGATGGTACTGGGAGGTGCTTAGGTCATGAGGGTGGAGCCCTTCTAATGAGATCAGCGCACTTATTAAAAAAAAAGAAAAAAAAGAAACAAAAAAAAAACACCATAAAGCTCCCCACCCACTTCCATCATATGAGGACACAGCCAGAAATCATCAGTCTGCAACCCAGAAAAGGGCCTTCACAAAAAGAATAATAATAATTAATTAATTTAAAAAATAATAAATTAAAAAAATATTTTTAATAATAATAAAAAATATTTTAAAAGCAAAGGGCCTTCCCCAGACACTGAGCCTGCTAGTGCCATGATCCTGGACTTCCCAGCCTCCAGAGCTGTGAGAAATTAATGTTTTTTTATTTATGAGCCACCCTACCTATGGTATTTTTTATAACTGCCCAGACAGACTGAGAGATTTCCTATACCCCTCACCCACACCCCACCCCAGTCCCTGGCAACCACTTTCTATCTCTATGGATTTGGCTACTCTGTAAATTTCATATAAAGGGAATCATACAACATGTGGTCTTTCATGACTGTCTTCTTTCACTTAACATAATGTTTTCAAGTCTCATCCAAGTTTCAGTACTTCGTTCCTTTTTGTGGCTGCATAATATTCCGTTGCATGGGGATACAGTAGGTGCTATCTTTATCCTCATTTTGCAGGTGGGGAGTGACTCCCCAAGGTCAGAGGACGACTACGTGCAGAGCCAGGCAGTCTGCCTTCAGAGTCCACACTTAAGCTTCTATTAACGACCTACCATAAAGTACTGGCCTATTTAATCCCATGGTATGAATCATTTCCTTATAAAAAATAATAGGACTATATTATATGCATGTAATTTCGCAGAAGTATCCAGGGATAAAAGTAAGCTGTCCAGGAAACTCGATTGGTAGTTTCCTGTTCTCATTAATATTTGCTCATCACTTATCCATTCATCCTGCCATCTGCTCCTCTCTCTAGCCAGCAAGTAACAACAGCACCTAAGATTATAGAAAAGTTAAAGCATAAAACCTAAAATAAAAACCAAACAATATTCCTTGCATAACTAGGGAAAGAATACTATTATACGATTTTATTTTACTTTTTATTATGGAACATTTCAAACACTCAATAAAAGAGTGGAATGAACTTCCATGCATCTATGACTCAGCTTCAACTCTCATCAACCATACCTCACCCACCCCCAAATTATTGTGAAGAAAATCTCCAACATCATATTTTTCACATGTAAACATTTCAATTGTATCTCTAATAAGACAAGGGTTAAAAGAAAAGAAAACATAAACACAATACTCTGAGTACACCTAAAAAAGTGAAGGATCCCTTAATATCTTCCAGTATCTAGTCAGTATTAAAATTTCTCAAGAGTCTCATGTAAGTTTTTTTTAAACAAATTTTTCAAATCAGGATCCTGATGAAGTCCAATACATACAGCCAACTGTTTGATGCATCTTTTTAGTCACTTTAGTCTATACTTTGTGCCTCTGTTTCCTTTTCTCCCCCGAAATAGCCAGTGTTCCACAGAACCTTTGAGAAGCATGAAAAGTTCTAGACAGATATGTGTGTGAATGTGTGTATGTGGGTGTGTATACATATGTATAGATTCAGCTGTAAATATAGATATAGATGTAGATGCAAATGTAGATAGAGATGTAAATATAGATTAAATGTCGCCAAGTGCTGATCTGGTTGTTCTCTATGTATTTCTCTCCCCCTTTTCTCACTCACTCACTTCCCAAGGAACATTTCTTCTACTCTCCTACCTTCATCAAAGCAGGAAAAAAAAAAAAAGACTCAAGGAAATGCCAACCTAAGTTTGAGAAGATTCAGGGCTAGTTTTTCATTTTTTACTTCTGAGACGCTAGATAGGTCCAGCCCAGGGGAAGGTCAGAGTGAAAAACTAAAAAAGAAAAACTAAAAAAGCAAATTGGGGAGAGAGGGAGAGGATCAGACAAAATTTTCTATAAAGCGGGACCAGGAGGGGTGGGATCAGGAGGGTGGGAGGGAGGCTCAAGAGGGACGGGATACGGGGATGTATGTATACGTACAGCTGATTCACTTTGTTTTACAGCAGAAACTAACACACCATTGTAAAGCAATTATACTCCAATAAAGATGTGAAAAAAAAAAAAAAGAGGGACCAGGAGAGACAGGCAGAGATGCAGAGGTGCCCATAAAGATGGAATACCTCTCCCCAGCGACCCACCACCCGAGAGCCCTCCGCCATCCTGCACTCTCGAAAGAGTCCCGGCCAGAGGGTAAGGGCCTGGGGTACCCTGTACGGGGATGGGGGACACAAGGGGGGACAGGGGGCCCTGCCCAAGGTAGAAATGAACTATTAGCAGGGACAGTGGTGGCCACACTGCCACTGTTACACGTGAGCATGACCTGACACGGAGATGGAGCTAGACACCATCTTAACCACATTGATTAAGCACCTTCTCTGGAGATACAGAGATAAGCAAATGATAATTACAGACGGACAGATCAAGGCACCAATAGCATAGATGGACAAACAGATGCACAGACACTTCCCTGGTTGCTGCCCACACATACACACGTGTAGGCCCGCACACGCACACGTATGCACATACACAAATGAGCTGCTAGATATGGATGAAACTAGAGACAGGCGCCAAGCACGCCGGGCCAGGGTGGGGGGTGTGCCTGGAGCCATTTCCTGTCAAAGGACCCCCACCCCCTTAACTCTGGGCCTTGATTCATGCTATTCACTCTGCCACAAACACCCCCACTCTGCCTCCTGCTCTCTCCACCTCAGACTCCAGGGGGCGTTTCCAGACCCTGCCCTTTCCCTTCGACCAGTTGTTACCCGCTGCACTGCCTGAAACTGTCAAGGATGGTCTTTGTTCTGTCCACAAATGAATACGTGAGTGACTTTAGACATGTCAGTCCAGGACACCCTAATAAGAACTAATGGTTCAATGGTCAGCCACAAAGGTTCTGGAAATTTTCCGGGCTTTGGGGTCAAGCAGACCTGGTTCCTACACCAGTGCTACTTCCCAGGCCTCAGTTTCCTCACCTGTAAAACAAGGTGATGCTGCTGCCCTGAGGATGAAATCACATAGAGAATAAGAGGTTTCTAGCATGGTGTTTTCCCCAGAGTAGGTGCTCAATCAATGTCTTGTGAAGACCAGTCCAGCATCCAATCTACCAAACACTCCCCAGCTATTGTGCCAGAGAGACGCAACCTCAGAGAAAGCAAAGAGCTGCGGCCGTGAGGAATACAAACCCCACCTCCCTGAATGTCCCCACGTGCTCTGACCATCAGCAGCAAAGGCAGCGAGGCTGCCAGGCAAGGCCACAGTTCACAGTGATGCTGCACCAGAACAAAGGTGCCCCAGTTCAGGCCCGCGGTCTGGCCCAGGAGCTGCCTCCTTGCCTTTGCCTGGAGAGCAGGCTCGTAACCGAGGTGAGCCCCCTGAGAGGCCTTCAAGGTGGGTGGGATAGGGCAGGGCTGCTGTAATCTCCATGACCCACAAGACCTGCCTGCCTGCCTTTATCCGACCTTGGACTTGCATGACCCAAAGAGCAGATACACGATAGGGATGCTGCCTCAGGCCCTCCCTAGCTAATGGCCTTTGCAACCCTCCTCTGCCCTGGTTGAAGCCACCTGACACCCCCAACACACATATGCACACAAATGTACACACACGCACCACTCTGCAGGACCCAGAATGCCCCCTGTGGGGATTCAAGGGACCTCAGCCCACCTGGACCTCTCCAGCACATCGTCCTGGTGTGGAGCATCACACAGTGGCAGAAGCCTGAGTGCTTTGCCACTAACTAGCTGTGCAATCTTAGGGACATTCTGTAACTCTCCTGAGTCTTAGTTCCTCATCTGTAAGATGAAAACAATCATTACTGCCTCAATGCAGAACAGACTAGACATGAGAAACACTTGTTGAATGAATGCGCACATGAACAAATAATCTACCCAAGAGCCTGGCACTAAAACTAAGGACTGCGAGTTTGCTTCCCCATGCTGACCTGGTGTAGACATGGTGAGACAATGCTGCTAAGTGAGCTCTGGGGGGACCCCATGCTGCCCCCACTTCCCGGGACAGGACGCTCACCCTGGCCTCCTCTGCCTAACTTCCATCCTAGTCTGCACACTGCTGCCCAGCTCCTGAACTTGGCCTCTGACTTGTGCCTGACTGCTTCAGCCTTCTTCGATAGGAACTGGTACCCTGAATGTGACCATGACCTTGGTTCACAGACTGCTCTCTGCTAGTGTCTCCACCAGCATGGACATCTATGAGCCCCTCCCCAAACACTACCACCACTCGGGTACCGTGTACACCATTTCTTCTTAAGTGAACCATAGTCAAACCTGCTGCCAACCCTACCCGCTCCACCCCCAGGCTGCTCTGACTGTCCTGTGACCAGGGCTACCCTGCCACATCTGTGGAGCTGCCCTGCCCTGTACCTGCTCACAGCATGCTGGGAGTCCTGGAGGTCATGACCATGACACTTAGAAATGGCAGGGAAAGGACAGCCTGCAGATCTCTCCAGTGCTGAGCTCATCAGCGGCCAGCTGGTTAATGGTGCTGGAGAAGCCAGATGAGGCTCATCTCACTTATAACACACGCAGCCTGAGCAGCAGATCCCATCCCCTCTCACCGACTCAAGGACATCACTCGACCTGTTGTCCCTTCTCTCTTGTTTGTGGCACGCTCTCTGCAGGGGCATTCCATCAGGATACAAGCACACTGCCATGGCTCCCATCTTAATGAAAACACCCCTCCCTTGACACCAACACCCCTCCATGACTTTGTTCCCCTTTATAATGAGACTTCTATCAAAAGCTGCCTGTACCTTCTGGTTCTACTCTCTCTCTTCCCATTCTCTCTTGAACCCACTTTCATCAGCTTTGGCTCCATCATCCCCCTTCAACAGCTCCTGTCAAGGACCTCAAATGCCTTTCTGCTGGAAATCCAATGGGTAGCACTTAGCCCTCATCTTCCCTGACCCACCAGCACCAGTGGATGAGGCTCATCCCACCCTCCCCCCAGAGCGCCATCTCTTCCTGGTTCTCCCACTTTGTTGGCGGCTCCCTCTTGGTCTCCCTTGCTGGTTCCCGGTTGCATCATCTGACACACACATTTACTTATGTATTTGTTTATTTTCCACCTCTCGCCCCTAGAATGGAAGCTCCATGAGGTCAAGTTCATTGTCATGTCCCTACTGCCTAGAGCTGTGCCTGGCACGTCATCAGTGTTTGATAAACTTTGGTGGATGAGCCCATTTGGGGAGAATGGACCACCATTCTTGAGGACTAGCAATTGCCAAGTCCTGGGCCAGATGCTGGGGATACAGAGGTGGGCAAAGCATGGTTCCCACCCTCAAATACCACACCCCAGGTGGGGGTAGGAGGACATTAGGATATAGAAAAAAATGAATACTACAGCACAGTAATAAAAGCATAATAGTAGTCATTCAAAGAAGAAGAGGGAGGGGGAGGGGAGAGGGAGGGGAGGGGGAAGGGAGGGGAGGGGGAGGAGGAGGAAGAGAAGGAAGGGAAGGGGAAAGGGAAGGAGAAGAAGAGGAGGAAGGAGATGAAGGGAAACAGCACAGGGGAGCATATCTCTAATATTACCTAGAAGAACAGAGAAGATGTTCTCTGAGCTGGGTCCTGAAGGCCTATTAAATTTACTAGGGTACAAGGTGAAAGGAAAGCATTCTCTGACAGGAAGATCAGCATGTGCAAAAGCACTGAGGCTTATAAAGTTGGGGTCACTAGCAACGAGCAGTCCATGCATGTTCTGAGAACTAAAGCAATCCAGTGTCGCTGAAGATTAACTGCAAAGATGGGAGAGTAAGCAAAGATGATATTGGAGAGCAAAGGAAGGCCCAGGCTAGGAAAATTCTGAGATGCCATGCTGCAAAGCTTGAACTTGATCCTGAGTCAACAGAGAGCCACCCAAATTATCAGACTGGGATTCGACCGATCAGATTCATGTTCTCAAATCCCCTTTGGTGACTGTGGATTAGAAGCAGAGATATTGGTTGAAGGACCTTGGACAGGTCACTATCATACTAACCTAGGTAAGACATGATGAAGGTCGGTAATGGGGGGATGGAGAAAGGGTAGACTCAAGGCTGCTCAGAAGAGTGGGTGATCAATGGGCTGAGAGCTGTGTGAGAAAGTAGGGAATATCCGCCCCACCCCCCGGTGACAGCAGTGCCACCAGCCAAGACAGGAGGGGACCAGATGTGGAGGAGAAACAGTGAGTTCAGACACTGCACCCCTGAGACAGCCCCAGGCACACAGCCTGGCTTCTGTCATGTCACTTTGCTGCTTTGCTCCTAAAGCAGCAAAGACCAGCAGCACCCAGGGTCTCCCACCCGCCCTGAAGGGAGACAGGTGAGCACCACCCACCAGGAGCAAGTGCTTCCAAGAAGGGAAGAAAACCCACGGGAGGAAATAGCTGTGTCTGCTCCCGGAAAACTTATTTGCCTTTAACACGCAGCGAGGAGGGTTATTTAGACCAATTACAGCACATTGTCTTTTCCCTACTCCCTCCAATTAGGGCTGTTTTCTGAGCCAGCCCCTGGGAAAAGCCTGCCTGACATCCAACTTATTTCTCTGTCGGCTTCAGGCAGAAGTGTGTGTGTGTGTGCGTGTGTGTGTGTGTGTGTGTGTGTGTGTGTGAGAGAGAGAGAGAGGGAGGGAGAGAGAGACAGAGACAGAGACAGAGACAGAGTGCGCGATTGGAGGGGGGAGCCCAGTCCATCACTGTGAAGAGAGCGCCGAGCTACCCTCTCTGAAGACACAGTCACAGCCTTGAGGGCCATAACGGGTGAGATGAGTTTTCAAGGAGGAGGCCTGTGGCTTCCTGTAGACCTCTGTGCTAATATTTTTCTTCAGAAATCAGGTCATCTCCACAAAAACCAAATCCCCACAGTCCATTGCCCAAATGACAAGATCACCAAGCGACCAGTTCTCCTAGCGGCCAACTGACCAGAGGCCAAATCGCAAAATCACGTGTCTCTCAAACACCAGTTGGTGTTACTAAGGGTTTTTTTCTAAGTTTTCTGTTTATCTTGCTCCTCCCCCACCTACCCATTTGCACATAAAACTGAGGCAGAGGAAGAGGCAGGCGAGAAGGATACAGGGCAGAGGCAAGGACTGGGGTAAAAGCAAAACTGGGGAAATATCTCCAGTCTTTTAGCAAAGAGACTATTCAGTGAGTTGCTCTAAGGCCAAATGGGCCTGATTTTTGGCAAATCAGCACAGGGCTACTGGTGAGGACACCCAGGCTGCTCCCATCCACGCCCCAGAATCATGCCCATGGGCCGTTTCGCTGTTTGTGCTGGGTCGCAGGAAGGGTTTCAGCCAACAGCTAAGAGGACAAACCCAAGAGAGACCACACTTCCACATGCCGGCCTCCAGCTGACCAACATGTGGCTCGTTCCTCAGGACCGTGATCTTGCACGGTGAATCAGAGACTCCTTAAATTAAGCAGCCCGTTGGTCCACACTTTGGAGCACAGGAGCCACAGCCAGGCCTTCCTAGGCCTCTCTTTCTGTTTTCTCTTCCCCCTCCCCCATTCCACTTTTTTCTCAGCAGACCATTCCTCCCTAGCATCCCTGCTTAATTCTGAGTGGGACCATCTATCCCAGAGGCCCTCAAAATCAGTGTCATGACCAGGGAACCCTTCGTAAGTGTTCTGATGGGGAGAACCTTCTCCGCGACTTTGAGCTGAGGGCCTTGACCTTGGGCGGGCAGGACTGCAGAGTCCTGATTGATCTTCAAGCTTTCCTCTAGCCCCACTCTCCTCAGGCTGGTGGTCCAGGGTCCCAGCCTGGCCTGAGCAAAGGATGTGATGGAAAGCACAGGGGTTCCAGCGATCAGACCAAGCTGGGCACCTGCCAGCCTCCAGCAGCTCTATCCCCTCCCCCTCCCTCCTTCTCCTCACTGTCCCAAGATCCAGCAGAACATTTATTTATCCAAATCCAATCAGGCTCCCCTTGATGATATGCCAGGCATCCTCACCAGGTCACCTCCTCTGATTCTCACCACAGCCCAAGCAGGAAGTCACTTCCACCCCCAGATTTCAAGGGAGGAAACTCTAGCTCAGAAAGTTTCCCTTCCTTGTCCAAGGTCACATAATTTGCAAATGGAGAGCCACAATGTAATTTTGGATTTTACTGGCTCTAACAGGTGATGGGATTTTGTGGGACCCCAAGGCCCCTTTTTCTCCTTGGGTCCCCCACTTACTGCACCAACTGGCCATAGGACAGTGTCCTTCCATCTGTGGGAATGTCTTTATGAAGCAGGGAGCCACAGCTCACACAAATTCTGCCCTGTCCCACAACCACCAATCACGACAGCCACAGATGATCCTCCTGGCCCAAACCAGTGAATCAGGTCTAAATAAATGTTGGCTAGGATTTCAGCCACCTTAATCAAGAGACATCTGACAGTGAAAAGTCACCCTCCCCAGGTGACCACGAGGAAGCCCATCTTTCCCCCCCAAAAGCCAGCTTCCTGCAAAGAGGGGAAAGGGGCTCACGTTATTACTCATCCACCTGCATCCAAACCACTGCACGTGGGCAGGGAGAGTCCCCGGCTCTGGGTCCAGAAAGACTCCCAGAGAGGTCATCATCCTGCTTAAAGGCCTGGAGCACCATAAAGAAAGTGGAGCTCCAGTGGCCTAAAACAGAAGCACAGCCAAGAGTGTGGGACACGCTGGGGCAGGGCAGAGCAGGGCTGAACAAAAGGAGGGGCGTCCCAGGTGGTGGCTACGGGTGAGATGACCTGCCAACAAGCCTGCGAGGGGGAGCCTCCAGCTGGTGCAAGGGAAGGAGACCCAGGGAACGTGGTGGGAGAGCACCACACCACAGGGTCCTGCAGGAATCACCTCAATTACTCCTCTCCTCATAGCAGGTGTCCAGTAGCAGGTGTCCAGTAGCAGGTGTCCCTCTGCCCATTTTCCTGACAAATGACACAAGAGTCCCCAGATGATCAAATGCTTCCCAGGGCCATGCTTAGGCATGTATAAGGGTCTTACTCTCTGTTAGGAAAGTGACTCTGGGATCCCTGAGACTCTGACCTTGTTCCAAACATAATCAGAACCTGTGGTCTGCTGAGTGCAGGGATCAGGTCAAGGGCAAGGACGATTCGAGGGACTAAGGTTACCAGCCCCATGGGCTCCCTGCCCTGAGCTGGGCTGGGGCAAAGGTATGGGCACTGGGGAGCCTTGTGGGAGAAAGCCCATGTGTACGTACTCAGTCCCAAGCCTCCCCCACACTCTCCAGGGGCTCATCCACAAAAGGCCCCCATCTTCTTGTGAGCTGCAGGCAGGAACAAGGTAGCTGCCAGAGCCTTCTCTACCACCTGAGGACAGGCCCTGGAATTGGGCGGTGAAAGCCCTCTGAGACTAAGACACAAAGAGGAACAGGTGCACCCAGGGCCCCCCCAGCACCCTCCTGAGATGGGGTGGAGAGAACCCAGGGCCAGACCAGAGAGGCCACAGGCCCTGAGGGACCAGGTAAGCTCAGGGCGGGCTAACCTGGAGGGTCCAAGGTAATGCTGAGGATCAGGGTGCGCAGCGTGGGGTCCTCACTTGGATGCTGGCCGTGTGGAGGGTAGCTAGGCCCAGACCCTGAGGCTTCCTCAGACATACAGGCCACAGGCAGGACAATCTTGAAGGCTCAGACCTGACACCCAGCAGGCTCCTGACCAGCTTTCTGGTCCAGGACAGGAAAGTGAAGGTTTCTGCACATGGCGCATCTCCTGGGGCCTCCCATGGTAAATGGAGACCCCGTTCTCATGGTTGCAGAAAGACCTAGTACTGGGGCAGAGTGACCTCTGCCACTCAGGAAGCCGGGTAAGAAGCACCTTCCAGTGTACACAGACCTGAATCCAGAGAGGGAGGCAACAGCTCAGAGCCCAGCTGGGAGAAGGGAACACAGGCCTCTCTGGAAGTGAGCTGACTTAGAGAGACAAGGAGGAGAGAGTCACGGTGGGCCCAGGAGGGGCTGAGCACTGGACACCTGCACCCATGGACATGAGGGGGTTGGTGAACTAAAGTCATGGGTCTACCCTTCCTTGGAACATGGACCCTCTAAGCATTTGGTGAAAACTACAGACTTTTCCCAGAGAAAAAGCAGAAACATGTGTACGCACACGTACACATTTTTCCATAGAATTTCAAGAAGCTTAGGGATTCTGTGAACCCAGGAAGTGAACCTCTGAATGAGAGGAAGTCATATATATTTTGTGCATTAAATAAGAACAAGATTATTAATCACTTATTGGTACTTATCTTCTTGCTTCCTTATTTCTTCACTTTCTGTCTCCTATGCTAGACTATAAGCTCCATGCGGGTAGAAATCTTGACTCTGCCATTCTCTTCGTTCCCCAGTACCTAGGACAGAGCCCGGCATGCAGACGGCACATGATAGACACCTACTGGATGAGTAAACAGATTTAGAATCCGCTATGTCCTTGCTCCCACTGATCAGCAAACAGGCGTGGGACAAACCACAAAGAAGTGGACTTCTTTATGAATCTGACTCAGAAACTTCAGACTCCGCCCACCAGAACTAGACCCTGGCATCAATTCCACATGAACCTCCAAAGACGCAGACAGCCTGGAGCTGAGAGCTCAGCTCTTCTGGTTGGGAGTGTGAGGAGAGAAGGTGGGGGCATGCAGAATTCCAGGGTCTGCGGGCGCTTCCCAGAAGCCCTGCCCTGAGGACGCTGCCCACCAGCCCTGGAGAGCAGCCAGCAAACTAGCCTGTGTACCTCTGCCTCTGGGCCGTGAAGATGGGAGGCAGCAGCGGGCAGGGGTGAAGGGGCCTCCACTCTGCAGGCCATTGATCTCCACTAATGAATTTCTTTGTGGAAAGGAACAAACTGCTCCACAGTGCGACTGGCCAAGGCCGCCCCAGCGCGGCAGCCTGGTGTCTCGGGCATGCTAATTACCGTGCTGTCTGAGTACATCTGATCAGCTTCTCCCCACCACTGTTCCATAACTGGCATGCTAATCTGTCCCTACCTGATGGCTTCTGAGCAGGCCAGAGACTTACTAATCAACCCTAATGCAGACAGTTGATAAAGGAAGAAACTTATAACACTGAGATTAAAAACCATGATGTCAGCTTCTAGAAGATCACGATTCACTTAGCTTCTTTTGTAGTGCAGTTCAAGGACTACGGGTTGAAATCACTCATTGCATTCAGGGCCCCTGATACAGTCCTGACTGTTCCACCCTTTCTATCCCATGTGTGACAGAATTCCAGCAAGCCAGCATGACTCACTTATGTGGTAGATGTTACACAGATGGATTCTCAAACTAACACGTCTTTGGAAACCATACGGAAAAGTTTGAATGAATTCAGGCATGATGGTTTCTTTGGCGTGGAAACAGAACTCCTGTGACAGGCAGCATGGTATCTGGAAAAGGCAATGAAATTCTTAACAGCTTTATGGAGGTATAATTGGTATGCAATAAATTGCAAATATTGAAGTGCATGATTTCAACATATGTATCGCCACAATCACCACAATCAGGATAACGAACATATTTCGTGACCCCCCCAAGTTTCCTTGTGTCCTTTGTGGCCCCTGCCACCCACCCCAGTCCCCAGGAAACCACTGAACTGCTTCTCTCACTATAGATTAATTTGCATGCTCTAGAGTTTTATATAAATGTAATCATTTGGTGTGTATTCTTTTCTGTCTGTCTTCTTTCACTAAACCTAATTACTCTGAAATTCATCCATGCTGTTACTGTACCAATGATTGATCCCATTTTATTGCTGAATAGTATCCCATTGTATAGTTGTGTTTATCATCTATACCACAATGTGTTTATCCATTCACTTGCTGACAAACATTTCAGCTGTCTTCTGGTTTTGGTATTACAAATGAAGTTGCTATATGTTTTTGAGTGGATATATGCTTTCATTTCTCTTGGGTAAATACCCAGGAGTAGAATGGCTAATATGGTAGCTGTATGTTTAACTATTTAAGAAACTATCAAACTGTTCTCCATAGTGGTTGTGTCAGTTTACATTCCTACCAGCAGCATTTACAATAGCCAAGACATGGAAGCAACCTAAATGTCCATCGACAGATGAATGGATAAAGAAGATGTGGTACATATATACAATGGAATATTACTGAGCTGTTAAAAAGAATGAAATAATGCAATTTGCAGCCACATGGATGGACCTGGAGACCTTTATCATACAAGGTGAAGTCAGACAGAGAAAGACAAATATCATATGATATTACTTACATGTGAAATCTTTAAAAAAAATGATACAAATGAACTTATTTACAAAACAGAAACACTCATAGACTTAGAGAACAAACTTATGGTTACCAGGGAAAAGGGTCGGGGGAGGGATATACTGGGAGTTTGGGATTGACATGTACACAGTACTATATTTAAAATAGATAACCAACAGGGACCTACTGAATAGCACAGGGAACTCTGCTCAGTATTCTGTAATAACCTAAATGGGAAAAGAATTTGGAAAAGAATAGATACTTGTATACATATAACTGAATCACTTTGCTGTACACAGAAACTAACACAACATTGTTAATCAAATATACTCCAATATAAATTTTTTTAAATTTCTTAATTAAAAAAATAAAAATAAAGAATCCCAGTTGTTCTGTAACCTCACTAACACTTTGTATTGTCTGTCTGGCCATTCTAGTAAGTAGGCAGTAGCTTTTCACTGTGGTTTTAATTTAAATTTCCCTAATCCCTAACTAGTAAGCATCTTTCCATGTGCCTACCTGTCATACATATATCTTCTTTGGTGAAGTGTCTATTCAAATACTTTGCCTATTTTTCATTATGGTGTTCATTATTATTGAGTTTTAAGAGTTCTTTTTAGTCTATATGTGATTTCTTTATCAGAAGTGTAACTCGTAAATATTTTCTCCCAGTCTGTGGCTTGTCTTTTTATTCTCTTAACAGTGTCTTTCACAGAGCTTCATTCTTAAAGTGGTCTTAATTTTAATTAAATCCAGTTTATCAATTTCTTTCTTTTATGTATTGTGCTTTTGGTGTTGTACCCAAGAAATCTTTGCCTAACCCTAAGGTCACAAAAGTTTTCTATTGTGCTTTATAGATGTTTTTATCATTTTAGTTTTTTCACAGTCTGTGATCCATTTTTTACTTATGTTTTATATACAGTACAGGTATAGATTGAAGATTATGTCTTTGCACATAGATATTTACTTGTTCTAGCACCATTTGTTGAAACAGCTCTTCTTTCTTCATGGACTTGCCTTTGCAGCTCTGTTGAAAATCAAGCATCTATACATGTCAGGGTCTATTTTGGGGTTCTCTATTCTGTTCCAGTAGTCTGTTTGTCTATGTTTACACCAAAACCACATTGTCTTGACTATTATAGTTTTTCATGTTTTGAGGTCATTTAGTTAGTCCTCCAGGTTTATTCTTCCTTTTCAAAGTTGTTTTGGCTATTTTAGGTACTTTGCATTTCCCTATGAACTTTAAAATCAGTTTGTCAAAAAGCCCTGGTGTGTAGCACTTACTGATTTTCATGGTGTAAATACTCCCACATGGTCAATTTCTAGCTACTAAAGTGCTGTCACTGAACACGGAGCTGGGAAGAAGTGGCCCAGAGGCTCTCGTGAGCCCGTGCACGTTGGCTGCAGGTCACCACACACACCCCACCCCGCACTGCCTCCGTCCCCACAGCAGATGTGGAGGCCCAAGAAGTCTCACTGTGCTGGTGCCGTGCCCTCTGCCGTGTCAGGAGAGGCTGGAGCAGCACCCACGGCCACTGCCTGGCTTTGTGGCCAGGGCCTCTGACCACAGAGACTGTCACCAAGGCACAAGGGAGGTCCAAGGTGGGCCGCTGGGGAGGAAAGCTTCTCCCCCAGTTCCTGTCTCCAGGTACCAAGGTGCCCCTGATGCGCCATACCATCCTGCAGGTCTGGAGCGCACCTGACACTCGCTCTGATGCCCTTCCGCCCAGGCCGGCTAACTGCAAGTCCTCAGGAGGATTTCACCTTGAGCTGCCCATGGCCCTCCAGTGAAATCCTGTGCCGCGTAGAAGGAAGCAAATTGATTGATCTTTCTTGGTGACTGTTAGCAAGATTCACAGCTGGCAGCAGACTACATTCATCTGTGCCTCTGACTTTAATTACCACAGGCACCTGGGGTGTGTGCGTGCCTGCATGTGTGTGTGCTCACGTGTGTGTAAGCCTCCAGATCTCTGGTCTTTTTATTTCTGTACCTCTGACCCACGTCAAACAACAAGCATCAGCTCAGTGCCGTCTCCATGCTCCCAGCTCCCACACGGTGGCCTCTCTGGGAGATTCCCGTTCCCACTGGGCGGTCCTGGCTCCAGGACCATCTCTCCCATTTGCCCCTTTAACCCTGGGTGTTCTGGTGCCTTCCTAAAGTTGTTAGTCTGGGTTGCTTCCATGTCACCTGTCTCACCTCTGGTAGTAGATAAATTCCCTCCCCTGAAGGACAGGGAGTGGACTGTGTTTCCCTGACTGCACCCCAACTGATAAATCCTGTGTAGCCAGGATTTACAGAGTCTTGGGGGAATGATGAGAGAAGAGGTTGGAGAAGGAGTGGGGCAAGGAACGGACCTTGAGGCCCATGGGCTCCCTGAAGGGATTTGAACTTCTCCCGCAGGAGAAGGGGCGCCATGGCCGGGCTCTAAGCAAGGCTCTGAGTTTAAGGAAGCTGACTTTGGTGACAGTGAAGAATGAATGGACGCCTTCCAAAAGGTATTATATGTAAATACACGCTACACACACACACACACAGAGGCTCCCAAGAGACTACACTTTTCTTTCATTACCCTCAGAAAGCAAAGTAGACAAAAGGTGGGAACAACCCAAATGTCCATCAACAGATGAATGGATTAACGAAATGTGGTGTATAGACATACACTGGAATATTATCCAGCCTTAAAAAAGAACGAAATTCTGAGACATTCTATGATATGAGTGAGCCTTGAAGACTTTGTGTTGTAAGATAAGTCAGTCACAAAAAGACAAACACTGTATGATCTCACTTATGTGAGGTCCCTAGAGCAGTCAAATTCATAGAGGGAGGGAGAAGGGTAGTGGCCAGGGGCCAGGGCAGGGGGCACTGGGGAGTTAGAATCTAATGGGTACAGAGTTCCAGCTTCGCAAAATGAAAAGAGCTCCAAATACGCATGGTGGTGATGGTTCCACAGCAATGGGAATGTGCTAAATGCCACTGCATTTGCACACTGAAAATGGCTAAAACGGTAAACTTATGTTGTATAGATTTTACCACAATTGAAAAAAGCAAAGTGGGACATTCCCAGTGTACAAGCAGACTGCAGTACATGTCACAAGGACCCGCAGGTGACATCCCTTCATACCTACATCTGTGGCAATGCCACAGAGCCATGGAGGTCTACAGCAACAAAGTCCATACAGGCCACACAATGAGGGTACACCCTCCAGAGCAGCCCTCTGAGTTCTAAGGCTGTGCTGTGTTCATGTCCAGGAGGTGTGTGGTCAGGAGGGTCTGGAGGATGGGAGGCAAGGGGTGGGGGAGGAAGAGAGGGTGCGACAGCCAGAAAAGGCCTCCTGGGCCTCCTCCCACTACAGCATCTTCTGACCCAGGGGCCCTCAGGGTGCCACCTGTCCCAGCCCTCCTCTCCCTCCTCACACCAGGGGAACACACACATCTGTCGCTTGGAGCAGTGGGGAGGAGAGTAAGGGTTTGAGACTTAAATTGCCACCTGCAGCTGTAACCCCTCCCAGCCTCAGTTTCCTAGACTAGCTGGTGTGCGTGTGCCAAACTTGCTGATTTGCTGTGCAGACTGAGAAAAGGATGGTGAAGGCGCCTGGCACAGGGTAACTGCACAAGAAGTGTTCTATCCCCTTCCTTTTGGAGAAACAATGCAGGGCACATCACTCTGTTTATGGTCCCTAAGCGAAGCTCAACCAAACGGCCTTTAGCCTGTAGGCCCCGGGGAGATGAGGCAGAGATCTTCCATGGGGACCTTTGGTTAATAATGACTTGTCACCCAAAGATGCTCCCCCCATCCCAGGTGGACAAGGGACAGGGACCCTTCCTGCCACAGTGACCCCGGGGGTTCCCTGGGGGATGGAAGCAGTCCCTTCTAGCTCAGACCAGCTCTGACAGCTGGAAAGTTCCTGATTTCCTGTACCACCTCCCCCTTAGTCCAGGTCCAGTCCTGGTACCACTTAGAGCAGGCTGGAGTCTTTGGCTCACATCAGCCCTTCCCCCAGTCCCAGGCCCGTCAGCTGCTCCTCCAGGGACCACCCACGTCGGCTTGGCTCCATCCCACCCGTGAGGCATGACCCCTTCAAAACAGGACACACCACAGGACCACCCGCCCCCACTGCCCACCCCCACCGAGCTGCAGCTGACTCAGTTCTCAAATAGTTTCTCATAAGAGCTGCTGCTGACCTAAGAGGGCCCCTGCTCCACCTCACAGGCTTCTCTGATTTTGGATTTTGTCCCTGATTTTCTGCCTAATCACACTTTTTCTCAGCAACATGGCATCCAAGAAACTATCTTCCTCCAAACCAACAAAGAAAAAGAAAAAAAAACAGGGACCGGAATAGGGTCTGTTCTCCAAAATACTTCTCTTCCTGCCTGCCTTATTTTGGTACCTGGCACCTTAGCACTATTTTTCTAGCTTCCTAACTGGAAAACACAGGGCCCACTGCAACTCAGCAACTCTACTTTCTAGCAATCCAGCCCAGAGAAATACTTAGGCATGTGCACAGAGCTGTGCCTTCAAGGGTGTGCATTCTAGCATTGCTTGTAAGAGCAAAATCACCAGAAACCACCCAATGAGGAAATGGATCCATAAACCCCACCCTGCCGAATGCTGTACAGCAGGTAAGGAGAACAAGGTAGAACCAAGGGGACCGACATGGTGTGAAGGCTCCGAAGCAACTCAAGTAAGAAGCACAGCACAAAGCAAAAGCTTCCGCTTTTGAAAAGCTCCATGTATGTGCACATGAATGTCTGTACATGAGAAGTGTGATGAGCCCAAGCAAGGCCTTTACTTAGTTAGCTCTAGAGAGGAATGCAGGGGAGGGAGCATTAAGGGCACCTATTGTTCTCACCTTAACTGCCTAAGTTGTTTACCCTTTTTTTACAAGACATTTTCATTTTGTGTTATTACTTATACAATAAAAATAATTTCAAAGAAAAATCAACAAAGCAAAGAAAGCAGAGTGATTTACCCTTCCATGTTTCCCCACTGTCTTTAGAAGACTCAGCCTCTCCACCACCTGGGCCAGGTCCATGTCCCAGTCCCTGACCCCAGACACTAGATCCAGCCAGACAGAACTTCCTCCAGCTCTCTCACCCCTGGGCCCCCATATCTGCCCACCTTGCCCTCCCCTCTGCTCGGCCCTCCTCACTCCATCAGGACTGAACTCCACTCTCAAAGGCCTTCCCAGGCTCTGCTGGGCAGGCCGAGCTCCCTGCCGCAGCTCCAGTGGCCGTCACAGCACGGCCTCCATCACGACCCTCTTCCCCAGTGAAGGCAGTTACCCTTGGGGCCAAGGGGACAAAAGCCATGCCTGCCACGCTCACCTCCAATTCCCCAGCACAGCACCTGGAACTCGGTGGGTGTCTGGCCGATGGAACTGGCCTGATTAGATACAGGAGGCCTTGCTCAGTGGGCAACAAGAATCCACAGACTCCATGAAGACCAGCCTAAAGGAAGCTCAGGTGGGGGCAGTCCGACCCGCTCTCCGGGAATGGCGAGCTCTAGCCTGAGACCACCCTCCATAGTCAGAGGACTGTGAGTGATGGTCAAACAAAACCCACCTCTGCATGTGCTTTAAAGTTGAGCCGGGATTACTGTTACACTCTGTCTTCCGTGGCCCCTGCATAGACCAGGTTCCTCCGGGGGAATTCTCTGAAGTGCTGGAGAAGCCTGGTCCCTCTGAGGAGCAAGCTGCCCTGCCTCCTCCTTCTGGAGGACGTGGACGCCCTGTAAGCCACGGCTTCCTTGCCCCATCCTGCCTGCCAGAAGAGCATGCTCACGGCGCTCTAACCAGCCTCCCAGCCAGCGCAGCCACTGTGGCCCTGTCTTCATTTTCTGACTGCCGCTGCCTCATCAGAAGACTCTGCAAACCCTCTCTAGATGTGTGCAGGAAATAAACAAATAAGCAAACAGGCAAACAAGGCATGCCAAAACAATTAAACCAAAAATCACGACAGCATGCCAGGCCCAAGTGGAGGCCCCTGCCCTGGACCAGGAGGCTTGGGGCGAGAAACAGGCAAGCCCTCACAGGTACCAGGTCAGCAAGGGATTGGATAAACAGAGGCCTGGAGAAGAGACATAATGCCACTTAGAGGGAACATGGCCATGTCAGTGTGACCCCTCCATCTTCTGCTTTCAAGTGAACTTGTCACCACTCTCAGAGCTTCCAGTGGGAAACATGGGGTGGGCAGCAGCCCCCCCAGTCAAAACTGCCAGACTTCTTACAATGGAGAACTGGCCACACAATGTACAAGCAACTTCAATCTTGTCACGTTCCAGGGTGACACAACCAAAGAGAACAGGCTTCTGTTCCTAAGCATCTCACTAGACAGGATAGTTCCCACGGAAGGGAAAGCCTTGATGGCACAACACACACCTTGCATCAGAAGAGGGGAAACCCTGCCATAGACATGATGAATTAACCACTCAGATGCTCCCGGCCAGGTCTCCTGAGACTGTGTGACGCAGCCCCTGCCCACCATTCCCACTGACACCTTCCATCACCTTATTTCAAACATTCCTCTAGAACATGCCGTGCTATTTTACACCCTGATGTTTTGCACACAGGTTTCCCCTACCTGGGATCTCCCTCCCCCTTCCTCTACCTGACGAAGCCCTCCTTGCTCCCAGCTAATTCAGAACCCACAGCCTCCCAAAGCAGAGTTGAGGGGGGCTGGGGGGCACAGTTTAGGCTTCAGGGCTCTGCAGTCACAGGCCAGCACTTGCGGTGCTGTCCTGGGTACTGAAGAGCAGTCAGACAAATAAGAAATGGACTGGTACCACAGGGAGCTCAATCGCTCTCAGATCCATCATTTAATTTTATTTCAACCTCCCAAGAACCCTCTGAGGTAGGCATTTTATTATCCCCACTGCCAAAATGAGAAAACCAAAGATGAGAAAGATTTGTCAATGGGCCCAGAGATAAGTGAGAAAAAAGGCTGAGGCAGGAACGGAACCCAAGTTCCCCGTGTTCACCCACAAAACCTCAGTGGCCACTATTAACCTCACACTGTGATATAAACATGTATTTTGTGTTTATTCCTCCTGTGAAGCTGTGGGGAGAGCTTTCTCAAGGGCTGGGCCCATCTGAACTCTCATCAGGCCCTTCCCCTGGGTACACAAGTGCTCCCTCCACACTGGCCAAGAAGGAAGGTGTAAACAGAAACTCAGCAGCCTGAACACACTAGTTCACTGGTGGGAGTGGAGGAGGGTGAGGTTTTGCCTGATCTTTGGACTCCAGAGAAATCACATGTTACTGCCGTAATTAGGAATCTCATACAAAGAAACAAATGCTTCCTGGAAGAATAAATAGGCAATGAAGCACCCCAAAATATAGATTCATTCACTCATATATCGAGTATTAATTGAGCACCTACTATGTTCCAGGTGCTATTCTAAATGCTGGGTACACAGTGTCACTTAATAAAACACAAAACTCACATTCTCATTGGGGAAAGACAAACATCAAAAAGTAAGTAAATGGCAGGTAAATTCAATGAAAAAAATAATTCAAGGAAGAGGGAAGAGGGTATCAAGAGGAAAAGGAGTTCCATTTTTTAATGAGGTGGTGAGGGAAGGTTTTGGGGCAGAAGTGCCCCAAGTGTTCCCACACAACACTTCACAGGGAAACATCTTAGGGTATTCCCAGAGCCTTTCTGCCTCCCAAGACTCCCAAGGAGAAGGATGTTCCTAAAGCTGCTCATAGATGCTGTCTAGACACATCTAGACCAGCAAGATCCATGGCTCCCCTCCCTCAGGGCCCAGCTGCTGAGCAACCAGGAAAGGAAACCCACTTCCCAAGCCTTCAAAAAGGCTTCTTCAGAGCTGGGTGGCATCCACTGAGATTCCCTTTGTGAGAAGCAAAGGAAAACTTTTAAAGCATAAGGCTCTCACCCTGCTATAGCACTGAGAATGTGCTTGGCCAGGATCCACCAGCAGCCTAGGAAAGAAGCACTATGATACCCATCTTACAGATCAGGAAAACCAAGGCTCTGAAGGGTACCCATAGCTTGCCCAGGATGCAGTAAGCAATGGAGCAGGGACTTGAATGTCATTCTTTTCTGATGCTTGAGTCTGTGCTCATAACCACCCGAATGTCGCCTCTCAAGGAGGTGCCAGGCATCGCTTGGCAAGGGAAGAGGAGCCATCTCTGGCCAATGAGCAGACAGTCAGAGCTCTCATCCCAGCTGGAGATGGCTTCAGCCCGAGTGCCAGCCACAGCTGCCAGAGGGCTTCCCTGGCTCCCCCCACCCCTCCCCTCCCCTGCCTTCCACTCCTCCCCATGCTTTCCCTGTCTTCTGGTCAGACACACTGACACTCCAGGCCCCTGAGAACACTCCTAGGAGCAGAGGATGCTACACGCAGGCTCCAGGCATATAGAATGGCTCTCAGGGCCTATGGCTTTCCAGCCAGTGCTGAAGTGACTGGGGCCAGAAGGAAGTTAGCTATGATGTTCTCTCTTCACCGCAAAGGCATTTCTATACCTGGCAATGTTCTGCACCTTGACTAGGATGGTGGTTATGCTAGTGCACACATTTGTCAAAACCCATTAAACAGTACACGTCTAATAAGGGTATTTTATTGCATGCCGATTATGCCTCAACATAGTTCATTTCAAAAAATGAAGGAACTCTCCTGACATTGGTGGATCCTATTAGGAAAGAGCCCTGCTCTCCCCGATGGGAGGGTAGGAGATGGTTCAACTGAAACAACGAAAAGGACGTAATATTTCATTTCACTGGGCGCTGCGGGGACAATCAGGGTCCCACTTGGGCCAACAGTCCTCCCAGATATTTGGGGCCCCATCTTGTGGGTACCCTTCCTGGAATTCTAGTATTTAACCACAAAACCTGTTCCCTCTTGTATCCTGGGGCTGCGGAGGTCTGGAAAAGCAGGATCTGCAGGAGAGGGATGTCGACAGGGCCACATTTGTCTTCCAAGGGGGCACTGTGGCACGACATGGGAAGAGGGAGGTGTAGGCCAGGCCAAGTTCTTGCTGTGGCGACTCCCTTGGGCCCCAGCTACACAATGGGCTGTCCGTGGGGGCCAGGGCAGCCTCGCCTTCCTGTCCTTCATCCACGCCTGCATCAGGCATCTCCTCATGTCCTCAGACGCACCATGGAATCTGATGGAAGGGTGAGGGAACTTCAGAGTTACTGAACTTTAATCTTCCAGCAAGTGCTACAATTAACGTGCCCCAAAGTACAGTCGCTTTATAATTAGATCGGAGAACAAACACAAAACACTCGTCCCAGTAAAGTTATTGTGGAACTTCTTGGTAGGTGTCCTAGCAATTAAACTCACTTGTTCATTTCATCTGGAAAAAGTATTTATTACTTCAATTTAAACTAATGCCATAATGATACGATGTGTGTTATTTTTTTAATAGATCTTTATTGGAGTATAATTGCTTTACAATGGTGTGTTAGTTTCTGCTTTATAACAAAGTGAATCAGTTATACATATACATATATCCCCATATCCCCTCCCTCTTGCGTCTGCCTCCCATCCTCCTTATCCCACCCCTCTAGGTCATCGCAAAGCACCGACCTGATCTCCCTGTACTATGCTGCTACTTCCCACCAGCCAACTATTTTACATTCGGTAGTGTATATATGTCGATGCTACTCTCACTTCACCCCAGCTTCCCCCTCCCACTCCATGTCCTCAAGTCCATTCTCTATGTCTACATCTTTATTCCTGCCCTGCAACTAGGTTCATCAGTACCATCTTTTTTTTTTTTTTTTTTTTTTTTTGAGAACGCTCACCATCACGGTTCAGTCATCTGACTTCCTATGCTGGGGGCAAGAAAGGAGATTTCGTTGGCACAAAGCATAGGTTAAAATAGCATTTGTCCAGTAATTCTCTTTCTTCTGGGGAGTTTCATGTCAGGAGGACTCAAGGGTGAGGACCAACAGCTGACAAATGTTTGCCACGAGAAACTGTCAGGCTGTCCAGCTGAGAAGGTGCAATGGCTCACCAGAGCTACCTGGGACCATGCAGTGAGCCTGCAGGGATGTCCAGCAGCTCAGCTCTGCTGCCAGGGAGGCCTGGAGTGTCCCCTGCAGGTGAGAGAGCTGACCCTTCCACAAGCACCAAGAATATAACTAAGATGTGTTCTGGGCCACAGCAGAGATGAATCAGCTCAGAGGCTAAGGGAGAACGGGCAGTAAAGGGGCCACCACTGGGTGCAGTTCCTGAGCAAGGAAATCTTCCTGAGTACTCAGCATGTGCTAGGCACTGTGCTAAGCTCTTGGCATGTATTAATGCATTTAATCCACACATCAAGCACACCAGGCGGAAATGATTATTTATCCCCAATTGACAAATGAGGAAACTGTTGCACAGAGAGGTTGAGTGACTTCTCTAATGTCACACAGCTATAGAGACAGAGCCGGGATTCAACTGAGGCAGACTGCTCCTGAGTCCTTGCTCCTAACCATTATACTCAAGAGAATTCCTGAGGAGGGGCAAACAGCCAAAGCTCTTTTGCCAAGACTCTACCAAGCCCTGAGCCCACACCCAGCCATGAAAGGGAATACTGATCACTGCCACTCCTGGTTCCCACACATGATTTGTTATTATCATATAGACCACTTGCCATGTACCAGGAACTCTGCTGGGGGTTTTACTCTGTAGCTCAGAAATTACCATCCCTGTTCCTTAGGTGAGAAAGCAGAAGCTCAGAGAAGTCACCATGGGCAGTCAGTAGGAGGGAGGGATGGCAACCTCCACTCTTTTTTATTTACTTACTTATTTTTTGTACTTGAAACAAAACAAAAGATATTTTAAAATATGCAGTAAAAAATATATCTCCCATCCCCCTCCCAAGTCATTGTGTTTCCCTCCCTAACACAGCACTCCTTTATGACTGTATGTGTACTCAGATACACACACATGTGAGCCTGCTTTGACCCAGAGCAATACTGCCACCACTGTTCTCACTTTGCTATTGTGAGCTAACAGTACCATGTGTTGGAACTATGGCTTCTTAATACATAAAGAACCATAGTTTTCCATTATATATACGTATCATAATATACTTAACCACTAAGGTTGTTGGAATGTCTGCAGTTACCAACAGTGCTACAATAAATCCTTGTGCATTAAGAAGAGTCTACCTGAGGTGTTTGTTCCCCACAGCTTTGCCACGAGGACCAAGAGGCTGTGAGCAGAGCTGTGATACCCGGGCTTTGGGAATCAGACCTGGCCAACCCCCCTACTCACCAGCCATATGACCTAGAGCACATCCCTTTACTTCTCTGAGCCACAGTTTCCTCATGTGTAAAACAAGGATAGTATATACCCACCTGGAAAGGTTTCCATAAGGATGATGTGAGCTGGAGCACTTAAGGCACTTACACAGTGCCCTGCTCAGAGTGACGGCTGGAGAGACGTGAGCTGTTACTCACTGATACCTGGGCCACCTGGGTTACCTGGGAAGTTCAGGCCTTGCCTCTGGCTTGGACTCTGCGTCTGGGATTTGTCCTCAGTCAGATCACAACTCTTCTCTGTGCATTAGTTTCTTCCCTTTCATAGACAGCCAACGAGTCCGGACACAGGCAACTTAAGAACCAGAGCCCTCTGGAGATGGAGACCCCATGTCTATCCTCAGATCTCTGGACTGGGCGTGAAGAATAGGACCTGAAGGCACCACCTGAGGTAGTGAGCTATGGCTCCCAAGGATTTCTGGGGACTCTGAGCTCATCAGTGAGGCCTCTAAGGCCTGCTGGGCCCAGAGCTCCAGCCTCACCCATGGCCACTGCCCACAACCCAGCCATATGATCTTTCCCCTCTCCATTGCCCCCAGGCCTTCCAGTTGCTTTTCCCTCTGCCTGGGACACGTTTCCTCCCCTCCTCTCCCAGTGCCCTCTGCTTGCCTATCTCCTACTAGTCCTTTAGACCCTTGCTTACATGCCACCTCTTCCTGGAAGCCCTCCCAAGCCACCATGCCACAGGCTGTGCAATCACCACCAAGAATAAGATCGGCTCTGTGGCCAGAGCAGAGCAGAGCAGTGTCAGCGAGGAATGTCAGGCCATGGCTGCAGGGAGAGATGGTCTAGCACTGGGATCCAGGCACACCCAGGGGCAGGGCCTAGCTATGGACATCCAGGCAGGAGGACAACGTTTGTTCTCAGTGCAGAGACTGAGGTTTCAGCAGGAGAATATCTTTATGCCATTTGGATAGGGAAGGACCTCTTAAATGAGACAGGAAACAGAGCTACTTGTCTAAAAGAATAAATTTGAAAATAATACAATATAGAACTTCTGTGAATTAAGACAACTAACTGAAAGAAGGTATTTAACATCCCTAACTTACAAAAGAAAAGGCTCAGTCTTAAAAATAGGCAAAAATTAAAAACTACATACAGGTGTTTAGAAGAGCAAACAAAAATAGTGCATAAAGATATGAAAAGATTCTCAACCTCATCTTTTATCACAGCAATATAAATTAAAATCACAGCAAGATACCATTTCACATGAAAATCTTAAAAGTAAAAACAGTACCAGGTGTTGGTGAAGTTGGGGAGCTTTGAGGACGCTCATACATTGCAGAGAGCAATGAAAATAGGTAGAAATTCTTTGGAAAGCAATTTGGAATGATATACTAAAGTGAAACATGCATACCCCATAGTCCAGCAATTCTGCTCCTTTGAGACAGACCCTTAAAAAATTCTTGCACACGAACACCAATAATCTTATCAGTATTATTTGTAATAGCAAAAACCTGGAAACAAATGCCCATAGTAACACAATGGATAATAAATCAGGTGATATTTTTTGCAGCAGTAAAAATGATCGAATATACCCATCTGCATCAAATGAACAGATCTCAAAAACCTAAAATTGAATAAAAAAGAAAGCAATCACGAAAGTGTACAGAAGTGTTACTCCAGATATTTAAGGTTTACAAAGAGGCCAAACTAAGCAATATGTATCTTAGGATCCATACTTGTATGATAAACTATAAAGAAAAGCAAGCAACTGGTTAGAACACAGTCAAGATAGTGTTTATGTCCCCTAGGTAGGAGAGGACATGATACAGGCTGGACACACAAGGGCTCCTACACATTTTTAAACTGGTCTGGGTTCATGGGAGTTCACTTTATCACCATTCTTTTAACTTGACATATACATTGTAAACATGTGTAACTTTTAAACTTTTTAAAATAATTTTAAAACAAGCACGAATAGGAAATGGCCACACATTTAGAGCTTTAAGCTTTTGTTTCTGTGGAATCCCAGCTCCCAGCCCCATTCCAGGCCTGAAAGCTGGCCCAGAGGCCAAGGGGGACCACCACACCCCAGAGATGCTGTGGAGGAAAGAGCCCTGGGGTCCTGACTTCACATCCCAGCCCTGTGCAACTTTAACCAAGATACTCCACCCATCTGTTTCTTCATGTAAAAAGAGTACCTAGCAAAATAGTTGTACATGGTAGGGACTCAGTGAATATTTGTTGAACGAATGAGTCAGTGATTTCTAAGATCCCAGTCGTAAATACACCCCTCATCCAGATGCGTTCACCAGGGAGAAACTGTGCCTGCAGCTCCTAGCACAGCCTCCCCAAGACACACACGAATATCCCAGAATTTGAAGTGGCAAGTCAGAGAGTTATCTCTTCTGTTCAATCCAAACTTTTGGTATTTTAATGTTACAGATTTTCTCTCCCAAATGTCAGCTTCTCTTTCGTTTTTCCTTTCGCTGTCACAACAAGCATACAAGTATTTTTGATGGAATTTTACCAAATGGCACATCTTGCATTTTGTAAACCTTAAATATACAAACTCCTCTCTCACCACTCTGCCAAACTCTCTCTTAGAACGTGTTTTTGTCTCTCTGACCCTTGACTCTTGACTCAGATGCCCAGTCCTCAGGCTCCACCCAGGGAAGGACATTCCTGTGTTTAAAGGGAGGCTGAGGGGCAAATGAGGAAGAATCAGTCCTCACCTTGCAAGAGTGGGATCTTACATACGACATTCATTAGCAAGTGACTGACTGCACAAAGCTGGGGCATGCCAAGTCCATTCCACACACCCCATCCTTGGCATTAACTCTGTCTGGCTGGGGCTAGGAGAAGAAGGTTGGAGCCTAGTAAGCCCCAGATTACAGAAATAGGATGGTGCCTTGGCTAAGTGCATGGGCATCGAAGTCATAACGAAACTCTCTGAGCCTCACACTCCTCATCTGTAAAATGCAGTAATAATCCCACCTCAGAGAGCTAGTAAATGGCTTTAATCAAATAATATATGTAAAGATACTTGCAGATAAGCATCAAAAAAAAAAAAAAGTTGCTATATCCCCAAACCACTTCTGTTTGACTTTGGAAGGAATGAAAGTCTTTACACTCAATTTGCTTTTTAATTGGGCTCACTGCAGCTAGTGTTGCAGTGGTCGGGTGGAGGAAGGACCCTGAGGAGTTGTGGGGGCACCATTTGTCTTGGGCGTATCAGCAATGTAAATCCACCCATGGCCCTCGGAGAGGCCAATGTCAGCCAAGCTGAGGGAGCACCCACACCCCGAATTCTTGGGGTTGCATCAAACAGCCTGTGGGCTTCTACCGCCTTGGCTCATCTAACATGTTAAAAATGGGCCAGAGGTTGGGCTGTGCCTGAGGGGCATGGCCAAAACAAGTAACAGTGCTGAATGTTTTATAGAGAATGTTTGGGGTAGAAACCCGGCCTCAAAGGTTGTCAAATCAGGGGGCCAGTGACCAGGGCAGGCAAAGGCAGGAGGTTCTGCATAGTACCCAATGAAAGAGCACTGGCAGGCTTCCCTGGTGGCGCAGTGGTTAAGAATCCGCCTGCCAATGCAGGGGACATGGGTTCAAGCCCTGGTCCGGGAAGATCCCACATGCCATGGAGCAACTAAGCCCATGCACCACAACTACTGAGCCCACCTGCCTAGAGACCGTGCTCCACAACAAGAGAAGCCACTGCAATGAGAAGCTCGCGCACCGCAACGAAGAGTAGCCCCCGCTCACCGCAACTACAGCAAGCCCGCGCACAGCAACAACCCAATGCAGCCAAAAATAAATAAATAAAATAAATTTATATTAAAAAAAAAAAAGAGCACTGGCCTCCAGAAAGGCTAACACCAAATGGATCAGCACCTTGGACAGCGACAGCCAAGGGTAAGGCAGCTCTGAAATGCCTGATTCTCCCCTACCTTGCAGATCAGAATCTGCAAACAGGGCAGGCTGTTGCCAGCCTGTCCCCGCAACATGATGCTTCATGGAGCAATCACAGCACTTTTATTGCTGAGCCTACATGCTTCCTCAGAATCCTTCCCAACACAGCATTCAAGGCTCAACCAATTGCTTGAGGTGGTCCACCAGAGGAAAGCTATTGGGTACCCTGTGTCTTTACAGAATTACTAATAAAGGCCAGTTTAGTTGAAAACTCACTTCAACCCTACCAAAGGTAGCAAAGGTCTCCGTGTCAGAAAAGAGGGGCACACCTTTTGGTTTGATTGGAGGGTCTGGGTGGGAGAGGAGAGGGGCAGAGGAGTGTGCCTACAGAATGAAACATCTGTTTCCTAGCTCACCTCCCCTACTTCAGAGGTCAGACTATTCAGTGCCCTTGTCTTTCCCCCCATTTCTCCTTTGTCTTGTGTGAAAATTGTTTGAAAAGTCCATGTCCGCATAAACAAGTTGGTTCATTCACACAGTGACAATTTATTAGGGCCTACTCTGTGCCAGCCACCATGCTAAGCAGCAGAGACACAGCAGGGAAGAGCACATGGCCCACTGTCTTGGAGCTTACAGCCTGGGTGGAAGTAACAGTTCATCAAGGATTAGCCCTCATGAGTGTGTTGCAACAAGCTGAGAGCAGGCTGAAGGAAGGAGACGTGTGTCTGTGAGAGCATGTAACCAAGGAACCAGCTCTATGGGAAAGGGAGGAGTCTGCAGACAGGTGGAGATCAGGCGCCCTTCCCTGCGGACTCGATCCTTGAGCCAAGTGGGGGTAAGGGATGTACGAAGAAGAAAACACAGAATTTGAGCAAGTGCCATTAGGTGTCATTCGGTCTTCAAGAATTACAGGAGCCCAGATGGGATAGGTAGGCTGGAGAGCTGATACCTGCTTCCTATGGCTGAGCTTCCCGCCAAAGCCACCTTAAGGGCTTAGGAAGAACCAAGGCTTGAAGCGTTTCTATAGGTCAGAGCCAAAGGAGAGCAAAGAAACCAGGAGCAGTGAGGTGGGAAGAGTCTACAGACACTGGACCAGAGCATCCTTCAGCCCTGGCAGTGTCCACACCTCCCTACAGGATGCAGCCTCAGAGCAGACCCAACGTCAGGGGTCGAACCACCAACACAAAGGGTTGTCAGGGGAAGGCTGGGCTGCTGAGAGGTGCTATGACATGGTCTCAAACTCCTTCCCAGAGTCAGGGTTTGAGCGGGGGTTGGAAGGAGAGGCCAAGTCCTGGACAGAGTCCAGTTCAAGCGCCTGGAGCCTCCGGCTGCCCTTCTCCCCATCACCACCTCATCTTAATTTCAGCACAGTGACTGTCTGCTCTTTCAGTTCCTTCTGGAAGACTCTAAACAGCATATTTGCTCAAGAGCTGAGGACAACATTCTGGTCTTAGAGAAGCAGAGTATTTAGGCAAAGGCAAACATATGCTGGTTTCTCTTCTTAGTTACATTCTTGGCAAAGGAATTATTTCACCGAGAGAGAAAAATGGGACTTTCGAGGGTCCACCCCATTCTACCCTGGCCCCAGCTATGCAGCTGCTGACCCTCCCCAGTCCCCCACACCCTTTAAAGACACGTAATGTGGGTGGCTGTGGCTATAAAGGGGTAGCATGGGGATCCTCGTGAGGGAACTGCTCTGCATCTGACTGTGGTGGTCACACGAATCCACATGTGATAAAATTGCACAGAAGTGAATACACACACCCAAGTGCATGTCAACTGGTGAAAGCCCATGGGTTGTGTCAAGGTCAAATTCCACTTGTGATATGGTATGACAGGCGACATGCTGGAGCACACAGAATCTCTGAATTGTTTCTCGTAATTGCATGTGAATCTCAATTAACTCAAAATAAAAAGGTTTTTTTAAAAAAAAAATGCATAAGGTGGAAACCATTTTATCTTGGGACTAGAAATGGTCTGTTTTCACAAAGCAGTCATAGAAAACCTAAAGCTATTTCTTCAAAGCCCACTGTTCTAGTTTCCTCACAAGCAAATTATGATTTTCTTTTCATATGGGAGGCCTTCAAAGAAGCCATGACCAGCCATGCCCAGTGTCCCCAGACCCACACAACCCCAACCTGGCTCCATGACATTCAGGGTGTCCCTCCCCCTGACCTTTGCCCCAGCCAGAAACCCTGAAACTGAGGGCAGATCAGGGCAGAGGGAGACAAGGAGCTGGGAAGGCTGGGAGAGTGGCCAGTGAGAGGGGAACACTTTGCAGAGGAGGCTTCCAGGAGGACCCATGCTGCCCAGCCTCCACCACTGCCTGCGTGCAGCCCTTCGGATCCCTGCCAGTGGTTTATTAATATTTTATTGAAAACTCTAAGATCATTCCAACTTCAGCTGTCATGATAAGGTGTTGTTGCTAGGCAACTTTAGCGCCTGTCTACAAATCTGATTTCAGAGTTCTTCCCCCACTCACAAAGCTCGAGGTTCAGTCCTACCACCCAGAGACCCACTTGGCTCAGACCACCAACCGCTGTCCACACCCAGCCCACTGCAAAGCGCTCAGCCTCCACGAGCGATGGTCCAGCTCGCAGGTGTCCCAGTGCCTGGCCGTGCCCCAACCAGAGCCCCCGAGCAGCCCCTGCCCCCAACTCACCATACTCGCTGTCGTAGAACATGACAAACTTCTGCCAGCGCAGCTCTGTCACCAGCCTGAGCATGACATCATTGAGGCGCACGGGAGGTCTGGAGGCCAGCGTGTAGGCCTCGCCGTCAGGGCTGGGGTTCAAATGGCAGGCGGTACGCGGAGAGCCCCCTGGGTTGCGCTGGACAAAGAGGTGTGGGATGTGCATCGCGTCTGTGAGGGACTGCAGGGCGTTGGCAGACGCACAACCGGTGGATGTGACCAAGGCCAAAATCCCCTGGGTCATGAGGTCACAGGCTGGAAAGAGAGGGGAGAGAGAGGGTGGGGTCAGCATGGGGGCGATGCTGCCCTGGCTTCAACTGGCCCAGCTCATGCCAGGCAGCTCATTCCCAGGGTTCCAAGAAACACTGCCTCCCTCCAGGGACCAAGAACCCATGTCAGGCCAGGCCAGAGGCTCTCACAGGCACAGTCTGTGATGCCCTAGTGATGCTGCCAGCTAGATGTTCTTGTGTCCATTCAACAGATGAGAAAACAGAGGTCAGGAGAGGCAAAATCATTTGTCCTAGGCTACTCAAGCGGGGAGAGTAGAACAGGGATACAACCCACATCTGCCTGAGACAGCCATCAGTGCTACTAAATTAGCCATCCTGTTTCCCACTTGGGCTGTGAGCCGCTTAAGAGCTGTGAGCTCGTTTTGTTGATCCATGTATTCCCAAGGCCACGCCACAGGCCAAGAATACACTGTGTCCTCTACAATTGTTGGCTGAACTGAACTGATTGGGGCCTAGGGGAATGAATAACATCGGAAAGCCAGGGAGACACTTACCCCCGAGGATCCAGATTGTAGGCAAAACCCCCCAGAAACCCTAGGCCTTCTGGCCAAGTCCATTTGATTCATATCATAAAAATACTAGGTCAAACCCCAGAGGAAGCATTTGGTTCCAGAAGCCCAGGATTATTCAAAAGCCACTTGACAGTAACAAAGGAAGATGCTCGTGCAGCTGGGGCGCTGACTGCAGGTGTGCAGAAGGAACATGACCAGGTGCCAGCAGCTGTTTCTAGGGTAGCTGCGCTCAGGGATCACCTTTGGAAGTCATCCAGCAACCATGAGTTCCAGTAACCCCTTTTAGCCACACACTTAAGACCTTTTTGGAACATCAGGCCAATTAATAGAAAGATGCACCTCCCAACACTGCAACCCACTGCACCAGTTTTGAAGCAAACACTTATTAATAATGCTTTATGTGATGGCAGGAATGTGGGAAAGCAGATGCAGTTTCAAAACACAGCCTGTGAATGTCAGCAGGCTGTCTGCTGCAGACAGCAGACTTTTTTTTTTTTCTTTAACATCTTTATTGGAGTATAATTGCTTTACAATGGTGTGTTAGTTTCTGCTTTATAACAAAGTGAATCGGATGGACCTAGAGTCTGGCGGCAGACTTTTGAACAACTTTGACAATGCGGTTCTTTCGGGTGAAAGCACCTGGGTTTATGTAATGCCTCAGACCAGGCTGGGAGGAGGAGACGGAGACCAGGGAGAGGAAATCTAAGGAGCAAGGCAGTGGGAGGCTGGGAAGGTGCGGGAAGAGGAAGACACCTCCAAGCTTTCAAATACCAAAGGCCAGCTGCTCCCCACGCACGGACACTCACCTTGCACATTCATGGGCTTCGGCAGGAGGACAACTCAAATGCCCACAACTCTCCGTGCTGAACCCTCAGCCTCCAAACACAAGGCAGGAGGAGGGGGTGGTTAAACAAGAGATTCTCTGCAGTCTCTCTTGAAGACCATGCAGCCACCTAAATGCTCTGGCCCCTCACATGCAGGCTCCATGCGGCCAAGTTCACTCCTGAATTGAAATCCAATCATGTCATGCTACTGTTTAAAGCCCTTTGGTGGCTCCCAAGACTGCTGCGGACGGAGTCAAACTCCTTGGGGCAGTCTTGCAGGCTCCCCAGTGCCTGCAGCCTCAGGTTCCTCACACGCCCCCGTCCGCTCTGTTACAGACCACGGCCCACCTTTCGGCCCCTGGAACCCATCACATTTCCTGTGGCCTCCTGAACCTTCACATCCACTCTCGCTTCAAGACTCAGACTCTACAACCCCAGACTAAGGACCCTTTGTCAAGTGCTTCATCTGCATCCCACATTTCCCCTATTATGACACTGCACTGTGTGTATAACTGTCTCTCTCTCCCACTTCACCTCAGGCTCCAAGGGGACAAACACCATGCCCATTCTGCTCACCATCCTTTTCCAGACACACAATGTGCCTGGCACACAGCAGTCAGTAAAGACTGATACAATAATACCGTAAGCCTTGACATTTTCATGCCCTCTGGTCAATAATTCCACTTTGGGCATCCATCCAAGCTGTAAAAATTGCTTCAGGTCCAAAAACATTCAGAGGATACTTATCCAGACTCTTGATATATTTATTGCTAACGATCTAAAAGATGCAAAGAGGTGAGTGACATAAAAGTGTTCCATTTGTTGAAAGCACACACAGCCTTTAAAACTATTTATGAAGATACTACAGTAAGATGGGAAAGTGCCTGTCATAAAAAAGTTATGTGAAAGTAATACAAAATTGTATGTATTTTATGATACCAATTAAATAAAACTTAACATGCATGAAAGAAAGATAAGAAGGAACTACTGCAGAATGTTAAAAGTGACTGCATTTTAGAAGAGGTCTAGACGTGGTTTTCCTTCTTTTCTATATTTTGCCAACATTTCATGTCGTGAACAGGTAATTCCTTTACAAAAGGAAAACAATCCTCCAACAATGGATAAGTATGAAGCTATGTAGGAGGAGGGACTATTTTGTGAGAATTTTCTCTGTGCCAAAAACTCTGTCGAGTACTCTATATACATGAGTTCACATTATTCTCATGACATCCCTGTACAGCAGGCATCACTGTGTCTATTTTCCAGATAACAAGATGTGAAGCCGCACAACCGATAAGGGCTGGACTAAGATGGCTTCTCGTCTAAAAATGCTTCTGAGGGGTGACTAAGTGACAAAACCAGGGCACGACATTTCACGCTCACCAGGATTACAACTAGGTAGAAAGCATGCTTATGAAAAAGGCAAGAGAAAACACTAAAAGCCAAGGTCTCTGATGATAAATGGATTTTTCTTTCTTCTCTTGTACATATTCTCTTTAATGCTGATACACCGCATTTATACATTTAAAAAGTAATCTTGGGCTTCCCTGGTGGCGCAGTGGTTGAGGGTCCACCTGCCGATGTAGGGGACACGGGTTCGTGCCCCGGTCTGGGAAGATCCCACATGCCGCGGAGCGGCTGGGCCCGTGAGCCATGGCCGCTGAGCCTCTGCGTCCAGAGCCTGTGCTCCGCAACGGGAGAGGCCACAACAGTGAGAGGCCCGCGTACCGCACAAAAAAAAAAAAAAAAAAAAAAAAGTAATCTTACAAAACACACTGTACATCACTAGGGTGTAAAGTTGCCCAGGAACTCCAGCCCTTAGGTCCCGGCCCAAGACACCCACTGCACCATCACTGGGTCTTGGCTCTCTGTCGTCCACCCCACCTGGCTCCCTCTCAGGGACTTCCTGACTTCTGATGGCAAGCCCCATCCCCATTTCACATATGCTGGGTTATTAAGTCACTAAACCTCCCTGAGGCTCAGTTTCCCCATTTGGGCACACATCCCACTGCTCACCATGGATGGATTTGTCTCTTCCCTCCTGTATGTTTCATGCATACACTCAGCACACCCGCTAAGCACAAAGCCCTGCAATGAGCACTGGGGAGGGGGAGGGGCAAAGAGCAGGATGAACACAGGCCCCATCTGAGGAGCTTACGATCCACCAAGGAGCCAGACCCCACAACTTGGCCTGTGAGGAAGGAAAGGGGAAGCTCCCTGGGACCCAGAAGAGGATGAACTCATGGGGGCTCAGCACCAGGGCCTGAAAGGAAGAAAAGGATTTAGACCAGGAGAGATGGGGGAGCAGTGTGAGTGAGGGGTGCAGTGGGACAAAGACACAGGGGCTGGGCAGTGGGAACGTGCTCAGGGAACAGGTCCCCCTGCCCCAACCCCGGTGGCAGCCAGAGACACCAGCTTCTTGGCTGGGCCTGGGCTCACCAGGGCAGCAGAAGGAGCGCTAGAATCTCACAGACCAAAGCTCCAGTTTGGGCTCCTCTGGCCGGCGGCCATGTGGCCATGGGCATGTCTCCTTCCTGAGGCCCCGTTTTCTATTAATTGAAGATATGAACCTCTACCCAGCAGAGTTATGGGAGCACTGACTTAGAACGTGGACCACAAATGCCAATCCCGTGCCATGCACAAGAAAGATGCTAACTATTAATACATGTCAGTTTCCTGCCCCTCTCCTTGGGCATCCCCAGCTCCCCATCAATGTCCCCACCCAAATCATGCCCAGGATCCCAAGAAATAGCAGTTACAACAGAGAACGACCTCACTCCTGCTGCTGACAAACCCTCCCCGTGGAGGTGGGCACCCTGACCCACCCCTGTACGGACACCTGCAGCACCACGGAAGCTCCTCAAGGCCTCGACCTCCTAGGTGAGCAGGGTGGGTAATTAAGGCTGGAAGCCTCTCCCAGGCACTAATGGAGAAGCCTGATACAAGTCAATTTCTAATCCACTGTGAATGGCCTGCTAATTGGGGCACTGTTGAAATAATGGTTATTTAGAGGCTCCTAACATAAAAATAACAAGATCAAAATACATCAGATCAAAGCCACACCAGCTATTAGCTTAAACAAGGTTGTGTGCTCACTCCTAGGACAGGACATCACACAACTCACACCCCAGTTGTAGAAGAGACACCGAGCCCCAGTGCTGGCGTCCGATGGCTTGGATCTGAATCCAGGCCCTGCCACGTCCATGCTGTGGGACCTCGGGTGAGGGGCCCACCCTCTCTGGGCCTCTGTGCTTTTTCTGTCAGAGAAAGATGACGGCACCCACTTCATAGAGCTGTTGTGCATATTCTCTGAAAGGTCTTTGTATGTGAAGAACCATTTGGCACTGCCTGATGCATAGTAAGAATGTAGAAGTCACCTCTGTCTCCAGCTTAGAGGTGCTTCTGCAGCTCACTAGAAGATAACAGCCTTTGTTATAATTCTTTGTATCCAATATCCTATGGTCATAAAGCTGATCTCTCTCTTGATGATAACAATGCAGGCTTGATGGATTGATATGAGCTCCCCAAGAATGGCTCATCAGCTGCGAAAGTAAGAAGCAGAGATGAATGTAATGAGCAGCTTCGAGACCCCTTATCCAAGCTCAGTGGCCTAGGAGAACAGAGGTCTCCGGACCACTTGATGGATTCCCAGGAATCGGGAAGGAGCAGGCTGTTCAGACTCAGGGCTGGGTCCAGGCAAGAGGATCCATGGAGCTCAGCCAGCATTCCCAGACAGCCCCACAGTCACATCCCTGCCAGCTTCCCCTGAGATGTCAGCGTCCTGCTGATCCAGGATTCTCCAGACACGGGACTCTCAGGGTAGGATGTGCCAGGTGTAGCACTGACAAGCAGGGTCTCCCTAATTCTCACCCCAGGTGAGCTTTCTGATCCCCTGGTGAGAAAACTGAAGCACAGAGAGGGCTGACCACTTGGCTCGGGTCATACAGCCAGAGAGTGAATGGCATCTGCCTCACCCATGACATATGGACACCAATAGTGCTTGTCTTAATGGAGTTGTTAAGAGTATTAAATAGTTTGTTGCTTTGCTAGGCCATGCTGGGGGCTGGGCCAGAGGCTAGGAGGGTGTGCAGTACACAGGTGCTTCTGCTCATGGGCTCATGGTTCAGAGAATGGGACAAAACAGTCCACGATTGCAAACGTCCGTGGGTGGTCTGCAGGCAGAGTACCGTGAGGGAAGATTGGGCTCATGGAAAATTCAGGAAGTCACAGTTACCCCCAAAATACAGAATGAGGAGAGATAGCCAGACAGAAGTGGGAGGAGTGTGGCAGGCCAAGGGTGAGTACGTGAGTGAGAGCATCAGAACCAGACCACCAGGTACCACAGCCAGTCCCAGGAAGAGATGGTGGCCAGCAGAGGACAGAGGACAGGATTCCATGGCTGACTCTACCCAGCCCTTCCCTGGATGGAAACTCCTGGGGCAGCTCCACACTTAACGCAGGCCCTAGAGAAGGAGCCAGCAAGCAAGAACAAGGCCTCCCTCGGCTAAAGGCAAATCCTTGGTGCATCAAGTCACTCGGGGCCTCAGGCGGGTGTTGGAGATAAGAGAGGTGCCCCAGACATGGAGATCACTCTGGGAACCACTACTGATCCATGCCCAGTCTTCTCCATCCCCATGGGCATTTCTGGAAAGTTCTCAGGTCAAGACTGGGGGAAGCAATACCCCAGGAGGCTTGTGCTGGAAGAGACGCACAATTCCTGGTACTATCACCTAATAATGATGCTGACCACGGCCATCCCAGCCCTTCCCTCCACCATGTGCCCTGAATGCATGGTGCCCCGAGCACATCCACACCTGTTCCTCCTGGAAGACCTGACATGGTCCCCAAATAGGTGAGATCGCCCATGCAGCCCCTGCTTCTCTGAGGTTACACACCCTTTCAACCTCATGTGCTAACGGGCCTCTGGGTAGCCCCTTAAAGAGTGACAGGACTTCTCCAGATGGACAAGGCAAGAGATGGCACTCCACCTGAGTGGGAGCAGCCTGGTAGAGGTGCCCTCAGGTCGGAGAAGCTGGGCAAGGCTCTGCTGGTAACAGCAGGCAGCAGAAGGGAGAGCTGGCTCTGGGCAGCCCTGGGCTCAGCCCTGCCCTCCAGAAGTAATGATCTCTCTTCGACGGGGTCCAGCAGGCCAGCCCCAGGCTCTCCAGCCCCTCTGCCTGCCCCACAATCCGGGCTCCATGTACCACCTCGCTACTCCAACAGTGTGAACAGCCAGGAACACTCACCCTCCCCCAAGCCACCCTCATTATCTGTGCCCTTCCTTTCCTCCTTTAAGCTGGCACCAGCTTTATTAATATTTGAATTCTAGCGGCTAATGCTTTAAATTAAGGTAGCATTTATAAATACTTTATAGCTGATGAATAATTGACCAAATTTAGTATTGTCATAACTCATAGGAAATTACTGATCTATGGAGAATAACTATTTTTCATGTTTTATTAAGACATTTAAAAGGTAAACAAAACCATGAAATGGGGGGAAACGGGTGGCAGCACCATACAAAGGTGAGTGCTAGAGTTTGGGCCCAGCAGGACCCTGACCCCCATCGTCTCTCACCATTGAAAGGTCCCCAAAGGGGAGAGTCACTGAGACCTCGCCTCCCTCCTGAGCACGGGACAAACTTGACAAGCACCTTGTCCTACAGACCTTTTTGCTTAAGTGACTCTCCCACCAGCATCCTCCTGCCTTCACTCCTGACTCCTTGCTCAGTTTGGCTTCTGTCTATTGATACAGTCCCTCTGATGCAAACTGCTTCTCTCTGCTCTCTCTCCTTATATAGGATGGCTGGGAAACCCCAACCCAGGGTCAACCGTGGTGGGTCCACCTGCCCACCCACTTCTCCATGTCTGTGAGCAAACAGCGGAGAGTCAGAGAGACCCACGCACCCAGCAACGTGGGGACCCAAAGAGGGAAAGCTGTGTCACCATCCTCAACAGGGTTCCTCACCCCGCCATATTCACTTACATCTTCTCCCCCACCTGCCTTGCTCATTCTCCTCAAACCTTCCGGGCTTCTCCCCAGTTCTCAGCACCAGATCTACACACCTATCTGCGTTTGTGCTGAAAGCTGAGGAAGAAAGCTTCTCCCATCTCAGGCTGGCCCCTGCTTACGAGCTCTGGCTGCTCCCGTGACTTGCCGTCTCCCAGACCCAGACCAAGACCCAAACCCAGACCCAGATCCATCACTGTGTCCTCTCTATGGAATCATCAACCTTCCTTGGCATATCTGACCCATCCCTTTGAAAGTTACACCTCGGTTCTGTGGACGGTTCCTGTAATCGCTCCAGCCCACAGCCCTCGCTGGGCTCCTGACCCCCAACCAGGGCGTCTCCCACACTGAGTCCACTGGCAACTCTAACTTGGTGTGTCAACACCGAGCTCTCTGGGGTGTGATCCTGTCCCTCTTGGTCTCCCAATCTCCATAAAGGGGCACTCCCACCCACCCAGTTGTTCTTGAACCTTCTCTCTCCCTGACCCTCTGCACCCAAGCCATGACCAAGTCCTGATTGTTTTATCTCCACCATGTATCTTGGATCTGTCAACTTTCCTCCATCTCCAATGCCATCACCTTGGTCTAAACCACTACTATCTCCCCACTGGACCTCCACACACCCAACCTCTCCCAGATCCACATGCCACCCATTCAGTCCACTGCAGTGGACTTGCCTTCATAGATTACAATGCCAACCAGACTGTGCTGTCCTTGCTTAAAACCTGCATTAGCTTCCCGTCGGCCTTAAAATAAAGTCCACACCCCGACAGGGCCCTGCGCCATCACACCCGTGCCCTGTGTTCCAGGCAGCTGGCTTTCGTGCAGTAACGCGGATGCCCAAGCTCTTGCCCACTTGTGGGTCTCCTCACATACTCGCCCTTGGCCTGCCACACTCCTCCCACTTCTGTCTGGCTATCTCTCCTCATTCTGTACTTTTGGGGGTAACTGAGACTCCCTGAATTTTCCATGAGCCCAACCTTCCCTCACGGTACTCCGCCTGCAGACCACCCACGGACGTTCGCAATCGTGGACTGTTTTGTCCCATTCTCTGAACCATAAGCCCGTGAGCAGAAGCACCTGTGTACTGCACACCCTCCTAGCCTCTGGCCCAGCCCCCAGCATGGCCCAGCAAAGCAACAAACTATTTAATACTCTTAACAACTCCATAAGACAAGCACTATTGGTGTCCATATGTCATGGGTGAGGCAGAGCTTTCACACTTGCCAAGGTCCCCAGATGCTCAGGTCCTCCCCGGAGTGAAGCTACATCCCACAATGTGGAGAAGGGGAGTTTCTTAAAGCTGACCCTCCACTCTAAGGCGGGTTTCACCAAGAGCTTAGAGGGTACCAAGGGGACAGTGAAGAGGAAAGCTGGCTGGGCCCAAGGCCTTGCCTAGGCAGCAGCGCCTGGGAGGGTGCCTCTCCTGCAGCATCTCCCACGCCCCTCTGGCCTCGCGGCCAGCCCAGCCCAAGGAGGGGAACAGGAGCAAGGCCAAAGGGTCCCACTGGATGTTGGACTGCAGCCCAGGGCAGGGGGGCAGCTGGTGCAGGCAGGATGGACGGAGCCAACCAGTAGGGTGGGGAAGGGCCGGCGGCTCCATGCCAATCTCTGGGGCCTCATCCTTATACCAATTAATGAATCAAAACGGATTCCCTGCTCCTGCAGGTTGGAAACACAGGGAATACTGGGTAAGATCACGCTGGCTTATTTATAGCTCTCTGGTTCCTCGTTAATGACTTTTACGGCTCCACCAAGGGAACACCAGGCTCCCAGGCTGGGATTCACCGGAAGCCTACACTGTGAAAGTTAAATCAGGACGGTGATGAGTCCTAGGAGACTCAGAGAACCTCAAAAGCAGCCAAGCGTGGCGGGGGAGGTTGGGGGGCCTCCTGCAGCATCTCGGCCCCGAGGCCAGACGTCTCTTCCTGGGCTCCCCTCACCGTGTATCTGTGCTTGCACTTACTCATTCCTTCACCCAAAATCCTCTGATCATCGCTGTATCAGGTCCTGTGCCTAGAGATACAGAAGGCCGTGAGACTCATTCCTTTTTCTTAGGAATTCCTAAGGGAACCTCAGGAATTCAGCAAAAAGTCAAATAATACACACTCAAGAGAAGTGTGCTAGAATCTTGCGGGCAAAGGAATGATTAATTTTGCCTAGCAAGGAGATGTCAAGGAAAAGTTCCATAGAGAAAGAGGCATTTGGGATGGGTCTTGGAGGATGAGTAGGAGTTTGAAAGGCATAGTAGGGGCCAGGCACCATTCAGGGCCCATCCAACTAATCACTGAGCCCCACAGCCTCCCAGGGAAGTGGGTTCTGCTACCCCATTTTAGACAGGAGGCATAGGAGCAGAGACCCGGGGTTGGGGTATTGCCTGAAGTCACAGGGGAGCCTCACTTGAAACCCTGAGCTGCCCCTGACCTCAAAGTTGAGCACATGGGCCCAGGAGGCAGGTAGGCCCACTGCTACAGCTGTATGCCCTCAAGCAAGTCACTTAACCTCTCTGAGCCTCAATTCCTCACTTGTAAATGGGTTAAGAACAGTCCCCACCTCTAGGACTCTTACGAGGATTAAATGAGCACAGTGAACCAGAGGTCACGTTTGGATATACATGGACAGGCCAGACCACGGAGCCTGACCCCAGTCCTCCCCGCATCCCCAGGGTGCCCAAGGCCAGCTCCATGCCTGCCTCTCCCCTCCCTCCACCTGCATTTGTCTCCGGAAAGCCAAGGCCATCCAGACACCAGGCCCCAGCCTGGTGCTCCTTCTAGGGCCCATGGGCCCTCTCAGATGGGGAACAGAGACACCATGAGGCTTCAGGTTCTCCCTTTGTATCTCAACCCATGTCTGACTTTTTCTAGCTCTCTCTGATATCTCTCTTATTCTCTCTGTTGTTTCCCACTTTCTAAGTCTCAGCTCTCTGTCAGAGAGAGAGAGAGAGTATATGTGTATGCAAATCTCACTCTCTCCCCCACCAGCCTATGCCCTCTCTCCCAGTAGGACTGACCGTCCCAAAGGGACAGAGCCCCACATCTATGCCTTGGCACCTAGTCTTCATCCGGGGCTTGAAAGCTGACCCATGGATGCCCACCTGTAGGCCTTCAGCTCTCTGGTCCTCCCCGCCCAGGGGATTAGTGTAGCAGGAACAAGTGTCACCTCTGGGCCATGACCCCTTCCAGGAAAATGTGGAGGGCGCGGAAACATCCCCATCCTGCCAAGCTCCAGCGCTGAGCTCCAGCTCCAAGACTTCGCACTAATCCTGCAGCTTGGGCTGCCAGCAGGCTTCCAGAAGGCAACTCCCAGGCTCCAAGGTGCAAAGCAGGGGTCCTTGAGGCCAGGCTATGTCAGGCTCAAATCTCTGTACCTGCACTCCCCTGCTAGAAATTCACATCGCTGTCCCCTCCTCATCATTCCAGACCCAGTTCAAGTGACTCTTCCTCTCCAGAGGCCTTCTTCACCCAGTTAGAACAGCACAGGCCTTGCGCCTGCTGTGTCCCTACCACATACACGATTACAGCTCAGTGTCACTGTTTGTTCAGGGGTCTCTGTCACCTTCTGGATTGAGCCCCCTAAAGACCTCTCTGCCCCTAGCACCCAGGCTGGGATGGACACTCAGATGCCTCAGGGGAGCAGGCAACAATAGGACAATGCTGGATGAGCACAATGCTGGCCTTGGTCCACCACCATCACTGGGCAGCCCCAGACGGTTGCTATCACCAGGCAAACCTGAAGACCATAGGTTGTCACCATCCTACGGGGCTGTCTTTAGGGTAAGCATCCACAGGGACACCCACACACACCTCAGTCCCCCTCCAACAGCCTGGGCAAGTCAGGCATAGGTGGATCCAGCCCTCTGTGCCACTCCCTGGCCTGTCACCTGGTTGGAACCATGCCTGAAGCCCTCCCAAAGGGCAGGGATAACCCACTCTCCAGGGAAGGATACCACCCCTAAACCCCCATCTTTTGGGCTCTACTGGCCCAGAGGAGCCCCCAGTCCATCCTGCTGCCTTCCTTGGTTCCATGACTGGAGAGCCACACCCAGTCTCCAGATGTGAGCCTTGAGCTGAACACTGCCAACTGCCAGATGTCCCTCAAATGAGGGATCTGGGCTGCCGAGTCCTCTTCCGGGGCCACCCCTCCACAGCTCAGCCCCTCTCCTCACTCTGCCCCACCTAGCTGCTGGCCTCCCTGGCTGTCACCAGCCCCCATGCTTTGAAGCCATGCCCAGGAAGATAAGAGGCGAGGGGCAGCCCCCTCACGCCTTCCTCACTCCTCTGTACACTGGTCCCCACAGACCTCATCACACGGCACCTAGGGTGAGGGCACGAGACAGGAAACTGGGCAACACCAGGGAGGTGGTGGTGGCAGCTGGAGCTGGTTACACCACCCAGGTCCTGCCGTGTTCTTCACATCCTTGTCATGGTCTTTGCATGAAGAAGTCCAAGCAGGCTGCTGTCCACATTTACTGGTCCAAACCCACAGCTGACTGTGAACAGAATGCTGGCAGGAAAGTGGTCCCACCGATTCCTGATGTGCCTCTTATATGTGAACTTCTGTCCATCCAGCCCTCTGATACTCCTCCCGGGAGGCAGCAATCTTGAAACCCAAGCCACATCCTGTCACTTAGCGTCCAGCCCGAGCTGGACACTCATCAGACGTCAGTGTCTAATTTTTTTTACTGGGAGGAGGGCAGGGAGGGATGGGTCACAGCACCCGCCTTACACAGAAGACATGAAAAGAAGCCTCTGGCACAAAATACATCTTGAATCAATTCTAAGATGCTAATTCCTTCCCCTTGGGAAGCATCTATTCATTCATCATTCATTCACTTATCAAGCACTTAGCACACTCCTTCCCAGCCTCTTTTATTTATTTTATTTTTTAAATAAATTTATTAATTTTATTTATTTATTTTTTGCTGCACTGGGTCTTTGTTGCTGCGCGCAGGCTTTCTCTAGTTGTGGAAAGCGGGGACTACTCTTTGTTGCAGTGCGCGGGCTTCTCATTGCGGTGGCTTCTCTTGTCGCAGAGCACAGGCTCTAGGCGTGTGGGCTTCAGTAGTTGTGGCACACGGGCTCAGTAGTTGCAGCTTGCAGGCTCCAGAGCGCAGGCTCAGTAGTTGTGGCGTCCAAGCTTAGTTGCTCCGCAGCATGTGGGATCTTCCCAGACCAGGGCTCGAACCCATGTCCCCTGCATTGGCAGGCAGATTCTTTTATTTTTTTAATTAAAATTTACTTTTTTTTAACATCTTTATTGGAGTATAATTGCTTTACAATGTTGTGTTAGTTGCTGCTGTATAACAAAGTGAATCAGCTATACGTATACATATATCCCCATACCCCCTCCCTCTGCGTCTCCTCCCTCCCACCCTCACTATCCCACCCCTCTAGGTGGTCAGAAAGCACTGAGCTGATCTCCCTGTGCTATGCGGCTGCTTCCCACTAGCTATCTATTTTACGTTTGGTAGTGTATATATGTCCATGCCACTCTCACTTCGCCCCAGCTTACCCTTCCCCCTCCCCGTGTCCTCAAGTCCATTCTCTACGTCTGCGTCTTTATTCCTGTCCTGGCAAGCAGATTCTTAACCACTGCACCACCAGGGAAGCCCCCAGCCTCTTTTAAACTGAAAGCCACATTAGCACAGAGGACATCCGATGACATATAGCGGAAGGTGGCAGGCCACTGTCCAGCCCTCTGGGGCTAAAACAGAAAGAAATGAAGCACTGTTTCCCTCGTAGAGAGATGAACAGCACAGTGGTAAGAGGACAGGTTTTGGCGCCGAACTGTCTGGACTCAAATCACTGCTCTTCTCTTACAGCTACATGGGGCTTTGGGCAAGCCACACCCTCTCCAGGCCCCACCTTAAAAATGGGATCGCAACAGTGATTTCAAATATGATAAATGCATTTAATCAACAAACTAAACAAAACAATAACAAAATATAGTGCCCAAGGCCAGCCTCTGCCCACCTGTGCACATGCCTAGCAGGGTGCCAGCTGCAGCTCCGCTGGTGAGGGGTTGGGGTGCCTGCCAAAGCCTGCAGCTGCTTTGCTCATTCACCCCAAGGCCCTGCCCGCCCTTGAGTTCTAACAGCTCATCATCATCCTAACAGCCATCATGACAACACCCAGCCTCCAGAATTGTAGAGATGGGGCCACTTTTAGAGAATGAGTCTAGAGGAGACAGCTGCCCCTGCTCCCAGCGGCCCCCACCTGAGGGTCTCTCAAGAACAGAAAAGGGGATGGGGCGGGTGCTGGCCTGGCCCCCAAAGGCAGCCTTCCAGGCTGGACCAGCCCTACAGCCTGATGAAATAAAAGCAAAACCCTCAGGACATGGGCTGTGGTTTGCGTGGCCCTGGCCACTCAGGCCAGCCCTGCTGATGGCCCACTCCTGAGACCTGCATGAAAGAGCCCGGCTGGTCCAGGGACATTACCCATCTCAGTTCCCAGGTGCTTTGGAGCAGACCAGGAGAGAAGTCAGAAATCTCCTGCAGCCAGCAGGGATGAGAAGGGATCTTTACCAGTGATAATGAAAATTTTCATAGTAGCAGATGCTTGGAGAAAATTCAAAAACAATACGACAAAACTCACAAACCAGAGAGGAACTTAAGAGAAATGTGATCGGTGGGGGTCAGTGTTCCCATTGGCACCTTTCTAGCCACAAGAAGACCGATTGGGAGCCAGGTCCTCCCCACCAGGTAGTCAAATTGCCCCCGAGAGCCCATCCCAAATCTCTCTGATCACCTACTATGTGCCCAGCTGGGGCCCACGCTGGGAACACAGAGATGATGCACATCTGGCCCCAGGTCCCAGAAACGTCATCTGGAGGGGGACCCGGGGCATGCGCCAGACAGGGCTCGGTGTCCACGGAGGGATGCGAGGCAGGAGGCGTGTGAGCTGGTGGTCATGTGGCCTGGAGCAGCAAAGGGCTTCACAAAGGGCAGGGCTGCTGATGCTGGGCCAAAACATAGATTCAAAAGGGGACCAAGAGGGGCTTCCCTGGTGGTGCAGTGGTTGAGAGTCCGCCTGCCGATGCAGGGGACATGGGTTCGTGCCCCGGTCCGGGAGGATCCCGCATGCCGCGGAGTGGCTGGGTCCGTGAGCCATGGCCGCTGAGCCTGCGCATCCGGAGCCTGTGCTCCGCAACGGGAGAGGCCCCAACAGTGAGAGGCCCGCGTACCGCAAAAAAAAAAAGGGGGGGACCGAGAGAAAGAGGGCAACCAGGCTGGTGGCCTGGTGAGAGCCAAGGCCCACACGTGGCTTCTGTGGATCTGCCAGGAATGGGCCACTCATCCCGTGGTGAGGGGGACACAAGGAGGTGGATTCACAGTGGACGTCTTGCCTGCTCAGCTGAAGGGCTTTGTTTTGACCCCATGAGCACGAGGGAGCCTTGGAGGCTCCCCTCCTGAGCACAGGCGAGGCCTGCCTTCGGAGAAGTGGCCCAGTGAGGACACAGCAAGAGGACAGGAGGCTGCAGCTGACTCTTCCTGCTCTTCACCCTGGTAGGACCTGGGTCAGTGAGTGCCGGGACAGGAGGCAGACAGGACAGTCAGGGCCACTGGAGGTCAGGGGCACTGTGGTGCATCAAACCAGGGTGGGGAGGCTCGGAGAATAAATGAGAATCACCCCCACACACACACACAAAAATAGCACAATATGCTGCTTATTGTGATTTGCACTCCCCCAAGGCATTTTCTTGCTGAGAAAGAGGTGCCCCGTGGATGGTTGGACCTCGAAGGCATGGTAGGTTGAAGTGGTACCCAGCTCCAGCCCTGCCCCAGGCATGGGAGGCAGCGCCGCCATCGCTCTTCTGCCCAGACACCTTCCCTGGAGAAGACAAGGGGACACGGGGCAGGAGGACACAGTCACCAGTGTCCACACCAGAAGAGGAATGGGGAAGGTGTGGGGGCTGAGGGCTTGGTCCCTCTGAATGCCCCACCCAGCAAACATGCATGCACATCGCTCTGCACAGAGAAGGAGGTCCCACGGCGGCGCTGGCAGCTGCCCAAGCCTCACTCCAAGCCACTGAGCCTCGCCGGGATTTGGCAGGGATGACTCCAGGCAGTTCTGCAGGTACCTGAACTCCGTGGCCTGCCTCAGTGCTGTCTCTCCTCCCTGCAGGGGCCTACACCTCACTGAAGGGCAGCTCGGCCCGGCCCTTTGGGCAAGTGCACTCCCTCCCATAGGCCCATGCGAGCGGGCAGCCCCCAGAGGCCTGAGTCTGCTCTCCAAGATGTGGCTGAGGTGGCATGGACAGCAAGCTACAACCACATGCTGCGTCTCATCCCAGAGACACGGTGATACTGTGGGCAGAACAGGCCAAGGGAGAGACCTAACTTATTGAGCAAATAAGTTCCTCGTGACAGCTTCTTCCTTATCTCGTTTGATCTGCCTGACAATTCTCAGATAAGATTATTGACTGCCAGAAGGAGAAAAACAAATACCGTATGCTAATACATATATATGGAATCTAAGAAAAAAAAATGTCATGAAGAACCTAGGGGTAAGACGGGAATAAAGACACAGACCTACTAGAGAATGGACTTGAGGATATGGGGAGGGGGAAGGGTAAGCTGTGACAAGGTGAGAGAGTGGCATGGACACATATACACTACCAAAGGTAAAATAGATAGCTAGTGGGAAGCAGCCGCATAGCACAGGGAGATCAGCTCGGTGCTCTGTGACCACCTAGAGGGGTGGGATAGGGAGGGTTAGAGGGAGGGAGACGCAAGAGGGAGGAGATATGGGGGCATATGTATGTGTATAGCTGATTCACTTTGTTATAAAGCAGAAACCAACAAACCATTGTAAAGCAATTATACTCCAATAAAGATGTTAAAAAAATTATTGACTGTGTTTTTCAGACGAAAAAACTGAGGCTCAGAGAGGCAAGTCCTTTGCCCAAAGTCACACAGCAGGAAGACAATAGAGCCTGAGTTCGAACTCAAGTAAGTCTAACTTTGCAGATCCTGCTATCCCCACTCTCCCAAGTGATACAAGTGAAGACCAAGGACCAGGAGGCGATAGACTGATGTTGAAAGTCAAATGATAAAAGGAAAGAAAGAGAACTTTCCTGCTCTCAGTCCCACTAAGTGGGCTCTATTCCTCCCCTTCCCACCTCCTGCCGAACCCAGAATTCCCACCCTCTCCAGTGACCCCCCCAACACTCCCAACATACACAGACTCACAAATCTCTTTCCTGCATCTATTTAAACCACGACAGCATCAGGCTGAGTAAACATAAGTGCCAGCACCTATCTGGGCAGAGCCCTACTAGAGAGGGGCATCACTCCCCACCCGGCCCACTCCTCCTCCTTCCTAGAGAGCTACTCACACTCCCACACGGTTAACCAGAAGATACTCCCTAAGCCTCAGAGCCTAGGGTGGACAGAGGAAGGCACGAGGAGGGGCGGGTACTGGGACGCTGCAGCCCACCCCAGCTACGGTCAGACTCATGGCCACCCTGCCCCACCAGCCCTGCCCTGGGCCTCCCAGCACAGCTGCTTCTGCTCTGACAGGGCCACATGGAGACTGGGTATGATGGGATATAGGGGATATGCAAACAGACACTGCCTGTTCACAAAGACCCCACCCCCAGGTGGCACCACACCCCCTGCACCTCCATTGTGCCCCAGGGGCCCCGACCCACCCTGAGGAGGCAACCAGCTGGCATCTTTAGTGCACCCAGGGTTCACTCCCTCTACACAGCCATCCAGAGCACTGGCCATTGTCACACCACCACCCAAACTCCGTGTCCCCCTCCTCCTCCCACTTCAAAGCTCAGCTCAAGAGTGCCCACCTTCAGGAAGCCCCCTGGGACCTTCCACCCACACACACCCACACCCCCAGCTCGGCTCAGCCTGGCACTTGTCACTCTGAATGATCACCTTCTGTCTCTGACACCGAAGTGTGAGCTGTTGGAGGTCTGGGACCGTGTCGAGGCCACTCCAGGGTCCCCAAGGTGCAGCTGCCTGGGGAATGTTTATTGAAGGAGTGAGTGAAACTGTTGAGTTAGATCAAGCCGAGGTGCTGAGGACTCACTTCTTATAGAAAGTATTGATTTTGCCCTACAGAACTGTGGCTGGAGTTTTCCAGCTGAGGACCCAGGTGTGAAGAAGAAGGGGAGGGGAGGAAGGAGGGGGATGCCATTTCCAGCCCCTCCCACAGGCCAGAGTGGGGAGCTGAACTGCCCAATGGCTTGGCCAGGGCCCTGGGACATCACAGAACTGAGATGCAAGCACCGCTCAGGGTCTCCATCCACTTCCCGCACTTCTGCAGCCGTGGCACCAGGAGAGGCAGCCGCCCAGAGCAGCAGAACACTTTTACCTTAAACGGTTGACTTCTCAAGTGGTTTGTAAAAGGATGTAATACCAAGGGAAGCAGTACTCCAGGCTGAGGATTACGAATATTTATAGTGTTTAAGCATAATCGTACTCAGATGAGGACTATATATTGCTCACTGCAACTCGCAGTCTCCTTGGAGCACATTATTTTTCAGGGAAGGTGGACTGATGCCCGAAGTTGGCCTGGATACAGCGGGGTCTGGAAGGCACCTTAAGAGGTACTGGTATCCCGGCTTAGAGGTCTCACACCTCTTTAAGGGCGGAACCTTTTTTAAGTTCAAAACTGGTCCCTACCTGAGGTGGTTGTTCTATGAGTACCCACTGGCTGAGAGCATTCAGCATGAGATGAACCTTCAGTAAATGAACCTGCATGTGGTTATACCATCCAGAGCAACACTGTGGTGGCGTGTGGCCAGGGTCAGGCTGGGAGCACTCAGGGAGTCACCTCTCCTTTCTATAGAGCTGGGACCCCCAGGGACCCACTACAGGGAGCTTTGGAATTCCACAGGCCTGGTTCAGTTAACAGCTGCCTGATGAAGATGTCAAGACCTGCAGATGGGTAGGTGGGCTGATGGGGCACAGGGCACAGCCACGAAGAGAGAGAAGAGGATGAGGACAAGAGAGAAGAATCCCACCACAGGTATCCCAGAAGACGCACAAAGCCACACACCGGGGAAGAGGGGACCGGTCTGCTCCTACCCACCCATCCTTGGCCACCAGACACAACACACACACACACACACACACACACACACACACACACACACCACACACACACACACACCACACACACTACATACACACACATAACACACACACCACACACACACACAAAACATGACACTCACCACACACACCCATTCTGTACACACACACCACGTATCACACACACAGCACAGACCACACACCACATATCATACACACAGCACACTGACTACACATGCACACACACGCACACACCCCTCACTCATATGTAAAGCTATGGAAAAGCCACCTCCCTGAGCTGACACTCCCTGGAGCGGCGGACAGAGCCCACCCAGCACAGCTTCCCCCCTGTGTGCTCCCAGAGGAACAGGGGTGTTTGCAACAGCAGGAGCCACCCCGGCAGGTGCCTCAAGTCCTGGCCCAGCCTCTTCTCTCCCGCCCTCTACCAGGAGCTCAGGGAGAAGCCCCACCAGAGAAGCAGCGGGACCTCACCTCTCCCACAACCCCTTACCCAGATGCAGTCCCTCCCCGAGCTCCACAGCTTGCAGCGCTACTTAGGAAACTGAGAAACCAAAGGTCACCTGGAGACAAGTGCAGAGAATCACCAGGCTTCAGCCCTGCCATCATCTCAGATTTGATGCATGTGCCCTGCCCGCCCAGGCTTCAGGGGCCACAGTTCCTCCTTCTCTGCACTGTCACACACCTGGCGCAGAAGCCACCTGGAGTGTTTGTGCAGCTCTTGGAAATAGCCCCAGACGCACACAAATCTGCCAGAAGAAGCGGGTGGTCTCCAGGATGTGCATCCCCTGGGCCTGGGTGTAGCCACAGCAGGTCCCTCTCCCAGTTCGGGTGAGGCCTGGGACAGATCCCAGGGGAGAAAGAAATTGGGGGAAGGTGCAGTCAGGAAAAAGAGGTCATAGGACAACGGCAGCTGAAGCCACCGATCCACTCACGGGGCCCTTTTTCTGGGATGGAGGATGGGCCCTGGGCACCTAGGGGAGTCCACAAGTCCAGCACTAAGGCCCCGGGGGCCACCCTAAGAACTCCTGCACAGCCAGATGGACAGTAGCAGAACATGCAGCCTTCGAGGAGAGTAGAAAGGAGGCCCCAGCAACAAGAGGCAGGGAGCAGGGGCTCCCTGAGAGCAGAGCTCATGGTCCTTCTTTCATCTTCCTGCCTCCAGTCTTGCCTCTTTGGTACATTTCTCACCCAAGGCGTCTTTCTAAAACGCTCCCCTGCTTAAGACCCTCAAGGATTCCCATCCCTACGGGACCAGCTCCTAGAAGGCCTGGCCCAACACTCTCATGAGCTGAGCCTCATCCAGCTTTCCACTCCGTTCCCCAACGCCTGCCCCACCACTCACACTGCATCTCACAGATGACTTCCTGCTCCCTGCTGCCCTTCTTCCTGCCTCTGAGCCCTTGTCCATGCTGGCCCTCTGTCTAGAAGACCGTCAGCCCAAGTCCCACTCGTGAATTCCCTGTTGGTCCCCAAGACACAGCTCGAGCACAGATCATCTCCCAAAGCCAGCCAGTGCTCCTATGGTGGGCATGCTCCCCTCCATCACAGGCCCTTGGTGCTCTCTCCCCACCCCGAGACTGTGAGCCAGGATCCTGGGGCCCAGCATGGTGCCTGGCACGTGGTAGATCAAAAATGAACACAGAGGAAATGAGTGACTGAATGATGACAACAGAAGGATGGATGGATGGGTAGGTGGGTGGGTGAATGGGTGAATGAGTAGGTGGATGGGTGGATGGGTGAGTAGAAGTGAAGGGAAATGCAGACAACCAGGGGAAGGTTGACCTTGCTCTGGCCTTGGGCCCCTGCCCTCACTCCATGCTGCCAGAGCACAAAGGCACTTAGAAGGATTAAGCCGCCTTGATACAACTGGAGTGGCTGGAAATAGCTCTGTGCGGCCTGGGGCCACTACCTCCCAACAATCGGCCTCAATCAACACCCACCTGTCCCTGCTGCCAGTTAATTCCACCTGACACCCTGGCTAGGCAACTCGGAGCCGCCAGGTGTCAGCCCCAACTGAGGGATCGTAGGGGCTGGGCCTACTCAGCCAAGACCAAAGCAAAGTCACCTTCCTGGATCCCCAATGTCTAATAGGGACAACAGTGCCAATGAGCTACAGGCAGAGCAGAGCTTGGAGATCCCAGGAGACCATACACCTCCAAGGGAGCTGGGTCAACCTCAGGAAATGGACATGTGGGTCCCCTTCTGCCTCAGCTACTCTCCTAGATAGTTCATGGCTCTAGAGAGTCGGTGCCCGGAGCAGGGACTTTTAAGGGCTTCATGCATTGAATAAGGAGTCTCTTCAACACCAAAAAATGACAGTGGCATCTTGGTCATTACTCGCGGGAGTGAGGAAGAGGGGTACATTCCCTCCATATCCTCTACCCGCCCAGAGCTATGTGGGGAGGGGCTACCTTGGCCCAGAAAGGGGCTCCCTGTCCTCCAAATAAAGACTATCTGAAGCTCAGAAAGGGTTTCCATGTGATCTCTTCTGGGCCTTCTACTTTGTGACCCCTCCTTCCCAGCTCCCTGGCCCCTCAATCTTCCAGCCATATACCTTCCATGCCTCCACAGTACCCCCGGTCACTCAGTCCCAGCAGTGCATGGGGCCAACATGGCCAATGTCCCTCCTCCTGGGGCAGAAGGGAGGCCCCGCAAAACACCAAGGGTCATGCAAGGAGAGTGCAGGGTTCAGAGTAAAGACATGGGAGCCAGGCTGCCCCCCCTCCCAGAAGCCTCACCCCTTCCAGAAGCCACTTGGTCACATGATATACAACAAAAGGGCAGCAGACAGAGCTCATACAGCTTCACCTAGTCAACTCTGAGTGAGCCACCATCAGCACCAAGCCCAGAACAAGGAAATATGCATTCCCTTCTATCTCCACACCTGAAACACTCACTGTTCCCACAACAACCTCACCTTTCAAGATTTTGTACTTTTGTGTGCCCTGTTACCTCCATCTGCAGAACTCTCCCCGGCCAATATAAACTCCTACTCATACTTTAAGAATGTGCTCAACTGACACATCCTCCAGGAAGTCTTCCCTGATTTCTCCCAGGTCCCTCCTCTGTATTCCCAGAATTCCCTCCCCCTCTGGTCTGTGAGTTCCTCCAGGTAGGGTCATATCTAAGCCATCTATTCATCTCCCTGCCCAGGGCTGGCAGGAAGGAGCCCTGGCAGATGGGTTTCTTTCACAGATGGTATGTGGATGATGCACTGCCACCTCTGCCCTGCAGTGTGGACAGTGATGGGCCCCAGGTGGCCCTGCATCTGTCCAAGCTGCCACCCCAGGTTCCCTGAGACTTTGCCAAGCACTGGGCTCTTTCCAAGGTCTCTAAACACAACCCTGGCTTCGGCAAACCTGGAAACCTGTGGTGATGGCTGGGAACAGAGGAAACGCTGCCTGCCTAGCCAGGCTTCCAGAAGGGGCCTGTGATGCACATTTTGCAAAAGGCAGGAAACACACACGTCAGAAAATTGTCCACTATCAATTTCAAATTCCAACTGGAAATGGTTGGTTTGCTGAAGTCCCTGCTAATTTGCCTGAATATCTGAAGAGAGTGTCTCCTGGGAGGGCAGCAAAGGGATCCAGGGCTGGTTCCTGGAAAGTCAGAGATGCTCTTTTGACCTCCCCCCACCACCTCCGAGTACTCAGGGCACAGCCTTTCTGCCTGGGAAGCAGGGACCAGTCATTCTGCACCAGGACAGAGGCTCCGGCTCAATGGCTTCTGAACCAGCAGCCCACCTGTAACCCAATTCCAGCCCTACTGTGTGAAGTCCCGTGCCCTAAGCCAGGAGCAGGCTGAGCCTCGGCAGGCACAGGGGTCCTACTGCTCAACCATTGTCTCACACCACAAGCGCCCACCGAGAGACCATCTCCCAGGTAGCGGTCTGAGAAATACCTCACCCGAAGCTTTGTATGAAGAGCACAATTGGGTCATAGTGTCTCTAAGGACCTCAGTTTTCCCACTTGACAAATGGGAAGAATACTTGCTATCGGGGGAAGTAGCAGAGGGTAAGCAGCTATTATAAACCAGCCATGGGGGTCATGCGACATCTAATGTTGAGCTGGTACCTGTTCTGTGCCCACTCACTGCGTTTGCAGACCCAGTGTCTTCATTTACTCCTCGGCCAAAGCCCTCCACAGTAATCTGCATTTGCCCGTCTGTCTCCCCAAGAAAACAGGCCCTCTGTTACCATGATTCCCCATGGCAGGCCCCCAGAACACATTCAACAAGTGCTTGTGGGGTGGGCGATGGAGTGAGGCTGGGTCCCGTACTGCCGACCCTCCCATGCATCCTCACTGACATTTTTTCTCCCTCCTGAGGACTGGGCTGCCCTGTCCTCCCTGCACTTGGGGATTAGAGAGAAGGGAAGAAGAGACAGAAAAAGGGCTCATGGAAACCCTGAATCCTAGCTCCCCTAGCCTGTAAAAATGCAGCAGTTGGGAAGCCAGGAAGGGCCCCAGAGTAACAAAGCGGCCATCATAATGAAGACAAGAGAAAAGGAAAGCTGAGCAGCTCCAATCCTGTAAGCCCTGGTACACTGAGGGTTCTCTAGCTGGCGCTCCCTGGGCACCTCTATAAGCCTCACTTTTCCAGTCTCTATAATGGGGACAAAGTTGATGTCAAAACTCAATTTTTCAAGAGCCCAGGGCGTTAGCAATGCCAGGCAACACAGGCCAGCTTCCTCCCCTGCTCGCTGTCTTGCCCACACCCGCAACTACCATCACCACCATCCTGACAAACCAGGCCAGCCTCTGAAGGAGAGAGACACTGAGAAGCAGTTGGAATAAGAGGAGGGAGAAAATCTAGAAAAGAGAAGTAGAGAACGCTATAGTACAAATGCCCATTTTTAAGTTTTTCTCAAAGAATAGGGAATGCTTAGCAGGGTTCAGAGTGAGGCTTCCTTTTCAGTGTATTAGCAATTTGTATTTTTTCACTGTCTTCTCCGCAGTCCTTTGCGGGGAGGGGAAGTCTATAAATATTTTTTTAAAGAAACGACTGAATTTTGATTAACTCATCTAAATGAGTGCTTTGCATATGAATGGAAACTGATTAGCCCGACACTTTCCCACAGCAGCATGGCCCGCAACTCCAACCTTTCCAGAGAGTTAAAAAGTTGAAGCGGCCACACGTATGGGGCTCCTCTAATAAACAAAATCATGCAGCATTTATTATTAATGCTCGGCTCTGATAAATATCCTCATCTAAAATTCTTCACTTGCAGGAACCCTTCAGTATTATTTCTCAGGCTCATGGGAGGGACCACTTCAGCCCGACCTTTGCATAAGCCTTGGAGTCTCTGTCGGTGGCCTGGGGGACAGGAAGCAAGACCAACTGAAGTGGCAGGCAGGAGTATCCGAGTGAGAGCTGAGCAGCCCTGGGCATCTCGAGAGGGAAATCCATCAGCCTCAGAGGGGGCCCTGGCTCTGCTGTCCCAAACTCTTCCAGGCTCGGGGCAGCTACTGAGAAGACTGGCACTCAGATTAAATACCCAGATGAGATGGCTGGGGAGCAAGGGGCTGGGTTTCTGTAGTCCAGAGGCATTTGCTAACTGACATCTATCCCCACACCCCGCCGACCAATGTCATGCTGTGGTGGTGTGGCCGCCATTCTCTGAGTAGATCGTGCTGTCACTCCTACCTGCTCAGCGCTGGGGGGACCGAGAGTCACAGCGACCTCCTTCTCCAGCAAATCATCCTCCCCTGAGGGAGCCACCTTACCCAGAACTGCTGGCCCACTCCCCGCCTGAGGGCAGCTCACAGCCAGTGACCTACAGTCATGGTGGTAGAGAAGGTGGTCTCCTCCTTACCCCAGAGGGGACAACCCTATGTCCCAGAGTCCCCAGCTGGGGACAGGCTAGACTTTGATGACACCACATTCTTGCTTGGCTCTTCCTCTTTCTCTAACCTGCTTCTCCCAACAGACCACACGCCCCAACCCCCATCCCAGGCTCTGTTCCCAGGGAGCCTGAGCAGAGACGGTGTGCCCCTCCCTGCAAAGTCACTCCTGCGCTCTGGAAGGCTGGCCACCGTGGATGCTATTGCCAGAACTTCCTGTCCTCTAGCTCCCTTTGGGATTTGGCCAAGGGGGACTCAGGCAGGAAATGAGAGGGCGGAGGGGGAGGGAGAGGTGGGGGGTTCTCCCCTGTTCCCTCCTTGCTGGGTTGGCCATGGCTGCCTCCGTGCTTTAGCCACTGTCCCCTCTCTTGGCTCCCTCAGTCATAGGAAGATGACATCTCCCGGCAGCACTGACCCAGGTGCTTCAACAAATCTCAGCTGGCCCACACTTTTGTAAAGACTCAGTTCATTAACCTCGCTCCGATTACCCTTTGAGTGTACCCTCCGTTTCCTGCCAGCCCTTAATTGGTCCAGAAGTGATGCTCCAGCCTCCCTTGCCCTCCCCAGTGTGAGGTGGAGGGTTTCATCAGAGGCAGCCCCAGAAAGAGAAGTATGTGGCTCTCAGGGTTATTGAGACTCTCCCAATCCAGCACCTCTGCTCCCACCTAGTTTACCTTACACGGAGAGCCACTTCCCACACTATATAATGGGCCCTCCTCCCCCAGTGCAACCATAAGAATGAAAGCCAAGCAAAGGAATTGGTTTTTCCAAAATCCCCAAGTGTGCCCACACCTTCAGCTCCTTAGTAACTAACAACATACGAAGATGCAATGTGAAGCAATAGATTAAAATTTCATGCCTTTGGCTTCAAAAATCTATAAAAACTAAGTTTCTTGGAAAAAAAGAAAAAAACCTTTTCTCCAAGCAACACAAAAAGCAAGGCGTGGAGCAAGCCCTCCCCTGGCTGTTATTTGGGTGTAAATCTTTCATTTCATTTGCCGCTCTTGTCCTCTGACCCCAGCAGTATTCCATAAATATTTAGGCAGCAAGCAGCAGGCCTGTTTTCCTGTTTTCCACTTTGGGATGCTCATGGTGGGACTGGGAGGATGAGAAAGCAGCCTCCGTGGTCGAGCCGCTCCTGGCCCAGCAGCAAAATACAACGGGCATTCTGGAGACCCAGGGAGCTCCGGGCTTCCCTAATGAGCCGACATGCTGCGGGGAAAATCTGGCTCGCTACTTGCAGCTGCACTGAGGCCAGCCCAATCAATAGAAGGAGAGAAACCTCGAAGGGAAGGAGGTGTGGCGGAGACGAAAACCAGCTCCACAGATGGACATGCATCCAGATAGACTTTTCAGAAAGGACCTGGAGCTGCCGGGCCAGCCCTCTCAGCCTTCTATCCCTAAGTCCAGACCCGCACCCACCCCATGCACTTGCACACACATACCCTTCCCAAAAATCTGGGCCTTCCAGAAGGCACTTCCCAAATCCCCAGCTCTCCACCCACTGCCAAATGTAATTGTAACCTCACCTGGGGCTCCCACCGTGCTGAGGGCAGAGGGCTCTCAACTCCTGCCCAGGCTGATCTGCCTCTACCTGGTGGTGGGGGCCAGAGGCCGGGGCTCGGAAGAAGGCAGACCTTGGTTTGAATTCTATCATGGCCATTTGCAAGCTGTATGGTCTTCTGCAAGACTTTTTAGCAGCTAAACTAAGCTATAATTTACATATCATGCTATTCACCCATTTTAAGCATGCAGTTCTTTGAGTTTTAGCAAACGCAACCAGTTGTACAACCATCACCACTATCCAGTTTTAGAACACTTCCATCACCCCCGAAAGTCCCCTCATGCCTGTTTGCAGTCAACCCTTGTTTCCACCTCTAACCCTAGGCAACCATGAATCTGCTTTCTATTTCTATAGTTTGGCCCTTTTCAAGAAATTTCACATAAATGGAATCATATAACATGTAGCCTTTTGTGCCTGGTTTCTTTCACTTAGAATAATGTTTTTGAGGTTCATCCATGTTGTAGTGTGTCAGTGTTTCATTCCATTTTATTATCGAGTTGTATTCCACTGAAATAGATATGCCCAGTTTTGTTTATCTGTTCGCCAGCTGATGGACATTTGGGCTGTTTCCAGTTTGGGGCTATCATAAATAATGCTGCTATGACCGCTCCTGTACAAGTTTTTGCATGGACATTTTTTTTTTTTTTTTTGCGGTACGCGGGCCTCTCACTGTTGTGGCCTCTCCCATTGCAGAGCACAGGCTCTGGACGCGCAGGCTCAGCGGCCATGGTTCATGGGCCCAGACGCCCCGCGGCCTGTGGGATCTTCCCGGACCGGGGCACGAACCTGTGTCCCCTGCATCGGCAGGCAGACTCTCAACCACTGCGCCACCAGGGAAGCCCTTTGCATGGACTTCTGCTTTCACTTGTGCTAATTCCTAGGTGGAATTGCTGAATAATACAGTTGAGTATATGTGCATCTTTTTAAGAAACTGTCAAACTGTTTTCCATAACAGCTGTACCATTTTACATTCCCACCAGCAGTATATGAGGGTTCCAGTTGCACATCCTCCCAACACTTGTTACTGTCTGTCCTTATCACAGCCATCCTAGTAGCCGTCTTGTGTTTTGTGAAGTGTATCTTGTGTTTTGATTTATATTTCCTTAAGGACTAATGATGAGCATCTTTTCGTGTGTTTATTTGCAATCTGTACACCTTCTTTGGTGAGGTATCTATTTAAATCTTTTGCCCATTGTGTCCAGCATGGTTTGTCTTCTTATTATTGAGTGGTGAGAGTTCTTTATATATTCTGGATGCAAATCCATTACCAGATAGGTGACTGGCAAGTATTTCCTCTTAGGCAGTATTTCAACCTCTCAATGTCTTCATCTGCAAAATGAACTTTGCCATAACACCTTGCCATGTTGCAGTGAAGAGCAGCGGTGATGTGCATGAAGTGCCCAGCCTGAGGCCTGCCACACACTAGGCCTGCAATAACTGGAACCATCACCAATGCCCCTGGATGTCAAGGTCCAGTCTTTGCCTGTGGCTTGAAGCGCCCAGTAGGGGCCTAGTGCAGAGGAGGACCTCAGTCAGTTTGAGCGCCCAGCCATGCCGGCATCCCCTTGCATATTCCCTCCAGGACCCCATCCACCCTCAGCAGCACCAGCCCTGGTCCTTGCAAAGTGCAGGGCAATGGGCAAGACCCCATGTGAGCACCAGGAAGGGAGCTAGTGATGGGATATTAGCTGGGGAAGAACAACAAGAAGTCCTGGCAGAGGGGACAGCATGAGCACAGCACAGAAAACGACAAAGTGCACGTCACTTTCTGGGAGCCCAAGACAGAGTTACACACCCTATGAGGGGCATGTGGCCAGCCTGGCTATCAGGGTCACCAGGGAGGGCAGGAGGGGGGATGGCGCTCTGGAGAGTCAGGCCACCCTAGAGCCCCTGGGGCATCTCTGCTGACATGGTGACTGGCAAGATGCATTCATGAGAATGTTTACTTCCAAGTGTTGCCAGGATGGCACAGTCCACTGCTTCTGCTTCTGCACTCTTCCCCCTGGCCCCTGAAGAAGCCCATAGCCCAGGGAGAACCAGAGGGAAACCCTCTGTGCCAGGGGCTGTGTCGGGACACTGTGTCATCCTCTCACTACAATCATGTCAGGAGGTGACATTACTCCATATTATGGGCTGAGTTGTTTCCCCCAAATCCATAGGTTGAGGTCCTAACCCCCAGCATCTCAGAGTGTGATTGTATCTGAAGAGACGGCCTTTAAATTAAGTTACAATGAGATCCTTAGGGTGGGCTGTAATCCAATACGATCAGTGTCCTTGTAGGAAGGGGAGATTAGGACACAGACACACAACAGAGGGAAGACCATGTGAGGACACAGCAAGGGGACATCCATCTACAAGCCAAGGAGACAGGCCTCAGGAGAAGCCATCCCTGCCGACACCTTGATCTCTGTCTTCCAGCCCCCGGGACTCTGAGACAATAAATTTCTGTTGTTTAAGCCCCCCAGTCTCTGGCACTTCGTTATAGCAGCCCTAGCAAACTAATACAGTTGACCCTTGAATGACATGGGTTTGAACTGCATGGGTCCACTTATACGTGTTTGTTTGTTTGTTCCAAATAAATACGTACTACAATACTACACGACCCAGGGTTGGTTGAATTTGCGGATGTAGAACCGAGGATACAGAGGAATCCTCTGTATATGTGGATACAGAGGGCTGATGATAAATAATACACAGATTTCTGACTGTGTGGAGGGTCAATGCCCCTAACCCCCGTGTTGTTCAAGGGTCAACTGCATATCCCATTTCCAGACGAGATTGAGGCTCAGATTGAGGTGGCACCGTGCCTGAGGCCCACAGCTGGGAAGAGGCAAGCCCAGGCTGTCTGGCTTCAGATCCCTAGATTTCCATCCTGTCCCCCTGCCACCTCACCCCAGCATATACCCCAACTAGGACACAGAACCATGCCTGGCACACAGAGGGGCTTGGGGACCCTCTGAGGGATGGGAGCTGAGCACCCTCTCCCCCTGCACCGAGCCCCACACTGGAGGAGCAGGAGGCACCCAGCGGAAAAAACAGAGAAGGCAGCACATCTGTGAGAAGATGGGAAGCAGGCTCTGAGCAAGACCTCAGGGACTGCGTGTGCGAGAATGGAGGGAAGATGTGCCCCAGGGCCCTAGCTCCTCACAGAGAGACCGCCAGCTGTGCTCTAGGGCCCCAGGGGCAGAGCCAGGACCCACGAGAAGCAGATGTTAGCTCCAGAGGAGGAAAGACCCACTGCCTGCCTATGGGTTGTGCTCCCTGGTGGACAGTCAGAGCAGCCACAAGGGGCCGCACACAGACCCAGAAGCCGAGGAGGGAATCTCCATGGCGCCCTCCAGCTCTGGGGCTGTGCCCGCTTGGGATTCCCTACCAGCAAGGCAGCAGCCAGAATATTCTGGCGTCCCAGCCACAGCATCAAGGATGCCACCAAGCTGTGGCTCACCCTCCCCAGGCCTTCATCCTCCAGAGGTGAGAAGATGGGAGCCCCAGACCAGCCTCAAGGAGCCCAAAGCACAGAGCGGCAGGAGGGCCAGAAGCAAAGCAGCATCCCACCACAGGGAAAGGCAGGGAAGGTATTCTTCCTTCCACTAAGCACCCCCAAACACCACTTCCCAGGCCAAGTCAGGCCCCTCGGGCCCCTGAGGTCCTGCAGCCTTAGTGGACACTGTATCTTACAGATCCACATCAGCAGCCAGTTTGATGCTGAAGTTCCGGCAACAGGGCCACACAGAACACCATCAACCTGCACCCCCTCCCTGATGGACAACCAAGGCCCCCAGGCCTTGGCCAGCCCGCACTCCCCTTACGCAGGGCTCTTCATCACTATCTGACCATCGGGGAGTTAATAGCACTGACTTAACCCCAGATAAAGTTTGCATAGTTATTTCCACTTTTTGTTCAATTAATTATTACAATATCAATAGATCTTTAATTTTTTCATCACTGAGTAATGGGAATGAATCTCAATTCCACAATATAATTAATTAGTTATGAGTGTTCAAGTGCAAGTTCCTACTCAAAGTCTTGCTGGGACAAACTCCCGGCCACTGACCCGGGGAGACCAGCACTAGCAGGCAGATGTCCTGTAGGGAGCTTCAGGGCACATGGCCCAGCCGGGCCTGAGAAGGTGCAGGAGACACCTCAACCCGACCCAACCTGGCCAGAGCCCACAGGAGGGTAGGAACAGAACTTCAGGAAGTGCTTCCTGGGTGCTGATGCCCATGCTAGACCCCTGGACACAGGGAACAAGCAGCCCCCACCCTCAGGTAGGGCCCTGTTGTCAAGGGCTCACATGGAGACAACAGAGGCATGACACAGGCAGAAATAATGTGCACTGATTCAATTACACAAATCTTTGTTGAGCATCTACTATGTGCCAAGCCCTGTGCCAGATTCTGGAGACACAGTGGAGTCTGATGGAGGCAATGATCCTACCTGGTAGGGGTTGGGGGTTTCTAAAAGCAGGAACTAAGCTTTGAAGGCTGAGCTGTGTTCAACCAGTAAAGAATAGAGTCAGGCATCCCAGGCAGAAGGAACAGCACGCACAAGGACCCGGAGACAGGACAACGGCACTGGTCCAGGGAACTGCAGTTACTTTTTAGATCACACAGGGAATGTTCGGGGCAAGGGCTCCATATGATGCTGAGAAGGGCACGAGGGGACAAGGAGACTTCCTCCCCACCCCTACATGGTCACTGAGAGCCTCGGGGAGCCAGGCCACAGGTCAGCCAAGCAGAGGCCTGACACCCTTCCACTTCCAGGAGGGAACGGGGGCAGGGGTGGGGCGGGGCAGCATGGCAGACTCTGGAGCTGTCTGCCTGCCAGAGGAGGGGTGCCTCATGGGAAGCCTCACCCTATAGGCCCTGGCTCAGCCTCACTTGGATCACTTCTGCAAGTCCATATGGGTAAGACAGCTGACACAGTGCAGGGCTGGAGCCTGGGAGGCTCCCGAGTAACGGAAGTGGCCCATGCCAGCCCCCAGACCTCGGCACCAGCTCCAGACCCCCTCTCTAAGACGTCTTCTCCAGGATCAAATCTCCTCACTGCCCCGCCTCCCATAAATAATCAGAGCTCTTCATAAGCCCAATACAGGGCTAAGTGCTTTACACACTTAAGTGCTTTACACCCCATCCTCTCCGAGTGATGCCACCCCAGGTCACAGATGAGCGAGCTCAGGAACAGACGGGTGACTTGCCCATAGTCACAGTGATAAGTGGCAGGGTGGGGATCTGACCCTGATAGCTGGTGGACATGGACATGGCCTCTCCATCAGCCCCGCACACGCATGCCACTGGCACGGCCTTGGAACAGGCTCATGCTCCCCGCGCCTCATCTCTATGACGAAGCTCGTAAGGGTGCTGACTTCCCAGAGCAAAGGTGGGGATGTCAATTCCAGGGACAGTGTACATCACCTGTCACTCGTGCCGTTGCTGCTGTGGTGGAGGTTGTGGTTCAGAGCAGATAACCTGGCACAGGTGCGGTGCCATCAGGAACGGGCACTACCCCCCAAGGAAGAAGAGAAGGTCTGGCTCGACAGGCCAGAGCTCAGTGGGGCAGGTCTCCATTGGGGGAGGCCGGGATGGGGCCAGGTGTCCTCAGACCCTTTAGGGGCTCCGATACTCCAGAGCCCCACCACAGGCCAGGGAACAGAACGCTGCCAGCCTCTGCCCACCCTTCCACACGCATCCACATGGCCCCCATGCCATGGGGCCTGCTGGGTACTGTGTGCCAGGTGCCAGAGGGCACTCAGCTCTACACACCACCCTGTGAGCCAGGCAACGTTAACCCCATTTAACAGATGAGGAACCTGAGGCTCAGAGAAGTAAAGTAACAAAAACTAATAATGAAAAGAGCTAACACTTGTTGAGCAATTGCTCTATGCCAGGCCCTGGAGAAAGAGCGTCGATTGCATTATCTCCCTTAATTCTCAAAAGTAGCGGGATTATTGCTGCCAGTTTGCAGATGAGGAAACCCAGGCGTGGAAGTGAAAGTTGCCTACGAAAGTGCCACATCTAGTCACTATCAGATGTCGGATCCCCACCCTGGAGCCTGATGACGGCCACTCTTTCACTCATGGTCCCTAGCATGCCAGGGTGGACAGGGGCCGCAATGTCTTTTAGGATGTGTAGTCCAACCTTCCCTCACTGCCAGCGCTCTGCATGTGCGCACACATACACACAGCTCCTCCCTTCCTCATCGTGTCTCTGTTTCCAAACTGGGGGCATAATCATGCTGAGCATTGGATGGTGTCAGGACAGGGAATTTTTCTAAACCAACCCCACTTTCTACCAATGCCATCTTCTCCCGGCTCCCCACAAGAGGCAGTGGCTATGTGGGAAGCCTCAGCAGAGTCAGTAATCCCATCAAATTGGCCAGAGGAGGAGCAGGCTCTTCTGCAAGGGGCCAGCTGCATGTCCAAGGCCGGGCTCGAGGCTCAGCAGAGCCAAGCCAACCTCCGGCCTCTCAGAGGCCTAGGCAGGCGCCAGAACCAGAACTATCATCTGGCAAAGAGACACGGGGATTTGATGTTGCAGCCCTGATTTCTCTGACTGCTACCGATTAAATCGGGGATAATGTCCCTGATGTAGGAATGAGATTCGATGCAGCTTAAAATCTGCTCAGACACGGCACCATTATGCTAAGCAGAGTGGCTGCAAGGGGGCTGCGCTGCCTCGTTTATCATCCCTGGTAACAGGACCACAGCCAGCCAGGCCACCACACTCTCCAGAGGGAAACAGGAAGGGCAGCAAGGCCCACAGCACCTTCTCCCACTCCTGGATGGACAGACGGACAGAGGGCAGCCATGGCCCCCTCCCTAGTCCCACAGGCCCAGAGGCAGCCACAATGAAAGGCTGTGTTCAAGACATCATTTCCCAGAGCCTGGGCTGAGCTAGTACTCGAATATCCTCAGAGATGTAAAGTATGTGGGTTAAACTAAGGAGCTATATATATATATATCTTTCATCCCCTAATTAACTGTGGTTTAATGAATTTCTCAGCGCATTGCTGCCAGAATAGCCTTGCAGTGCAAAAGATTTTTTCCCCTCCGTTTCAGGTAAATATTTAAACACCCCAAATGAAAGGGAGCACCGGTGCCCAAAATTGGAGGTTTGATGCTACCCACGTGAATTAGACCCCTGTCTCATTGATTCTGCATTTTCATTTCTCCCTTTGTCTTCCCAAGGCAATGGCAGGTACCTTAGGCACTAGGACCCTGGGCTGGCACAAGGCCTGGGGATCCTGGCAGACCAACGGGCCTACGTCCAGCTCCCCACACCTGGAAGCTCCCCTCCCAGGCTCCTGGGGACTGGCTCCACCCAGGAAGGGAGTGGGAGATGTTACCCACCTGCCAGTCCGGGGGTTGGCACAGAAATCCCTCAGGGCAAGGGAGCCCACGACATGGCCTAGTGTCCTGGGAGATCAGGATGCTGCCAACGCAGGGGCTCCCATCCCAGCACCCACCCTCCCCTCCGACAGTCAACTATCCCCAAGGTTCATTATTACTATTATCATGATTCCTGTTATCATTAACTTTACTCCATTACTCATAGCTAATATGTATGCTTAAGGCACCACTATCTGGAGGCCAGGCCCAGCTAGAGCCAGCCCACCCCTAGGCCTCTCTGGCTTTGGCTCAGGGTCAGCCCTGGGTGGAGGGGGGAGCGGAGTACCCTCTCCCCTCACCTCTCCTCATGGCCCTGCCGCTTCCCACCCCCCTCTGACCAAGGCCACTCAGGCAGAGCCAAAGACCCCTGGGAAGCCACGTGCCCATCTGGGCTCCCTAAGGGCCCAGTAGGGACACCTTTCCTCGCTCTCCCAGGGCCTCTCTGGTGCCGGGGATGGTGTGTTTGGAAAGTAAGAAAAGCCCTGGCCTGTCAGAGCTTCAGCCACCTCCAGAAGAAACGACCAGGGGAGTTCCTGACGATGACTCCAGCTGACTCTCAGTGCCCCAAACCCGGCCACCTGTGGGCCAGCTCACAGGGCAGTGACGTGTGACCCTGGGAGGAGCCTGAGGGTCTGCCCAGCCACACAAGGCCACAGAGCTCAGAGTCCCCTTTGCTGACTTCTCCCTCCGGCCACCCAGCACCCCTCGTTCCAGCCCACTGCCCCTGCCTCCTCCAGGCCTGTCCTGCCTCCCAGGGGTGCTGGGTCACCACTGCCTAGGGCCCCTGCCCACCGCGTGCACCCTGCACAAGGGCACCCCCTCAGCTTCCTGACACCACCCAAATGCTTATTCCAGGCCTTGGGGTTCTCACCAAGACCACCTCACCGAGGTCCACACCAAAGCTGCACCCCACCCAGGACCTCCCCCAGCCAGTCCTGGCTCCTGACTGCCCCTGCACACCCAGCTCACACGGCCTCCAGCAGTAGCCAGTGTGATGGGTCCACCTGTTCAGAGTCCTTTCCCAGCTCACCAAGCCCATGACAGCCTTGGGTCACTAAATAAGGCCTCACAACAGCCCCTGGGGGTGACTGATGGCCCCTCTGCACAGATGAGGACTCACCTCTCCAATGCAGACAGGCCTGTCTACTTTAGGGTCCCTGGCACTATGCCTAGAACACTGTGAGTGTCAATAAATACTTGTTGTCTAGATGACTGCATAGATGGAGGGACGGATGGACAGACAGACAGACAGATGGATGAGTGAGTGACCGATGAGTGAGTGGAAGATGAGTGAGGGAGTCGGTGGGTGGGAGGGTAGGTGGATGTATGCATGAATGGATGGATAGATGGATGGGTAGAAGGGTATAAGAATACAGGTATGGGGGCTTCCCTGGTGGTGCAGTGGTTGACAGTCCGCCTGCCGATGCAGGGGATGCGGGTTCGTGCCCCGGTCCGGGAAGATCCCACATGCCGCGGAGCGGCTGGGCCCGTGAGCCATGGCCACTGGGCCTGCATGTCCGGAGCCTGTGCTCCGCAACGGGAGAGGCCACAACAGTGAGAGGCCCGCGTATCATTAAAAAAAAAAAAAAAAAAAGAATACAGGTATGGACAAACAGACAGATGGATGAACAGATAAGCTCTCAAACAATCACAAAGACAATCACAAAAACAATAAAAAAAATCACAATCAAAACAAAAAAAACAAACAATCAAAAAACAACAAAAACAATCAAAAAGAGACCCCACCCAGCCCCCCAAATCCAAAGGGCTGGCTGGACACTGTCTTCAACAGGCCAGGAAGAGAGGCCCTAGGGCTTCAATAAGGGGCCACGACAGCCAGGCCTGCCCCCTGGGGGGGTCCCTCCAAAGCGGGGGAGGGAACCAAGATGGAAGAGGCAGGAGGTAGAGTCTGAGGTCGACAAGGGGAGGTGATGGAACCAGCGGCAGTAGGCAGAACAGAGACCAGCACCAGCTGGGCCCCAAGAGGCCCCAGGGAGCACCGAGCCATGAGCTGGAGAGACGGCATGGGGCAGAACTCCGCCCTCGAGGAGGCCTGGCAGAGTCTGAAAGAATCAATGTGGATCCCACACCAGCCCTCTGAACACTGAGTGTGAGTTGGTAGCTGTGTCTATCGGTCACCAGGTCCTCCAAGCAGGCCTGGAATGTGGTTCTGACCACCCTGACAGCCAAATTCCACCAGAATCTAGAGATGGGTAATCAATGAGTCCTGCCCTGGAGGCTATGGCGTGGTTGGGCAGTGGACAGACATTGGCCCAGAGCCCAGGTGAGGTCAGTGCTAACCTGGCCAGGGGTGGCAGGTCCCAGAAAGAGCTGACCTCCTCCTCTGAGCAGAACAGGAGGCTGAGGAGGCTTGGGCCTCAACCTGGACCCCAAGAAGTGAACCTTTGGACCCAGGGACCACCAATAAGAGGGGGTGCTCACCCCTCCCACTGCCCCCCACATCCCCCGAATGTACAGAATCCCCATCCTAGCTTATTAAACTCCTTCCCCAAGACCCACAAGCAAAGCAGGGAGACAGCACAGAAGGAGTGGTTTCAGATGCAAAGGCACTGTCTAATGAGATGGCTTCTGCCAGAGACCGGTCACCTTCACCCACCTTCACTCCCCCTCCCCCTCTGCGTGCTGAGGCCTCACCCCAGACAGGTGGCCACATTCAGGCAGATCTGCAGAACCAAACTGGGAGGAGGAAGGCAGGGGAGGGGGTGCTGCCTGGAGTGGCTGAGACAATAAGAACAATATTACATGAATCAACCAAAAATACCCAGGAGCTTTGTTTGGAATTAGCAGACTTGGAAGAAAGCTCTACCTTCTGTGCAGGTCATATAACCTGGGATAAATCAGTTTCTCAATCAGATTGTCTCTGGGTGTGACAATCCCCACCTTCCAGCTGTCGTCAGGATCGAAGGAGTCAGAGAAAGCACAAAAGCTCATGGGCCCAGGCACTTTCCAGGCACAGGGAAATGGAGCCATACCAACGTTCACTTTCCCAGGAGAGAATGGCCTCCCTGACACCTGCCCTCTCTACAGGAGGGGCCAAAACCTCTAGGGGGCTGAGGCCTGCACTTACTTTGGGGCAGGGCAGCCCACAGGGGCCTCCAAGAAACCCTCCTGTCCGCAAATATTTCCTCTTCTGACTGCCATGATGCCATCACATGGAGAGAGGGTCCCATACTAAGGCTTCCCCTATTCTTTAGGAGGTAGGGGTTCCCGGGGTGACCCTTCCTGACAGCAGGACCTGTGCACTGGGGTTAGGGCTGGGAGGCAGAAAAGGGTCCAGCATTTGGCCACCATGGGCCAGCTGGGGTCACCACAGACCCTACCTTCAAGGCCTCCACTCCCCCACTGGAGTTGACTCAGATCCTCCCCCCCATTCATGCCGCCCCACCCTCTCCAGTCTCTGACATCAGACGAAACTGCCTGAACACCGATCCACCCCTCCCCGGCCAGGAGGAGAGAGCTGCTCCGAGCCTCAGTGCTTTAGCCCAGGCAGTCCCCTCTACCTGGAACTCCTATGCCTCAATCACTGCTTTGCAGAGCTAATGCCTTTTTAAAATTCAGATTTACCCCAGGCGTCCGCTCCTTGAGAAAGTCCCCAACTGCTACCAATTACTGGGCCTCCAGGTCTTCTTATGCATGTTTACTTATACGTGTGTCTCCCCACAACAGACCCTTCCAATCTGCAGTTACTGGACGGGGGTCAGCTCATAGAGAGCCTCATTGGTGTTTGATGAATGGATGAATGAATGACTGCACGAATGGATGGATGAAGAGGTCCAACAAGAACACCACATGAAGAAAATGCAAAGGTAGGAGCCAGTATGGACACTGTCTCCAAGGGCCAAGATTCCCTCCACGCAGAAGAGGCTCCACCAGACTGTGAATATGGCACACTTCCCTCTGTTCAGGGCACTTGGGGCAGCCCTACGCGGAGGCAAAGGGGTAGATGAGTTGACCTCTTCAGCATCCCCTCAGCATTAAGCTTTCCCCTGCTGCTGCCTTTGAGCAGCCCCCTTGTTTCCACACTTACATTCTCAGTGCACAGTCTTCCAGAAGCTGAGTGGTGTGGGGAGGCCTCGGCACTGGAGTGTCTTCTGGGCAATGGGCAATGCTCTCAGTGGGCAGGAGGGTGCCGAGCCTCCGACTTTCCCTACAGATCCAGCTCCTCGTGCAAGCGTGCTGTATCTCGGGTCCCCATCACGACACTCAGCAGGCTTGCCTAAGAAGTATGTTAAAATTGTATGTATTTTACAGATGTAGAGAACAAACTAGTGGTTACCAGCGGGGAGGGGGAAGGGGAAGGGGTCAAGACAGGAGAAGAGGATTAAGAGGCAGAAACTACTATGTATAAAATAACTAAGAGACAAGGCTATACTGTACAGCCCAGGGAAGACAGCCAGTATTTTATAACTTGAAATGGAGTATAATCTATAAAAATATTGAATCACTATGTTGTACACCTGAAGCTAATATTGTAAATCAACTATACATCAATTTTTAAAAAAAAGAGCCCTTAAAAACTGTGTGTATTTTTATATACAATATGACAAAATTAAGTCAAATTACCCATTCTCATAACTGTGACCAATCCCTGCACCTATGGCTCATAGGCCCCTCACCTCTGCCAGGAGCTGGTGTCCCCAAGCCTTGCAGGGCCACTACCCAGCTGTTCCTGGAAAATCCTAGATTTGCACCCTTCTGCTCAATTCCCCAGAATGTCAGGCCCCAGACGGAGTGGGCTTCAGGCCTGCAGTCAAGGGTGGGCACCGCCACCTCAATCTACTCAACCCACTGCCAGGAAGGGCAACGCAGGAGTGCCTCCCCCAAAGGCCTCACACTTTGGAATTTGTCTGCCAATCACTGCCTGTAAGAGTCAGAGCGAGGATGGGCCGGCGGCTGGAGTGAAACCACCCTCAATCACCCAGCTGCCTCTAGGGTCACTCAAGGTGTCACCAGGGATCAGGGAGATGGATACCTGGCACGGACACACATGGCTCCCACACACCTGTGCAGCTGGGAGGCGTCTCAGGGCCAGGCGTCTGCGGGGCCTTCTCTAGGTCCAGCTGGACCAAGGGCTGTCCTGGGAAACTCTGTGAACACAAACTTCCCAGGGGAATATCCTGATGGGTGCTCTCCTTACCTAAACGAGGTGCCTCAAGCAAGACCTGAAGCAGCACCTGCATCTCGGTATGTTGTTTCATGTCTCTTCACCACTGCTCTAGGAGGTACATGTGAGTGTCATTTTATACATGGGGAGACTGAGGCTCTGGCCTTACCTGAGGTGACCCTGCTACTGAGTGGCAGAGCAGGTGTAGAGCCCGGGTCCAGCTGAGCCCCAGGCCCACAGGGGCTCTCCCCTCCATCCCACAGGCCTCTAAAGTAGTGATGGGCCCAAGAGGAAGCAGGGAGACGCCAGTCTACCCTCCAGCCAGAGACACCGGACTTGGCAGAGAAGAGCTTCATTACTTCAGCCTCAGGCTGCCCAACTCCACCACATCTACGCAGACCCTGGTTGAGTGGTACCTTCCCCGAGGGCCTGCCTGGAACACCCACACCCGCTGGGCAGTTCTGGTGCCTCCCCCACTATGCTTCCTCTCACCCCAGCACCCCTGGTACCCCTCCATCAAAACGCCCAGCACACTGCACACACAGGATTATTGATGGGGCTGGGTGAATGGATCCACAAGGTGCATGAATAAATGGATGAACAAACGAATATGTGGTTTGGCACCAACTCTAATTTGGTGTGCAAATTCTTTACATCTCCAGGAACAAAGAGAAAACACTTCTCCCTGCTCACAAGCGGCATTCGGTGACTTCCATTTTCCTAGACCAAAGACACTAAGCATCCGTCATCTGTGTTGGTAGCCAAGTGACACCATCTGACACCTACCATGGCCAGACGGCGGAAGGACGTATTTACATAGTTTGTGCTCCCTGAGATAACATTACTGTCTCCAGGGGGCCCCCGGCTACGTGTGAACTATTGGTGCCTCCATGACGGTTTCATGCTGAATTTGCTAAGTCTCTGAGCAGAGTCATAAATGTAAAGGAGGACTGTTTCTCTGGGCCTTCACCACATCTTCCATCCAGAAAATAAGTAGTGATAATATGTGTAATAATGTTTACTGACAGGACAGGGGGCTCTGTACAGATAACTCTTTTATGACACAAAGTACTTAACTAAAATGGAAAATGGCATTACTCATGTTAAATTTAAAATGAGCATTTTGTCCCAGATTGCTAGAAACCCAGTAAATGTCATTAGCTATCTGAGGTTACAATGAAATCCGCAAAGGGTTACTCTTTGGTAATTACATTTACTGTAGCTATAGAAACAAGGGATGTCAGACTTTGCCGGGCTGACAGCTCTGTCTTTTCCCCCAAGGATGGCTCATCTGCATGTTGACATCTCCAGGGACAGGACTCCAAATCTTGCATCTCGGCAGCCTGCTCTTGGGAAAACTGTTGTCCCCACAGGCACCAGGCTGGAGCCCCAGGACATGGGCTGCTGTGATTCTTGATCGGAAAATGATGATAAACGACAGAGATAAGGACGTGCTCTTCCTGTGGTTTCTGCATTGAAATGTGCCTCCTGAACGTGTGCCGGGAACTTATGCTTCCTGGGACCATCCTTCTGTGGAGGATGCATTATTTATGGCCAGAGTGCTTCTGTGCAAAGCACGTACCCACCACAGAGGCCTGCACTCACTGCCATGTCCCGCCCAACCTTCACAGCCCCACCTCCAAGGACCAGAAACACGCCCACCCTAAAAGAGGCCTCGGACTCTACTGGCCTTCTCGGACCCCTGTGGCATGGGGGACAGACAGGCCAGGTCCAAGGGCACAGGAAAGCAGGAATGGGAGGACAGACAAGGGAACCTAAGAGATGGAAGCCACTTCAGCCTCAGTGGCAAATGGGGCTGATACCCCTATCAGCCAACCAGAAGGGCCAGTACCTCTGTCTCCACCTATAACTGACAATGCTTCCCTCATCTCACGTGCGTGACGCCAACAGCTTTCCTCACCACCTGGTGGCCCAGAACCTTCCCTCTCCACCTGCAACAAGCAAGGCCTCCCTCACCAGCTCTGCTGCAAGCCACCAGCTTTCCTCATCGCTCACTGACACGGATACCTTCCTTTGCCACCTGTCAGAGCCAGCACCTTCCTTCACCACCTACACCGACAACCAAGAGCTTTCCTCACTACCTGATACCAGCCAATACCCTCCTCCGCTACCTGTGGCAGCCATCACCTTCCCGGACCACCTATGGGTGTGGCAGCAAAAACCAGCACTTGCCCTCAGCACCTGTGACAGCCAACCTCTTCCCTCACCATCTTTGACAAACATCTTCTCTCACCACCTCCGTGTGGCAGCCAACCCCTGCCCTCACCCCTGGGAGAGCAGATACCTGCCCTTACCACCTGGAAGTACCGGAACTTTCCCCAGTCATCTTCCTCTAAGCCAGTGGTTCTCAAAGCACACTCCCCAGACCAACAACATCAGCACTCCCTTGGAAACTTGTCAGAATTCAATTTCTTGTAAATTCTCAGGCCCCACCCAAACCTAATGAATCAGAAACTTTTGAAGTCGGGCCCTGCAATTCGTGTTTTTTAGCAAGATTTCCAGGTGATTCTGATGCACATGAAATTTGAGAACCACGGTGGCTGTTCTTTAGAATCACCTTGGGAGCCTGCAAAAACCCTGATACCCAGGTGGTACCCCCAGAACGCGGGAGCCCCGGTGTCACTGATTTTCCAAGCTCCCAGGTAATTCTAACGTGCAGCTGGGGCTGGGAGTCACGCTCTGGCCCTGTATGCTTCTCTGGAAGAGCCCAACAAGGCCCAGTTGGGCTTCTGGCAGAGGCACCCACTACCTGAGACTGGCCATCAGCTGTCTGATGTCCAGCAGCCCCCCTCTAGGGGGACCAGAGTTGCTAGCAGCAGTCCCGGCCAGACCCAAGCCTGCTATACCAACCCAACCAGGGATCCCTGGGCTGCAGAGAGACTAACACTGGCCATGCCTGCCAAGGTGCTGCTCAGGACCTCACTGACAGACACCTGCGTTGACAGGGGAGAGCCTCAAGGACATGGGAAGCCCAGGGGAGGATCTGGCTTACAGGGTGGGCCGCATAGGAACGCACTGTGGACAAGCCCTGCACGAGCCTGGCCCCGAAGCCCCAGGCCAAGCCTGCCCTTGGTAGCCAAGTTCTCTCCCTCTCCGTGGGCCCTCCACTCACCTGAGTGTCACCCCACTGTGGCTCCTGCCCTCCACTCCCTGAGGAATCGCAATTATTTGAGAAAGGCCTGGAAGACAGCAAGCCAAAATGCAACCCTGGTTGGGTTAGGGTGTGTGGTAAAGGTATATTTTTTCTTTCCTTTCTTTTTCAAAGATTCTGTCATATAATTATACTGCATTTATACTTTGGGGTTTTTTTTGGCCCTGCTACATGGCTTGCAGAATCTTAGTTCCCCAACCAGGGACTGAACCTGGGCCCCAGCTGTGAAAGGTACCAAGTCCTAACCACTGGACCACCAGGAAATTCCCAATAATTTAAAATTAATAATTAGAATAAATTGTCTCCATACCTCACAGCTTAGGTCAATGCCCCCTTCAGGGACACCTTCCTTGGCCTCTCCACACTTGGGATGCCTTGGCCAAGCTCCCTTGCAGCCCATGTGCACACCTGGCCGGGCTCCGAGCACCCATGGCTCAGGAGGCCCTCCTTCTGCTGTCACCAGCTTTCTTGCCCAGTGCCAGCCTTGGGCCTCAGAGGGGTCCCGGACCGCCCCTAGGAATCCTGGGGTAGCCTCAGCACTGTGCCTATAAGAGTTCAGTTTGGTCCTGTCAGGCAGAGGCCCTGGATATCACAGCTGGAGAGAACTGGCTGTGTCCACTCACCTGTGCTGGGCTGGGTCAGCAGTGGATGGACAACCTGAGAGGAGTCCGAGGGCCTCACCTCGGCTGCCCACCCCAGCACACACTTAGTCTCAGCTCCTTACATCCTACACACCACCAGGATGCACAGGACAGCCAGTAACCAGAGCTCCCGGAGAGGAAACAAGGATCATTCAGATCACAACCTGCCTCTGCGTTTCCTTCAAAAGCAGGCGTGGAACAGACACCATCCAGCTCCTCAGAAGGTGACAAAGCTCCCCTAGTCCATGAGTGTGTCAGTGTGAATTGTGTCTGTCTGTCTTGCTTAGGACAGTCCTGGGTAGAGGGACAACTCCATGACCTCCCATCCAACCCCTCCCACCCCTGGGGGCTCTGCCAGCTCTCCTTCCCCTTCTCAGCAGCCTGAGACCACTGTGTCTGGCCAGGGCAGGGGGGCTCGACTCCCACCAGGAATGGCCCAGCTAGCTCCCATAGATTTTTTTTTTTTTTTTTTTTTGCTGTACGCGGGCCTCTCACTGCTGTGGCCTCTCCCGTTGCAGAGCACAGACTCCGGACGCGCAGGCTCAGCGGCCATGGCTCACGGGCCCAGCCGCTCCACGGCATATGGGATCCTCCTGGACCGGGGCACAAACCCGTGTCCCCTGTACCGGCAAGCGGACTCTCAACCACTGCGCCACCAGGGAAGCCCTCCCATAAATATTTAATTTGCCAAGTTATGTAAGTATCATCACCTCCCCATGACGGCAATTAAATTCACCTTGTTGGCAAAGAGAGTCCACAAGTGATGACAGACAAGCCCAATCTCCATTCCAGGGGATCAGCCCCTGAACAAATATTTAATTCACGAGATTGTTTGGGACTTCAATAAGTAACTGCGAGTAGCACCAGACGGAGGTTAAATGGCACTGTTGTAGAAGCGTACATGGTCACAGCCTGACCTGGTGAGCTGCTTATTCTACTTGCACCTCCTGATGCACCTTCCCATGTGCCCTGCGAGGCTGGCCTCCAGGGACTCCACTCCTGGGCTTCCTTGCTTCCTGGTTTCTACTTGGCTTTACATGCTGGGAGGCAACAGCAGGCGATCAGAGAGTTGAGCTGGGCCCGGATTTGCAGTGGCTGTGTTCCCACATCTAGGACACAGCTCTCATCGGGCAGCCCCTCTCTGCCTGCTGCATCCTCCTCTCAGGCTCAGTAACCCTGCCCCTGCCCCTGACCCTTCAGGCCCAGGGATGGTGCAGCTCCCCTCTCGTCCCTGATTGCTTCCCTATCCCTGTTAGGTTCCTCTTCATCTAACCTGCTCAATGACCCTTGGGAATATGTAGTCTGTTTCTTGCCCGACACTGACTTCACCTGGAGAATCTATACCTATAGGCTTTGATGTAGGGTTGGATTTCAGCAAATTGCACAGTCCTCTGAGGTGGGCTGGGTGCCAGTACAATCAAGTGGATTCAGAGACTGAATTAACCAGATCCAAAGTAGGATGATTCATAACAACCAGCAAAGTGTCTCTAGTGATATGCCTCAGGGCTCTGTCCTAAGATCTCTTTATTCAACATTTTTATGAGTGATTTGGCAGAGGACATTGATTGCTACTGATCCCACTGAAGAGATAATTAGTATACCAAATCTAAGTGTTTGGGATCCAAAATGGTCTCAGCCACATGGAACAATGGGCCGTATTCAGCAAAACAGAGACAGATGGAGACTTGGAAGTTTAGAAGGCCAAATGCATAAGAAGAGGTGAAAACTCAGTGAGAAGCTTATGGAAGAAAGGCTTGGGTTCAGCCACCTTTAAGCTGAATATAAGTCAACAGACTAATGTGGCCGTCACATTAGTGATAGGTGAATTAACAGTACGACACCAAGGATAAGGAGGGAATAGGCCAGATGTCAACTGAGAGCTCAGTTCCATCCTGGACTCTAATTCACTAGGGACAGTGGTACTGTGGGGAAGGCTTGGAAGCGGACAGTCAGGCCAAGTGTACAGGACACAGAAACTCACCACAGGGCATGGCTGAGGGGACCAGAGAGAGCCCGGGAAGAGGCAGGCCAGGTGAGAAGGAGACATGAGAGCCGGCTCCAGACAGCTAAAGGGATTATCTCAGGGAAGATAAAGAACAGGGGAGCAGTGCCAAGGACTTTCTCCACCTGATCCAATTAAAATCATCTGCAATCACCAAAAAAAGAACAGCAGCAGCACCAACAGCCCTGAGCAAAAAAACGGACCCAGCCTCAAATCACACGCTTCCTACCACCAACGAGGGTGCTGGGGTGGGTGTCCCCCTCCAGCCTTACAACCCAGCTTTCTACCCGAAAGCGTCTACTAAATCCCTCAGCAAAACAGGAAGGAACAACAGAAAAAACACAAAGATGAGTAAATAGGTAAAAATAAAATCAAATCTCTATGATCCAATTTTAAAAAAAGAAAGCAGTACAATTTCAGAGCCATGGCCAACCCTAAAATAGACTCACACATTGAGCACAAGAAGATTTTAGAAAAACGCTACCAGTTGTTTTCAAAGAGGAAAAAAAAATACATTACATCAACTGAATAATAGAGTTCAAAACAAAAGTAATATTTCTATGATTCTAATAAACCCACTGTTGGAAGCAGTAAAAAACAGAATCGGTACTGCCAAAAAATTGTACCAGTAAAACAAAAAACACATTGGAGGGATCTTAGTATTAGTATTGTATAAGTCAGTTTAAGCTAAGATACGCTGTCATAACAAGCGACTCCAAAATCTCGGTGGCTTAAATTGACAAAAGGTTATTTTCCCCTCACACCTCATGTGTACTGCAGGTTGACTGCAGCTCCTTTCTGTGACATCTTGATCCAGGCTGAGGGAGCAGCCCCCATCTCTCATGGCAGAGGGAACAACAAACATGCCAAAATCATGTGACGGCTCTTAGAGCTTCTGTTCAAAAGAGGCTTATGTCATGCTCACCCCTATTTCATTGGCCCAAGCAAGTCAGGTGGCCAGGAACGACATCATCAGAGGAGCCCATAAATTCTCCCACAGTGGAGATTTTGAACAACACAACAGTCTACCACACATAACCAGGATACCGAGTGAATAAGTGGAGAAGATGACAAATATAAGAGAAAATGCTGGAAGAACCCAATGGCAAGAGCTCTGATTCCCAAAGAAGACATAAGAAACAGATCGTAGCTATCTTCATAAGCCCAACAAAAGAGTTCCTGGAACTGAACCAAAAACTGAGATTAAAATCAAAAAGACACACCCTGTCTAAGGAAAAGTTTACACACAGAAAGGAATGTTAAGTTTCATGACTTTACGCGGTCAATTTCAAAGAAAAAGAGGGTGGGATATTCTGATGAGGAAATGGTGCCACAGTGGTCTCATGCAGGTGAGTGCTGACAGGGGCTGACTCCACGAGGGCAAGTCTGTCACAGGTGCTCCACAGCTATGCCCTCAAAGCCTCAAGAGAATGCATAAGATGTGGATTTGCTTCCTTTGATGAGCCCAGCCCCCTGCCCAGGGCAGATAGCCCAGGATGACCTCTTTGCAAACTGTCAGCTCACTCGTTTATCCCCAAAGTGTAAAGACAGGGCTGGCTGGTCCCAGACCTCTGCAGTCTTTTTCTCCCTTCTCCCTCATAAATCCGCATGTGCCCATGTTCACTGGGGACAGTCTAGTGCCCATCCTTCCTCGTCTGTGTCTGTAAACTATCTGCATGCAGAAAACGAAATGTCTCTGAATCATTAAAGAATATGAAAATCACATAAATCTATAATTATGTATAAAAGTATACACATAAAAATTTTAATTTAAAAGAAAATCAGGGGAAACTTGGGCACCACCAACAAGAGGGAAAAAATCTGAACGCTTCAAAGCGGAAAAAAAGTTAATTTTTTCAAACGTACTTAATCAAGCGTGGAGTCCAGCTGGAATTGCATCTCTAATAGTGCACATCTGTGGAGGGAGGGAGGCACATATGGGGGAGGGGACAAGAAGAGAGAGAGAAGGGGGCAAAGGTAAGAGGAAGGAGAGGATGGAAAGAGGCCAGTAAGGAAAGCACAGGAAGCAGAGGAGGCAGGGAGAGGCCGCGTCCTGACCTCTTTCCAGAGCAGGCTCCAAATGGTGACCAAGACACCTGCTGAGACCCACCCAGGAGGGTCACCCCCATGGAGACGGATGTGGGAAGCTCCCGATCACCTGGCTCACGGAGAAGCCCGCTGAAACTGGACTCCCTGCAGGGATTTCTCATTGGAGGAGCACGTGAGAGCCCAGCCAGTGGTTTCTCCCTGTGACTTAATTCGCTGGCATGTATTCAGCCAAAATCAATCACTCCTGAGTTTGGTTAGTATGACTCAGTTTCCACGTGGTCCTAAGACAGCCATGAGTCTGCCCCCGCCCCAGGCATGGAGCCTGCCCCCACCCGTGGGAACCCGGTGGAATTGTCATCTGGGCAACGACCACCCTTCCTTTCCTAGGCCTTGTTCTCTGCTCTGCCTTCACCAGGGAAATTCAGGCAGTGCCCACATGGCTTCTTGCCACTTTAGAGCCAGCATTTCTAAACACTATGTGCCAGGCACTAAGCTATACACGGTGGATATTACTTTGTGATAATCTTTTTTTTTTTTTTTTTTTTTTTTTTTGTGGTACGCGGGCCCCTCACTGCTGCGGCCTCTCCCGTTGCGGAGCACAGGCTCCGGACGCGCAGGCCCAGCGGCCATGGCCCACGGGCCCAGCCGCTCCGCGGCACGTGCGACCCTCCCGGACCGGGGCACGAACCCACGTCCCCTGCATCGGCAGGCAGACTCCCAACCACTGTGCCACCAGGGAAGCCCTGTGATAATCTTTTTAACAATCCTTACAGCCAACAGGTATCACCATCACCCTCATTTTAGAAATGAGGGAAGTGAGGCTCAGAGAAGTTGGGTAACTTTCCCAAGGTCACACAGCAAGCGACAGACCTAGATTTAGAAGCCGAGTCTGCCTCTGAGGCCTGTACTCCCCCGCCAAGTGCCCCACTGCCCTCCTCCACAGAGCTTCTTTAATGGTCCCTGCAGTGCACTTCTGCCTGGACCCCAGCCAAGTCTTCAGAGTTCACAGTCTCAGCAGGGACACAGACAGACACACTGAAATGAACTGCATGAATGCCAGCTGACATGGCAGAAGGCTCAAGGTGGGGGCCAGGAAGGGCTGTAAAGAGCTGGGCCAGTAGAATAAGTGAGTGAGTAGAGGTGGGAGCTACACCTCCAGAAAACAGAAAGTCCTGCTTCCCCAGCGTCTGCTTGGGAATGTGATAACCATGATAACAGACAGGAACAGGGATGGAAAGCGAGCCCCCCAGAGGAGGCCCCTACAGCCAGACTCCACAATTAAGGGCCTGTGCTCACTGGCAGCTCTGGAGCTGACAAGACAGACAGTTCCTTCACTCTAGATGCAGGAAATGTTTTGTTTTCTGCTTTCACTTTAATTTGGAGCTAAACAAAGACCCAGCAGGTGGGAGATGGAGTGCTGCCTAGGCAGCCCGCTCCATCCCAAACACGTGTTTCCAAAACCAGAGGAAAGGCAGGGGCTGGGGCTTCAGAGGACGTGGCTGCTGCCCTGGGACACGGCCTGGGACCTTGGAGCCCACTTCCCAGGGAACGAAACACCCAGCCACGTGGGTGGGACAAGCCCCACAACAGCTCTGTGCTTGCTGGCTTCCTCCTCACACCCCGGGAGGTGATGTGAGCGGTATCCCAATTTTTATGATGAGGGATCAGGCTCAGACAGGTTATATGATTTGCAATTAACAGGACTGAGTCAAGTTCCCATCCGCCGCGCCGGAGCCCAGAGCTCTATCTCCACAGGCCGAGCAGGACCCTAGGAGACAGGGAAGCCGCACAGGATCTGCCTGCCTGGGAAAGGGGTGGGGTTCAAAGCTGGCCACAGACCGTCCATTCCACGGGGAGGATGAGATGTGAAAAGCACTAGCACTGAAACTGATATTAGGAAAGTGCTCAGTAATTGTCATTTCTCAGAAGACAGAAAGCTCCATGAGGACAGGGACTTCTACTCTGCCCACCTGGGACCCTAGTGCCTGAAGAGTACCTGATGACACCTGCCAGGAGACGCTCCATCAACCCTCAGGAGTCCATGCCCCATGCACCTGCATCAGGCTTCATCTGACCATGTCCAGGCCAGGGCACTTTCTGAATTTTCCTTTTCCAACCTCTGGGCTGGATGAAATAAAGCTCTGATGGAGCAGGTGGGAATAAGGGGGAAGGCACAAAGGAGGAGCGGGAAGGCAGAGCAAGACAGAGGCAGCTCACTGCCCGAAAGGCCAGATCCTCCCAGATTCAACAGAACTCCAGGCCACCCACCCTTGAAGGCCCGGGGCAGGTTCACACAGGTAGCACATAGGGACGTACATGCATCCAGGCAGCCACCAGCATCAGATCAGCCCTGCTCCCCAGTTCAACCCCCAGAGGCCACAACACGGCTGCTGTGCTCATCACTGCATCTCTGGAGACCAGCCCAGGGCCTGGCACAGAATAGACATTTCATAAATATTTGTTACGGAACATTACTGCCCAAAGAGCCTACTATGTGCCAGGCACTGTTCTGGGAGCTTCACGTTTCATGACCAGCTTTCCAAACCTTTAGAAGTACAGTTCCAGTCTCCGTAGGTGGCAAAACTGAGGCTCAGAGAGAAAGCAATGTGCCCAGAGTAACACAGCTAAGAGGTGACAGCAGTGAGTCTGGCCTCAAAGCCTGTGCCCTTTCCACTGCCCCACGTGGCATCCAGAAGGAGGAAAGAGAGGGTGAAAAGGGCTCTTCTGGAGCAGAAAGCAGTTAATTTCGCCTGAGCAGCCTCCCTGAGCCCTGTTCCTACTGACCCCAGGGCAGCCAGGGCAGCAACTCAAAATCTCTGTATTTAAATTTGCCCCAGGGCAAAGCCAAGTCTCTCCTGAGATTCTTGCCCCACCCAGGCAGGGTCCTGCCATGCACTGGGCAGACTCCGGGGAGTCGGAAGGGGACTTTGTACCATCAGTCACCCTAAGGAGCTTGGGTCCTTCAGCCCAGGCCCCTGATCCATACCACAGGGCCAAGGCCCAGCAGCGCAGCAGCCTCCTGGGTCCCCACACCCCGCCCCCCTCCCTTGGGCATCAAGTTTGCAGAAAGAGGAGGCGGAGCCGTGATGGTACTGCACCCATGGCTCCGCCCTCAAAAGTTGGCTGTGGCTGGCGCTGTCCGAGGTCCTTCATTCATTGTGTGTTATCTTGCATAGGAGGGGCTGTTATCCCCGTGTCCCTAATAACAACAGAGCTCGGAGAGGTTAAATAACTTGCCTAAAGATTGCACAGCTGGTGAGCAACACGCAAACCCAGGGACCTTCGTTAAACACAAAGCCATAAGCACAACACACACTGCCTCTCTACGAGCCCTCATTTCCAACCCCCTTCCTCCAGACTCCTGCACTGTCCACACAACTGCGGGTTGGCTCCTTTCGCCCAAAGCCACAGAGACCTGGCAACAGACAGCCCAAGGGCCAGAAACCCCCGGGCCTAGTGGCCTCACCCCAGCAGGAAGCGCCCCACGAGCCCCATTCCCAGATCCCCATTCCCAAGCCCATGCCTCCTGCCCTCCCGTGGGGATCTGAGCAGCAGCATAGGCTGCATTTGTGGGAAACCGGGACTCAGTGCGCAGAGAGGGAGTCACTTTATTCTGGAGAAAACATCTTTGTTCTGCGAGTGAAGGGGAGCCATTTCCAACAATTTAATGCTCTGTTCGCGGGCCCCGGTGCTGGGGTTGCAGCGCGAGGCTTGTTCTTCGAGGCAGAGCGGCACATAATGAGGCTTCTCACTGCCGCTCCCTGCCATCCTGCCAAAAATCAGAGCAGTTATTTATCCATTAATCTGACATTACACCCCCTGCATTTTATCTGCTTAAATAAATTTGGTGGTTAGAGTGTGTGCCTGGCGGAGAAACTCCCGCATTCAATTTCTTAGGTACCAATGTGCGCATCGCTGCCATTATAAACTCGCCTTTGACACCCTGCGGCCTCGGCGATCCCAGCTGGGAAATGGAGAGGGCAGCAGCCAGGATCCAGCCTCTCCCAGCTCATCCAGATCCAGGCCCCTGTTCTCCAGAGACTGTCTGTCTGAGGCCCCAGTGTGCAGCCACAGGCCCTGAGTCACATGCTGGTGGCTTTTCTCCCAGCAGAATAAGCCACCTCTTTTCACTATCATCTATAGACCGCAGGGAACAGTGGGAAAACCTAGGGCCCCGTTGCCTGGGTTGGAATCCTGGCTGGGCCACTCACTGGCTGGGTGACCTTGAGATGTCACTTCACCTCTCTGTGCCTCAGTTTCTCCACCTCATTCCCAGGGTCGTTGTGAGAATTAAGTGAGTTACTATTTGTAAAGTGTTTAGAACAGTGCCTGGCACATATTAAGTGCTCAGTAAAAATTGGTTTAAAATATACATAATTTTGAAAATCTAGGGCAAGTGTTTGTAAGTAGGGCTTTAGAAATAGGCTAGACCACGGGGTCCTAAATGTGTCCTGCAAGAAGAGAGAAGGTGAGCAGAGTACCGCCCAGCTCCTCCACCCCGCCCACCCCACCTACATCACTCAGTTAAGGATAGAGAGGGTCCGAGAACATCTCATTTGAACTAAGGGTCCCACTGCTTGAAAATGCTTGAAAGCCTTTCTTTTTTTCTTTCTTTTTTTTTTTTTTAAAGCCATGGCTTGCATTTTAAAGAGAAGCAAACTGAAAGCCAGGGGGGGAAAAGGACTTGTCCAGGGCCCTCAGCAAGTTCATGGCAGAGCTGGGAGCAGAATCCAGACCTTTGTCCCCCAGGTCCTTTTTTGGTTGTAACGTGTGACTTCAGGATGCATTCACCTCACTTTCAGTAAGGTTCTCACCAGCCTCTCTACCTAATGCCAGGTCAGGCTAACCCACAAACGATACCAGCTGGGCACCCTCCTCTCCCACCCCAGCAGCTGCAATGCCAGTCTCCCCCCCAACTCCGCACCGGCAGATAAACCCCCGGGACCCTCAGACTTCAACCTTCCCCCACTCTGGCGGCTGGCAACCCCTTGCCCATTTGTCCTTCTCTTGTCCTTTCCTTTCGTCCTCTGGGTCTCTGCAGCATCTCCTTGGCCTGGAAACTTTCTGAAACCGTCTGCCTCTCTTCTCTGTATCTTGTCTGCCCCTTAGAATGCTGCACCCCTGCCCCCAGGGCTGGAGTCTGTACCCTGCCTCACCGGCTAGAGACCAACCCACGGCTGGGTGACCGCTGAGCTTCACTGCCCTCACCACCACCCTGCAGTTTCGGGTACAGGCTCCTTGGATGCATCGCTGCAAAGCTCACACCCAGCCTGAGCTCACCACACCCCTCTAGGGGCTGTCCCCCGCCAGGGCCAGTCCCTGAACACCTCCCAGAGGGCTGGCTGCTCTGCCTGGAGAATGAGACTTCCACAATCTTCTCACTCGTGCGAGCTTGGCCCGATGCCCCACGCTGACTGTCGAGGTGGGCGGGGAGCGAAGCGGTGAGTCTGTAACCAGAGAGAAGAGCTGTGTCCCACGCAGGAGCCGCTCTGCCCAGGCAGCTGCAGGCCCAGCCCCTGCCTCCTTCAGAGCAACAGAGAGGCAGGCATGCGGGCAGACAGACGCCCGACACAGAGACCTCCCACACGCTCGCCCGCCGGGTCACTACTGCCCCTTCCTCCTCTGCCCACAGACTTGGAAGCCCCTCCACCTACGCTCAACGGCACTTTGCCAGCCAGAAGCTCCCAAGGGAGGATTGGCTATTTCCTAACCGCCAGGAAGCCCCCTGAACGTTGCCATCTGCCATCAAGGCCTGGGACCAACCAGGTAGGACCTGCACTTGCCCAGCCCCTGTCTTCCAAGCCACATTTAAGCAAGAAAAGTGCCATGAGCAAGGAGAAGCTCCCTGGCCACACAATGGGGACAGAATGGGGCTTCAGGTGGCCAGCCTGGCCTGGGCCTTCACCTGCCCAGCCCCCAGTAGATGTGAGCTCCTGACACTCCTACCTAGGACAATCTCATCTTCAAGAATTATCCTCATTAGCCTCCTACTCTACTTTCCTGACTGTTCCCCCTTTTGATCTGTGTCCTGCCCTGAGTCTCATGCTCACACTTGACCGATGTTGCTACTGGGAAAGTGATCTGTGTCCTGGATCACATTGGCTTCTGATCATTTCAGCAAGGTCCAGGCCAAACCCCTAATAACCTGTGCCAGGCACTGTGCTGAGAGCTTTAGAGCCTAAGACGTAATTAGGTACACCCCTCCCATTCTACAGATGAGGACACTGAGACTTGCCCAGGGCACAAAGCTTCTAAGAGGCCCAGCCTGGATTTAAACCCAGACGTGTCTGAATCCAGAGCCCCAAGTGTTACCACCAACCCTGCCACGTGGCTGGAGGGCCCACAGATCTGTTCTTGCCCTGTGAATGAAATCAGACACTGAGTCCCACTCCTGCAGCCTTGGAGGATGGAGGGAGGAGAGCTGGGCCCCATAGGCCATGTTTTCTGTAAGGTTCTGATCAGGGGTCTGTCTTCCTTCAGTGCCACCAAGACTTACCTGTCGTTGGCAGAGAGAGGAAATCAACATTTTACAGCAATAAGAGGCTGTTCCTGGTTAGACCTCAAACAAATCAATCTTCTCCGACAGTTAATTTTCATTTTGCAACTTTCCCCAGTGACAATGGCAAGTAATGACCCTTCGGGTCTGCAAAGTCGCTGAGCAGCAGCCCAGCCTCCCAAGCCCCTGGCTCCTCACGGCCCTGGCTCAGCCCCTCCCCTTCTGTGCCTGCCCCTCGTCTGCTTGTCCCCCAGACCCAGCCCACCGAGATGCCTCTCTACCCAGGAAAGCCCCAAGCTGCCCCCTGGGGTACGCAGACAAGAAACAGATCCTTCAGAGCTCAGGAACAGGCACTGATGACCCCCCAGCCAACAGTCCCCACCCCATCCTCGCTGATCTCCACCCCTCACCACACCATCAACAATCTTCCCCAGTCGGCCCATCATCACTTACTCACTCTCCAACACACCTGTGACTCCAGGACCTGCCATCAAGCCTGCAATGCACAGCACCAATGACCCCAACAGAAAGGTCCTCAAGCACACCCCTCCCACTCCCCGAACCCCATCATGGGGAATCCACACACAGGGCACTCCTGTGTGCCATCAACAACCCAAATCACCATATCAGGTCCCCGAAGGCACCTCCCAGATTCCCAGCACTTCCACGCAGCTGAGGAGACTCCAGATTCTGCACCTGCCCCTGGTCCTGCCCGAATTTTGCCCAAGGCTTCCCCCGCCCCTGTGTGAGTTGGTGGCAGGATTAATGCAGCAGGGACAGAAAGACAGATCCTTTCTGAGGGAAGGGCCTTTGCCCCACGCTCCCGATCCCAGGTCTCTGATGGAGTGTCAGCTCAGCTCGGAGCCTTCCAGCCAAGCTCTCCACAGCCAGCTTTGTGGCCTGCTGAGAGAGATGGGGAAAGGCCCACTCGTCCCTGGACTGTGGCTCCACGGTGAGCTCCAAAGCCAACTGCAGCAGCTTTCACTGGCTCAGGAAACCTCCTCTCCCCACTGTGCCCTGGGACTCACAACCAGGAGAGAGCTGAAGTCCACAGAACCTTCCCATGAGCCCCATCCCTTTTCTAGCAGGGCTGTGACACCAGGGAGTGGTAGTCTTCCTCCCCCCAATTCCCAGAAATGCTCCAAACCTGGAGGGGACTCCTCTCCTAGCCCCACAGAGCTACTGGCCTCAAGAACAATAGTAACTACCACTTAGTGAGTGTCCCCGTGTGCCTACATGGTGCCAGCCAGGCTCTCTGGCCAGCACAGTCCATGTCAGCCTTATGTCACTGCATGGATTCCGACTCTGGGACAGTGCACAGCAAGAAGCATTTATTGAATAAATGGATGGAGGGCTTTCCACCTGTTCTCTCATGAAATATCTCAGCCACCTGACAAGCTGGGTAATATTACCCCAAACAATTTGAGGATAGCCATCCACTGGCAGAGCCATACTCAAACACAGGTCTGTCCTACTCCAGAGCCACTGCTCAGCTCTAACCCACAGAGAGTCCCATTCAACAAGGATGACATGGGGACAGGCTACTCGCTGCAGCCCGACCCTGCTCAGAACAGGCCTCCGGAGATCTGTGCCCATCTCTTCCTGACACCAAACCACAGCTCCAGGAAGTGCAGGCAGCAGCCCCTGCATCTCCCTGGCAACCCAGGAGCTTTTGTTCTTGAAGAATGGAGCCGATTCATCCCCCCAGGGTGAAGAGCAGAGGCTGCCAGCAGGGGAGCAGCGTTGAGACCCCTGTCACAGCCTGGAGCAACCTGGGCTAGGCTGATGCAAGTGGGGAGGGGGACCAGACGGGCATTCCCAGTGCCCACCACACCCTCCAGCCGGAACTCCACAACCACAGCTCAGCAGTGAGACAGCAAAACCATGAAAGCCTTATTCCTGCTCCCCTGCAGCCTCGCCAGCCTCTTCCCCTTTCCACCAAACCCCCATAGGACCCTGGGCTCCAAACACACAGGCCACTGGCTTCACCCAGTCCCATGCTCTCTCCATGCCTTTGCTACCCTGTCCCTCAGACTGCAGAGCCCCTTCCTTCTTTGCCCCTTGCTAGGGATTTCTTATCTTTGAACCAAGGGTTCAAATGTTCCCCCCGCTGCGATTCTCCCTGAGCAGAACACATCACCGCTCCCGTGTACCCCACAGCCCGGTGCTCGCCTGTGTCTCACACAGTTCCTCTCACTCAGAGGCATCCCTTTCGTGGGGTAATGACTGTCTTGCCACTAGACAGTGAGCTCCTGGAGGCAGGGAGCAGGACCCTTCTCCCCTGAGCACCCCCGGCTCAGGAAAGCATCACGGGGACCCTGAACGTCATTCCCCAGTGGGACAGCACAGAGCATCCACTGTAGACTGTTGCTGTCACCAACGCCCAGTCACTCCCCAGTGCCACTGAGCCAGGCCTGGCAGGTGACCTGCTCTGGCCAATGAAACACAAGCAGTTGTGATATGCGTTCATTCCAGGCAGAAGTTTCAGAGCTGGTCTGGCTTCTCTACCAATATCGCCAGCAGTGGTTTGGAAAGTGGCTCTTGCCCAGCCTGGTTCCTGGAGTGAATAAGCTGACAACAGGCTAGCAGCGCCCCAGGGCCAGCCTATGAGGGACACGTGCTCTGAGCAGGAAATAAGTCGCCAAGATTGGCAGGCTGCTTGTTACTGTCACTTTCTGACAAAGCAAGGAGAGAAGGAACAAATGCTTCCCATACCTGCCCAAGAAAGTACAGGTGTCAGGACTCTGCAGGACGCCACTAACATGGCATGGCTTTTGAGGTACGCCTACTCCGACTGTGTTTCAGAGGCCCTTGAGGACCACATGACAATCCGAAAAAGGAAGAGAAACTGTAGGACGTGATAGAAAGACTGCGGTTTAGAGGCAGATAGACTTGGGTTCAAATCCAAGTTAAGACATACCTGTGACCTTGGAGAAGTCCCTTCACCTCTGTGAACCCCATTTTCCTTATCATAAAATAGATGCAGCCATACCTATCCCCCAAGGGCATTCTTAAAGGATCCAGAGTACAAACACTGCATGTAAAGTGCCTAGCACTTTGGGAGTCCTTCATTGTTCACAGCTGCCAGTACTTTTGATTGACTCGAAGATGCCTGGTAGGCAGGGACCAGGATGAGCCAGGCTGAGCCCTAAGCCCTGGCATGGGAAGGCTCGGGTACCATCCAGCCACCGTGAGACAGGCTGTATCTGAGATAACACCACCTGTCACTCACACGGAGCAGAGAGTGGCCCCAGGTTGCTGGTGTGCTGGGCTTGCTGAGGTCACCAGCTAATGCTCCAAGTTATGCCCCCCACGCCTCCTCCCACACACAAAGACAAATGGCAGCATTCTGAGAAGTCCCATTTCTGGCTCCTCTGGGGCACCTGAACCCGGGCCTCCACGGACCCCTTGCTGATTAAGTATCTTCTTGTCCTCATCCTCACGTCCCTCCTGGTCCTCTGTCCTTCCTCTCTTCCTCCCTGGCCACAGACGGCCCTTTCCTCAGGCCCCATCTAAGGAAGATTTCTCTGTCCTTTAGTCCCAAACAGAAGACACTTTTGAGGAAGGCGGACAGCAGCTTCTTGGAGACAGGGGCACCTCCCGTTTGCTTCCTGCTGTCCCTCTAAGCCTTCAGACTTGTCTTATTTAGGGGCATAACAGGGGTGACTCCTAATGAACAAGGAGTCCCATAAGAGCCAGAAACTGCACCTCTCAGAATGCAGTCCACAAACCAAAGCCCCCCGCCCCAGCTCCTTTCTGGCGAGGGTCTGACTCTGGCATGCCTAGATACTTGGGACTCGTGAGGAAATGCCCAGCAGAGAGTCACGCTGTGCAAAGACACAAAGCAAAGCTCATTCTGCACAAAGACACGGGAACCACATTTTCTGATCACCTCCTAGATGCTAGGCTCCATGTTGGGTACCTTACATATGCACCCCATGAAAACCCTCCAAGATGCCTCCCATTATTGCATTTTACTGTGCATACAGGCACTAATACTCCCTAAGGGGAGAGGACCCTGGGGCTCACATGTAGGTCTTCTAACCCCAGATCTCAAGCTCCTTCCCACAACCTCTTCACAAAACTAACCATCCTCTTCCTGTAAGGGCTGAACAAACCTACCCTGATTTGTAGCCCTTCCTGGAACAGCATTTATAATTGCAGTCAACGAAACATGTTTTAAATGAACCTAATTCTTCATAGTTTGGAAACATGAAACACCTGCTTTGTCTCAGCAACTGTATCTCCTGATTAAAACAACTATAAACCACTTCCCCCACCTTTTCAGATCATGGGCTTCTAGAAGGCAGGGGCTGTAAATTATTCCACCCAATACCCACAGGAGCCTGGCAAAGAGTATTGATCAGTAGCAAGTTAAATAATTAAATCACCCCTTCCCACCTCATTCCAACAATTGTCTCCGCTCCACCATCCCTTACATCTTTATCCATTCCATTCTCTCGATCATTAAATAAAACCAAATTATCACTATTAAAAATAATAACATTTGGACTTGTGCTTCTGACCAAGATGGAGGAACAGGGACCAGATTTACCCCCACTCCTGAAACAAACAAAAAAAGGGGGTAAAATATATTAAAAAATGGTTTTTAAGATACTGGATATGAGACAACAAAGGACAGTGATCCCTGAGAGATTAAAGTAAGGTGAGCTCTGTGGACATCTTCCTGTCCTAAGAGAGTTTCCAGGGTGACATAGGGGTTGGGCACACAAGAAGAGTCCAGCAGATGCCCTGAAGTAAGGATTTGAAGCTGAGAGTTCAGGGAGACAAAGACAGCCGGAGTTCACAGGACAGAGTACCAGAAAGTAGAGAGATGTACACAGACAGAGAAATCAGAATCTTCAGAAGGTCCCACTTAAGTATTTAGCAGAGTAAATCTTTTCCATTTTCCAACACCAGGAAAAGAACCATCCAAAAATATTTGAGGGACTAGTGCCTGACATTTACACAGGGCTAAGAACAGTGCCTATTTCCAATCAGACTAGAAAACCTCATGATTCACAAAATGCTGGGGAGATTACACACAAAGGCTCTGCCTTAGCAGTAATAGCTGTAGTCCTGCCTGACAAATGTAAAAGCAAGACTCAAAAGGATCAAACTGGTTCCAAGTAACTTAACTGCACCCCAGAATAAAGTTCAAGAATACTTCTAGGAACATAAAAATATCCATCACAATGCATGTAATCCAACAAAACTCATGAGGTATGTAAAGGAGCAGAAAAATGCAAACCATATGCAGAGAAAATCAATCAGTCAAAACCAAACCAGAACTGGTACAGATGTCAGAATTAGCAAACAAAGATATTAAAACAGTCATTTTTACATGCCGAATGTTCAAAAGTTAAGGAGAGACATGAAAGAATTAAAATAAGATGCAAATTAGACTTTTAGAGAGAAAAACTACAGTTTATGAGATTAAAAAATGAATTACAGGGCTTCCCTGGTGGCACAGTGGTTAAGAATCCTCCTGCCAATGCAGGGGACATGGGCTCGAGCCCTGGTCCGGGAAGATCCCACATGCCGTGGAGCAACTAAGCCCATGTGCCACAACTACTGAGCCTGCACTCTACAGCCCGCAAGCCACAATTACTGAGCCCACATGCTGTAACTACCGAAGCCCACACACCTAGAGCCCGTGCTCTGCAACAAGAGAAGCCACCGCAATGAGAAGCCCAGGCACTACAACAAAGAGTAGCCCCCGCTTGTCACAACTAGAAAAAGCCTACATGCAGCAACAACGACCCAACATAGCCAAAAATTTTAAAAAAAGTTTTTAATGAATTACATTAATGTTGGATTAGATATAGTAGAAAAAAAAGATTAGTGAACTTAAAGACATGGTAAAAGGGCTTCCCTGGTGGCGCAGTGGTTGAGAATATGCCTGCCAATGCAGGGGACACGGGCTCGAGCCCTGGTCTGGGAAGATCCCACGTGCCGCAGAACAACTGGGCCCATGAGCCACAACTACTGAGCCTGCACGTCTGGAGCCTTGCTCTGCAACAAGAGAGGCCGCAATAGTGAGCGGTCCACGCATCGCAATGAAGAGTGGCCCCCGCTTGCCGCAACTAGAGAAAGCCCTTGCACAGAAACGAAGACCCAACACAGCCAAAAATTAAAAAAAATTACAAAAAAAGACATGGTAAAAGAAAGTATAGAAAATGAAATAGAGTTTTATCTTATACTGCTCAGAATGGCCATCATCAAAAACTCTACAAAAAATAAATGCTGGAGAGGGTGTGGAGAAAAAGGAACCCTCCTACACTGTTGGTGGGAATGGAAATTGGTGCAGCCACTATGGAGAATAGTATGGAGGTTCCTTAAAAAACTAAAAATAGAGTTACCATATGGCCCAGCAATCCCACTCCTGGGCATATATCTGGGGAAAACTATAATTCAAAAAGATACATGCACCCCAATGTTCATAGCAGCACTATTTACAATAGCCAAGACATGGAACCTAAATGCCCATAGACAGATGAATGGATAAAGAAAATGTGGTACATGTATACAATGGAATATTACTCAGCCATAAAAAATAATGAAATAATGCCATTTGCCACAACACAGATGGACCTAGAGATTATCATACTAAGTGAAGTAAGTCAGTCAGAAAGAGACAAATATCATATGAAATCACTTATATGTGGAATCAAAAAAATGATACAAATGAACTTACTTACAAAACAGAAATAGTCTCACAGACATCAAAAACAAACTTATGGTTGCCAAAGGGGAAGGGGAGGAGGAGGGATTAATTAGGCGTTTGGGAATAGAATATACACACTACTATATATAAAATAGGTAACCAACAAGGACCTACTGTATAACACAGGGAACTACACTCAATATCTTAGTATAACCTATAATGGAAAAGAATCTAAAGAAGAATAGATAGATAATAGATAGATAGATAGATAGATAGATAAACTGAAGCACTTTGCTATACCCCTAAAACTAACACAACATTGTAAATTGACTATATTTCAATAAAAAAATTTTCTTAAAAAGAAGCTAAAAAAGGAACTAAAGAAAAAAGAGGAAAGAAAAAAGAAGAGATGGAGGGAGAAAGGGGAGCAGGGAAGGGAGGGAGGGAGGAAGAGAGAGAGGGAAGGAGGGAAGGAGGAAGGAAGGAAGGGAGGGAGGGAGGGAGGGAGGAAGGAGAAAGGAGAGAAAAAGAAAAAAGAAAGGGAAAGAAAGAAAAGAATATTACTGAGCTGAGGGACAACTTCAAGCAGTCTAATATATGTGTGACTGGGGTCCCAGAGGAGCAGAAAAGAGAGAGAAGAGGAGAAGAGGAGAGGAGAGCGATAAGAAAAGAAAAAAAATTTATAGAAATAGTTCATGAAAATTTTCCAAATTTTATAAAAACTATAATCACACAGTTACAAGGAACTTAAGAAATCCCAAAGCACAAGAAACATGAAGAAGAAAACTACATCAAGACACATCATAATGTTCAAAACCAGGATAAACAGAAAATCTTAAAAGCAGCCTAAGAAATAAGGTATATTATGTACAGAGGAACAAGAATAAAGATGACAGTAAAGTTCTTACCAGAAACAATGGAAAAGAGAAGACAGTGGAGCAAATCTTTAAGGTACTGAAAAAGAAAAACTATCAACCTAGATTTTTATACCCATCAAAACTAGCTTTTGAAAAAAATGAAGGTGGAACAAAAATGGCAGAATTGACAGCTCTAAGCTCTCATCTTTCTATAGAAACATCAAAATCATCATCATCATTATCATCATCATTATCATCATCATCATCATCATCATCATCATAAACTGCCAGAACCAACTTTGTCAGAAATCTGCAAAACAGTCAAAGGTTTACAGCAAGCAACAGAACACTTAACCACAAAAAAAGGCAACTCGAAACCAGTAGAAAAGCACTGTAACATTTTTACTTGCCCTTCCCCCATCCCCCTCCAACATGGCACATTACCACAATAAAAAATAAAATTGAAGTGAAATTAAGACACTCCTAGATAAACAAAAGCTGAGGGAGTTTGTTACTACTAGACCTTCCATATAAGAAATGCTAAAGGGGGTCTTTCAGGTTGAAATGAAAGGACACTAGACAATAACTCAAAACTGTTATGAATGAATAATGATCTCCTAAGTGACTACTACAGACTGAATTATGTCCCCCCGAAATTCATATGTTGAAGCCCTTCCACCCAGTATGACTGTATTTGGAGTAAGGAAATCAGGCAAGGTTAAATTAGGTCATATGTGTGGACCCCTCATCCACTAGAATTAGTGTCCTTATAAGTAGAGACATCAGAAAACTAGCTTTCTCTATCTCTCTACCGTGTGAGGACAGAGTGAGAAGGCAGCCTCCTGAAACCTAGGAAGAGAGTCCTCACCAGGAACCAGATCTGCTGGAAACTTGATCTTGGACTTCCCCAACCTCCAGAACTGTGAGAAAATAATTTCTGTTGTTGAAGTCTATGATATTTTGTTATGGCAGCCCAATTTGACTAAGTCAGTGATCTGTGGGAACCACTGAAAGACAAAGAGAGAATTTTAAAGGCAGTAAAACAGAAGCAACTAATCATGTCCAAGAGATCACCAATATATTGGTTTACTGTAGATGCTGTTAACAGAATACCATAAACTGAGTGGTTTAAACAACAGACATTTATTGTCTCACAGTTCTGGAGGACAGAAGTCTGAAATCGAGGCTGGTCCTTTCTTTTTTTTTTTTAATTTTTATTGGAGTACAGTTGATTTACCATATTGTGTTAGTTGCAGCTGTACAGCAAAGTGAATCAGTTATACATATACATGTATCCACTCTTTTTTAGATTCTTTCCCATAGAGGTTGTTACAGAGTATTGAGTAGAATTCCCTGTGCTTTACAGTAGGTCCTTATTAGTTACCTATTTTATATATAGTAGTGAGTATATGTCAATCCCAATCTCCCAATTTATCCCTACCCCCAGCCTTTCCCCAGTAGCCAGGACATGGAAGCAACCAAAATGTCCATCGACAGAGGAATGGATAAAGAAGATGTGGTATATATATTCGATGGAATATTACTCAGCCATAAAAAAGAACAAAATAATGTCATCTGCAGCAACATGGATGGACCTAGAGATTGTCATACTGAATGAAGAAAGTGAGAGAAAGACAAATATCATATGATACTGCTTATATGTGGAATCTAAAAAAAATGGTACAAATGAACATATCTACAAAACAGAAATTTATGGTTATCACCAGGTTGGTCCCTTCCAAGCGCTGTGAGGGAAGGATCTGTTTCAGGCCTCTCTCCTTAGCTTGTATATGGCTGTCTTCTCCTTGTGTCTCTTCATATAGTCTTCCCTGTATGTGTGTCTAGTTCTGTGTTCCAATTTCTCCTCTTTATCAGAATAGAGGTCATATTGGATTAAGGCCCACCCTAATGATCTCATCTTAACTAATTACACATGCAATGATCCTACTTCCAAATAAGGTCACATTCTGAGATACTACGGGCTAGGCCTTTAATATGAATTTTGAGGGGGGGGGTGGGTGACAATTCAACCCATAACACTCAGTAAGATTAACAGCCAGTTTCTCATCAGAAAGGAAGGAGGCCAGGGCTTCCCTTGTGGTGCAGTGGTTGAGAGTCCGCCTGCCGATGCAGGGGACACGGGTTTGTGCCCCGGTCTGGGAAGATCCCACATGCCGTGGAGCGGCTGGGCCCGTGAGCCATGGCCACTGAGCCTGCGCGTCCGGAGCCTGTGCTCCGCAACGGGAGGGGCCACAACAGTGAGAGGCCCGCGTACCGCAAAAAAAAAAAAAAAAAAAAAGAAAGGAAGGAGGCCAGAAGGCTGTGAGGATGACATGTTTAAAGTTCTGGGGAAAAAAAAGCTTTCAACTAAAAATTCTACATCCAGCAAAACTTCCCTTCAAAAGTGAGAGATAGGGCTTCCCTGGTGGCGCAGTGGTTGAGAATCCACCTATCAATGCTGGGGACACAGGTTCGAGCCCTGGTCCAGGAAGACCCCACATGCTGTGGAGCAACTAAGCCCATGAGCCACAAGTACTGAGCCTGCGCTCTAGAGCCCGTGAGCCACAACTACTGAAGCCCACGCGCCTAGAGCCTGTGCTCTGCAACAAGAGAAGCCACTGCAATGAGAAGCCTGCACACCGCAAAGAAGAGTAGCCCCCGCTCGCTGCAACTAGAGAAAAGCCCACGTGCAGCAACAAAGACCCAATGCAGCCAAAAATAAATAAATAAATAAATTTATTTTTTAAAAAGAGAGAGAGAGATTATGCTAAATGAAATAAACCAGTCATCAAAGGACAAATACTATATGATTCTACTTATATAAGGTGTGTGGAATAGTTAAATTCATAGAAGCGGGAAGCAGAACGGTTATCACCAGGAGAAGGGGATTAGGAGAATAAGGAGTTATTGCTCAGTGGGTACAGAGATTCAGTTTGGGAAGATAAAAAAAGTTCTGGGGCTTCCCTGGTGGCGCACTGGTTGAGAGTCCACCTGCTGATGCAGGGGACGAGGGTTCGTGCCCGGGTCCGGCAGGATCCCACATGCCGCGCAGCGGCTGGGCCCGTGAGCCATGGCCGCTGAGCCTGTGCGTCCGGAGCCGGTGCTCCGCAACGGGAGAGGCCACAGCGGTGAGAGGCCCGCGCACCGCAAAAAAAAAAAAAAAAAGTTCTGGAGATGGAGGGTGGTGATTGCACAAGGTGAATATACTTAATGCCACTGTAATGTACATTTAAATATGGTTAAAGCGATAAATTCTATGTTATATATATATTACCACAATAAAAAAATGAAAGTGAAATTAAGACATTTCCAGATAAACAAAAGATAAGGGAGATTGTTACCACTAGAACTTCCCTAAAAGAAATGCTAAAGGGAGTCCTTCGGGTTAAAATGAAAGGACACTAGAGAGTGATTCAAAACTGTATGAAGAAATCATAATCTCCAGTAAAGGTAACTACATGGGCAAATGTAGAAGTCATTGTTATTGTATTCTAAGTCCATTTTTTAAATTTCCTAAATGATTTAAAAGACAAATGCATTTTTTAAATTACATATCTATGTTAATGGACACACAATGTATAAAGATGTGACTTGTGATAATGATATAAAGGGTGATGTAGTTGTACAGGAGCCTAGTTGCGCTCTTCAATTGCTATTGAACTTAAGTTAGAATCAATTCAAACTACGTTGCTATAAATTTAGGAGGTTAAATGTAATCCTCATGGTAACCACAAAGGAACTATCTAAGAAATATACACAAAAGGAAATGAAAGAGGAATCAAATGGCTTGCTACCAAAAAAAAAAATCAAATATATACCCCAAAAAAGCAGTAATAAAGAAATAAGGGGGAAAAGCTATTAGACATACAGAAAACAAATAGCAAAATGGCAGAATAAGTCAAGCCTTAACAATAATTACTTTAAATATAAATGAGTTGAGCTCTCCAATCAAAGGTAGAGACTGGAAGAATGGATTTTTAAAAATATTAATTCAACTATATGCTGTCTATTAAAAATTCACTTTAAATCCAAAGATATAAGTAGGTTGGAAGTGAAAGCTTGGAAAAACTTATTCCCTGAACATAGTAACCGAAGGAAAATTGGAATGACTATCCTAATACCAGGAAAAAATAGACTTTAAGTCAAAACTGTTACAAGAGACAATGAAGGACATTATATATTTATAAAAGAGTGAATTCAATGACCTCAGATTCTATTTAAAAATTTGTTTTAAAAAGAGGAGACTTGCAGTTTCCTGTTCTGTAAATAAGAAGCTTGGAAGTCATCACTTTGTCCAAAAAAAAAAGAGAACAAGTAAAAAGCATAACAGACTGAAAAATTAACAACTCTTCCTGGATCCATGAGAGAAGAGTACACAGGGCAAAATCACTGCCCCCAAGACTGGATAGACAGGTGAATATAGGTAGCTGCCGTTTACTGGAGCAGAGACTCGTGAGTGGAAACTGCTGTGGGAACCAGTGGTGGGAAGGAAAATCGGGATTGTAGCTGATGAATTACTAGAGGTTCATTGTGGGCAACTCTGAGAGTTAAAACTCCAGGGGATCCAGTAATAGGAGCGATCCCACAGTCCTATGAGATTTGCCTCCAGGGCTCAACCAGATTCCCACAGTAAATATCAGAGAAAAGAACATGGGGGCTCCTGGCATCCCAGGTCAGAGTCCGAGGAAAGGGCAGAGTCACAGCAGAGGGGCGTGGGGTTAGGTGCTACAGCAGGGCTGGGTGGGCACTGTGCTTCAGAAGAACGAAGGGGACCTGTGGTCACTCAGGTGGGCTCTGCCCCAAGCGGCAGGGTGGCCTGGGACAGCCTTGCCACCCTCAGGCCTCACTATCATGATACACAACAGGGACAACAGCAGTGGGGTCACTGGAGTGTACAGTAATGCACACCCCTACCTGCACCCAGCCCCACGCGGGCCCCGTTGGCCTCACACTCCACCTGTCAACAGTTCTCCCCCCACAGTGAGGTGACATGAGGACAGGCGAGAAAGGGGCTGTCCTGCTGGTCAGAGACCTTTGCCTCTGCCCCTCCCAGGTCGGAGGAGGGTTGAGGGCGCTCCTGCAAACGCCACCCCCAGCACCAGCACTGTCAAACTCAGTAGCCCGGTGAGGTGCTGCGTCCCCAGAGCCAGGGCACTGCCACCATCAGGACGACGCGTGGGCCAGACACCATCTCCCACTCAGTCTCAGGCTGCCAGCGAGGGAGTTCCTGGGTGGCACCTTCAGGACCGCCCTGTATGTGATGCTCACAGAGAAGCCCTGTGGTGACACACTCGCCCAAACCAAATGTGACATTCTTAATGATCCGCAAAGGAGATTCACAGGGAGACGTCAGACACAGAAAGAAAGGGGCCGCTTCTAATAAACAAGCTGTTTAAATGCCCAGGCCCTGAGTCCCTGACGCACAGGTCAGCGAAACAGGAAACATGAAGCATACAATCAGGTCAGGCCTGGGGGCCGCGCAGGCCAAGGAGGAGACAGAGGGCAGCGTGGGGTGGGCAGCGTAAAGCGGGCGTGTTTCCTGACCCTCAGAGAGACCCAGCCCTGGGCCCCAGCACTTGGCTTCAGTAAGAGTAATCACAAGTCAGCTAACACATGCACAGTACTCACTGCCTGCCAACACTGGTCTGAGATAGGTAGGTGTAGCTGTAGGTATAGGTGTGTAGATCTAGGTTAATATATACATTACATATTAATATATGTAAGTGTAGCTATAGGTACAGATTAGACATATATGCAGGTAGAGATAGAGGCAGAGGTATATAAAGGTATACATGTATGTATATAGGCTCAATCTCAATCCTCACCACAATCCAGGGAATACATATTTAATCTCCCCACTTTACAGATGAGGAGACAGGGATAGCGGAGAGCCTGGACCACCACTGGGCAGTGACTCTGGGAACCTGGCCATCATCAAGGACCTAGGAAAAATGCCTTGGGGAGCAGCCTGTGTACTCCCATCTCTGGATGGGCGAGGGATGGAGATGGAGGCAGCCACCAAGACTCTATCATCAGGGAAAAAATTCCCGGCTTTCCCCAGGTTATCTTTCCCTCTCCTGCCTTTTCACCGGTTTGGAGAAACTACCGTGGGCTCCACAAGGCTCCAGCTCCCTCCCACGAGTGAGGCCACAGGAATCGGGAGTGGGAATTTGCAGTAGGACTGCCCTCCACAAAGGGCAGGGAGGGAATGCTTCTCAGCAGCTCAGCATATGGTTAAGATCCTGGAATCGGATCAGACGCAGGATGAAATCACCACTCTGCCAGACACCAGATACGTGACCAAGACAGAGTCACCGGACTTATAACCTCTTTTCCTCATCTGTGAAGTAGGGATGACAGCAGTACCTACACCATGTGACGGAATTAACAAAGCTCTGCACTCAGGGCCTGGCATCCCACAAATGCTCCATCAGTATTACCTACCCTCCCTTGTCAGTGAGAAGCCATCAGTGCCCACACAGAGGACCACAGGGGAAAAATTAGGGCCCTCAGGACCCTGCCCCCCTGCCCCCAGCAGGAAACCCACTGGTTTGGGCTACCACCTACAAGGTCCCAGGTCCTAGGTCACAGACACAAACAGCCATGTGTGTCTGCTGAGTCAAACCATGTTTCTGTAGATCATGCTTCCTGCTCTCGGGAGAGCCCCAGGCTGGTGGGGGAGGTAGACACATGACATATGACTCTGACTCCTGCTGGTGCAGTGGGGAATTAGGGAGAAGGACAGGGGGACCACTCTGTCTGAAGACTGGAAGGATCCATAGACAGGACCCTCAAGGATGAGAGGGTGAGATGCAGAAAGGTGCACGAGACAGGCCTGGAGGCATGGAAGTAGCCAGTATGCCTGGGGCACAGGAGGCCCAGTGGGGAAGGAGGCTCAGTGAGGGTGGAGAGGAACCAAGGCCAGACAGAAGCAGATATGCCACATGAGAAGCTCGGATTGTAAAGGCCACCAAATTCTCCAAGGTATCCCTGAAGGAGTGGGTCAGAGCGTTCACGAATTCACCCCTAACTGAAAATTAGGTGCCCACCTCAAAGCAAGAGATAACTAAGGAAAAGTCCAGAGCACTGTGTCGGGGCCCCAACTAATTTATCAATTAATTAAAGGTAGCTCCTGCTACTGGTTTATCAAGTGCCTTTTGCAACGAGAAATAATGCACATGAAGGACTATACTTCCGTTCGGCCCAGCCCCCTGGTTCAAATGGGCTGTCTGCACTGTGCCAGGACCCAAGAGAACAGAGAGGAGGCTCATCCTGAGGATGTGATACTCAGGCAGACCTCTGACCATCAGCTGGGCCACCAGAGAGACCACAGGACAGAGCTGGCCATCCCCCTCCACGAAGTGCACCCCAGCAGGGTGACCACATCTCCTGCTTTGCCCTACACCGCTACGATGCACTTGTTGTTTAGCATAATTATTAATAGCACCAACTTTCAGAGGTTTCCCAGTTTGGATGAGATCTCATGCGATCAACCTAAATTCTGAGCCCTGTGTTTTTAGCTCAGGACTCCTACTGTCCTGGGATTTTCCTGGGATTTTCTGAGGTTACCTAGACACCCGAGTCAGAAAGTGGCTGGGATCCAGATCAATAGAGGATGTGCACGCAGACTCCAGGGAACTCCTCCTTGGTCAGTACCTCGGCTGGGGCGTGCTGAGAACTGCCAGGGTTGCATCTTCCAGCTCTGACATGCGCTCCATGCAGGCCCAGTGCCGCCCTCCAGAGCTCCTCAGTCCCTTCTACGTTCTACCTCCACCAAAGGTGCTGGCTGCTAAGTCATACCATTGCCTCCTGGGAAAAAGACCCCCACAGCAGTGCTCTCAGCTGCCCAGAGATGCTCTGACAGATGCCAAGCTGTGCACAGCAGAACCTGAGTGTGTGCAAGAGGACAGGACTCTCACTTCTGATCACGGGCTGCCTTCCCTACAGGTCAGAATCTCACCACTGATGTACCTGCTCGCTATGCCAGAGCTGAGTGCAGCAGCAAACACCAAGAGACCCCAATGTCTCCTGGACAAGAAGCCCCTCAGCTGGAAGGAGCAGGCACAGCCCACCGAGAACATGCTCAAGGAGCTTGAGACAGCCCATTGTATCCAGTCAGGACCCTCTAAGGGCAGTAATGGTGTCTTTCGTTTGGAGAGCGTGTGCTCATGTACATTTTTGATCAGGAAGGTTCCCTGTAGCAACGTTCGGCCCAAGACCTGGGTCATATCCCCACAAAGGAGGCTTTTCTGGGGCCCTGTGTTTCTAGAACGTGATCACCGTTCTCTCTGGAAACTTGCTCCTGAATTGAGTCAGAAATTGGAAACAAGGTAGACCCTCATGAGGACCCAGAAGTCCTACTGAACACCCACACCGGCCCTTCAGGTACATTCTAGGAGAAAAGCATCTTGGTTGGTAGCCTCCCCAAAATGGCGCCTCGGTCATCAGACTCTCAAGCTTCACCGCAACCATTACCACTACAAGCCCCAAGGTGGCAGCACTCAAATCGCCAGATAACTTTGTCAGGGTCCTTCCGTGAGCCATCACTGATGGCTATGCTGGCCTCATGAATGGCAGGCAGTGCAGGTGCCAGGACGCCCCAGACAAGCTCCAGGGTGATGGCTGCAGGAGAGTGGCAAACCTCGCCCCCCTGTTCAGCAGCAGGAACTGGTCTTACACACACCTCATGTCACTATGTCTGCCCCAGCTTAGAGGTGAACAAAAATATGCTCTGCCCCATAGCTCTTATCACACTGGGGCCCAGGAGCCCACTGCTATCAGAACTACAAGCTTGACAGGTGGACTCATAAGTCCATGTCACTCAAGGTCAACAGACAGACCAATGGACCCCACCAGGCTGACTGGAGAAGCACAGTCCACGAAGGCCAAAGCACCCTCAACCCTCAAACTGTCTGACAAGACCAATCAGCTCCCACGAACATCAGCCCCAGTCACAATGGGAGATTTTACACTGTGGTATGGGGAGCAATCGGGGGTTTTGATCAGCGGAGTGATGTGATATTACTTGTTTGTATCAGCATCACGCTGGCTGCCATTAAGAACAGACTGAAGGAACAAGGGCAGAGGCAGGGAGACCGTTCCAGTAATTTGAGTGAGAGACGGTGATGGCTGAGACCAGAGCAGCAGCCATCAGGGTGGTAAGTGGGGCAAGATGGAAGGATGGGCTGCTCAGGCAAGGGGAACAGAGGAGAATGAGGGGACCTCATGATGTAGGCCTGAGCACCTGGAATTATGGGCAGATGAAGAAGACTCGGGGAGCCTGCTTGGGCTGAAGAACTGAGCTTGGCTGCAGACATGCTCATCGGAGAAACCATCCAAGAGGACAAATGAGTCTGGAGTGGAGAAAAGTGGCTGGCTGTACTTGGGAGTCATTGGTACGTACGTGGCATTTAAAGGTATGAGAAAGATGAAGATCACCGGAGAAGGGAGTGTCACTGGAAGAGAGAAGAGGTTCAAAGTCTGAGGCTGGGACACGGCAATGAGTGGAGGTCAGGGAGGTGAGAAGGACCCAGCAACAGAACCGGGAAGGCTGGCCAGAGAGCTGGGAGGAAACAGCCCGCTACCCCTGCTCTCCAGCCCTGTGGAAAGTGGGCAGGGGTGGCGTCCAGTGTTCCAAAGGCTACTGATGGGTCAGGTAAGAGGGGAACTGAGATGACTGCATCCCTGGACGGAGCAACGTGGACTCTGAGAGGGGCAGTTCTGATAGAGTCTAGAGGGCTCGCTCCTGACTGCAGTGGATTCAGGAGTGAATGGAGGGAAGGCACTGGAGCAGAGAGCATAGATGGTGCTGTGAAGAGGCGGGGAAGTGGGGCAGTAATGGAGAGGGAGTGCGGCCAAGCCAGGGATTTTTTAAGGCAGGAGGAGATAGCACAGTCTATGCATAAGCTGGTGGAAAAGATCAACAGAGGAGGAAACTCAACAACAAAGGAGAGAAGGGAGATCTGCTGGGACAGCCTTGAGTGAGCAAGAGGGGACCAAGCATACAGCCCAAAGGGACGGCTGCCTCAGGTGAGGACATGGACTTGTCCGGAGGGACCCAGAGCATTGTCTGGAGCGCAGACTGGTGGTAAAGCTAACTTGGTGGTGAGGAAGAGAGCGTTCTCTTCCACTGGCTTCTATTTCTCAATGAAATATAGAGGAAGCAAGTCTTCTGCTAGTGGAGGGTGGGCAGCACAGATGAGGGAAGGTGTTAGTGATATGAAAAGAGACAAGAAGGCAAAGGGAATGGAGAAACGCAATACATGGAGTAAGTGTCCCCTTACACCATGGATTTAAAGTGAGACTGGTCAGCATGGATGTTCATTTTTCTCCATCAGAAGCAGCAGCAGGGTGGGGTGATACTGTAGCTCACATCTGAGCTTGTCTTGCTCATCTGTATCTCTTGCACCCAACAGCATTCTCTCGGCACTCAGTAAACGTTTAAGAGGAGAAATGATGAGGGAAGGAGACATACCAATGAGATGTACACTGTGCCCACCTGGCCCCAAAACCAGAGAGATCTGGCAAGTATCCTGTTCATCCAGACTATAGAGGACCGTTTCAATCAGTTGATTCCAAACTCATCTCCCCATTTCTCCTGCAGAGGGTGCTTCTGATTCCTTGCTCCTGCTGTTTCCATGGAGGTTCATGGAGCTGGGATCAGCCTAGCCCTGGTAAGCCCTGCTGGGAACAAGGCAGCTCCCTGTACTGCCTGTTCCACCAGCTCCGTGTGAATCACAGCACCTTCCACACCATGGCCACAGCCACAGCCGTCTCCCTCACCCCCATACACCCCTCAGGACATCTGAGAACCAACATTCAGTGCCCATGGCTCACCATTAAAGGGGATCTTTAGCAAAACTCTGCAGCATGAAGGGAAAATGCTTATGATATAGTATAAGAGAAGCCACGGGATGCCAAACAGATGACCACTGTGGTTACAGTTGTGCACAGCATCTGTCTGTGGATAAGTTCTAGAAGGAGCCACAGAAAAATTTAAACCATTTGCTTGTTAAAATGGTGAGACTGGGCTTCCCTGGTGGCGCAGTGGTTGAGAGTCTGCCTGCCAATGCAGGGGAAACGGGTTCGTGCCCCGGTCTGGGAAGATCCCACATGCTGCGGAGCGGCTGGGCCCGTGAGCCATGGCCGCTGGGCCTGTGCGTCCGGAGCCTGTGCTCTGCAACGGGAGAGGCCACAACAGTGAGAGGCCCACATACCGCAAAAAAAAAAAAAAAAAAAAAAAAAAATGGTGAGACTGTGGGTTACTCCCTTGTTTTCTTTATGAATTCTGAAATTTTTATTGCCATCTTGGTTATACAATAAATAAGAAGCATAATTTATAAAATTGATTATTCTATCACTGTATTCTAGCCAGGCATAAATATAAAATAAAGTTAAAAAGGAGAACCCATTCATAGGAGCATCAAAGAGTTATAACTACTTGGGAGTAAATTTAACTAGAGATATGCATGACCCACTTAAGAAAACTACCAAACTTTATTGTGAGTTGTAAAAGTTGACTTGAATAAATAGAGAAAATAACTGCTCCCAGATGGGAAGACTTTATGTTATAAAGATGTCAATTTTCCCCAAAGCTAATTTATAAATTTAATTTGATTCCAATCAAAATCTCAAAAGGATTCCTTCAAGGAATTAAATAAAATTATTCTAAAATCATTTGAAAATAAACAGATGAGAACATTAAATACAATTCCGTAAAGGGAAAAATGAGAGGAAACTAAATATAAAAATATATTATCAAGCAAAATAATTTAAAATACTATAGAGCTGGCACAAATATAGAAATGTGGATCTGAATTTAAAAATCCAGACCTAATTGCACGAAGGATTTAATGTATTACAAAGTAGGGCTCACCAAACAATGGAGAAAGGAATTCTTGGTTGATAAACTATGCTGTGATAACTGGTAATTTTGAGGAAAAGTAATTAATTCAGAAACACACTTTATCTCACACACCAAAAAATACACTCTGGAGAGATTAGAGAATCAAACGGAGAAGTCAAATGAAAAGAAAAAAAAAAAAACAACTTAGCAAGATATATTTAACTGTTCTCTGGAGGGAGTGATAATTTCTCTAGTTTCATACTAATAGAAGAAAGTACAAATGAAAAAAAAAAACAACAGATTCAAAAATATAAAAGTACAAAAGCTTTGTGGGAAAGGAACAAGATGACTAAAATAGAAATAGTCTAGGAAAAATATGTGTAGCAATGTGTCAGGCAGAGTGTTGATAACTCTATAATACAAAGAGTTCACACAAATCGTTCTGAAAACTTCAAGATGCCAACAGATGAATGGGCTGAACAGGAAATCCACATACGAAGAGGTATCTTTAGTAAATACACAAGAAGAGAAAGGCTCCATCCTTCTGTTAATCAAATGGGAAGTCATTTCTCATCTATTAAAATAGCAACAAAGAAGAACAAAGGTTTGTCACTGCAACACCAAATGCTTCTTGAGTTATAGTCAAACTCATCTTCTCACGTATTGATGGGAAATGATCCTTTTTTGAAAACAACTTGGCATTACCACTGCAAGTACCATGAAAATGCACACACTCTTTGATCCAATAATCTCACTTTTTTCCCTGAGAAAATAACTCATGAGATGGAAAAGCCTACTTTAAGAAGATGGTCAAAATGTAAAATAGATAGCTAGTGGGAAGCAGCCGCATAGCACAGGGAGATCAGCTTGGTGCTTTGTGACCACCTAGAGGGAGGGTGGTCACAAAGGGAGGGTGGGAGGGAGGGAGATGCAAGAGGGAAGAGATATGGGGATATATGTATATAACTGATTCACTTTGTTATAAAGCAGAAACTAATAACACACCATTAGTAAAGCAATTATACTCCAATAAAGATGTTAAAAAAAAAAGATGGTCAACATTCCATGATTTATAATATTCAAAAACTGAAAACAATCTAAACAATCTCAACCTCTAACAAAGGGGGATGTTTAAGCAAATTAAAGAACATTAACTTAATGGCCAATTTATGCAGCCATTGAAATGATAATTATGAAAACTCTGTAGCTACAGTGAAAAATGTTTACAGTATAATGAAGGAAGCTGTAACCAAAACTGTAGTTGTGCTGTGATTAAAAATATGCCTGTGGACCAGGGACTAGAAGGGAATATAGAAAATGAAAATAGAACCATGGGGTTTGGTTCTATTATTTCCATTCCAATATAATAGCATTCTTGTATATTACATTCAAACTCAGACACAAGACTCTCTTGGGCTCTGTGGTCAGCCTAACCTGCCGCTTGCCCCTGAGCTCCAGAAACCCTGTGCTGGGGCTGAGAGGTCCTGATGCCCCCTGGCCATTCTCGGGGTCCCACCCAGGTCTGGCCTGCCCCGGCTCTGTGGGTGCCCCAGATTTGTGCTGTGCTTCTCCCGGGATGCCTGAAACACCCCACTTACCTCCCTGGAAAAATCACATCTTTCAGGATTCATTCCATGGCTTACATGTCCACGAGGCTTCCCCAGCTCCCCCCCAGTACCCCATATAAACTCCACCTTCACAGCACCCGCAACCCTTCGGGACAGAGTTGCCAATGTATCCTTGTCCTGCTCCTGCTTAGCCTGGGGGTTCTCTTGAGGGCGGTGATTCTGTGCAGTTTGCCTTTGTAGTCCCAGCACTGAGCTCCAACCAGGTACAGAGCAGACATCAATAAAGACTTGCTCATCTTTCACATATCACTGGCCTCCCATTTTCTACCGAACCTTGGTGGGGTGGGTGGGGCAGGGTACGTGGAAAAGTACATAGGAGGAGGGAGCAGCATCTGGCCTTCTAGAAGCTCACAGATTAGCTGGAAAGGAAGGGCAGTTCACACTTCTGAGGCACTGTGGGGTAGTGTCTGTGCTTTATCCCACTCCATCCTCATCCAGCCCTGTAAGGGGGAACTCTCATCACCTCCACTTTACAGATGCCCTGACAGATGCCCAGGATGTAAACAAATCCCAAGGTTGTGCCTTTGCCCTGTAACCTCACTCAGCCTGTCTGTCCCACAGGGGACCCTGCAGGACAGGGACTGGCTTTCCACATGAGCAATAAGAATAACACTTTGCTAAATAAAGCAGATTGTGAGGTCTTAGCAGAAAGCCAGCAGAATATCCAGGCTTATCCCTTCCCCTTACACCAAGGCCCATGCACAGTCAGAGGCCACCAACCACACTCCCTGCCTCAAAGAGACTGCTTCTCTCTGACACTCTCCAAGCATCAATGGCCACCCCAACTGGACCATGGGACAGAGCCATGGGCTGGACAGTCTTGAGGGCGAGAAATGCTGGCACCACTAACTCACATCTGCCTGGGCTGTCCAAGCCTCTGCCTGGACCCACTCAGATGGGATATGTAGTGGGTTCGGTAGTTTCCCCCCCAAAAAATCTTGCCCACGGAACATGAGAATGCAACCTGTTATTGGAAATAAGATGATCGAAAAATGTAATTAGTTAGGATGAGGTCCCACTGGATTAGGGTGGGCCCTAAATCCTTACAAGACCTGGTGTCCTTATAAGGAGATGAGGGGACACCCAGAGACACACAAAGGGAAGAAGATCTCATGAAGATGGAGACAGGGGCTGGAAAAATGTGCCTACAAGTCATGGAATTCCAAGGACTGCTGGAAGCCACCAGAAGCTAGGAAGGGACAAGGCAGAGTTCTTCTCTAGAGCCTTCAGAGGGAGCATGGCCCTGCTCACAGCTGGATTTCAGACTTCTAGCCTCCAAAACTGGAAGAAGAATACATTTTTGGTGTTTTAAGCCATGCAGCTTGTGGTAATTTGATACAGAAACCCTAGGAAACTGGACGGGACACCTCCCAAGCCCACCTGGAAACAGCCTTTCCTCACATGGAATTCTCTAGAGGCTCCACCTTCTGGCCTGGTCCTGCCCTTGGGGTCACACAGACTGGCCTCTTCAAGGTCCCACCAGAGCCATCAAACACTTATATGAACGAAGCTCTAGTAACTAAGGGGTAGGAGGGGCAGAGCCCCTGCGGCCCTGGGGCTCCGGGCTGCATCCCAGTGGAGCCAGCCACTCCCCACCTCCACCCGGAGAATGAGCTGAGAGTCCAGAGTGGGGCCCCAGAAGCCTGGGCCAGGAGGAAGGGACAGGACAAGACAGACCCACAGCATCATGGAGCAGCAGGAAAAGCAGGAGCTTTGGAAGCTGGAAGAGTGAGTTCAAATTCCACCTCCCGCATTTACCAGCTGGGCGATCTTAATGAAGTCGCTGAAAATGAGCAATCCTGGGCTTCCCTGGTGGCGCAGTCGTTGAGAGTCCGCCTGCCGATGCAGGGGACGCGGGTTCGTGCCCCGGTCCGGAAAGATCCCACATGCCGCAGAGCGGCTGGGCCCGTGAGCCATGGCCGCTGAGCCTGCGCATCCGGAGCCTTGCTCCGCAACGGGAGAGGCCACAGCAGTGAGAAGCCCGCGTACCGCAAAAAAAAAAAAAAAAAAAAGAGCAACCCTATGAGAGTAGGGAGCATGGCATAGTCCGTTCTGCAGAGCTAACACATGTCTGCAGGCCCTGCAAGTTCCTTCCGCGCTCCAAGGAAGGCAAAGAAAATATATCCTTATTTGAAAAGTAAAATTAACCCCTCACGGGAACAGAAAAGAAACAGCTGGGCCAGGTCCCCATGGGGACCAAGCCACAGGTCACAGATAAGCCCAGAGGCACACGGGCCTATGACCCACGACTCCCAGCTAGGCCCTGATGCCCGGGCCCTGGCCGACTCTGGCTGAGGGTGGCTCATCGACTTTCTGCTTCAGGTTGCACTGAAGAAAAACCCCAAATCAATCATCCCCATCTATCTATCTCTGCCAGTGACACCCTTCATTTCCATTCATTTTCTTTCCTGTTGTGCTAATGATGTGTGGCTAAGCCACAGTATAAAAGAAGATATAAAATTATACAGCATTATCTTTCCCCTGAGCCTGCGCACATGTGTTTTTCTCTCCAGCTCTGCTGACTCTTTAAGGACAGAAGTAGGTACAAATCTCACCCAGTTTAGACCCATTTCTCAAGGGGCTCACTGGTCCAGTAGATGGCCCTTCAGACACAGAGTATCATTCCAACTTTGTAGCCCAAATCTTCTGAGGAAAGGGGCAGCAGGGACCCAAGAGGCCTCAGAAGGGGAGCGCTAACACGTCAGCCGCTTGCCTTGCCTCTGAGCTGTGTTTGCCTGAACCATCAGCATCACGGGTCCCAAGGGATGACAATCATCACTGATAACTGACTCCAGGGTCCCCTTCTACCATCAGGCTCTTCCCCCTTCTTAAGGCCTCAGTGCTATTAAACAAAGCAACTGTTCACAGCCTTTGGATAACAGCTATTCTGATTCAAGTGAATATATTCTGGAGTCTTAGGTTGTTCTGTACCTGAAGGAGCCTCTTAAGCCATCAAGGCTGTTCTCACACCCCCAGAAATGAGCTGACTCAGGGCGTCATTCACCACCTCTCTCCTGAGTCACTCACCCTGTCAGCCCTGACTCCACTTCCCACCATTCTGGCTCCTGGCCCGGCACTTGTTTCTCTGTTCAAGGCCCCACCTCGCTCTGCACAACTGCATATCTTTGACCTTGCACTTCTCTCCTGGCCCTGGCATCTGGTGTGGACCATGCCCAGCGGGCAGGTCACAGACACAAAAAGCAGTGCCTGTGACCAAGTTCCTCCCTGGGACTCACTTCACAGGGACAAACACACCTCCTCGGGACACACATCTGCAGCCAGAGGTGATGATCTTCACCCTGCAGAGGCATTTCTGCGGATGAGGAGATGGGGAAAAAAGAGGAACCAGGGACAGTTCTGACGTGTCCTCAAGGGTTTGGGAAGCTCTGTGGGTTGTCTCTCATGAGTGAAAACTTCTAACGCTTCTTTGAGAATATGATGCAATTAATGAAACCTTTACCCACCTCCCCAAATGTGTACACTCACATCTAATAACATCCACCTACAATCCCAAGGGGTCAAGGACCCTTTGATGCCCAACCATGAATTGCACTGAAAGATGTTTTATGTGCCTTTTGATATGATGCAACATGAAGCATATAGCACCCCGATAATGTATTCTCACCACAAGGTCTTACATGGATCACGCTCACCTCCAAACCTAACATCCAGTTTATAGGCAATACAGGAGGCAGATGAACAAGTTAAATAACACTATGAGGAAGCAACCAGCTAAATCCAGTAGAGGACACCTTCTACAGGACAAATGGCCCATGCTCTACAACAAGTCAATGTCACAAGAAAGAAACAGGGGGATTGTTCTAGACCCCGGCTACTCAGAGTGTATTCCACGGACCAAGAACAGTAGCATCACTTAAGAGTTTGTTAGAAATGCAGAAGTTCAGGGTCCACTCCAGTTCCCAAATCAGAACCTGTATTTTAGCAAGAACTCCAAGTGATTTGTGCGCACACATGAAAATCTGACAAGCAATGGTCTAAGAAGAAACTTAGGAGAAATAACAACAGATGGCAATACACAGTCCTCGATTGAATCCTGGCCTCAACCTATCAGCTGTAAGAGATATTTTGGGGACAACTAGGGAAATCTGAATATGGACTGTTAGATTATAATAAGAAATTATGATTATTCTGCCAGGCACACTAATGGTGTTGTGATTGTGTAGGAAAATGTCCTGAAATTTTTAGGGATACGTACTTAAGTATTTAGGAGTGAAATGTCATGTCTATAATTTACTTCAAAATATTTCAACACGAAAAAATTGTAGATGAAGATGATATATAGCAAAATGTTAATAACTTAAATCTAGGTGATGGACATGTGAGTGGCCATTATACTATTCTACTACTTTTCCGTATGTATGAAAAATTTGTGTAATAAAAATTAGAAATGAAAGGAAAGAAGGGGCTTCCCTGGTGGTGCAGTGGTTAAGAATCCACCTGCCAATGCAGGGGACACGGGTTCGAGCCCTGGTCCGGGAAGATCCCACATGCTGCGGAGCAACTAAGTCCGTGCGCCACAACTAATGAGCCTGCGCTCTAGAGCCCGCGAGCCACAACTACTGAGCCCATGTGCCACAACTACTGAAGCCCACGCACCTAGAGCCCCTGCTCCGCAACAAGAGAAGCCACTGCAATGAGAAGCCCGCGCACCACAACAAAGAGTAGCCCCTGCTCGCCACAACTAGAGAAAGCCCGTGCACAGCAACAAAGACCCAATGCAGCCAAAAATAAATAAATAAAATAAATAAATTTTTTAAAAAAACGAAAGAAGTTTTTACTTCATGAAAGAGTTTTTCTAAACAAAAAGTAGAGTACTCCTCAGGTAGGAGTCAGCTGAAGTGATTTCTCCACTTGGCAGGGATTAGGCTCTACAGGTAGGCAGTGAGTGGAGGAGGGATAGGCGAGGGGAGAACACACATTGCTTCAACACCTACTACCTACTGGGCACAAGAGTAGTTGCTATTTGTTTTCCTCATTTATCTTAACATCACCCCATGAGTTTGGTCTTATTTGCCCCATTTTACAGATGAGGAAACTAAGCTGCCTAATGGACAGCACATCACCCCACATCACACAGCTGGGTAAGTAAGGACGGGGGTGTGGATTTCGGTGACAGTCTCAGTTCTCTCCAACACACCAGCAGCCCATCTGGTTCCACAGGGAGCTATTTGAGGAGCCTCACCTAAACTCTCTTCTGGGCACCCCAAAGCTGGCAGGAGTGGGGATGAGGCTCATCCTGAGCTGTTCCCACCCACACCGGTGCCTTTCTGGACACCCCCTCCTAGACCTGCCTGTGCAAGTTATCTCCACCCTAACTGACCTCACAGCTGCTGACCTTTTAAAGACCCAACACAGTTTCCCTTTTTAGTCTCAGATCATTACTTCTCATTACACTGCCCTTTCCCATCTCCAACGCTTCCTCCCCCTCGAGCTGGATGCTCGCACAGTGTACCTACTGGCTGGGCCAGGAGAAGACACAATGTCAAGTCTCTCCACCACTCTCCCTCAGCGGACTGTTGGGACCCCTGACCCGGGTGGTGACCCTCTCTGCTCTTTCCTCACTCAGAAGAGGTGCTGAGAGGGTCTCAAGGGTCCAGTCCCCAGCTCACTCCACTGCACTTCTCTGTACGACCTACTTGACCTGCCCCTTCCATAACCAGCTTCAAAATGCACTCTACCCCTTGTCATACCACATGATCTTCCTGGGGAGCCCAGAAGCTGCATGTTTAAGATGCACCAAGACAAAGGGAGGGCACGAGCAAGGACCTGATTAAGAGGAGGAAGACATCGGCAGAAAGGATTCCACTCCTACACCTGAATAAATGCTCCATGTGTCTCACCCTCAGCTGCCACATTTGGCTCCCCATGAGGTCTGGCCCTTCCCTACCCCCAGCTCTGCAGCTGGGGTCTCAAAGAGGATCCCACTTGCTCATGGGTCCCTGACATGGACCCAGGAAACACATGCTAAGCCCTACTGAACTGTGCCTCTGTCTGCTTCCCCCAGTCCAGAAGGCACGGCAGGTGCTAAGGCTGTAGACAGAGGCTCCCAAAGGCAGGAGGACAAATGGAGAGGAAACTAACACTCTTCCATATCTATGATCTCAACCAATCGCCAGCAATCCTGCAAACTACATAACTATTGTCTCCATTTTGCAGATGAGAAAATTAAGGCTCAAAGGACAAAGTATCCTGTCATTGCCAACAGCATGGGAAGCAGAGGTCAGAACCCAGACTGGTATACTCAAAAGCCACACTTTGTCAATGGCCAGGGTGTAAGGTGTTCTCAGCTCTGAAACTCACGGATTTAAACATAGGCTACAGGAGCATTTTAAAGTCACTGGATGGCATCGTCCCCATCTGTGATAGTTAATTTTATGTGTCAACATGGCTACGTTATGGTAGCCAGCTGCTTTGTCAAACACACCAGTCCAGATGTTGTGTAAAGGTGTTTTTAGAAATGATTAACATTTAAATCAGTAGACTTTGAGTAAAGCAGACTATCCTCCATAATGTGGGTGGGCCTCATCTAATCAGTTGAAGGTCTTAAGAGGAAGACTGAGGTCCCCCAAAGAAGAAGGAATTCTGCCTACAGACTACCTTCAGATCCAAGTCTGCAACATTCTCCCCTGGGTCTCTAGCCTGCTGTCCTACTCTGCAGATTTTGGACAGATGACACTGTCCCCATGTGAGTCAATTTCTTAAAAGAAATAAGTAATTCTCTCACTCTTGCTCTTGCTTTGGATGGATAGATGGATGGATGGATGGATGGATGGTGGAGAGGGAGAGAGAGAGAGAGACAGAGAGAGAGAGAGAGAGAGAGAGAGAAATAAGCATGCCTATTGGTTCCGTTTATCAGGAGAACCCTGACTAATACACCATTCCCTGGAAGAAGCCCTCCTCAAGATCCTGTCACTGGTCAGGAGTACTGAGAGGCAAGCAGAGAAGCAGACCTATGCCTGCCCTGAGATATGCCCTGTAAACCTTTCTTTATTTCTCTTAAAGTGACTGGAAGCAACATGGCTAAGGATTGATCCCGGCTTTATGACTGTGTAAAACTCAAAAGAAAGAGCTGTTAGTTTATAACCATGTGATTCTCAGCCCTCATCCCCCACCCCTAATTCCCTCCTGTCCTAGGAAGCAACAGAATATTTAACATCCACAGCAGAGGCTCCACAGGCTGTAAGAGCAGAAGCAGAAGGGGAAGTGCTGCCATAGCTGGGAGCACTTCTGCACAGAGATGCTGCTCAGTTCAGCCCCTCTGTGTAGAGAGCAGGGGGTGAGGTCTTCATTAGTCCCAGGTATCAGCTCCCAGAAACAATGGGAATTGGGAATTCCAGGGAGGTCCTTCCCCAGGGCCAGACCACTGTGGCTCCCCCAGGGACTTCAGAAAGGAGACTCATACAGCATCTTGGATCCTCTGAGAAGGAAGAGCTGAGACTCCCACTGAGCACTTTCTATACTTTGTCTCTAATCTTCCCAATAATCCTATAAAGTAAGCAACACTGTCCCCATTTACAGTTGAGGAGCCTGAGGCTCAAAAGTTGTCACAGTCCTCTTTCCAAAGGCCTTGCAACAAGATGGTTGGAAGCCAGGGTTACAAATGAGTGTTCTGACTTCAAAAGTGCATGCTCTTGTGTTCCAGCCCAAATCCTCCCACCGACATTTATATGGTGATCAGTGCCCCAATTTACCTGACAACATTTAGAAATTCCCCTTCCTCAGATGTCTCCCAGCCACGGAAAATGCTGACTCCACCTGACATGTGAATGCAGAGACGAGAAACTGCCTGCAGGGATCATCCCACCAAGACTCTTCAAGCAAATCTTTAGGCAAACTGGGCTCCCAGCTTCTTCTCCAAAACTAGAATGGATGAGTCCTCCACCCCAGCGGGTCCAGCTTGGGTCCCCCTCCTGCTAGAGCCCCAGACCCCAGCTGGCCCCTGCTCTGGCCTTGGCTCCCACAAGAGTTGTGAGTGTTAATGGGCCCTGGTAGCTTCTCTAGGGCTCTCCTGAGCCAAGGCCAATGGAGAAGGCTCTTTCCATGGGTTTCCTTCCCCAGTCACTTCCTCTCACTGATTTAAAACTGTTCCTAGTCACATGTGGCTCTCTCTTATCTGCTTCAAGGAGACATCCAAATCCCAGGCAGAAACAAAGGAGCTATCTGGAAACTCTCAAATATAAAGTTGTGGTGACGTGGGCTCAGAAACCACAGGGTCTCTAAGGTGGTTAAAACCCCTATGTCTGGGCTCAATTCCCTCAATTCTCTCCCTCCTGCCCTTGCCACGAGTCTGGCTTCCAGAAGCCAACAGACAAAGCAGTGAAGAAGAAAAGAAAAAGCCACCTTTTTTTCATGGTCAGGGTGTGGTGTGTTCTCAGATCTGAGCCTCTTGGATGTAAACATGGGCTTGAGGAGCATTTCTAGGCCACCAGATGACACTGTCCCCAACTGGTGGTTAATTTTATGTGTCAACTTGGATAGGTCACGGTGGCCAACTGTTTGGTCAAACACTAGTCTAGATGTACTTCCCAGGCTAGAAAACAAGCGGCCCCCTGACACAGAGATCCAGAGTCCTGAGGATATGTAGCATGCAATAAACAATAAAAGCTCCAGAGAGACAGCAAGGTACCAATGGCAGACTGGACTGTGGAGTCGAACAGTTCTACCTCGGAATTGCTTAAGATAATGACACTGCCCTGGAGCTGTCCAAGGTGCTGACCTGACCTGGAGTGTGCTGTGATCAAAGCGAGGATGGAAAGAACCACCATTCTTTAACCCCACACCTGGCTGCCACCTTGATGTGAAGTCTACTGTCCAAAATTCAGGTACCAATTCTGCCCTCACCTCCTGCCACCCTACCTTTCTTTGCCTACTCTCCCAAGACACTTAACTTTCCAGCTGGACCTTGCCTTAGAAGCACCTTATCTTTAGCTTCATGGACCTATGAACTGAGCCCACCTCTAAGGGCCCACCTGGGTCCCTCCACCCTCAGACCTGAACTAAGGCCCACCAGACTTTGGGGTGAGGCCCTGACACTGGGGAGCATCCCCAGAGCCACCTCCAGAAAATGCAGATATTTGATTCAAACAGGCTATTGCCTCTGTACATTCTGACAAGCTGGGGAGTCTATGCCCAAATGTATTGGTGGAATAAGAACACAAAGCACCCAGCCTCCAAGGGACTTTGTGTCCCTCTTCACAAGTCATAAACCCTCCTGTAGGGTGGTACTGATTAAAGAGAAATCTGCTGTGCTGGAAAAGGAGAATGTATTAGGTTCAGTAGTAAGTATATAAAATAAACTTAGAGGGTTTCTAAATATATAATTATTTGGTTATTTATTTTTGGAAATAGTCTATACTTTATGTTAATAGGAAGATCGTATAGCAAATCAGTGGATTTAGGAGAACCTGTCTTAGAACTTAGGATTTATAAAGACATAGGGGAGGTAAAGGGGGAAGCTTCAGAGCATTCATTTCTTTGAGACCACAGAGTGAGGTGAGTCCTAAACACAGCTAGATTTGACAAAGTGAAAAAAGGGTCAGCTGAGACTAAAGCCTGTAGACTCTATTCTCAGTCACCCATCAAGGAGCCCCCTCCTCATGCTAATGAATGATAATTAACAAAGTCATAGTAAATGAAGTAACCAGCAACATTTAGTGCTGTAAAAACTACCCTGGGTGAGGTATTGGGGTGGACTTTAGGGGGATTGAGTAAAGGACAAAGAAAGAGGGCAGAGGGAATTCCCTGGCGGTCCAGGGGCTAGGACTCTGCGCTTCCACTGCAGGGAGCACAGGTTCAATCCCTGGTCCAGGAACTAAGATCCCGCAAGCAGCGTGGTGTGGCCAAAAAAAAGGTGGGGGAGGGCCATAAGTGTGAAGGCCAAACTGATCCATAAAAGAAATCAACTGAGCCTGTGTTCTGGAGAGTTCTGGGAATGGTACCTGCCTGTTGTGTCTCTTAAGGGCACAGTTTCAAAGAACTGTAAAGAACTGGAGGAGTCCACACTGCATCATCTTCTACCTGGAAAGAAACCTGGAGAGGAGGGGATAGCATTTGTTTCCCTGGCCACTCTTATGAGGGTCGCGAATTACTAGCAGCTCGGCCTCTGGCGTCCATGGTTAATGTCATCAAAGAACCCCACCCCAAGGGAAGTCCAGTAAGTGGAGTGAAGTCAATATGCTTCAGTACTTAAACACAGCTATGAAATGTGCCCACAAAGGTTACACTTAAGTTCCTCCTCCTACAAAGACCCCTTGCTGGGAGAGAGCCCATCCCCTCCAGTGCATCCTGGAAGCCAGTGCCTCAATGAGTTCAGCCCCTGGAGCTCTAAACCCTGCCCTCCATCCCACCCCTGCAATGAGCACACATCCAGGACCGAGCCAACTCCACTCTATCTCCCCACCCCCATCTTCTCAGAACTCAGAGCCAGGTCTGTTCAAGCTTATCACCAGCCCCTCAGGTCCAAGCTGGATGACCTGAGGCCACCTGCCATGGTCAGCAGCCTCAGCTCCACCACCTGTGTGGTTTCTGATTGCTCCTGTCGTCACCTGAGCCGGAAATCCCCTACCCTACTCTCCTGCTGGATCTGCCCTGTCCCAGAGCTATATAGTGGCAGTCCTCACGCCCTCCTCCCCCCATCCCCAAACCCAGATCCTTCTAATCAGGCCCACAGCCACTAGTGGATTTAACAGATATAGCCCAATGCCCCAAATCTTTCCCCGAACGTCTCAATGGACTGAACCCCAAGGTTCTGCTCAGGACAGAACCACAAGGGTTCTTTATACACTTGGACCTGGCGCCTCCCCATCCCCCAGCACTCTCTCCAGGGCCAGCATTTGCAATAGGTGTTTCCTAGCCCCGGGCGGGGCAGAGTGGTAGGAACAGGACTCCATCAGCTCTCAGCCTGTGCCCCACCCCACCAATGAGGCTTGAGTCCTGAGGACCCCAATCACAGTTTAATGTATCAGCCCAGCAGTGCTCCGGCAGGGGACTCAGGTGTCTGAGCATTGGAGAGAAGGGCATATATAGGTCCAGACTCCAGGCATCCCCCTGCCTGGTCTGTGGTTTCTGCAAAGAGGCTGGAAATCCTAGAAGAGGCAGTTGATCCCACTCAGACCCAGCCAGAAACACCTGAAGCCCTTCTGTCATCTTGTCCCAGAGACTCACGTGCACTCCAGTCTGCTGGGGCCTGAAATGTCCCCACATTTATTTTTGGAGCTTCCCAAAAGCCAAAGTCGGAGGAACTTACAACTTGGCCAGCTTTGCTAACACTGTGCAGCGGTCTGCACAGTAATAGCGTGTTATCTCTGAGCTCAGATCTCTCCAGCCCAGACAGCAGAGGGTACAGGAAGGTGAGCATGATAGATTTCCAGCCAATCCATCCTGAAAGAGCCTCATGCGTCAAGATGAGCGGAGGAGGTGGGGAAGAGGAGGAAGTGAGGGCAGAGGAGGACGAGGAGCAGGAAGTGGCTTAGGAGGGACAGCTTAACGCTTTCCGAGCACCTCCTCTGTGCCAGCCTGGGAGCCAAGGCATCACATATTGATATCTTGTTCAATCCCCCACCAAGCCTGTTAGGCAAGTGTTATTCTGTCTTTACAAATGAGGAAACCAAGGCTCAGAAAGTTTAAGTGTCCTTTAAATCACACAGCCTGTAAGTGCAAACTCAGACTGTCGGATGTGAAAGATCCTCTCTCCACTGCATCATGCAGTTTCCAACAGGCAATAGGGGAAACCTGGGGCAGCTGGGAGACCTAGTCACAGCAGATAAGTGTCACCCACATGTTTGTTCCCATAACGTTCTACCATATCATGCATGGGGTGCTACCCACACCCATAACAAAACGTCCCTCCATCGAAGCCTGAGAGTGTTACTGGTTCCCGAGAGGACCATCCCCCCACCCCCAGGCAGGGAAGGCAAATACCCAGACCACATCTTTACGACCCAACAGAAGAGAAGAGTCAGGGGCTTCCTGGCTCCTAAGAACACTGGGCCACCAGAGAGAAGAAATGTATCATGATCCTTCCCTCTCTCTCTCTCTCCCTGTCTCTCCTTCCCTCCAACCGGAGCTCGGGGTTCAGAAGCTAAAGCAAAAACCCACTGGCGGCACCACAGTCTGTTTAAACTAGCTGGTTTTGAAACCCTTGGGTCCACAGTTCCGAGGGTCCCTAATGACTCAGCCCAGGGTGCCTGTCCCACATGGATAGAAGCGGGGAGCCTAGCTTCTCCCCTGGGGCTGGCTTCTTCCCAGCACTTGTAATCTGAGCAAAGTGCCTCCTGGCTGAGTGCCACCGTGCAGGCTCTTTCTGCTGACACGGACACTTTCGTAAAGTTCAGACCACCGTGGCTACTGTTAAGTTAAATGTGGGTGAAAACAAAGCAAAGCTATCTCCTAATGTTTCCAGGTGGTTTAGCTCCGTGAAGCCCAGATGACATCAGAGTCATTTCACTTTCAAAACAGAAATTGCCCCAACCTGGAAAAATGACTTTCCACGGCGGTGCTGAGGAGTGAATGGAGGAAATGCACTTTTTGTTCCATGTCCCGTCCTAAACACGCTGTCCCTTTCTCTGCTGGAGCTGATGACAAGAGTGCCCACTCGTCACCTCCCAAGAAGCAGCTTACCCTTCATTAGTCAGCAAAAGGAAAGTGATTGCTTTCCTTTCCTTCCAAGCTGCTCCCCCAGAGGGGGATTTCTCTCCTTCTACCTCTGGCAATGGATGCAGAGGCCTTGGTCCAGTCTCACCACAGTCCATGGCGGTGGAGCTGCCTTAGACCTCCGACCACAGAGGCTAGGCTGGGCCTGGAGGCAGCAGGATGGGAAGAGCTGATGGTACAGACAGGGTGGTGGGAGGAAGGTCCATATCTTGGCTCCATCGCTTACAAGCCCTGCAACTTGGGCAAGATGCTTCACCTTTCTTCCCCTCCCATTTCCTCACCTGCAAGCCACCACTGGTCACATCTCACAGGGTGACTAGGGAGACTGAGCCCTTTATTAATGGTTACGTGCTGTCAGGGCTTCTGCCTGCCCCACCCTCAGGGTGCCATTCACCTAGACTGCAGCAAACAGTGCCCAGGGCTGCGCCCCCTGTGGGAGGAGGCTGTGTGCAAATGAATCCCAGTAATAATATCCACAGTGGTCCACCCACTTTGGCATCCCATTTGGAGAAGCAACGGGACCTCAAAGCAGCTCTGTAGGACAGGACACCAGGAAAGAAGATGCCAAACTCAGGGGCTCTTTCCTTGCTACCACAAGAGCATGTCCTGTGGAAAAGACCAGGGCTGAGGGTGGGCGGTGAGGTGAGGGCACAAGAACCTGGGGCTTGGCAGGCTCTCTTTAACTCCCCTGCCATTAATAATACAGGAATTATACTGACAGCTGCCATCACCCAGCACTACGCATGAGTCAGGCACCACGCCAGGCTCCTCAGACACATCTTCTCAGCTAATCCTCAGGACAACCTTGTAACATTGACAGATGAGGGTACTGAGGTTCTGAGAGGCTCCACAGCTGGCCCCACTCACTCAGCCAGTAGGTGGTGGGGCTGGAACTGGAAGCCAATCCCTTGAGCCTTACGCATCTCTTGAGCACATGAGCTGAGCAAAGGGGTGTTTATGTAATGAACAGAGGAGAATCTCTGGGATCCCCTGTTCAGGTTCCCTGTCTCCTAATCTCACAGTGTGACACAGGAGCAGGAAAAGCCACCCAGGAGCCTCCCTTCCCAGGTCTCCATAGCAGGAGGTCTCCCCTCTAGAGGTGCAGTGCAGCATGACCTGGCACAGCATGCAATGGTGGCCCAGGACTGGGTGGCATCCTGGATCTTGACCCCTCCCCTCCGGCCCAGTAGCCAAGGTTCCCCCAATCCTGACCCCCCACTCCAGTTTCCAAGCTCCAGAACTTTACTGCCAAAGCCCAGGAAATTCACAGGACAGGACAGCCATCCCCTGGCTGGGGAGAAGGTGAGAGCTGGGATGTCCCCCAACTGGAGCATCTGCTGCCTCCGCATCCCCATCCCACAGACCCACACTCCTGGTGGCTGGCTCCCTGCTGGACAGCCAGGCCTGCCAACGCTTGTTGTTTCTGCTAAACTTGATGCTATTACAACAAAACCCCTGTACTTCTCGCAAACAGTTTTCCCCTTTGCAATCTCATAAATTAATTCCCTCCTTTCGAGCTGACTGGCTTCCTGCTAATCTAACCACTAACCTATCACCAACCATAAACTAAATGATCCGTAAACATTCTCCCATCTCTAGCCTAATGCACTAACATCACTTTTCTGTTTTTCCTGCGTTATCTTTCTTTGCTCAGGCCAGCTCAGGTCCAGCGTCCTCTCTCCTTCCTCCTAAACATGGGGGCTTCCTGCCCTTCACTCCTGAGCCTCCATTCCCTGTCCCTCCCCCGGACTCTTTCACCAAGAGGTGGGGTTGGCTGCTTCAACTGGTGCCCAGGGTCTGAACTGATGAGGGCTGACTCCTCCAGCCTGAAACCCACCATAAAATAAGCTAAGGTTGTCCTGTCCTAATGTCAGAAGCTCCAGATGAGGGTGAGTGGCATGCAGGTGGCTCAGATCCCTGAGACCAGGGCTCCTCCCACCCCTTAGGCTCCTGTGTCAAGCAGCCATCTGCTCTCCCAAGCCCTCAGGATGGGATCAGCTCTGCCTAGAAGATATCAGAGCAATCCATGACCTGGCCCAGAGGCAGGGACAAGGAAACTTCAGTAGTTCTGGGGTTGCTTCCTGCTGGCCTGGGAAATCATGACACAGGGCCCTTGGAATGAAAGTGTCATTGGGCTGCAGGGAGCACCTTCAGCTTATCAGGGGAAGACCCCTGAGGAAGTAGCTCTGAAGACCGTTATCTCTTATGAAGCCACTTTGGCTCTCGGGCAGTCCCTTCTCCCAGCACTTGTCATAGGTATGTCAGCTGTCTGACTCTCTGTGCTGAGCCAGTATACAGGGCTGCCATTCCAGAGCCACGCCCCGTCCCCTAAGACCTCGTGCAGGAGCATCAGAAAGGCCACATAATCAACAGAGGAATGGATAAAGATGTAGTACACATATACAATGGAATATTACTCAGCCATAAAAAAGAAAATAATGCCATTTGCAGCAACACAGATGGACCTAGAGATTGTCATACTGTGTCAGACACAGAAAGACAAATATCATATGATATCACTTATATAAGCTTAAAAAAAGGGTACAGGAGCTTCCCTGGCGGCGCAGTGGTTGAGAGTCTGCCTGCCAATGCAGGGGACACGGGTTCGTGCCCTGGTCTGGGAAGATCCCACATGCCGCGGAGTGGCTGGGCCCGTGAGCCATGGCCGCTGGGCCTGCGCGCATCCGGAGCCTGTGCTCGGCAATGGGAGAGGCCACAACAGTGAGAGGCCCGCATACCACAAAAAAAAAAAAAAAAAAAGGGTACAAATGAACTTATTTACAAAACAGAAGTACAATCACGGATGTAGAAAACAAACTTATGGTTACCAGGGGATAAGGTAGGGGAGAGATAAATTGGGAGACTGGGACTGACATATACACAGTACTATATATAAAATAGATAACTAATAAGAACCTGCTGTATAGCACAGAGAACTCTACTCAATACTCTGTAATGGCCTATATGGGAAAAGAATCTTTAAAAAAAAGAGTGGTTATATGTATATGTATAACTGATTCACTTTGCTGTACACCTGAAACTCAACACAACATTGTAAATCAACTATACTCCAATAAAAAATTTTAAATTAAAAAAAAAATTTTTTTAACAGAAAGGCCACATGGGTGTGAAGCCCAGAGAGAGGACCCAGGGCCCCACTGCTGAGTCACCAAGCCCCTTGTGTTCATTTATCCCATAGGAAACGCTGAGACCTGCCCTCTGCTTGGGCCTACAGTCAGGACCCTCCACCCAATCTGTCTTTCCCAGGACTGGCCTTCTGCCCCAGACCCCGCTGTGACGTCTCCAGTTCAGAGCCCCCAGCCTCTGCTGGACCTCCAGGCTCTGCCCCTGTCAAACAGCATGACCTTGGGCCAGTCACCCACCCTCCTCCAGCTTCAATCTCCTCCTCTGTGAGGCCCATACCTCCTCAGCCATCCTAAGAATGAAATGGGAAACGTAAACACAGCGTTTAGCACAGTGCCTGGTTGGGATTCCATAAAACAAAGATCGTGCTCTCCCTTCAGCCTTTGTCCTCCAGGCTCCACGTCACAGCTCTCACCTTGTCACCCAGGCCAGGCACAGCCGCATCCCAGGCAGGTCTCTCCAGATTCCAGATGACCACACCCACCAGGCAAGGATGGCTGGGGCCACAGGGCAGAGAGCAACTCTCAAGGCAGGAACATGGTCTGGTGGCCCAGGGCAGAGTACAGGGATGCTTCCCCAAATGGGCCTGAGACTGAGTAGCTTCTCTCAGAACCCCTTCAGCTTCTTTGAGTCCCACAAGGAACCTGGATTTCTGCATATCTGGCTGCAGCTTAATATTATATTACTTAGCCTCATCATCCATCTGATCTACCTCCTACCCAGCAACTCCCACTAACCCATTCATCTGTAGATCCATGCATCCATTCACCCTACCCCTCATCCACCCACCCTCCCACTCACCTATACATATACCCCCAGCTATCCATCTTTTCCTTCATCACCCTATTTATCTCCCTCCAGTCATCCACCCATTCATCGACCTACTGCTATCTACACTCCATCAATCCACCCAGCCACCCAGCCAACTCCATCTTCCGATCCATCCACTCATCTGCTTATCCAACTCTGATTCCCATCAATCCACCATCTACACATCCTCCCACTGACTACCCAGCCAGCCATAAACTCAATCAACCATTCATACATACATACATACATACATACATACATCCACCCATCTTTCTAAGTCCTATCTATCAATTCCATCCACTCATCCATCTAGCCCCCATGCATCTACCCATTTATACATCCACCCAACCACGATTATCCACCCATCTACACATCCAGCCAAACTCCATTCCCCTGCTCTTCTCCTAAGACTAAGCAAGTGTGTCTCAGAATGCAACATGGGGGGCTAGCACTGGCCACAGACCCAGCCTGTGGCACCCCGTCCACTCTGGTCCATACTGCGAACCTCTGTTCAGCCAACACCTCCCACAGCCTTCAGGCACTGCACTCTTGGAAGTCTTCCCTGATGCCCCAGACAGACTCTGTACCCCCAGAATGTTCTGGAAGGATCTCACTTCACTCACTCTCCATCCCCACCACACACTCCTATAAGCTGGGACTGCCAGCTGCTTCATGCCAGGGACTTTGCAGCCTGGACTTTTGCAAGCAAGTCCAGTCATAAGGCACAGCCCTCCGGGGTCTCTAGAGCTGCAGTGGCCCCATGCGGCAGGCCCAACTTGGCCTCGGAGGCTCTGCACACTCCCGAAACCAAGTGCAAGAGCCTTTCCCCAACACTGGACCCAGAGGCCCTTCAAAAGTGCCCCCAGCCAAGTTGGAATAGCCTAGGCAAGACCTCCAGGCTTGGCAGAGCCAGACCCAGTGGAAGACAGGCATGTGGAGCCCAGCCTAGAAGGACCCTGCAGTGAGTGCATGAAACCTGAGTGCTCCTGGACCCCAGCCCTCCCAGCTCCCAGGTCATCTTTATGGGCATCAGTCACAAATGTAAAAACCCCAAACCAACGCATTCAGCTTCCAGATAAGGTCCCCATCTTGGTCTGGTGTAGTTTTGTCTGAGACAGGGACAGGCTGGAGTTTGGAACCACCTATTCCCAGCCGGTGCTTCTCAACTACAAAGTGCACAGGAGTCACTAGAACTATCCATGATGAAATGCAAATCCCCAGGCCTTTCCCCAAGAGACTCAGCAGGGGTGGTGGAGGCAGGAAGATGTACACAAGTCCAGCCTTGGTGATTCCGATATAGGTGGCCCCAGGGCCACTCGTGAAAAAACACGACACATCTAAATCCCCTGAGAACGGAGTCCCCGCCCCTCACCTCCATGCAAAAGGCAGACCCCCGCCTTCCACCAGCCCACCCTAGGCCCTTTCTCAGGGCCTCCGGGCTCAGCCCACGTAAGCATAGCTGCCCCTCTGTTCTCTGCCTCATCCCCTGATTCTAAACACTGGGCTTGCAGCTCACTGCTAGGACCAGATGGTGCCTTGTCCCACAGTGCTCAGACCCCTGAACACAGAACCTTCCCCACCCAGGCCTGCATGCTCCTGCTGGCTAGGCCAGCCCACCCACCAGACCCCTACATCCACTCTGAACAAGACAGACTCCATGGAGCGGAGGAACACAGTGAGTGAATGCTCTGTGGGCCTGTGAATTTCTGCAAGTGTTATGAATGACCCAAAGCGAAAGCATTTGTAAGAATGATGACAAATATCTTGACAGTGTTTTCAATTACCCACAATTACATCTCACCTTCTGAAAATGGATTCTCCACGCTGCTGTTTTTTCTCGGGAGCACCCGCCTGGCATTCTCACAGCCTGCCTCTGCTGGGATGGCAAAGAGAGGTCGGGGGGTGCTTCCCTGGTGGCGCAGTAGTTGAGAGTCCGCCTGTCGATGCAGGGAACACAGGTTCGTGCCCCGGTCCGGGAAGATCCCACATGCCGCGGAGCGGCTGGGCCCGTGAGCCATGGCCGCTGAGCCTGCCCGTCCGGAGCCTGTGCTCCGCAACGGGAGAGGCCACAACAGTGAGAGGCCCGCGTACCGCCAAAAAAAAAAAAAAGAGAGAGAGGTCGGGGGGCTGCAAACAACAAGCACCTTGTGCCTGGGGAGCTCAGCCAGTGACCCTGGCTGGGTCATGAGGGCAAGTGGGTCCCCTTCTCTGGCTCTGATTTAGGAAGCAGGAAGCCAAAGGACACCACCCAAGTTGTGTCAGTTTGGCTCATACAGTCTGCAAAGCCAGCCTGGGCTACCCAAGTGGAAAGAAAAGGCCCCAGGTGCTTGTGGCACCTCACCCCACCGCTGGCCTGCTCTTCAGAGGCATGAGAAGAGCCATGGCCCACCTCAGTGCAGGAAAGTACTAGCAATGACTCAGTACCTGAGTGCTGGTACCAAGTGTGGCCTCTCTGCCTCCACTGCTGTAGGCCCCAGTGCCCACTCGGGAAGGGTGAAGAACCCAAGGGCAGAGGAGCCCTGAACAGACACTCACCAGACCTTTCTGGTGGTCTTAGCCTCCTTCCAGCCTCCCCTGCAGCAAGGGACCCAGGCCTCTCTCTTAGACCATGAGGCCCAGCCTTTCACTATTCTTTTAATAGATTCTGACCCCTCTTTCCAGCTGCTCCTATTATTCCTGAGCTAGTGTAGGGGGCTGGTTCTCCCCATGTTAAAAGTCAGCACAGCCAAGCACAGGTAGGACCCTCAGGGTGAGAGAGGCAGGGGGCAGGGGCTTTGGGCCCAAGGGATGCACAGGAGTTAGGTAGCCAGCCCCCATGCTCTCCACCAAAGTCCCTCTTGGTAACGGAACAAGGCTGACCCCAGAAATCGTGTCTCACTCTGGCTTTTATTCCACATACTGCATTGAACTCAGACATGCTCACGACCACAGCTGCCACGCAACAGCTGTGCCAAGGCTGGAAAATGCCCCTGCTGTCCCCAGTCAAGCTCTGTGCTCTGATCCAGAGGTTACTCCCAGCCCTCTGGCCTCCACCTGCCAGGGCCAGCCCATAGCCGCGCAGCACAGGTTGACGGAGTGGGCAAACCTCACGTGGCTGCCGCTCCAGCTGTGGAAACCCCACTTCCGGTGTCCTAGGGATGTGCTGGGGCCGAAGGACAAGAAAGCCCAACCAGGCCAGGCCCAGCATCCTGCCTGTCCACCTCCTGCTGGGACCCACCTGAGCCAAGGTGCCGGGCCTGAGGTCATGGGCAGAAGGAGAGAACGCGGGAGAGGAAAGCACTGCTCTTCCTGAGACCCTATCATAGACAGGACAAAGTGCTGGACACTCTCATCCACTCACTCATTCATTCATTCAACTGAGCAGCTACTATGTACCAGGCACATGGGATTCATCTGAGAACCAAAGAGATTTAGAACCCTATCCTCATGGAGTTTGCATTCTAGCAGGAGAAAGTGTATTAAAAAATAAACAAGTACGTTATGTACATAAGGAACACAGAGTGGGTTACAGGTGATGAGTGTTCTATGGAAAAAGCAGTGAAAGAACGATTGGGCAATGGGCTTTAATTTAAAATAGGGGGTTAGGGTAGGTCTCATCGAGGGGGCATGTGAACAAATACTCAGAGAAGGCGGGAGGGGAAGCCATGTGGGTGTAGAAAGAGCACTCCAGGCAGAGGGTTCAGGGTGTGCAAAGACCCTGAGGCTGAACCATGCCTGGGGTGCTCAAGGAGCAGGGAGGAGGCCAGCGTGGCCGGAGCAAAAGGAACACAGGGAGAGAGGGAGGAGATGAGGCCCAAGAGGTAATAGGGGACCCGACCATGAGGGGCCCCCATCATGAGGGGCCCCATAGGCTTGAACTCTAAGAGAAACAGAGAGCCATGGCAGGTTATAAGCAGAAGAGCGACATGATCTGCCTTTGTTTTATAAGGCTCACCCTGACAGCAATGCCAGGAATACAGGCACAGACACTAGACTGACATATCAGCCTTACAAAAACTCACCACAACCCGCAGGGTGACACAGCAACAGAAGCCAAAGCTTAGAGAGGTTAGATCCCAGGTCACTCAGCAAGGATTGCAGAGCTGGGAATCCAATCTGTGGCTCCAGCTTGTTGCCTCCAGGACCCTGCAAAGACTCCATGTACCACCAACTGGCCGGCTTGCCCCGCACATTCCCCAGGGCAACCCCTGCACTGGGCAGGAGGGAATAAGGAGCCTGACCGAGGGGAGGCCTGGGCCAGCCCCAGGGACTGAGGAGCAGGAGTGCGTGGGAAGAGTGGCTGGGATACTCCTGCCCAGCATCATTCACTCCACTCTCTCCAGGCCCAGTGGACCTCTGGAAGCAGACCTCACCTCTCCCCTCCTCCCACTGATAAGGCACCCAACCTGCCATAAGGAACAAACTTGAGCTGTGACACTGGGCAACGAGCCTCCATTTACCCATCTATAAAATGGCCAGGGTGGGCTTCCCTGGTGGCGCAGTGGTTGAGAGTCCGCCTGCCGATGCAGGGGACACGGGTTCGTGCCCCGGTCCGGGAGGATCCCACATGCCGCGGAGCGGCTGGGCCCGTGAGCCGTGGCCGCTGAGCTTGCGCGTCCGGAGCCTGTGCTCGGCAACAGGAGAGGCCACAATAGTGAGAGGCCTGCGTACCACAAAAAAAAAAAAAAAAAAAAAAAGGCCAGGGTAACAGCTCCCTCAGAGGTCTCCTGAGATAACCTGGGGGGGGGGGGTCTTGGTGTCTCCATGGTAACAGCTCCCTCAGAGGTCCCCTGAGTGAATCTGGGAGGTGAGGGGTCTTGGTGTCTGCAGAACTTGCTGACAAGGACCAGTGAGAGTGGCAAAGATGCTGCGGATAGCTCTCAGGAGGACTTGCTGGGATTGGTGCCCAGGGTGCTACAGGTTCTGGCCCTCTCCATCCCCCAAGCACCCTTGTACTCTACCAAACTCCCTCCTAGGGTCAGCTATTAAAGCATGAACTGCAATAAGAAGCAGCTGTACCAGCAGCCCCCTCACTCCCTTGGTGACAGAACCAGCAGTAATGAAATAATAAAAATGCAATTCCATGTGTCATCTGCACCCCTCGCTGTCACCTAGCCACTCACCCGGCAGGCACAGAGCATCCTGGGGCCTCCCCTCAGGCCTGGGCCCCTCAGCCCACTGACACAACGCATCTGGCGGACGTGGGAGAAACACAGCAGGCAGAGTGTGAAAATTCAGTGTATAGATTACTGTAAAGTAAGCTTATGAGCACAAACTTCCAGACAAGCCCTGCTGGGAATGAAATTCCATTTCATTTGGCTCTGGCTCTGACATGAATCACTAAGCGAATGAGGATGGCAGAGTCTCTGGGAAGAGCCCTTCTGCGCAGGAATGAAGAGAGAGGAGAGACACCCAGGCCACCTCCTGAGAGAGCACTGTGGGTTCCCGAACTTGGGCGGCCGAGGTGGGGCAAGGGGAGGAAGGGGGACAGAACAGGCATTTTAAAACACACACTGACAACCCGAATGAAGCTTGAAAACATTATGCTAAGTGAACAAGCCAGCCACAAAAGGACAAACACTTATATGACTCCACTTATATGAGGTACCAAGAGTAGTCAGATTCATAGAGACAGAAAGTAGAATGGTGGCTGCCAGGGGCTGGGGGGGTGGGAGATGGGCAGTTGTTTATCTGGTAGGGAGCTGCAGTTTCAGATGGTAAGAAAAGTCCTGGAGATGGATGGTGGTGAGAGTTGTACAACACTGTGAGTGTACTTAACGCCACTGAACTTTACACTTAAAGATGGTTGAAATGATAAAACTTGTTATGTACATTTCACCACCATGATCATACATACACACACATATCCTCTTAGGACTCTCCCTTAGAAAAATAATCCCAACGGTGGACAACGTATAAGAGGTTCATTGCTGCATTTTTTTTTTTTTTTTGCGGTACGCAGGCCTCTCACTCTTGTGGCCTCTACCATTGCAGAGCACAGGCTCCGGACGCGAAGGCTCAGCGGCCATGGCTCACGGGCCCAGCCGCTCCGCGGCATGTGGGATCCTCCCGGACCGGGGCACAAACCCAAGTCCCCTGCATCGGCAGGTGGACTCTCAACCACTGCGCCACCAGGGAAGCCCAGCATTTTTTATTATAGTAAAATGTTGGGAAGAAAAGGGAAATAGGTGAGTCATTTAAGGTATAGCCACTAGAAGAAATATCATGCAGTCATTAAAATGATGATTACAAGGGACTTTCAATGACCGGGAAATGATGACCGTATCATGGTAATTATATGGAAAGGTGTGCAACATTATAAGGTCCTTCTGGAACAAGGTCATCCACAAAAAAGGAACAGAGATTGGATCAAAATGTTGTCCTAAGGACACGTTCAGCCTCTCCTTCCCAACACAAAACACTTAAAATGACATGAAAATTTTTAAAAATCTGTTTCAGTGCTAGAAAACAAGAATGGAATTCTTCATAGGGCAGAAATCATGAGGAATCCCTGAATGGTGGAAGGCTAATGTATTCAGATTGGAAATAGCACCAAATATGCCCAGGAGAGGGCTGCCATGAAGGCAGCAGCTTCAAGCAGGCAGCCGAGGAAATGAGGACACAGCAGAAGCCCCAGATCAAATGTAAGGGTGGCTGATGGTAGGTGCCCCTTCCCCACAACGTCAAGCAGTGACCTGCCCACAGGAGCAAGGAGTAGGAGTACTTGATTCCCAAGGACAGGTAGCTCTAAAGTGGCACCAACACCCAAGAGGAAAGTGGAACCCCACACCCCCAAACACTAGAATCTGGTGCCACCAACATAGCAGCCCAGGGACCTGACCCAGCCATTGCTGGGGACGGGTATGGCCTCACAGACATGCCAACGGGAAATTTCAAACACAAAAACAAATAAGTACACAACCCAGAATCACTCCCCTACATTTAAGAAGATCTACGCATCGAAAGAGGCACACCAAACTCATCAACTACAAGAACTAACACCTGAGGACATAGAGATACTAGGACAAACAGAATGACGCTTTAGAATAAGAACCTTCAGAGTGATGGGTCTCAGAGGCTACTGCACCCGTAAAAGAAGAATGAACTAGATCTGGGAACCAAACACTTCATGCTAAAGTATAAAAAGGGGTTTGAAGAGCAGCACAGAACTGATGAAGATAAATTTAGCAACCTGGAAACAGAGACAGGAATTCTCCCAGATGGCGGCACAAAAACCCAGAGATCAAAAGGATAAAAGTCAAGTAAAGGTAATGGAGGATAAACTCCAACCACCATCTAAAAGGCGTTCCAAAGAGAGACCTGAGAGAATACAGGAAATTAGTAAAATAAACAAATCTGGAAAGACACACCACCATTATGCAGCCAGTAGGAGGTAGGCTGAGACTCAAGCCCAGGCACTCGCCCCAGAGTCGGCTCTCAATCCCCACTTCTGCACACTTCTCATGGTACCCAACAGAGACAGCACCGTCCTTTCCACGCACACCCAGCTCACCATAGTAGAAATCTCAGTAAAATCCTAAAGGAGAAAATTATTCAGAAATTTATTGTATCTGGACTTCCCTGGTGGCACAGTGGTTAAGAATCCACCTGCCGGTGCAGGAGACATGGGTTTGAACCCTGGTCCGGGAAGATCCCACATGCCTCAGAGCAACTAAGCCTGTGAGCCACAACTAGGGAGCCCGCGCTCTAGAGCCTGCGAGCCACAACCACTGAGCCCATGTACCACAACTACTGAAGCCCATGCACCTAGAGCCCATGCTCTACAACAAAAGAAGCCACCGCAATGAGAAGCCTGCACACCGCAACGAAGAGTAGCCCCAGCTCGCCGCACCTAGAGAAACCCCACTTGCAGCAACGAAGACCCAACGCAGTCAAAAATAAATAAATAAATAAAATAAGTTTATTTAAAAAAAGAAGAAAGAAATTTATTGTATCTTAACTGAGTCTTATGCAATCAGATTAGGGATTAACAATACAAAGAAAGTGTCCCAATCTATCTACTTAGAAAACAAAATATTCTTTTTTATAACTTGTGGCTGAAGAGAACATGACAACAGAAATTCCAAGCTATTTAGAAATGAATTCTAATTGGGGCACCTGTTAGCTTTGACCAAAATATTACTCTTGGTAAAAACCCTTCATAATTCTTAGTAAACTAGGGATTGAAAGGAACTACCATAACCTGATAAAAGACATCTCCTGGAAACCTACAGCAAAAGTCATACTTAATCATGAAATTTTAGGATATTCTATAACTATCAATATTTAGCATTGTTCTAGACAATGTGATAACACCTGAAAAAGAAATAAGCATAAATGTTGAAAAGGAAGAGACAAACTTGGCATGATTTATAGAAAATATGAGAATCAACCTATAAGCTCCAAGAGAATCAACTCATAAACTATTAGAACTCATAGGAGAGTTCAGCAAAACTCCTGGATATAAGATCACTATGCAAAAATCAACAGCTTTTGTGTATACCAGCACTCCCAGTTAGAAGATGTAAACCAAAAGAAAGCTCATTCATATTAGAAAAAAAAAAAATCTATAAAATCCCTGGGGATAAACCTAATAAGAAATGTGCAAGACCTATATGAAGAAAAATGTAAAACTTTACTAAAAGCATTAAAAGCCTCTGAATAAATGAAGAGACACAGTATGTTCCTGGATGGTAACTATCAGTATATAAAGAGGACAGCTCTCGCTTTGTTAATCTATATATTCAAAGCATCCAATGACAGACACACCTTTTCATTTATAACTGCTAACACCAGCATGTGACAAGTAGCTAATGACTGTGTATAAGAATTGCATTCATTTTCCAAGTATTCATTTAATTAATCAAATGTTTGAAAGTTTTAAGAAGGGTAAAATGGTCTGAGCCATATGGGCAAACTCAGAAATCAGAGGAAAAAATTAATGAAAGGCAGTTCAAATAGACCATGAGAGTAAAATGAAAATCCAGGGCCACAAAGTCACCCAATGGCATAAAAGAAAGAGAAGAATGACTGACCATTGGAAGAGCAGTGAAGGAGCATTATCGGACCAAGCAAATGGCAGTCCTAGGCTCCAGTAATCAGTGAGCTGAAAGATCCATGGATGCACATAACATAGGAGGTATGCGCCATTTCAGGTTAAATTACAGGCAAGAATGAAGCACATGCCAGATTACCCAACAGGCAACCAGCAGAGTGGTAGCCCCAAAATAAGAACACATTTTTTAACGAATTTGATTTCAAAGTTAGTCATCCTGAGAAAACTAACATGATTATTGGACATTCTTATATTTATGTTATAGTTTGGGCTGGTTTTATTTTGAATTAGATATGGAGGTAGGGCAGCCTAAAATCCCTGTGCTCAGAGATTCCAAGGGTCTCACAGAAACCCTGGTTATACACTAGTTATCTATACCCAGTTACTTTGTCCACTGCAAGAGACCCCACCCTTTGGCAAAATCATCTTTAAAACTTACACATGAAGCAAATCCACATGAGAACAATGGCCACGCGCATTGGTGGACACCAAGCAATCAATCATTAGCAGTGCTGAGCCCCAGAGCACCATATACTGCTCTTTCAAAGGTTTCATCATTGCGCTCATCAAGTGTTGTATCAGAGGAGAGTGCCTTTATTAATTGCATTTACAATGAGGCAGTTGGATAAATAAATTGAAATGACAATATTTTTATTAACAATTCAGATCTGCTAAAATGGCATATGTCATGTAGGTGGTATAAAAAGACTCACAGTAGGGGGCTTCCCTGGTGGCGCAGTGGTTGGGAGTCCGCCTGCCGATGCAGGGGACACGGGTTCGTGCCCCGGTCTGGGAGGATCCCACATGCCGCGGAGCGGCTGGGCCCGTGAGCCATGGCCGCTGAGCCTGTGCTCCGGAGCCTGTGCTCCGCAGGGGGAGAGGCCACAACAGTGAGAGACCCGCCTACCGCAAAAAAAAAAAAAAAAAAAAAGACTCACAGTAACTAGGAAAATGCAAATTATAGTAACAATGAAGGGACTGCCTATTAGCCACCAGATTGGCAAAAATCAAAAGGCTGATAATATCAAGTTGGCAGGAACGTGAGGAAGGAGGTCCTCTTCTTAAACTGTTTGGTGGGAGTGCAAATTGATTCAGCTTTCTAGAAGGCAATTTGGCAGAAGCTATTTTAAAAAGTTAACCTTGGGCTTCCCTGGTGGCGCAGTGGTTGGGAGTCCACCTGCCAATGCAGGGGACACGGGTTCAAGCCCTGGTCCGGAAAGGTCCCACACGCCACGGAGCAACTAAGCCCATGCGCCACAACTAATGAGCCTGTGCTCTAGAGCCCACAAGCCACAACTACTAAGCCCACGTGCCACAATTACTGAGGCCCACGCATAGAGCCCGTGCCCCGCAACAACAGAAGCCACCACAATGTGAGGCCTGCACACCGCAATGAAGAGTAGCCCCCGCTCGATGCAACTAGAGAAAGCCCGTGTGCAGCAACGAAGACCCAATGCAGCCAAAAATAAGTAAATAAAATAAATTTTAAAAATAATAATAATAAAAAGATTTTAACCTGCCTGCTCTTCAGCCAAGCACACATGCAATCTTGGAATCTACCTAGATAAATACTCATAAACATGTATAAGAATTTCAATCACAGTATGGTTTGCAATTGTGAAAAATCAGAAGTACCCTACATCTACTAACAGGAAAACATGTTGTGAGATTCTGTTTAAAATGTGGTGGACTTATATGAAATAGCGTAGCGAGCTCTCCAAGACATATCGGTGATTGAAAATAAGCCAGGTGCGATACAATACATGCAGTCAGCAATAATCAAAACACACAAAGCAAAACTCTGTATTCCATTTTGTGTATTCATAAATGTAAACACAGAAAGTTCTGGAAGGACAGAGCAACCTGATTTCAGTTTTCCTTCTACAGAGGGAAATGGGACTTCTATAGTCAGTTTTTCTTTTTTTTTTTTTTTTAACTGGGGTATAGCTGTTTTAAAATGTGGTATTAGTTTCTACTGTACAGAGAAGTAAAGTAGTTAGTTTTTCTTATAATTAGTTCTTAAATCTTTGATAATGAGAGATTTTTTTTTTGGATAATGTTTTAAAGAAACAGAAGTGTTGAGGTTGAAGACAAAACAAGCAAGTCGTATGAGCTCAACCTTGTGAAGAGTGAAGTTTGCAAGACTAGAGGCTGGAAGATGTGAACAATGGTTCTCTGCATGGTTGCACTCCTAGCAACATTTATCTACTTTCTTGTGCTTTTCAGGATGTCCTAATTTTTCTGTGATACTTTTACAAACAGAAATTTCAGGAAACCTTTTTATGTACAGATGTCTGATGCCCCACTGCTCCCACTGGGGCAGAGTCCCCATAATTCTCTCATATTCTGAGAACCCGTGCAGGGTCAAGAGGGAGCCCCAAACCCTGTGCACCTGGCAAGACCCCTGCTGCCCATGCCAGCCCCGCAGACTCACCATTCCTGCAAGCCGAAGAATCACTGGATCTGGGGACTTTTGTTCCGCTTACAGCCCTCTCCAGGACGCCAGGTCATCCCTTGGCCCCAGCCCGCTACCTGTCGTTGGGCCCAGAACCTCCCTGTACTGCCAGGTCCTTGTAGGAGAATGCATCGAGGGCCTGGGATTCGGGGACTAAACTTGGGACCTCCAGGCCACGAGGACTGAGCGCCCCTCTTCAGAAGTCCTGCCTCCCTGGGATAGGTGGTCAAATCCAGGAAGCCCCAACTGAGGGGAAGAAGCAGGGGTACAGGTCCTCAGCAAACATCTGCCGGCATCTTCTTCCACACGTGCAGGCAGATGCCAGGATCCCTTCCCACCCTCTGAAGGGAACTGATAAGGTGGCCGCCTGGCTTGCCTGCCCTCGCCAGCCCTGCCAGTCTATGGTGCGCCCACCGCCCGCTGCAGACCCCACAGGGCTGCCGAGCCTGGCTTGCCCCCACCATGTCTCTGCCCCAACCATGTCAGGACTTCCGGGACCCTCTGAGGCAAGAGAACATACTGTGGTTTCAAAGGACCACCGGCCCCTAACAAGCCCACGTGGCTGGAGGGCAAGTACCCTCAACGTGTCACAGTGAAAACCAGGAGGAGGGAAGAAACAGAGCCTGTGGGCCACCTTCCCTGGGAAGGACTTTGGGCAAGAGACCCCCTGCCTTCGTGTCAGAGGATGGGAGCAGGCTAGGGGGAGGGGGGAGTGAACCCCCGCCTCCGGCAATCAGAGACTGGCCCAAATGACCTCCAACACCCATATGCCACCTTCTGCGCCCATCCTCTACACTACGCCACTGACCCCTGACCAGCCATCTAGCAGAACCAGGAGGTGCCAGCTGCAGAGACCTAGGGGACAGAGCCCTGCTGGGGACTCTACAGGGGAGCATTCCAGCCTCCTCCCTGCCCACACTTTGGACAACTCAAGATTCAACTGCAAGGACCTGGGGCCTTGATCTTCCTGCAGAAGCTGGAAGGAGCCTCCTGCAAGGCAAACCAGGCCACATGATGGCTTAGCAGGTGCATCACTGGGGGATCCTCACTGCCACAGGACTCAATCCAACCTCCGAGAGGGAACCCATGCCCGGACCTCTCCCCACATTTCCACTAGGCATTCTGGCCTCTGGCTCCCACGCTGGGCACCCCTGAGTGGGGCAGGAACACACACCTAGAGCCACCAGACACAACCTCCTTCCCAGGTAGGTCACTACACATCCAAGCCTGAGCAGTTCCACGGATGGCCAGGGTGGGTGGCTCCAAAGCTCAGCTGCCGTGGCAGTGCCCCCCTGCCCCCCACCCCCAGCGAGGTGAGCAAAGTGCCCACAGCACCATTTGAAGCTGCAAGGCCAAGGGCAACCCCATGCTGGATATTCCCACCAGCGGCCCCAGCCAGACAGGGCTGGAGGGGAACAGAGACCTCTAGTCTCCCCACAGTGTTACCTTAGGACCCTGGGAGCAGGTAGAACAGAAAGAGCCCAGAACTTGGGGTCAGCAGACCTGAGTTCCCAACTCAGCTGTCACTTCCATCCCAGCTCTGGGGCAGATACTGAGAGCCTCTGTGTCTCAGTTTCCTCGCAGACAGGTTGTCCTGAGAAATAAATGCACTAGTGCTTGTAATGTACCTGGCACAAAATAGGTAAAGCAAGGCTGCCACCTCTTCTCCAGAGAGAAGGGTATCAGGCCCACTGTCACTGTCGCATCTTACTGGTACTCTGTGGCGGGCAGAGCTGAATCAGACACAGGTCCACTGCCTAGGACACTGGCTATCTTGTCGGACAGAAACTGACTGCAGGGCACAGATCAGATGGAGGCTGGGGGAGCTCAGGGCAGGCCTGCAACACCAGAGCTGCCTGCAAATGTCAGAACATGCTGGGTCCAGATCATTCACTTCAGAGATGGAAAAACCAGAGCCCAAGGAGGAGGGGACTTCCCTGAGGTCACACAGCTAGCCAGTGACAGCCTGGGACATGGAGTTGGCTGTCCCTGGCCTTCCCCATCCTCACGGCTGAACTGGCTCCTTCACAGCCCTCCTCTACCCGTCTGGAATCAAGGTCGACTTCCTGCCCCAGGAGGGGAGGCTGCCGGGATGAAGGATGAGTAAGAATAGCCCGTGGAGAGGAGAGGGAGGCCTTCCAGGAAGAGAAAACAAGATGAACAGAGGCCAGGAAGACACAAGAAGCAGGGGTGATGAGGGCCTTGGGAGGCTGGGTTGGGGATCCTCTTCTGTTCTCCTTCAAATCCACATGTGAAGGACAATGGGATGTGCCCCAAACCCCTCTCTGGGAGTGAAGGGCCCCTAGGATGCTGCTTTCAGATGCTCTTCGCCGTCAGCTCCCGATGTGGATTTCCCCAGCTGATGAGAAACCCTGCTCCCAAGTCACATCCCGTTCCTAGAGCAGCTGTCCCCCCTGGGGCTGAGCAGCGCAGGGCGTGAAGGGCCCAGCCCCCTGACACCATGTCAAAACTCCTCTGAAGTGTCATTGCATCTCACCTTCAGAGTTCCCAGGGTATGTGCAGGGCCTTCCTTAAGGATGACCTCACTCCTTGTCTTGTCCCCCTGCCCAGGCCTGACTCTGTCCCCATCCTTTCCTTCCCCAGGTATGGGTCCCAAGAGCTCCCGCTAATAAACCACCTAAAAGTCAAAGTCTGTATATATTCTGGAAATTAACCCCTGATCAGATATATGATTGGCAAATATTTTCTCCCATTCCATAGGGTGACTTTTCACTGTGTTGATTGCTTCCTTTGCTGTGCAGAAAATTTTTAGTTCAATGTCCTCCCACTTGTCTATTTTGTTGTTGTTGTTGTTACCTGTGCTTTTGGTGTCATATCTATAAAATTGTTGTCAAGACCTATGTCGGAAGATTTTCCCCTACATTTTTTTTCTAGGAGTCTTATAGTTCCAGGTCTTTCATCTAAGTCTTTAATACATCTTGAGTTGATCTGGTGATTTTTGTGTCTTGCATAAGATCTTGGTCCAATTTCATTCTCTTACATGTGGTATCCAGTTTTCCCAGCACCACTTGTTGAAGAGACTATCCTTTCTCCATTCTGTATTCTTGGCACCCCTGTCAAAGATCAATTGATTGTATATGTGTGGATTTATTTCTAGACCCTCTACTTTGTTCCACTGGTCGGTGTGCCTCAATAGCAAACAAACAAACAAACAAAACCCACTAATAATCCAATCAAAAATAGGATAGGACTTGAATAGACATTTCTCCAAAGAAGGCAAACAAATGGCCAACAGGTACATGAAAAAATGCTCAGCATCATCAATTATCAGGTAAATGCAAATCAAAACTACAATGAGATAGCACAACTTCCAGGATGGCCCTTATCGAAAAAAAAAGCAAAAAAACGAAAAAAAAAACCAGACAAGTGTTGGTGAGGATATGGAGAAACAGGAACCCATGTACACTTTTAGTGGGGATGAAAATGGTACAGTTGCTAGAGAAAACAATATAGCACTTCCTCAAACAATTAAAAATATAACTACCATATGATCCAGCAATTCCACTTCTGGATATTTACCCAAAAGAACTGAAATCAAAATCTTGAAGAGAAATCAGCAAATCCATGTTCAATGCAGCATTATTCACAACAGCCAAGATGTAAAAGCAATCTAAATATCCATCAGTGGATAGATGAATGGATAAATAAAATGTGGTATAACTGCACAATGGAATACTATTCAGCCTTAAAGAAGAAGGAAATCCTGCAATATGTGACAACATGGATGAACCTTGAAGACATTATGATAGGTGAAATAAGCCAGTCACAGAAGGACCAATACGGCATAATTCAATTTATATAAAATATCTAAAACAGGCAAACTCATAGAAACAGAGAACAGAATGGTGGTTGCCAGGGGCTGGGAGGGAGGGAAAATGGGGAGTTGCTGTTCGGGGGTATAAAGTTTCAGTTATGCAAGATGAATAAGCTCTAGAGATCTGCTGTACACCATTTTGCCTGTAGTTAACAACACTGTATTGTACATTTAAAAATCTGTTGAGGGTAGATCCCATGCTAAGTGTTCTTACCATAATAAATAAAGATTTAAATTTTTTTTAATTTTTAAAGTTGTTTCCCAGGCTCCTGCCTCATCCCTGCTGGGGTTTCCTCCCCTGCCTTCCAACACTGAATCCCAAAGTGCTGCCTCCAGCACAGCCCTTTCCTCTGGACGTCTCACCCAGAAGGATCCACAGGCACCCCAAACTCTGTGGTCAAAACTGACCTCACTGCCTTCCCCTGCTCCTCCCTGACTGTCCATCTCAAGTGTGGCCTCCCCTGAAGGCCTAAGGCCAGACTTGGCCTTCACCCTGATCCTCGCCTTCCCTCACACCAATATCCCGAATCCAACCACCATGTTCCTGCCTTTGCTTTCATGAAATCCCTCCTCACTTCTCCCCTTGGCTGCATCATTGGCGTCTCCAGCACACCTTCCACAACGATGATCTCCCAGAAGCACAAACCACCTCATTACATCACCCCAGCTTCAAACCACCCACCTCATCTCCTCTCTGTTACCAGGCTAGACTCTGGCTCCTCTCCTTGGGAGACCCACTCACCACTCAAATCAACAGCCTCATCTCCTACCAGATCTTCCCTCATGCCAGTGATCAGCAAACCACTAGGCACTCCCTGTATATCCCGTACAGCTTCCTGCCTCTGCTTAGAATGCCATGCCCCACTAACATCTCCTATCCTTAACCTTAGACAACCTGGTCAACTCCTATTCACACTGCAAAACCCCGACAAAAGTGTCCTCCAGAAACCTTCCGTGGCTTCACTAGAGAGCAAACTTTCCCCCTAGTCTATGCTGCTTCTATGATAACCTCCCATTTATTCCATGAACTGTAATTATTTGTTTCCACATATAACCTCCCTCCCCCACCAGACTGGGAGCATGTTGAGGGGAGAATCTGCACTGGAGTCATTCTAGAATCCCCTGCATCTAGCACAGAGCCTGCCATGCAGGGAGCTCTCAATAGATGTTTGTTGAGAGTATAACTGAAGGAATAAATGAATAAATCCAGGGCTTCCCTGGTGGCGCAGTGGTTGAGAGTCCGCCTGCCGATGCAGGGGATATGGGTTCGTGCCCCAGTCCGGGAAGATCCCACATGCCGCGGAGCAGCTGGGCCCGTGAGCCATGGCCACTGAGCCTGCGCGTCCAGAGCCTGTGCTCCGCAACGGGAGAGGCCACAACAGTGAGAGGCCCGCGTACCGCAAAAAACAAAAAAAATGAATAAATCCACTATAGCATTGGATGCCAGCCACCTCCTCCTCCTTTCCCCTCCCCTGCCTTCCCTCCCCTCCACTCCTCTTTTCTCATGTTGTGTTCAGCCCATCCAGGGCAGGACCCTCACCTCCTGCATCACGCAGGGCAAAAGCTGCTTCCCCCACCCCTTGGCCTCGTGGCATCCGGCCCCTCCTGGCCCTTCTAGACCATCCATCTGCTTGACTAATGAAAAGAACAACCTGTGTTCCTTTTCCAGGGAATGCGCCTGCCTTAAACTGCTCTGAAGAGCACAGCACCTGCTCACATATCAATTAAAATTATAATTAGGCGGTGAGAATATATAATTAAAATAACATGTTCCATCTCCCTCATTTATTGCTCCTGCTGGCTGTCAGGAGGAAGTCAACCAGTTCCCCAGAACGGGGTGGGGGCAGGGTTCACTCCTGTCTCTGAACATACCATGCTTCCCTTCCTGGTGTCTCTTCTGGCGTAGGAAGCAAATTCCCGAGGCTGCCCTACCCAACCCGAGTGAGAAGGGTTTTCTGTCACTTGTTTGGTCCTTACACACTCCCTGCACATGATGTATGATTCATGTCACAGGTCAGACTTTTTCAGGCTTCCATGCCTTTGTACATGGAGTGCTGTCTGCCTAGAATGCCCTTCTCCTACGACATGTATAAAAAACTCCCATTCATCCTTCCAAAGCCAATTCTGATTTTCATGTGTGCTCAGTTATGGGGACACAGTGGGGAAGATGCAGTCCCTACTTCAAGGCACCCACAGTGCTGAGCATGATCCCCATGTTCCAGAGAAGTAAACTGAGGCTCCCTCATCCCACGTCATGTCTAGGAGGCTGAGGAGGTGCTGGGTCTGCAGAGCCTCCCATGCCCTCAGTCCCTCCCCACATCAGTGGCTGCAGGGACGCTGTCTCCAGAACACAGGCCTGCAAAATCCACTGCCATCCGCAGGCTAGCCAGAGGCACTGCTAGGTAGATCTGTCAAGTGGAGTGTCTTGCTAACAAGAACAGGAGTGTGGCTTTGCCATTGGATGGTGCTTGGCAGAGATTTTCCCAGCCAGGAGCAGTGCCCAGCATCCAGCACACCCCACTGCAATATTTATGAAGTCCTGCTTTGGCAGAGCATGGGGAAAATCACTCCTTGCCTTTTTAAGATTAAATTCACTTTGACTTTTGTTACTATAACCATTAATACCTAAGTTTGTGAGCTACCGTCAGCTCCATCAAACTGATTTGTGGGCAGCTGGGCCTTGCCTGGTCCCTGCGTCTCCTTCAGGACACCAAGGCAGGGAGAGACTCACAGTTTTTGAACGCCTCACAGGTGCAGGGCGCTCTGTGGGGTACTTTGCATATGCTGCCTTGGCATTTCCAAAACGGGTTTTGCGAAGCAGTGATTACACAAGATGCTATTGGGTGCTCTGCCAAAGAAAGTTCCGTGTTCAACTGAGCCTGCAAATGCTGAGTTCACAAAAGTGAACGGGCTTCTTGACTGCAGGACTTCTCAGAGCCTTAAATATGCCAATGAGCATGGTGATGTCTCCAAGAGAAGCATCTAGCTGGGTCACATGTTGTGCCTCCCACAACATTTTGTAGAACTAGTTGTGCAGAACTCAATTTGGAGCATGCTGTTACTATATCTCATTCCTCAACAGCCCAGGAAAGTCGAGCGGTCCCCATCTTAGAAATAAAGACACAGACTCATGAGGTCTCTCCCATTCACTGCTGTATCCCCAGAACCCAGCACAGAGACAAACGCATGGCAAGCCCTTGACACACAATTAGGAACTGCAGTTCAGGAAAAGATGCCAAGTGAAAGGCACACGCAGGAGAGCTGGGCCAGCCTTCTGGAACTTTCTGACTCCCAGCTCCTTGCACTTTCCATGGTCACTTCTCCAAGATGACAGGAGGGCCCCTCCCGACTCTGACCTCCCCAGGGAACTGTGAAGATAATATGGGATGGGATGTCCGGGGCCCTGGTCTGGTCCTGGCCCAGGGCAAACCCTTTCGGGGGGCCTCCCGAAGTTCTGTTGAGCATGGTTTCTGTGGGGCCTCACCAGCCAGTAAAGAGGCAGGAATCCAGTGGTCACATGAACATCACACCTACTGATCACAAATGTCGGACCTGAATGGAGCCAGGAAGGTCCCAAGAGTCCCCGCCTCCAAACTGAGAAGTCAAGGGATGCAATCCAGGGTGCCCCGGGAAATGTGCAGGTAAACACCCAACATCTGCTAAGAGGGAACAGGGGTTGCCACTGAGGGGAAGAATGCAGGGGGGAGGAGCTACTGGTTTTCTAACCCTGTGGAAGTCATCAACTCTTTCCACTATCTGCATGTATAATTTTTTTTTTTTTTTTTGCGGTACACGGGCCTCTCACTGCTGTGGCCTCTCCCGTTGCGGAGCACAGGCTCCGGACGCGCAGGCTCAGCGGCCGTGGCTCACGGGCCCAGCCGCTCCGCGGCATGTGGGATCTTCCCGGACTGGGGCACGAACCCGTGTCCCCTGCATCGGCAGGCAGACTCTCCACCACTGTGCCACCAGGGAAGCCCCTGCATGTATAATTTTGATGAAAATAAAAATTAGGGAGGGAGAGGAGGGAGGGGAAAAAACAGTGGCCAAGAACTCCCTGCCTGCTGGAGCTTTCAAGGCAGCCAGAGCGTGCAGGGGCATCAGAGCAGAGCTGCTGGGGTGAGGACTGGAGACCAGAGGGGCTGCCTGGAGGAGGTGGCCCTGGAGGAATGCATGGAGGATGCCCACGAAGGAAGGGGAAGGCAGAGCTCTCTGCCCGCCTAGTTCAGGTCCCTCGTATCTGAGGACCATAGGTGGACCCCCCCACACTCCCCTCACCTCCAGGCCTCTCCCATCCAGCCCCTACAGCTGACAAATCCAGTCCAGCTCCTCCAATCCTGTAAACTCTTGGAGGGCTTCCACGCTCTTGAGCTCCTCGGGCTCTGCAAGCTCCCACTGCCCACCTCACACTCCTGCCCTTACTTCCCCCAGGGCACCCCTACTTTTGCCTCTTAGCCTTTGCACATGCTGCTCCCCATCCCTTCCCTGGCAAAGTCCTCCTTATCCTTCAGGCCTGACTTAAGACATCACCTCCTGCAGCAACTGTCCCTGATCCCCCAGGTCCATCTTTCAACATGAGCCCTTCAAACACAAGAAAAAAAGGGAGCAAGGTGATCTGGGGACAGAGGGAAAATCCTACTGCTGACACAGAGATCCCAATACGACATGCTGGCAGATCCCCCAGGGCCTCCACTGCCCAACTAAACAAGCCAGAAGGACCACAGACAACCCTGTGGCTGATGGCCCGTGTCAGCTGCATCCCCTCACGCAGCCAGGACTCTGGGCACTCACACTGCACCCCTCCTACCAACACGTTATTCCCTGCTCAGGGTAAAACTGAAGCCAGTGAGGATGAGCAGTTCTCTGCTGTAGGGCTCCCAGTCCCCATTCCACCCTCAGCCCAGGCATCCCCTCTCTTACAGTTTCCAGAAGTACAGAACTCCTCGCCAGCTGTAAATACCAGACACACTGCAAGAAGCCACGTGTCACGAAATCTCACTCACATCTCACAACAAGTGGGTCCAGCATTTACACCCATGGAGTTGGATCCTCCAGCAGTGGAGGATACTCTTCCCCACCCCTGCCCACCCAGAGAGTGGGGCACTGGGCTGAAGTTCTGAGCTGGGTCTGGCTTCGAAGGCATGGTTCTGGGATTCTGTAACAGGGGAGCTTAGCTTGGAGGGTCTGGGCTGGGTGAGAGGCAGCTGGACCTCCCGAGCTGGCTCATCCTGCTTACTCCTGAACCCTTGAGGGGATTCTGGTCTTTTCCCAAGGCCCTGTTAAGAGACCCTTAGCTGACGGGGCTCCAAACACAGTGCCCGTGGACTCAAGGAGCAGGGACAAGAAGAAAGTGCTAGAGAAGGAAGGGATCTCACTGCCCTCACGCTGGAGGGCATATCTCCCTGAGACTGTGGTAGGAGCACCACTGCACACTCTGCCTGCTGCAGCCAGCATCAGGAACAGAGAGGGCAGCAACTTACGAAGGCCACACAGTATTCCGGATGATCCCAGGTGCTGATTCCAGTAGTGCGTCAGCTCCAGGCCAGGGGAACCAAGAAGGGTGAATCCCATTGCCTCCAGTGCACGCACGCGCACGTGCACGCACGTGCACACGCGCGCGCACACACACACACACACACACCACCACCACCCCCCTCCCGACTGGATCCTCAGCCAATGGCCATCAGGACCCAGGAGTCTTTTCTGGCTACTCCACTGGCCTGAGTAGGGCAGCCTCACCCAGTTGAGATGTAGGCTGACCTAAGACTGGGCCTTAGTAGTTACTCAAGGGGGTCCTGAGACAGGGCCAGGGCCCCAGGACAGAGTGAAGAGGGCAGGGCTGAGGGATGCCCTGGGTCTGAAGAACAGGAGATTTGGCCTGGCCCAGCCCACCCTCCAGGAAGCCCTAGAGAGCCACAGTACTCCCTTGCTAGGGGCAACCTGAGTCAGACCCCTGTGCACCTCCTCAGCATTTAGAGATCATTGACAGAGAGGGAGCCGTGCAAGCTGTGAGGCCTGCCTGGCCAGCCAACCACAGAAGCGCTGACTACTGAAAAGGTCTTATTTGAGAGTCATGTAGATAAATGCTTGTTTCTCTGGAAAGCACCAGCTCTTTAAGGATAAAGATCATGGCCTTCCTTGCTGTGTTTCCCCAAGTTTCGGGCCAAGCCCACAGTAGACACTCATGAATGAATGAACGAATGAATGAATGAATGAACGAACATTTCCTTTCCAGTATCCTGACTGAAGAATCAACAGAGAAATTTATACAGCATAGGAATGTTCTCTCTGTTGCTGTCAGAGCACCACTGATAGCCCTGTACATCACTTGTGCTCTGAAAATCTTGTTCCAGAGACAGGGAGATGCTCAGAATTCCATCCAGGAATTTGGGTTGGGTCTTCTGTAGACATTTATTTACCTACTTCTAACATAACAGAACTACGCAATACTCACCTGAAGCTACCTCATAGCTAATTTTCTGAATTTCTATATATAAAATAAATCATTGTACAAAAAAATCTGTATCTACAGTGTATGGAACAAAAGAAGATTTCAAAGCCCATTAACTCACAGAGATGGTATGTTACTGGGAGAATATGGGCTGTATAATTAAAACAATTTAAATCTGATTATAAGAAGACAGTGGGCTTTACTGCCTACCACCATCTCACTAATGGAAAGAAAACCAACATCTTGAGTTTTTTTAAATTACTGTAAAACTGTGAACTAGAACACACACGTACCACCAATCCACTGCTTCACATTACTGATGAGATGAAATATTCCTTGCAGAGAAATATTCCTTATGGAGAACATAAGCCTACTTCACTTCAGCTCAGAGCTGCTAGGTGTGTGCAGCATCTTTCCCGAGTTGGGAAAGGAAGTGGTCCCCATGTCAGCCAATGTGAGGGAGGGCTCTTTCTGGAGACCCCAGTCTCAGAGTGAGTGACGTCTGGCTCTCCTTGTCCTCTCTCTACTGAACTCCAGAGCTCAGTGTCTGAGGAGGGAAAACCAAGGGGCCTGGGACAGGGGGATGGACCAAATGACAGTTCACGGCCCAGCCAGGAACACCTCCTAGTGGAGCAGAAGTGCGCATTTCTGAACACGGTCTAAACTGGAGGAGCACGCCCAGAGCTGAAATGAAAGAAATCGATGGTGATGAGCGCCTCCATTAGCTCACCTACTGGGAGGGAGGAAGGAGTCTGGGTGGCTCACATTTCTTCCTCGACCCCCCACCCCGTCTGCTTTCTCTGGCTGAAGTCAATAATTTTAAAGTAATTAAGTCCAGCAAACCATAACCGATTAAGTAAGGACTGCTGGTGGCCAGCAGAGTCGAGCAGCCTCACCTCTGCTTGAGCCCCTGTTTGGAGGGCAGCTGGGAGGGGGCCTGATCCCAGGTCCAGCCCCCGGGGGCCTGACCACCACATGGCAGAGATAAACCTCTCTGAGCAGCCAGCCACCTAATGAGACTGTCAGGGGACTTCTTAACGAGATGAGGTAGGGCCTGGGCTCTGCCGCACAGCGTGTGGAGGGTTTCTATTCAATTAGCCGTTCAGTGTGGGGCAGATACTGCCCAGGAGGATGCGGGAGCCTCTGCCGATAAGGCAGCCCCCTCCTGGCACTCCTAGTTCTGCCATGACCGGCCCAGCCTCCCAGGGTCTGCGGTAGCCTGAGACAGTGTCCCCACCGGACAGAAGGGTGAGCAGAGCTGGCCCTCTGCTTTGCTGGGGCAAGCCAGGTCTCTGGCTGCCAACCCAGGACCCCTTCCCCTCCCTTGGAACCTGGGTGAGCTCCAGGGGTGGCCACAAATGGGCCATGTGGAAGAAGGGGACAGAGACCCCTGCCCAAAACAGGTGTGTGTGGGGGGATAGGAAAGACCTCCTCACCCCGGGTGGAAAAGGCTGAGTCTGGGGCCAAGGCTACAGGTTGTGTCTACATATAAAGTGGGGGCCAAGTGTGTAAGGCCAAGACCCACTGCCCTGTCCCCTCCTGCAAATAGAGTTTGACAGCACGCACAGGACCTGCAGGAGGCCACAGGGCAGTGAGCTCCACCTCCTGGGGACCAGGCCCTGCCTCCCTTCGGGACTTGGGGGTGCAAAGGAAGGTCCAGGTCACACCACGCCCACAGGAACCCTCGGGACACCCAGTGGGGAGAGGGCTCAGGCCCCTCTGCCCCCTTCCCATCCCCCAGTCCCTGTCCCACCAGGCTGGCTCCCACCCTTCCCTCACTGCCCCAAATGCCACCCACAGCTCAGCTCACCCTGCCCCATGCCTGAAACACAGGCTTCCCTCACTCAGCGCCTCCTGGCCTTTGGGCTAGCACAAGTGTCCCTCACCCAGAAAGCCTTCCGGCCCTGCCTGGCCCCCATCCTGTCTGCTTCCCGCCGCCCACAGGCACATCACAGAGCTCCGAGCCTGGTTCTCACCCTCCTAGCACTGCTCGCCCCACAGAGCTTTCGAGTAAGCCAGGTCTGAGGTCTCCTGGAGCCCACTGTGTGGGAACGTCCTGTCACCAGGTGTGGCCCCAGGGCTTCCAGCCCAGTTCCAGTCCCGAGTGTCCTGTGGGCAGAGAAGCCCCACGCTGAGCAGCTGTTCCCACTTCCGGGCGACACCACCCACCCAGGTCTGCTCTGACCCTTCACCCTCAGCTTGGGGCTGGGGCAGCCCCAGGCCTGGCCAATCAGGGCACCCCGCTCCACTGGCACCAGGACTGATTCCAGGAGGAGCCTGTCCCCATGGCAGGCCAAACAGCAGCAATCCTGGGACACCTGTGAGACTCTTCTTAAACAGTCCCCCTCGGGCTTCCCTGGCGGCACAGTGGTTGACAATCCGCCTAGCCGATGCAGGGAACACGGGTTCGTGTCCTGGTTTGGGAAGATCCCACATGCCGCGGAGCGGCTGGGCCCGTGAGCCATGGCCGCTGAGCCTGCCCGTCCGGAGCCTGTGCTCCGCAACGGGAGAGGCCACAACAGTGAGAGGCCCGCGTACCGCAAAAAAAAAAAAACAGTCCCCCTCTTCCCGTGGGGAAGGACCAGGAGGCTGGGCTGATTAGACATCAGCCTACAATAGCCTGGGGGCTCTGAGTGGATGGGGCTGCCTGGAAAGGAAGCCTGCCCAGGGGAAGGCAGGGACAGGGTGTGGAGAAGGAGGCAGTGTCCTGAGGACACCGTTTGGGCCCCTGGATCCAGCCATGCCTGAAGTTACTCAACATCAGGCCTTTTCCATTACACGGCCTGATAAACATCCCTATTTGCTTAGGCCAGTACGAGTACTCCTGACACCCACCTGACTAATACAGAGCATGATTTCAGACACTCGGCAGGATTCCCTGATGTGAGGCTGCTAGGCGGTGGTATTTGCAGATGGTCCAACTCAGCAGTCCCACAAACACACCCGGGGGCAACAACTTCCTCCCAGGCCACGAGAGGCAGAAACTCTCCACGTACCCCACAGTGCTGTGGCTCAGCCACCTTGTCACAGTCCCAGCGGGGTCCTCAAGGCACACCCCCGGCAGGCCACCTGACAGGCTCCCCCAGGGAGGGGTTCAGTCCGTCTGCAGGGGTATGTCTGGGAGCATGCCAGGACACACAGGCATGCACTCCCGTGTGTGTTTGCAGACCCACATGCGTACATGCCATCAGTACAGTCAGACAGCCACTCAACAAACACTTGCTCCAGCCCTGCATGTGCTGGGAGTTCTGAGATGCAGAGCTCACAGGCCTCACAGGTAACCCCTGAGACACAAGGGGAGACATGCAGGATGGCATGTAAAGAAGACCTCGCCCCAGCTAAGGGAGCACAGCAGTCAGGGGAGGCCTCCTGAAGAGCATCCCAGAGGCCAGGTCGGAGCAGAGTGCACACGCAGTCCCATCTAGCTGCACCCCGCCACCTAGAAGCTCCCCTGGAGCACTCGCCAGTACTGATCAGTGGGTGCTGATACCCATCACAGAACCGCCATCTTCCCTTTCATGAAGTCCATTTTCTTGGCAGGAGCTAAGGAGCCTGACACAGTCGGTCCTCTGAGCCACGCTCAGGCGTCTCCTGATGAGGTTTCCATCATTAACAACTACAGAGCCTCAAAGCCCCTTCGGCCCCAGCTCACTGGAAGGGTTCTAACTCCTGCTTCCTCCGAAGCCAACGTGTCAGGGGTGGTGGCTACATCCTCGTAAATGAGCGCTGCTCACCAGCTCCCGCAGAGGTGCTGGGGGAGGGTTGGCAGTGCCCTCCCCTTCAAGCTCAAGCTGCCAGGCTCACTGGTCCCACACCTGCAGCTGCTCCGCCCTCTCCCAGCCCTTTTCCCTGCCCAATTTTGGAAGAGGCAGTGGCTAGGACAACATCATCCCCATTTCATACATGTGGAGACTGAGGCCACATGATGGGGTGCGGCTCCCAAGCCCACCAGAGGATTCCCAGGTGAGAGACGAGGATGGAAACCCAGGTCCTGGCTCATGCCCAACACCCAGACAGCAGTCAGCCCACACAGCCCCCAAGGGCCAGCACCTGGAGCCCAGAGGGAATGTCTACTTCCCCTGGGCAGCCTCCCTTCCCTCACCACCCACACCGATCTGCACAGGCACATCTCAGAGCGGATGGACAGGCCAATGGCCCTGAGCCCCTGCCAGGGCAGCTCAGGCGGGGAAACGCCTTCCAGAAACGAGTCCTCCAAAACTATTTCCTGCTCCAGCCCATGAGCGTGAGAAACCCCTCCACTGTGACTGTACCCTTTGTGCTGGGCCTTGGAATCCCCCATGGAAGTGGCCACTGCCAGGGAGAGGCTGTGGTATTTGCTCCTAGCATTTCTTGCCAGGAGAAAGATCTTCACATTTAGAAGCTGATCAGGAGGGAACAGCTGGCATAAGTGGGCCTCAGGTCGCAGGACAGGGCTGCTATAAATGCATCAAGCCTCCAGGCCCCACATGACATGGGACTCCCAGTGGCTCTGAGCCTGAAGCCAGGACCACAAGCTTGAGGGGGCCTCAAAGAGCAGAGGTCTCATGTGTCCATCTGTTCTGTCATCCATCCAGAGGCTTTTACTGAGCACCCATGATCAGCTGCACACCAGGCCTGGCTCTGGGAACTCAGCTATGGATGAGACAGACACTTCCCTGCCCTCACAGACCTGACGCTCCTCACAAATTACTAACACAATTGTAGGTAAGGAAGCATGCAAAGAAGGAAAAGAAGGCTTTGATAGAGAATAAGAGGGGCCCTACTTGGAACCAAGGAGAGCCTCTCTGAGGAGGTGAGATCTGAGGAATAGCTGAGGCTGAGAAGGAGCCTATCATGTAAAGAGCCTTCCTGCTGGAGGGAACAGCATGTGCAAAGGCCCTGGGGTGGGAGCGTGCTTCAACTGTTGGAGACACAGGAAGAAAGTCAATGTGGCTGAAGCAAAGAGGTCAAGAGGAGTGGCAGCAGTGAAGCAAGTGAGCTCAGCCCTTGTTGTACTTGAGGGCTTGCAGGCTCTAGCAAGGAGTCTGGATTGTATTCTTAGTACTGCAGGGAGCCACTGAAGGGTTGCAGCAGAAGGAGGAGGTGACTGCATTGATTTTTCTGATAGCTCTGGCTGCTACACGGACAGAGGCCTGGCAGGGAGGAGGGCAGAGGCAGGTAACAGTGAGTAAGTGAGCACAGGGATCCAGGCTGAGGCTGGGGAAATGGTGGTAGAGGTGGAGAGAACTGGACAAAGGCTGAGATAAAGGGAGGGTCATGTGCATAGTGGGAGGACAGGCAAGGAACAAGGGGAATGCTGGCTCAGCTACCAATCCTTCGCATTTCTGAAGCAACCTCTGCTTCGTTCTGCTCTCTCTATAATCCCCGGGCTCCCTGGGGTGGTCCAGAGATGATGCTCATACAGCCCTGGGCACATGTCAGTAGACACTGGGTATTGACAGACACCTCTGCTTTTTAACAGGCCATCACCAGGAGCCTATAGCAGACCACAGCTGCCAAGCTCACTGCATTCCTTCCCTCAGTGAGGTTCCTGGGCTGGATCCCAGTGGCAGCTGGAACTGCGGCTTTTTCTGCCAAACGTGCCCAGGCAGCGTGGACATCTGCAACAGCCTCCTCATATACACATGTGTATGTGCACATACACGCACACCCATGCACACACCTGCACACTCACATACTGGCACACACGGACATACACACACACACACACACACACACACACACACAGGCAGGGGTGCTCGGCCCAGATTCCAGGGCATGCCAGAGGACCCGACCCCCGCTGCTGGACAGTCCCCCCTCCTCGGCACTGCCCGACACACCACCCTCCCCCAGAGGCATGGCCACCCCCTGCCTGTCCCTTGAGGAACACTGGCCATAGGCGCCCTATGCAGCCCAGCTCTGCGCTGTGGGTCGCGCAGGGTCATGCCTTAGCCCTCGGAAGCCTTTATCCAGGATGTAGGCAAAGCCCTGAGCCAGCCCTGAGCTGAGGCTCCAGCCTGGGGCCCCGTGACAGGGAGAGATGCTCCCCCAGAGCTCTAGGCTTGGGCTGGCAGCCTACAGGACTTGGGGGCAGGCCACTGGATTGTTTGGGCTACCAGAGCCCGGGAGGGAGGGAGGGAGAGGCGAGTGAGAGCAGGTGCCCTGGGAACCACCCAGGACTGAGAAGGAGCAGCATCTGATGTCTGCAGCCATGACAGGGCAGGCAGCAAGGGTCCAAGGGCCGAGCCAAGTCAGGGCCTCCTCAGTGCTCGGCCCCGACCTCCTGAGACGGACACCACAGAGACGAGCAGCAGGGGCCTCGCCCAGTGCCCAGTTCAGGTCTCAGAGCTTTGAGCCCCGAGCCCAGACCAGGGCCCAGAGTGTGGCCCCTCCCTCCCTCCCAGGTCTCTGGGTGCTCAGACAGAAGGATGGAAGAAAGCCCCCAGTCCCAGTTCAGGAACAGAGCCAGGGCAAGACCCAAAGCCTCTGCCTTTGTACCAAGCAGGAGGGGCTGCGTGGGAATGGGAGAGCACGGAGATAGCCTGCCAGGCCAGGCCCAGGCCGAGTCTGCAGGGCCTCAGGCCGCATCAGGGCGGGCACATGGCCAGGCTGAGCCAAGAGCTCCAGCCAAGGGGTGGGGGTGGGGATGGTGTCCAGCCAGCAGGGACCGTGTCTCTGCCCTGACCTGGGGTTTGGTAGCACCCAGGCAGGGCCCAGAGACCAAGGGGTGTCACGTACCCTTGGCAGGTGAACAGGCGAACAGAGCAAATGGTGGCCAGGACACTAATGCCTACTTAGTGTACTGTGTGTCACCACCCACACCCTCAGTGTGCCTCTGCTGGGTGCCCCAGTGGGCTGCTGCATGCCAACAGCCTCCTTCCTGCCAGGTGTAAGTCACGTCTCTAGATCCATCACCACAACCCCAAGGTAGCCCACTTCACAGGTATTAAAACTGAGGCTTGGAGAAGATGAGTGACCTCTCAAGACCACACAGCTAATCAGTCACAGAGCTGGGATTTGAACCCGTACCCGCCTGACCCCTTTCCACCAAAAAGAGCAAGTTACGGGTACTATGGCCAGCTGCTCAGGGGCTGGGCCAGGATGGCTGGATTCGGGCCACTCTGTGCACTCAGAACAGCAAGGCTGCAGCAAGATTGCAATTCCGGGGCTTCCCTGGTGGCGCAGTGGTTGAGAGTCCGCCTGCCGATGCAGGGGACACGGGTTCGTGTCCCGGTCCAGGAAGATCCCATATGCCGCGGAGCGGCTGGGCCCGTGAGCCATGGCCGCTGAGCCTGCGCGTCCGGAGCCTATGCTCTGCAACGGGAGAGGCCACGGCAGTGAGAGGCCCGCGTACCGCAAAAAAAAAAAAAAAGAAAAGAAAAAATATTGCAATTCCGTGCAGCGACGGTCTGCAGGTTCCCGGAGCCCCAGCCCACAATGGTGGCTCCAGGAAGCCTCCACGTAAACCATGCCATCGATAGCAACCTGCCTACCTGCTCTCCTGGGACACCAGCAAGGCCAGGATCAACTCCAAGCCACCCTAAATAGGGCAGGGGTTGGGAAAGCCCGCCCAGCCCAAGTCAGAAAATGGAAGGAGGCCAAGAGCCCCTTGGGACCACTCAGGCTGGTACTATAACAACCATCCCAACCTCTGTGCTTGGCCCTTGGCTGGGCATTGTAGTACATTTCCTCAACTGACCATCACAGTGTCCTCTGTGTCGTCATTCCCATCTTCCAGTCAAGGAAACTGAGGTAGCCTGCTCGGAAAGCAGAGCAGGGATGGGAACCCCAGTCTGTGCGTGAGATCAACAAGACTCCTTCTGCCCCCAATTCAGCTTGTAGGCACCATGTCTAATCTCACGCAGAGGCATGGGAGGGCCAGGCTGAGCTCTGGCTGGGAACAGGCACAGGGTAGGCAGAGACGGAGCTACAGTGTCTAGCTGCCTCTGGTGGGTCTGGCGAAGAACTAATGTAAGGGAAGTAAACTAAACAGACAGGACTAGCCAGAGCCACATACTCCAGATCTGGCTCGAGGAGGAGGTGCAGCCTGGAATAAGGACTGCCCTGGGCCCCAACTGACAGCCCCTGGCTTCACCCACTGGGAGCCTGCCCTGCCCAGATCTGGGCCAGAAACAGATAGAAGAGGGCCATCTAACCACCTCCCAGCTACCCTGCCTGTGCTTCAGGCCCGGAAGGGAGAACCCTGGGTCTTTCTCTCCCAACCTGTGGCCATCAGCCAGGAAGCTGGCTGTTTACAGGCTGGAAGGAAGGTCTTAGGAGAACCCAACTGATGGGATATCGGACACAGACCCAGATGCCTTCCTGGGCCCCATGCCTGTCAGAGAGGCCAGACTCCAGAGAATGGAGCTGTCACAGGCCAGCGCATGGCAGAGATGAGTCTCCACTCCAGCCCAATGCTTTAGCAAAAGAGAGAGAGCTGCTGCTGTGGGGGAAGGTAGGGGCGAGGAGGGCACTGGGAGGAGGCAGGGGGTGTCTGTAGAAGAAACAGGGCCACAGGGAGTCCTGCTGAGTCCACAGGAAACACAGACTTGCTTAAGGCCAGCTGTGGGGCCGCTGATGCTGGTGCCACAATAGCCAATCTTCATCTCATTCCTTAGGAAGCAATGAGCCCAAGTCTTCTTGGGAGAGCTGGGCCCATCCAGGCCCTAGTTCACAAAGGACAAGGTTGGTAGACACAGATTGGCTCTCTTCTGAGAGCCTGGCGGGGCTGGAGACCCAGGCTTCCTGACGTCCCCCTACACCAAAGGGCTGCCTGGAGCTTTCTGGAGCAGAGGGACAAGTAAATGAGTGGGCAAAGGGGAACTGATGGGAGCCATGGATTTGGTCCAACCAGGATCCAATACCTAAAATTCTATTTGGTTTTTTTGTTTGTTTCTTTTGTTTTTGTTGTTGTTTTAATGAGTCACCAAGGAAATGGGAGGGTTGTTTTGACATGACCTGAGTAGTAGATATTGGTGTCATTCACCAACTATTTCCAGTTCTCTCTCTCTTTCCAGGCACATAGTATGTCTGTGCTTCCTGGATCCCTTACAACTGGCTGGAACCACATGACTAGTTCTGGTCAATAAATTATAAGTAGAAGTGACATGTGTCACATCCAGGCGGAGACCCCTAGAGCTCTCTTTCCCTCTGGCACAGCAACTAGCAATATTCAAGCTGAGTGACCACGATGGGCCAAGCAACTAGCAATATTCAAGCTGAGTGACCATGATGAGCCAAGCTCCAAGCTGACATGTAGCATGAGCAGGAGATAAGTTTGCGTTATGTTAAGCCACTAGACTTGGAGAGTGTTTGTTATGATGGCATAACTTAGTCTATCCTGACTGATACAAAGGGAACCACAGAACAAAACCAAAGGGTAGGAACAAATAGGCACTTCCCTGCATGGCCAAGTCTAAAAAGATTCATATCCAGGTTATCAGACTGGGTTAGAAATGGTTTGGAAACAAGCAGTACAGACTCGATGTTCCAGGTTTTTAGGTGACAGAATTCTCTGGGTAGTGAAAAGGCCAAGTAAAGAGAGAAGATGGCTGATACAGGGGCCAAGGCAAGGGGATTTTTGACCTGGCAACTACAAGAGTTTGGAAAGAGTCTGTCTGCCCTTACAAGATGTGGCTTTCAATGTTAAGGGATAGCCTTAGCTATCCTCCAAGAGAAACCTGTCCAAATGGCCCCAACGTGCTGCTCTAGACAGGAAGGTTGTTAAAGTTCCCATGTCACCAGGAATGGGAATAGCAGCAGCTTGGAGGCAGCAGGAGGAAAAGTGTCTCACTAGACCCATGGCCTCCAACCCACACGCCTGGCATGAGATGCCCATCCGTTCACTGCCAGTTAAGTCCAACCTCCCAATCTGGGGGCAAGGCTACGGCAATAGGGATACTAAAAGGGAGCCTCTGGAACCCATTAAATATGAGGATGTGGGGAGGGCAGGAGTACAGTCTATGAAGAGAGAGCGTGTGTGTGTTTGGACACACAAGAGTGACCCTAGAATGAAGGACAGCTCTGAAGCCCGGTAGTCCAGCTGAGGGAAGATGGCACTTATTCTTTTACATAGACACAGGCTTGTGAGAAATCCAGAGAGGGGACTAGATGGTTCCCTGTCCCCAGCCCAAATTTAGTGAGCGGCCATCAGCATCTGCAGCCATGGCCACAGCCATCTTCTGGCTTGAAACATCACTGGCAGAAGACCCTGTGTGTCAGCTGAGAAAGACTGACCTTTGTAGGGACCCCACCTACAAAGGGTCCTTTGTAGGGACCCTCACCTTGTGCTCTAGGTGAGCGGGATGGAGGGCAGGGAGAGGAGGGGGGTCTGAAGAACCTGGCCTGGAAGAAATGGAGGTCATGGACCTGCACGGTGGCACAGACTTACAGTCTAGCTATTCACAAAGCAGATTCCTCTAGGAACCTCCTTAGGCACAAGCAGCTTGCAGGCCCCAGGAAGGAAGTCAGTGTGTCATTGGAGAGAACAGGGAAGTCTGTAGAGGCCCGCAGACTTACAGTGTGCCACCTCCAGAGCGAGTCTGAAAGACAGGGAAACATGGCCATATGCCCCAAGTGACAAGAGGATGCCACCCAGCAAGCAAAAGTGCAGCCAACCAAGCGGAAGAAAGGGAAGGGTCACGATGTGCACTGTCTACAACAGGCACCTGCCAGGTGTGCCAACACGGTAGCAGAAAAATGGCCCACAAACACATGCACATCCTAATTCCTGGAACAGTGAATATGCTAGGCTACATGGCAAAAAGAGAAGCAAGGCTGCAATGGAATTAAGGTTGCAAATGGGATTAATCAACTGATTTGAAGACAGGGAGATAGGCCTGGCTTATCCCAGTGGGCCCAATGTAATCACAAGGGTCCTGGGAGGAGGGAGACAGAAGAATCAGAGGAGTGGGTGTGAGGACAGAAGTGACTTGCTGTGAGAAGGACCCCACCCACCATCGCTGGCTTTAAAGATGGAGGAAGGGGGCCAGGAGCTAAGGAAGGCAGGCAGCCTCTGGAAGCTGAAAAGGCAAGAAAATGGATTCTCTCCTAGAGCCTCCAGAAGGAATCAGCACTGCCAACACTTTGATTTTAACCCAGGGAGACCCACATCAGGCTTCTGACCTGCAGAACTGTAAGATAATACATTTCCGTTTTGCTGTTGTTGCTGTTGTTTGTTTGTTGTTTGTTCTGGTCGCACCACACAAGCTTGTGGGATCTTAGTTCCCCAACCAGGAATTGAACCCGGGCCCTCAGCAGTGAAAGTGCCAAGTCCTAACCACTGGACCGCCAGGGAATTCCCTACATTCCCATTTTTCACCAGCAAAGTTGTGGTAAAATTTGTTTCAACACCAAGAGAAAAATTATGCAGCTGAGTGGATGGGAATGATGGTGTGGGCCTGCAAGCATCTTTAACGACTCTAACATCACACCCAGGGAAATGCTGACAGTATCTCCCAGGCAGGGACCTATAACGCCGTTATCAGGGAGAACAGTGGGTCTGCCAGCAGAGGCTGCAAAAATACAGCCTCAGCGGGACCTATAATTCTGAAGGGAAATCAAGGAAGACACCAGAGGCATCAAAGCTCAGGGAGGGAAACCGTCTAGCAGATGTCATAGAGTGTAAGGGGCAGGGTGACCACCTAGGAGTGACCAGTATAATATGAGCAAGACCATCAGATGGACACCACCAAGCTCACTGTGCTTTATTTTCCTCTTATTTCATTGTTTCATTGTTGTATTCTGTGAACACCAAGCTATACTTGGGTGGTTTTTACCTTGTCTTCCTAAAACACTTCTGTGCTTATTGTAACTAAAAGGAATAATGCATCACATATATTCCTTTTTTCTTCCTCTTCCCTAAATTGTTATCTTTCCACTCGTGACAGATATATCTACAGCATAACCAATAACTCAAGTCTTTTACTTACAGTAAAAGATAATTCTGTGAACAGAAGAGACTCATGTTCAGGCAGTTCTTTTATGCATTTATGCATTTATATAATCCTCTCCTTGAGCAGGCACTTTAAAGCAATATGAAATTTTTTTATTTAACAAATTAGTATCTCTTCTACTATCTAGAAGACAAATTTTCACACTTATTGTTAATATGGACTTCGCCAACTAAATCTAAGATACAACCTTTTAGAGATTTAAATACCATTTCTGTGTTATCATTTGCTAAATCCTCACCAAATGCATATTTTATTAAAAAGTGATCCAATCTTTTTACATAAACTGACCAACTGCCTCAAAAGGTAGCTTGTAAGAAGCTTGTATGGAACAAAATCAGCCTGAAGAAACTGCAGGTATAAATCTTAGGACCAACAAGCCAAAGTAGAGTTTCTTGTTTTCTTCATTAAATACTTAAGCATATCTCAACATAAATGTTTGCATTTTTAAAAATAAGTTGTTTTGGATATTGAAAATATATGCAGCCATTAACAGTAATGTTTACAAATAGTTCATAGTGATTTCAAAAAAAGCCAATGATATGTTAAATGAAAAAAAATATATATATATATACACACACAACTGAACAGAATAGGAACTCTCAGTACTTATGGAATTCAGTGCACGAAAAAAGACTAGAAGGAAAGAACAGTGGTAGAATCCAAACGGTTTTGTTCTGTCTCTTGATGCTTTCCTGTACCTTCCACATTTTATATAATGAGCATGCGTTGCCCTTTTCCTTTTTCACATTTTTAAATTAATTCATACTCATTGTAGCAAAGCATTTCTTTTATAATCAGGAGGGAAAAAGTTAAGCAAAAAGCTGAAAATGAAAAGGTCAGTTAGGGTCCGCTCTCAAGGAATTCACTAGCTTAAGCAATGGTACAGCTGAAAATAACAGCCTCAGGAGAAGCTGAGATGGATTCACAGTTGGTCAAGAAATGGAGAGGGAATTCATGTTTACTGAACACCTACTGCAGGCCTTCTGCAGACAATTCATACATGTCTCATCTCATTTCATCCTCACAATTATTCCAGGAGGCAGGTACTGCCTTTCAACAGATATGTGAACAGAAGCTCAGAACAGGGCCAGGCCCCTCCCAAAAATCACACTGCACGTGAGGCAAGCAAGATTTAAACCCAGTTTCTTGGGCTCCAAGAACTAAGCTCTTATTCCTGCATGGTGCTACCTCTCAAGCCAAAATGGGGCAGCATCACTTCAATCCCAGTTCCACCTCGGGGGTGGGGGGATTGTCATTGGGAGCTCGCCCAGTCCATGATGGATACTGAACCCCAGTCTGCCTTTGCCCTCATCCTTGGCCACGCCCCAGCCAAGAAGTCCTTTCCTTTCCCATCCGAGCTGTATCTACCACCTGGTAGATACAGTATTCCTGATCAGTATTCCTCTACCTGGACAACTCTCAGCCATCAGCTTCCAATTCTCTAGTTCTGGATGTACGCACACACTCACTCACACCCTTCCAAGACTGTGTCAGCCTTCCATGCTTGGAGCCTGAGACATTCTTCCAATTATAAAAATAGAGAAACTGAGACCCAGAAAAGGCCCCTGGGTAGAGCCCTGTGTCTCCAGAACACAGTTGCATTAGGGCTTGAAGGCTGAATGGCCCAAAGCTCTGTTTTATTTGGCTTGTACTGTGTTGTTCAAATTGTTTGATTAGTCGAGAACAGTTAGAAATCAGGTTTTACATTAAAGTCCAGATTTGGGGCTCCTCTTTAAAAAAAAAAATCAGTCCATTTATAACACTAGGATTTTCATTCCCAAATGGTAAAGTCAGCTGAAGCTATGGAACAGCTGCTCCTTTTGACAGAGATGGCCTCTCCAGACCCCACACTCCAGGTTCTTCCAGGCCCAGCTGCCCAGTTACCCATGTGTGTTACCTGCCTGAGACTGTAACCCTGGGCAAGAGCATTACCTTCAGTCTCTGGGGACCTGCTGCTGGAGGGGGGCGGGGGGCAATGGGCATCATTTGGAGCAAAATGAATGAGCATGGAATACTCAACACAGTGGAGAGGAAGTCGATGGAAACAAGGTATGTCAACAGAGAAGGTGGAAGAGCCAAACTGCCATGGCGAACACAGGCGGCTTCCCTATCACACTGTGAGCTCCCTGGGGCAGGAAATAGGTGCTACCCAGCTGTGTCTTCAGCTCCCAAGCACAAAGAATGAATGTCCACAGAGACAAGTGTATGGGGACAGTGTCAAGGGAGCATGAGGCATCATGAAAAGTGTGGCATGTAACTGGAAAAGCCTGTGTCACCACAGATCCCCACCCCAGCTAGGGTCATTCCTGCCTAAGGAGGTCCCACCCTCCCCTGGCTAGAGCCCACCGCAAGCACATGCAACAGTTGTGATGAGGGCACACTGAAAACAAAAAGTCCAAGGGCAGGGCATGCGGGGGCAGGGACTGCAGGTAGGACATGATCAGAGAGCAAAGAAGGACGGGGATTCCTTCCCTCATACCTCAATGAACGTCAGACATCTGCCAGGGCTGGGAGTGGCAGCTCCCCTGACAGACAACACCAGCCTCACCCCACTCACCACCCCCCCCCCAAAACACATCCAGACCTCCAGGTTTTCACAACTACCTCAAGACATCCTTGGACTTTCAGGCTGCAGAGCTGGGCCTTCTCCCTCCTCTGCAGGAATAGCAGACTCCTCAAAACCTCCTTCCAGCACCAAGTTCTCCCCAGCACCAGTTCTGACCTTCTGGACCCTGACCAGAGCCTTCACTGAGTCACCCTATCCTTGGAGATACAAGAAAACCAGCAGCCAACATATAACCTAGAGCCGGAGGAGGGCTCTGGGCCCAGGGGCGGAGGGAGGGTAACTTGCCTGGAGCCCTCAGCCAGACCACCTCCTCCCTACACCGACCCACTGTCCTGTCTGTTCCTCCTGGGAGGAATCCCGGCCACCAGCTGTGGCCTCTGTCCTCAATACTCCTGGGCGAGGGCCTCAGAGTCAAAGCCTTGGATGTATGGAACTAGGAGAAACCATGGATATGGGGGCAAAGGAGAGGAAAGGGGCCCTGGGCCAGGCAGATATCAGGGGAAGTGAGAGCCTTAGTCTGATGAGGAAGCAGGCATCGTGGGAGAGACACCTGAGGCCCAGAGCCCAGGCTCAAGCCAAGTGGGAGATGAGCGAATGAGAGAGGAGGGAAGAGCAGAGGGGGGCTTCTGCGCTTAGCCTCGCACTTGTTGCCTCTGCCTGCGGGCCGAGTTTGCCGACCACGGCGGCCCAGGCGCTGGCTAGGATTTCCCTGCAGCCTGGCCTGGCCCAACTCCGCTGCTTTTCTGGTCAAACAGCGCCCACCTTCGGCCCGGGCGGGGACGCCTCCGCCCACGGCGGGGACCGCGAGGGAGAACGGCTCCTCCAAACCCGGAGGAGGAGCGCGGCCGGCCGAGAAACGCCAGCCGAGGCACAGAGGGGCCTCGAGGCGAGAGATGCTGCGCATTCACGGGCTTGGGCGCCACACGCTCCTCGCTCCTCGGTTGATAGGGAAGAAGACACTGGCCCATCCAGGTCAGGGGAGGTGCACCAACACAGGTACCCTGCTCGCAGACACACCCACCCACACTCAAACAACACAGACAGCCCTGAGCCACACACGCCTGCGCGGCTCATAGACGCGCCCACCCAGCTGGAAAGGAGCCGCACAAGCCTGAGACACGCCCCGCAAGGAGCCCAGCTCCCGGCTCACAAGCTCTCCGCTCCAGCCCCGAAGCGCAAGGCACTCCCGCACCACTGCCTTGGTGGGCCGGGGAGGGAGCGCGCACCGTGCGCGGCACCGTGACTGCCCAGGCACACAGGGAACCCTGCGTGGCCCAGCCCTTCTCGACCCTGCAGGGCTCCAGCGCTGCTGGCAGGCCCCCGCCCTGTTAGCCCTGGGCATGGCGGCCAGCCACTCACCTTCCTGCACGGCCTGGAAAGGATTGTTGGCCTCGATGACCTTGATGGAGTAGGTGATCTTCTCACTCTGCAGGATGTCATCGTTGAGGCTCAGGTCGGATACGGCCAGCTGGAACACCCTGTCGTCCTTGGCCGCGTTCTCCTCGAAGATGGCACCTGGAGGAGAGGAGGGGTCAAGACTATAGGCCTAGAGGAGGGCTCTTCCCCACCCCACCCCTACCCCAGCCTTGGCCCTCTGGTCATGGTGCTGGCAGGACTGCAGGTTGCCAGGTGGCAGGACTTCTGGGCTGCAGTTTCAGCCTGATAGGATAGTTTAAGGCTCTTCTCAGTCCCCCAACACAGAAACACGCCCCCCAAATATTCCAACACAGTTGACATGAGTTACACATGCACATGGCACATGCTGCCACCAGGTCACACAAGTGTCTCACAACCAAACCACCTCATGTATCAAACATGCCCCACATAATGGACTGAGCCAAGCTGCTGTGACCTCAGGCAGCACCTAAATGCCCTGACATGGCCCCATGAGTCCTATCCCAGGAGCCACAAAGTTCCCCTGCAGGCAAGTGTCCCCAGCCCCAATCCCAAAATGGAACAATGACTTCCTTCTGCCCTGCGCACCACTCTCTGCAAAGAGCTAAGCAAGCAGGTCCAAAGTGGCTCTCCTATGCCAGGGGGCTTCTTTACGCAGGGACCTTTGATAACCGATGACAGGCAAACAGGCAGCTCAGTCACAGCCTAGCTCCCTGGGCTCTGCCTCCTGCTTTCCATCCCTCCCCACTTTTTCTCCTGCCGTGTATGTTGGGGGGGGGGGGGGTAGGAGGATGTCCCTAGACCCTTTTGCCTTCTAACCCAGCAGGGCTGAAGAGCCCAGAAGGAGCCGCTCTGGAAAGGGCTTTCTAGAACCATGAACAGCTCCTCTGGGGCGGCCACCGGCTGGCCCTTTGCGCTCTTAGCACCGCCGTGGCCGACTCTCAGCGCTTGAAGCCGAGATCGGTGGGACTCACCGAACCTGGCCCTGCAGCCTGGACAACACCGGAGTCCTCCCCCCTCACCAGGCCCTGAGGGTCACCACAGTCCCAGGGCTGGGCCCAGTGATCCCCCGAGCTGGGGGCTGGGCAGGAGGAGGGAGGTCCCGTTCCATGCTACACCCAGAGCCGCAATGCTGACCACGAGACCCAAGCGCCCCCCCCCAACCTCCACCACCATTGGGAAGCAGGTTTGGTCCCGGCCCCTGACTCCTGCAGGGGGACTGCAGCGCACCAAGCCCAGGCCTAGTCCCTGACCACCCATCACACCCCTGCCTCGCCTGTCCCATCATCCCTGCCTTCTCACACCTCCCAACCCCCCAGCCTCTCTGGGCTCGCTGGTCTTTCCCAACTTCCGGAAAAGCGACTGCAGACGGGCTCCCCAAAAACAATCGCTGTCAGTCCCCCAGCCCGGACCAACTTCCTGGGATTTCTCCCCTGCTGCTACCAACTCGACAAGCCCCCTCCTCCTCTTCTCTATCTCGTCTTCTCTCCTCTGCCGGTTCTCTCCCTCCATCGGTCTCTTCCCGCTCAGCGCGCGCACACACACTCCCCCCCACACACCACACCACGGCCCAGGCTTCTTCCCTGATTCCCACCACCCAGACCATGTGCCGGCCCCCAAGACTTGAGCCAAGGGAAACTCTGGGACTGTCCAGGATTGGGCTGCTGTCGCCACAGCCAGATACACACACACACACACACACACACACATATACAGACAAGTACACAGACACACACCAGAGAAACAGGCAGACACTGTGTCCACTCTAACAGGCTGACAGTCATGCACGCACCAACACAGGCTCCGATAGCCCCATACACCCCACCGTCCTCTCGCAGTGACACCAACACGGAGCCACAAGCGCAAACAGAGACACACGCTGACAACACCCACCCACCCACATTCATGCACGGTTCCGGTCGGGCCTCTTCAATCCTGCCCTGCCAACTTGGCGAGACCCCGGGCCCTGCCCGCCTTCGGCCCCCGCTGCTCTAAACTGCGCCTAAGGGCTGGCCCTACCCCGCCGACGGCCCCGCCAGGGGCGCGGGTCTGGACTTGCGCCTAGCCCCGGATTTCCCGCAGCCGCGGCCCTAAGTGTCGGCAGAGGCCGCGGGGCTCCGCGGCGGGGATTGGAGCCCCGGGGAGCAGCGGGAGCCCGCGGGAGCGCGGCGCGGCCCGTGCACATCTCCTCCGCGGGGCGGCGCGGAGCGGCCCTTCGGGGGAGCACCGCCCGCCGAGCCCCTCGGCCCAGGGAACAGCCAAGTTTGGACGCCGCGCACCCCCCGCGCCGCTGGGGCCCCCGCCCAGCCTCGGCCCCGCACCCGCCGCGCTCACCGATGTGGATGATGGAGTCGGCCCGCACCGACACGCACTGGCATATCCAGGGGAGAAGCCACAGCGTCAGCGCTTCCATGTCCCCCGGGCGCGCGGCTCATCCGCCCGGGCCCGGGGCGAGGCCGAGGGCAGCGCGGAGCGGGGAGGCGCCGGTCCGGGTGCAGTCCCGGGCCGCTCCCCGGGAGAGCCAAGCCCGCCCGTGCGTCTTTCCCCGCGCGCCCGCCCCTGCGCCCTGCGCCCGCCTCAGTCCAGCCCAGCCCAGCGCGGTCGGGCTCCCGCTCCGCTGGTGGCTGCGGCGGCGCTGGCGGCCCGAGCCCAGGCCGGCGCGGCGGGGGCGGCCCGCGGCGGCGGCGGCGGCGGCAGCGGCGCTCCCCGCGCCTCGGGAGGCTTCGGAGGCGGCGGAGGCGGCGGCAGCCGGGCCGGCGCGGCGTCTCCGGGCTCGCTGTGTGTCTGAGCCCCGGCGAGGAGCCGAACTGCGGAGGACGCCCCCTCCCCTCCTCCTCCCCCTCGACTCCGCTCCCCTCCCCTCCCTGCCCGCCTCCCTCCCCTCCGCCCTCCTCTCGACCACGTGACTGCGGAGCCTCTGCCTCGCAGCGCGGCGCTCTCCCGCTCGCGGCTCGGAGGGGGCGCCGGGTGCTCAGCGCTTCCAGCCCGAGGGACGCTCGGAGGCTAGCAGGGTGATGGGGACCGGCCGGGGCTGCGGCGCGCAGAGACTTGGCGGCCCTGGGCCTCGTGCCCCCCGTTCGCCAGGGACCAGAGGATGGAGAAGGGTCGGCCTCCGACTGCCCTCGAGGGTTCCCGGAGCCCCCTGGCGCCCGCCGACCTCAGCCGCCTTGCGTCTTGGGCCATGACCCCCGCCCTGGGCAGAGAGCCCCTCGCGGAGCCGGGCCAGGGGTAGCCGGGAGAGAGACCGGGCGGGGCACTGAGCCAGGCACCGAGATGCAAGGGGAGCCAAAAGGGACCCGCCGCGGCCAAACGTCGCGGAGCAGGCACCGAGACGCAAGGGGAGCCAAAAGGGACCCGCCGCGGCCAAATGTCGCGGAGCAGAACCGCGGCCGCGGGCTCCAACCCTAGCTGGCCCCACCGACATTGGCGGGCGCCCATCCCCCACCCCGCGGCCCCGGGCTCAGCCGGGAGTCGGGCAGGCGGCTCGCACTCTGAAGCCCAATTCATGGCCGGAAACCGGCGCATCCGTGACCGCGGCGCCTGGACGTGAGGAGCCTTCTAAGCGGACGGCGTGCTCAGACTCCGACTCTGCACGGAGCCTTTACGCGCGAGCCCAGGGCGAAGAGCCGGCTCCTCGCGGCCAGCGCAGAGCGGGGCTCTCTCCACCGCTCCGGGAATGCCTCCGGCCGGCCACCACCAGATGTAGCGTTAAGCTGTTTGGGCTGCATCCTGCGTGGAAGTGGCAGGCCTGACGCGTAGCCACCCTGCCCCCCGCCAACAAGTTCCAGACTGGGCTCCACGTGGCACACCCAAGATTTCAGGAAGACAGCTGAGCCTTCCCGGACCGGGATTCCGCGGAAGCTCGGTCCGGGCGCGCCTGGCAGAGTCTAGTGCAAGGGGCCACTTCCGCGAGCCCAGGAGCGCCCCTTGGCCCTGTCGTTGGCCCGCGCCCCAAGGCCCCTGCCTTGATCAGGGCCGTGCGCAAGGCGTGAGGGATTCAGAGAGACTCAGCAACAGACCTTACCTGGAACTCCCCGCTCAGAGGAGAGGCAGACACCTAAACAGATCATTAAAAGATGTGGCAAGGACCCTGAATAAGCTATGTATGCACAGGCGCGTTCTGGGCTGTGACCCAGCCTGGGAGGAAGAGCCAGGGGATAGTTTCCTGGAGGAGGTGACAGTTCTAAAGGCTGAGTGGAGGTTACCAAGGGAGAAGGAAGGGAGGCTTCAAGGCATTGAATGCTGGTTAGCGAGCCAAGATAGGAAGAAAAAGAATTTTGTGGGGCCTCCCTGGTGGCGCAGTGGTTGAGAGTCCGCCTGCCGATGCAGGGGATACGGGTTCGTGCCCCGGTCCGGGAGGATCCCATATGCCGCGGAGCGGCTGGGCCCGTGAGCCATGGCCGCTGAGCCTGTGTGTCCGGAGCCTGTGCTCCGCAACGGGAGAGGCCACAACAGTGAGAGGCCCGCATACTGCAAAAAAAAAAAAAAAAAAAAAAAGAATTTTGTGTGTGTGTGTGTGAGTGTGCGCACGTGCACGCGTATGTGTGTGTCCCAAGCTGCCTGCCACAGAAGTCACTGGCAAATTTTAGTTTGGAAAGGTGTGGGAGGAGGCTGTGCAGAGGGGGACAGAGCAGGCTTGGAGAACAGTGAGGCAGCCCTTGCAGTGGCTGGTGGGGCCGCAGGGGGAACCTAGGGGAGAGGAGAACCTGGGTTGGAGAAACAGCAGGGAACCACATGGGCTGGCAAGGTGACTTCCAGGATGAAGGGACCATAGGCAAGAGGAGAGGAATGACCACGCCTGAAGGAGGCTGGGCTGTCCAGCTGGGTGTGGTGCCCACACAAAGGCACTTCCTCAAGAAATCCATCTTAGGGGCCTTGAATTGTAAAACACACCCCTCCCGGGCTCTACAAACCCCCCATGCCTCCATTCTCACTCCCTGGAAATTCTACCATTCACTGGCTGAAAAGTTGTAGAAAGAAGGGAAATAAAGAATGGGTTTTATTATGTAACAGTTTGGTTCCTATGGAGACCGTCTCCTCCTGGGAAGGATGGTGGTATGTTCACCCTGTAAGGGCTCAAATCTGAGGTCAAGAGCCACAGGGTCAGGGATCCCCAAACACACTTCTTTGGACCCCTGTAGTATGTTAGTAAAGTAGACGTGTGATACTTCTAACCCAGTTAGAAGTTTTTCTTGATATTTATTACGCTAGGTAGTGGCAGCATGATTACAGTGAGACAAGTCTCAATTCCCCCTTCCAAATGTTAAGTCAACCTAGAAACACACATAGTTTGAGGGAGAGTTCTATCAGTTTCTAATCTGGATGATGAGGTCCCTCTAGTTTGGCACTGAGGGCTATGACACAGGTTGGCATTCCCCTGGAAGCTCCTCTCCTGGGTACCACCTTCCCCTCCATTTTGACAGTGTGGGGTCCTTCACCATCCCAAGATGCTCATCTCTTAATGCTCATCCTCTTATACTTCCAAGCCGAGCCAGTTTTCCCTACCAGACTGGAATGGCCTAGATATACCTTGGCTGGCCAGGAAGGATACTCTGCACAGGTCCCATTTCTACTAGAGCTGGGAGGCAAACCCAGAGATCACTGGGGCCCTATGCCTGTTTACCTCTAGGCAAGACTATTTTAATCCTCTCTGCCACCTGAAGTTGGGATTACCAGCTTCCAAGGACATTGCCTTATTGGGGCTTTATCAGATTCATCAAAACCTTAATTACTTATTGATCCTAGCCAGCCCAGTCCCTTTAGGCCCTGATAAACTCTGGGGCTGTAAAAGCTGCCTCCCCCAATCCAGGCTCCTGGGCAAGCAACTCTACTTGATGAACAAGTTCGCCCTGACTCTAATAACCTGGCTGGAGAAGAGAGATTAGCAATCTCTGGGTCATATGATACAAACCCATTTTACAGAGGGGAAAACTGAGGCTCAGAGAAAGGAGTAACTTACCCAAGGCCCCAGTTGAGTTGCTGCACCCAAGACTCAGTCCTCTTGGTTTGCTCCTCACTACACAAAGATGCATTCACAGAAATTAAAACTGGGTCAATAAACCCTTCATTTGCACAGAGTTCAGCCAACACAGGTGATTGCTTTTTCTAAAGAGATCTTTGGTTATACTAATTATAACCATATTTATTTAGCATTTACCATTTGCAGGCACTGCACTCAGCACCCTAAATTTTACTAGGAGACGATATTCCCATTTTCCACTTGGGAAAGGAGGGTGCAAAGAGATAAACTGGGCCCATCAGCACTCTCAACTACAATACTACTGGAAGCCAGTAGTTTGCCACCAAACCTGCAGGTGAAATGTCAAGACAAAGAGAATATGGTGGTCCACTAGGAAGTCACGATTGTCGTCACTTACAGCTTCATCATTCCATAAAGCAGACCTCTCCTTTCTCTGTCATCTTGTTTCTCACCCCAGTCAATAACTGGACTGAGGAAGCACCAGCTGGAATCCTGACCCTCACAGGAGCCTGTTGCCCTGGCACATTCCGTGGGGAGCTGTCTACTCCATGTAGAACTACCACTACCCAGCCCCTGAAGAGATGCCCCCTCTCCAATCATGTTCCTTTAAGCAAGCCCCCAGATTAAACAAGATACTGTACCATGGAAGATTGCCTTCCTCCCTCGCCAGCATAGGGCCCACCTGGGATTTCTAAGATAATTCAGCCCACACCTGCATGAAGGTTGCTACTGGCAAGACACACCAAGGCCCAACTTGGAGGATTCTCTGCAGGCCATGGCACAGAAGACCAGCTCTCCTGAGAACACAAGGAAGAGGGCAACCCAAGCCCCAGGGTCGATCCCCCACCGCCACCAGGGAGAGGTCAACCAGCATCTTAGAAGGAGCCAGGCTTAATGCCCTGAAGCTTCAATTCTGGGCTGGGCCCTCCCTACCCATGGGCTCCAAGGAACCCACAGTTGGCCAGAATCAGAGCTCAAAAAATCCCACTGCTACTTTCCTCTATTAACCCACTGGGGTTTTCTTTAAGAAAAAAAAAAAAAAGAAAAAAAAAAAAACATGTATTGGTTACTTCATCCTTCCCTTCAGTCTCAGCATTTGGCCTTCTGTTGTATGTTCATTTTCCATCTCTACTTTGTCTTCCTTACCCCTTCTTGCCAACATCTTTCATCTCATTTTTACTGTTTCTCAGCTTGTATTTATTTTATTTGATCTTCTTTTATATTATTATGTTTTTTATTTTATTTTTACTCTGGTTAGCCCCATGGGTTTTTACTTTTCAATTTCCCAGGGCAGCAGTCTTTTGCATCGCTCTTTCCATTATTCGAGGCTTTCTATTCATTTAGTCTTGAGCTTTCTCCACGTTGGGGGTTGGGCAATTGAGACTGAAGGTGCCCTCCCTGCACCCACCTTGCAGGAGCTTCCAGGGCAGGACCCACTAGTACATCCCGGCCCCCTGCCCACACCCAGCCTTCACACCCTTTCCAGGGCACTGCCAATGGCACATGCAGGTGCCACATCTGGCAGCCCTGTTGAGGAGGCTTCTGTTTGCTGGAACCACACCCCACAGGCTAATGAGGAGGAAGGAAATCACACACAGCATGTCCTTCCTAGAGAGAAGCATCTCATTTTTGCAGGGCAGGGGCCCCTCTTTTTTACCATTATATGTTCCATAAACTGGGGCCCAGTTTGGAGTGTGCAGTCTGCTTAGAACCAAGATAGTCCAAGAAGTTACCAGTGTGAAAAGTTGCTTCCTTCACAAAAACAAGCTGGAACCTCAGAGGTCTGGTCCCTGGACCCAGGCTCTCCAGGCAGTGTGGGTGGCAGGACCAAACACCAGCTCAGGCCCATCTGGAGCTCTCATGCTGATGTCCAGCACTCCCCTTGGCCCCTTGGAGTTCAGCAAGGTCCCTCCCTTCCATAGGTCCCTCTGAAGGGCAGAAGAGGCGGGCCGCAGTTTGCACAAAGGCATTACTAAACGCCAAAGGACAGCAAGAGGGGGGATGGCCCGGTTCCCAGGAAGGACCCTGAGCAGTCATCTCAGGCCCAGGCATCCCGGGGCAGCCTGTGTCCCAGCCTCCTCCTAAAGCAGTGATTCTCCAGGTGTGTGTCCCCCAGCCTGAATCCAGGGTGTTCTTTAGAGAAAGTTCTGGCTTCCAAGGCTCTAGGCCCACCCCACTTCCTTCAGGCTTGACCTGTGTGCTCCGAGTCCATTGTGTGCAAGGAAAGGGTTCTCCTGCTGAGAGTCTAAAGTTTGAAAACCTCAGCATTGACAGTCTCTCCTGAGCCCAAGGGCTGGTCCAAGCCCTTCCCAGTTTGCATGCTGGGATCCCTGGTCCCCCACTACAAGGCCTGAGGAGGCTTCTCCTTTCTGTCCCTAGCCCCTGGGCCTCTGCCTTTTTCACTTGGGGAAACTCCTGATTCCCCAGGAAGGACCAAGTAGCAGGGAACCAAAACCTAGCCTGCCTTTTTCCAAAGAAAAACTCAGGCCTCCACACCCTCATCAGCCACTGCCAAGGCTCCAGACCCAAGACATGGTCCCCCTCTGCCCTTGCCATCTGCTGCAGTGGGTCCCTCAGTGGGCTCTACACAGGCCGAGTTGAACCCCTGAGCTGAGTTAAGGAAGATGATGCACTTTCCAAGCAGAGAGAATATCAAGAGGAAAAGTATGGAGGCAGATGCATGTAAAGGAACACAGAGGGGAAAGCAGCAAGATGTGGAGGGGCCAGGATGGAAGCTGCCAGAATAGTCCTGGTGGGAGATGCTGAGGCCAGTCTCACTACTTTTCAGACATGTCTCTCTCTACAGAGCAGGGGCCTGAGGTGGCCCTGGGCAGCCAGAGACATGTCAACATGCATGTCCTCAGTGGCCGTCTTAGGGAAGCCAGAGGGCCACTGATCCACAATGGACAGTCAAGACAGAGGGGTGAAGCCCTTGTGTCCCTGGCCACCAGGGAGCTCACAGGAGGCTGACCCATCCTGACTCTGCACACAACACTCTGTGCCAGTCCTATGTCCTCTGCACTCATGCCGGATGGGGCTGCGGGTGTCCATAGGTGAGGTGGGGCCCCCAGGCTTACTGGACCCCAGACTTGGCCTGCTTCCATCTGTGACGGGACACCCAAGTGTCACCCCTCCCACTGGGCTGGGAGCTGCACACCACAGGCACTCTGAAATGAATGTGAGAGGCTCAACCCACCCACTGCATCCCATCCCAAGTCAGGTATAGCCCTGCTGCTCTTACCAGCGTGGGCCTGTAGCCTCTCAAAGACAAGCTTCCCCTTGCCCAAGGGGCAGGGATTGGGGGAACTACATCTGCCTGGAGCCCTGGCTCATCTGGCAGATAACCTCTTCCCCAGACCCAAGCCTCCAGCTAGAAGCAAACCCTAACGAATCAGATCACCCTGCTCATTGACACGCCCATTTCCATGAGCAATTTTTCTTGCCTGTAAACCTCTTCTTTTATGTGGCGATGAAATGAAATTGTGATTGATTTTCTTTGTCTGGGTGTCATGGCGCATTTAGCACCCTGTAACCCCAAAGGATGAAGGTGCTACCTCCTGGGGATGCTTCTGAGGACTCGGCTTGGAGGAGGGACTGCCCAGTGCTCCTTCAGATGAGGCAGGGAGATGGCACAGGCCTTGGATCCATCGCTGATATGCTGGGCAACCTTGGACAGGGTCCCTAAATTCCCAGACATTCATCTGGAAAATAGAGAGGGAGACCCAGCGTGTTGGTGGGGGGAAACATGACAGGGAGTAGGAGAGAGCAGAAGCCCCGAGGGGAGACCCCAGGAGAGGAAGGGAACTCCCATGTTCTGAACTTGCCAAGTGCCAGGCCTGGGTACAGCAGCCGTGCACACACCTCACTGCAGAGAAGCAGCAATGCCAGAAAAAGAATCAGTTGGAGATGGGGATAAAGGTCTGCTTGCCTCCCAGGTTCACTGTAACTGTCTCCAGAACCAGGGGAGATTAATGATAAAAGGGGATTGGAGGGAGAAGCTGCCCTAGGAGATGGCAACAGCCCTCAGAGATCAGAGGGAGGGGCAGGGCTCAGCCACAGAGAGGCCCAGTCCTCCCGTCACCTGCTCATATGGTTGGTAATCAGTACAAGACCCTCTAGAATAGGGTTCACATCCCCAATCTACAGGTGAGATCACTGAGGCTCAGTACAGCAAAATCCCTGGCCAGTTAATGGGTATGATAGGCTGAAAGGTGGTTCCCCCAAAGATATTGATGCCACAATCCTCAGAACCTGTAAATGTGACCTTGTTTTTTTTTTTTAGTAAACCTTGCATCTTATTTATTTATTTTATTCATTTATTTATTTTTGGCTGCATTGGGTCTTCGTTGCTGCACGCGGGCTTTCTCTACTTGCGGCCAGCAGGGGCTACTCCTCATTGCGGCGCGCGGGCTTCTCATTGCGGTGGCTTCTCTTGTTGTGGAGCACGGGCTCTAGGCACACTGGTTTCAGTAGCTGTGGCACGTGGGCTCAGTAGTTCTGTCTCGCAGGCTAAGAGTGCAGGCTCAGTAGTTGTGGTGCACAGGCTTAGTTGCTTCGCAGCATGTGGAGCTGGAGCAGGGCTCGAACCCGTGTCCCCTGCATTGATTGGCAGGCGGATTCTTATCCACTGCGCCACCAGGGAAGTGCCGTGACCTTGTTATTTAAAAATGTTTTTTCAGATGTGGTTAAATTAAGGACTCAGGATGAGGAGATTGTCCTGGATTGTCTGGGTGAGCCCTGAATTCCATCACGTGTCCTTATGAGAGAGAAGCAGAGGTGGACACAGAGACAGAAAGCAATGTGACCGTGGAGATAGGGATTGGAGTGATGCAGCCACAAGCCAAGAAATGCCAGCAGCCACCAGAAGGTGAAAGAGGCAAGGACACGTTCTCCTCTAGTGTCTCTGGAGGGAACATGGCCCCACCAGGTTTCAGACTCCTGGCCTCTAGAATCGTGACAATAAATTTCTGTTGTTTTAAGACACCTCATCTGTGGTCATCTGATACGGCAACCACAGGGAAGGAACAAATGACATTGGCTGAAGCTTTGCTCCTGGATAATTAAAAGGCAAGCACCTCAGAAGGAGAAAGACATTACTCTTCCCCTTCCCCTTTCTTCCTTCAGACCTGGAATGTAAACAGCAGATCCAAAAGACAGACTGCCATCTTGTGACCTTGAGAAGCCAAGCAGGAGACTGACAGCCTCATCCCAGGATGGCAGAGCTGCCAGATGACAGTGGTGGGCTTTTTCAACCCTGGACACACAAGACAGTTAAGCCCTCAACTAGTTAAACTACTGGAGTAAAGTTTTCAGTTATTCTTAACACAAATCCTAACTGATAACCACCAACCTGAAATAACAACTGCTGACATGATAATGTTTTTCTTTGTGTCCTTTTCTCTATTCAGGTATAATTTTTACATACAAGAAGACCAAGTATCATACCTGAAATTATTTTATTTTTTAGTGCTTGTTTATTGTCTGTCTCCCCCCTATAGAAGATAAGCCCCACAAGAAGGATAGAGTAATCTCATTATGATTTTATTCCCTGTATCCAGAACAATGTCTGGCATGTCTAGATGTTCAATAAATGTTAGTTAAGTCAATGAATTCATTAATGAGTGAAGGAACATTTTAATGTGAGCCCTTCCCCTGGCCATGAAATTGTTTTCTGAAACCTTGAATTTTTTGCTGAATACAGCTCTCTCCCGTGCATCTATCATACTTTACTTAACCAGTCACTTGCTGGTGGACATTTTTTAATGCTACTGTAAAAATACTCTTACAAGCATTCCAGGACTTATGCAATTATTTTTTACGATAAATGCCTTAAAAGGTTATGCATAATTTAAATCTCTTAGTACATATTTCCAAAATTGCCTTCCAAAGCAGTTTTTAAAACCAATTAACATTTCCACAAGAAATTTATGACAGTGTTTCTCTACACCTCCACCAACATTAGGCATTATTCATTTCTAATGTTTTTTCATTCTGGTACATGACCAGTTATGTCTCGCAGTTGTTTTAATATTCATTCCTGATCACTGGGGTCACAGATTGTTCTTCCACCAGCTTGAAGCTTTTTGGCAGGTCTTTTCAGGCCCCAGGCTCCTGGGGGGGATGGGGGGGTGGAGGGGTGGCCTTGAAGCCTGCATCTGCCATCATCTACTGGAGGTACGTGAACACAGACGGTGAAGGTGGGGTACCCTTGGCCAGTGTTCAAGGCCTTCCAGGAATTGTGGCGGAGGAAAGCCAAAGGCTAGACCCCTGGAGTCCCTGAGATTCCAGGACTGGAATCATGGAGCTGGGGCCTTTCTCTACTGGAAGCTGGGCCACTCCCCTGGTCCCCTGCTAAGGGCCATGGTGGGAAAGACACATGTTCTGATGTGAGACCCAGAGCCTGATGGTGGGAACTTGGGAAGCCACAGGTGGGGACAGGACTGCACTTGGGGGCTGGCAAGAGCCAAGGTAAGCTGATGCCAGGCCTAGAGAGACCTAGAAGGCAGTTAAGGACTTCTGAGAAGCCTAAGCAGAGTTAGAAGAAGGAGAAAGGGGTAGGTATTCCAGGAAGCATAAGCAAAGGCACCAAGCAGGTTCAAGAATGAGGTGTGCTCATGCCCAGATCAGCCCTGTCTTCAGGACCACATAGCTAGCCACAGCCTGGAGCAGAGACGCCCCCGTGCATATCCTCATGGCCACACTCTCCCTCAGTTGGTCACAAGCCCAGAAAAGTGCCAGGCCACAGCCCAGGCCAGCCTACTCCTTAAGGAAGGCCATCATGGAGGTTGTTAAAACATCTCCTGCCCCTTACCCTGCAACCCTGCAACACAGCACTGTTACCCCATTTCACAGATACGGAGATTGTGCACCAACTGAAGAGCATTGTCTAGTACCTCCAGGCTGCACAGGGATAGAGAAAGAGCCACAAGTGCCCCGAGGGTTGGGAGCCTCCTGAAGGAGGAGCCCCGGGCCAGGCAGAGAGAGGGCCACCTCCCTGCTCCCGTGCCCACCATGCCAGACCAGAGGGTATGGACCCAGGGACTCAGCGCCAAGCTTCCCAGGCTGGACCTACTGTCCTGAGCGGGGGCAGCCATGGTGCAATGCTGCCCCCTGCCGGCGTCCAGGGAACAGGCCCAGCTGCAACTGCGATGAGGCCCCCAAGAGACAGGACCTGGCTCTGGGCTATACGGTTGCCTTGACCTGGGTGGGGATTGTTGGGGAAGCTGTGCTGGGCGGTAGCGAAGTCAGAAGCCAGAGAGATTCAGATCTCAGTGAAAATAACAATAACGGCCATCATTTACTATGAGCCAGGTACTGCTCTAATGCTTTGCATACATTGTTAACTCATTTACTCCTAACTCACTTCTTAATAGGGGAGGTACACTAATTATCCCCATTTTACAGAGGAGGAAACTGAGGTAGAAGGTTATGTAACTTGCTCAACTAGGAGGTGGCAGAGTGCCCCAACAAGGTCTCACTTTCTGCAATTTCTAGAGGCTAACCCGCATGTCTCAGCCACAGCTGCAGAAGAGCAGACAGGTGTCCTGTAACCCAATTATGAACCATTCTTTGTTTGGGCCACATGGAAGGACTGAGGCCCTGGATTTCACATGGGCCTGGGACTTCTCTGAGCCTTCCCATGGAGTGTAAAAGGCTGGAATCTCAGAAGACTCCAGAATCTAAGGGAATGACCTGTGTCATCCTTGTCCTAGGTAACCCAAGATCCAGATGGAAAAGAGCCCTGTGGGCCTTTGTGAAGAACACCTGTGTGCAGTGTCTGTCCTCCCAGCCACAGACGGCTCTGGCCCTCCTATTCCCACCCTGATTTACTGCAAAAGTTTCAAGCACAGTCCTCTCCCAAACATATGTCAAATTATGACATCCTGCTTAAAACGCTTTACTACAACTCAACAACAACAAAACAAACAACTGGATTTAAAAATGGGCAAAGGGACAGGAATAAAGACACAGACCTACTAGAGAATGAACTTGAGGATATGGGGAGGGGGAAGGGTAAGCTGTGACAAAGCGAAAGAGAGGCATGGACATATATACACTACCAAGCCTAAGGTAGATAGCTAGTGGGAAGCAGCCGCATAGCACAGGGAGATCAGCTCGGTGCTTTATGACCACCTGGAGGGGTGGGATAGGGAGGGTGGGAGGGAGGGAGACGCAAGAGGGAAGGGATATGGGAACATATGTATATGTATAACTGATTCACTTTGTTATAAAGCAGAAACTAACACACCATTGTTAAGCAATTATACTCCAATAAAGATGTAAAATAAATAAATAAATAAAAATAAAAACTAAAAAAAAAAAAAAATGGGCAAAGGATTTAAACAGATATTTCTTCAAAGAAGATATACAAATGCCCAGTAAAGATGTAAATAGATGCTCAACGTCTTTAGTTATTAGGGATATGCAAATCAAAATCATAATGAGGTACAACCTCACACCTACGAGGATCAAAATATTATAAAAAAAAAAGTGTTGGCGAAGATGTGAAGAAATTGGAACTTTTGTGTACCACTGGTGGGGACGTAAAATGGTACAGCCACTATGGAAAACAGTATAGCATATTCTCAAAAAAATTAAAAATAGTATTACCACACATGCAAAAATAAATTCTCTAACCCGTATGGTGATGGGTGTTAACTAGATTTATTGTTGTGATCATCTCTTAATATACACAAATATCAAACCATTATGTTGTACACCTGAAACTAATATAATGTTATATGTCAATTCTACCTCAATTTACAAAAAAACTAGCAATATATGGACTAAAAAAATTACATGTGGTCTAGCAATTCTGCTTCCGGGTACATACCCAAAATAATTGAAAGCAGGATCTTAAAGAGATATTAGTATAGGCATCTTCACAGCATTCGCAATAGCCAAAAGGTGGAAGCTACCCAAGTGTCCATCAAAAGGTGAACAGATAGGGTTTCCCTAGTGGCGCAGTGGTTGAGAGTCTGCCTGCCGTTGCAGGGGACACGGGTTCGTGCCCCAGTCCGGGAGGATCCCACATGCCGCGGAGCGGCTGGGCCCGTGAGCCATGGCCGCTGAGCCTGCACATCCGGAGCCTGTGCTCCGCAATGGGAGAGGCCACAGCAATGAGAGGCCCATGTACCGCAAAAAAAAAAAGGTGAACAGATAAATAAAATGTGGTGTATACATACGAGGGAATATGATTCGGCCTTATAAAGGAAGGAAATTCTGACATATGCTACAACATGGATGAATCCTGAGGGCATAAACTGTATGAATAAAACAGCCCCAAAAAGACAAACACTCTATGACTCCTCTCCTATGAGGTCCCTAAAGTAGTTGGATTCATAGGGATGGAAGGTAGAACGGTGGTTGCCAGGGGCTGGGGGAGGGAGGATAGGTACAGAGTTTCAGTTAGGGAAGATTTTTAAAGTTCTGGGTAAGGAATTCCCTGGTGGTCCAGTGGTTAAGACTCAGTACATTCACTGCTGTGGGCCCAGCTTCAATCCCTCGTCAGGGAACTAAGATCCTGCAAGCTGTATGGTGCAGCCAAAAACAAAAAATTTTAAAGTTCTGGGTAAATGTACAGTTCTGTGATGTCTGTTTTACTCAACATTTATTCAAAAATTAATTTTGTTTAACGTTTTTACTTTTAATCATATAAAATGCTGTTTAATGTAGATAAATATGAAACATAATAGAATTATCTAAATAGTATTTCAGTCTAGTATATATAGGTAACTAAAAATCCTGCTAAGTTATATATTTCTTACCACTAATAAACATAATAGATGCATCTTTTTTCTGTCTTTATTTATTTATTTTATTGGAGTATAGTTGATTTACAATGTTGTGTTAGTTTCACGTGTGCAGCAGTGATTCAGTTACACATATACATATATATCTTTTTCAGTTTATTTTCCATTATAGGTTATTACAAGATATTGAGTCCCTGTGCTATAAGGTAGGTCCTTGTTGATTAGCTATTTTATATATAGCAGTGTGTATGAATTAATCCCAAACTCCTAATTTATCCTTCCCACCCCCCCATCCCCTTTGGTAACCATAAGTTTTTTTTCTACGTTTGTGAGTAATAGCAACGTGTTTTTAAAGCTCTGGAGCTGGATGGTTGAACAACAGTGTGAGTATATTTAATGCCATTAAATATACTCACTTAAAAATGGTTAAGATGGTAAATTTTACGTTATGTGTATTGTATCACAATTAAAGATTAAAATTAAAATTAATTAAATTAAACAAATCCTCTTCTGGCCCCTCTGACTGGTAAGCAAAGGTCAGACTCCTCCAGCTGCATTGAACATCCGCAGGACTGGCACCCAGTAACGACTCCTGCCCTGGGGACTACACCAATCCTCAGGGCTGCAGTACTGACAGAGTTAGTGGGAGGGGAGGTAGATAAGCCTCTGACAGCGTCGGCTTTAAGGGGAAGCCCCGCCCTGGCTCTGGCTTGCTTTCTCCTTCTCTAAATTCCACTTGGAAAACCAGAAGGGAGAGGCTCTGGGAACTCCGCAGGGCCTCTTCCCCTGGGGTCACCGTGGGGTGACAGAGACCTCTGGGCTCACCTGCAAGCTGGTGGTAGGAGTCTCCAGGCTAACCACCTGAGGTTGCCTGGGGTCCCAGCCTCCTGCCACTTCCCCTAGCGAGTACTGGGGCCCAGCAGGCTAGACTGACAACTCCTGGGGACCAAGGCAAGCACCACTGGGGAGGAACTGAGGGCCCAGGGAGGAGCAACCTCCAGTCTGTGAAGTAAAACCTGCAGGGGGAGTCACCCAGGTAAAGAGCTCTGTGGGGCCCCAGCCTGGGGCTTTTGAAGGCTGGGGAGGAGTTTCTTGGAAGAAGAGACAGAGGCCAGTGTGGCTGGACTGAGCGGAACAATCCAAGGTGGGCTGCTGGCAGGAGGAGGGGCGTGAGGTCTGGCTGAGGACTGGGGCTTTTCCCCAAATAGCCGCTGAGAGATTTCCTGTTTGTTAGCAGAATGACAGGAGCAGACTTGTCTTTAAAGATCCCTCTCTTGAATCAGAGGAAGTAGGAAATGGAAGCAAAGAACAGGAATCAGGGACAGTGTCAGCGGAGGCCTGGACTAGGGGAAGGGAGGGAGATGCAGAGAGGGGATAATGCATTTTGGAGTTGGGATCCAGGGACAGGGGATGAGCTGACTGCATGTGGGGGTGAGGAGGAAAGAGGGAGCAGACAGAGCCCCAGGGTTCTGGTCTGAGCAGGTGGGGAGATGGAGCTGCTGATGCATGGACATGGGGGAGGGGGTGGGAAGAGAGTCCCAAAAGGCAGTTTGGGGCCAATTAACACTTAGACCCTTATAAGATTAGATCAACTCTGATCTACTTTCCTAATGAAATCACTGGGAGAAACTGCTTCCCTGGGGATTTTGAGCAAGGCTGAACATCTTCTAACTCCAGGTAACTAAAAATTCTCTTGTTCCTAGTGAAGTGGACTGTTTATACTGGGGTTGGGCCTGGATATCATGTTCCAGCCAGCCTCAGTCTTGGAGAGAGGCATTCAAGGACAGGAACATAAAGGCAGCAGCAAATGAGATTGTCAGGTCTACCTGGTGATGGCAGCCCTTCATCTGCCAGTCTGTCCCTGGGCCACTACGTGTCCAGCCAGAGAAGCCGAGCCTGCCAAGCTGTGTGCCCCATGAAGGTGTCCGTCTCTCTGCTGCCAGCACTGTGGTGATGAGTGTGGACAGTGCAGCCAGACTGTCTGGGTCTGTCATCCCAGCTCCAGGTCCTGCTCCCTGTATGGCTTTGTGTCACAGTGTTACCACGGCCCAGGCCAAGGCTGGAACCCCTCTCCTCGGGTCTACTCTGGAACTTAGAAACCGTTAAGACCTTAGGAAGTTCTTGCCCATCTCTCCCTATGTGGGGGCAGTATTCTTCTGGCCTCCAGAGAGTGAGCACTGGCACACGCGCACGCACACACACACACACACATAGATGTGCACAGTGACATTAAACAAGGTCTTATGGGGGTGGGATCAGAAGAGGAACAGACATGGGGGAGGTAACAAGAGGAGGAAAAAGGGATTGGGGGCACGGCCTACATGTGACACCACTCCCACATTTTTTTTTTTTTTTTGCGGTACGCGGGCCTCTCACTGCTGTGGCCTCTCCCGTTGTGGAGCACAGGCTCCGGACGCGCAGGCTCAGCGGCCATGGCTCACGGACCCAGCCACTCCGTGGCATGTGGGATCTTCCCGGACCGGGGCACGAACCTGTGTCCCCTGCATCGGCAGGCAGACTCTCGACCACTGCGCCACCAGGGAAGCCCCACTCCCACATTTTTGAGTTCTTTTCCCACTTATACTTGAGGACATCTCGAGAAGAACATGCTAGAATCATTCCCACAGTGTAGATGGGAGACAGATAGGCCTTGAGAGACACAATGCCTTATCCAGGATGGAGAACAGGTACGAATGAGGAGACGAGTCTGGAGCCCAGGTCTGTCTCCTGAAAGCTGCCCATAGACCCCCACCCCCGGGGGCTGTGGAGAGGGCTGCAGGTGTGACTGTGTGAGATATGGGCTTGTGTGGAGAAGAGGGTGAACATTCCGCCACCCAGAGTGCTGTGTGGAGAGCTATTGTCTGGGGAGGGGACTCAAGTAAGGGGGCCCCCGGGAGTGAAGTCACTTCCTTGACAACAAACTCCAACAGAGCTCGGAAGCCTTTAACCAGGCACCTACTTTCTAGTGACAGCCCCAGCTCATAGAGAAAGATGTTCTCCTGCTGTGGGCTTCCCGGGGCTTCTGCTTCAGGAAACCCTGGAGTGAGAGGTTTTTCAGATGCTGTAGACGTTGGTTCAATCCTCAAAACCAACACCTCTGGTCATTTACCAGGAGGTCACCTAAGGTAACATAAGGTGGCCTAGAGCAGGCCAATCCAGGCCCAGCCACCTCTGGGAGCCCACCCTGAACAGGTCCACATCCCTTCATCTCCATGTGGAGGAAGGGGGACTTGATGGGAGGGTCCCCCCTGGGCAGGAACTGGTTGGTGTACACTTGGTAACTTGGTGGTCCTGTCATGGTCACACCCGAGGACAGGGCTGGCATGGGGGAAAGAGGATTCCTGAGGTGCCGATGTGAGTCCAAGGCCCTCAGCTTGTCAGCTTTTTTTCTATCCTTGGTGGAGGTCTGTGCAGAGTGGTAGGTGTGTGTATGGGGTGCAGATGTCTGGTGGGTCTGAGAACCAGCACAGACAGCTGGACAAGGCTCTGGGGCTTTCTGCCTGGCTGCTGGGCACTGATTTCTCAGGGCTCCACACAGGAGCTTGGACAGGAGCCGGTCCATGGAGCCCCCTGTTCCATCTCCCTGCAGGAGGGGCGGGTGCCCCACACCAGCAACAGAGCCCAGGGCAGGCTCAGGGTAAGTGCCAGAGAGGAGACTCCACACCCAGGAAGCCCCGGGTCCCAGAGCCACCCTGGTCCTCCCCTGGGCTCCCTCCTAGAGCCCTGCTCCCAGAGAAATCTGGACCCCATCTCCTCTCCCACGTGCCCTACTGCCCAGTCCCTGCTTTGTCCAGATGCAAAGTCATTGTCCACATATTTGAAGGAATCTCAGAAAGACTGATAGCATCTACTTCATGTTAAGTCAAGGGCGTTTCTGCCTTTTTCTACAGATTTTCCTGTTTTAACTCCATCCCCAGGTGTCCCTGTTTGCCTGACAATCCTGATCCCTCCCACCCTGGGATCAGCCTCTGTGTTCTCATCCCTAGAATGGCATATTTTTATAACAATCACAGGGATGATGCACTTAATACAGGAAGGAGTTCTCAATACTGTGCTACAAACTGCCCTGAGATCCTAATACATTTAATCATTGCCCACGACCAATTCTACTGGTGACTGCAGAACCTTTATTCTGCTGAGGGCACTCCTGCCCCATCTCCTGTCACGAGTCCCTGAGGCTTGGGGATTTGGTCTCAGCTCCAGCCCCAGCCCTCCTGGTGGTCCGTGGTGCTTCCTCTGACTCGTGTCTCTACTCCGTTCCACCCCAAGGGGAAATGTGTCCACAGGGGACAGGAATGGGACTCTCACGGTGTGGAGTGTCCAGGCAGGCAGGCTGGAGAAGATGGTGGGCAACCTGGTGCCTGCCTTCCTGGACAGCAACCCCTCCGACCTCCCCGTCTTTCTGGGCACCTACAGAGCCCTTGCAACCACCCAGCAGGTGCTGGACCTTCTGCCCCTCCTGGGACATTGGTGACTCGGCCACCTACTAGCTGTGAGATGTGGGAATGTCACTACACCTCTCTGAGCTTCATTTGCCCCTCTGCACACTAGAGTAAAGAGAGGACCAGCCCCCTAGGGTGACTGTAGAGACTAAGTGGGTCCTTCATGGAAAGTCCTTTCTGGGGACCTGGCCCCATGGAAAGGTCTGCCGGAGGGGCTGTGGTTGTGCTACGTTGTCATTGATCTCCCCATGAGGGAGCCTCTACCTTATTTGCCACTGTGCCTGTGGCCTTGGCTGAACTGTTTTCCCATTTGAATGTTGATGTGTGATTCAATTTGGAGTGAGAACAGAGATCTCTGGGGGCGAGCAGTGGGGCCCAGGACACTCAGATGTGTGTGATGAGGCTGATTGAGCTCATTCATTCTTCAAATATAGAGGAAGGCCCACTAGGTGCAGGCAGTTTTCTAGGAACAACTATCATTTAATGCATCGAGCAGACAGCAGCCCTTCCCTCCAGAGCTTCCATTCTCCCTGGGGTCACACTGTCACACTGGCCATCACATCCAGGTGTCCTCAGCACAGTCCATGTGACGCCTTCCTGGCCTCCTCTAGGTACCGATGCATCCCCCCTTACTCTGATGAGGACAGCGGACACCTGCACCAACTGAAAATGTGAGTGGGCTTTGATTCAAGACGGAGGGACTCCATTCCCCAAAGAGCTGCGGAGAGATGTAGGGTCTCTGGATGGGCAGGAGCTGGCAGAACCCTGGATCCCACACATTGCAAGGTGGAAGGAAAGGCCAGGCCTCTGACTCTGCTGCCCACCTGACTACTCCCAGGGCCGTGTCCTCCATCCTGGGCCCCTGGCTACACCATTACCGTGAGGATTTTCACCAGCCCCCAGAATTTCCCTGCCTGAAGATGCTATTGGCTTACCTAGAGCTCAGCATGCCTGGCTCAGACATAGAGCACCGTGCCCACCTCCTTCTGGCATAGCTGGAGCACCCGGAGCCCACTGAGGTAGAGAGTGATGGTGAGGAGGACTCAGGGTGGGTGATGGAAACCAGTGGGGAGGGGGAGTGGCTGGGCCACACAAAATAGAGGCTTCAGAGGCTAGAACTGGGCCAGGAGCAATGAGGAGGCTCAGATCACTACTCTCCTGGACTGCAGTCCTGGAAGACTTCCTGGGGGTGGCATGTTGGACTGAGACTTCATTCATTGGCCATGAGAAGTTTCTTGTCTTTGGGAGGCCTGTGGAAAAGCAATCCTACTGATGATATTTTCTCTTCTTGGAGCTACAGCACAGGCTCCAAAACAAGCCCTGGAAACACCTTGAGACCTAGAGCCACCTGCACCTCTGCTGCCCGCTACAGCTCCAGAGCCAGAGCAAACTCAAGCCACAGCCCTCATTTAAGTTCAAAGACAAGATCACGTGAGTATGCCAGCTCCAATTCCACAACCAGGGCATGCTTATGCCCTAGCTCTCATTTAATCTCAAAAGGGAGAAAAAGCATCTACACAGGCTCCAATTCCTGATCCAGAGAAGTTTCCAGCAACAGCTCTCCTCCCATCTTCAGAGCCTGAATCATCACAGAAACCTGTCCTAGTGCTTCCTCTACAACTTCAGCCAGTTTCCTCAACAGCCTCAGTCCAGAGCTGAAGCCACCTCAGTGAGGGCACTGCCCCTGGCTCTGGAGCCCATCGTGCTTTGGCACCAGCTGTGGCCCCGGGGTGTATCCAGCTCCAGTTCTGGATTAGAGACCACAGCAGACCCAGTTCTTCTAGTTACTCAGGTGCTAGGGCCAGTTCCTCCCTTAAGGTCCCTGGAGCTGCTGCCAGCTCAGTCCCTAGCACAAGCACATGCAGAGCCTTCAGGGCTGAATTAGGAGCTGCCCCAGTGCCTACAGCAGCACTGGAGCCTTCCTTCCCCTCCCCTCTAATTCCATTTTCTTTAATATTTGGGGGGTTTATTACAGATACTAAATTGTTTATTCTATGATATAAAGTTCACTTAAAATTTAATTCTTTGATTATTTTAAATTGTACATGTAAGTGGCACTAAGTACATTCCCAATGTTACATAACCCCCTCTAATGTCTATTCCAGAACATTTCATCGAAGGGAAATGCTGTATGTATTACTCACTCCTCATTCCCCTCACCTTCAGTGCTGGGGCGTCCCAGTATTCCTTATATCTCTGGATTTACCAATCCCTGATTTTTCATATCAGTAACATGTAACTTGTGGCCTGTTGTGTCCGGCCAAGTATGTATGAGGAGACTGATTAAAGTTTGATTCTGGGTTACATAAAAAATGTTAAAATTTTAAGGTGGCCACTGAGTTAAGAGGCATGACTTTGGATGTGTTTGATCCAGGGGAATTTCTGAGTGGAGCTTGTGTGAAGAGAAAAGGTTTTAACAAAACACAGCAGGTGCTCAAGGAAGCTTCAGGAAAGTCAGAGTCTCAGTCCAGGGAGCTCAGGACTGAGCACAGGCCCCACCCACCCCTCAAGCTCCTCCAGCAGTGATCCACCGCCCACCCCTGGTCCAGCCCCCAGGGCTGGCATCCCTCCCATTCAGCTTCTGCACAGGAAGGGGCTCTGTCTTTTCCCCAAAACCACAAATGGGTGGGGGCATTATGGGCCACCTTGTCCATCAAAGTCAAGTCAGGGGCCCTGTTTGGGAAAAGCATCTTAGGAACTTGTTTGGAAACAAGCAATTTCTTTTTTAATTAATTTATTGATCTTTGCGTTGGGTCTTCGTTGTTGCGCATGGGCTTTCTCTAGTTATGGCGAGCAGGGGCTACTCTTCGTTGCGGTGCTCGGGCTTCTCATTGTGGTGGCTTCTCTTGTTGTGGAGCACAGGCTCTAGGCGCACGGGCTTCAGTAGTTGTGGCACGCGGGCTCAGTAGTTGTGACTCGCAGGCTTAGTTGCTCCGCGGCATTTGAGATCTTCCCAGAAGAGGGCTCAAACCCCTGTCCCCTGCATTGGCAGGTGGATTCTTAACCACTGTGCCACCAGGGAAGTCCACAGTGATTTTTAGAAGGTGGCTGCTCTAATCTACAGACCCTAGACTTCAGCTGCAACGCTGAACCCTACTCACTTCAGACTGGCCCCCCTCACAATCCGAATTGGCTCTGGCCAATGTATCCTGTTACTCTTTGTCCTGAATGCAGTGGTTTTTGTATACTGACAGACTCCTCGGTTTGTCTCAAGTTGGAAGTCAAGGAGAGATTCTGTTAGCAACCAAGGACCTGTGTTCAGTCCTGAATGGCAGGTTTTTTCTCCAATTCCAGGGCTTGTCCCAAAACTGTGCTCCTAAGTGTATAGTTATACCACCCCTTAGATTGTCTAACTGTTGAGTATATTGTACAGTGTTAAATACATTGCACCCTTAAAGCTGTATTATCCATTTATCTTTCAAAAATCTGAACATATGGCCAGCATATACCTGAGCTCATTTTTGGTGAAATTTAAATGTCAGTAAAATAGTGTACCCATTAAAAAAAAAGTAAAGTCGGGGGAGTCCTACGGTCTGAGTTATTGAGTGAGTCCATGGTAAGCGACCTTTCTTTTCTCTGCCCAGAAATGGGGCCCCCCTAAAGCAGAGAACAAAAGTCCTCACAGGGAGGAAATTCTAAGCTCTCCTTTGAGGAGGAAAGACTGAAGCCCCTGATTAAACTTGGAGTAGATGAAGCAAAGATCAGAGGACCAAAGGGAAGGGCTGCCTGGGCTGAGGCTCTACTATAATGGTTAGGAGCACAGGCTCTGTGTTGGTTTGCAGGAAGTGGCCGGGAATCATCCCATCAAAGTCTCCAAATTCACCTCCAGAGAACATCTTCACTAAAGAACCCAAAATATCACTTGATCACCTGGAGTCTGGGGAAGCTTGAGATGCTGTCTAGCTCGTGAGCAAGGAGAAGGGTTGAGGACGGGGTGTCCCACAGAGTTCAGGGTAGTGCAGGTTGTCTGCCTTAGCAAGGAGGGCCCACTATCATTGGATGCCTATATTTCACTAATATAACAGAAAAACCAGAATACCACAGGCACAGGCAAGAGGGAGATTTCTTCCTTTCTCATAAATGTAAACTGTTCATACTGACCCTCAACTGCACACCTTAGTAGTCAGCCCATATTTTTCTGCCCCAGCATTTTTAGCTGGTGTCCAACCTCAAGGCTGCCTGTCTTTTGGTACAAAGTGGTTGCTGGAGCACACCTTCTCCCTGCAGGTCCCATGAGGCAGCAACCTCCTCTCTATTCTCTGCTGTGGACCCTGGGCCTGACACAGGGGCTCAGTCAACACTCTCTGAAATACTGCACTTGGGAAGTGGCCTATTGTGTCGTAGTCAAGACAATGACTTTCACTAGAAGGCTCCCCCAAAACTTTGAGTCTTACAGAATGTGGTTTGCTCTAACAACAAGACTGTGAATTTTGCAAGTTGTATGTTGGTTTCTTTTGCTGATGGAATCTTGGAGCCCTGCAGCAGTCATGCCATATCTCATATGGCCACCAGAGGGCAGTGTGCTTATGACAAACACACTGCTCCCATTCAAAAGGGGTCCTTTCCAAGTTAGCCTTCATCAGAACATGTTTTATAAAGTTACAGGATTTCTTTAAAGTATATTCATTTTCTTTTCTTCTTTAAACTCATTTTGAAGTTAATGAAAATCCACTGCAAATAACAAATGTAAGGTGACCAACTGACTGGGAGTTGTCCCTTACCACGCGTGAAGACATGTAAAATTGTGTGTCCAACCCCCTATCTCTGTCCTTTGTTTCTTCCTCTCTCCCTCCATTCTCTATAAACATCCATCTGTGTAAAACATCTTTTGACAATCTATGTAACGTATTAGAGATATTTTTCAGTCATGTTGCCTCTTTTTTGTGATATGAATCTTTGGGGGGCAAGCGGTCTGTTCATAAGACAGTGGAAATGTCCCCGAATCCCTAGGAGATGATGTGAAGGTGGGAAGTCGGTCTCAGTGGGAGTCGGTAAAGTGGGAGATCTGTTCAGCATAGCCAAGGTCGGCTCCACACTGTCTCCTAGCCCCAAAGCACTGAGTAAGCTTTCCCCTGTGGAACTTTGCTAAAATCCTGTATATCCTGAAGAAGCATCATGGCCAGAATAATGAAAAATGGTTATAATAATGTGGGAGAGAGATAAGGTTATGTATTTTCAGTTCTTACCTTTATGTCTCAGATTCATTTGTGAGTTAACTTTTATAAATGGTGTTTGCAGAGGTCCAGCCTCATTCCTCTACACATGGATGCCACATTCTCCCAGCACCTTTTGTGGAAAAGTCGGTCTTTTCCCCTTGAATGATCTTGCCACTCTTGTCAAAAATCATTTGACCATATATGTGAGGGTTTGCTTCTGGGCTCTGAATTCTATTCCATTGATTGATAATTCTGTCTTTATGCCAGTACCAAGCTCTTTTGATTATTGTAGTTTTGTAGTAAATTTTGAAATTAGGACGTTTGTGTCCTTCCACATTATTTTTCTTGCTCAAAATTGTTTGACTGTTTAGGGGTCTATTTGGTGTAAAGTGAATTTTAGGATGGGGTTTTCAGTGTAGGATGGGGTTTTCGACTTAGAATGGGGTTTTGATAGGGGTTGCATTGGAATTGTAAATTGAAATGGGTAATATTGAGATCTTAGCAGTGATAAGTCTTCCTATCCATGAAAATGGGATTTGTGTCATTTACTCTCTTTCCAAAAGTTTGGCAAGTTTCATTGTGAAAGTCTTCGCCTCCTTGGTCAGGTAAATTATTAAGTAATTTATTCTTTCTGATTTTATTGCAAATAAAATCGTTTTCTTAATTTCCTTTTCAGGTTGATCATATTAATATACAGAATTGCAAATGATTTTTAATGTTGACTTTGTATCCTGTTACTTTGCTGAATTCACTTATTAGTTCTAATATCATTTTTGTGGCATCCTTAAGATTTCTACATATGAGATCACATTCTGTGGGAACAGGGCTAATACTACTTCCTCCTTTCAACTTTGGATGTCAGTGATTAATTCCTTCACTCACTTATTTATTGATCTGTCTTTCCTAACTGCTGTGGCTAAAACTACCCCTATTATGTTGCTTCTTTTGTGGGAAAATCCAGCATGCTTACATGCTTCCTGATGCCAAAGGAAAAGTTTTCAGTTTTTCACAATTGAGTATTATGATAGCTGCAGGTTTTACACATATGGCACTGATTATGTGGTGGTAATTATCTTCAAACCTAGTGTGTTGAGTGTTTTTTATCATGGAAGTGTGTTGAATTTTTTCAGCTGCTTTTTCTGCATTCAGATGATGCTGTTTTTTCCCTTCTTTCCATTAATGTGGTTCATTACACCAATGCATTTCCTAGGTTGAAGCATTCTTGCATTCCAGGAATAAATGCACTTGTTCTTATTATATGAATAGATATAAATTATTATTCATGTCAGTAGATATATGTGTGCTCCCAGCCTCAGCTCAGGCTTCCTGAACCCTGGAAGGGCGGCAGGCGATGGCTACGACACAACACTGAACCACAGAGGTTTATGACTCTGATTGGTCCTGATGACTGTTTTTACTAACGCATGACTGTTGTTTCACACACTCGATGACTGTCTGACTTAGACCTGCACTCACCCATCTCCTGCCTCTGTGTCTCTCACACTTCACTCCTTCCTTCTGGATTTCACTCACTTCTTCCTTAAATACACCTTCCTCACTCTCAGTGAGAGCCCGAGAGAGGCAAACTCTCTTAGTCTTCTTTATCTGAAAAGGTTCTTATTTTGCTTTATTCTTGAGTGCTAGTTTAGAATGAAATCTGTACAGACGTTTCTGTGACATTTCCCTTGGCCTCTGAAGACGTCGTTCCCTTGTGTTCGCCCTTAATTGTGACTGCTGACTGGTCTGCTGTTTGGTCTCACTGTTGTCTACCTTCCCTCCTCTGTGATAATCTCTTCAATTGTCTTTAATATTCTACAGTCCATTACTGTAGGGCAAGGTTCGAGTTTATTTTTATTTTTCCTGCTCGGGACTGGAATCTGGAGATCCATCTTTACCAAAATTCTAAAAACTTCAAATCCTGTCTCTTCACCACTCGTTCCATTTCTCATCCTAAAATTCCATGTACATTAGATTCTCTCTATATACCTCATGTGCCTCATTGTACTTGCTCTCTTTTTCTTTTCCATCACTTTATCTCCTGTAACATGCTGGGTCACTGGTTCTCTCTTCAACCCTGGTTAATCTGCTGTCTAATCCACCCAGTAGAGTTCTAATTTCCATGGCACTGTGTTTTAAGTTTTAGAAATTTTTTTATCTTGTTTTGTTTTTCTAATTTTCCTGTTATGTTTTCATAGTATCTTATTCATTTATGGTTCCAATACGATTTTTTAGGCCTTTAACCAATGTACAGAAATTTCTGTTGTTTAATTGTTTAATCAAGTTATTCTATTTCATGAAGGTTTTGGGGTTCTAATCTTCCCATTTGTGGTGTCTGCTGCCTCTTGTTCATGGTGAGATCAGGGCATGTTTTGGTGATAGTGGATCCTTGCTGGCTTGGGGGTTTTAATGTATGTATATGGTCTTTTTATCATGTTCAGGACATTTCTACTTATGGCCATTTTTGTTAAGTGTTATTTTGGTGTTTAATCAGAAAAGGATACTGTGTTTTCTCCAACGCATTTTCAGGCCCTCTGGAGACGAACATATAGAATTCTTCTTAAATATCATTTCCTTCCTCTTCTTCCCCACAGAAAGGCTTCACTTATCACCCCAGTTGAAGCAAAACGTCCCCCAATCCTCACCTCCACCCCCTTCCTCTGTTTACTTCTATCCACAGCACTTATAATCAGACACTGACTGCAAGAATCGCAGGCTGTCTTATTCCGTTTGGATGGCTATAACAAGTACCATAGACTGGGTGGCATATAAACAACAGAAGTTTATTTCTCACAGTTTTAGATACTGGGAAGTCCAAGATCAAAGTGCCTGCAGATTCCCCGTCTGGTGAGGGCCCACTTTCTGGTTCACAGGTGGCCATATTTTTGCTGTGTCCTCACATGTCAGAAGAGGTGAGGGGGCTCTCTTAGGCCTCTGGGCTCTTCCTTCCGACCCAATCACCTCCCAAAGGACCCACCTCCTTATATCGTCACCTTAGGGGTTAAGATTTCAACATATGAAGTTGGGGGACATAAATATTCAGTCCATAGCACAGGCCTAGTAGTATCTCCTCCGGGGGTTCTCTTTCTTCCTCACCCACAGCCCAGACAACAAAGCTTCCTCAATGAGTTGAATGTTTTCTAGTCAACTTCTACTAGGGGTAATCCACCAACAGACCTGGCTGTGTGTGTGTGTGTGTAAGTCTGTGTGTGTGCATGTCTGTGTGAGTGTGTCTCTGTGTGTCTGTCTGTCTCTGTGTGTGTCTGTGCATGTCTGTCTGTGTCTCTGTGTGTGTGTCTGTGTGTCTGTGTTTGTGTGTGTGCGTCTCTGTGTGTGTCTCTGTGTCTGTGTGTGTGTGTGCATGTGTCTCTGTGTGTGTGTGTCTCCATCCCTGATCCCTACCTCCTCTCACATCAGAAGGCAGTAAATCTCAGTCACTCACGTGATTGCCTGGACCAGTAGCAGGACCCCCACCCTGGCAGCTGGATCACAAACTTGCACCTGGTTTTCCCTTCCCTCCTCACTCTCAGGGCCTTTCCCGTTCTCTCTTCTGATCTTGGCCAGGTCATCACATGTATGGCTGTTTGTGGCACAAGGGTGTTTGGATTGCCTGGTCTACACCTTGCCTGGACCAGGAGCTGTCACATCCCTGGCAGTTACAGTCCTCCTTGTTAGCAATGAGGACATACCTAGGCCTTGAACAAACAGTAGTCTCTTGTTGTTGTTGTTTTTAATGTATTTCTTAAATGCTTTCTGTACATAAAAAATAATTCTGCTTCCCCATTTTTTTTTTAAGTATCCTTTTTAAAAGAAAATAAATTTCAGAATTCTGGAAAGATGGAAGTATTCATGGAAGCATAGTCTTATCTACCAGAATCTCCACGTAAACACAGACAGAGCAATAAGATATTAAAACCAAAACCCATGGGCAATATTCACAACAAGAGTAGCTGACAAGGTATACCCCTGTTACCACAAAATACAAGTGGGTGGACAACAGCCCGGAGACCTGCCCAGCGTCACCACGAGTGCGGGGAAAGTTGAAGGAAGCAACAGTGCAGCTGGACGCCTGAGGGCCTGGCGCATGCTCAGTATAGGAGCAGAGTGAGCCTGCACCTCCCCCTTCCCAGGAGGGCCCCCGCATGTGCAGTGCAGGGACCCAGTGAGGCTCCACAGCAGAGCCTAGAGGTTGTGCGGTGCAGGAGCCAGTCCCGGACGTGCGGCCGAGCAGCCAGGGAGGGACCTGGTTCCCTCCACCAGCGAGTGAGGCAGAGGTCTAAGGTAAGACATGAAACTCTTTGAATTCTCACACTGAGGTTCCAGGACCCCATTGGGACTGGACCCCACAGTGGACATCAACTGGAATCAAAATTAAGTGGAATGGGGGCTTCCCTGGTGGCACAGTTGTTGAGAGTCCGCCTGCCGATGCAGGGGATACGGGTTCGTGCCCCGATCCGGGAAGATCCCACATGCCGCGTGAGCGGCTGGGCCCGTGAGCCATGGCTGCTGAGCCTGCGCGTCCGGAGCCTGTGCTCCGCAACCGGAGAGGCCACAACAGTGAGAGGCCCGCGTACCGCAAAAAAAAAAAAACACAAAAAACTAAGTGGGATGGGAACCTAAAAACAGAAGACAGAGGAGCTCCAACTCAGGGCTAGAGGCAGGAAGGGCACTGGCCTTTGGCATAAAATTTCAGGGGCACCAAACAACTCAGAAATCAAGATAAATGAGATTTTAATGCAATAATTTTTCAAAAAGCAAATTTAATGCCAAAAATCCTTGATGAGCAAAATATCAAATTTTAAATAAAGATAGAATTAGTAACAGTCTGACACTGAACCATCCTGGAGCCTTGAGGCAAAAGGAAAAATCAGTTACTGATCCTGTCTTTATTACACTGTTTCAGTAGAGTGTTCCAGAGCCCTGCTTGAGGAATCTACTAAAGAAGCAGCTTCAGAAACCAAAATAACTAAAGAGACATTGCAATAAGGATTAGTGTGTGCAGTAAATATATAGTTATTTGTAGAATTAAGGTTAAATGAGGGTTATAAAGAGATTATACTATGTAATTGATACGGTTTTGGGTCCTTGGCCTCTTTAATCAATAGAAATGGATAAGACGCCCACAAGAGGAATTGAGGCACGACTTTATTGGGAGTTGTGCTGAGGGAGTGAAAACAAGTAACAGGTGCCCTTGTTTGCTCTCTGACGAAGGCAGGCTGGTCCCTTAAATGGGATAATGGTGGGCGCGGATCGGTGGGTCAGGCCAGAGGGCTGGCTTAGGTGGTCTGCCCACCCGCTTGGTGGTGGTGTGTGCAGGCATCACGCGCAGTTCCCTGCTTTTGCTCCTGGCACCTCAGAAGTGGCAGTTGGTTTGTGGCCTTTTTGTATCTTACTGTTCATAATTGCACATGCATGCAGCTCCTTTTAGGCCCTTCGAGGGTTTTTTGTGTTCTCTTGCTCAAGGAGACGTTTGTCCAGGTGCAAGTGCTCAGGTAGAGGGACCCAGGTCCCAGCCTATCTCATAATGGCTTTATGTTCTGAGAATGTGGATATGGTACAAACACAAAATGGGGAAGGGAGAGGAGAGAATTGAAATATCACTCAAAAAAAGAAGTTTTGCCTGTTTTCAGAAGTCACAACTGGTTCTCATATTTTTCCTAGGATATCATAGGGGGTTTTTTTTGAGGTATAGTTGATGTATAACATTGCTTGTTTCAGATGTACAACCTAAGGATTCAGTATTTGTATATATTGTGAAATAATCACCACAATAAGTCTAGGATGACAGGGTAGCAATTCATCCTCTTGATAATGGATAAATACATGAAAAGAAAGAAGCATCAAACTGCCTTTCCCCCATGAACTGTTTCACTGGGTGACCAAATAGTCGATGAAGGGAAGTGTGTCTTTATAAAATTAATCCAGCTGATAAATGAGAAAGAGATGATGTAATTAGAATACCGTCATTTTTCAGCCCAAGTGGATTAATGGATGTGAGCATTGAACATCATCTCTGCTAACATCTCAGAAAAAGACAGACACCCTGACATTATGTGTCCCTTGATGAAAGAGCACATCAATACCTGGGGGTCTCATCCAAAATCTTGATCCTGAGTCTGATCAATCCTCTGAATACACTTGAAAATCTGCAGGAAATGTAGAGAACAGAATGATGTGTTGAACTGCATCCTAGAACACAGTCTGTAAAATACAAACTGGAAACTTCCATGGGGGAAGGGCTCAGGTTCTTCCATGGATACAGTGTAAGAAAGAGAAAGGGATGCCGAAGGAACTTAGAGACTGAAAGAGATTTTAAAGACATCAACAAAATGAGCAAGCCTCATCTGCACGGTCTAAAGAGGACACTTTGGTGATAAAACCTATAAAGAAACTCAAGGAGAGTAATGAGTATAAAAATCAGGACAGAGAATACTTTGGGAAGTAGGAAGGTGGTTGAAATTGGGAAGGGGCACAGGGAGGGTATTCTGGAGTGGAAGAAAAATTACAGTTTCTTGGCGTGGATGGTGGTTACAAGGGTTGGTTTTTTGTTTTGTTTTTTGAGGTATAGTTGATTTATAATATTATACTATTTTCCTGTGTAAACCATAGTGATTTAAAACTTTACAGATTGTACTCCATTTAAAGTCATTTAAAATGCTGGCTATATTCCCTGTCTTGCAAAATATGTCCTTGTAGCTTGCTTGCTTACTTATTTATCTGTTACATAAATCTCAAAATCTTTATGCTGACTGAAAGCAGCCAGATACAGAAAGATGTCATTTATATAAAATGCAATGCTATCTTTAGTGGAAACAAAGCAGATTAGTGGTTGCCTGGGGATGGGAGGGAGGGAGGTGTGAATTACAGAGGGGCATGAGGAAACTTTTGGGGTAATGGGTATGTTTTTTACCTTAATTAGGCTGATGCTTTTCTGGGTATATATATTTGTCAAAGCTCACTGAACTGTACACTTTAAATATGTGCAGGTTTTTGTACCTCATTTGTACATCCATGAAGCTGTAAATAAAGCAGCACAGAGCGAATGATTATGAGCAGTGTTTCCCAGTTATGTTGATAGTAAGAAGCTCCCGGTGCTGTGGAAAGTGCATCCTCCTGGTCCCACTTCTGAGTCCTCCATGAAGCACCAGGTGATTTATGCTTTCAATAAGGGCCCCGGGAATTCTCGTGCTCAGGGGAGTGGGGAAACACTGGTATGAAGTGGGTGGTAGCTGAGAAGGAGGTTTCCCTCATCTTGACCAAACCATCATCAGGTGAAGCCAAATGAAGCTGCCACCAACAACAAGCCAGGGGAACACAAGTTTGTGATTTCCTAGTTTCACACAAGTACCTGATGGTTATCTACCGTATAACAAGGGTTTGCCACCAGTGTCTCCCTGAAGGAGCTCTCTCAGCCCCCAGCATCTTATATCATTGGATTAATTGGGAGAAATCCATGCTGATGGGTGAAATGGCGCCTCCATGAGAATCCGTGTGATTGCAATTATCCAATCAAGATCCTGTCTCCTATAAAAGAAACACGAACACCTGTGCTTAGCATTTCATCTTGAAGGGTATTTGCTGCTGTCTGTAGTGAAAGATGCATTTAATGCTAGGTTAAGCACGCTACCATTTTTTAATATTTATATGAAAGTAGTGGTGTGATTGGAACTCACTAAAAATGCTCTCTTTGTTATGACTCAGTAAGGTCAGGGATGTCTTTTGTGATTCACTGAGCATTGCAGTTCCTCAGATGTGAGTTTTCTGTCATGCACTTTGTCAGTTTTTCTGTTCTTTTTCTTAATTTGTGGTATTCTCTGTATGTTATTGATTTTAACTCTTTTTCTCTTATCTATGTTGAAAATATATTCTTCCATTTATCACTTACTATAACCTCATTTCTGGTGTCTTTTTTTCCTCTATGGCAGCTGTGCTTCATTTTTTTCAGTAAAAACTTGAACTTTTTTCTTTACATAGCAATATTGAAATTACACAAAGATGCATTCACCCTAGGAACTGAAAGCAAACTTTTAAACATTGGAAATGGAGGAGGAATTTAATATGGATAATGTAAAACAGCCAGTTGGAAAGCAAATGCTGTGCTTAATGGATACAACTTAAGGCTGGTTTTTGGAAAAGAATTGTTCTTCTATTCGGAAATAAATGAACTCTGTCAAGTCAATAAGAAATTAGCTCATTATGAAAAAGACAAGAAATAGTGTACAAAAAAAATTCTAAAAGAGATAATGAACAACTTCATACCTATATACTTGACATGTTAGACTATATACATAATTTTCTGGAAAACAAAAGTAACCAAAGTTCCATCTAGAAAGAACAGAAACTCCCAACAGACCACTTTCTTAAAAGAATTTTAAAAGTTAGTCACACGTTCACCTAGAGATGGACTGAAAGCTGATTCCCTGCAGCTGTTGGAAAGGTTGCAATTATTTTATTCGACAAAGGTAGCTTTACCCTAGCCCCAGCCTCCATAAAAACCCCCATGACAGTTCAAGGGCCTTACATAAGTTTAAAACATGCAAAATTCCGAACAACACGTAGCTTATTCATTTTATACATAGTAGTTTCTGTCTCTTAATCCTTTACTGCATCCTGTCCCCCACTTCCCTCTCTCCACTAAAAACAACCAGTTTATTCTCTATATCTGTGAGTCTGTTTTGTTATATACATTCATTTATTTTTTTAGATTCCACATATAAATGATAACATACCGCATTTGTCTTTTTCTCTCTGACTTCTTTCCCTAAGCATAGTATCCATCAGGTCCATCCATGTTGTTGCAAATGGCAGAATTTCATTCTTTATTATGGCTGAATAGTATTCCCTTTTATATAGAAATATATCTATTTTATCCATTCATCTGTTGCTGAACACTGATTGCATCTTATCTTGCCTATTGTAAATAATGCAGCTGTGAACATAGGGGCCATGTATCTTTTCAAATTTGTGTTTTCTTCAAATATACATTCAGGAGTTTAGTTTACGGTGAATCACCAAAAAACTCCCTAAATTTCAGCAGCGTATCCCTCTGTATTTCCCATATCACAGTGCTGGGTGGGTGTTCACTTTGGGGGACTGCACTCCTTCATGTGGTCAATCAGGAGCTCAGAGTTCTCCCATCCTGGACCTCCTCCATCCCTAGGACGTCATCCCCATCTGCATCCATCAGCAGAAGGGGCAAGAACGTGGAGAAATGCATGTGGGAGGTGATAATGGGCCACGTCCCTAAGGACACACATCAGTTCCTCTCCTGCTCCATTGGCAAGGACATGGTCCTGTGGCCGCACAAGAGGCTGGAAAGTCTTCCAGTTTTGCACCCCAAGGAGGGGAATGGATTTTCATGGGCGATTAATGTTGTCACTGCTACAGTAAAATAATATCTCTTTAGGAAAATTAAAAATGAGAGAAATCGGGCTTCCCTGGTGGCACAGTGGTTGAGAGTCCGCCTGCCGATGCAGGGGACACGGGTTCGTGCCCCAGTCCGGGAAGATCCCACATGCCGCGGAGCGGCTAGGCCCGTGAGCCATGGCCTCTGAGCCTGCACGTCTGGAGCCTGTGCTCCACAACGGGAGAGGCCACAACAGTGAGAGGCCCGCGTACCGCAAAAAGAAAAAGAAAAAGAGAGAGAAATTGCCTAAGGAAAGAACATAGAAAATGGACCTGGTGTGGCTAACAGGGACCCAAAATAAAATAGAGCCAGGCAGTCATGACAGACCTGGGTTTCAGTAACATGCTCTGAGTTCTTAGAAAACCACAAACAAAAGCTCCAAAGGATTTCTGATTCTGCTAAGGGTCCCACCTGGAAAAGCGTCAAAGTGACAGGCAGGCATCGCAAACTGTGGTCCAGCTGCGAGGACTTGTGGTTGCACTGCAAAGGGCCATCCAACCCCCTTACAAGTCTCCCAACTGTGCATTCCGCAGATTTTGCCTTTAAAAATGCTTCACTCCATTCACGCCCCGGGGAACCTACTTTCAGTTACTGGCAAAAGCTCCGTATCCCCAGATTGCAAACCTTGCCAACAATAAACCAGTCTTTTGCCTCAAGATAACCCCTATTCTTTTCCGAGATTTATTTCTAATTTTAGGATGACTTCAGCAATAGTGAGTAACTCATTTGGATCTCTTGTGTTTTCAAATCTTTATTGAGTATTAGCCCTACGCCAATCACTGTGTGGAGAGCAGACTGAGAATTAATTGAGCAACAGCTTCGTCTGGGAGAAGCTCTGAATCCACAGGAGAGATGACATGGAATGAAGGCCTGCCATCCTAGGAGACAAGGATAAAGAGAATGTGCTCTGGAAGTTCAGGGAATGATTCTAGATTTGGAAGCTGCCTGGAGATGATAGAATTTGGACTCCACTTGCAGAGAAGAACAAGATACCAGGAGCTATAGATGCAGGTCCTTTAAATACAGGGTATCACAAGGAATATCATGCAGCCATTAAATTCATAAATTCTAAAACTTTAAATGGGCAGAACAGTTACTCATATTAAGTGAAAAAGTGACCGGTAATATGAGGTAATCCCATTTTTTTAACTCTATGTAAATTTGGATGAAATTATACAATATGTTGAGTGACACTTTTCCAATTTTCCACAATGTTTTATTGTTAACATAAACAGAAAAGTTCCATAAACTTCTTTGGTTGGATAGACTAATTTCTCCTCACCAGACACACAGCGCTGGGATGCAGACAAGTGAACGCCAGCACGTTCCCACCTTCTCCCTGCAGGTCCCATGAGGCAGCGACCTCCTCTCTATTCTCTGCTGTGGTCCCTGGGCCTGACACAGGCTCAGTCAACACTCTCTGAAATACTGCACCTGAGAAGTGGCCTATTGTGTCGTAGTCAAGACAATGACTTTCACTAGAAGGCTCCCCCAAAACATTGAATCGTACAGAATTTGGTTTGCTCTAATGGCAAGATGGTGAAAGTGTGTAAGTTTGAGAGTTGGCTGCTTTTGCTGACAAAACCATGGAGCCCTGAATTACTCGTGCCATATCTCATGAGGCCACCAGAGGGCGGTGTGTAGCTGCTTATGACAAACACACTGCTCCCATTCAAAAGTTGTCCTTTCCAAGTTAGCCTTCATCAGAACATGTTTTATTTATTTTTTTCACATCTTTATTGGAGTGTAAATGCTCTACAATGTTGTGTTAGTTTCTGCTGTACAACAAAGTGAATCAGCTATACGTATACATATATCCCCATATCCCCTCCCTCTTGCGTCTCCCTCCCACCTTCCCTTTCCCACCCCTCTAGGTGGTCACAGAGCACCGAGCTGATCTCCCTGTGCTATGCGGCTGCTTCCCACTAGCCATCCATCTTACATTTGGTAGTGCATATATGTCAATGCTACTCTCTCACTTCATCCCAGCTTCCCCTTCCCGCCCTGTGCCCTCAAGTCCGATCTCTACGTCTGTGTCTTTAATTCCTGCCCTGCCACTAGGTTCATCAGTACCGCTTTTTTAAATTCCATATATATGCGTTAGCATACGGTATTTGTTTTTCTCTTTCTGACTTCACTCTGTATGACAGATTCTATGTCCGTCCACCTCACTACAAATAACTCAATTTCATTCATTTTTATGGCTGAGTGATATCCCATTGTGTATATGTGCCACATCTTCTTTATCCATTCATCTGTTGATGGACATTTATGTTGCCAGAACATGTTTTTTAAACTTGGAGGATTTCTTAATTAATTTACTCGCCTGTATTCTCCAATCTCATTTGGAAACTAGTGACAATCCAATACAAGTAATAAATATGAGAGCCACTGACTGGAAGTTGTCCCTTGTGACACATTATAAGCACTTAAAATTATCTGTCCAACCCCCCATCTCTATCCACCTGTCCCCTCCTTTCTCCCTCCAACCATCATAAACATCTATATGTGTAAAACATCTTTTGACAATCTATGTAACTTAGAGTTTTCAGTCATATTGCCTCTTCTTTGTGATATGAATCTTTGGGTGGCAAGTGGTCTGCTCATAAGACAGTGAGAATGTCCCTGGTGCCCTAGGAGACAATGTAAAAGTGGGGAGTAGGTCTCAGTGGGAGTTGGTCAAAGTGGGAGATCTCCTGCTCAGCATAGCTAAGGTCAGATCCACACTGTCTCCTAACCCCAAAGCACTGAGTCTGCTTTCCTCCCAGGGAACTTTGTTAAAATCCTATATATCCTGAAGGAGCATCAGGGCCAGTATAATGAACAGTGTTTATAATAATTGTGGGAGAGACATAGATTATGTGTTTTCAGGTCTCACCTTATTATGAGTTAACTTTTATAAATGGTGTTTGCAGGGGTCCAGCCTCATTCCTCTTGCACATGGATGTCATGTTCTCCCAGCACATTTTGTGGAAAAATCTGTCTTTCCTCCATTAAATGATCTGCCACTCTTGTCAAAAATTATTTGACCATATACATTAGGGCTTGTTTCTGGGCTCTGAAGTCTATTCCATTGATTCGATAGTTCTGTCTTTATGCCAAGTACCAAACTGTTTTGATTATTGTAGCTTTGTAGTAAGTTTTGAAATCAGGGAGCGTGCATTGTTTTTCCCACATTGTTTTTCTTGCTCAAAATTGTTGGACTCTTTGGGGGTCTATTAGGTGTAAAGTATTTTAGGAGGGGCTTTTTGATTTAGGGTTGGGTTTTGAAGGGATTGCATGGAATTGTAAATTGCAGTGGGTAATATTGAGATCTTAGCAGTAAATTGTCCAATCCATGAAAATGGGATTTGTGTCATTTATGCTCGTTCCAAAAGTTTGGCAAGTTTCATCGTGTAACTCTTCACCTCCTTGGTTAAGTTGTGTAACTCCTCACCTCGTTGGTTAAGTTAATTACTAACTAGTTTATTTTTTCTGGCACAATTATAACTGGAATCGTTTTCTTAATTTCCTTTTTTTTTCCTTTCATATTTGCGTATAAAAATGCAGATGATATTCAGTGTTGACTTTGTATCCTGTTACTTTGCTGAATTTATTTATTATTTATAACATTATTTTTGTGGCATCCTTAGGATTTCTAAATATGAGATCGTGTCGTATGTGAACAGAGATGATGCTAGTACCTTTTCAGATTTGAATGTAAGTGATCTGTGCATTGATTCATGTACTTATTGACCTGTTTTTCCTAACTGCTCTGGCTAAAACTACCACTTTTATGTTGCTTAGAAGTGGTAAAACCCAGCATGCTTACATGCTTCCTGACGTCAGAGGAAAAGTTTTCAGAATTTCACCATTGACTACGATGTTGGCTGTGGGTATTACATATGTGGCATTAATTATATCATGGTAATTACCTTCAAACCTAGTGTGTTGAGTGGTTTTTAAAAAAAAATTTATATTTATTTATTTATTTTTGGCTACGTTGGGTCTTCACTGCTGCATGTGGGCTTTCTCTAGTTGCGATGAGCGGGGGCTACCCTTCATTGTGGTGCGTGGGCTTCTCATTGCAGTGGCTTCTCTTTGTTGCAGAGCACAGGCTCGAAGTGTGTGGCTTCAGTAGTTGTGGCACGTGGGCTCAGTAGTTGTGGCTTGTGGCACTTGGGCTCAGTAGTTGTGGCTTGCAGGCTCTAGAGCACAGGCTCAGCAGTTGTGGCGCACGGGCTTTGTTGCTCCATGGCATGTGGGATCTTCCCAGACCAGGGCTCAAACCCATGTCCCCTGCATTGGCAGGCGGATTCTCAACCACTGTGCCACCAGGGAAGTCCTGTTGAATGTTTTTTATCATGAAAATGTGTTGAATATTTTCAACTGCTTTTTCTTCATTAATTGAGGCGATCCTGTGTTTTTCCCTTCTTTCCATTAATGTGGTTCATTACACTAATGCATTTCCTAGGTTGAAGCATTCTTGCATTCCAGGAATAAATGCACTTGTTCTTATTATATGAATAGATATAAATTATTATTCATGTCAGTAGATATATGCACACTCCCAGCCTCAGCTCAGGCTTCCTGAACCCTGGAAGGGCGGCAGGCGATGGCTACGACACAACACTGAACCACAGAGGTTTATGACTCTGATTGGTCCTGATGACTGTTTTTACTAACGCATGACTGTTGTTTCACACACTCGATGACTGTCTGACTTAGACCTGCACTCACCCATCTCCTGCCTCTGTGTCTCTCACACTTCACTCCTTCCTTCTGGATTTCACTCACTTCTTCCTTAAATACACCTTCCTCACTCTCAGTGAGAGCCCGAGAGAGGCAAACTCTCTTAGTCTTCTTTATCTGAAAAGGTTCTTATTTTGCTTTATTCTTGAGTGCTAGTTTAGAATGAAATCTGTACAGACGTTTCTGTGACATTTCCCTTGGCCTCTGAAGACGTCGTTCCCTTGTGTTCGCCCTTAATTGTGACTGCTGACTGGTCTGCTGTTTGGTCTCACTGTTGTCTACCTTCCCTCCTCTGTGATAATCTCTTCAATTGTCTTTAATATTCTACAGTCCATTACTGTAGGGCAAGGTTCGAGTTTATTTTTATTTTTCCTGCTCGGGACTGGAATCTGGAGATCCATCTTTACCAAAATTCTAAAAACTTCAAATCCTGTCTCTTCACCACTCGTTCCATTTCTCATCCTAAAATTCCATGTACATTAGATTCTCTCTATATACCTCATGTGCCTCATTGTACTTGCTCTCTTTTTCTTTTCCATCACTTTATCTCCTGTAACATGCTGGGTCACTGGTTCTCTCTTCAACCCTGGTTAATCTGCTGTCTAATCCACCCAGTAGAGTTCTAATTTCCATGGCACTGTGTTTTAAGTTTTAGAAATTTTTTTATCTTGTTTTGTTTTTCTAATTTTCCTGTTATGTTTTCATAGTATCTTATTCATTTATGGTCCCAATACGATTTTTTAGGCCTTTAACCAATGTACAGAAATTTCTGTTGTTTAATTGTTTAATCAAGTTATTCTATTTCATGAAGGTTTTGGGGTTCTAATCTTCTCATTTGTGGTGTCTGCTGCCTCTTGTTCATGGTGAGATCAGGGCATGTTTTGGTGATAGTGGATCCTTGCTGGCTTGGGGGTTTTAATGTATGTATATGGTCTTTTTATCATGTTCAGGACATTTCTACTTATGGCCATTTTTGTTAAGTGTTATTTTGGTGTTTAATCAGAAAAGGATACTGTGTTTTCTCCAACGCATTTTCAGGCCCTCTGGAGACGAACATATAGAATTCTTCTTAAATATCATTTCCTTCCTCTTCTTCCCCACAGAAAGGCTTCACTTATCACCCCAGTTGAAGCAAAACGTCCCCCAATCCTCACCTCCACCCCCTTCCTCTGTTTACTTCTATCCACAGCACTTATAATCAGACACTGACTGCAAGAATCGCAGGCTGTCTTATTCCGTTTGGATGGCTATAACAAGTACCATAGACTGGGTGGCATATAAACAACAGAAGTTTATTTCTCACAGTTTTAGATACTGGGAAGTCCAAGATCAAAGTGCCTGCAGATTCCCCGTCTGGTGAGGGCCCACTTTCTGGTTCACAGGTGGCCATATTTTTGCTGTGTCCTCACATGTCAGAAGAGGTGAGGGGGCTCTCTTAGGCCTCTGGGCTCTTCCTTCCGACCCAATCACCTCCCAAAGGACCCACCTCCTTATATCGTCACCTTAGGGGTTAAGATTTCAACATATGAAGTTGGGGGACATAAATATTCAGTCCATAGCACAGGCCTAGTAGTATCTCCTCCGGGGGTTCTCTTTCTTCCTCACCCACAGCCCAGACAACAAAGCTTCCTCAATGAGTTGAATGTTTTCTAGTCAACTTCTACTAGGGGTAATCCACCAACAGACCTGGCTGTGTGTGTGTGTGTGTAAGTCTGTGTGTGTGCATGTCTGTGTGAGTGTGTCTCTGTGTGTCTGTCTGTCTCTGTGTGTGTCTGTGCATGTCTGTCTGTGTCTCTGTGTGTGTGTCTGTGTGTCTGTGTTTGTGTGTGTGCGTCTCTGTGTGTGTCTCTGTGTCTGTGTGTGTGTGTGCATGTGTCTCTGTGTGTGTGTGTCTCCATCCCTGATCCCTACCTCCTCTCACATCAGAAGGCAGTAAATCTCAGTCACTCACGTGATTGCCTGGACCAGTAGCAGGACCCCCACCCTGGCAGCTGGATCACAAACTTGCACCTGGTTTTCCCTTCCCTCCTCACTCTCAGGGCCTTTCCCGTTCTCTCTTCTGATCTTGGCCAGGTCATCACATGTATGGCTGTTTGTGGCACAAGGGTGTTTGGATTGCCTGGTCTACACCTTGCCTGGACCAGGAGCTGTCACATCCCTGGCAGTTACAGTCCTCCTTGTTAGCAATGAGGACATACCTAGGCCTTGAACAAACAGTAGTCTCTTGTTGTTGTTGTTTTTAATGTATTTCTTAAATGCTTTCTGTACATAAAAAATAATTCTGCTTCCCCATTTTTTTTTTAAGTATCCTTTTTAAAAGAAAATAAATTTCAGAATTCTGGAAAGATGGAAGTATTCATGGAAGCATAGTCTTATCTACCAGAATCTCCACGTAAACACAGACAGAGCAATAAGATATTAAAACCAAAACCCATGGGCAATATTCACAACAAGAGTAGCTGACAAGGTATACCCCTGTTACCACAAAATACAAGTGGGTGGACAACAGCCCGGAGACCTGCCCAGCGTCACCACGAGTGCGGGGAAAGTTGAAGGAAGCAACAGTGCAGCTGGACGCCTGAGGGCCTGGCGCATGCTCAGTATAGGAGCAGAGTGAGCCTGCACCTCCCCCTTCCCAGGAGGGCCCCCGCATGTGCAGTGCAGGGACCCAGTGAGGCTCCACAGCAGAGCCTAGAGGTTGTGCGGTGCAGGAGCCAGTCCCGGACGTGCGGCCGAGCAGCCAGGGAGGGACCTGGTTCCCTCCACCAGCGAGTGAGGCAGAGGTCTAAGGTAAGACATGAAACTCTTTGAATTCTCACACTGAGGTTCCAGGACCCCATTGGGACTGGACCCCACAGTGGACATCAACTGGAATCAAAATTAAGTGGAATGGGGGCTTCCCTGGTGGCACAGTTGTTGAGAGTCCGCCTGCCGATGCAGGGGATACGGGTTCGTGCCCCGATCCGGGAAGATCCCACATGCCGCGTGAGCGGCTGGGCCCGTGAGCCATGGCTGCTGAGCCTGCGCGTCCGGAGCCTGTGCTCCGCAACCGGAGAGGCCACAACAGTGAGAGGCCCGCGTACCGCAAAAAAAAAAAAACACAAAAAACTAAGTGGGATGGGAACCTAAAAACAGAAGACAGAGGAGCTCCAACTCAGGGCTAGAGGCAGGAAGGGCACTGGCCTTTGGCATAAAATTTCAGGGGCACCAAACAACTCAGAAATCAAGATAAATGAGATTTTAATGCAATAATTTTTCAAAAAGCAAATTTAATGCCAAAAATCCTTGATGAGCAAAATATCAAATTTTAAATAAAGATAGAATTAGTAACAGTCTGACACTGAACCATCCTGGAGCCTTGAGGCAAAAGGAAAAATCAGTTACTGATCCTGTCTTTATTACACTGTTTCAGTAGAGTGTTCCAGAGCCCTGCTTGAGGAATCTACTAAAGAAGCAGCTTCAGAAACCAAAATAACTAAAGAGACATTGCAATAAGGATTAGTGTGTGCAGTAAATATATAGTTATTTGTAGAATTAAGGTTAAATGAGGGTTATAAAGAGATTATACTATGTAATTGATACGGTTTTGGGTCCTTGGCCTCTTTAATCAATAGAAATGGATAAGACGCCCACAAGAGGAATTGAGGCACGACTTTATTGGGAGTTGTGCTGAGGGAGTGAAAACAAGTAACAGGTGCCCTTGTTTGCTCTCTGACGAAGGCAGGCTGGTCCCTTAAATGGGATAATGGTGGGCGCGGATCGGTGGGTCAGGCCAGAGGGCTGGCTTAGGTGGTCTGCCCACCCGCTTGGTGGTGGTGTGTGCAGGCATCACGCGCAGTTCCCTGCTTTTGCTCCTGGCACCTCAGAAGTGGCAGTTGGTTTGTGGCCTTTTTGTATCTTACTGTTCATAATTGCACATGCATGCAGCTCCTTTTAGGCCCTTCGAGGGTTTTTTGTGTTCTCTTGCTCAAGGAGACGTTTGTCCAGGTGCAAGTGCTCAGGTAGAGGGACCCAGGTCCCAGCCTATCTCATAATGGCTTTATGTTCTGAGAATGTGGATATGGTACAAACACAAAATGGGGAAGGGAGAGGAGAGAATTGAAATATCACTCAAAAAAAGAAGTTTTGCCTGTTTTCAGAAGTCACAACTGGTTCTCATATTTTTCCTAGGATATCATAGGGGTTTTTTTTTGAGGTATAGTTGATGTATAACATTGCTTGTTTCAGATGTACAACCTAAGGATTCAGTATTTGTATATATTGTGAAATAATCACCACAATAAGTCTAGGATGACAGGGTAGCAATTCATCCTCTTGATAATGGATAAATACATGAAAAGAAAGAAGCATCAAACTGCCTTTCCCCCATGAACTGTTTCACTGGGTGACCAAATAGTCGATGAAGGGAAGTGTGTCTTTATAAAATTAATCCAGCTGATAAATGAGAAAGAGATGATGTAATTAGAATACCGTCATTTTTCAGCCCAAGTGGATTAATGGATGTGAGCATTGAACATCATCTCTGCTAACATCTCAGAAAAAGACAGACACCCTGACATTATGTGTCCCTTGATGAAAGAGCACATCAATACCTGGGGGTCTCATCCAAAATCTTGATCCTGAGTCTGATCAATCCTCTGAATACACTTGAAAATCTGCAGGAAATGTAGAGAACAGAATGATGTGTTGAACTGCATCCTAGAACACAGTCTGTAAAATACAAACTGGAAACTTCCATGGGGGAAGGGCTCAGGTTCTTCCATGGATACAGTGTAAGAAAGAGAAAGGGATGCCGAAGGAACTTAGAGACTGAAAGAGATTTTAAAGACATCAACAAAATGAGCAAGCCTCATCTGCACGGTCTAAAGAGGACACTTTGGTGATAAAACCTATAAAGAAACTCAAGGAGAGTAATGAGTATAAAAATCAGGACAGAGAATACTTTGGGAAGTAGGAAGGTGGTTGAAATTGGGAAGGGGCACAGGGAGGGTATTCTGGAGTGGAAGAAAAATTACAGTTTCTTGGCGTGGATGGTGGTTACAAGGGTTGGTTTTTTGTTTTGTTTTTTGAGGTATAGTTGATTTATAATATTATACTATTTTCCTGTGTAAACCATAGTGATTTAAAACTTTACAGATTGTACTCCATTTAAAGTCATTTAAAATGCTGGCTATATTCCCTGTCTTGCAAAATATGTCCTTGTAGCTTGCTTGCTTACTTATTTATCTGTTACATAAATCTCAAAATCTTTATGCTGACTGAAAGCAGCCAGATACAGAAAGATGTCATTTATATAAAATGCAATGCTATCTTTAGTGGAAACAAAGCAGATTAGTGGTTGCCTGGGGATGGGAGGGAGGGAGGTGTGAATTACAGAGGGGCATGAGGAAACTTTTGGGGTAATGGGTATGTTTTTTACCTTAATTAGGCTGATGCTTTTCTGGGTATATATATTTGTCAAAGCTCACTGAACTGTACACTTTAAATATGTGCAGGTTTTTGTACCTCATTTGTACATCCATGAAGCTGTAAATAAAGCAGCACAGAGCGAATGATTATGAGCAGTGTTTCCCAGTTATGTTGATAGTAAGAAGCTCCCGGTGCTGTGGAAAGTGCATCCTCCTGGTCCCACTTCTGAGTCCTCCATGAAGCACCAGGTGATTTATGCTTTCAATAAGGGCCCCGGGAATTCTCGTGCTCAGGGGAGTGGGGAAACACTGGTATGAAGTGGGTGGTAGCTGAGAAGGAGGTTTCCCTCATCTTGACCAAACCATCATCAGGTGAAGCCAAATGAAGCTGCCACCAACAACAAGCCAGGGGAACACAAGTTTGTGATTTCCTAGTTTCACACAAGTACCTGATGGTTATCTACCGTATAACAAGGGTTTGCCACCAGTGTCTCCCTGAAGGAGCTCTCTCAGCCCCCAGCATCTTATATCATTGGATTAATTGGGAGAAATCCATGCTGATGGGTGAAATGGCGCCTCCATGAGAATCCGTGTGATTGCAATTATCCAATCAAGATCCTGTCTCCTATAAAAGAAACACGAACACCTGTGCTTAGCATTTCATCTTGAAGGGTATTTGCTGCTGTCTGTAGTGAAAGATGCATTTAATGCTAGGTTAAGCACGCTACCATTTTTTAATATTTATATGAAAGTAGTGGTGTGATTGGAACTCACTAAAAATGCTCTCTTTGTTATGACTCAGTAAGGTCAGGGATGTCTTTTGTGATTCACTGAGCATTGCAGTTCCTCAGATGTGAGTTTTCTGTCATGCACTTTGTCAGTTTTTCTGTTCTTTTTCTTAATTTGTGGTATTCTCTGTATGTTATTGATTTTAACTCTTTTTCTCTTATCTATGTTGAAAATATATTCTTCCATTTATCACTTACTATAACCTCATTTCTGGTGTCTTTTTTTCCTCTATGGCAGCTGTGCTTCATTTTTTTCAGTAAAAACTTGAACTTTTTTCTTTACATAGCAATATTGAAATTACACAAAGATGCATTCACCCTAGGAACTGAAAGCAAACTTTTAAACATTGGAAATGGAGGAGGAATTTAATATGGATAATGTAAAACAGCCAGTTGGAAAGCAAATGCTGTGCTTAATGGATACAACTTAAGGCTGGTTTTTGGAAAAGAATTGTTCTTCTATTCGGAAATAAATGAACTCTGTCAAGTCAATAAGAAATTAGCTCATTATGAAAAAGACAAGAAATAGTGTACAAAAAAAATTCTAAAAGAGATAATGAACAACTTCATACCTATATACTTGACATGTTAGACTATATACATAATTTTCTGGAAAACAAAAGTAACCAAAGTTCCATCTAGAAAGAACAGAAACTCCCAACAGACCACTTTCTTAAAAGAATTTTAAAAGTTAGTCACACGTTCACCTAGAGATGGACTGAAAGCTGATTCCCTGCAGCTGTTGGAAAGGTTGCAATTATTTTATTCGACAAAGGTAGCTTTACCCTAGCCCCAGCCTCCATAAAAACCCCCATGACAGTTCAAGGGCCTTACATAAGTTTAAAACATGCAAAATTCCGAACAACACGTAGCTTATTCATTTTATACATAGTAGTTTCTGTCTCTTAATCCTTTACTGCATCCTGTCCCCCACTTCCCTCTCTCCACTAAAAACAACCAGTTTATTCTCTATATCTGTGAGTCTGTTTTGTTATATACATTCATTTATTTTTTTAGATTCCACATATAAATGATAACATACCGCATTTGTCTTTTTCTCTCTGACTTCTTTCCCTAAGCATAGTATCCATCAGGTCCATCCATGTTGTTGCAAATGGCAGAATTTCATTCTTTATTATGGCTGAATAGTATTCCCTTTTATATAGAAATATATCTATTTTATCCATTCATCTGTTGCTGAACACTGATTGCATCTTATCTTGCCTATTGTAAATAATGCAGCTGTGAACATAGGGGCCATGTATCTTTTCAAATTTGTGTTTTCTTCAAATATACATTCAGGAGTTTAGTTTACGGTGAATCACCAAAAAACTCCCTAAATTTCAGCAGCGTATCCCTCTGTATTTCCCATATCACAGTGCTGGGTGGGTGTTCACTTTGGGGGACTGCACTCCTTCATGTGGTCAATCAGGAGCTCAGAGTTCTCCCATCCTGGACCTCCTCCATCCCTAGGACGTCATCCCCATCTGCATCCATCAGCAGAAGGGGCAAGAACGTGGAGAAATGCATGTGGGAGGTGATAATGGGCCACGTCCCTAAGGACACACATCAGTTCCTCTCCTGCTCCATTGGCAAGGACATGGTCCTGTGGCCGCACAAGAGGCTGGAAAGTCTTCCAGTTTTGCACCCCAAGGAGGGGAATGGATTTTCATGGGCGATTAATGTTGTCACTGCTACAGTAAAATAATATCTCTTTAGGAAAATTAAAAATGAGAGAAATCGGGCTTCCCTGGTGGCACAGTGGTTGAGAGTCCGCCTGCCGATGCAGGGGACACGGGTTCGTGCCCCAGTCCGGGAAGATCCCACATGCCGCGGAGCGGCTAGGCCCGTGAGCCATGGCCTCTGAGCCTGCACGTCTGGAGCCTGTGCTCCACAACGGGAGAGGCCACAACAGTGAGAGGCCCGCGTACCGCAAAAAGAAAAAGAAAAAGAGAGAGAAATTGCCTAAGGAAAGAACATAGAAAATGGACCTGGTGTGGCTAACAGGGACCCAAAATAAAATAGAGCCAGGCAGTCATGACAGACCTGGGTTTCAGTAACATGCTCTGAGTTCTTAGAAAACCACAAACAAAAGCTCCAAAGGATTTCTGATTCTGCTAAGGGTCCCACCTGGAAAAGCGTCAAAGTGACAGGCAGGCATCGCAAACTGTGGTCCAGCTGCGAGGACTTGTGGTTGCACTGCAAAGGGCCATCCAACCCCCTTACAAGTCTCCCAACTGTGCATTCCGCAGATTTTGCCTTTAAAAATGCTTCACTCCATTCACGCCCCGGGGAACCTACTTTCAGTTACTGGCAAAAGCTCCGTATCCCCAGATTGCAAACCTTGCCAACAATAAACCAGTCTTTTGCCTCAAGATAACCCCTATTCTTTTCCGAGATTTATTTCTAATTTTAGGATGACTTCAGCAATAGTGAGTAACTCATTTGGATCTCTTGTGTTTTCAAATCTTTATTGAGTATTAGCCCTACGCCAATCACTGTGTGGAGAGCAGACTGAGAATTAATTGAGCAACAGCTTCGTCTGGGAGAAGCTCTGAATCCACAGGAGAGATGACATGGAATGAAGGCCTGCCATCCTAGGAGACAAGGATAAAGAGAATGTGCTCTGGAAGTTCAGGGAATGATTCTAGATTTGGAAGCTGCCTGGAGATGATAGAATTTGGACTCCACTTGCAGAGAAGAACAAGATACCAGGAGCTATAGATGCAGGTCCTTTAAATACAGGGTATCACAAGGAATATCATGCAGCCATTAAATTCATAAATTCTAAAACTTTAAATGGGCAGAACAGTTACTCATATTAAGTGAAAAAGTGACCGGTAATATGAGGTAATCCCATTTTTTTAACTCTATGTAAATTTGGATGAAATTATACAATATGTTGAGTGACACTTTTCCAATTTTCCACAATGTTTTATTGTTAACATAAACAGAAAAGTTCCATAAACTTCTTTGGTTGGATAGACTAATTTCTCCTCACCAGACACACAGCGCTGGGATGCAGACAAGTGAACGCCAGCACGTTCCCACCTTCTCCCTGCAGGTCCCATGAGGCAGCGACCTCCTCTCTATTCTCTGCTGTGGTCCCTGGGCCTGACACAGGCTCAGTCAACACTCTCTGAAATACTGCACCTGAGAAGTGGCCTATTGTGTCGTAGTCAAGACAATGACTTTCACTAGAAGGCTCCCCCAAAACATTGAATCGTACAGAATTTGGTTTGCTCTAATGGCAAGATGGTGAAAGTGTGTAAGTTTGAGAGTTGGCTGCTTTTGCTGACAAAACCATGGAGCCCTGAATTACTCGTGCCATATCTCATGAGGCCACCAGAGGGCGGTGTGTAGCTGCTTATGACAAACACACTGCTCCCATTCAAAAGTTGTCCTTTCCAAGTTAGCCTTCATCAGAACATGTTTTATTTATTTTTTTCACATCTTTATTGGAGTGTAAATGCTCTACAATGTTGTGTTAGTTTCTGCTGTACAACAAAGTGAATCAGCTATACGTATACATATATCCCCATATCCCCTCCCTCTTGCGTCTCCCTCCCACCTTCCCTTTCCCACCCCTCTAGGTGGTCACAGAGCACCGAGCTGATCTCCCTGTGCTATGCGGCTGCTTCCCACTAGCCATCCATCTTACATTTGGTAGTGCATATATGTCAATGCTACTCTCTCACTTCATCCCAGCTTCCCCTTCCCGCCCTGTGCCCTCAAGTCCGATCTCTACGTCTGTGTCTTTAATTCCTGCCCTGCCACTAGGTTCATCAGTACCGCTTTTTTAAATTCCATATATATGCGTTAGCATACGGTATTTGTTTTTCTCTTTCTGACTTCACTCTGTATGACAGATTCTATGTCCGTCCACCTCACTACAAATAACTCAATTTCATTCATTTTTATGGCTGAGTGATATCCCATTGTGTATATGTGCCACATCTTCTTTATCCATTCATCTGTTGATGGACATTTATGTTGCCAGAACATGTTTTTTAAACTTGGAGGATTTCTTAATTAATTTACTCGCCTGTATTCTCCAATCTCATTTGGAAACTAGTGACAATCCAATACAAGTAATAAATATGAGAGCCACTGACTGGAAGTTGTCCCTTGTGACACATTATAAGCACTTAAAATTATCTGTCCAACCCCCCATCTCTATCCACCTGTCCCCTCCTTTCTCCCTCCAACCATCATAAACATCTATATGTGTAAAACATCTTTTGACAATCTATGTAACTTAGAGTTTTCAGTCATATTGCCTCTTCTTTGTGATATGAATCTTTGGGTGGCAAGTGGTCTGCTCATAAGACAGTGAGAATGTCCCTGGTGCCCTAGGAGACAATGTAAAAGTGGGGAGTAGGTCTCAGTGGGAGTTGGTCAAAGTGGGAGATCTCCTGCTCAGCATAGCTAAGGTCAGATCCACACTGTCTCCTAACCCCAAAGCACTGAGTCTGCTTTCCTCCCAGGGAACTTTGTTAAAATCCTATATATCCTGAAGGAGCATCAGGGCCAGTATAATGAACAGTGTTTATAATAATTGTGGGAGAGACATAGATTATGTGTTTTCAGGTCTCACCTTATTATGAGTTAACTTTTATAAATGGTGTTTGCAGGGGTCCAGCCTCATTCCTCTTGCACATGGATGTCATGTTCTCCCAGCACATTTTGTGGAAAAATCTGTCTTTCCTCCATTAAATGATCTGCCACTCTTGTCAAAAATTATTTGACCATATACATTAGGGCTTGTTTCTGGGCTCTGAAGTCTATTCCATTGATTCGATAGTTCTGTCTTTATGCCAAGTACCAAACTGTTTTGATTATTGTAGCTTTGTAGTAAGTTTTGAAATCAGGGAGCGTGCATTGTTTTTCCCACATTGTTTTTCTTGCTCAAAATTGTTGGACTCTTTGGGGGTCTATTAGGTGTAAAGTATTTTAGGAGGGGCTTTTTGATTTAGGGTTGGGTTTTGAAGGGATTGCATGGAATTGTAAATTGCAGTGGGTAATATTGAGATCTTAGCAGTAAATTGTCCAATCCATGAAAATGGGATTTGTGTCATTTATGCTCGTTCCAAAAGTTTGGCAAGTTTCATCGTGTAACTCTTCACCTCCTTGGTTAAGTTGTGTAACTCCTCACCTCGTTGGTTAAGTTAATTACTAACTAGTTTATTTTTTCTGGCACAATTATAACTGGAATCGTTTTCTTAATTTCCTTTTTTTTTCCTTTCATATTTGCGTATAGAAATGCAGATGATATTCAGTGTTGACTTTGTATCCTGTTACTTTGCTGAATTTATTTATTATTTATAACATTATTTTTGTGGCATCCTTAGGATTTCTAAATATGAGATCGTGTCGTATGTGAACAGAGATGATGCTAGTACCTTTTCAGATTTGAATGTAAGTGATCTGTGCATTGATTCATGTACTTATTGACCTGTTTTTCCTAACTGCTCTGGCTAAAACTACCACTTTTATGTTGCTTAGAAGTGGTAAAACCCAGCATGCTTACATGCTTCCTGACGTCAGAGGAAAAGTTTTCAGAATTTCACCATTGACTACGATGTTGGCTGTGGGTATTACATATGTGGCATTAATTATATCATGGTAATTACCTTCAAACCTAGTGTGTTGAGTGGTTTTTAAAAAAAAATTTATATTTATTTATTTATTTTTGGCTACGTTGGGTCTTCACTGCTGCATGTGGGCTTTCTCTAGTTGCGATGAGCGGGGGCTACCCTTCATTGTGGTGCGTGGGCTTCTCATTGCAGTGGCTTCTCTTTGTTGCAGAGCACAGGCTCGAAGTGTGTGGCTTCAGTAGTTGTGGCACGTGGGCTCAGTAGTTGTGGCTTGTGGCACTTGGGCTCAGTAGTTGTGGCTTGCAGGCTCTAGAGCACAGGCTCAGCAGTTGTGGCGCACGGGCTTTGTTGCTCCATGGCATGTGGGATCTTCCCAGACCAGGGCTCAAACCCATGTCCCCTGCATTGGCAGGCGGATTCTCAACCACTGTGCCACCAGGGAAGTCCTGTTGAATGTTTTTTATCATGAAAATGTGTTGAATATTTTCAACTGCTTTTTCTTCATTAATTGAGGCGATCCTGTGTTTTTCCCTTCTTTCCATTAATGTGGTTCATTACACTAATGCATTTCCTAGGTTGAAGCATTCTTGCATTCCAGGAATAAATGCACTTGTTCTTATTATATGAATAGATATAAATTATTATTCATGTCAGTAGATATATGCACACTCCCAGCCTCAGCTCAGGCTTCCTGAACCCTGGAAGGGCGGCAGGCGATGGCTACGACACAACACTGAACCACAGAGGTTTATGACTCTGATTGGTCCTGATGACTGTTTTTACTAACGCATGACTGTTGTTTCACACACTCGATGACTGTCTGACTTAGACCTGCACTCACCCATCTCCTGCCTCTGTGTCTCTCACACTTCACTCCTTCCTTCTGGATTTCACTCACTTCTTCCTTAAATACACCTTCCTCACTCTCAGTGAGAGCCCGAGAGAGGCAAACTCTCTTAGTCTTCTTTATCTGAAAAGGTTCTTATTTTGCTTTATTCTTGAGTGCTAGTTTAGAATGAAATCTGTACAGACGTTTCTGTGACATTTCCCTTGGCCTCTGAAGATGTCGTTCCCTGGTGTTCACCTTTAATTGTGACTGCTGACTGGTCTGCTGTTTGGTCTCACTGTTGTCTGCCTTCCCTCCTCTGTGATAATCTCTTCAATTGTCTTTAATATTCTACAGTCCTTTACTGTAGGGCAAATTCGAGTTTACTTTTATTTTTCCTGCTCGGGACTGGAATCTGGAGATCCATCTTTACCAAAATTCTAAAAACTTCAAATTCTGTCTCTTCACCACTCGTTCCATTTCTCATCCTAAAATTCCATGTACATTAGATTCTCTCTATATACCTCATGTGCCTCATTGTACTTGCTCTCTTTTTCTTTTCCATCACTTTATTTCCTGTAACATTCTGGGTCACTGGTTCTCTATTCAACCCTGGTTAATCTGCTGTCTAATCCACCCAGTAGAGTTCTAATTTCCATGGCACTGTGTTTTAAGTTTTAGAAATTTTTTTATCTTGTTTTGTTTTTCTAATTTTCCTGTTATGTTTTCATAGTATCTTACTTATGGTTCCAATACGATTTTTTAGGCCTTTAACCAATTTACAGAAATTTCTGTAATTGTTTAATCAAGTTATTCTATTTCATGAAGGTTTTGGGGTTTTAATCCTCCCATTTGTGGTGTCTGCTGCCTCTTGTTCATGGTGAGATCAGGGCATGTTTTGGTGATAGTGGATCCTTGCTGGCTTGGGGGTTTTAATGTATGTATATGGTCTTTTTATCATGTTCAGGACATTTCTACTTATGGCCATTTTTGTTAAGTGTTATTTTGGTGTTTAATCAGAAAAGGATACTGCGTTTTCTCCAACGCATTTTCAGGCCCTCTGGAGACGAACATATAGGATTCTTCTTAAATATCATTTCCTTCCTCTTCTTCCCCACAGAAAGGCTTCACTTATCACCCCAGTTGAAGCAAAACGTCCCCCAATCCTCACCTCCACCCCCTTCCTCTGTTTACTTCTATCCACAGCACTTATAATCAGACACTGGCTGCAAGAATCGCAGGCTGTCTTATTCCGTTTGGATGGCTATAACAAGTACCATAGACTGGGTGGCATATAAACAACAGAAGTTTATTTCTCACAGTTTTAGATACTGGGAAGTCCAAGATCACGGTGCCTGCAGATTCCCCGTCTGGTGAGGGCCCACTTTCTGGTTCACAGGTGGCCATATTTTTGCTGTGTCCTCACATGTCAGAAGAGGCGGGGGGCTCTCTCAGGCCTCTTTTACAAGGACATTCATCCCATTCATGAGGGCTCTGCCTTCTGACCTAATCACCTCCCGTATGCCCCACCTCCTAATACCTTCACCTTAGTATTGTCACCTTAGGAGTTAAGATGTCAACATATGAATATGAGGGACATAAATATTCAGGCCATGGCACAGGCCTAGTAATATCCCCTCCAAGGATTCTCTTTCTTCCTCACCCACAGCCCCAGGCAGCAAAGCTTCCTCAATGAGTTGAATGTTTTCTAGTCAACCTTCTATTAGGGGCAGTCCACCAACAGACCTGGCTCTGTGTGTGTGTGTGTGTGTGTGTGTGTCTGCTTATGTGTCAGTGTGTGTGTGTGTCTGTGTGTTTGTGTGTCTCTGTGTTTGTGTGTCTGTGTGCGTCTGTCTGTGCGTGCAAGTGTCTGTGTTTCTGTGTGTGTGTCTATATCTCTGTGTGTATATCTGTCTGTCTGTCTCTGTGTGTGTGTCTGTGTGTGTGTGTGTCTCTGTGTCTGCTTATGTGTCACTGTGTGTGTCTGTGTGTTTCTGTGTTTGTGTGTGTGCGTGTGTCTGTGTGCGTGCAAGTGTGTGTGTGTGTGTCTGTATGTCTCTGTGTGTGTCTGTGTGTCTCTGTGTGTGTCTCTGTGTGTGTGTGTGTCTCCATCCCTGATCCCTGCCTCCTCTCACATCAGAAGGCAGTAAATCTCAGTCACTCACGTGATTGCCTGGACCAATAGCAGGACCCCCACCCTGGCAGCTGGAAACACTGGATCACAAACTTGCACCTGGTTTTCGCCTCCCTCCTCACTCCCAGGGCCTTTCCCGTTCTCTCTTCTGATCTTGGCCAGGTCATCACACTTCAGGGTGTTTGTGGCACAAGGGTGTTTGGATTGCCTGGTCTACACCTTGCCTGGACCAGGAGCTGTCACATCCCTGGCAGTTACAGTCCTCCTTGTTAGCAATGAGGACATACCTAGGCCTTGAACAAACAGTAGTCTCTTGTTGTTGTTGTTTTTAATGTATTTCTTAAATGCTTTCTGTACATAAAAAATAATTCTGCTTCCCCATTTTTTTTAAGTATCCTTTTTAAAACAAAATAAATTTCAAAATTCTGGAAAGATGGAAGTATTCATGGAAGCATAGTCTTATCTACCAGAATCCCCATGTAAACACAGACAGAGCAATAAGATATTAAAACCAAAACCCATGGGCAATATTCACAAGAGTAGCTGACAAGGTATCCCCCTGTTACCACAAAATACAAGTGAGTGGACAACAGCCAGGAGACCTGCCCAGCGTCACCACGAGTGCGGGGAAAGTTGAAGGAAGCAACAGTGCAGCTGGACGCCTGAGGGCCTGGCGCATGCTCAGTATAGGAGCAGAGTGAGCCTGCACCTCCCCCTTCCCAGGAGGGCCCCCGCATGTGCAGTGCAGGGACCCAGTGAGGCTCCACAGCAGAGCCTAGAGGTTGTGCGGTGCAGGAGCCAGTCCCGGACGTGCGGCCAAGCAGCCAGGGAGGGACCTGGTTCCCTCCACCAGCGAGTGAGGCAGAGGTCTAAGGCAAGACATGAAACTCTTTGAATTCTCACACTGTGGTTCCAGGACCCCATTGGGACTGGACCCCACAGTGGACATCAACTGGAATCAAAATTAAGTGGGATGGGAACCTAAAAACAGAAGACAGAGAAGCTCCAACTCAGGGCTAGAACCAGGAGAAACAGGAAGGGCACTGGCCTCGTGTACAAAATTTTGCGGAACACCAGACAACTCCTAAATCAAGAGATTATGAGATATAATCTTGATTTATTAGGAAGTTAATGAGAGTTTAATGCTAAACTTTTTCAAAAAGAAAATGTAATGCCAAAAATCCTTGATGAGCAAAATACCTAACTTTTAGTTAAAGATAGAATCATTCACATTCTGATGCTGAGCCATACTGGAACCTTAAGCAAAAGGAAAAATCAGTAATACTGATCCTGTCTCTATTACAGTGTTCCAGTAGAGTGTTCCAGAGCCCTCCTTGAGGAGTCTACTAAAGAACCAGATTCAGAAACCACGGTTATTAGAAACATTGTAGTAAGGATTCATGTGAGCAGAAAATATTTAGTTATTTGTAAAATTAAGATTAAAGGAGGGTAAAAAGAGATTATAGTATGTAATTGATACAAATTTGGGTCCTTGGACTCATTAATCAACAGAAATTGATAAGACACCACAGTAGGAATTTAGGCAAGGCTTTATTGAGGCTCATGCTGCAGCACGAGGGAGCGAAAACAAGTAACAGGTGCCCTTGTTTGCTCTCTGAGGAAGGCAGACTGGTCCTTAAATGGGATAATGGTGGGCGCGGATTGGTGGGTCAGGCCAGAGGGCTGGCTTAGGTGGTCTGCCCACCCGCTTGGTGGTGGTGTGTGCAGGCATCACGCACAGTTCCCTGCTTTTGCTCCTGGCACTTCAGAAGTGGCAGTTGGTTTGTGGCCTTTTTGTATCTTACTGTTCATAATTGCACATGCATGCAACTCTTTTTAGTCCCTTAGAGGTTTTTTGTGTGTGTTCTCTTGCTCAAGGAGACGTTTGTCCAGGTGCAAGTGTAAGTGCTCAGGTAGAGGGACCCAGGTCCCAGCCTATCTCATAATGGCTTTATGTTCTGAGAATGTGGATATGATACAAACAAAAAATGGGGAAGGGAGAGGAGAGAATTGAAATAGCATGCAAAAAAAGTTGTGCCTCTTTTCAGAAGTCACAACTAGTTCTGATATATTTTTCCTAGGATATCATAGTGGGGTTTTTTGAGGTACAGTTAACATATAACATTGTTAGTTTCAGATGTGCAACGTAGTGTTTCATTATTTGTATATATTGTGAAATAATCACCACAATAAGTCTAGGTTAGATCTGTCACCATGCATAGGTACAAAAACTTTTCCCTTGTGATGAGAACTTTTAAGGTCTCTCTTAGCAGCTTTCAAATATGCAGTATAGTATTAATAACTATGGTCGCCATGCTCTTTCTTACATCTCCATGACTTTTTACTATTACAACTGGAACTTAGTACCTTTTCACCTCCACCCATTTCACCCCACCCACTTCCCGCCTCTGGCAACTCTAATCTGTTCTCTGTAACTGTGAGCCTGAAATTTCTTTTTGCACGTATAAGTGAGATCTTGTAGTATTTGCCTTTCTCTACCTGAATTATTTCACTTAGCATAATGTCCTCAAGGTCCTTCCACATTGTCATATGGCGAGATTTCATTCTTTCATTTGGCTAAATAATATTCCATTGTCTATACCATAATTTCTTTATCCTTTCATCCCTCATTGTACGCTTAGGTTGTTTCCATATCTTGGCTGTTGTAAATAATGTTGCAGTGAGCGTGGGGGTGCATATATCTTTTCCAAGTTAGTGTTTTCCTTTTCTTCATATAAGTACCAGAAGTGTAATTGCTGTGTCTTGTAGTAGTTCTATTTTTAATTTTTTGAGTAAACCCCATACTGTTTTCCATACTGGCTGCACCAATTTATATTCGTACCAACAGTGCACAAGGGTTCCCTTGTCTCAACATCCTCTCCAACGTTTGTTATTTCTTGTCTTTTTTGATAATAGCCATTCTGTTAGGTGTGAGGTGATATCTCATTATGGTTTTGATTAGCATTTCCCTGATGATTAGTGACGTTGGGCATCTTTTCGTGTACCTAATGGCCACTTGTATATCTTCTTTGGAAAAATGTTTATTCAGATCTTCTGCCCATTTTTTAATCAGAGTGCTCATTTATTTGCTATTGAGGTGTATGAGTTCTTTATATATTTTGTATATTAATTGCTTATCAGATACATGATTTACACATATTTTCTCCCATTCAGAGGGTGCCTTTTCATTTTGTTGATGGTTTCCTATGGCTTGCAGAAGCTTTTTTAAAAAAAAATAAATTTATTTATTTATTTTTGGCTGTGTTCAGTCTTCGTTTCTGTGCGAGGGCTTTCTCTAGTTGCAGCGAGTGGGGGCCACTCTTCATCGCGGTGCACAGGCCTCTCACTATCACAGCCTCTCTTGTTGCGGAGCATAGGCTCCAGACGCACAGGCTCAGTAGTTGTGGCTCACGGGCCCAGTTGCTCCACGGCATGTGGGATCTTCCCAGACCAGGGCTCGAACCCGTGTTCCCTGCATTGGCAGGCAGATTCTCAACCACTGCGCCGCCAGGGAAGCCCCAGCAGAAGCTTTTTAGTTTGATGTCATCCCACTTGTTTATTTTTGCCTTTGTTTCCTTTGCTTTTGGAGTCAGATCCAAAAAAAAAAAAACCATCACCAAGACTGAAGTCAAGGAGCTTACTGCCTGTGTTTTTCTAGGAGCTTTATAGTTTCAGGTCTTACATGCAAGGCTTTAATCCATTTTGAGTTAATTTTTGTGTATGGTGTAAGATACAGTTTCATCCTTTTATATATGGCTATCCAGTTTCCCCATCATCATTTACTGAAGAGATTGTCCTTCCCCATTGTATATTCTTAGTCATTTGTAGTAAATTAACTGACCATATGTATGGGTTTATTTCTGGGCTTTCTATTCTGTTCCATTCACCAGTGTGTTTGTTTTCATGCCAATACCATACTGTTTTGATGATTATAGTTTTGTAATATAGTTTGAAGTTAGGAAGGGTCATGCCTCTCTCTTTGTCCTTCCTACTCAAGATTGCTTTGGCTGGGCTTCCCTGGTGGTGCAGTGGTTCAGAATGTGCCTGCCAATGCAGGGGACACGGGTTTGAGCCCTGGTCCAGGAAGATCCCACATGCTGTGGAGCACCTAAGCCCGTGTGCCACAACTACTGAACCTGTGCTCTAGAGACCATGTGCCACAACTGCTATAGCCCGCGCGTGCCCTACAGGCTGTGCCCCACAGCAAGAGAAGCCACCACAATGAGAAGCCCGCGCACTGCAACAACAAGTAGCCCCTGCTCACTGCAACTAGAGAAAGCCCATGGGTATCAATGAAGACCCAACACAGCCAATAATTAATTAATTAATTAATTAATTTTTAAAAAAGAAGGTTTGTTTTGGCTGTTGGGTGTCCTTTGTGGTTCTGCACAAATTTTAGGATTGTTCATTCTATTCCTGTGAAAAATGCCATTGGAATTTTGATAAGGATTGCATTAACTCTGTAGATTGCTTTGGGTAATTTGGACATTTTACCTAATTCTTCGAATTCATGAGGATAAAATATTTTCCCATTTAGTTTTATCTTCTTCAATTTCTTTCATCAGTGTTTTATATGGTATTATGGATATTGTTAATCTGAACTTGTGTGTGTATCAGTTGAGATGAAACAAATGACTAATTAGATATTCTAATTCAGTTATTCCTGTGTCCTTGAGAACCAGATTTCCCAGTGTGGAAGAAAGGAGATACAGATGTCACAGAAGAGGTTAAGTAAAACCTTAAAGTTCTCAGTTTGAATTGGATGTATCTGTATAAACTATCAAAGTATTTTCTCCTCTATGTAATACCTAGCTCTTCCCACTGAAAAGACCTAGAAACAATGATCAAACCAGAAAGTAGGAGGATTCCTAACATTCTAAAGTTCAGTATTTAATATTCAATATTATTTCCTACTAAAAAAGACCAAGGCTTCTTAGATAAATGACTGATTCTAGTCCTGGGCAAGAAATATACAAAATGAGCTTGAAACATCTTGCTAAGCTAGATATCAAGAAGCATTCAGACTACTAGGGTCATGTCAAAATGACTTAAGAGTTAGCTTGAAGGTGTTCCAACTGGTGAAAGATGAGACACTTTATATATATATATATTATATATATAAATTTTATTTATTTTTGGCTGCTGTGTGGGGGCTTTCTCTAGTTGCAGTGAGTGGGGCTGCTCTTCATTGCAGTGTGCTGGCTTCTTATTGCGGTGGCTTCTCTTGTTGCAGAGCATGGGGTCTAGGTACACAGGCTTCGGTAGTTGTGGCTCCTGGGCTCTCGGGAGCAGGCTCAGTAGTTGTGGCGCACGGACTTAGTTGCTCCGTGGCATGTGGGATCTTCCCAGAGCAGGGCTCAAACCAGTGGCCCTGCATTGGCAGGTGGATTCTTAACCACTGTGCCACCAGGGAAGTCCGATGAGACAGTTTGAACATAAACGCATATAATTGCAATGTATTGAAATCCATCAAATATATTTTAATTCTTAACTTCACCATGTTTTTTAAAAATTAATATATCATTTTTGGAGAGTGACAGGGTAGCAGTTCATCCTTTTGATAATGGATAAATACATGAAAAGTAAGAAACATCTAACCTGCCTTTCCTCTATAAACTGTTCCACTGGGTGACCAAATAGTCAATGAAGGGAAGTGTGTCTTTATAAAATTAATCCAGCTGATATGAGAAAGACATGATGTAATTAGAATACCATCATTTTTCACCCCAAGTGGATTAATGGATGTGAGCATTGAACATCATCTCTGCTAACATCTCAGAAAAAAACAGACACCCTGACAGCTACACGTGGAACAACTCCTACAGAACACCTACTGAACGCTGGCAGAAGACCTCAGACCTCCCAAAAGGCAAGAAACTCCCCATGTACCTGGGTAGGGCAGGGTGGAGAGATTCCCGCACAGAGGATCGGTGCCGACCGGCGCTCACCAGCCCAAGAGGCTTGTCTGCTTGCCCGCCGGGGCGGGCGGCGCTGGAAGCTGAGGCTCGGGCTTTGGTCAGAGCACAGGGAGAGGACTGGGGCTGGCGGCGGGAACTCAGCCTGAAGGGGGCTAATGCGCCACAGCTAGCCGGGACGGAGTCCAGGGAAAAGTCTGGACCTGCCGAAGAGGCAAGAGACTTTTTCTTCCCTCTTGGTTTCCTGGTGCACGAGGAGAGGGGCCTAAGAGCACTACTTAAAGGAGCTCCACAGACGGGCGCAAGCCGCGGCTGAAGGCGCAGAGCCCAGAGATGGGCGTGGGACGCTGGGGCTGCTGCTGCCGCCGCCGCCAAGAAGCCTGTGTGCGAGCGCAGGTCACTGTCCATACTGCCCTTCCGGGAGCCTGTGCAGCCCGTCACTGCCGGGGACCCGGGATCCAGGGAAGGCTTCCCTGGGAGAACGCACGGCGCGCCTCGGGCTGGTGCAACGTCACACCGGCCTCTGCCGCTGCAGGCTCGCCCCGCACTCCGTGCCCCTCCCTCCCCCCCGGCCTGAGTGAGCCAGAGTCCCTGAAGCGGCTGCTCCTTTAACCCTGTCCTGTCTGAGCGAGGAACAGGCGCCCTCAGGCGACCTACACGCAGAGGCGGGGCCAAATCCAAAGCTGAGACCCGGGAGCTGTGAGAACAGAAGAGAAAGGGAAATCTCTCCCAGCAGCCTCAGAAGCAGCGGATTAAAGCTCCACAATCAACTTGATGTACCCTGCATCTGTGGAATACATGAATAGACAACAAATCATCCCAAATTGAGGAACCAGGAGTCAGTACTGTGCCTCTGAGGTGGGAGAGCCAACTTCAGGACACTGGTCCACAAGAGACCTCCCAGCTCCACATAATATCAAACGGCGAAAATCTTCCAGAGATCTCCATCTCAACACCAGCACCCAGCTTCACTCAACGATGAGCAACCTACAGTGCTGGACACCCTATGCCAAACAACTAGCAAGACAGGAACACAATGCCACCCATTAGCAGAGAGGCTGCCTAAAATCATAAAAAGTCCACAGACACCCCAAAACACACCACCAGACGTGGACCTGCCCACCAGAAAGACAAGATCCAGCCTCATCCACCAGAACACAGGCACTAGTACCCTCCACCAGGAAGCCTACACAACCCACTAAACCAACCTTAGCCACTGGGGACAGACACCAAAAACAACGGGAAGTACGAACCTGCAGCCTGCAAAAAGGAGACCCCAAACACAGTAACATAAGCAAAATGAGAAGACAGAAAAACACACAGCAGGAGAAGGAGCAAGATAAAAACCCACCAGACCTAACAAATGAAGAGGTAATAGGCAGTCTACCTGAAAAAGAATTCAGAATAATGATGGTAAAGATGATCCAAGATTCTATTTCCAAGATCCAAAATCTTGGAAATAGAATAGACAAAATGCAAGAAACATTTAACAAGGACCTAGAAGAACTAAAGATGAACCAAGCATCAATTAAAAACACAATAAATGAAATGAAAAATACTCTAGATGGGATCAATAGCAGAATAACTGAGGCAGAAGAACGGATAAGTGAGGTGGAAGATAAAATAGTGGAAATAACTGCTGCAGAGCAAAATAAAGAAAAAAGAATGAAAAGAACAGAGGACAGTCTCAGAGACCTCTGGGACAACATTAAACGCACCAACATTTGAATTATAGGGGTTCCAGAAGAAGAAGAGAAAAAGAAAGGGACTGAGAAAATATTTGAAGAGATTATAGTGGAAAACTTCCCTAATATGGGAAAGGAAATAGTTAATCAAGTCCAGGAGGCACAGAGAGTCCCATACAGAATAAATCCAAGGAGAAATACGCCAAGACACATATTAATCAAACTGTCAAAAACTAAACACAAAGAAATCATATTAAAAGCAGGAAGGGAAAAACAACAAATAACACACAAGGGAATCCCCATCAGGATAACAGCTGATCTCTCAGCAGAAACTCTACAAGACAGAAGGGAGTGGCAGGACATAATTAAAGTGATGAAGGAGGAAAACCTGCAACCAAGATTACTCTACCCAGCAAGGATCTCATTCAGATTTGATGGAGAAATTAAAACCTTTACAGACAAGCAAAAGCTGAGAGAGTTCAGCACCACCAAACCAGCTTTACAACAAATGCTAAAGGAACTTCTCTAGGCAAGAAACACAACAGAAGGAAAAGACCTACAATAACGAACCCAAAACAATTAAGAAAATGGTAATAGGAACATACATATCAATAATTACCTTAAATGTAAATGGACTAAATTCTCCCACCAAAAGACACAGATTGGCTGAATGGATACAAGAACAAGACCCATATATATGCTGTCTACAAGAGACCCACTTCAGACCTAGAGACACATACAGACTGAAAGTAAGGGGATGGAAAAAGATGTTCCATGCAAATGGAAACCAAAAGAAAGCTGGAGTAGCAATTCTCATATCAGACAAAATAGACTTTAAAATAAAGACTACTAGAAGAGACAAAGAAGGACACTACATAATGATCAAGGGATCGATCCAAGAAGAAGATATAACAATTGTAAATATTTATGCACCCAACATAGGAGCACCTCAATACATAAGGCAAATACTAACAGCCATAAAAGGAGAAATCGACAATAACACAATCATAGTAGGGGACTTTAACACCCCACTTTCACCAATGGACAGATCATTCAAAATGAAAATAAATAAGGAAACACAAGCTTTAAATGATACATTAAACAAGATGGACTTAATTGATATTTATAGGACATTCCATCCAAAAACAACAGAATACACATTTTTCTCAAGTGCTCATGGAACATTCTCCAGGATAGATCATATCTTGGGTCACAAATCAAGCCTTGGTAAATTCAAGAAAATTGAAATTGTATCAAGTATCTTTTCTGACCACAATGCTATGAGACTAGATATCAATTACAGGAAAAGAGCAGTAAAAAACACAAACACATGGACGCTAAACAATACTCTACTTAATAACGAAGTGATCACTGAAGAAATCAAAGAGGAAATTAAAAAATACCTAGAAACAAATGACAATGGAGACACGACGACCCAAAACCTATGGGACGCAGCAAAAGCAGTTCTAAGGGGGAAGTTTATAGCAATACAATCCTACCTTAAGAAACAAGAAACATCTCGAATAAACAACCTAACCTTGCACGTAAAGCAATTAGAGAAAGAAGAACAAAAACACCCCAAAGTTAGCAGAAGGAAAGAAATCATAAAAATCAGATCAGAAATAAATGAAAAAGAAATGAAGGAAACAATAGCAAAGATCAATAAAACTAAAAGCTGGTTCTTTGAGAAGATAAACAAAATTGATAAACCATTATCCAGACTCATCAAGAAAAAAAGGGAGAAGACTCAAATCAATAGAATTAGAAATGAAAAAGGAGAAGTAACAATTGACACTGCAGAAATACAAAAGATCATGAGAGATTACTACAAGCAACTCTATGCCAATAAAATGGACAACCTGGAAGAAATGGACAAATTCTTAGAAATGCACAACCTGCCAAGACTGAATCAGGAAGAGATAGAAAATATGAACAGACCAATCACAAGCACTTAAACTGAAACGGTGATTAAAAATCTTCCAACAAACAAAAGCCCAGGACCAGATGGCTTCACAGGCGAATTCTATCAAACATTTAGAGAAGAGCTAACACCTATCCTTCTCAAACTCTTCCAAAATAGAGCAGAGGGAGGAACACTCCCAAACTCATTCTACGAGGCCACCATCACCCTGATACCAAAACCAGGCAAGGATGTCACAAAGAAAGAAAACTACAGGCCAATATCACTGATGAACATAGATGCAAAAATCCTCAACAAAATACTAGCAAACAGAATCCAACAGCACATTAAAAGGATCATACACCATGATCAAGTGGGGTTTATTCCAGGAATGCAAGGATTCTTCAATATACGCAAATCAATCAACGTGATACACCATATTAACAAATTGAAGGAGAAAAACCATATGATCATCTCAATAGATGCAGAGAAAGCTTTCGACAAAATTCAACACCCATTTATGATAAAAACCCTGCAGAAAGTAGGCATAGAGGGAACTTTCCTCAACATAATAAAGGCCACATATGACAAACCCACAGCCAGCATCGTCCTCAATGGTGAAAAACTGAAACCATTTCCACTAAGATCAGGAACAAGACAAGGTTGCCCACTCTCACCACTCTTATTCAACATAGTTTTGGAAGTTTTAGCCACAGCAATCAGAGAAGAAAAGGAAATAAAAGGAATCCAAATTGGAAAAGAAGAAGTAAAGCTGTCACTGTTTGCAGATGACATGATACTATACATAGAGAATCCTAAAGATGCTACCAGAAAACTACTAGAGCTAATCAATGAATTTGGTAAAGTAGCTGTATACAAAATTAATGCACAGAAAGCTCTGGCATTCCTATATACTAATGATGAGAAATCTGAAAGTGAAATCAAGAAAACACTCCCATTTACCATTGCAACAAAAAGAATAAAATATCTAGGAATAAACCTACCTAAGGAGACAAAAGACCTGTATGCAGAAAATTATATGACACTGATGAAAGAAATTAAAGATGATACAAATAGATGGAGAGATATACCATGCTCCTGGATTTGAAAAATCAATATTGTGAAAATGACTCTACTACCCAAAGCAATCTACAGATTCAATGCAATCCCTATCAAACTACCACTGGCATTTTTCACAGAACTAGAACAAAAAATTTCACAATTTGTATGGAAACACAAAAGACCCCGAATAGCCAAAGCAATCTTGAGAACGAAAAATGGAGCTGGAGGAATCAGGCTCCCTGACTTCAGACTATACTACAAAGCTACAGTAATCAAGACAGTATGGTACTGGCACAAAAACAGAAATATAGATCAATGGAACAGGATAGAAAGCCCAGAGATAAACCCACGGACATATGGTCACCTTATCTTTGATAAAGGAGGCAGGAATGTACAGTGGAGAAAGGACAGTCTCTTCAATAAGTGGTGCTGGGAAAACTAGACAGGGACATGTAAAAGTATGAGATTAGCTCACTCCCTAACACCATACACAAAAATAAGCTCAAAATGGACTAAAGACCTAAATGTAAGGCCAGACACTATCAAACTCTTAGAGGAAAACATAGGCAGAACACTCTATGACATAAATCACAGCAAGATCCTTTTTGACCCACCTCCTAGAAAAATGGAAATAAAGACAAAAATAAACACATGGGACCTAATGAAACTTAAAAGCTTTTGCACAGCAAAGGAAACCATAAACAAGACCAAAAGACAACCCTCAGAATGGGAGAAAATATTTGCAAATGAAGCAACTGACAAAGGATTAATCTCCAAAATTTATAAGCAGCTCATGCAGCTCAATACCAAAAAAACAAACAACCCAATCCAAAAATGGGCAGAAGACCTAAGTAGACATTTCTCCACAGAAGATATACAGACTGCCAACAAACACATGAAAGGATGCTCAACATCTTTACTCATTAGAGAAATGCAAATCAAAACTACAATGAGATATCATCTCACACCAGTCAGAATGGCCATCATCAAAAAATCTAGAAACAGCAAATGCTGGAGAGGGTGTGGAAAAAAGGGAACACTCTTGCACTGCTGGTGGGAATGTGAATTGGTACAGCCACTATGGAGAACGGTATGGAGGTTCCTTAAAAAACTACAAATAGAACTACCATATGACCCAGCAATCCCACTACTGGGCATATACCCTGAGAAAACCATAATTCAAAAAGAGTCATGTACCAAAATGTTCATAGCAGCCCTATTTACAATAGCCCAGAGATGGAAACAACCTAAGTGTCCATCATCGGATGAATGGATAAAGAAGATGTGGCACATATATACAATGGAATATTACTCAGCCATAAAAAGAAACGAAATTGAGCTATTTGTAATGATGTGGGTGGACCTAGAGTCTGTCATACAGAGTGAAGTAAGTCAGAAAGAGAAAGACAAATACTGTATTCTGACACATATATATGGAATTTAAGAAAAAAAATGTCATGAAGAACCTAGGGGTAAGAGAGGAATAAAGACACAGACCTACTAGAGAATGGACTTGAGGATATGGGGAGGGGGAAGGGTAAGCTGTGACAAAGTGAAAGAGCGGCATGGACATATATACGCTACCAAACGTAAGGTAGATAGCTAGTGGGAAGCAGCCGCATAGCACAGGGAGATCAGCTCGGTGCTTTGTGACCGCCTGGGGGGGTGGGATAGGGAGGGTGGGAGGGAGATGCAAAAGGGAGGGGATATGGGAACATACGTATATGTATAACTGATTAAATTTGTTATAAAGCAAAAAAAAAATAAAAAATAAAAAATAAATAAATAAAGATGATGTTGGGGGTAGGAGTTTATTAATTTATTTATTTATTTTTGCTGTGTTGGGTCTTCTTTTCTGTGCGAGGGCTTTCTCTAGTTGTGGCAAGCAGGGGCCACTCTTCATCGCGGTGCACGGGCCTCTCACTATCGCGGCCTCTCTTGTTGTGGAGCACAGGCTCTAGATGCGCAGGCTCAGTAGTTGTGGCTCACGGGCCTAGTTGCTCCGCGGCATGTGGGATCCTCCCAGACCAGGGCTCGAACCTGTGTCCCCTGCATTAGCAGGCAGATTCTCAACCACTGCGCCATCAGGGAAGCCCTGTGGTTTTGATTTGCATTTCTCTAATGATTAGTGATGTTGAGCATCCTTTCATGTGTTTGTTGGCAATCTGTATATCTTCTTTGGAGTCATGTCTGTTAGGTCTTCTGCCCATTTTTGGATTGGGTTGCTTTTTTGATATTGAGCTGCATGAGCTGCTCGTATATTTTGGAGATTAATCGTTTGTCAGTTGCTTTATTTGAAAATATTTTATCCCATTCTGAGGGTTGTCTTTTCGTCTTGCTTATGGTTTCCTTTGCTGGGCAAAAGTTTTTAAGTTTCATTAAGTCCCCTTTGTTTATTTTTGTTTTTATTTCCATTTCCCTAGGAGGTGGGTCAAAAGGATCTTGCTGTGATTTATGTCATTGTGTTCTGCCTATGTTTTCCTCTAAGAGTTTGATAGTGTCTGGCTTTACATTTAGGTCTTTAATCCATTTTGAGTTTATTTTTGTGTATGGTGTTAGGGAGTGTTCAAATTTCATTCTTTTACATGTAGCTGTCCAGTTTTCCCAGCACCACTTATTGAAGAGGCTGCCTTTTCTCCATTGTATATTCTTGCCTCCTTTATCAAAAATAAGGTGACCATATGTGCATGGGTTTATCTCTGGGCTTTCTATCATGTTCCATTGATCTATATTTCTGTTTGTGTCCTAGTACCATACTGTCTTGATTACTGTAGCTTTGTAGTGTAGTCTGAAATCAGGGATCCCGATTCCTCCAGCTCCGTTTTTCTTTCTCAAGATTGCTTTCTCTATTCAGGGGCCTTTGTGTCTCCATACAAATTGTGAAATTTTTTGTTCTAGTTCTGTGAAGAATGCCATTGGTAGTTTGATATCTACTACATTGAATTTGTAGCTTGCATTGGGTAGTATAGTCATTTTCACAATGTTGATTCTTCCAATCCAAGAACATGGTATATCTCTCCATCTGTTTGTATCATCTTTAATTTCTTTCATCAGTGTCTTATGGTTTTCTACATACAGGTCTTTGGTCTCCTTAGGTAGGTTTATTCCTAGGTATTTTATTCTTTTTGTTGCAGTGGTAAATGGGAGTGTTTCCTTAATTTCTCTTTCAGAGTTTTCATCATTAGTGTATAGGAATACAAGAGATTTCTGTGCATTAATTTTGTATCCTGCAACTTTACCAAATTCATGGATTAGTGCTAGTAGTTTTCTGGTAGCATCTTTAGGATTTTCTATGTATAGTATCATGTCATCTGCAAACAATGACAGCTTTCTTTACTCCTTTTCTGATTTGTATTCCTTTTATTTCTGTTTCTTCTCTGATTGCTATGGCTTAAACTTCCAAAACTATGTTGAATACTAGTGGTGAGAGTGGACAGCCTTGTCTTGTTCCTGATCTTAGTGGAAATGTTTTCAGTTTTTCACCATTGAGAACGATGTTGCCTGTGGGTTTGTCATATATGGCCTTTATGATGTTGAGGTAAGTTCCCTCTGTGCCTACTTTCTGGAGGGTTTTTATCATAAATGGGTGTTGAATTTTGGCAAAAGCTTTGTCTCCATCTATTGAGATGATATGGTTTATCTCCTTCAATTTGTTAATATGGTGTATCACATTGATTGATTTGCATATATTGAAGAATCCTTGCATTCCTGGGATAAACGCCACTTGATCATTGTGTATGATACTTTTAATGGGCTGTTGGATTCTGTCTGCTAGTATTTTGTTGAGGATTTTTGCATCTATGTTCATCAGTGATATTGGCCTGTAGTTTTCTTTCTTTCTGACATCTTTGTCTGGTTTTGGTATCAGGGTGATGGTGGCCTTGTAGAATGAGTTTGGGAGTGTTCCTCCCTCTGCTCTATTTTGGAAGAGTTTGAGAAGGATAGGTGTTAGCTCTTCTCTAAATGTTTGATAGAATTCGCCTGTGAAGCCATCTGGTCCTCGGCATGCATTTATTTATGTATTTATTATTTATTTATTTATTTATTTTGTGGTACACGGGCCTGTCACTGTTGTGGCCTCTCCCGTTGCGGAGCACAGGCTCTGGACGCGCAGGCTCAGCGGCCATGGCTCACGGGCCCAGCCACTCTGCGGCATGTGGGATCTTCCCAGACCGGGGCACGAACCCGTGTCCCCTGCATCAGCAGGCTGACTCTAAACCACTGCGCCACCAGGGAAGCCCTGGTCCTGGGCTTTTGTTTGTTGGAAGATTTTTAATCAGAGTCTCAATTTCAGTGCTTGTGATTGGTTTGTTTATATTTTCTATTTCTTCCTGGTTCAGTCTCGGAAGTTTGTGCTTTTCTAAGAATTTGTCCATTTTTTCCAGGTTGTCCATTTTATTGGCATATTGTTGCTTGTAGTAATCTCTCACAATCTTTTGTATTTCTGCAGTGTCAGTTGTTACTTCTCCTTTTTCATTTCTAATTCTACTGATTTGAGTCTTCTCCCTTTTTTTCTTGATGAGTCTGGCTAATGGTTTATCAGTTTCGTTTATCTCCTCAAAGAACCAGCTTTTAGTTTTATTGATCTTTGCTATCATTTCCTTCATTTCTTTTTCATTTATTTCTGATCCAGTCTTTATGATTTCTTTCCTTCTGCTAACTTTGGGGTTTTTTTGTTCTTCTTTCTCTAATTGCTTTAGGTGTAAGATTAGGTTGTTTATTTGAGATGTTTCTTGTTTGTTGAGGTAGGACTGTATTGCTATAAACTTCCCTCTTAGAAATGCTTTTTCTGCATCCCATAGGTTTTGGGTCATCGTGTTTTCATTTTCATCTGTTTCTAGGTATTTTTTGATTTACTCTTTGATTTCTTCAGTGATCTCTTGGTTATTTAGTAGTGTATTGTTTAGCCTCCATGTGTTTGTATTTTTTACAGATTTTGTCCTGTAATTGATATCTACTCTCACAGCATTGTGGTCGGAAAAGATACTTGATATGATTCCAGTTTTCTTAAATTTATCGAGGCTTGATTTGTGACCCAAGATATGATGTATCCTGGAGAATGCTCCATGAGCACTTGAGAAGAAAGTGTAATCTTCTGTTTTTGGATGGAATGTCCTATAAATATCAATTAAGTCCACCTTGTTTAATGTATCATTTAAAGCTTGTGTTTCCCTATTTATTTTCATTTTGGATGATCTGTCCATTGGTGAAAGTGGGGTGTTAAAGTCCCCTAGTATGATTGTGTTACTGTCAATTTCCCTTTCTATGGCTGTTAGCATTTGCCTTACGTATTGAGGTGCTGCTATGATGGGTGCATAAATAGTTACAATTGTTATATCTTCTTCTTAGATTGATCCCTTGATCATTATGTAGTGTCCTTGTTTGTCTCTTGTAATAGTCTTTATTTTAAAGTCTATATTTTCTGATATGAGAATTGCTACTCCAGCTTATTTTTGATTTCTATTTGCATGGAATATCTTTTTCTATTCCCTCACTTTCAGTCTCTATGTGTCCCTAGGTCTGAAGTGGGTGTCTTATAGACAGCATATATACAGGTCTTGTTTTTGTGTCCATTCAGCCAGTCTATGTCTTTGGTTGGAGCATTTAATCCATTTACACTTAAGGTAGTTATCGATATGTATGTTCCTATTACCATTTTCTTAATTGTTTTGGGTTTGTTATTGTAAGTGTTTTCCTTCTCTTGTGTTTCCTGCCTAGAGAAGTTCCTTTAGCATTTGTTGTAGAGCTGGTTTGGTGGTGCTGAATTCTCTTAGCTATTGCTTGCCTGTAAAAGTTTTAATTTCTCTGTCAAACCTGAATGAGATCCTTGCTGGGTTGAGTAATCTTGGTTGTAGGTTTTTCCCTTTCATCACTTTAAAATATGTCCTGCCACTCCCTTCTGGCTTGCAGAGTTTCTGCTGAAAGATCAGCTGTTAACCTTATGGAGATTCCCTTGTATATTAATTGTTGCTTTTCCCTTGCTGCTTTTACTATTTTTTCTTTGTATTTAATTTTTGATAGTTTGATTAATATGTGTCTTGGCGTGTTTCTCCTTGGATTTATCCTGTATGGGAGTCTCTGTGCTTCCTGGACTTGATTGACTATTTCCTTTCCCATATTAGGGAAGTTTTCAACTATAATCTCTTCAAATATTTTCTCAGTCCCTTTCTTTCTCTCTTCTTTTGGACCACTATAATTCGAATGTTGGTGTGTTTAATGTTGTCCCATAGGTCTCTGAGATTGTCCTCAATTCTTTTCATTCTGTTATCTTTATTCTGCTCTTTGGTAATTATTTCCACTATTTTATCTTCCAGGTCACTTATCCATTCTTCTGCCTCAATTATTCTGCTATTGATTCCTTCTAGAGAATTTCAATTTTCATTTATTGTGTTGTTCAGCATTGTTTGTTTGCTCTTTAGTTCTTCCAGGTCCTTTTTAAACATTTCTTGTATTTTGTCCTTCCTATTTCCAAGATTTTGGACCATCTTTACTATCATTACTCTGAATTCTTTTTCAGATAGACTGCCTATTTCTTCTTCATTTGTGTGGTCTGGTGGGTTTTTACCTTGCTCCTTCATCTGCTGTGTGTTTCTGTGTCTTCACATTTTGCGTAATTTACTTTGTTTGGGGTCTCCTTTCACAGGCTGCAGGTTTGTAGTTCCCTTTGTTTTTGGTGTCTGCTCCCAGTGCGTAAGATTGTTTCAGTGGGTTGTGTAGGCTTCCTGGTGGAGGGGACTTGTGCCTGTGCTCTGGTGGATGAGACTGGATCTTGTTTTTCTGGTGGGCAGGACCAGTTCCGGTGGTGTGTTTTGGGGTATCTGTGAAGTTATGATTTGAGGCAGCCTCCCTGCTAATGGGTGGGGTTTGTGTTCCTGTCTTGCTAGTTGTTTGGCATAGGGTGTCCAGCACTGTAGCTTGCTGGTTGTTGAGTGGAGCTGGGTCTTAACATTGAGATGGAGATGTCTGGGAGAGCTTTCGCCATTTGATATTACATGAGGCAGGGAGGTCTCTGGTGGACCAGTGTCCTGAACCCAGCTCTCCCACCTCAGAGGCTCAGGCCTGACACCCAGCCAGAGCACCAAGACCCTGTCAGCCACACAGCTCAGAAAAAACGGGAGGAAAAAAGAAAGAAAGAAAATATAAATAAATATAATAAAATTAAGTTATTAAAATAGAAAAAAATATTAAAAAGTAGTCAAAAAAATAAAATAAAAAAACAAGAGAGCAACCAAACTGGAAAACAAATCCACGAATGATAACAAGCACTAAAAAGTATACTAAAAAAAAAAAAAAAAGACTGTTAGAACCCTAGAACAAATGGCAAAAGCAAAGCTATGTGGACAAAATCACACAAAGAAGCATACACATACACACTCACAAAAAGAGAAAAAGGAAAAATATATATATATATATTTTTAAAAAAGGAAGAGAGCAACCAAATAAATAAACAAATGTACCAATGATAATAAGCTCTAAATACTAAACTGAGATAAACATAAAACCAGAAACAAGTTAGATGCAGAAAGCAAACCCCAAGTCTACAGTTGCTCCCAAAGTCCACCACCTCAACTTTGGGATGATTCGTTGGCTACTCAGGTATTCCACAGATGCAGGGTACATCAAGTTGATTGTGGAGCTTTAATCTACTGCTCCTGAGGCTTTTGGGAAGTCTGAGGTCTTCTGCCAGCATTCAGTAGGTGTTCTGTAGGAGTTGTTCCACATGTAGATGTAGTTTTGATATATTTGTGGGGAGGAAGGTGATCTCCACATCTTACTCCTCTGCCATCTTGAAGGCGCCCCCTGCAATGTTATCTTTAGTGGGAAAAAAGCAGATTAGTGGTTGCCTAGGGATGGGAGGGAGGGAGGTGTGAATTACAGAGGGGCATGAGAAAATTTTCGGGGGTGATGGGTATATTTTTTTCTCTTCTTTAAGCTGATGCTTTTCTGGGTATTTATGTCAAAACTCATTGAACTGTGCACTTTAAATATGTGCGGTTTTTTGTATCTCATTTGTACATCTGTGAATCTGTGAATAAAGCAGCACAGAGTGAATGATTATTAGCAGTGTTTCCTGGTCTTTGCTGATAGTAAGAAGTCCCTGGTGCTGTGGAAAGTCCATCCTTCTGGTCCCACTTCTGAGTCCTCCATGAAGCACCAGGAGAATTGTGCTTTCAGCAAGGGTCCCGGGAATTCTCATGCTTAGGCAAGTGGAGAAACACTGGTATGAAGTGGGTGGTAACTGAGAAGGAGGTTTCCCTCATCTTGACCAAACCATCATCAGGTGAAGCCAAAAGAAACTACTACCAATAACAGCCAGGGGAACACAGATCTTTGACTTCCTAGTGTTTCACACAAGTACATGATATTAACACCCATATAACAAGGGTTTCTCTCCAGCTTCTCCTTGAAGGAACTTTCCCAGCCCCCCAGCCTCTTCTCTCATTGGATTAATTGGGAGAAAGCTAAGCTGATGGGTACAATGACTATCCATGAGAATCCATGTTATTGCAATTATCCAATCAAGAGCTCATCTCCTATTAAAGAAACAAGAAGGTCTGTGCTTAGCATTTCTTCAAGGGTATTTGCTGGTCTCTGTGGAGAAGAGGTACATTTAATGTTAGGTAAAGCATGTTACAGTTTTTTAATATTTATATAAAAGTAGTGATATGATTGGAAGTCATTAAAAATGCTCTTTTTCTTATTACTTGGTCAGGGACGTCTTTTGAGATTCAGTGAGCATTGCAGTTCCTCAGATATGACTTTTTCGTTTTACCGTTTATCAGTTTTCCTGTTTTTTTCTTCATTTGTGGTATTCTTTGTATGTAACTGATTTTAACTCTTTGTCTTAGCTATGTGTAAAAGATATTCTTCCACCTATCACTTACTATAACCTTGTTTCTGGTCTCTTTTTTCCTTTATGGCAGCTGTGTTTCTTTTTTTTTTTCATTAAAAACTTGAACTTTTTATTTAGCAAGATTGAAATTACACAAAGCATGCATTCAACCTAAGAATTGAGGCAAAATTTTAAACATTGGAAATGGAGGAGAAATTTAATATGGAAAACCTAAAAAAAACAATTGGAAAGCAAACCTCATGCTTGATGGATACAACTAAATGCTGGTTCTTGGCAAAGTAAAGTATTGTTTCTATTTGGACATAGATGAACCCTGTCAAGACAATAAAAAATTAGTTTATTATAAGACAAAGAATACTCTACCAAAAAAAGAATTATAAATAAGGTAATGAACAACTTCATACCTGTATACCTGACATGTTATGCTATGTGGATAATTTTCTGGAAAACAAAAGTGACTAAAATTAATCTAGAAAGGACTGAGACATCAAACAGACCACTTTCTTAAAAGAATTTTTTTTTTTTTTTTTTTTTTTTTTTTTTGCAGCACACAGTCCTCTCACTGTTGTGGCCTCTCCCGTTGCGGAGCACAGGCTCCGGACGTGCAGGCTCAGCTGCCATGGCTCATGGGCCCAGCCGCTCCGTGGCATGTGGGATCTTCCAGGACCTGGGCACGAACCCATGTCTCCTGCATCGGCAGGCGTATTCTTAACCACTGCACCACCAGGGAATCCCTCTTAAAAGAATTTTAAAAGTTGGTCACAAGTTCACCTAGAGATGGACTGAAAGCTGATTATTTTGAGCTGTTGGAAAGTTTGCAATTATTTGACAAAGGTAGCTTTACCCTAGCCCTGGCATCCATACAAATCCCCACAACAAAACTGGGGTCTTGATTAAGTGAAAAACATAAATGTAAAAATTCCTAACAACATATAGTTTATTTTATACATAGTAGTTTGTGTCTCTTAATCCTTTTCACCATCTTGTCCCTCCCCCGTCCCCCCCAGTAACAGCTAGTTTGTTCTCTATATGAGTGAGTCTGTTTGTGTTTTGTTATATACATTCGTTTGTTTCATTTTTTTAGATCCCACATACAAGTGATAACATACGGTATTTGTCTTTCTCTGTCTGACTTATTTTACTAAGCATAATATCTTCCAGCTGTATCCATACTGTTGCAAATGGCAAAATTTCATTCTTTTTTATGGCTGAGTAGCATTCCATTATATATATACTTACATATATATTTATATTTATATTTTTACATACATATTTTACCCATTCATCTCTTGCTGGACACTTAGATTGCTTCCATATCTTAGCTATTGTAAATAATGCTGCTATAAACATTGGGATGCATATATCTTTTCACATTGGTGTTTTTGTTTTCTACAAGAGTTTCTTTTTCTACATATCCTTGCCAACATTTGTTATTTATTGTCCTTTTGATGATAGCCATTTGGCGGGTGGGCAGTAAGATCTCACTGTGGTTTTGATTTGCATTTCTCTGAGGATTAACAATGTTGAACATCTTTTCATGTGCCTGTTGACCACCTGTATGTCTTCTTTGGAAAAATGTCTATTCACATCTTCTATGTACTTTTTAATTGGGTTTTTTGGTTTCTTGACCTTAAATTGTATGAGGTGTTTATATATGTTGGATATTAACCCCTTATTGGTCATATCATTTGCAAATATTTTCTCCAATTCAGTAATCTGTCTTTTTATTTTGTAGATGGTTTCCTTTGCTGTGCAAAAGCTTTAAGTTTAATTAGCTCCCATTTATTTTTGCTTTTGTTTCCTTTGCCTTAGGAGACAAATTTTTAAAAATTGCTACAATTTATGTCAAAGAGTGTTCTGCCTGCTTTCTTCTAGGAGTTTTATGATCTCTAGTCTTACAGTTAGGTCTTTAATTCATTTTGAGTTTATTTTTGTATATGGTATGGGAAAACGTTCCAATCATTCTTTTACATGTAGCTGTCCAGTTTTCCCACTGCCTCTTTTGTCGTAGATTAACTGACCATATATTCATGAGTTTATTTCTGGACAGTCTGTTCTGTTCCATTGATCTATGTGTCTGTTTTTGTGCCAGTACCATACTGTTTTGATTACTATAGTTTTGTAGTATAGTCTAAAGTCTGGGAGCATGATACCTCCATTTCTGTTCTTCTCTCTTGAGATTGCTTTGGATATTTGGGGTCTTTGTTTCCATAAATTTTAGAAGTATTTGTTCTAGTTCTCTGTTTTGATGTTTTGATAGGGATTGGATTGAATCTGTAGGTTGACTCGAGTAGTATGATCATTTTTACAATATTCTACATTCTTACAATCCAAGAACACAGTATATCTTTCCATCTGTTTCTGTGGTCTTCATTTTTTTTTATCAGTGTCTTATAGTTTTCTGAGTAGAGGTCTTTTCCCTCCTTATATTTATTCCTAGGTATTTTATTCTTTTTGATATGATGGCAAATGGGATTGTTCTCTTAATTTCTCTGATAGTTTGTTCTTAGTGTACAGAAATGCAACAGATTTCTGTATATTAATTTTGTATCTTGGAAGTTTACTGAATTGATTGATGAGCTCTAGTAGTTTTTTGGTGGCAGCTTTAGGGTATTCTATGTATAGTATCATGTCATCTGCAAACAGTAACAGGTTTATTTCTTCCATTCCATTTTAGATTCCTTTAATTCTTTTTCTTGTGTGATTGCTATGGCTAGGACTTCTAATACTATGTTGAAAAAAAGTGGCAAGAGTGGGCATCCTTGTCTTGTTACTGATCTCAGAGGAAATGGTTTCAGCTTTTTACTGTTGAGTATGATATTAGCTGTGGGCTTATCATATATGGCTTTTATTATGTTTAGGTATGTTCCCTCTATGCCTACTTTCTGGAGAGTTTTTATCATAAGTGGATGTTGAATTTTGTCAAAAGCTTTTTCTGAATCTATTGAAATGAACATATGATTTTAATTCTTCAGTTTGTTAATGTGGTATATATCACATTGATTTGAAGATATTGAACCATACAAGGTTATTCTTTTCATAATAATTCACTAGGCTTCCCATTTGTTTGTGTCATTTTCTATACATTGGATATTTGATACAGACTAAGAACTTCTAACTCCAACACCCAAGGCTACAGCCCACAGAGGCAGACTCTGTCAGGTAGAAAAAAGGAAGGCTCCAGGGATCTCTAGTTAAGGCAAAGTCAGGAAATGGGTTCCCTGCTACCCGTACTGGAGACTCACTGCAGGGGGCGCTGCAGGCACACTGGAATCAAGTAAAGGACTGCAGTTTTTTGACCTGACTCCTGGGAAGCCCAGAGGCCTCTCCAGTCCAACTCAGAACTGGAGAGCAGACAGTGAGGAGGGCGTTGGGGATCTGAGCCCCGCAGCTGGTTGACGTAAGCCCCAGGGTTGGACAGGCAGGCCTGGGCACATGGCCCTGAGCACCCAGAGAACTGGCCTGCAGCCAGGCACAGGAGGGTGGAAATGTGCAGTTCACTGAGCCCCAGCCAACAATCTGGTCCAGGAGGAGGCGGCCCACCCCCCGCGGCTGGCTGACTGCCAAGCTCTTCTTGGCCCGGTGGCTCCTTTGATTGGGCTGATGCCGATGGCAGTTGCCAACCTCTCGGACTTCCCCTGCAACCCGCTCAGGCAGCCTCCAGCCTGACTTGGGCTCTGGAGCTGTTTGCGCTGGTTGGGGTCAGCCTCGCCACCCCCCAAGTTCCCCCACACCCACATCTTCCAGGCTTGGAGGAAGGGCCAGTTGATCCAGAGAGAATGGTGGCACAGAGACAGAGGAGGTCAAAATTGGAGCTGATGGGCTCCCCTAGGGACTGTGGGGAGTGGGAGAGGTGGATCTTCCCTTGACTGAAGTCTGGGAGCATGACGCCATGGGTTTGAATGGGGGCCAAGGTGCCAGCACCTCCTAAGGCCCCCAGGGGAAGGAGCAGAGCAGGGCGAGGTTTGGGAAGGTGGTGCCCACACCAGGATGTGTCACTCTGCCTACCTACTTACCCACGCGGTGACACCTGCGAATCCTGGCCCTGTGCCGCTGGCCCCAGGGTGCTGACGAGAGCCCAGGAGAGGTCAGACAAGGACAAGGTTAGGCAGGCGTGGGGCCTAAAATGGCTGTCAGCACCTGCCAGCATCAGCCTCCTCTCCAGGTAGCCCTTGGGAGGCTTGCTCCTCCTGGGGCCTCTGCTTCCACCCCTGGGTGAAGAGAGCTAAGTGGAGGGGACATCCAGCTGGCTGGGGTCAGCAACACAGTTTCCTCTGCAATCTAGCCAGTGTAGAGATGCACGCAGGGACTGGAGCCCTGGACTTGGAGTCCGCCAAGGGCAATCTCCTGCCCTCCTTACTGCTGCTGGTCAGCTTTGAGCTGGTCTTGGGGGTAGAAGGGCAAGTCAGCCCGGCTCCACTGCCCTCGGGTGCTGACAGGAGGGAAGGACACACAGGGAAGGCAGTAGATGGAGCAGGGAAACCATAGGAGGGGAAGTGACAGATGGCACATGAGGCATGGGAATCATAGGACAGCCGGCAGAGGACTGATGCACACATGCTCCTGAGGGCTGGTCACCCCTACTGAGATGTGTCCTGAGTTCCCCGTGTGTCCATCCCTAAGGGACCTGAGAGGTTCCTTGCTCTGTGCAGCCTGCAAAGACCTAAGGAGCATGGGCAGGGCAGATGGAGTAAAGCACAGGAGCAAAGGCTTCTGGGGACCAAAGTGTGAGCACACCAAGACCCAAAGTTAGTACAGTTCTGATCAGTTCAGGTCATTTGTAGCTGAGAGGAGAGAGAAGTTTGAGAGGTGATGAAAACAAACCATGGGAGTCCTTGAATGCCTTGGGGAGATGCTCAGACTCCAGAGGGGATGGGCAGCCATGGCCAGTTGCGAGGTTGGGCAAGGCAGTTTCAGAGCTAGGTTGCAGACTGATGTATCTGGAAGCTGGGGAAATGATTTACCTAAGGGTGAGCCTAGAGACTGGTTTGGCACCAGCACAAGAGCCCTAGTGGGACATGAGAAGGACCTGAATGAGGTGGTGGAGATGGAAAAGCAAGGGGTCAGTGTGACAGATGCTGTGGAGGCCAGCATCACAAAGACTGATATGGAAGAGATATGGGTTAGGCTTATTTATTTAATCATGTGGACAAGCCCATTCAGGCTGCAAGTAGTGGGGAAAGGGATGTGTTCTATAAGGGCAGAAATGAAGCAGAACCAGGCCTCATGGGAACAAGGCTTAGATCTGGGAAGCATTAAGATCAGAGGAGGCTCCTCTTTTTATGTGTGGTCCTTGTCTCTCCTTTCTGAGACTCTACCCTGTTCTCCACGGTTCCAGGTTTCTGTTCCCTGTGGCTTCATTCTGCAGTGGCCCAGGGTTGCCATGGCACCAATTCTGACCTCTTATCTCTGTGACCTGAAAGTTCCAGTGCTGCACAGTTATGAACAGTTTGGGATCTTGACATGGGAATACTTGTCCAGCATTGAACTACATGTGTGTTGGGTCATGTATCTACTCTTGGGTGAGGTCACCCAGGGCTGCCCCTTCTTGAGCTTTGGCAAAGCAGATTAGATCAGAAGTTGAATGACATGTCTGGTAGAAATGCTGAAGAGAAGCAATCAAAAGCAATAGCAGGGACAGTCTATTCTTATTGAAATACGTTGCTGCATCTCACTGAAAGGAAAATATGAAAGGGAGCATTTGATGCAGTTCAACACCAGGTCATAACTTTTAAAAAATCTACATCAGAGATTGTCAATGGGAAAATGTTAAAGTTCCTTTAAAACTAGAAATATATAAAGAATGACCACAATCACCACCTCTATTCAATATTACATTGGTGATCCTAGCCAATGTAGTAAGAGAAGAAAAAGCAAGTGTATAAAAAATGGAAAGGTAGAAACAAAACTGTCATTACACAAGTGATATCATTGTCTAATAGAAACCAGAGAAATCTATAGACAAACTATTATGTTAATAAAAGCTTATCTAAAAACCAGTTACACTTCTATACCTCAACAGCAGTTAGAATAAAATCTTAAAAATAACGTATTTTCATTAGGAACAAAAAACCCACAAGATATCCATGGAAAAATCTTACACAAGATGTACAACACCAGTATGAAAAAAAATTGAAGCCTCTTGTAATACATCAAAGACCTAAGTAAATACAGGAGTATACTATGTTCTTAGGAAAACTCAAGATTGAAAGAGGTTAATTTTTCCCAAAATGACTATTCATAGAGTCAATATATTTCTAAACAAAGCCACAATAGGGTCTTAAGAGGAACTTGACAAGCAGATTCTGAAATTTATCTGGAAAAGCAAAAGCCTAAGAAGAGTCAGTTAGCCAAGACATAGGGAGGAGGAGGATGAAGGACCTGCTTTACCAGGATCAATTGTTATTATAAAGCTACTGTAATTAATAATAGACTAATGGAGCAGAATAGAGAGCCTAGAAAGCCTCAGGAGAATATGAAACCTTGATATATGACAAAGGTGATGATGGAGACTATATTAGTTTTCGGTGGCTGCTGCAACAAATTACCAAAGACTACGTGGCTTAAAGCAACACAGATTGATTATCACATCATTCTGGAGGTCAGAATTCTAAAATGTGTCCACGGGGCTTTGTTCCTTTTAGAAAGAAGCTCTAGAGAAGAATTTCCAATTTCTAAAGACGCCTGCATTCCTTGGCTTGTGACCCCTTCCTCTGTCTTCAGAATATATAACTCCATCTCTGACCTCTGCTTCTGTCCTTGTATTTCTCTAAGTCTACTCCTCCCTCTTATGAAGATCCTTCTGATTACACTGGGTTCACCCACATAATCCAAGTTAATCTCCCATTCTCAAGATCCTTAACTTAATGAATACCTGCAAATTCCCTATTGCCATAAAAGGTAACACATTCTCAGGTTCCAAGGATTAGGAAGGTGGACACCTTTGGGGTACCATTATTCACCCTACCACAAAGACCAATAGAGAATGAAGACATATCAAGCTAGAACAATTTGTTATTCATATGGAAAAAATGAAATTGATATTTGTAACACAAAAATCAATTCCAAATCAAACACTTAAATGTGAAAGCAATGTTTAATACTTTTAAAAGTTAATACAGATGAATGTCTTTATCAACTTGGGTAGAGAATAGTTTACTAAACAATATTTTAAAATTCTGGGAGTCCCCTGGTGGTCCAGTGGTTAGGACTGGGCACTTTCACTGCCATAGCCCCAGGTTCAATCCCTGGTCAGGGAACTAAGATCCTGCAAGCCACATGGTACAGCCAAAAAAAATTTTTTTCTAATCATGAAAGAAAAGATTAATAATGCAACTACATTAAAATCAAAAACTTCTCTTTATTAAAAGACACTATAAAGAAAGTGAAGAGTCAAGCCACAAACTGGGAGAAAATATTCACAACATATATAACCAACAAAGGAACAGCATTGAGACTAAATAATTATAACAATCAATAAGGAAATGATAACCTAATAGAAAAATGGATAAAAGACCAGTGGTCCATAAATATACTCCAGCTTATTAGTAATGAAGAAAGCAGAAGATGACAATGAGATATCATTTTATATCCACCAAATTAGAAAAAATTTTAAATCTGATAGTTCAAAGTGTTGGGGGAAATATGGAGCAATGGGGGCACCTTTAACTGCAGGTGGGAGTATAAATTGGTACAACCACTTTGGAAAACAATTCGACAGTATTTTGCAAAACAGAGTATGACCACATTCTATGAGCTGTATATTCCACTCCTTTGTATATACCCTAGAGAAACTCTTGCACAGGTGCACAAGAAGGTATTTGCAAGATGGATACTAACAGCATTCTTTGAAATAAAAAAAAAATACTGAGAACAACATGGTTGGGCTAATGCATAAATAAATTGTGGGGGAAAAAAATCACGTAGAATGTTATCCAACTGTGAAAATGGATGATCTACAACTACATGCAGAAATAAAGATGAATCTTGGAAACATAAAGTGAGTAGGAAGAAAAAAGAAAGCCTAAGAAGACAACACAGTCTAAGAGACTATATTTATAAATCTCAAAAACAGACAAGTGGAGCAACATGTTGTTTAGAGATACATCCATATTAGGTAACACTATTTTTAAAAGTATGTGAATGATAAATACAAAATTCAAGGCAGGAGTTATCTCTGAGGGAGTAGCAGGGAGGGAATAGTTGACTTGAAGGGCAAGCTGCTCCAAAGTAGGGATTATGTTCTAGATCAGAAATTTGGGGTGGGTTTGCAGGTATTCATTTTATTATTATTATAATTTACATATTCATCATATTTTAAAAAAGATAAGTCCTGGTTCATTAAAAGTAAATACTTAGGTTAAGCAAAAGATATCACTAATAGGCAAGCCAGCAACTGGGAGAATAGATTCACAACACATCTATCTGACAAAAGAACACCTACATATCAATAAGAAAGGGACAAACAACTCAATTAAAAAATGGGCAAAAGATTTGAACAGACACTTCATAAAGAGGCATCCAGATGGTCAATAAGCATTTGAAAAAGTACTCAACCTCATCATTCATGTGGAAAATGCAAATTAAAACCTCAGTGAGATAGCACTACATACCAGACAGGGCAGCTAAAATATAAAAGTCTGACAGTATTAAGTGCTAACAAGGATATGGAGCACGCTTCATTTTCAGAGGGAGAGTAAATCATTTTATCCACTTCAGAAAACTGTTGGACATTATCTACTAAAGCTAAACATATGCTCAACCCTATGAATCAGCAATTTCACTCCTAGGTATTTACCCAAGAGAAATGAGTGCATATGTCCACAAATATGTAGGAAAATGTTCATGACAGCCTTATTCATAATAGCCCCAGACTGGAAGTGACCTTCATGTTCATCAACAAGGTATATAAATGTTGGTATATTTGTACAATAAAAACAAATTACTGATACAACATGGATGAATTTTCGATGTTATGTGGAGCAAAAGGAGTCAAAGACACACATGCTGTGTATTTCCATATGTATGAAGTTCAAGAACAGATTAATTAATCTATGATGATAGAAGTCAGAGTAGTGGTTACCTCGTGGTACCTAGGAAATGCATGAGGGAACCTCTGGGATGATGGATGTTCTAGATCTGAATGGTGGTTACATGGTATATACATATGCACATTTTATAGCATTGTACAATTAAGATTTGTGTAGTGTACTTTATATAGGTCATACCATTAAAAATTTTTTTTTCTAGTGTCCTCTTTCAACCAGGTTCCTCCTCCCCAGCATGGCCTGTATAAGAATTTTGGAACCTTTGACATTTTGCCTGAGGAAAGCCACTTGAATCACAGTGAGCAAAGACAGCAAAGAAACTGAGTATTATTAGGGGCACGATATGGCTCACAAGATAAACAAGAAACCAGCTGACACAGTTGAGAGGAATGTATTTTGTTGATGGAATGGCGATAAGTAGGACAGGAAAGCTGACTGCCCCATGAATTCATTTGTTTATTCAACAAATACTTTTTGAACTTCTGCCATGTGCAGACATAGTGTGAAGTTCTCCTCTAAGGATCAGGCCATCTTGTTTATCCCTTAGCAACAGAACTAGCTTCATCTTCCCCCTCATAGTTTGTTTCCCTCTGTACCTGCCTCATTCTGTCACCTTTTCACCCTCTTCTCTGTGTACTTTTTATGCTCCTGAGTTTAACTTGCTTGGATTCAACCTTGGGCTATGAATCTTTCCAACTTAGGCTGTTCCTAATAGGGTCTGTCTCAGTCAGCTATAGCTGTGTCACAAAGTACACTCAAACTTAGTAGCTTAAAACAACAGTCCTTTTGTCAGTTATGATTCTGTGGGTCAGAAATTTGAGCTGGGCTCAGTGGGCATGGCTTCTTCTCCACATGGTGTCATCTGGAACGGCTCAACTAGGGCTTCCCTCTTCTTAACAATGCCTGCTCATTAGGCATTACTTTTAATACATCATCTCCTTTCCCATTGAGGTCTTGTGAAACTTTCACATAATGGCTGCCACAATCCCTAAAACAAACATAAAATCACGCTAAGCCAGGGCCTTAGGCTTTGCATCAGCATCAGGTGTCCACTGTGTGTCTAAGAAATCTTGGTTAAGGAAACACACAGAGGTATTATCCATTCTGTAATTAGGAGACTAAGATTCTTTATTTTATTTCTTTCACAAAAGAAAAAAGAAAACTTTACTTTGGGTGAACCCATGAGTGGACAATTAAGTCAGTCTCCTCTCTTGACTCTGTTGCCCACTACACCCAGCTTCTTCCTGGATATCTCATTCAGGCTACATCTTCAAAAAACCAAAATATTAGTAAAAAATGTAGATGGAGCAAAACAGAAATAAATGTCAAATACTGCACAGATAAAATACATCAGTCAGTCTTCTAACCCAGCAGATTATTTCAGGAAACATCCATGGAGCTCAGCAGGACATAACTGCCCTTCAGAGCTTGCAGACACAGGGAGCATTGCTGGTACAGGACAGGCTTAGAGAATTGGGTTACAGCACTGAGTTAGCCCTTATCTGCTAACTGTGATCCTGGCCTTCTCCAGGCTGCAGTTCCTGCCAGTGTGACAATTACTGAGGGAGTGCACAGCAAGACCCTAGCACCATAAGTAGCACCTTGTAGATATGCAGTAGATGTTGGCTTTTACTGGGACTACTGGAGCAGCCCAGCCCTGCAAACAGCTGGCCATGTCCAACCACTTTATCGACTGTCATGGAACCAGGCCCTGGTAGGCTCTCCCCACTCGGCACTGCCTCTTCCAAGGGAGTTGTTCATTTTCCTACCACATGAAGCTGTATACACCTGTGGCCCACCCCTAGTGGGTCCAGCACTGGCGGGTCATTTTACCATGTAGAAGATTTGATTAAAACATCATTGTATTAATTTGATGTAGCATGTAAGAGATCTACACACTGCATGATAAATAACTCATTAACTTCCAAGCAAGCCCTAAAGTTAACTTTCATTGCTTTTTACAGTCATACTGCCTTGAAAATTAAGAGTTAGCTTGTTCACACTTTAGAAGGTCTTCAAGCATAGACTTAGAACCCCATAACTGAAACATCAGCTCTTCTGGAAGTATCTAAATATTGAAGGCTGTGCCAGGCACATCCTAGGTGCTCAATAAAGGTTAGCAGTTTATATTAAAACGTTCCTCAAAATGTCATCCTAGGTTGGAGAGGCAGGGTGAGGTAGTCATTGGAAAATTAACAGGTGCTTTAAAAAGATGGTTTACTTTATTCCATTTTAGTTTCTCTTGAATGTGGTTTTGCTCTGTCACTCCTAAAACCCTAAAAATAAATGCCGTATTTAATATTAGCCCACTTAAGCTATTTCTGGCTGGCCATGGTAGATTGTGCAGTAATTCATGCTTACCGTTTCAGACACTCTTCAGTGATGCAGAGGTTAAAGGCAGGAAGTGGTTTATTCAGCATCTGGCATAGGTATAGCGAACGTTCGGTGTAGGTGAATTATTTTCATGAAAACTCTGCTTACGTTTTCACCTTGAATGACAGTAACAGAAAACAGAAAAGTTGGAGTAGCAGTATGTGCTTAAGTAATGTTCGATTTGTACTGTTTTATTTTCCATGATGTGCTGTATGGCTAGAGTACTGACAACTACAGTACTAAAACCCTGAATGTTTATTTTTGTTTCTTCAGTTTAGTCACCAAAAATTATTTGATGCTCCACATGGCTAATCATGCAAGAATTCACGCTCAAGTACTTCAGAAACAGTTCCATGGTCTAAAGGTTCAACTCAGGACGTGGGTTCCACCCTGAAGACAGTCCCAGCTACCCCTCACTTTATAATTTAAGTTTTATCTCTGTCAAAGTAATATATGTATGTACCTTAAAAAGTCAGAAGTTTTACCATGAAGATGCTTACAATGAAATATAACCGTTCCCTTGGCTTTCCTCCAACGCACCCTCATCCCCGTTCCCCAGAAGTACCCACATCCTGCTCTTTCAGCTGTTTCTTCTGCCTGTTACTTCCTTACTTCTTTTTTTTTAAGTTTTTAAAAATATATTTATTTATTTATTTGGCTGTGCCAGGTCTTAGTTGCAGCATGTGAACTCTTAGTTGTGGCATACATGTGAGATCTAGTTCCCCAACCAGGGATCAAACCCAGGCCCCCTGCATTGGGAGAGCAGAATCTTAGCCACTGGACCACCAGGGAAGTCATACCTCCTTACTTCTAAACAATATGCTTGTACTGCTATTTCTTGGTGTTTTCATCAACTAGCCACCCTGGAAGACTCAGATTCCCTCTCCTATGGCCCCTGCCCCATATTTACCCTTCCAACATATCTATATCACAAGTTTTGGTGAAATCAATATTCAGTATTCATAATAACAATTGTGTAAATATTACTTCCAGATGAGCTATATATAATATACCTTGATTACATTTCTTTTCTTGTGCAACTTTGGTTACCTCTAAGTTAATAATTTGCTTAGTTTTCTAAGTACCTGTCTTTAATTCATCCCAAATTGCCAACTGACATATAAATTGCTTCTCAGCACATTCAAACTAATGAGGTATCCAGCAACCTGTTTTGTTTTTTTTTTTTAACTATGTCCCTCCTGGAGTCCTACTGCTTCTAATTACTCTCTTCCTTAGGACTTTAATTGGTTTCTTCTTTGCTGTAAGAAATCAGAATTTATTTTAGAAATTGGATGAGAGAAAAATAAAAAGTTATTTTAAGCTAGTTTCATCAGGACCCTGAGCATTCAAACATGAATAAGTCGTGCTTCCTGCCCTCAATAAACTCAGTCTGGATGGGGAAACCCATGAAACAGAAAGATGCAGAGACCCTTGCAGGGGATACAATGAGAGGTCACCCCAGGTGGGACAGCGTGGGTGCTTACCTTTGGAATCAGGCAGTTGTGGGTTTGAATCCTGACTCTGCCCCCTGTGGGACCTCAGGTAACCAACCTGACCTCCCAGAGCCTCAATTTATTTCTCAATGAAATACAGATACCACTCACCCTTCCAGGATGTCGGAGAGATTATATCAGAGAAGAGACATGTGAAAGCACCTAGTACCACGTTGGACCCATAGCAGTCACAAAAAAACTCTCTAAATAAAATCCAAGTTTCACCTACCTTAGGATTTGTGCCAACATTTATTTCATATTGCAATCATCCTCCCCAAAACCACCATACAAACTTCGGGCTTTTACAGTTTTGTAACTAGGGGAGTAAAAAGCTCAATTTTACTGGAAGGTAAAAACCTTTGTTTCAGTTCATCCCCATTTCAGAGCTCGACTCAAGTTTTGTGTGTCAGACATTCTGGCGGTGGTTGTGAAAAAAATCGCCCCAGTAAAAATTCTGATGTTTCATATTTTAAGAGCATTATAAGGTTTCAAATCAGCCATCAGGGAGTATTACTTGAAAGCTGAAAAGTGCGACTGCCCTATAGTGTCATCCTCAACTTGGCTCTTCATCGGAGGGTCAGGTTTCTGCTGCTCACAGGCCTGCTTTCCCTCCCAAAGTCTTGATCGTTTATCAGCAAATAGTGGTCCCATTCTCATCACATCCTTGAACAGAGTTGTTTTGAGTTACTTCTGCTCTTGATGTTTTAAAACACTTTAAATACCTTAAACAGACTATTATTTGGAAATCGACTCTGTTTTCAATAGTATTTGCTTTTTTCCAGGGATCAAGACATTTTAGATTTTAGAGGATCAAGACATTCATTAAAAAGATCTAAAAATCATTCCCAGTTTTGCATTAAGCTATTCATATGATGCTGGTTGAAATATACAGTACCTGTTAACCTCTCAAGGACTCATAGTTGCATGTAACATGTTTATTCTATTTACTGCCTATGTCTGGCACTAAATAATGATAACTTGCCCCCACAAAGGTCAAGTTTCCACTGAGCTATTAGGACTATTTTAACTAAGTTGAGGGTGGTTTGCTGGGATGCTCTTGAATGTAACCAGATCATCTTTTAGGCTCAATATTTAGAATCCTCTGCAGATAGCTACTAGGTAGCAGTGGCAAAAATACCAGCTTTATGTCTGTTCATTTGATTTTCTGGCCTTTCAAATTTATTTTAAATACATATGAAATGAATAAATATGTTCTTATTTAAAAGAAATCCAAATCGATACTGATTAAACAAAGTTCACCTTGACATCTCCCCTCACCTCATCTTCCAACATAAAAATCATTGTTATCAGTTTGATAAGTAGCCTTCCAGAATTTTTCTGTCTACGCACTCATGAGCATATCTAGATATCATATAAATACGTACTTTAACTGATTATGATGCACTGTACATATTACTGTGCAACTTAAATATCCCCCTAATAATATGACTTTGAGATCGTGTCAGTAGAAGAATGATCTCTTTCTTTCCATAGATGTATGGTATTTCAGAGATTTGCCTATGTAATGTTTATGACGCATAATCCTTTTTAAAGTTTCACTGTTGGGGCTTCCCTAGTGGTGCAGTGGTTAAGAATCCACCAGCCAATGCAGGGGACACAGGTCGGAGCCCTGGTCCGGGAAGATCCCACATGCTGTGGAGCAACTAAGCCTGTGTGCCGCAACTACTGAGCCTGTGTGCTAGAGCCAGTGAGCCACAGCTACTGAAGCCCACGAGCTTAGAGCCTGTGCTCCGCAACAAGAAAAGCCACCCTGATGAGAAGACCGCGCACCACAATGAAGAGTAGCCCCCACTCGCCGCAACTAGAGAAACCCCGCGTGCAGCAATGAAGACCCAACGCAGCCAAGAATAAAATAAATTGTTAAAAAAAGTTTCACTGTTATTACCTGTGGACAAGCAAATCCCTCAGGGCAAAAGTGATTGTGAGTGCTGGGTTCTTCCTTCTCAACTCTTTGTTAAGCCAAGTAGTGTTTCATTAGCCTGTTAGTTCTTCAATGCTTTTCTTAAAAGGTTTAAAAGAATTTTTTTGCCAGCATTTTAATTTGTCTTCAGCAGGATGGTTGGTTTGAACTCTTCGGGGTTTTTAAATTCTTATCTACTATGGCTAAACTATCTTTTTATTTCTAACAAATTCTCTATGGATTTATTTGGATTTTCTTTAGACAATCATAGCTGCAAGTGGTTTCAGGCTTTATTTTCAATTTCTATGTCTGTAATTACTTGTCACAATAGCTAGGACCTCTAAATACTGTTAAATAGAAGTACTGACATTGGAAATCCTTATTTTGTTACCGACTTTAAAGAAAATGCTTCTAGATACATTTCTGTAGATTTATACTAGATACCTTTGATTGTTTCAGGGAACTTCCCCTCTATTCCTACCTTGCTAAAAGATCTTTTTTTCTTTGAATATTTTTGAATTTGTTTTGTTAATATTGAATCTTCAAATAAAATAATTCTTTCAGCTAGTCTTTCACTTTATTTTGAATATTTATCTTTGAATATTATTTGAATTTAATTAAATGCTTTTTGTTCATCCACTGAGAAGATCCCACGGTTTTTGTCATTTATTAATGTGATGAGTTACAGATACTGATTTTCCTAATGTTAATTTAGCATTGCTTTCCTGTGATAGATCCAACTTGGACATGTTCTGTATTTTTTTAATAAATTGCTGGACTCAATTTGCTAACATGTTTTAAAGGAATTTAGTGTCTATGGTTTTGAGTGGGAGAAGCCTGCAAATTCCTTATCCTTGTTGTCCTTGTCTTATTTTGTTATCAGTGTTATATGGACTTCATCGAGTATTTTGGCAAGTTTCCTCTTTTTCAATGCTCTAGAAGAATGTGTGTAAAATTAGAATTGTTTATTGCTTGAAAATTTAGTGGAAATAACTTTCTTTTTCTTTTTCTTTTTGCGGTACGCGGGCCTCTCACTGTTGTGGCCTCTCCCGTTATGGAGCACAGGCTCCGGACGTGCAGGCTCAGCAGCCATGGCTCACGGGCCCAGCTGCTCTGCGGCATGTGGGATCCTCCTGGACCGGGGCATGAACCTGTGTCCCCTGCATCGGCAGGCGGACTCTCAACCACTGTGCCACCAGGGAAGCCCAGAAATAACTTTCAAAACCATGAACTTTCTGTTATATATGTTATGGAATTTTTTTCTTAATGTTGATATCTTTAGAAGTTATAAAACTCTGGGGCTTCCCTGGTGGCGCAGTGGTTGAGAGTCCACCTGCCGATACAGGGGACACGGGTTCATGCCCTGGTCCGGGAAGATCCCATATGCCGCGGAGCGGCTGGGCCCGTGAGCCATGGCCGCTGAGCCTGCACATCCGGAGCCTGTGCTCTGCAACGGGAGAGGCCACAACAGTGAGAGGCCTGTGTACCACAAAAAAAAAAAAAAAAAAAAAAAAAAAAAAGAAGTTATAAAACTCTTCTGCTTTTCATTTCTTTTTGTGTGTTTTGTTCACTTAATTTTTCTGATTTGATAATGTCTCAAGTTATCAATTTCATTAGAATATATTCAGAGCATTCAGTTAATGTCTTTTAAATCACTGTCTCTATACTTTTGTATTTTTATATTTAATTTTTAAATGTGTACTTTATTTCTTCCTTCTTGGTCAGTATCCCCAAAGTTAGGTTACCCTCTTCAAAGAATCTATTTTTGGCCAATTAAAAAATTTTTTTCTATTAACTTTTTTTTTTCACTTTAAAATAGTTAAACTGATACTTTTATTTTATGCATGTTTTCCTAAAATTAAAAAAGAAACTATCAAGAAAGTAAAAAGCCCACAAAATGGAAAAAAAATATTTGCAAATCATATATCCAATTAGGGTCTAGTATCCAGAATATATAAAGAACTGTTACAACACAACAACAAAAAAGAACAAATAACCCAGTTTCAAAAATAGGCAAAGCATTTCATTAGACAGTTCTCCAATGAAGATACGCAAATGGCCAACAGTCACATGAAAAGATTCATGTAAAAGATTCTTGTATATGAATGAAAGAGATTTTGTGCATTAATTTTGTATCCTGCTACTTTTACCAAATTCATGGATTAGTGCTAGTAGTTTTCTGGTAGCATCTTTAGGATTCTCTATGTATAGTATCATATTATCCGCAAACAGTGACAGCTTTACTTCTTTTCCGATTTGGATTCCTTTTATTTCTTTTTCTTCTCTGATTGCTATGGCTTAAACTTCCAAAACTATGTTGAATATTAGTGGTGAGAGTGGACAGTCTTGTCTTGGTCCTGATCTTAGAGAAATGGTTTCAGTTTTTCACCATTGAGAAGGATGTTGGCTGTGGGTTTCTCATATATGGCCTTTATTATGTTGAGGTAAGTTCCCTCTATGCCTACTTTCTGCAGGGTTTTTATCATAAATGGGAGTTGAATTTTGTCAAAAGCTTTTTCTCCATCTATTGAGATGATCATATGGTTTATCTCCTTCAATTTGTTAATATGGTTTATCACATTGATTGATTTGCATATATTGAGGAATCCTTGCATTCCTGAGATAAACCCCACTTGATCATGGTGTATGATCCTTTTAACGTGCTGTTGGATTCTGTTTGCTAGTATTTTGTTGAGGATTTTTGCATCTATGTTCATCAGTGATACTGGCCTGTAGTTTTCTTTCTTTCTGACATCTTTGCCTGGTTTTGGTATCAGGGTGATGGTGGCCTCGTAGAATGAGTTTGGGAGTGTTCCTCCCTCTGCTCTATTTTGGAAGAGTTTGAGAAGGATAGGTGTTAGCTCTTCTCTAAATGTTGGATAGAATTCGCCTGTGAAGCCATCTGGTCCTGGGCTTTTGTTTGTTGGAAGATTTTTAATCAGTCTCAATTTCAGTGCTTGTGATTGATCTGTTTATATTTTCTATTTTTTCCTGGTTCAGTCTTGGAAGGTTGTGCTTTTCTAAGAATTTTTCAGTTACTTCCAGGTTGTCTGTCTTATTGGCATATAGTTGCTTATAGTAATCTCTCATGATCCTTTGTATTTCTGCAGTGTCAGTTGTTACTTCTCCTTTTCATTTCTAATTCTATTGATTTGCATCCTCTGCCTTTTCTTCCTGATGAGTCTGGATAATGGTTTATCAATTTTGTTTATCTTCTCAAAGAACCAGCTTTTAGTTTTATTGATCTTTGCTATTGTTCCCTTCGTTTCTTTTTTCATTTATTTCTGATCTGATCTTTATGATTTCTTTCCTTCTGCTAACTTGGAGGTTTTTTTGTTCTTTCTCTAATTGCTTTAGGTGTAAGGTTAGGTTGTTTATCTGACTTTCTTGTTTCTTGAGTTAGGATTGTATTGCTATAAACTTCCCTCTTAGAACTGCTTTTGCTACATCACATAGGATTTGGGTCGTCGTGTTTTCATTGTCATTTGTTTCTAGGTATTTTTTGATTTACTCTTTGATTTCTTCAGTGATCTCTTGGTTATTTAGTAGTGTATTGTTTAGCCTCCATGTGTTTGTATTTTTTACAGATTTTGTCCTATAATTGATATCTAGTCTCACAGCATTGTGGTCGAAAAGATACTTGATATGTTTTCAGTTTTCTTAAATTTACCGAGGCTTGATTTGTGACCCAAGATATGATGTATCCTGGAGAATGTTCCATGAGCACTTGAGAAGAAAGCGTAATCTGCTGTTTTTGGATGGAATGTCCTATAAATATCAATTAAGTCCATCTTGTTTAATGTATCATTTAAAGCTTGTGTTTCCTTATTTATTTTCATTTTGGATGTTCTGTCCATTGGTGTAAGTGGGGTGTTAAAGTCCCCTACTATGATTGTGTTACTGTCAATTCCCCTTTCTATGGCTGTTAGCATTTGCCTTATGTATTGAGGTGCTGCTATGATGGGTGCATAAATACTTAACAGTTGTTATATCTTCTTGGATTGATCCCTTGATCATTATGTAGTGTCCTTCTTTGTCTCTTGTAATAGTCTTTATTTTAAAGTCTATGTTTTCTGATATGAGAATTGCTACTCCAGCTTTCTTTTGATTTCCATTTGCATGGAATATATTTTTCTATCCCCTCACTTTCAGTCTGTATGTGTCCCTAGGTCTGAAGTAGGTGTCCTGTAGACAGCATATATACAGGTCTTGTTTTTGTATCCATTCAGCCAGTCTGTGTCTTTTGGTGGGAGCATTTAATCCATTTACACTTAAGGTAGTTATCAATATGTATGTTCCTATTACCACTTTCTTAATTGTTTTGGTTTTGTTATTGTGTTTTCCTCCTCTTGTGTTTCCTGCCTAGAGAAGTTCCTTTAGCATTTGTTGTAGAGCTGGTTTGGTGGTGCTGAATTCTCCTAGCTTTTGCTTGTCTGTAAAAGTTTTAATTTCTCTGTCGAATCTGAATGTGATCCTTGCTGCGTAGAGTAATCTTGGTTGTAGATTTTTCCCTTTCATTACTTTAAATATGTCTTGCCACTCCCTTCTGGCTTGCAGAGTTTCTGCTGAAAGATCAGCTGTTAACCTTATGGAGATTCCCTTGTATATTAATTGTTGCTTTTCCCTTGCTGCTTTTACTATTTTTCCTTTGCATTTAATTTTTGATAGTTTGATTAATATGTGTCTTGGCATGTTTCTCCTTGGATTTATCCTGTATGGGAGTCTCTGTGCTTCCTGGACTTGATTGACTATTTCCTTTCCCATATTAGGGAAGTTTTCAACTATAATCTCTTCAAATATTTTCTCAGTCCGTTCTCTCTTCTTCTTCTGGGACCCCTATAATTCGAATGTTGGTGCATTTAATGTTGCCCCAGAGGTCTCTAAGACTGTCCTCAATCCTTTACATTCTTTTATCTTTATTCTGCTCTGTGGTAGTTATTTCCACTATTTTATGTTCCAGGTCACTTATCCGTTCTTCTGCCTCAGTTATTCTGCTATTGTTTCTTTCTAGAGAATTTTAAATTTCATTTATTGTGTTGTTCAGCATTGTTTGTTTGCTCTTTGGTTCTTCTTTGTCCTTGTTAAACGTTTCTTGTATTTTCTCCATTCTACTTCCAAGATTTTGGATCATCTTTACTGTTATTACTCTGAATTCCTTTTCAGGTAGACTGCCTATTTCCTCTTCATTTGTTTGGTCTGGTGGGTTTTTACCTTGCTCCTTCATCTGCTGTGTGTTTCTGTGTCTTCTTATTTTGCTTAATTTACTTTGTTTGGGGTCTCCTTTTCACAGGCTGCAGGTTTGTAGTTCCTGTTGTTTTTGGTGTCTGCCCCCAGTGGCTAAGGCTGGTTCAGAGGTCTTCTGCGAGCGTTCATTAGGTGTTCTGTAGGAGGTGTTCCACTTGTAGATGTACTTCTGATGTATTTGTGGGGAGGAAGGTGATCTCCACATCTTACTCCTCCGCCATCTTGGAGCGCTTTAGCCCAAGCATGGTCAGGAAGCCAGGCACCTTTAGCCTCATTTTGTCAGTTGGGGAAAAAAGGGGAGGTGAAGACTCGCTATCCTCTTCCTCTAGCTGGAACTGCTTCGCCCTGGGGTCTGTCTCCCGGGCGCAGCACAGCAGAGCCTAGTGCCTGTTAACTTCTTTCTACTTGTCAAAGGTTTATTCTATTGCTGTTCTATCTTTAAAGTGGAAAGTTTGTCCTTTAGAGTTTTCAGCCATTCTGTTTTTCAAATGTAAACATTTAAGGTTGAACATTTATCCTTAGTATTGTTTTGCTGCATCTTATGACTTTTGATATTTTATTTCTGTCATCATTTAGTTCTAATTTTTGAAAAATTTCCATCATAATTTCTCTAACCTATAAGTTATCAGGAGGTTTGTTTTAAACTTTCTAAAGAATTTTTCATTTAACTTTCTGTTATTGTCTTCCAAACGAATTGTTGTGAATGTTTTCACCTTAGACTTGTTTTGCCAGTTCTACAAATTTGTATCAATTGATTCATGCTATATGTAAGCTTTGTTAGGCTTCTTCCACTCAGCATTATAAATATGAGGTTTATCTACATTGTTGATTGAAAGAGTAGGTCATTCCTCTTTATTGCTAAATTCTGTTGCATAAATAAATCACAATTTGTTTATCCATTGCCTGTTGATGGACGTCTGTGTTGTTTCCAGTGTTTGGCTATTGTTAATAAAATGGCTATGAATATTTTTCCACAAACTTTTCTGTTGAATGTTTTCATTTCTCCTGGACAAAATGGAAATGCAGAGTTGAAAGAGAAATGTATTTTTAATTTTACAATCACATCCCAAAACTTTTCCGAAGTGGTGTTGACTTTACATTCCCACCAGCAACATTAACAAAGTTCCAGTTGCTCATTTCTGCCAACATTTAGTGTTATATTTGGTTGAATTTTGGCTGTTCTGTTGAATAGAGTAGTATCCCGTAATTTAAACGTGCATTTTCCATGATTACTAATGATGTTGAGCGCTTTTAAATGTGTTTATTAATTCATACGTCATCCTTTGTGAAGTACCTATTCAAGTTCATTTAAAAATAGGACTGTTTGCTTTTTTTTTTTGAGTTGTAGTTCTTTCTATATTCTGGATACAAGTCCTTCGTCAAGCATGTGATTTGTGAATATTTTCTCCCAGTCTAAAACTTGCCTTTTCATTTTCTTAATGGTGTACATTTATGAACAGGCATTTTTGATTTTAATAAAATTTAATGAATCAATTTTTTGGTTATTGATTTCTGTATCTTGTCAAAAAAATTCTTGCCAATCCCCAAATCATGATGATGTTCTTTCATGCTTTCTTCTAAAAGCTTTATAGTTTTTTTTTTTATAGGTAGGTGGTACATCTTTATTTATTTAAAAAAAAAACACCTGTATTTGACTTAGAAATAATCACTTACAAATTAAATATTTCTAAATATCAAGGTAGCTGGCTAGAATGAACTTTAGGGTCATGTGATCTAGTAAATATTTAATTTTGAGTCAATATCTGGTATTAAAGCTAGCTTAAGCTTGTTGGTTTAATCAATACAGATATGTCTTACTTTTTTTTCTTACATCTTTATTGGCGTATAATTGCTTTACAATGGTGTGTTAGTTTCTGCTTTATAACAAAGTGAATCAGTTATACATATACATATGTTCCCAAATCTCTTCCCTCTTGCGTCTCCCTCTCTCCCACCCTATCCCACCCTTCTAGGTGGTCACAAAGCACCGAGCTGATCTCCCTGTTCTATGCGGCTGCTTCCCCCTAGCTTCCCCCTATCTATTTTACATGTCCATGCCACTCTCTCACTTTGTCACAGCTTACCCTTCCCCCTCCCCATATCCTCAAGTCCATTCTTTAGTAGGTCTGTGTCTTTATTCCTGTCTTACCCCTAGGTTCTTCATGACTTTTTTTTTCTTAAATTCCATATATATGTGTTAGCATATGGTATTTGTCTTTCTCTTTCTGACTTACTTCACTCTGTATGACAGACTCTAGGTCTATCCACCTCATTACAAATAGCTCAATTTCGTTTCTTTTTATGGCTGAGTAATATTCCATTGTATATATGTGCCACATCTTCTTTATCCATTCATCCGATGATGGACACTTAGGTTGTTTCCATCTCCTGGCTATTGGAAATAGAGCTGCACTGAACATTTTGGTACATGACTCTTTTTGAATTATGGTTTTCTCAGGGTATATGCCCAGTAGTGGGATTGCTGGGTCATATGGTACTTCTATTTGTAGTTTTTTAAGGAACCTCCATACCGTTCTCCATAGTGGCTGTACCAATTCACATTCCCACCAGCAGTGCAAGAGTGTTCCCTTTTCTCCACACCCTCTCCAGCATTTATTGTTTCTAGATTTTTTGATGATGGCCATTCTGACTGGTGTGAGATAATATCTCATTGTAGTTTTGATTTGCATTTCTCTAATGATTAATGATGTTGAGCATTCTTTCATGTGTGTGTTGGCAGTCTGTATATCTTCTTTGGAGAAATGTCTATTTAGGTCTTCTGCCCATTTTTGGATTGGGTTGTTTGTTTTTTTGTTATTGAGCTGCATGAGCTGCTTGTAAATTTTGGAGATTAATCCTTTGTCAGTTGCTTCATTTGCAAATATTTTCACCCATTCTGAGGGTTGTCTTTTGGTCTTTTTTATGGTTTCCTTTGCTGTGTAAAAGCTTTGAAGTCTCATTCTACAGATGCAGGATTCAGTGCAATCCCTATCAAACTACCAATGGCATTTTTCACAGAACTAGAACAAAAAATTTCACAATTTGTATGGAAACACAAAAGACCCTGAATAGCCAAAGCAATCTTGAGAACGAAAAATGGAGCTGGAGGAATCAGGCTCCCTGACTTCAGACTATACTACAAAGCTACAGTAATCAAGACAGTATGGTACTGGCACAAAAACAGAAAGATAGATCAATGGAACAGGATAGAAAGCCCAGAGATAAACCCACGCACATATGGTCACCTTATCTTTGATAAAGGAGACAGGAATGTACAGTGGAGAAAGGACAGCCTCTTCAATAAGTGGTGCTGGGGAAACTGGACAGGTACATGTAAAAGTATGAGATTAGATCACTCCCTAACACCATACACAAAAATAAGCTCAAAATGGATTAAAGACCTTAGTGTAAGGCCAGAAACTATCAAACTGTTAGAGGAAAACATAGGCAGAACACTCTTATGACATAAATCACAGCAAGATCCTTTTTGACACACCTCCTAGAAAAATGGAAATAAAAACAAAAACATATGGGACCTAATGAAACTTCAAAGCTTTTGCACAGCTTTATAGTTTTAGCTTTTACACTTGGATCTAGGAACCATGTAGAATTAATTTTTGTGTTTGTATGAGGTGGGGGGGAGTCAAGATTTTGTTTTAAATGGATATCTAGTTGTTTCAGAACCATTTGTTAAAAAGTACTTTCTGCATTAAATTGCTTTGCTGCCTCTGCCACAGGTCAGTTGGTGATAATATATGTGCTTCTGTTTCTAGGCTCTCTTTGCTATACTGATCTATTTGCCCTTATGCTAATATCACATGGTTTTGACTAATGTAGTTTTATAGTGAAACTTGGTAGTGTACATCCTTTGTTATTCTTCAAGATTATTTTGACTACTTTAGGTCCTTTGCATTTTCATGTGAATTTTAGGTTTGCCAAGTCTTCTTAAAAAAATGTATTGACATTGGACATCTCTGCCTTTTTCTCAATATTAGGAGTAAAGTATTATACATTATATTACTGTACTTTTCCTATATGCTCTTTTTATTAAGGTGGTTCCCATCTACTTCTAGTTTGCCAAGAGTTGGGGGGTTTTAAAATCATGTATGGGGGGTGCATTTGGTCAAATACTTTTTCTGTATCTAAAGAGATGGTCATATTATTTTAGTCCTTTATTTTGTTAATATGGTTTATTATCTTGATTTTCATGTTAAAACAACCTTGTACTCCTTTGATAAACCCCACTTGTGATGTATTATACTTTTTATATAATAATGGATTTTATTTTCTAGTATTTTGTTAAAGCTTTTGCATCTTTATTCATAAAATTTGGTCTGTAGGTTTTTTTTCCCTTTGCTGTTTATTTTTTCCATTGTCTGCCTTTAGTATTAGGGATATATGGGTAAGACCCATAAAGTGATTTGAGAAGTATTCCATTCTCTGCTTTCTCAATAAGTCTATTTAAGATTGATACTGTTCCTTAAATGTGTTATGGTACACTAGTGTTCTCTTGGGACTTTTATTTGTAAGAAGATTTTAAAAATTATTTTTATAGATAGAGGGCAAATCAGGTTTCCTATTTCTTGAGTCAGCCTTGGTTTTGTTTTTCAAGGAATTTGCTCATTTCACTTAAGTTGTAAAACTTACTGGCTTAAGTTGTTCGTAAGTCTTTATCATCCTTTTAAAGGTCTGCAGTATCTATAGTGATATTCCATCTTTCATTCCTGGCATTGGTAATTTGTGACTTCCTTTTTCTTTATTAGTCTTGCTGAGTGTTTATCAATTCTATTAACTTTTCAAACAAAATTTTGGCTTTGGTAAAATTTCTCCATTGCTTGTCTTTTTTATTTTATTGAATCCTGCTCTTGTTTTGACTTCTTTCCTCCAACAACTTACTTGGGTTTAATTGCTCATCTTTTTCTAGCTTCTTCCAGTAATTAGCTTCTTCAAGCTAATTTTCCTCTAAACACTGCTTTATCTGCATCCAACAAATTTTTGTATTTTGTCATTTAGTTCAAATTTTTTTCTAGTTTTCGTGATTTGTTATTTAGAAGTGTATTTAATTTTCAAATATTATGTTCTAGATATTGTACTATATTGCCTTCTGATATAATTCCTTGTGGTCAAGGCTTCAGTCATCTGAAATTCACTGAGACCACCATCGTGTGGTCTGTCTTGGTAAAAGTTTCACATGCATTGGGAAAACTGTTCAGTGTAAATGTCCCACAAATGTCAGTTAGGTCAAGGTAGTTGATATTGTCATTCAGATCTTCTTTTCTTACAGATTTGTAAAATATATCAATTTCTGAGAGGTGTTAAAATATCAAACTGTTACTGTGACTTTATCTATTTCTCCTGTGGAAAAAGAATGTTGTCTGCCCTCAGCCACTGCATACTCCCTCTCCCCACCACCACCAAGGCATACCCTGAGGGGAATTCAGGATGGAGAAAAACAGTTAAGATTCTGTGATCTGGATACTGGCCCTAGGTAGTTAAGACACGTATCTAAGGAATGATTAGTGAGCCGACTCTTGCATCTTCCCATACACAGAAAATCACTAAAACCATTAGCTTGAAGTTTTTGTGATCAGCAGTAATCTTTCAGTGTTTGACTACATGTTCTTTTCAGCAAAAACTCCTATGTATTCTGGCTCCACCCTCTTTGGAGTTCCTCAGAGCTATATGAGAAGCTCTCGGGCTATAGTCCTCAGTAAGGTCCCCAAATAAAACTTAACTCACAACTTTTAGGTTGTTTTTCTTCAGTAGACACTCCCTTTCAGTTTTTTCTGTGCATTTTTAAAGTTGTATTGCTAGGTACATAGCCATAATTGTTATTTCTTACTGATACAGATTTTTCCCTTTCCCTAATCATTATGAAATGCTTTTTAGACTTAATATTCCTTTGTCTTAAAAGTCTACTTTGCCTGATTTTAATCACTCCAATTTTCTTATGATTCTTGCACAATGTATCTTTTCCCATCCATCTTCTTTGAAACTATTTGTATATCCATTTTCTTTGAAATTATTTGTATATTTGTGTTTATTGTGTGACTCTTCATTTTTCAATTTGACAATCTCTGCTATTTAATTGGAGTGTTAAAATAATTCAAAATAATTACTGGTACCATTAGATCTAGTGAACAACCTTGGCTTGTTCCTGTCTTAGGAGGAAAGCAGTTTTTGCTTTTTACTTACGTGTGTTTTCTATTTTTCTCATCAGCTTTTTGTTACTGCTACTCTTTCCCTACCTTTGGTTAATCAAATATTGTCCAGTGTTTGACTTTGATTCTTGTAAGGGGCTCGAGCTGTTATCTTTTTGCATTACTTTTTACTGGATGCTTTATGCATTGTAACAGGCATCTTTAATTGACTTCCATCTACTAAGTATTACACTACTTTACATTAAGATTTCTGAGCCTTGTAACAGTATAGTTCTATTTACCCATAGTCTCAGTTATACAACTCTGGCAGACAGGTCCTTTTAATCTAGGTGGTGTACAGGTATGGTTTTCTATTTTTGCTCCTTGAGCCAGTGCACGGCCTTTGGAGTATTCAAATTGCAAACAGAAGCTAAGGAAATAGAGGTTTGACCAAAACACTCAACAGTATTTATTAATTTTTTTCTTCAGTTTAAAGACTTTCTGTATGAAATTATTTATCTATGCATCCAGTATCAGGATATCAATTAACTGACAGTGAATTGTGTAAATTTCTTCTGGTCCTTGCTTCTAATGTATGGAAAAATCTTGTTTGAAACATTTTAATGATTAAGTTTATTCCATTTTTCCCCTGCTTTATTAGTCACTACCAAGATATTAATAATATGTTTTGAAACAACAATTTTAGACATTTGCCTTTAAAGTAACCCAAACCTAGTACCCACAGTGATATGAAAAGGTATTATCCCAGGTGTTTAAAATTGTTCTTCACAACATTTTAGATTTCCTGATGGAGTGAAAACAAAATTGATAAAAGCTACTGTTTACCAAGACCTGTTTGAAACACTGAATGCTTCACATGTACCATCTTAATCTTCACAACACTGAGGTTAAGTACTATCCCCCATTTCTGGTTGAGTAAACAGAATAAAAGTTCAGGAATTTATTCAAAGCCCATAAACATCACTAATATTCAAAATTTATGCATTTTTTTAATGATTTTTCTATATCCTTAGCCTGCACTCTTAAACAGGTTATATACTATCTCTATGTGGGTAAGAGGGGAAAGTAGATGGGAACTTCCAGGACAGATCCTTTCATCTAGGTTTGTAGTTAAAAGCACTGAGGAGAGGTTGAGGAACCCACTTGAGTAAATACAGGAAACTTAAAGGCTGTCAACTAAGAAGAAAACTGAAAAACTAAAAAGCAGCTCTAAAAACTCAAACGCAAAGAAGTCTTGGGTCATATTCTGAGGATCAAAAGGATTAAGCAACTTAATAAACACACCAAGGGCATGACTACTCAACCAGAAAACTACCATCCCTAATACGTGAGTTGCTCAGTTGACATTACATTCAGATGAGTATTATTAAAAACATGGGGAGATACATAGTGTTTAACAAAAATTGGTTAAAATTTTTATGTGCATATTCAAAGTGTGAAACTCACTTAAGTGACACATCATGTTTCCCATTAGTTGGCTATATCAAGTTTGTGAGACTTCCTCCAAAATAGTTCAATAGATTTATGTTAAAGACAACATGTGTATTGAAAGTAGCAATTTTATTTGAGTTAAAATTATTTACAAAAACCCAAAGACATACTTCATGAAACTGGTACAAACTATTTTTTTCCTGCCGTTGGCTTTTGCTCCAAAGATCACAGCTGAGAAATACTGTATAAAATAAAAATAGGATTGGATTCAAAAAAGTACTCTACCTTCTAATTTCCAATTGGCAGTATTTACAGAAATATTTACAATGGAAAAAAAGGTTACTTTAAAACTTTAGTTAATTTGCAAGTCAGCCTCAAGTACCCTAAAATGCAGAGTTCTCTGAGGGTTAAAAACACACAAATGCACTGCGGTTGGTGAGGTGATTTCTCCCCCACCACTCCCCACCAAAATCTGCATCTCTATCAGTGCTTGACAATTAGTTATTATTTAAAAAACAAAACAAAACAAAAAAACTGTTAAACACTGAGGTAAATCAATTCTCAAATGATTACCAGTGTAACAGAAAAATGTAGTTCGCCCTGATTGTTCTTATCCAAATGTTTTATAATACCTCTTACCATCTGCCACAAGTCAGTCTGATCAACACTAAAAATCTCTTCCTAAATCCAATGAGTAATAAATACCAGTGTATTTTAAAATAATTTAACTAATTCAATTTTATGGATATCATTTACCAATAAGCTTTTAAAATAGTTTGCTAAGCTAGCTTTTATACTCAGGGCAAATACAACCTCAATCTTTCCCAAGTTACACTGGCATACTATGCTCTTAAAAGGTGATGGGTGGGGTTTGGGGTGGGTAGGAGGAAGAAAACAATTTGACTGGAATCAGTTACTTCCTTATAGATTTCCCAACAATCTGCATTATCAAAAATAGGAAGACAATAAAAGGCAGCCACTGCATTAAAAAACATTACAGGTGGCACTGATCCAAGAGCCCCATTTTGTCACTTTATACAAGGAAATAACAAAGTCTAAATGGGTAAAAATTAGACTTTCAGCTATTTTCCCCAATACACACCAAACTAATATTTTTATGGCTTCAAGTTTTACAAATCCAATGAAGAAACATAACGAACTGAAAGGTATTTTAATGTATTAAACAAAATCTCTGGAAAGCCTGTATTCAGGCCTGATCAAGAAAAAAAAATGTATTAACCAGTGGTCTGAACAATAATATAATAAAAATTTGCAGTGTTGTGAAATTAAATACATAAAATGTGTTTTGTGTTCCAAACAACACACTGTTCTATGAACTAAAAGAATCTGAATGAAAAAAAGGATCTTCTCTAAACCAACAATTTAAGGCTTTGCGTTTATGCATTTGATCCTGTCACTCTTATAGAAGAATATACATGTTATCTGGAAACATGAATTCTACATTGGTGTTTTAGCTTACTTATATTTACTGTACTGAACATTAGAAAATATATCTAGAGAGTTCTCCCTCAAAACTTAATCATGTTTCAAGAGCCTCCCCTAACATTAAGGGTAAACTACCCTGGGTTTGTCTGTTTTGCTTCATCCTTTTAACAGGGCACATCATCTTATATTCCCTCAAACTGTTATTTGTTTTCTTGCATCTATAGCTATGACTCATTATGATATGATAATGAATATGGTCATGGTCTCAAAGGTGAAAAATAGTTTTGACAACCCAAACCAAATCAAGAATAAAAAAATATACTATTAATCCCTTGTGTCTTTGGATTCCATCTAATTTTAAATATAGACAGTAGTTCAGGGAACAACAACAAAAAAAATTCACAAAATTATTAAAAGCTTTATTTACGATCGGAATCATTCAACAAAAAAGCAAAAGCAAATGAGCCTGAAAAAGGAACTAAGCTGTTGTCTAGAATGTCCCCAGAACATTCGATACCTCAGTAGCTAAGCTGCCTTTGCACCTGGCTGGCATGACAACAGTGGCTCAACATACACAGCAGTTGCACTAACAGCAGCACAAATTTTCCCCTTAAAACTTGCCCAGAATAAAAGCAAGAAAACAAGGGGGGAGTATAAATTCTGCCAAAGTGTGTTTAAATACTGTGTGGAACTGTTAACAGCCTGAACCTTTTCCCTCATTTTTGATAGTTGCAGATTGATGTAGTAACTGTCATTTAGCAAATGCAGAATGCATGACGAAGAAGAAATCAGGTGGCCTTAAAAATCCACATATGAATGATACTGATGAATGTTCTTGGTATATCTTCAAGGACTTCTTTCGTGACTTTTCTTTGTCTAAGAATAGCTCCAGCATTACCGAGCACCTGAAGCAAAGGTAAAGCAGCTAGCAATGTTCCAAGTATTCAATCACTCTAGAGATAGATTTCTGGCCTGTGGTTCCAACAGCACACTGAAAAGGGGAGGATTGGAGGTCGGGAGGGGTGGGGTGGCGGGGGAGGAAGTAACAATTAATAGTTATCAAATTTTCAAAAGTATTGAATCAAAGCTTAAATTCTTTAGCTTTACTAAACCAAACAAACACTATGAATCAAAACAAACAGATTAAATTGTGGCTTTGATAATACAGTATCAATATATTTAGCCATAATAATTCAGTTATCTTAAAGAAATAGAACACAATTATTAAAAGAGAATCATTTTTTTGCTTCTATTCACTATGGCCAAATATTTGTATTTCTACTGTCATTAATGTATCATATTTAAAACCACAGAAGCTGCAATAGAAGCCACTTACAGTAAGATTCATGAAGCTCAGGAATTTTTTGAGCATCTCTGTCATTATTGAAAAGTCCCCTTCTGGCAGATACTCACGCACAGTGGTCACATTGATCTGAGGAAACATGGAAACATTGATCAGGCGACAGAAAACATGAGCTTGAACCTTGCACTGTGTTGTGGTTTTGGCACACACACCGTATTTCAAACTTCTACAAGGTCCTTGAACTCCCTGTAGATAGTAGTTCAAGGACCTATGTGATTTCCTTTTCCACACTCCTTAATTCTGTGTGTGTGTGTCCATTCCCTACTCTATCCCATTCTCAGAAAGAAAGGAAAAAAGGTAAAGCTGACAAAGGCTACAAAGAAACGTGTGCATATTTACTTTTGTAAATGCACAGAAAGATGCCTGAAATAACAAAATGCACTGTTGAATGTGTGTGTTGTGGGGGTGAGGGGTGGTGGAGATGTAAGGAGAGGGAAGGAGTACAGACTTAGAATGTATCCAAAAAGCTGCTTAGGAATACAAAGAAAAAGATCAAAGAAAATTCTTAGTGTTCCTATGTAGGCTAGGAATTAACTGTATCTTTCCAAAGATAATGTAATATCTATGAGAAGGAAAATGTACGCAATGCCAGGAGAGAAGATTAAAATGTTTCCCTCCATTATTACCAAGAAGCAGCCAAACTATATATAAACCAATTTGTTGTAAGAAAAATAGATGGTCTGCTTAAAAAACTGTTTTATCTCAATATGTTTTTAAAATGCTTTAAGCATTTTAAGCATAGCTCTTCTAAGGAGGCTCACCTATAATAAAAAGCACATACAAAAAAAATGTTGTCCCGAGTTTTGGGCCACAAGATGGGGAGGAAGTGGGAAGCTTCCGATTTGATTTTTGTTGATGGAGGCAGGGGAGGAAAGAGTACATATTATCTCTTAGGAAATTTGCAACCAATCCCCTCCTTCCCACTTTCACTGCTACTGAGTTAGATCTTGGGGCTAAAATCTTTAAAATACTTACATTTTTACAATATACGGAAAAGTGGAGAGTATGTTATAAGGGCAATAGCTATGGTAACTGCCGAGGTAAAGGAACGCTGGGTTTAATAACATCTTTAACCAGTTTCTAGGAAAGGGACATGATAGCACAGTGGTGGGTGGGAAGAATAGTGGCTATGTTGTCTATGAAGAGTGCTCAATAGAAAAGTGTACTTCTATCATTCAGGATAAATGATTAGATCCTAGATTTTGAGTGAAAGCCCTCAACAACCCAAATCAAATCCTTTTCTATCAACACACTACAGAATACAACATAATAAGTAGCTGAGGCATAGGAAGGAGAGCCTGAGCATTTTTTTTGGCTGTGCTGCACGGCATGTGGGATCTTAGTTCCCTGACCAGGGATCGAACCTGTATCCCCTGCATTGAAAGGCGGATTCTTTACCACTGGACCACCAGGGAAGTCCCTGAGCATTTATTTTTAAATAGTGTGCAGCAGGTATAAAAAGAAAAGGTGTGAAATGGCATGGCCTATTTAGAAAAAGTACCCACAGGGTATGACAGATTTTAATATTGGATCAACTATACTTCAATAAAATAAAATTTAAAATAAGAAATAAAAATTGGAGAAGCATTTAAGTTTGGAGTCTTACAGCAGTAAACAAAGTCATCATTCCCTAAATGATGGTGAGTCAGGAAAGATTGATGAGAGAGGAGTTACATGATCAGATGTGCTCTTAAGAAAGTCAGCTATGGTGGCAGTGTGCAGGATTTCAGGAATGGAGAGTGTCAAGAAAGCAGCAAGGACGGAAAGACCAGAGAGAAGACTGACCACTGCAATGCACCAAGATGTATAGTGGGTAATGGAAAAATGACACCAGAGTCTCCTGGGCTTCCTAAGCATGTTGTCCTTTACCATAAAGCAGCACTTAACTGCATATAACCACCTGCTTTCTTGTCTCTCCTCCACCTAAACATTGGGCAAACCAGTTTCTTTTACATTTTGTGGCATCAGCTAGCTCTTTGGGGTTAAATCATAATGATTCCCAAGGCAACAAAGACATCCTGGGCTCTGTGAATTCACAATATTGTTACAACCTAAGGATCTTATGATCTCTTTAGAGACAGGAGAGAGATAGACAAATAGGAAATTATTAACATGGGAAAGATGGCCCTAAATAAATCAAATCACATCTGATAATAACTCAAGTTAATTTTAAGAATGATTATTTAAGAAAGAACATGATTGAAACCAGGTGTATACAAAATACAATACCTAAACCTCTTTCAATTTAAACAGCAGACCCATGGGAGGGCGGGGGGGGAGTCTTCCTCCTTCCCTTTGCTGGTATGTGTTTCTCATTTGTCCTTAAATCTCCGGATTTTAAGGAAATAAGGAAAAGAGCTGAGCTGAAGAGATTCAGGAAAGGGAATAAAGATTTGCAGGGCCTCCAGAGCCACAGTAAGAACTTTGGTCTTGATCCTGAAAGCAGCTGTGCCAGCAAGGGCCACAACGAAGTGGGCTACTGTGCATTTAGATCTGAGCTTGTCTACAATATAAATATGGAAGAGATGAACAAGAAGGATTCAGAAAAATACACAGGACTTAAGACAGACAGATACAGGGCAATGCAGAAAACTCAATGGCAAAAATAAGGAAATAAAGGGTAGGCTGATAGAAGCCCTTCATATCATAATTATGTTCTTCTAATCCTCCAGTCTCAGAAAAGAGAAACTAACCATCCCACTATACAACACATCTCCTCCACTCTTTCTTGCATCCTGAATGCCCCTGCTTGTAAGGGAAAAAAACACCTCCCTTTTATTGTAAAATCTGGCTCTTCTACTGGGCCTTTCTGTTAAAAAAAAAAATTCCACATGTCCCCGATTTTAAAGCAGACTGTCTGAATAGCCAGAACTGTCCACTTTTGTGCTGATCCAGCCCAACTGTGTAGACACTCACATGCTTCTCGTAGTTAAATCATGATGATCTAAATCTCAAATAGTAATCCCATTTTCCCGGCCAGTGAGTAGATCAAACAAAATCATGTGAGCTAATGTTGGCCAAGGTAAAGGGAAGTCTACTTTTTGCAGTGGGTGTGGAGAGGTCCCAGAGAAAAGAAACCATTGCTCTTACAAAGAAACAAAGAGGCCACATTCTTCTGCTGGACATTATTTAACTAGATGAGACACATAGCCAGAGTCAGCATAGGGCCATGAAGAGAGCTATCAAAAGATAAGACAATATGCAGAGGACAGCAGAGTTTAAAAATAGAAATTATGAGTCCTTGATGGAATCACTGAGGCTAGACTTTTCCACCTTAAGTCAGTTGAGTGCAGGTTTTATATGATGTTCTTTTACTTCAACCAAAGACATGTGAAATCGATTCCTCCATCAATCTGGAACTTACTCATCAAACCCAATATACTCTTACTTTGAAATGCACCTTCTAAAGTTCACCAAATATATAAATGTTTTTAGCATGAGGGGAAATAAATAGTAAGTTAATTAGGTAATGATGTGAAGTGGTCACAATGGAATCCTTTTAAGATACATAAAACAACACTGAACTTACTGGACTCTCCTGGCAGAGACACCCGAGAAGTAGTGCTGTGTATGAGGCCACAATGCAATCCTCCATGTGTTTGCCAGCATGCTGAAGGGCTGAAAGTATTAAAACAGAAAACCATAACAGTACATCCAAAAAAAAGCCCACAAGAAAACAAACAAACGCCCCCAGGAAACCAACAACTGTCATCTTTTCTTCAAAACTGCTGAACATCGAAAAATGGTGCTAGAAAGATGGGATATCCACACAAATTAACAAAAAAAAACACAAGTGGAAGAGGGACCTTAATTAAAAGCTAAAATCATAAAACTTTCAGAAGAAAACACAGGACTAAATCTTTGTGACCTTGGGTTAGGAAATGGTTTCTTAGACACAACACCAAAACCACAAGTGACAACATAAAAAACAGGTTAAGTTAGACTTCATCAAATTTAAAGCTTCACCATCAAAAAAGTGAAGACAACTCACAGAATTTATCTGCAAATCATGTACTTGATAAGAGTCAAGTCTCTAAAATACACAGAATTCTTACAACTCAACAACAACCAAAAAAGACAACCCAATTTAAAATAAGGGGAAAATTTCAAAACTCTAAAAACCTTTAGAGGTCATATTATTTGGCTGCTTCTCTTTAGAGATGAGTAAAGAACGAACCAGGGAGGAAAGGAAACCTCCCCCACACTGCACATATAGCTTCCTCACTGCTAGGAAGCCAATGAAGAAGAACTATGAAAAAGCAAAGCTTGTCTGCACTGAACTAGAGAGGCCATAAAATAGCAAGATTATGACAACACATGAATTAAAAGAAAGTCTTGCAGGAAAAAAAACACATTACTTTTTTTAATACACCAGTCAAAATAAATATACCTTTATTGAGGTCAAGTTCTTCATCGTCCTCCTCCTTCTTATGTTTCTCTTCTGTACCATCAGTCTTTTCAGTTGATACCCACTGTATTTCTCCGCTTGTTTCTTGCCACTCTCCACTCTTATCATGCTGAGTGGTGGGAGCATCTTTGATCAATTCATCTGTTTTACTTTCTGCCAACTGTGCTGCTCGCTCTCGCTCAAGGAATAGCTGATAAACATCATTTTTGAAGATCATTGAAAGGGATCACCAACCAACGTGTATGTACCCAAATATAAGGCTCTATTTGCTTTTAAACATCACTAACCCTAAGAAGCATGTTGTTTGGTAAAAAGGGTAAGTATCAATAAAAGCCTTCACTCTACATCCAACTGAAGGCAAAACAAAAATATAAATGCCACTGGGGTTCAATCAAGTGAATTATCTACTGATGATGCATACATTGTTTTTAAGAATGAAAATCTCAACTCCTTCCCTTAATTTAGATAATATTGACAGGAAATTCAAGCAAAAACTACAAATTAAAGGTTAAAATTAAAAGAGTTAAAAATTCTTTAAACCTAAGCAGCCTGGATAAATTAACTGGAAGGAAGGAAGGACACTGAATAAAGCTACATAGTATTGGGGAAAAGCAACATAGCTTCTTTAAAAGAAATTTAAAGAAATAAATAAGAACCAGTGAAAGTAAAAGGCCAGTTTTCAGAGAAAGACTCAGAACTGAATCTCAACTAGTATTATTAACAATAAAAGTACAGGGTGTGGAGAAAAGGGAACCCTATTGCACTGTTGGTGGGAATGTAAATTGATACAGCCACTATGGAGAACAGTATGGAGGTTCCTTAAAAAACTACACATAGAACTACCATACGACCCAGCAATCCCACTACTGGGCATATACCCTGAGAAAACCATAATTCAAAAAGAATCATGTACCAAAATGTTCAGTGCAGCTCTATTTACAATAGCCAGGACATGGAAGCAACCTAAGTGTCCGTCAACAGATGAATGGATAAAGAAAATGTGGCACATATATATAATGTAATATTACTCAGCCATAAAAAGAAACAAAATTGAGTTATTTGTAGTGAGGTGGATAGACCTACAGTCTGTCATACAGAGTGAAGTAAGTCAGAAAGAGAAAGACAAATACCGTATGCTAACTAACACATATATATGGAATTTAAGAAAAAAAAAATGTCATGAAGAACCTAGGGGCAAAATGGGAATAAAGACACAGACCTACTAGAGAATGGACTTGAGGATATGGGGAGGGGGAAGGGTAAGCTGTGATAAAGTGAGAGAGTGGCATGGACATATATACACTACCAAACGTAAAATAGATAGCTAGTGGGAAGCATCCGCATAGCACAGGGAGATCAGCTCAGTGCTTTGTGACCACCTAGAGGGGTGGGATAGGGAGGGTGGGAAGGAGGGAGACGCAAGAGGGAAGAGATATGGGAACGTATGTATATGTATAACTGATTCACTTTGTTATGAAGCAGAAACGAACACACCATTGTTAAGCAATTATACTTCAATAAAGATGTTAAAAAAAAACAAGTACAGTGCTCACTTCAGCAGCACATATACTAAAACTGGAACAATACAGAGATTAGCATGGCGCGTGTGCAAGGATGACACACAAATTCGTGAAGTGTTCCATACTTTTTACAACTAGAGATTATCATACTAAGTGAAGTAAGTCACAAAGAAAAAAACAAATACCATATGATACCACTTATATGTGGAATCTAAAATATGACACAAATGAACCTATTTACAAAGCAGAAACAGACTCACAGATACAGCGAACAGACTTGTTGCCAAGGGGGAGGGAGTGGGGGAGGGATGGACTGGGAGTTTACGGTTAGTAGATGCAAACTATTACATATAGAATGGACGGACAACAAGGTCCTACTGTACAGGACAGGGAACTATAGTCAATGTTCTGGGATAAACCATAATGGAAAAGAATATGAAAAAGAATGTATATGTGTAACTGAGTCACTCTGCTGTACAGCAGAAATTGACACAACGTTTTAAATCAACTATATTTCAATTAAAAACAAACAATGGAAATACAATTGTCAATGGAAGTATACACCGAAAAGTCTAAAAGGGAACACACACTAAAATCTTTTGCCTTCACTTACTTCCCTGTGCTGATACAGTGTTGAATGTACAGAAAGCATTTCATATATTTGCTGATATGATTTGGAGAAAATCCCAAGTTACTGATGACAACTACCTGAAAACTAAATGCCAAGTAGATCTCAAAAACTTGCTGAGTATATACAAGAGTGGTATGTAAACTTTAATACCCTTAAGAAAATAAAATTTAAGCTTTATATAAAGCAGTATTTCTTAAAATTGGGTTCAAGGATCCCTAGGGGAACGCAAGATTCTTTCAGGGAGTCGGTGAAGTCAAAACTGCATTCATAAGAATATTAAAAGGTCAACTGACTTCTTTCATTCTCTCATGACTGTATGGTAGAGTGTTCCAGAATCTACATGCTATGTGATTATGTTATTGCTCCAATGGTTAATAGAATGAGTGCCTGTATTTTACACTTTTCTGTTTTGATTTCTAATTTAGTAAATATCAATAGATAAAGCACACGTAAACAGAAGTTCTTTGGAGTTCCCAATAATTGTTAAGAGTATAGAGAAGTCCTGAGATCAAAATGTTTGAAAAGAGAGTGATGGGCTTCTAGTTATGACTCAGGAAAAGATCCAAGTTGTTGAAGATTACCTCAAGACACAGTTCAAGCACTTCTAGTTTCAAAAAGGCCAAAGGGATTAAAGGTTAGCAAAGGCTTCAGAAAAAATGAAAAGAATGGTTCACTATTACTTACGAACATGTGCAAATTGTCATTTAAGAAAATTACAATAAGGTAGCTAGGAACTGGCAAAAAGTAAAAACTGTAATGCCCAGCATTGTCAAAAAACAAAAACCCACATACAGTTTGGGGGGGGGGAGTATAAATCGAGGGGAGAGGGAGTGTTTGGTTTTTGGGGTGGAGCGAGTTGGAGACATCAATTTTAAAACACATATTCTGACACAATTCCTAAGCCAGGAAATTATACTTTGAAAAGTATGTCCCAATATTTAGTTGCACACAGTCCTGGGCACAGATCAGACCAGTAAGTAAATGCCAGAGGACTTGAACCAGGATAGCGCTAGAACTTAATTCCTAATTTGTTGTTAATAATCTACCTTTGATTCATAAACAAATATGCCTTGTTTCTGCTTTTTGCTAACAATGTCTAACGAGTGATTATAGTTGAAAAGAGTCAGCAGAGAAGTAATGGTATACATTCTAACCCAGTGTACCTCTCACAGAACTGGTGAGAGTTAGAAAAAGGGGGAGGGGAGGTAGGGGGGAGAGAGAAGAAAGTGTTAGGTTTTAAATTGTTGCTTACCTGCACTAACGCCTGAACTGCGTGAACTTGTCCAGCTATCCTTAAACTATCATCTCCTTCTCCACTACAGAAGGAAGAATCAAAAGAACACGATGTTTCCATGTTGACAAGACAGTGCCGATTCCGAGCACTATACTCCACTAGATTTATCAGTAGACCTAAACCCTATAAAAATTAAAACATGCATGTTACCACAGGGGAGAATTAAAAGCAAATGAACACAATATACATAACTCTTACTGGCAGACAGAAAACTAATCAGTGCTCTGCCATCTAAAAGTGGTTAAAAACCAGTATATGATCTTCTCAAACAACGATTTCACCACTTTTAAAAGTCACCACTGTTAGTTCTTATACTTTTTATTTTTATACAGGGCCCTTCATAGCTCTCTTTCGTACAATAAGAGGTATATTCATAAGGAATCAATTGAAACCCACAACATATTAAACAACTGGTTCTTAAATCCAAAACTGAGATGAAGTTTTTATCATCTTAATAGATCAAGTACTTATTTCTGAAACAGTCACACTTCAACCCACCAGCACTCGAATATCAAATCTCTGCTCCTGAGGTAGGTACTTTGGAACCTGAAGCACACAGTTCATCGCTGTGCCAATCAAGCCATCCTGTTCTCCTGTTTTGGTGCTGCCCCATTCTAAAATGGAGAATGCAAAGAGTATGAAAATTGTTACTGATTCTTTATGACAACCAATACTTATTAACATGAATATTAAAAGTTAAAAACATGTATCTTGAAAAAAAAGTATAGCTATTCCTTTATTAAAATACATTGTTGACTATAATATTTCTGAGCCAAGCTACCAAGCTGGTTCTAAAAATATCAACTCCTAAAAGCAGTTAAATCTATACATGAATAAATGAATTACATGATGGCAATTTAAAAATCACTATATCAAGACAAGAAACAAGGGAGGGGCTTCCCTGGTGGCACAGTGGTTGGGAATCTGCCCGCCAATGCAGAGGACACGGGTTCGAGCCCTGGTCCAGGAAGATCCCACATGCCGCAGAGCAACTAAGCCCATGTGCCACAACTGCTGAGCCTGCGCTCTAGAGCCCGCGAGCCACAACTGCTGAGCCCACACACCATAGCTACTGAGGCCCGCGCACCTGGAGCCCATGTTCCACAACAACAGAGGCCACCACATGAGAAGCCCACACACTGCAACCAAGTGTAGCCCGTGCTCACCGCAACTAGAGAGAGCCCATGCACAACAACGAAGACACAACACAGCCAAAATAAATAAACAAGAGTAAAAAAACAAGGGGATTAACTTTTTTTAACATGTAATACAATCTATCATTGAGAATATATGTAGAAAATATGACTTACCATTATCATTAGTTAAATTGAGCAACACCCCAATGATGGCTCTCATGCAGTCTTCCACTGCTTTGCCCACGTGATTAGTTACATTCTGGTGAGGCAGAGGCTTACTGTCAGGTAAGCATATACTGTTCTCAGCACGGTTATACTGCTTAATCAATTCTTCACAATGCTGTAATGCTCTTAAAGAGAAGACAAAATACAGACTATTATGCTAAACTAAAATAGTTACACTAAGAATTTCTACTTACTTCGACCTTAATGTTTTAAATCTGTCATAAGGACTACCCTGGTGGTCCAGTGGGTAAGACTCCACGCTCCCAATGCAGGGGGCCCAGGTTCAATCCCTGGTCGGGGAACTAGATCCCGCATGCATGCTGCAACTAAAGATCCTTCATGCCAGTACTATAACCCGATGCAGCTAATAAATAAATATTTTTAAAAACACACAAAGAGGGCTTCCCTGGTGGCGCAGTGGTTGAGAGTCCGCCTGCCGATGCAGGGGATATGGGCTCGTGCCCCGGTCCGGGAAGATCCCACATGCCGCGGAGCGGCTGGGCCCGTGAGCCGTGGCCGCTGAGCCTGCGCGTCAGGGGCCTGTGCTCCGCAACGGGAGAGGCCACAACAGTGAGAGGCCCACGTACCGCAAAAAAAAAAAAAAAAAAAAAGAGTGAAAAAAAAAAAACACACAAAGAAAAAAGATAAATCTGTCATAAATGCTGCCAAATTAATTTTTTTCTACCCCAAAAGTTGTATCAACTATTCAGTCATGTACCAAACATGTCTGATATCACACCAGGTGCTCAATTTTATTTTGGGAAAACCTGATAATATAAATTTTTCTAAGCAAAGTTAAAATTATAAAGTCAATGCAGAAGTTTATGACTATACTACCTACAACTGGATGTTAAATACTTCATAAACATCAGAGCGAATCATTTTTTTTAACACGAGGTCATTTAACTGACATGTCTCCTTCCAGACATACAAGGGTACCAGATACATCCAAGGACTCTCAAGATGCTACCCAAAATAACAAGGAAATGTAATTTTTAAGTGGGTCTAGTATTTCTGAAGACTCTCTTTAAATCACTAAGTCCATTAACTTAAAAAAGTCTATGAGAGAATGAGGTAAGCTGACTCTGTCAGTTGATTCTTCATGTATTATATACCACACAAAACCCTTAAAAGAAAACTGTACTATATCTAATCCCCCTCTAGCTGCTCCTTAAAACACATCCTCTAGTTAGGAAGGTGTTCATGTCTAACCTAAAATAATTTGTTTAGATGTTTGGGGATGTTCGCCAGAATTACCATGCCGTTACTGTTAACTGCCTTAAGTAGCACTGAGCTAAATCTGTTGGGAGGTGAGGGGAGAACAGTAAGGGTATACCATTTAATCGTTCAATATGCTATCCCTGCATTTATCAGGGTTCTACTGAAAGTTTCAAAAAGTCTTTCACAAACATCCAATTCTGACGTCTACTGCCACTTCTAAGACATCTGACACAAGTTCCTAATCGCAAAGGTTCCTAACCTCCTTTTAGAAGTCCATTTGTCAGGGGTCATGAAGTATACAGGAGACGTTTTAAAAATAAGAAATAGATTTAACTTGCAAGAATACTCTGGTGAGGGAGGGTAAAACATGGTAAGAGAACAACACCACATGCCTTAAGGATACTAACTGTGATACAAAATTTAAAGAGAAAAAAAACAATATTGGGAACTAGAGACTATTAGAAATTTAGGACTATGGGAAATTTGAATACTGACTGGATTTATGATAATATTACGCAATTAATAATTTTTAAGAGATGAAAATGGTATTGTGGTTATATTTTTTAGAGTCCTCTTTTAGAGATTATATGCTCAAGTATTTATGGATGAAATTACATGAAATCTGTAATTTGCTCCAAAATAACGTAGAGGGGGGAATGGATAGGGTTATACATGGAAACAAGACTGGCCCAATGTTTGATGATTATTCAAGCTGCATGAAGTGTACATTGGGGTTTATCAAACTATTGTCTACTTTTGTCTCTGTTTGAAATTCTCCAAAATAAGAAGTTAAAAAACAGATAAACTTGAGTCAGGCTGTAGTGGACCTCTGATACTATACTAAGGACTTTGAACATACATCCAAAGACAAGGGATCACAGAGATTAGGAGTTTGGGATTATTTTTACAAAACAGAAAGTTAACCCCCTGTGGTATTATGTTGGAGAGGCTAGAGGTCAGAGTACCAGGGCAGAGGTATCAAAAACTAAAATAGACATATTAGGAAGAAGCTGCTGTAATAAGCTAGAACCAGGACTGGAGACATACTTGGAAATTTTACACACACTGAGTGACAGCATTAGCCTAATGTCAAGAAAGTTGGGTGGAGAGTGTGAAATGGAGGAAGCTACATATAGATCTGGGGAAACAGGTATAAATAAACAGTAGAAGGCAGCTAGTAAACTTCATTTACAATAAAAATAAGGACTAATGCTTAGTGTTTACTATATGCCAAGCATTGTTCTAGACTTTATATATATATAAAAACTCCTTAATATATATTGTATATAATATATATTATATACAATATACAAAAGATATTTAAAAATTTTTTAGAATTAAAATATTATTTAAAATACACATTTAAAATATATATCATATATAATTTAAGATACATTAACATATACTAATTCTTTTTATTGCAACAACAACCTTGGGTAGGTAGATACAATTATTACCCCCCTTCTGAGGAACCTGTAAGTATTCTTGCCCAAGGTTATAGGGCTGAAACTCTGAAGCTGGGATCCAAACTCAAGTTATTCTGGCTTCAGAATCTGTACTCCTCTAACTTTTGTACTATACTGCACCACTTCTGGTTCACAGAACTTGACAGAAAGAAGTACTTTATGGAGGAAGGTGATACAATGGCACTTCCTTTATAGTCAATCCAAATGCTTTAAATAAATAGCATGACATTTCAGAAAAACTTACTTAGCTGATGAAACAATGAGTTGTGAATCTTTATATGCTATCAAGTAGCTTTGATTCTCTGGATTATGCACCGTTACCTAAAAGGGAAAATTTTGAAGTTTTGTGGCAATCCATAACATTCATTCATTCACACACAACACACAGTGCTCTAAAAGACATAAAGATGAGGCATAATTAGCCCTTGTCATCTAAGGGAATAACAACCCACATGTTCTAAATTTAAAATAATAGAGCTATAGCTTTATTACAGAATCTAAACACCACTGTTAAAATTGCTTGCTCATAATTAATATATTCTGTACTATACATTCACTGTAATGAACTACCAAGCACTTTAAATGTCAGAAAAGAGCAATCACTAACTTAATAAACAAACTAATATTTTAAACTACTTAAGTAGATTCATTTAGAATTTTAAAAAATTAGATCTGTTTATCAAATGTACCTGACACTCTAGAAAAGGAACAATTTCAATTTCATCTGTGCCAGGAGTTTTTCATTCACACTAGATTATTTTCCCATAGATGTTTCATAAAGTACCTAGCTAATCCAATCTGGTCACACACAGTCTATGCATCCTTAAATTCACCGGCAGAATAAATTCTAATCTACACTGAACTGGGTTAAGTCATTCATAAAAGTCAAAGAACAAATAGACTGCATTACAGTTACAATTTCAATTTGGATTAACAAAAGTGAAACTCTAAGGATATGTAATATAAACTATGACAGTCTCACATACAGAGTCACATTTAAGATTAAATAATTTTCTCCAAATACTTGTCCATACTTACACTTTCTAAGACTCGTAAACATCTCTCTGCTCCCCATAATGAGGCTACTAGCTTCTCTTCATCCTCATCTTTACTTAAATGATCCACACATTCTTTCACTAGGAGAAAAGAAATGGACATAAATTAGCATGTCTCACCACTTCAATACTTACCCCCTTTACTAACATTAAAAGCCATCTATCTGTACACATGCTATGAATATGCTGGAACCTCTCCGAACACTGTTTATTCTAAGTTTTATACTGTGAGATGCTGCAATTTATGAGAATCTAATTTATTATAATTATTTTATTTCCATAATTCCCCAATATCAAACTGTTAATGGCCTTTCCTTTAAAAGTTAAGAGATTTTCAAGATGCTACTAAAAGGAACAGACCTTTTCAAACTGATGCAATTATTCTTTGAAGTATCTAAATAGAATATTTTCCACAGGCTTCAAATAATACATAAAAATGTTATACGTGTGTGTATATCATACCTTTATCGACAATATGATCCAGACCACCCAAAAGCCGTAGTTCTTCTTTAAACCAGTCTCCGGCTCGTTTAGAAGTAAGGGACAGTAATGTCTCCATAGCTAAATGCCCAGTCTGAAAATCAAAAGCACCATTAATGAATACTGACTCTTAGCAATAACTCTGAGGCAACACTTCTAGAGACTGCTTTTTTTTAAAAGCATATTGCATGCTACCAGTCCACAGTAATACAGTAATTCCTTTTTTAAATAAAATTAAACTAATTTAAATTCTTAAGCTGAAGAAATGTTTTTAACCATTGGGTTGTTTTCAGAGAAAATCCATTATTTAAAGTAGTCTATCACTTGGCAGTTCAATAAAATATATACTGGTACCATCATATAAAGACTCAAGGGCAAATCGAAGGGTACATGTATTTTAACTGCAAATCAATATACTGGATTAATTTACCACAAAGGCTGTAAAAAGTAATACTCTAGGAACAAGGTGTGGGGGTATCTAAATTTTTGTCTGTTGGTAAAAACTGGTATCTTATTGCTTTGCTTTGCATTTTTCTAATTATAGCAAATGAGCTCGTATTCATATATTTATCAGTTAACTGTATTTCTTGTACTGTAAGTCCCCTGTCAAATATTCTTTCCTTATTTTCTTGCAAAGTTGCTTGTCTTTTTCCTGTTGTTCTATACATTTTCTTATCTATTCTGAACAAAAATCCTTTGTTACTTTTAGGATTTCAGATTCACCAGTTTTAAACTTTATACTACAGGGTTAGCAGCTTAGATATAAATAATGTGGCCACCATGACAAAATTATATATAAATAATGATTCAGGACTACCACTAGAGGAAGCATAGAACAGTCAGAGCCATATTTATAAACCAGTTTAGGTTTTTCCTTCTCTTTATTTGCCTTTAATTATTAATCTTACTTTTTATTGTATTTCTTTTAAAAAACACAAAACCACCCCCCAACAATGGGCAACTTGGTTCCTGTTGCAATAAAGGAACTTTAGTGTAACAAAAGAAATGCTTTAATTAACAAGGCTGAAAAGACCTGGGTATCTTCCCAAAGCTTTTTCCTTTGAAAGATGCAAGTTTACATTAAGTCTCCCTGGCCTATTTGGAACTGAATATAAATTAGATATTCAGAAATGCAAAAAACAGACCTTATCAGTGAAAATCTTCCTATTACTGATTTATAAGAGATTTTATTCTGTACCTTATAGATTTTACTCTATACTTTAAAAAGAACAAGGTTGATATCCAAGGTGACAAATATATAACTAGAATTCAACACTACAAAAACAGATTAAATTTTGCTCAATTCTCATTCTAAGTCCCTGAAAGAGTAATGTAATGAGATCGGCACAGGTAGGTTAGCACATGAGTCACAGAAGTGAAACTGAAGACTTAATGAGGCTTTCTTTGCTTAGGAAGATTTGATGTTAATATAGCAAAGACTCATAAGATTTTATGCAAAAAAGGGACTTGACTGTTTCTATAGGCATAAAAAGGACTGTTTGATATTTTAGGCTATATTCAGTATATAATAAGCTAGTATTTTAAAATAGCCTACAATTCAAACATTTTATTTGAAACTGGAATAGTTCTCAAAGAGTTAAAGCACAACCAAATCACTAATCAGAATGCTATTCAGCAATTGCCAACTCTCAGTTATTTGAATTATATTTTAATATTATAATAATGTTTTAAAGTATCTTTCCATGGCACATCAGGAGAAGCAATGTATTTCAAGGAAGAGGTTGAGCAATTAACAAAACAAACAAAATTAATGTGTAGGAGATAGTCACTGTATGAAACAATGTCTATTGTTAACATTTAAAACAAACACAATATCCAAGAATAGCTGAGGTTGGGGTGGGGGGAGGCAGACATCCTAATATTAGCAACTGTGTGTTCTGATTTTAATCATGTGAGTTAACTACTTAACACAATATAACAAAGTTATTATCGGTATTTACCATCCTAATAAATTCCACAAACGATGGAGAAAACTCAATGAACAAGTTTCCCATCTTGTTATTTAAGAGCGAATGTCTGGAAAGAATTTAAATGTTGAATAATATGGGAGATGAAATAATAATAATAATTTTTAAAAGCTGTATTTATTCCATTATGCAAATAAAAATTATAGGCTCAAATTTATTTTATAGCATTAAAAATTAGTATATGTTGTAAAATTGTTAAAAGTAAATAAAAATTATGAATATATTTTAAAAGTAGTATACAAATAGTTTGGTGAGGTAGAAAGATTGTTTAGCCACACTTTGAGCATAACAGCTATTTTCTAATTTTAATAAGTGAAAGTACTGAATACGTGTCAATTTTGTATCCTGCTTTTTAATGTTAACTTGCTTTACCCCTCAACCCTCCACTCTACCTGAATCTATTCCCTACTCTACCTTAACTAAACAGGGCAATAACCCTAAGTTCATATGTGGGTAGCACAAAGCATTCTGTAATTTTCTGAGGCAAATGTCTTCAGTCATCAGTTTAGTGGGCAGTAGAAAAATCAATGTTTATACAGTTCGGATGTTGGAAATATCTGAAAGTCAGGTATATATAAATAATCTTATTTTTTCAAAATGACAAGGCCAATTCATCTTCTACTGGCCTACTAGTCTTTGGGGATTCTGCAAGTTAAAAAAAGCCAGAGGAAAGTAGAACTAAAATCAACCGAAGGCAACATAGTCATCTTGAACTTAGGGAGTTGTATTGAGCATAAGGGTAGCCATGGCCATGACCCTGAGTATGAGGGACACTGCTCTACGGAAGGGCAGGTGCCCAGGAATCTTCCGAGTCTTGGTCCCTTGCAGCAGTTAATCAGACATCGTAAGATACTATGGAATAAATGAATGCTCATTGAAACTGGCTCTTTCTGAAGATCCTTTAAATCTTTATTCCTGAAACCCACAGAGGGTTAAAAATTCAAGTTCCTAATAGCCTAAATGTAGTAGAAACTACACTGGAAAAATATTTTTTTCAAAAGGAAAGGATTAGGCAAAACACAATAAAAAAAACTTACTGGGAAAAAAAATCTAAATACCAATGGGCCAAGTTTAGGAATTTCAGGCAGGGAACAGAATTATGCTCAGAGCTAAACCTGAGAAGAATTTGCCAAATTGTAAACCAAGAGGTTAAATGATTTGTCCAAAGTCACATAGCTGCTGTGACAAATTAAAAACTTTCTGAAAGTAATTTTCATTTTACAATAGAAGGAAGGAACCCACCGTTATATTTTCTAGATCAAGGTGCTTGTTGTGTACAGTTTCACAGAGCCTTCGAATTTTTTCTTTTATTTTGTTCATGTCTTTTTCATTCAGCAGCTTAGCTGAAGAAGCATCTTGTTCCAGTTCTAGAAGTCGAATCATTAGATCTAGGCTAGCTCTATCAAGATCCATGTTCAAACGATCTCTACTCAGTATGTACATGAGGGCAGCTGTACAAAGGGACAGATTCTTCAACGGACCCCCCGCAAAAAAAAAAAAAAAAAAAAGTTAATGTAAGCAATTAGTGACAATTTCAGGAAACAAGACTATTTTGACATTTGTTCACATGTTGGAAACCTTGAAAATGTTTTATTCAGTGAAAACCTCCCTCTTAAAATATTCTAGGGAAATGTGAATTAAATAAATACATCAATAAAGCACCACTGCTTAAGATTTTCCTTTCTACAGACCTTCTTTATATGAACGCCCCAGAGCTAGAAGCGTTTAAGTGGAATTACATGTTTTTGGCCATTCTGTGCTAAATGAAGAGTTTACAAAACATTCTTTCAGCTATATAATCCTATTTTACAATACACTTCACTCTTTGTCCTTTATGATATAGTAAAGTCAAATTTCCATTTAAAATCAATAATGTAGGGACTTCACTAGTGGCGCAGTGGTTAAGAATCCGCCTGCCAGTGTGGGGCACACGGGTTTGAGCCCTGGTCTGGGAAGATCCCACATGTCGCAGAGCAACTAAGCCCGTGTGCCACAACTACTGAGCCTGTGCATAACTACTGAAGCCCGCACGCCTAGAGCCCATGCTCCACAACAAGAGAAGCCACCACAAATGAGAAGCCCGCGCGCCGCAATGAAGAGTAGCCCCCGCTCGCCGCAACGAGAGAAATCCCAAGCGCAGCAACGAAGACCCAACACAGCCAAAGAATAAAAATAAAAAAAACAAAATCAATAATGTAAATGTGTTTTAAAATCTGTATCAGAAACTTAGCTACACAGCTGGGTTTGTGTCAATACATAAAACTAGGATGCTCAAATAAACATATTTAGACTCATTTCTTTAAAATAAACCTATCAGGTCTGGTTGAACCAAGTATTTTTTAAAAAACCATTAATATAATGTGCTCTCAAAATCATTCAGATCTGGTAGTTAGCACACTCTGCTTATAATAAAATCTACAAGTACTGAAGGTGATATAGGTAAGCATTAAAAGAGGTCTATGTTCGAATATTCCAACATTTGAGATTTACTTTTTTCCCCCCTACATATGTATTTATTTTTATTGAAGTATAGTTGATCTTATGCTTATTTCAACGCACAGAAACACAATTAACTATCTAAAGATTTAAACTTTGAATCCCCAAAATTCAGACTAGGTGACTAATTAAATGCTTACAGAGCAAAATATTTTTGGAAATAAGGATGTCACAGTACAGGCCTTAAGAGATCCACTGCCCCTAAGAACACACATTAATGCCTTGGTCCTCTCATAACTGCATAAGAAAGCAAATTAATTCTTAGTTCTCTTCTCCCTCATTGTTTTGTACCTGCTACAACTTGGTAATGGAGTTATCCTCACTCGAGGTTAAGTATACTGCTTTCAGTTTCAGAAGACTCAATATTAGATTATGTCACCTAATCTGCACTTGGAACATAATTTCCCTGAACAAAAATATAATAAAGCCATCTCAAAATATCACTATTGATTAATAATGATTTTTTTCTAACTTTGAAAACATTAAACCTGACTTTTATATGTAAATATGCTTTTTTAAGTGTCAAAGTCATAATGAAAATGAGGATATGATTCCTTTTCACAGTGGGATTCAACATCCAGACAAAATGCTAAAAAAAAATTAATATCAAAACTTTTTTTTCATGCTATTATTATCAAAAACTAGTAAAAGATTTTTTTTCCAGTACTTTCTGATTTGAGGAAATCAGTACTTACAGAATTAAATATCCAGTATGGCATGGTATGTTAGCTATAATATCCAGTATGGTATGGTATGGTATGTTATACAACAGTTAATAAGATATACTGACAAGTTAAGGAGGAAAAATGTCATGAGAAGATAATCTTAAATGATTTATTAAGCAAAAATTCTGGCATTAAGCTCTAAATATTTAGCACATAAAACTAACTCAACCCATAATGAGAAATATTTACAGATGAATATCCAGTGAAGGTTGTTTTTTTTTTTCCTATTTTGGTCATGCCAAACAGCTTGTGGGATCTTAGTTCCCTGACCAGGGATCAAACCCAGGCCCCTGGCATTGGAAGCTCAGCATCCTAAGCACTGGACCACCAGGGAATTCCCGAAAGTATTTCTCAGTAGCCAAATAAACTAGAATTCTAAAATAATGCTTCTCAATCCCAGAAACTTAAATACCTGATGATGCTGGGAATCATCCAAGGTTTTAAAGACCATTGCTACCATTCCATGTGCTCTCAGGTGCATTCGAAAACTGGGCATGGCACATTTAGTAGCCAAGCTAATAACACTAGAAGAAAATAGACTAGGTTAAGGGGGCTGAAGTTTTTTTATTTGCGTAATACCAAAATAAGCAAAAGGGCGCTCAGGGGTGGGGGTGTATGTGTGTCAAAGCATTGCCCATGCAGATCACAATATTAAAAACACGGGCAAAACAAGTTATTAAAAATTTACTGATATGATTAGGTATGCTATATAAAAAATATGAATAACCCATGATCATCTTCAGTGTTTTCCTTACATTACTACTACTATTAAATGAAAAGCAAAAAATCTCAGCTACCTTTCATAATGCTTCTGATCCATAAAGATTATAAATATCTAATTGGACATATTCCAAATGACTGGATAACTCAATCAAACCAAGATATTCAATCCATTATAGTATGTAAAAGATGATCCAAATCAAAACATGCTTAAATTAAATCAAATCTATCACTTGCATGTGTAAAATCTGGGGCTAAAAGTACTTAAAAGATTCTTTGGCATAACACTCTTTTAAGCATCTGGAAACTAAAGCCTATGCTGTGCTAAAATGCTGTATCATCCAACTTTCCTTTGTGCATGTAGAATCAAGTCCCTTAAAAGAAATCAATCACATTTTAACATCACTGGCTATAACCTACACCTATGATAACAAAAATCACAAATGTTTGGCTCTAATGAGCTAGAAAATTTTAATGAGAAAGCATGCACACAATTTTCAAATATAAAAATAAGATCTTACCTAAGGCAACGTGTGTTTAGAGGCTGAGTGCTCTTTAAGCCACTTAACAAGTACTCAATGTCATCAGTGAACTCTTGATTTTCACCAAATTCCACCACATCATTGAAGTGCTTCACGTGCTGAACAACAGTATACAACTGCCAAGAAAAAAATATGTCCACCTCTTTTGTAACTATGAAGTAGCATATTTAAATATTTAAAGCACTTGCTATGCTTTTTTTAAAAGTGTATAAAATAGTTTATTAGATGGCAACCAAAAGAAATGTTTTAAAAACATGGGTAGTAGTAGGACAAGATAAGTTTGTGGTTCAAAACTGAGTATCAGTGTACTGATATGTGTTCAAGATATTAAAAGGCTAAATTACATACGAAATTCTATCCATGTGCAGTAAAACTGTATATGGCTGCTTACTTCTTTGTCTTCTTTTCTGCATTTCAGTGCAGTAACTATATCTTGGTAGGGCTGAGTAGGTATTGTCACAGTTTTTATCACTTTGGGTGGTGGTGCAGGAGCCTTAAAAACTCCATCATCTTTTTGATTTTGCTCCTTTGAAGACAGCCTCACCTATTAATAAAGGTATTAAATTAGTTGTTCTAAATAAATATATAAAAGTAGTAACATCTCATCTACTTGGCAAATTTAGCTTAAGAGTAATAAAACCCCTATTCTCCCCCTCAAAGGAAGGAGGAGGCCTCTGAAAGGTCACAAGGGATACTTTAAAATTCCATGCACTACAAGATAAGACTCATATGTGTTTTATTCACAAAAGAACCACTCAGGAACTTATTCTGTTCTTTTTAACCTTACTTTTCATACAATTTGTTATCCATCTCCAGGACCATTACAAGGAATAAAGAACCACCATTACATACATAAATAGCACTGATAAGCAGCTCAGGATAGACAGGAAAACTACAATAGATAGACAAAAGAATTTTTAAAGTACAGGAGTCCATAGTTTTGGGTAGGGGGAAAAAGCCATAATAAGAGCATGGTATCTAATTACTAATATACACAATAATGGTTTAATACTAGTGAAAGAAGTTTAATATATCAAGAAGACAGGGAACTGTACATTACATTAGAGAATGATCTCTATCCCTATTTTTTGTTGTTGTCTATAAAGAACCCATTCCTTGATAGCTCCAGATGACTGAGGTGTCACCATTAATCTGTAGGTATTAATGCATGGTCCTACCAGTTATTCTGAAAAAAATAATTTGATAATCTTTTTCAAGTGTGTTTTGAATTGAAAGGTATTACTGGAATGCAGGAAAAAGTTCTGCTCTGAAAAACAAATTAATCACTCAAAGACACTTTAAGATCAATGTAGGATATAATTTATAATATAGCTCTTAATCATTAATACAAACTTGAAATATGTAATTTATAATATAGCTCTTAACAGTTAATACAAACTTCAAATAATTTACCCTTAAACACTAAATACTGTAATTCCATAAAATGTCAGGAGTGAAAAAGTAGTCCAATATTTTTTAAGCCTTTCATTTATAACCGAGCAACACCAGAATTTCTGTTATCCTGTCCACAATCCTTACTTTTCCAATGAGTTAAACTAAAGCTGCTAAATTTTAGTGAGGAAGTTGAAAATAAACTGTTAAACAGAAAAGCCAGAGACTTTCAAATTATGAATGAAGATAGCAACTGCTTAATTTAAAATTCATTACACAAACATGAAATTAAAAAGTACAGTTCACTTACTGTGACACTCTGAGGTTTTACTACTGGTGGCCCAGGTAGTTCTTCTGAATCTGGATGATTCCAATGCCTGGCATTATATACAGCTTTTGTAGGAGACTAGAGAAATGAGAGAAAGATCAACTGTTTCCATCTTACTTTGCATCCTTATAAAATTACCTCATTTTAAAACTAAAACTAAAAATTATAAAGAGTAATTTAAATACATAAACATATATCCTAGACAGAGCAGGATAAACAATATCTGGCTTATACTCCCACCACGCTCCCATGCCGATGGCAGACATGGAGTCACAGTGCTATTCTGACACAAAATCGACAATCAGTGTTCTGGACAATTATTACCAACCAAGAAAAGAAATTAAACCTCTTGCCAGGTTTATATTAACTTATAATTATATTAACTAATCAATATAGTTAAGTTCAACCTGTTCTTTATTCCTCATAACTGCTGATTCATGCCCCACATTCTTCCAACAATGAAAATAAGACAGGTTATGACAAGGGATAAAAGTCCTTATTCATTTAAGTGAAACTGGTGAGGCCAGATGAGTGCTGTTATTCAAGTTTTCAGGTTTTATAAAGGTAAATATGGTATGTATAACATATTACATAACACACTGGAATCTAAAGCAGTACTATATACTAAAATACATGCAAATGTATAAAAATTCACACCGGGTGGGATAAAGATGTAAATTGCCCCACCCCAGTTCAGATTAGTTTGCTGCCAAATCAATATACTATAAACTTAACGAAAAAAACTTTCAGTTTTAACACTCTGAATTTCAGAATTGAGGATAAATAACTGTGAGCCTGCATGATCAAATCCATAGGATTAAATCTGTATAAAAGGAACAAATCCTCACTTTCAAAAGGGGACTGATTAAACAGACTGACATTTTCTCCATCCTTTACAAAAGTGATGTTAAATTATGTCCTTTAAACTTCAAATAAATAATCTCATTAGAAATATTTTGTTTTTAAGAGTGTAATTAATTAATGATCTTCATACTTTCAGTACTACATAAAAAAATAAAGAGTACAAGAGAAACATACTTCAAGACTGGCCAAAAATCTGCATTAAAAAATTAAACATCTTCCCTTATTAGCTGCAGTGAAGTAACATAATTGGAATTAAGCATCATACAAAGCTATCTTTTTATACAAATATTATCTTCAAAATAACCATGCTGTGACAAAGACAACAGTGTAAGCTCCAAAAGAACTGGTTTTTCAAAAGATAAAGTTTAAACTGACTCGTATATTAAATTTGTCAGAAAATTTTAACGCTAAAAGGAATCTACTGTGAAACTTAAAGCAGAAAGTGTCATTTGTATTGTGTATATGAACGTATTATTCTTATATATCAGGTTAGCATAAAGTAATGCAGCATTAGTAATCTAAAGCAGTTTATGCACTCATGCAATGACTTGATCAGGCCCCCTAAGGCACAACCATACAGAGCAGACTGAACATAAATTTTTAAACCTAGCTCTATTCCTTACTATTTTTCTCTCAAACATTATCTATATAATCTACATGCCTGCTAACTGTTAGATCCCTCATTTAAGCAACCTCTAATCCCCAAAGCACAGCCATAAGCTCAGGAAGATAACAGACTTTTGAAAGGAATAGGTGCCTCAAGGCTTAAGCACTTTACTTATTTTTAAAAAGCATTGATTTGAGGTAACAAACCATCTTTTGGATAACAAAAAGGTTATCTGGTTCCACAGGTAACAAAATAGCACAGTCAGGTCAACATTCTAAATTAAACAGACCCTGGAGATTGGGACTGACATATACACACTACTATATATAAAACAGATAACTAATAAGGACCTACTAGATAGCACAGGGAACTCTACTCAATACTCTGTAATGGCCTATATGGGAAAAGAATCTGAAAAAGAGTGGATATATGTATATGTATAACTGATTCACTTTGCTGTACACTTGAAACTAACACTGTAAATCAACTATACTCCAATAAAAATTTTTAAAAGATTAATACCAAAAAATATATATAAAGTAAACAGACCCCCTTCCAGTTAATTGTGAGTGGCAATATATACCTAACAGTTACAAAGGAGACACAGGAACCAGATGGTCCAGACAAATAGTAGCTCTACTACTGCTTATTACTAAACATCTTTCTCATCTGTAAAATGGGGTTAATAACAGTACCAACTTAAAGGGTTGTTGTGAGGATTAAATGAATATATGTAAAACACATATTAGAGTACCTGAAACAATATGTGCTATACAAGTTTTAAATTCAAGTTATAATAATTGTTATGTGATGATGTGCAATTCTGAGTTCAGCATCTTCATAAAAAGAATTGGAGTATATGGTCTACCCACATAACAGAGGACTGCAATAAAAGGGATAACTGACATGAACACACTCTGTTAACAAATATTATTATTATAAAAAGTAGACTGGGATATACTGTTCTAATTCATCTCAAAAGTAATTGATATGCCTGATAAATACAGAGGCAAAAATCCTCAACAAAACACTAGAAAGCTAAATTCAACAGCACATTAAAAGGATCATACACCATAACCATGTAGGATGTATCCCTGGGATGTAAGGATGGTTCAACATATGAAAACCAACCAATGTGATACACCGCCTTAACAGAATAAAGGACAAAAATCACATAATCATCTCAATTGGTGCAGAAAAAGTGTTTAACAAAATTCAACTCTCTTTCATGAAAAATCACTCAACAACAGGAACAGAAGGAAATTACCACAACATAGAGGTCATATTTTAAAAGCCTGCTGCTAACATCAGACTCAACAGTGAAAAACTGAAAGCTTTTCCTCTAAGATCAGGAACAAGGCAGGGATGCCGATGCTCACTGATTCTACGTACTAGCAAAAGTAATTAGGCAAGAAAAAGAAATAAAAGGCATCCAAATCAGAAAGAAAGAAGTAAAATTTTCTCTATTCACAGATATAATCTTGTATATAGAAAACCATAAAGATTCCATCAAAAAAAAAAAAAACCCTGTGAGAACAAATAAATGTATTCAATAAAGCTGTATGGGGCTTCCCTGGTGGCGCAGTGGTTGAGAGTCCGCCTGCCGATGCAGGGGACACAGGTTCGTGCTCCGGTCCGGGAGGATCCCACATGCCGCGGAGCGGCTGGGCCCGTGAGCCATGGCCGCTGAGCCTGCGCGTCCGGAGCCTGTGCTCCGCGGCGGGAGAGGCCACAACAGTGAGAGGCCCACATACCGCAAAAAAAAAAAAAAAAAAAAAAAAAAAAAAAAAGCTGTATGATACAAAACTCATTTGCATTTTATACACCAACAAAAAACAATCAAAAGAGGAAATGAAGAAAATTCCATTCACAGTAACATCAAAAAAGAATAAAATACTTAGGAATAAACTTAACCAAGGAGGCAAAAGATTTGTACACTGACAACTACAAAATGTTGAAAATAAAGGCACAAAGAAATGGAAAGACATCCTTTGTTCATGGATTAGATGACTTAATACTCTTAAAATGGTCATACTACCCAAAGTGATCTACAAATTCAATGCAGTTCCTGTCAAAATCCCAGTAATAATTTTTACAGAAATAGGCAGAATGAAACTAAACTTCATATGGAATCCCAAAGGACCCTGAATAGCCAAAACAATCTTGAGAAAGAACAAATAACCCAAAGGCCCCACAGTTGCTGATTTCAAAACATTACAAAGCTACAGTAATCAAAACAGTAGGGTACTGACATAAAGACAAATATATAGACCAACAGCACAGAATAGAACGCCTAGGAATAAATCCGCATATATATGGTCAAATGATCTTCACCAATGGAGACAGTCTCTTCAATAAATGGTGCTCAGAAAACTGCATATCCACATGCAAAAGAATGAAACTGGACCCGTATCTTATACCATACACAAAAATCAACTCAAAATGTATTAAAGACTTAAACATAAGACCTGAGCTAAAAACTCCTAGAAGAAAACATGGGAGAAAAAATACATAATACTCATCTTGGCAATGACTTCTTGCCAAGAAGCACAAGCAAGAAAAGTAAGTATAGACAGGTAGGACTACATCATAAAAAGCTTCTGCACAGCAAAGGAAACAATCAAGAGTGAAAAATGCAACCTATGGAATGGAAGAAAATATTTGCAAACCATATATCTGATAAGGGATTATTATCCAAAATATATAAGGAACTCCTGTAAGTCAATAGCAAAAACAAACAAAACAAAAAACAAAACAACAAAAAACCCTGACTAAAAAACGGGCAAAGGACTTGAACAGAAATTTCCCCAAAGAAGAAATGGCCAATAGGTATACAAAAAGATGATCAACATCACTAATCATAAGAGAAATGCAAATCAAAATCACAATGAAATATCACCTCGCACCCATTAGGATGGCCACTAGCAAAAGAACAGAAAATAACAAGTGTTGGCAAGGATGCAGAGAAATTGGAACCCTCATGCAGTGTTGGTGTGAATTTAAATAATGAAGCCATTTAGGAAAACAGTATGAAGGATCCTCAAAGAATTAAAAGTAGAACTACCACATGATCCTGCAATCCCACTTTCAGGTATTTATTCAAAAGAATTAAGAGCAGGATCTCAAAAAAATATTTGCACTCTCATGTTCAATGCAGTATTTTTCACAACAGCCAAGAGGTAGAAACAACCTAACTATCCATCAACAGATGAATAAAGAAAATGTTACATATCCATACAACAGAATATTATTCAGCCATAAAAGAGAAGGAAATCCTATCATATGCTACAACATGAACCTTCAGGATGTTACCCTAAATGAAATAAGCCAGTCACAGAAAGACTTTAAAACTGCATGATTCCACTGATGAGATATCTAGTCAAACTCATAAAAAAGAAATGGTGGTTGCCAGGGGCTGGAGGGAGACTGAAGTAAGTTACTGTTCAATGGGTATAGAGTTTCAGTCATGCAAGATGAAAAAATTCTAGAGATCTGTGGTACAATACTGTGCTTACAGTTAACAATACTGTACACTTAAAATGTTCCTAAGAGGGTAGACTTCGTGTTGTGTTTTCTACCACAATAAAAAAAAAAAAACCTTGAAAAGGCTTTGAAGCTTAAAAGTATACAGAATAACTGCATAAGTTATATTCAAAAGACACATTCAATGAACATTTTGTTTACTCTGTTGAACGAGGCAGCTTAGTAAATACTATTAGTTTAAAAGTTTTGACAAGGTTTTGCCATTTTAATGCTAATGATTAATCTAAAAGAAAGTGAATCTAATGAGAACTGTTCCTCGACTATTAATTATTTCAAGGTTTTACAAGGTTAATATAGAGTTTACTATCGGCAGCAGGAGGAGATGAAGATACACCCTACTATCTAAAAATTAAAATAAAAAATAACATCTGGATGTGGCTAATACATACACATGGGGCGGGGTGGTGGTGGCAGAGATTAAGTTATGACAACACTGACCGACTCTGATCTCTTCACATCATTCCAAGTGGTATAACAATTCCACATGCACCTAAGTGAATTGTATATGGAAACAATACAACACTACTATGTCACCATAATAATGTCACTCAGTGAAAGTGACTGTGTACATATCTGCAAATATACCAGATAGCAATCAACTTTTCATGGAAAATGAAAATCACTCCTATCATTTAGCAACCTAGCTAAGTTTTAACTGGGTCATTCTGATTACACCACCAGGCTTATCTTTAATTCTTGTTAATTTTTTTCTGGTTTAAAAAGCAGATGCAGGGGCCTCCCTGGTGGCGCAGTGGTTGAGAGTCCGCCTGCCGATGCAGGGGATACGGGTTCGTGCCCCGGTCCGGGAGGATCCCATATGCCGCGGAGCGGCTGGGCCCGTGGGCCATGGCCGCTGGGCCTGCGCGTCCGGAGCCTGTGCTCCGCAGGGGGAGAGGCCACAGCAGTGAGAGGCCCGCGTACCGCAAAATAAATAAATAAATAAATAAAAGCAGATGCACCATATTAACCAGATTCCTTAACTTTTCTGTGTTAAAAGATTTGTGGATTCTGTTTCCTCCGAAATGTAATGGGAAGAATACTTAGAACAAAAAAAGCAGAAAGCTCTTAAGACTCCTCTAACATTCTAAAGATTTGCAATCATTGTAGCACATTTCAGTCCTAGTAATCTTAAACATACTATTCCTTTCTTTCAGTTCTCCAGGGGCATGACAAATAAGGAGAACCTCAAATGTAACACTGTATTACAGCTAAGGAAAAAATATGCCAGTGACAGACCCACAGAGCATTTATCCATGACAGAGAATCCAGTATCTACAAAAACAATGGATAAAAACTGGTTTTTACAATTATAATGCCAAGGCTGTGGTTAACAGATTGGCTTGTTAAAGCACAATTATAAAGCAGAGGTAAGAAGAGTTCCTTCATGAAAAGCTAAGAAGAAATTACAGTATTATGTTATCCTTTATTGAGCTGGCTCTCAAAAGGGAAAAAAATTGGAATAACCGCTCTTAAGCCATATGAATTTTTTAGCAGTACCAAACTTATTTCTGAGTTTTAAAGAGTACCGTGTATACTGTGTACTAAAGGAGAACAAATATAGTAAGCCGATTAGAATTAATCCAGCCTTACCCACACAAGGGTATCATAACTGAATTGCACCCCCACCAGTAATTCAATCAGTACGTTCTAAAACTAAATGAGTTCTGAGAAAGCAAAGTGCCACAATGCAACACTGTGCTTGCGTGTGTTTGTGCGCACGCGCAGTACTTTAGTGGCAATTCAAAAAGGGGGAAAATTAATCTGGATTTGGTCTTTTAAAAAAATTGGTTTTTTTTTTTCCCTAAAGATGGGCAGTAGAAGCAGAGGGAATTTGAGGAAGAAAGTTTTACAAAGATTAGGGTACCTTTTAGCTCTTTAGAACTTTCTTTTAAGCATATTGACAAACATAGCATAAGACAATCTCAAATTGTCTTAAACTATGACCAAAAAAGCTTTAAAGTAAATTTTCATAATTTGTTAAATATTCAGGGCATTAAATTATTTGAGGAAAAGCTGCAGCTATCCCTAAACTAAAACCAAGAAAGTCTGGACTGCTAAGAACTCGACATTTAGAATACGTTAAGATAGAGCACTATGCAAAGAATATAATTCAAAGGTACACGGGAGAAGTAGAGCTGAAAATCTTTCTTTTCTGCCTGATTCAATTAAGTGCTACAGATAAACCTTTCAAAGATACAGCTGCTATTTTTATGAAGAAACTGTCAATTCCTATCCACAAGAAGAACAATACACCTACTACTCAGTTGTTTTAACTTCAAAAGTATTTATATCAATATTATAAAACTTTATAAAAGCAAGCACTGCCACATCAGAATATCACCTTGAAACAGCATAACCTGAACATAAGCTCTAAAAAAGTCCAGGTAACAAAGCATAAAATCCAATACTTGGCCCTTTGTGAAAACTAATACAACCAAGCCTACAACACAACAATTGTTAAATAAAAAGATACCAGAATGAGCCATGATGAAAAACCAAACTGAAATAAGCATCAGTTTTACAACTAAAAATATCACTAAATATAGAATGGAACAGTTGTATTAGGGAGATGTTTTATCAAATTTAGAAACACGAAAAGAGAAGCTGAAAATATCTTGAGACACCTATGGGTAGATAGAGAATGTTCATTCTCCCCTTCGTTTTCCTCTTAAGAATATTTAACTGGACATATGCTTGCCCTGATTTTCCAACATCTCTTGCTACTTGTGTGGGCACGTGACTAGGTTCTAGTCAATGAATGAACAAAAGTAGGGTACACCTTCTGGGTCCTGGCCTTCTAGGGATGGTTCTTTGCCTCCCCTTCCCGTTCTTACTATTTGTACTCTTCAATACTCTAGAGATGGTAGGACACCACCCACAGAGGAAGGGGTCCCTGACAATACAGCAACTTGAAAATAGTCCAGAGATAAACAGCCAAGGTCTGATACGCCACAGAAAAATAAGCTACCTATTAAAAACGAACTTGAGATTTCTTTTACAGTAGTTGGGGCAAATGCTACGATTGAAATTAGGACTAAATAATGATAGGGATGTGCTGAATATATAAGATTTTGCCAACACTGTATTTGTATATACATAACCTACACACATATAACCTTAAAAGAAACAATTTGAAGGATATAAAGAACATTTAAGAGAAGAAGGAAAAAACCAAGGAAAAATACAATCTAAAGCCAACTTTTTTTTTAATGTAAATATATATATTCTGAGGAAGATCTATGAACTCACATGGTACAATTACAAGAGTTATTACTAAATAAAAATTTAAATAGAAAGCAAAGCACAAAAGTGCACATACAGATGCTACCTTTTATATAAGAAAGGGGGAAAATAAGAAAATTTGTGCTTATCTTTATAAAAAGAAATACAGAAAGGATAAAGCAGAGAAGTCCCTACCAGGGGTGAGTGATGGGCTAGAACATCACTCAATGAAGTGACCATTCATTGAACTTACCTTTTTGTATAGTGCTGACTTTTGGAAGCATGCTAATGTTGTGCATATGCAATCAAATAAATTAAATAAATGAGAATGAAAGCGGAAAAAAACCTAAAAGTGAAAGCAAACCAGAACACATAAACCTACTCATAATTCAGATGAATAGCAAATACAATGAAGGGAAGATAGGAAGAAAAGACAGTCAGACAGAACTCATCTAAATAACTTATGAACACAGTATTTGACTTTATACCTTGGGTCAGTGGCAGTGTACGGTAGGGCAAGTGCAGGATTACAAATAAATCCTAAACACAGTAGTAGAGTTATTTATTGTAGTGGAATGGACAAAGCAATTCTCAAACTATTTTAGATGTATTATAGGTTTGAGTAAAAGTGTTGATATTGCTGGGAGTCAGGGTTAAGACAGAAGGCAAGAAAGAACCCTGTAGGGATGGACTAATATTGAAGTTAGTGTGAACTCATGATTTCTAGAACAGATATGTGCATATGCAGGAATCCATATGCATATACATGAATGTTTCCTATCTCCATCTACTACTAAAAGGGCCAAGAAGTGATGACCACATCTACTGCCCAGATCTTGGTCTCTAGTACCATTCTCCACTAAAGGGAATGGAGACTTCTCAGAGAATGGGCTTAATTCCAGGGCTGGAGCAGAGCAGGTACAATATGAATCTGGAAAACTGTGTTATGTCAATAAGTAAGAAAATGCCCATAGAATGATGGGGGTATGTCACAGTGACAGAAGAGCCAGACTAGCCAAATCAGGACAAATGTACCTCCAAAATAAATAATGAATTTTGAACCATTAAAGAGGCAGGGATTCATGAGTCCATACTGATAAAAGAAAAATAAAACAACCAAATAAAATAAATAAATAAATGGGGAGAATTGACTAAACGAATATTTTGCAAGCGGCACAGCAAACAGTGAATCAGGAAAGCATCATCATGTATATTAAATCTAAGAGTATGAAGAACAAGGTATTTGAATAGTCTCTTCAAAGACTGCTTTTTAGTTTCATGGGGAAGAAAATAATTATACAGCAGAGGAATAGACAACCCCTTAACTGGGTGATCATAATTAACATTCTCCAGAGGTGGCATGATGAAAAGAATACATCATCACTTACACAGTATCCCAGCCTAGAATGAATAACCTGAATACAATCATGAAGAAACTTCGATTAAACCAAAATAAGAAGCTTTTTTTTTAAAGGAGGATCAGGGGATGTCAATGTCATAAAAGACGAAGAAAGACTACAGAAATGTTCCTGGTTAAAAGAAACTAAAGACACAGCTAAACAGCTAAATGAATGACAGCTAAATGAAATACCTCACCCTAGACTGGATCCTGTAGCAGAGACGAGAAAATGCTACAAAGGACATTACTGTGTCAACTGACAAAACTGACAAAACAGATTAGGTAAAAATACTGGAACAATATTAAATTTACTAAAGATGATTACTGTGATGTGGACATGTAATTGATTAGGAAGTACACACTGTATTTAGGGTAAAGGGCTAAATATATATATATATATATAAATATACATATATATATAAAATATATATGAACTTACCCTTAAATATTCAGAAAAAATACATAGGTATGAATATATATACACACAAACACAGAGAAAGAATGAAAAAGCGAATATTAAGATAATATTCATAAGGAATGTTTGTTGTACTATTTTATTTTTGTAACTCTTCTGTAATTTTGAAATTATTTCCAAGTACAAACTATTTTTTAATTATTTCCAGATAAAAAATATTAAAAATCTTTTAAAATTCTCTCAGAAAAGTATAAATCATCATTCTATCAGTTAATATTTTAATTTCCATGAAACAACTAAATCAAATTCAGACAACAGTAAAAGAAAGTAAGAAATCAGAGTAATAAAAAGACGAATTCAAGTTTAATACAGGCAATCCTACAAAATGGGAAGGGATAAAGATATTCTACTTTTATGTTCTTAAATCAAATGTTAATTAAATAGCCCATCAATAACAAATGAAATAGCAATACTTCTTAGCTGAGGCACAGAAAAAGATGAGAACATAACCCATACCTGGTCCAAGGGTAGTAAGAGTTTTCTGTTTTTAATGTCCCCTCCTAAAAAGCAAAAGGGCCACTGATAATCTTCTTTGCCCTGGCTTCTAAGAAGCTCAAAGCTGTATCTGTGGTAGGCCCCCAGGAAATCCATCAAGACAAATAGGCTTGAATTTTGGCTTCAACTCATCTATTCCTTACTTTTTCTTAACACAGTTTCCTCATTTACCTTCAATCTGGTTCTACCAAATTTGTCTCTGTTCACTGTAAGAACAGACCCAGAAACAAGGCAGATGACAGAATTAGGAGACAAAGACAATGAAAATAACTGTAACTATATTCCACATATGTAAGAAAGTAGGGAAAACAACTGAGTACGTTAAGTAGACAAGAAAGATATAAAATAGACCCAAACTAAACTTTCAGAGATGGGATTAATAGCTGCTTAGATGCTGTAGAAGAACCTGAAAATGGTTAACAGAAACTATCTAACCTATCTCCAAATGAAACCAAGACTGAAAAAATTAAAAGATGGGAAGAATGTCAGCACACACTGGGACAAGTTCACCCAGCCCAGTAACTGTATGAGAAAGTAAAAATTAACTCCCTTCACAGATAGTACTTTGCCCTGAACCTCTCAAACACTGTTTCATTTAAATTTTACCCAAACTCCCCAGGTTCCCCCAAAATCCTACAAAAACTTTTCTTTGGTAAGATGCCCCTTGGTTTCTCTGCTGTGCAGTATCCTTTATTGCAATAAGTCAATAAGCTTTATTCTGTCAGGCTACAGGTTATACGTGTTGATTTTAGGCTGATACAAGCAAGACAAGTATAATAAGAGTCCCCAGAGGGGGACAGAGAGCCAAAAACTATTTGAAGAATATTGGCTAAAATTTCCCCAAATTTGATGTTTACCAATTTTCAAACATAAAAAAGCCAAACATTTAGTACTATATAAAGATTCTTTGCTGAAAGATACTTCCAAAAATCCTAGAAATAAACATTTATGAACACCTTCTGTATCTCAGACACTAAGAATTTAAAGGTGAAAAAATATATGGTCACCATCCCCAAAAAACTCCCAATATTTTACATCTAATGTTAATTTATGATCATTAGCATAAAGTCATAAGACTGTCAATAAAAGAAAGTTCAGCAAAGAGTTTTCTGGATGTCAGAATCCCAATGAACTCTAAATAAAATGTACTACAAACTAGAAAACCAAATTCCAAACTATAAACAACCTAATACACACACACACACTCCCTCTCTCTCCCTCCCTCCCTCCCTCTGTCAAATGTTTGTTTGAGTTCCCATGCTCTTGATTAACCCATGGCTACATTTTCTCATTTCAAACTTCATTTTCTGGGAAATAAGTTATAGTGAAATATTTTGAACTTTCAAACTTTAAAGGAACCTGAACTACAGAAAATTAAGATTAATGGTGCTTTTATTCCTTATTAAAATCCTTCCAGAATAAAATATTACAGAAAAAAAACACCAGAATTAGATCTCATAAAGAAAATAACTTACACTTTCCTAAATCTTTATAGAATACAGATCAATGACTTAAGTACCTGGTTCAATGTTTAAGTTAAATACTATCTATGTAAAAGGAAGACAGATACTCCTACTTTGGAACAAACACAATGAGTATGAAATACTAAGACTACTCAAAAGTTTCCGTGGGGGAAAAACATTCTACCTCACTTTCTAAGACACTTACTTATCTTTCTCCTTTTTATATCCCCAGTACCTAGTACCGTGAAATGCAGGTATTATGTAAAAACAATGATGAAGAAAAGTCAACTAAAACTGACCCTCTTCCATACCCAGGCTCAGCCAGAACACGCTGAGCTTCAACAACTCTTTGACTCACCAACCTGTTTTTTACTTTTACACTTTGGCCAGCATCCCTCATCAGCAGACCAATAGCTAGAGTCTCTCTTTTTTTCGGGCTTCACGTTTATCTATGTCTCAGGTTTCTAGTCCATGAGACTACAGTGAATCTCATACTGCTATCTCGATGACTGGATCCCAGGATGGTCAATGAATCCCCAGACACAGAACAAAGGTAACCATGGGTAAAACAATTTGACAGAAAAATAAGCTGCTTCATCAGAGTGAGTTCTAATTGCTGGAGAAGGATACTATAAAGGGACATCTGTTCTTGGGTGAGAGGTAGAACTACCTGTCCTTTAAAATCTCTTCAATTGTAAGATTCTGTTTTTAAGTTGACAACCTATATATATAAACTCATTTTATAAAGCAACAAAAAAATGAGTGTACAAAACTATAAAAACTATACTTAACTTTAAAACTGCAGCTTTATAAAATTTTAACTTTTGAATACAGCTAAATATATAACCATGATTTATACTGATAATCAAGTTTTAATTCAACTGCCCATAAACCCACTATCCTATGTCATATTGAATGACAGGAGGGAAGAGGAAAAAAATGTCCAGAATGTTCCTTTGAGAGTCAAACAAAAGGCAGTACCAAATGGGCCCAGCATTAAACCACAGGGAAATGATGAAAGTGAAGGTATAAATATTTGAGAACTGAAACTGAGATTGACATTATGGTTAGTTTCATCAATGACCCAGCAAATAGTCTTAACAGGCAAAATAAGATGGCCAAAGCCCAAAGTAAAATATAACCCTCCAAGCACTGAAGGTTAGTTGGGATGATTATACAGATAATCCCTTAGGAAGAGAACAAACTGGCAGCAGCTGAATGGAAAGCTAGAAATCAAACAAAAAGCAGGGCAGGCAGAAAAAATGATCTAAGCTTATCAGCACATACGGGGTTGGCCAAAAAGCTCCTTCAGTTTTTAAGTAAAAATAAAAGACACATTTTTCATTTTCCCCAACAACTTTATTGAACAACGTATTCACTGTTTTGTTCCACTACCTCCTGACATTCTTCAGGCAATTTCATAATTCCATCTTCCCAAAACTTTTTATCTTTCTGAGCAAAGAACTGTTCCAGGTGCCTTTTACAGTCTTCCAGGGAATTGAAAATTTTTTCCATTAAGAGAATTTTGTAAAGACCAAAATAAATGGAAATCCGAAGGTGCAATGTCTGGTGAATATGGCAGATGAATCAGAACTTCCCAGCCAAGCTCTAACAGTTTTTGTCTGGTCATCAAAGAAACATGCGGTCTTGTGTTATCCTGATGGAAGATTATGCGTTTTCTGTTGACTAATTCCGGATGCTTTTCGTCCAGTGCTGCTTTCAGCTGGTCTAACTGGGAGCAGTACTTGTTGGAATTAATCGTTTGGTTTTCCAGCAGGAGCTCATAATAGAGGACTCCCTTCCAATCCCACTGTATACACAACATCACCTTCTTTGGATGAAGACCAGCCTTTGGTGTGGTTGGTGGTGGTTCGCTTGTCCCACAATCTCTTCCATTCCACATTATTGTACAGTATTCACTTTTCATCACCCATCACAGTTTGTTTTACAAATGGAACGTTTTCGTTACAATAAGTAGAGAATCGCATGTGGAAATATGGTCAAGAAGGGTTTTTTGGTTAACTTATGTGGAACCCAAACATCAAAGTAATTACATAACCAAGCTAGTGAAAATTATTTTCAACGCTTGATTTGGATATTTTGAGTATGTAGGCTATCTCCCACGTGGTATAACGTTGATTGTTCTCAATTACTGTCTCAATTTGATCACTATCAACTTCAACTGGTCTACCCGACCGTGGAGCATCGTCCAGTGAGAAATCTCCAGCACTAAACTTTGCAAACCACTTTTGACACCTTCGATCAGTCACAGCACCTTCTCCATACACTGCACAAATCTTTTTGTGCGCTTCAGTTGCGTTTTTACCTTTCTTGAAATAATAAAGCATAATATGCCTAAAATGTTGTTTTCTTCCATCTTCAATATTAAAATGGCTCCACAAAAATTCGCCAATTTTGATTTTTTTTTTTTTTTTTTTTGCGGTACGTGGGCCTCTCACTGTTGTGGCCTCTCCCGTTGCGGAGCACAGGCTCAGCGGCCATGGCTCACGGGCCTAGCCGCTCTGCAGCATGTGGGATCCTCCCAGACCGGAGCATGAACCCGTGTCCCCTGCATCAGCAGGCGGACTCTCAACCACTGCGCCACCAGGGAAGCCCCTGATGTGTTTTTTTTTTTTTAATGCACGCTGATATGACAGCTGTCACATACAATCTAACAAAATTGTTTCAAATGAAGTTAATGACAACTAAGCACTACTAGAGCCACATTATGGAAAAAAACTGAACGTACATTTTAGCCAACCCAATATACAGCAACTACAAATAATGGGATTCAGAGAAACTGTAGCCAGTGATCAGAAATAAGATGGCACTGAAAGAAAAAAAAAATTAAAATTATCAAATGATCAGGACTTCCCTGGTGGCGCAGTGGTTGAAAATCCGCCTGCCAATGCCGGGGACACGAGTTCGAGCCCTGGCCCAGGAAGAGCCCACATACCGCGGAGCAACTGGGCCCGTGCACCACAACTACTGAGCCTGCACTCTAGAGCCCGCGAGCCACAACTACTAAAGCCTGTGTGCCTAGAGCCTGTGCTCTGCAACAAGTGAAGCCACCACAATGAGAAACCCGCGCCCCGCAACAAAGAGTAGCCCCCGGGCTTCCCTGGTGGCGCAGTGGTTGAGAGTCTGCCTGCCGATGCAGGGGACATGGGTTCGTGCCCCGGTCCGGGAAGATCCCACATGCCGCAGAGCAGCTGGGCCCGTGAGCCATGGCCGCTGAGCCTGCGCGTCTGGAGCCTGTGCTCCGCAACGGGAGAGGCCACAACAGTGAGAGGCCCACGTACCGCAAAAAAAAAAAAAAAAAAGAGTAGCCCCCACTGGCTGCAACTAGAGAAAGCCCGCGCACAGCAATGAAGACCCGACACAGCCGAACATAAATAAATATTTATTTTTAAAAAAATTATCAAATGATAAAACCACATACAGAAACAACAGGTACTTAAAACCAGGTATGTTTCAACCTAATCCCTCAAACTCTATCTTTACTTTTCTCCCTTGCAAGTGACAACTTTTCTGAGTAATCATTTCAAATATGTTCTTACCAGAAGTTTACTTTACCTCATCTTCTTTCTGCCACATGTGTTCACGCAGCCAGCCCTCAATTCTGTTATGAACAGAATTCTCTATATCTCTATATACCTGGTGAGGTGTTGGGGAAAATCCTCACAGCCAGCAAGCTTAAAAAGTTAACGTTTTTTTTTTTTTTTTGGCTGCACCACACAGCTTGTGAGATCTTAGTTCCCTGACCAGGGATCGGACCTGGGACCCCAGCCATGGAAGTGCAGAGTCCTAACCACTGGACCACCAGGGAACTCCCAAGTTAATGTTTTCTAACATGGGAAGATAGAGAGAGGGAACAGGGACCTCTTGGCTGGTGGCACTAAAGCTGAGGAGATGGCCTGTGTGGTCAGGAAATTGGCTATATACAAGAGGACTGAGCAAATACGTAAATATATTGAGGATACTGGGAACCAGATTCCTCGCTGTCAGCAAAGAGAAGTAAAATGTGCAAAGTGGGAAGGCTAGAATAAAACATGTGGTGTTGAACTAGAATTGGAGGTATCAGTGTGAACTCATGGTTCTAAATATACATAGATATGAAATAAGTATGTGTCTGTGTGATGGCGGGGGGGGCGAAGGAGAGAGGAAGAAAATGCATATATTCACGTGTTTCCTTGCTCTGTTAACTCAAAGAAGGCCTAGAAGCAATGACACCCCAGAAGAAATGACTATACTTTGTGACCAAATTTTATTTTTAAAGATTATTCTCCACTCAAAGAAAACAGGGGTCCTTGGAGGAATGGTTGATTCTACAACTGGGAATGTGCATCATGAGCCTTGAACATCTCTGTGTGTCATTAGTAAGGAAATGCAAAGTGGTGGGCCATGTTAAAAGCCAGTTTGAAAAACCACGAACAGGCCAAGTCTAAGAAAATCTGAGTATCGAAATAATAATAGTACTATCATTTAAATAAATAACAGTAACAAATGACTGAATAAAACAGAAATCCATGTTCATACTGACATAAAGAAATTTATAAATACTTAAATGAATATATAATGAATATATAATGTATATACTACATAATGAATATATAAATACATATATTCTTTTGTATACATGAAGGAGAGGAAAAAAATCTACCTTACCAGTAGAAGGCCAACTACTAACAACTAGAGAAGGCAGGATGTAATTAGAAAAAAGAAATTCAACAACCATCATAGTAAAGATTGATTCAGGCAAAAATCAATGCTAAAACTAGTGGGTAAAAGTTTGATGAGGAGTTGAGGAACCTGACAGACCTCAAGCGATCGTTAACGTCAATAGCGATGGTACAAAGTGACATTGTGCGCCACCCGGTATGATGCAGTAAGAACAGAGCACCTCTTCTGAGGTATTTCCACCAAATACACAAAACCTAAATCTAATTGGGAGGAAACATCAGACAAGCACAAACTGAGGGACATTCAACAAATAACTGATTTTAACTCTTCAAAGATATCAAAGCCATGGAAAGACTAGGAAAGACACAGATGTTCCAGACTGAAGGAGGGTGGAGACTTGTGACAACTAAATACAACATGTGATTCTGGATTGGATCATGGGTTCTTTCTTTGGGAGATGCAGGGGAGGGGGGAATAATGTGTGATTTGTTCTGCTATAAAGGCCATTAATGAGACAATTGGTAAAACTGAATGGGATGTGTGGATTAGACTGAATTATTGTATCAATGTTATTATTAGCTTCCTGGTTTTGATGGGTATACTATAGCTATCGAGTAGAGTACTCTTGTTTTCAGAAAGTAAAGACTAAGGTATTTGGGAGTAATCAGCATTAAGTCTACAACTTACTCTCAAATCATACATACACACACATACCCCAATGAGAGGGGAGCCCATTTTGACCCCCATAGGACATTTAGTAATGTCCAAGACATTTTTGGTTGAAATGGAGGCGCACGGAGCAGGGGAAAACAGGACTAGCATCTGGTGGGTAGAGGTCAGCAATGTTGTTAAATATCCTCCAATGTACAGGGCTACCCTCCACAACAGCTTTATTCGATCCAAAACATGAGCTAAGAAAGCCTGATAGATAAGGAGGAAAATTTGCCACTACAAGACGTGGGCCACCTCTCTACCACTCAGAAATGAGGTCATTAGTGCTTTTAATCAGAATGCAGAAGACCCAGATACTCCCACTGACCTATCAGCTACAGGAGGGTATTTCTATTATAATGGAGAAATGGAACAACTGCTGAGTACATTTCCTATGCCCACCTACCTAGTGACCCCTGCCTTTCCTTTTTCTCTGGAGATTTGGGGGATAACCTACATAAAACTCCTTGGAGAACTGAGCTTATCCTTTTTACATCGAAAACATGAATCCTAATTTCTCATATATGAAACAAATCTATTCTTTCCACTCTGTTAATCTATAAATGCTTAAAACTTTGATCCCATTTATTTCCTGTATTCCTTTATACTCATCAAAACTCAATAGGTTAAATTTCCACTATTTCTGTTTCTCAATGGTTCTCTCCTTTTAAACAACTCTTAAGTAGTCTTTTAGCTGTCTTGAAGACAAATGGATGACCTATTTATTTTAAGAGCTAGGGATTTTATACTGCTTAACTTCTTGCTGCTCTCTTCCTGAAGGAGGCTTCTAAATTCTTTACCTAGATATTTTCATAAGGATACATAACTTCCATGGGATCTAAAGCATTTTTTATTACTTTTTACTAAAGTACTTATAACACTCTGGATCAAAGTCTCTTTTTTTTTTTTTTTTGCTGTACGCGGGCCTCTCACCGCCGCGGCCTCTCCCGTTGCGGAGCACAGGCTCCGGACGCGCAGGCCCAGCAGCCATGGCCCACAGGCCCAGCCGCTCCGCAGCACGTGGGATCCTCCCAGACCGGGGCACGAACCCGCGTCCCCTGCATCGGCAGGCGGACTCCCAACCACTGCGCCACCAGGGAAGCCCAAAGTCTCATTTTTGAATCTTACTGATCCACCTAAATAGTAGTAGTATCTAAGTGAAAAAATTCTGACACAATTCCACTTAAAGAGGGTTTTGGGCAAACCTTTCAATAGGAGGTTAAAAAGGCAATTAAAACATTTACTGAAGCCTCTTTGGGGATTAAATCAGGACTATTGTTTTAAGGCAGGCTTTACTTATATTACATCTTTTAAATGAGTTCAATCTCATAGCTCTTTCGGTTTCATAAATTAATAATGATTTTCTTAATTTTCCTCTGACACTATCCATCAACAGTAAATAGGTCTTCTGCCTACTTGGTTGCATGACCTGATTTACTTTAGGCCGGAGAGATTCCTTTGTAATCGGGTCAAGTACGTGTACACTGCTGCCTCCTAAGTCATGTTAGTAGGAAAGAAATATATCCAATATTAAGTTTAAAACTAAGTTTAAAAAAATGAACATAAATAAGTACAAATGAACTTGAATACTGAATTAACATACACAAGATAAAAATTACTTCAAAACTTTTGAACACATTACTATGACTTCATCCTTAGTGAAATAATCTAAAGACAAAAAGAACTGGAAAGAAATTTTAACTTCACTTAGTGTATTTACTGTTCATAATAATATTGGTGTTATAATTTAATAAGTAATGTGTGCTGTAGAATAAAGCAAGAAAGCTAAGTACCAAATTCTGAAATGTTAAATTTGAAATGAAACTATCAGTATGAACTCAGTTTATTTTTCAATGTATTTCACGGCTCTGTCCAGTGAAAGAGCCTAGAAGCAACGAACACACCCAGCACTTAGTTCTGGGTTTCTAAGTACTAATCCCCACAAAAAGAACCAAGGATCCTTGGATGGGTCCATGATTGAAAGCACAAGATAAGTCCGGGTCATCTTTTGTGCAGAAAGCAAAAGAAAAGCTCAAAGATGATGGGTCTATATCAGAAGGACACAAGAAATGGCTTGAAATGATTTACTCTGGCCAAATCTATTATAAATACATTTAATAAGTAAAAATTATTGAGTCTATAGCGATAGGAGTTCGGGGTTGGGATGGGGAGAAAGAAAACTCCTTTTTACAAAATTCCAGTTATTAAATGTAGAAGAAATTGCAATTAGAAAACTCACCATTCTGTAACTGTCAGTGTAATAACTGATGCAGGCAAAGATCCACAATGGATGCTAAAATGATGAGGTAAAACAATAAAGGGGAACAGAATATTCACGTGCTGCCAGAGTAACACCCAGAAGCTTAGTAATTAAATTATAAAAGGAAAAACATACTTTTATTTTGGGGAGATCCAGTGGTCACAACCTTCAATAGGTGGTCAAACAATTTTGAGTGGAATAACCAGGTATTACATACCTTCCGATGTGATGCAACATACACAATATTATTTTGAGGCATTCTTGCCAAAATATGTGTAACCTCAGCCTAATCAAACATAGAGACTTACTTCCAGTGTTCTATGACACCATACTACTTTAATATAGTGGAGTAACAACTTACATCATCAGGAAACAATCAGATAAAATCTGAATGTGAAACATTCTACAAGACAGATATCCTGGGCTCTTAAAAACAAAAAAAAAACAAAAAAAAGCAACAACAAAAAACTAGTGCCATGGGGAATTTTAAAAAGATGAGGGGACTGCTCAGGATTAAAGAGTCATAACAAGTAAATGATTATAGTTTGGGGAGAAAAACAGCACTAAAAGACATTTTGGAGACAGCTGAGGAAAACTGAATATGGACTGGACACAGGATTATATCAAAGAATTACTAATTTTCTTAAGTATTATAATCATATAACCACAGTTAGGTATGAGATTGTCTTTTTTCTTAAGAAATGCATGCTATCTCAACAACTTACTTTCAAATACGACAGGAAAAAATGTTATATAACACACACACACACACACACACACACACACACACACATATATGAAGAGAAGAGAAAAAGGGGAAGAGGAAGGGGACTGTGTGTAATTATGATGATTTGGTGGGGGGGTGGGGATCAATCTAGATAGAGGAATATAGTTATTCATCACATTGCTTTTTTACATTTTCTGTATATTTTAACTTTTTATAATAAAAAGTTGAGGTGGGAGAAATAAAGTAGAATGCTTTAAAGGACCCAGGAAACTCTTCCAGGGTGTCTACAAAGACAAAACCATTTTCACAATAATAATATGTTGTTTGCCTTTTTCACTTTGTTGATATTTGTAGGGATGGTGCAAAAGCAATGCTGGGTAAAGCTGTTGGTGTCTTAGCATGAATCAAGGTAGGGGCTGTGAACTGTATATAAGTAGTCATATTCTTCACTGCTACATACTTCATAGCTAAAAAATAAAATGCCAGTTTCACATAAGAAAAAAGCCCTTGATAAAGGAGTGAAAATTACTGATTAAATCGTAACCCTAAGTGCACTAATGGTCTATGTGACAAAACCAGTGTGCCTAAAACACTTCTGTTGCATATAAAGTGTGGTTGTATCAAAAAAACACTACTGGCTCAAGTTTCAAGCTGAACTAGCCACTTTTTTTCTGAACACCATTCTTTACTCAAAAGACTGACAAACTATGCTTATACAGGCTTGGGTATTATGCAGACATTTTCTCAAAAATGAACAAAGTAGGCCTGTCATTGCCAGTCATTTTCCCTGAAGTATTTTCTGCCAATGAAAAAATTTCAACTTTTAAGCAAAAACTAAAATTCTGGAGAACTGTGACCTTGATAGCTTCCCAATACTTAAAAGACTTTTCTGATGAGTTTGGCAGTGATATTAATGATATTTTTGACACTGTATAATGAAGTGTGTCACCATTTTAAGTTTTAGATAAATCAGTCTAACCAGTATTTTCCAAATGACCAATGTATAATGTTACAAAGCATGCATGTGTAAAAGATCCATTCAAAGGCAAGACAGACCAACAGATTTTAATGCAACATTATGAAAGGTTCACTGGCATGGTTTTAGACTCCAAGTTACAACTAATCTTTAAGAAGCTCCTGGGGTAGGGACTTTCCTCGTGGTCCAGTGGGTGAGACTCTGCGCTCCCAATGCAGGGGGTGCCTGGGTTCGATCCCTGGTTGGGGAACTAGATCTCACATGCCACAACTAAGACCCAGCACAACCAAATAAATAAATAAATAAATAAATATTTAAAAAGAAAAGAAAAACTCCCAGGGCTTCCCTGGTGGCGCAGTGGTTAAGAATCTGCCTGCCAATGCAGGGGATACGGGTTCGAGCCCTGGTCCGGGAAGATCCGACATGCCGCGGAGCAACTAAGCCCGTGCGCCACAACTACTGAGCCTGCGCTCTAGAGCCCACAAGCCACAACTACTGAAGCCTGCACGCCTAGAGCCCATGCTCTGCAACAAGAGAAGCCATCGCAGTAAGAAGCCCACGCACCGCGACAAAGAGCAGCCCCCACTCGCCGCAACTAGAGAAAGCCTGTGCGCAGCAATTAAGACCCAACACAGCAATAAATAAATAAATAAATAAATAAATAAACTTTAAAAAGAAAGAAACTCCCATTTTTTTCAATTTTGGTGTAATGTCAATGAAGAATGTCCATAATTATCTGAAAAAACTACTTAAAATACAACTACTTATCTATGTGAGGCTGGATTCTCTTCATATTTTTCAACTAAAACAACATAATGAAAAATACTGAATATAGAGGATATAAGAATCTAGCTCTTTTCTAAAAAAATTTTATTGAAGTATAGTTGATTTACAATGTTAGGTTAATTTCTGCTGTACAGCAAAGTGACTCAGTTATATATATTCTTTGTCATATTCTTTTCCATTATGGTTTATCACAGGATACTGAATAGAGTTCCCTGTGCTATATGGTAGGATACTGTTGTTTATCCATCCTAAACATACTAGTTTGCATCTGGTAATCCCAAAGAATCTAGCTGTCTTTTACTAAGCCAAACTTTATAAAGAGATTTGCAAAAAATGTACAACAATGCTACTCTTCTCACTACTTTTTTAAATAATTCTCGCTAAAATGTTATATTAACATGTAAAGGGTTACTGTTAAGTGAATTATCAATAAGTATCTTTGAAATATGTTTTCACTTCCAATTTGATAAATATAACATATATAATCAAAAGCTTTCTGGGATTCTTAATAAAATTTTTAAGAATGTGAAGTAGTCCTGAAACCAAAAAATGTATAACTTTTACACTAGAAATCAACACATGCCATACACAATTTTATAAACCAAAACCTCACCTAAGCATTAAGTGCTATAGCCATTACACCACACTACCCTGGCCCCTGGCTCCAGAGCAAGTTAGCTCTGTTGAAATGAGCATTAGCATTTTTTTTTCCAGTGGGGGGTGAGCACCTGGGGCTGCAAAAGTATAACACAATCACTCTGAAAAGATTCCTAACTGGCTGTTTACAGAGGTAAAAGAATAAAATAAAACGAGGCCAGATAATATGGACACACTCATTCTTTAGTTGCTTAAAAGTAGTTCAATCTACAAAAAATGTCAACAACTTCTAACTGCAATTTTCAATAACAAAACTGTTTAACACTATACAAGCTATTTAAGTAAAGGAATCTTTTTAAAAAAAGGTAAAGTCAAGCAAATTATTCTCAATACCTATGCTGGACCATATTAAAATGACTTATATAATGCATAAGAATGAAGTTGCACCCTTAACTTACACTATATACAGAAATTAACTCAAAATGGATCAATGACCTAAATGCAAAACCTAAAACTATAAAACCTAGAAGAAAACATAGGGAAAAGGTACATGACATCCAATTTGACAATGATTTCTTAGATACGACACCAAAAGCACAGGTAACAAAAGAAAAAGATAAACTGGACTTCACTGATATTAAAGCATACTACCAAGAAAGAGTAGAGACAATTCACAGTATAGGAACATCTATGTGCAAATTATGTATCTAATAAGACATTCATATATAAAGAACTCCTATAACTCAACAATAAAAAACCAAACAACTTGATTCAAAAATGGGCACTGAATAGACATTTCTCCAAAAAAAGATATACAAATGTCCAGCAAGTACATGAAAAGATGCTCAACATCAATAATTAGGAAAATGTAAATCAAACCACAATGAGATACCATTTCCCACACATTAGGATAGCTATTATCAAAAAAAAAAAAACTCAGAAAATAAATGTTGGTGAGGATGTAGAAACATTGGAAACCTTGTGCATTGCTAATATGAATATAAAAATGATGCAGTCAAGGTGGAAAACACTTTGGCAGTTAAACAAAAACCTACCATATGTCCCCAAAATTCCACTCTTAAGTATCCAAATCAATTGAAAGCAGGGACTCAAATAGCCAGAAAGTGAGAACCACCTAAGTGTCCATCTACAGATGAATGGATAAACAAAATTTGGTATTCAGCCGTAAAAAAGAAACATTCTGATATATGTTACAACAGGTAGGGACCTTGACAACATAGATTAGTGAAATAAGCCAGGCACAGATAGACACACATTGCGTGACTCCACTTATATGAGGCACCTAGAATAGGCAAATTTATAGAGACAGAAAGTAAAACTGTGTTTACCAGAGGCTGGGCAGGTCAAGGTGGAGTTATTGTTTAATGTGTACAGTGTTTTTGTTAGAGATGATGAAAAAGTTTTGGTTATAGGTAACGGTGTCGGTTATACAACACTATGAATGTATTTAATGTCACTGAATTGTACATTTGCATATAATAAAGTGCAATATGTTTTACCATATATGTTTTACCACACTTCAAAAAATGGTTACAATGCTTTTAAAAAATAATTTACATATATCCTTTGAAAGACAAAATTTAATTGCCATGATGTTAGTAATTTTTAAATAAAAAAAGAGTTGAGCCCTCCGACAATAATACAAATCACTGATAGTGCTTTACTTACCCGTTTGGGGCCACTAAAAATCTTTCTGGTATTTTCCTTTGATTTATCTCCTTGTTTATTTGGGGGCTTCTTCACACTTTCAGGCACACCAGGCAAATCCTCTGTAAAATCCAAGTTTTCTGAAACGGTAATCAAAACTAGCTAGCTTTCTATTATTTCAAATTGTCTACCAGACAACCTATGAACACTTTGAGGAGAAAGAGGCATATTGTGGGGAGAAAAAAAAAAGGAATAAAAGCACCACAGAGTTGACAAAATACTCCAATGATACTAAGTCTCATTCTCCCATGCTCACTCCCTGCTTGTCCCCTACTCTAAAAGAAAATCAGAAACCTAGTTGCTGTGTATGTGCTCCAGTTTTACTGGCAAAATCAATTCTTTTCCAGAATAATTTGTTCTTCGAAGTTCATATAACTGCTAGTTATCTATCAACATTAATACTGGCATGGTCTAGTTTAAACACACACACACACACACACACACACACACACAATCAGGTGATATGTACCTGTAACATTTTTCTTGAATTTAAGTACACTGAATCATGTTGGCCTTCAAAGAATGCCTGCTTATATCTGAAGAGGCCACATTTTTTAAAAAACCCAAAAAAGGGTATAGCTATCCTTGGCAAAAGATACAGAATGACCTAGTACAATGTAGTTCCATGGTCTGTGGTACTCCCACAAAACTAACCAAAGGATTACACTAATTTCCAAATGGTTATATTCTTTTCTAGCCTAAACGAAAACAAAAAAGAAAAAAATAGGAAGGGGACTTCCCTGGTAGTCCAATGGCTAAGACTCCACGCTCCCAGTGCAAGGGGCCCAGGTTCGATCCCTGGTCAGGGAACTAGATCCCATGTGCATGCCACAACTAAGAGTTCGCATGCCACAACTAAAGATTCTGCATGCCGCAGCTAAAGATCCCGCATGCTGCAACTAAAGAGCCTGCACGCGGCAACGAGGTTCCCGTGTACGGCAACTAAGACCCGGCACAGCCTAAATAAATAAATAAATATTTAAAAAAAAAAAAATAGGAAGACTTGGGCTTCCCTGGTGGCGCAGTGGTTGAGAGTACGCCTGCCGATGCAGGGGACACGGGTTCGTGCCCCGGTCCGGGAAGATCCCACATGCCGTGAGCCATGGCCGCTGAGCCTGCGCGTCGGAGCCTGTGCTCCGCAACAGGAGAGGCCACAACAGTGAGAGGCCCGCGTACAGCAAAAAAAAACCAAAAAAAACCAAAAAAAAAGGAAGACTTTTCTCTGTCCCAACCCTTAAAAATGTTTGCTGTTTCATACACTGTATGAAGACTCAGATTCCAACTTTGGATATATCAATCAGACAGTCTCTAATTTTTAAACATTATTTGGTATCAACATGACGTTTTTCAAAGGGAGCCTAATGATTTAGGATAACTTGCTCTCAAGGTTAGGATAAGAGCTAAGAAGGCTGTAGCAGGACTGGAGCTCAGGTTTCAGTACATAATTATTAATCATCTTCCTGAGAAAGCAAATGTAAAGCTGTCTACCCAGTCATATCTCAAGTGACTAGCAAGGCTGCAGCAAACTTCAGTTCTTCAGAAGCAATTCAACACAATGTTGAATTCTGAAAATACTCTTATGTTTTTGCAGTGGGGAGTAAGGCAGGCTCCTAGGGGCTACTCCTGTGTAATTCTAGTTTTAGCGATTCTAATCTAGCAAACCTATTTTTAGGCCAAATGAAGCAAAATGGTAGGTAGCCTCAAGTATGAGACACTCTATAAGAGAATCTATATGTAAGAATACTATGGTATCTTTAGTTGCAGCCTGTGGGCTCTTAGTTGCGGCATGAGGGATCTAGTTCCCTGACCAGGGATCAGAACCCAGGTCCCCTGCATTGGGAGCATGGAGTCTTTTTTTTTTTTTTTTTTAATTTATTTTTGGCTGCATTGGGTCTTTGTTGCTGTGCACGGGCTTTCTCTAGTTGCGGCAAGCAGGGGCTACTCTTAACTGCTGTGCGTGGGCTTCTCACTGTGGTAGTTTCTCTTCTTGCGGACCACAGGCTCTACACGCACAGGCTTCAGTGGTTGTGGCCCACGGGCTCTAGAGCACAGGCTCAGTAGTTGTGGCACACGGGCTTAGTTGCTCCACAGCATGTGGGATCTTCATGGACCAGGGCTCGTCCCCTGCATTAGCAGGCGGATTCTTAACCAACTGGACCACCAGGGGAAGTCCCTACTATGATAGTTCTAATTCACCATAATGACTCTTGTTCTACGACCCTAAAAGGACAAAAGCTCTATTTAACAAGTAAACTGATATAGGAAAACTGTATTTGGTTAAATACAAATAAATATAGCCCTTGTATCCCAGAGGCTTTCACATACTCTTCCTCACTCAACAGTCAATCCACTTCACAAAGCCCTTGTCAAGCAGTGACTTACTCATAGCAAAGCTAACCTATTTCTTTTGTTTGTCTCTCAGTGGAGACTATCAACTCCTCAAGGACTTCAAGTCATTACTGGTCCTACTATCTTAAGGGACAAATTAATTTTTCACTGATAAGAGTGTATAAATACTTAACTAGCACTTTTTAATTTTATTAAGTCAAGTTACGAGGATGATTCTTAAGATTTAATCTTAACTTCATAAATTTAAGATTTCTTTAGAATGTTTTTTAACATTTATTGATTGATTAGGCTTTTTTACTTTAATTTTCTAATATTTTCCTCATTACAACCATCTAATATCAATATAGTTCTAAATGACCAAAATCTATCCTTATGTCTCCATTGCATTTAGTTTTTCAAAACTGAAACATCAAGATGTTCAGTGTCCCTATAAACACACACACACACACACACACACACACACACACACACAAATTCTCAAGTGTTAATGGTAGAATTAAAATACAAATATGAAAAGACTCCCCAATTTACAAACTGGTTCCTTACAAGGTAGGACTTTATTAACATTTAAATGCTGTTATCTTTGGATAAGGTAATCTTTGGCACTAAACAGGTACTCCTATTAAAATTAAATGTAGTAACAAGCTAAAACTGAGTATCCAGGAGGAAACTAAGTAGCTGTTACTTAAGCCTGAAAAACACGTTTACTTGTAGTTTTTTTTAAAGTCTTACCTGCATTATTAGTACTAGACTGACTGTCCTGGGAATTATCACTGCTTTCTGGAGGAGGCTGCAAGGAGGGTGATGGAGCCGTTTTAGATCTTTTTTTGTTTGTCTTTCTTTCCACTTGACAGTCATCATCTTCATCATCTTCACTTTCACTGAGATCATCAAAGCCAAAATACTTAATTTTGTAATTAGAACTCCCAGAACCTCCTTCATCACCTCCTGTCTCATCATGATCTTCAAAACCAAAAAATTCAAGTTTAACATCTTTTTTAGATTTAGTATTACTAGGTCGAAATCTAGTAGTGGTCTTAGACGTTGCAATATCTGCTTTTTTTCTTAGCCGGCCAGCTTCTCCCAAATCTGCAGGAGTTGATGCAGTGAACTCATCCATGCTGCGTTCCATAGTATCCTGTATGGTAACATTACAAACTGACAAGCAAGATGGATGTAAAACAGTATAATCTCTAGTCCGTCCAACCGTCCCTCTAAAACTGGTCCCACAACTTACACTGCCTTTCTTTGCCTGATTCAGGCCATCTTTACTTGATTCACTGTTTGCTTTGGCTAAGCCCTGACTGGTGCCGTCCATTAGCTTATCAAAATTTGATGCTCCTTGTGAGGATTTTGCTTTATTGGCCCTACAATACGTCCTACAGTTGCTTGGCCTAAGAACACTTTGCATGATGTCTTCCTCAATGGCTTCATTTAGATTTTCCAACCGATTTTTAAAATCCTCATCCTTCATCTCCAAAAGAGGATCACTATCCAAACTTAAAATACAATCTTCTGATCTGCTATCTTCAAAGTCATTATCCCATTCATACAAACCAGTTCTTACAGATCCCTTGATTGAAGATGTTTCTGATGGAGATTCTGACCTTCTTCCAAGCTGGGAGTTCCAAGTATCATTTGTTTCTTTGATTTCATCAGCTTTGTATCCAGAAGCCACTGTAGTTTCTGCATTGGGTTTCTTAGTACTGTCTTCAGCATTTTTGTAAATATGGTGACTATTTTTTTCATGTTCTTCACTAAAGTTCTCCACTTTATCTATAAAAATGAAAAATAAGTCAAAGGATAAAAATATGAGTGACAGCAATGTAAAAGTTAACAAATAAAAGGGACATTTGGTTAATTAATAGTACAATTAATTATGAAATAATTGCAATAATTTTAAATTGTGAAAAAAATAAATGTTTACATATCTGATAATTCCCCTTCCAGTATACAGCTCTCATGTCTTCCAGTGACCTCTCCCTAGGCATCCACGTCCCTTAAAATTGTTACCCTAAACTCAAGAGATTTCAGCAGTGTTAAACAACAGGATCAATTCTGAATGACATATAAATAACTCAGCCAAACCTTCTAAGACATACTATGGATTTTTCAAATAAAAATGTTTAATCACTGTAAAGCAATTATACTCCAATAAAGATGTTTAAAAAATGTTTAAAAATTATTTAATAGAACCTTAACAATGTAACACAATTAATGAAAACATTCTGGCAGTGTCTATTTCTCTGGGGTAGGGTTGCCCATATGGCATGCCAGCTCTGTCTAGAAACCTGTTCCAGGGTCAGGTTTCTTTATTTCTGCTTTCCATTCTTTTTTCTAATCCTAAAAGCCATACAACTTCAAGGCTCTTTTTTTTTTTTTTTTTTAAACAGTGGCTCTGGTGCCTAAGTTACATGGCTACAGTGGCTATTTATCCATATCAGCCAGTGGTAAATCTTAAATTGCCTACTAATTATGTACTTGGGGAATTCATTTTTGTTGTCTTTAATTTTATCATCAGAAATATTTTTTAAATTTTTCTAAATGAGATGGAAATGTGATTCAAACTGGTACTACAATTAATTCTCCAAGCACTTGTTAGTAGAAAAAGTCGGGTTAAATGTTTATGCCAAATAATAAAATTACCAAAAAACAAAACAAAACAAAACCTACATTTAAGAAAAGTCATTTACAAATCTCAATTAACAAACCATCAAATAAAAGCAAAGGGATGCTTTACATGAATTCACTGTACAATTTTTAATGCTACCCAATGGGTGTAAATGTAATTTATATTTACTTACCTCTACAAGGCAACTAATTTATAGGTATACCTGTTTTATTCTTGGATATTTCCCAGCCAAAGGCAAGGAACTATAGTGTTCATAATCTCAGAAGTACCAAATCAGTAAGTATACAATACTGAAAAGCTAAGAATTAAAAGCTGACTCTGACATCTGATACTTTCTTAAAGGGGCAGAAGCAAAGCCAAGTTTAAAACCAAACCTGAAGAAATGATACCAGTGCTCTTATAACAAGTGGAAAGAGCACTAGTAGCTGAATTTGGAGACTTGTGTTGCCCTAACCAACTAGCCCTATAGAGCTCAGGCAAGACCCTTAACTTTGGACGTTTTCCTGAGGGCTTCAATTTCCTTCTGTGCTCAAAAGGGAAGCCACTGACCCATACTACTTTCCAGCATTATTAAAGGAATTATTTGCTAAGAAATGCCTATGGGAATGCTTTGTATGCCTAGCTACACAGACGTCTATGAGATGTCGCTAAATGTTATACCACACCACTTTTATAGTTACATAGCATTCTACTGTCTTAATGTCACAAAAGTTATTTAAGCTGTTTCTAATTGTTTTATGTAATAAACATCCTTCTGACTTAAAAAAAAAAGGTTATGTCACAGTAAACTTTATTATCCATGTTTTTAAAAATTACTACTTCAAGTTTTACTTACCACTCCCATTTCCCCTAAAGTCAGAGAATATGTGTTGTGTTTTTAACAGTTACTATTCTCATGGGCTGCCTTTCATATGTAAATCTAACTCTGTTGTGAGTATACCTTATAAATTTAAGTGCAAAGAGTAATAAAGAGCCTTAGAGAAAGAAGTATTGTCACTAAAAGTTATGTCATTAGTAAATACAATTTATTCATGTATTCAATTATATAGCATAAACAATCCTACAGATGAATTATTAAAGTATATTATATAATTTTTAAACTTCAGAAATACACTGCACAGATAAAAACTAATTTAATCAACAAAGAGTTCTGCACAAGAAAAGCGATCTAAGTTTTCCACAACAGTATTCTGATAAATAAAATAAATGCTTTCTATAGTCCTTCATCATTTAGGTCTTCAAGAAATATTCTTAACTATACCTTCAGAAGAGAAAGAAAGGCTATCTTGTCCTAAAATGCAAAATAGCAATTACTTTCAACTGCCCTCCTTCCCTTCCTCAAACATCCCAGCTTCCTTATCAGATAAACTCACTTTATATCTCAAAACATCAAGGGTGGGGAAGGGAAATAAAAATGAGTTGTTTCCTTTTTCTTTTAAAATGGCTTTTATTGAGACACTTTTAGGGCTTCTGCAACATTTCTACTTGGAAATCTTTATTTCCAGTTCTTAGGTGGCTAAACTCTTTTCTGTATGCCAACAAGGCTCACTCACACCACCTTAGCAAGGAAGCATACTCATCTATCTTTGCTCAAGTGTCCAACCTGGTACGCCCCCCGCACCTTTTCTTTTCTTTAAACAGAGAAGATAAATATCAGTATTTACTCTGTTTTAATCTAAACCAGCTATATAAACAGAAATGTATTTCTAGCAAAGATAACCGTTTAGGAGTTAAACGGATGAGTGCCAGCTCTGCCACTTAGTGGCTAAAATGACCTTAGGCAAGTCACCTTAACTTGGGACAGGGACTTCTCTGGTGGTCCAGTGGTTAAGAATCCGCCTTCCAATGCAGGGGATTCGGGTTCAATCCCTGGTCAGGGAACTAGGATCCCACATGCTGCGGGGCAACTAAGCCTGCACACCGCAACTACTGAGCACGCAGGCCAAAACTAGAGAGCCCACGCACCACAACTACAGAGCCCATGCACTCTGGAGCCCATGCACCACAACAAGGAGCCCACAGGCCAGAACGGAGGATCCCACGAGCCGCAACTAAGACCTGACGCAGCCAAAAATAAAATAAAATAAACATTAAAAAAAAAAAGAAGTTGGGACAGTTTCTTCATCTGAAAAAATGAACTAATAAAATCTGTCTCAAGGGCAAGCTGAACAGATAAAAGAAGATAATGTATCTAAGGATATATGCAGGTTACAGAACATCACACAAATGCAAATTATCATAGCTGTTACAACTCTGCCCCAATATAAAATATATTTTTAATAATCTTTTAGTGAGACATTTCTTAGTGGAATTTAACCTGTATGTTCATCAATATTCCCTTAGGTCCTGTGTCTATCAGCTTCAAGCAAGGAATCCAAAACTACATTCTAAGGCCTACTGTTCTTCCTCAGCCTAAAGGGTGAAGATTGGATAAGTAGAAAGTTTTCAGCAGAAGACTTAGCCTAGTGTCATCTGCAAAGATTCTTAATAAATGCTTTTTAATCTCACTAGATTTTAGTATCACTGGCTAGGTACTGAGTCTCTTGTATATTCGGTATTACACAAGGGAGGGAATTTAGCATAATAAAGGCTATGTGGAATTTGAGAAACATGGTATTGAACCACACAGCTAAGACAATAACTAGATGTGTAAAAATTTGGCAAGTCGAATTTCCTCTCTAAGCCTCATTCTGCTTATCTAAAAAACAGTAAGCAACCTCACATTAAAGATTAATTAAATGCCTATTATTCCCTTAAGATTCTTAATTTTGAAAGGAAATAGATGATTCCCTTAAAAATAAAAACACATCAGTACTTGCAATAACATGAGTATATATAGTTTTATACAGGAAAATAATCAGGTGGGATAATTTAAGGCTTCCATGCGTAAAGTGAACTCTGAAGTATTTAAAAAGTGGGAAGGGAGGTTTGATCAGAGATTTATGAATGATTTCATGGGTTCTGCAAATCTTGTGACACTGTGTGAAAAAAATGCCTGTGCACACATTTTTCAGGGAGAGTATCTATAATTTTAGCAGGTTTTCAAACACTCCAAAATACATTTTTTAATTGGTAAATGACAAGAGAAGGAGCAAAATATCTGTGGGAAATCAGTGTATGTTAATTGCAGAATTTCAAATCTCTATGGGAAGGATTATTCAATAATATGTACTGGAACATCTTTTATCTTTAACCATAAAGCAAAAGAAATTTCATCAAAATTAAATGTCCATTAGAAAACCACTATTTAGGGAATTCCCTGGAGGTCCAGTGGTTAAGACTCCACACTTCCACTGCAGGGGACACAGATTCAATCCCTGGTCAGGGAACTAAGATCCCGCATGCTTCAGCGCAGCCAAAAAAAAAACAGAAAGAAAAAAAAGAAAGGATTAAAACACACACACAGGGCTTCCCTGGTGGCGCAGTGGTTGAGAGTCCGCCTGCCAATGCAGGGGACACGGGTTCGTGCCCCGGTCCAGGAGGATCCCACATGCCGCAGAGCGGCTGGGCCCGTGAGCCATGGCTGCTGAGCCTACGCGTCCGGAGCCTGTGTTCCGCAACGGGAGAGGCCACAGCAGTGAGAGGCCCGCGTACCGCAAAAAAAAAAACCCAAAAAACAAAACACACACACACACCAAAAAATGCCATTTAAGAGAACTACCATACCAGAAAGAGAGAGAAAGAGAGTGAGTGAGTGAGTGAGGGAGGGAGTATGTGTGTGTGTTTGTGTGTGTGTGGGGGGGTGGCCAGGGCAGGGTGGGGGGTTGATTACAACTATGTAAAGAAGGCCCCAACTCAATAAGACACCCAATAAAAATTTAAAATAGAAAAATGATCAAGAGACTTGACCAGTCACTTGATAAAAAAGGATATTCAATAAACATATAAAATATAAATATATTAAAAGGCACTGACATTCATTGGTTATTAGGAAGAAGCAACTGAAACCATAATGAGATGCTACTAAACAACCAACGAAAGAGTTAAAATTCACAATGCCAAGTACTGCGGAGGAGGTAAAGCAACTTCAACTGCTCAGAATGGAAATGGGAACAACCACTCTGGCATTACCTACAAAAGCTAAAAAACGCAGCAGTTATCCTATGACCCAGAAATTCCACTTCAAAGTACTTACCTAAAAGAAATGTATGCATATGTGCACTAAACGACTTATTAAACTTAACCATATGAAACTTCCACTTTTAAAATAATCAAGTATTAGAAATTCCACGTGGTTCAACATAAGGGAAGTACACTTATGACGTCATTCCAAAACAAAGAAATATAAATATCCATTAACAGTACAATCAATAGTGGTCTGTTAATACAAAGAAATACTGCAGAGCAATAAAAATAAATAAAACTACATATCTGTAGGAGTGTATCTTAGTACAATCACTACAGAGAGCAATTTGGTAATACTTTTTAAAATTAAAAATGTACATATGAAAGAAACAGACTAACCCTGAAGCAAGCTGTTTTATTTACTCTACAAATAACTCTCCATGAGTATGAATAACATAAGCAACAAGGAAACTCACTACAACATTGTTTCCTGGTTTCTGCTTTCATAAACAATACAAATACCTATCAATAAAGAAATAACTAAATTATCATACAACCACATGTCTGAATACTATATATAGCTGTTAAAAAGAATGAGGCAGGTCTACAGATACGGCCGCCCTTAGGGAAAGGGATGACAGAAGGATAAAGGGAAAGTCTTCCATACCTCTTGAATTTTATATTGTCTATAAATAGTCTATTCAAAAGCCTTAAAAGTAAAAATTAACCAAAAAAACAAAAACAAAAAGTAAAAATTAACAAAGGTACATATTAAGTACCTTAAACTGTAACAGTGATCCTACAGTTATCTTTTTTTTGGAGTGCTGAGCTGTTAAAGAATTATATTTATGGGCTTCCCTGGTGGCGCAGTGGTTGAGAGTCCGCCTGCCGATGCAGGGGACACGGATTCGTGCCCTGGTCCGAGAAGATCCCACATGCCGCGGAGCGGCTGGGCCCATGAGCCATGGCTGCTGAGCCTGCGCGTCCGGAGCTTATGCTCCACAACGGGAAAGGCCACAACAGTGAGAGGCCCGCATACCGCAAAAAAAAAAAAAAAAGAATTATATTTATGTATGAAATAGTGTCTGGAATTTGCTTCAAAATAATCCACTGTTGAAAGGGAGTAGGTGGTAATAAAAATGAAATAAGACTGACTATGAATTGATGTTTATTGAAGCTGGATACACACACACACGTGTATAACTGTATGCTAGTCTGTATATACAAACAGCATATATACTACCTTCACCCTTCTTAGAAGAAAGTGAAGATATTTCCTTTCACTTTTCACTAAACCCATCATTATATAGATAAAGAAAAGTCAGCCCAGAGAGGCCAATGATGACAAAGGCTGCCAATTAAACCAATGACCAAGAGATCTCATAAAAAGAACCATACCAAATTCTAATACATATTACACTACCTCTAGTGGTGGCTGCTGAAAATTGAAATACTAAAGCAGATAAACCATCTAAACCCACATTAATATAAGAGGTCTAGATGAGATGAAGAGGTTAAAATCTAATGTGTTGGGCAAATTGCAATGAGTATCATCTGATGTGCCAAATACTAAATTTAAACAAAAACCTTTGACTTCTAAGGCGACTGTACAGATGATAGAGAAGTGGCTTTGGAGACCATGACCCATGAAATACAGGTGAGGTACCGAGAAAAGTTTAATTTGTGTGTGTGTGGTGGGGGGGGATGTGCCACCATTACATGGCAAGCTGCCTCTAATCTGAGTGGCTGTCATGCAAAGAGAGAACAAACTTATTCAATGTGTAGAAATCATTCAAATTCATAGAAACTAAAAGGACTGATGAGCATTAAAGGTCAATTAGAGGGACTTCCCTGGTGGTCCAGTGGTTAAGACTCTGCGCTCCCAACGCAGGAGGACCGGGTTCAATCCTTGGTCAGGGAACTAGATCCCGCATGCCTCAACTAAGAGCCCACAGGCCACAACTAAAAGATCCTGCATGCCGCAACTAAAAGATCCTGCATGCTGCAACTAAAGATCCCACACGCTGTAATGTAGATCCTGTGTGCCACAACTAAGACCCGGTGCAGCTAAATAAATAGAAAAATATAAATAAAAATAAATAAATAAATAAATATTTTCTTTAACAAATCAACTAGACCTGTCCAATGAAGGGGATGCCTAGGGAGGAGAGTGTACTCCCTTGTCATAAAAGAAGTATTTGATAAAATGGGACTTCATCAAAACCAGTAACTTCTGCTCTGCAAAAAAACACTGTTAAGACAATGCAAAGACAAGCCACAGAGTCAGAGAAAATGTCTGCAATAAATATGTCTGACACAATACTTGTACCCAGAATAAAGAACTCTCAAAATTCAGTGAGAAAATAAACAACCCAATTAAAACTGAGCAAAAAAATGTGAGCAGACGTCACCAAAGAAACTATACTGTTACCAAATAAGTACATGAAAAATGATCATCAGTCATGAAGGAAACGCAAAAGGCTGATTTCCTTAATATACTAAGAATTCAGGGCTTCCCTGGTGGTGCAGTGATTAAGAATCCACCTGCCAGTGCAGGGGACAAGGGTTCGAGGGTCCGGGAAGATCCCACATGCTGCAGGGCAGCTAATCCCGTGCACCACAACTACTGAGCCTGCGCTCTAGAGCCCGCGAGCCACAACTACTGAGCCTGTGTGCCACAACTACTGAAGCCTGCATGCCACTACTGAAGCCCGCATGCCTAGAGCCTGTGCTCCGCAACAAGAGAAGTCACCGCAATGAGAAGCCCACGCACCACAATGAAGAGTAGCCCCCTCTCGCCGCAACTAGAGAAAGCCCGGGCGCAGCAATGATGACCCAGCGCAGAGAAAAATAAACTAATTAATTAATTTAAAAGATTTCTATGAAAAAAAAATATACTAAGAATTCTTACACATCGATAAGTCTAATGAACGTCCCAGCAGAAAAAGCAGGTAGAGACACATAAAAGCAATCAATAGAAAAAGAAATAGAATGAATTAATAACTTATGAAAAGACACTCAATTTCATTCACAATTAAAAATCAGAGTACACAATGTTATATAATAATTATACTTCAATAAAGCTGGAAAAAGAAAGTAAAACAATTGAACTATATACTTACTAAGCCCTCAATATGTGCCCAGTACTGTCCTAAATACTTTCCATCTATTAATTCATTTGATCTCTTAGCAACCATCTGATGTAGGTACTATTACAAGTTCACAAGCCTTTATCCACAATTCTAACATCTAAAAAGCTCTGAAAACAAAGTTTTCTCATAATGCATTTTGAAGAAAAACCTGACCTCACCTAAGTGAGGCTACTGATAGTATTTTCTTTTTCTGAAGAAACAGCTGTCTTGATTAGAGTGCTGCCTAGCCCCTGACGGGTGTTAATGTAAAATACATACAGTTTCTAAATTCCAAAATAATCCCAATTTCAAGACAAATCTGGCCCCAAAGGTTTCAGATAAGGAAATGTGAAGCTGTATCCCATTCTGCAGATGAGGGACGGTAGATTTCAGTTAGTAGACAGTTGACAGCCACATAGTTAAGTGGTGTTTATTGTCTGAAAAATAAAGCAACTTTTTAAAGAAAACAAAAACACTGGAAGCAACCCAAAGGTCTGATATCTACAAGGAATTAGTTATGAAATTATGAAACATAGAGAAATTGACACACCATGCAGCAGTATTTTTAACTAAAAAAGGGAGGGAGGCCAGAAAGAAAACTTTCATATACTGACATAGAATTATTCCCAAGATATATTAAGTGAAAAAGGTACAAAACAGCACGTTATCATTTTGTAGATCTAAATACACACACATATATGTAACTGTTTGTATTGCTTGTAGGTGCACAGCATATGTCAGAAAGGGTAACAAAATTATGAATGGTCGATCCCTCCAAGAAGAGCTGGGACAACTGGAGAAAGGGGCTGGGAAGCTTTTAACCACTATCATTTTGTACCATGTGCAGATAGATTTTTTAAATTTAAAACTTTAAAACATAAAGATGTATATATTCTAAAGCAGAAAAAATTAAACCCCCAAAATAAACAAAACATTTTTTTTCTACTTTCAGCTAGACAAAGTCCAAAGTCAGACAGAATGATATGCTAGAAAAAAAAAGCCACACTGTTAGTGGGAAATTTGGCAATACCAATTGAATATTTAAATGTATATGCTCTTTCAATTCTAGATGTTTCAACTTCTAGAAACATCTTCTGCCACTATACTGACAACATGACTCTCAAAAACATAAGTAGAATGATGTTCCAAGTAGCATTTATTTGTAATAGCAAATGACTAGAAACAGCCAAACTACCCCTAAGAGACTAAAGTATGGTACATCCATATAATGGAAAACCATGAAGCTGCTAAAAAAGAACAAGGTAGATTTATAAATACTGATGTGTACATCTTAAAGATTTTTCTGTGTTTTTTAAGGCACAATACACTATACACACACAGTATACACAGATATATATCATGCTCCCATTTATGTGTTTGTTTTTAAGGATACACAGATTTACATGCTGTGCATATTAAAGATTATGAAAGTCTATGTAAGAAATTGTTAACAGCACTTGCCTCTGTGAAAAGGAATTGATTTTTCACTGTCAATGAAGGTATGTGGCTATCTATCAAGGGCACTTAAAAACTCACAGGAAAAACATGGCACATCATCCTCAGTGGATCAGTTTTACTCAAAGATTTGGAAGGTAAAAAGTACTTAAAAAGTTAAGCATTTCAAGTGGTAATTTTAAATGTTTTATATTTTATAAAGCATACCTATCAAACACAAAGCCCACATGTAATTTTAAAGATAAAACAGTAAATATAAAACAACTTCAGGGACTTCCCTGGTGGTCCAGTGGTTAAGAATCTGCACTTCCACCACTGGAGGCATGGGTTCGATCCCTAGTCAGGGAACTTAACATCCTGCATGCTGCACAGCACAGCCAAAAAAAACTTCAAAAGCAGCATTCAGCTGGGCCCACTACACAAAGCAGTCCAAGTCAACTCAACTTCCCCTCAGTCCCCATCAACAACAGCCCATGGAGAGCCTTACTGCCCACTGCCATTGCCCACCCACACACCAAGAAGCTTGTCTGCTCCTGTGGCCTCCTGCTCAAGCTGCCTAACTCTGCCCACCCTTGCAGAAGAACAGGGAACCACACCCACATACCCAAGCCAATCCTCAAACAGTAGGCCACCCTGACAATTAACTCTTCAAACTAGATACACAGACCCCTGGAGTTACACAAAGACCTTCCAAAACATATACAGGCATAATTAAGTTTTAGGGACATTCGTTTCTAAATCCCCATCTTCCTCATGTACTCTGGTCCAAAAACTGATCTACCAACCCATCTGGGATTAATCATTCTTCTCCCACGTTACAAATAATGGCATATCCCTCACCTACCCCTAATCTATGATACACTGCTCCTACTCTGGCATGACCTATAAAGAAATAATGTGATACATTATTAGCTTCTGTGCTTAATAACTGAGTAACTCTAATGTCTTGGTAACAAATCCTTTGCATGTCAGGTGGTTCCAATTATTGCTTTCCAAATAGAAACTACCATAGCAAAACTCTCTCCATTCTTATTTTTGTCAATATGGTATCTCAATATTTACATGTATTAAAAAATAGGAATAGGTTGATGCCAAAGACTTCGTAATTCCAGCAATAGTATTCATCCACATATACATGAGCTAATTGAAAAAAGGTGCCACGCATATCATTAAGAGGTGTATTTCCAATAAACTTTGCCTTTAAGACTCACAGCAATCACATTTGATCAATTATACACTAATAATTGTGGTAATAACTTAATCTAGAAGAATTTTTAAATACTTAAAGCATCAGAATCACAGAAAATTCTTAAAAGTTCACATTTAAATTTATACACATATTTTTGTACAAAGAATTATGAAAAGATGACCGTTAAAAGACATATTCAGGGGGCTTCCCTGGTGGTGCAGTGGTTGAGAGTCCGCCTGCCGATGCAGGGGACACGGGTTTGTGCCCCGGTCCAGGAAGATCCCACATGCCGCGGAGTGGCTGGGCCCGTGAGCCATGGCCGCTGAGCCTGCGTGTCTGGAGCCTGTGCTCCGCAACAGGAGAGGCCGCAACAGTTAGAGGCCCGCTTACCACAAAAAGAAAAAAAAAAAAAAACATATTCAGGGACTTCCCTGGTGGCGCAGTGGTTAAGAATCCGCCTGCCAATGCAGGGGACACGGCTTCGAGCCCTGGTCCGGGAAGATCCCACATGCCACAGAGCAACTAAGCCTGTGCGCCACAACTACTGAGCCTGCACTCTACAGCCCACGGCCACAACCACTGAGCCCACATACCACAACTACTGAAGCCCGTGCACCCTAGGGCCTGTGTGCCGCAACAAGAGAAGCCACTGCAAGGAGAAGCCTGTGCACCGCAACGAAGAGTAGCCCCCGCTCGCCGCAACTAGAGAAAGCCCGTGTGCAGCAACAAAGACCCAAAGCAGCCAAAAAAAAAAAAGACATATTCATTAGGATCAAATTCTAAAGGGGAAGTGGGATAGAAATACAATTTCAAAAAGGATAAAGGGTGCTGTAAATCTTCTGGCTGTTAAAGAAAAACTTGTTCTTTTTTTTTTTTTTAATGTATGAAAGTGAACAGCAAATACTTATGTATTTGTAAGCAAGAAGGTGATTACAATAAAAGACAGGATAGCAATTACTTCGAGGTGAAGGAGGGGACACAAGGAAGAGCTTCTGGAGTGGCTGGCACTCTTCTGTTCCTTGATGTGGGTGGTGGTTACAACAGTGTTGCTCTTATAATAATTCACTAAGCAAAACATGTATTTCTAGATATTTTATTATATTGTGTGATTTTCTGTAGCTGTGTTTTATTTTACAATAAAAAAGTTAAAGAAATCACTATGATACCTATTGCATGTCAGTTTTATTTTAAAATGCCAATACTTACAGGAAATTATATTATTTTGCAGAAAATGTATATCCTTTGCAAGCATTTCAGTATTTTCGTGACCAGCAATCCACACCTAGGTACTTGCCCCAAGAGGAATGTGGACATATCTCTACACAAAAACCCAAATGGAATTGTAAGCAACTTCATTCATAATTGCCAAAAACTGAAAACCCAAATGTCCTTCAACTAGTGAATGGACTGTGGTGCGTACAATGGAATACTAGTCAACAATAAAAATACTGATACAGTGCTCGCTTTGGCAGCACATATACTAAAATTGGAACGATACACAGAAGATTAGCATGGCCCCTGCACAAGGATGACACACAAATTCGTGAAGCGTTCCATATTTTTGGCATGGACATGTATACACTACCAATCTAAAATAGATAGCTAGTGGGAAGCAGCCGCATAGCACAGGGAGCTCAGCTCGGTGCTTTGTGACCACCTAGAGGGGTGGGATAGGGAGGGTGGGAGGGAGGGAGATGCAACAGGGAAGAGATCTGGGGACATATGTATAACTGATTCACTTTGTTATAAAGCAGAAACTAGCACACCATTGTAAAGCAATTATACTCCAATAAAGATGTTAAAAAAAAAACCTGATAAATGCAACAACGTGGAATACTCTTAAAAGCATTATGCTAAATGAAAAAAGCCAGATTGAAACTGCTACATACTCTAGACCTCAGGTATATGAAATTTTGGAAAAAACAAGGCTGCAGGGACAGAAAACAGATCAGTAGATGCCAGCGTTGGTGGTGGGAGAAGGGACCCACCATAAAGGAGCATGAAAGAGCTTTTGACAAGAGGGAAGTAGTCTCTATCTTGATAATGATTACCTAATTGTGTACATTTCCAGTTTTTTTTTTTTTTTTTAGATACTGCACCAGTTATCTTCTACTTGCCCTTCCAGATCTACTCTCCACCCTGATCTCAGCCCCGGTAGGCTGACCTGTAACAAAGTTTCCTTACCCTCAGGCTTCCATCGGGTTCCATCTATGAGGAGCCTCAAGACAGAGGAGGGAAGGAGCAGAGTTAGGTTCAAATACTTTATCCTCAAGCACCCTCTTTATGAGGTCCCTTCAAAAGAAGGATACTGCTTTTCTTAAGGTGGCCTCTAAACGGCTCAATTAATCCCTTGCCCCTGTGAAACTGGGTGATAATAGCTTCACTGCAGCTAACCCAGGCTAGGCTTTCCCTAACATTCCTCCCACACCTTTGTAAATAGCCTAAAACCCTCCTGGTTTGAGGCTAACTGGGGCATGCCATGTTTCCAAGTGCGACCTTGACTGATAAATCAAGATGAAAACTTGAAAAATATATGAGAAGGCAAACACATCTTGTCATCGACCTCCTCCTGTACTCTAACACTCAAAATGTACCTGTACTTCTTTCCCATCTCCTAATCCAACAACCCACTACCCCCACCTCCCCGTACCTTTTAAGTCCAGAGTATTCAGGCCTCAGTGACCAGCAAACGCACACACACCTGGGGGTCATGCCCTCTATCACTTCCTTGCCCTAACTGAAACTTGACTAAGGACGCTACTTCTCCTGCAGTGCCCTCTAGTATCTCAGAGAAGGATGGCTTGCCCTTTATAAAACTATTACTACTCCCCACTCTTATAAAAGCCCATTCCTTTGAGGCTTGTGTCACCTAGTTACCCTCTAATATTCCTCATATCTGTCACCTAACAACCTTATTCTTCATTAAAGGATTTTACACGAAGATTTATAATCTACCCTTCCATGCCACTTTCGCTATCATCCTGAATTCCACCAAATTCCAACCCCCTGACCTCCCAGTTCCTTAATCTTCTCCCATCAACAGTCTTCTACATTCCATCTGAGCCACCAGTTCACAGTTTCATCCAGGAACTTGTCATGTCCTAAAATGCTTCAACTTTCAAATATTAAAAAATCAGATAACCCACATTTTAGTCACTACCAACTATCCAACTTGCTTGTTCCAGTAATCCTATTCTTGACTTTTACTTAATAAGACTCTCAGTATACTGACCTCTCTTCTCTTTCTCCTACCCACCCACCCTGTCCAGTTAGTAAACTTTAAACTGCACAGTCCATCATTTCAGTCGCTCTCTGGTTGATAACCTAAATTCTTTCTTCTCTATCTGTTCATTCCATATCTACTCAGACAAAATGCCAGTCCAGGGTAATTCTCATTATTCTATCCAATATTCTGTATTTTGTGTAGGTTCTGGCTAATAGGGCCTACTAAAGATGAGGGGGAAACACACATAACTCAATGGGGAGATCAGCAACCATGAGTGTTCAGTGATACAAACTTCAACTAAGGCATCAATAATGTCCAGAAATTCTACTTTCTCCCTAGATAGCTCCCTCCTTTTCCACTTTCTGCAACATCTATTTGAACCCTTTGCTCCTCCCCTCCAACCACCACATACCCATCCTTTTTTCTTTCTCCCTTACAGAGATGACTTCTTTTGCCACTTTACGGAAAGAAAGAAAAAAAAAGAAGCTTTTGTTCATAAACTACCTTATCTTCCATCTTCCCATTAAACTCACATTTTCACCCACCTTTCCTCCTAGCCAAGAAATGCAGCATCCCTTCTCCTAAGACCACTCTCCCCCTGGGTTTTGGATCCTATGCTTCAAGGCTCCCTTGTGTAATCAAACCTTCCAGAACCCCTCATTTATCTCTAGCTGCCCCTTTTCTTCTCTCCTTCAAACATCTTTAACAAGTTGTGTACACTTGCCAACCCCATTTCCTAGCTGTGTACTCACTGCTCAGACCACTTCTATCCAAGCTGTAAAATCCAATGCCTGCTTTGCAGTCCTCATTTTCACTGATTTTACAGCAGGAATTCCAATTCAGTAGATCCTTCATGAAACACTTTTCTGTTGGGTTCTATAAAATATCACTCACATGATTTTCCTTCAGGTACTCTAGCTTCTCCTACTCAATTTCCTTATCTAGTTTTTCTTCCTCTTCTCTCCATCCATTAAGTATTGCAAGTTCTTCACAGTTCAGTACTTTTCCTTACATTCTCTGTAATGACTTCTAATCCTGTACTTTCAAATAACATTTATATGCTGAGTCACAAATTTATCATCGTTAACCAAGACTTCTTATCTAAGTTCCATACCATCAGATCCTGCTGCCTCTTGAACATATCTCACAAATAACTTAAACTCAATGTATCCAAAACTGAACTCACGAACTTCCCCTCATAAAGGTCCCCTTATCTCAATGAATGATACTACAACGTACTCAGTTGCTCACATTAGATACCTGGGATTCATTCTTGATGTCTCCTTCCTTATAGCCCACATCACCAAGCAGGTTCACTTTTATCCTTTCCCAGTGCACCAGCAGGTCTCAAGTCAAATATCAGTCTTGCCCCCAGGCCTCACTCAGACCAAGTAAATTAGCCTATATTTCACAGCATCCTATATTTTTCTGTCATTTTCTGCAGAAAATGTTTGTCTTTATTCAATCTGTCTTATTCTTTATTCAATCCATCTTGCCCACTAGAATGTGAAAGAGCAAGATCTTGTTCATGGACAAACACCCAACATCCGGCATACAGAAGACACTGAAATTATAGCTGGATGGTTGGAAGGAAGGCATCCCCACAACTACTTATGAAAAATTCATCCTCCTCTACCACCAGAGGTCTGGAAAAGTTGAGGACTATTTCCTAAAGAGTCAGGGGCTGAACCATAAAAATATACGGTGCATCATCTTGTTCTAAATTCTAAGAATATGGAATACATGTTGAAAATGCTCTGAAAAACAACAAGCATTACAAAAATGTGTTGCCATTGTTTTAGAAATACTTATTTATCATAACCAGCAGAAGTCAACAGTTCCAACCCTAGAGGACAGAGACTATGCTTACGGTTTTCTTGTACCAGCTCATGGCTGGTATTCAACCTGGATCTGAGAAGAAACTTATTAGTGATTACCTGCACTTGTGTTACTGCTCAAACCCTGAGAATGAACCTCCTTTCACAAAGAAACTCCTTTACAAGAAACTAAAGCTCTACTTTTAAACAAAATGTATTTACTTGAAATTACAGTGTCTCTCAGAATTTGCATATTGTTAAATTTCCATACAGAACAAAAAATTAACAAACAGAAGATACCTATTAACTATAAAAATAAGGTCAGCTTTCTTCAGTAAGTATTATAGGTAGTTTGGCCTCTATTCTCATTAAAAAGAAAATTACTTAAACAGAGGCAAGAAATAATCCGTAATTTGTTGTCAAAGTTATTTCCAACATCAAGAGAAAACTCATTGTATAGTGACAGTCTGTTATTTTAAATATAAAGCTTTAAATATGATAAAATTAAGTTCACTCACATCAGAATACAGCAGCACTGTACGAAAAGAACACTTTGGACGTTTCTCAGATCTTCCACTTAATAGTTCAAGTTATTCAACTTCTCTGAACTATGCTTTACCCCCTCTAAAATGGGAATAAAGCCTGCCTTAAATAGTTGTGATTAAAGAGCAACTGATATATAAAGGTCTTAGCACAAAGTAACAACAGGCATCTTCTCCTCTGCTTTTTTTTTTTTTTTCTTTTTTTGGCCAGCTTTGCAACTTGCAGGAGCTTAGTTTCCCAACCAGGGATCGAACCCGTGCCCCCTGCAGTGGAAGTGCAGAGTCTTAACCACTGGACCACCAGGGAAGTCCCTTATCCTCTTCTCTTAAAAGAAGCTGATTTCAGGTACGACAAGTATATTCTATATGACAAATACATTCAATATCTAAATGAAGGCAGATAACTCTTGCTGATGCTGTACTTGCAGAATTCTTTAGTAATCCTTATTAATCACCTGTACTTTATCCAATGAGTAGATGACAATCTCCTCTCAGGTCACAAGTTTCTGGCCTACTTTAAGCTTTCAGGACTAGAACAATTCATTTCCCTTTCTAAAAACCATCTTCAGTTCTAAATCAAAGTTGCTAATTTCCTGACAATAACAGCCCTCTAACTTATACAAATACTCAGTACAGCTTTAAGCAAATGGAAAAAATTTTATTGGCTACAAAGACAGTCATGCAAATTAAGAGCCTATGCCATAGTTATCTCAATATTTGGCAGGATATGTAGACTGAATCCCAGCTGGCTAGCAAGGAAAGTGTGCCAAATAGAAATACAAGTCTTTACACACTTTATTCTGGAGCCCAGATTAAAAACCTGTAGCAGAAAGCACAAAGATGGAAAATAGAAGTAGCTGCATATAAAAGGCAAGAGAAGCTTTCTTTTACCCCTAATGCACATAGCCCTGGATTCCAAACTTTATAAGAATACTCCAAGATCTCTCAAAAGGTCAAAGTTTTAGGCCCTGCTAAAAGTCATTTTTAAGTGTCACACTTGTTTGAGGATTCACTGGCTTTAATGATCACTGCAACTAAAGTATCTACAGATAAAATAACAAATCCTGAAGCTGCTTTAAAATAACCCAGGAGAGGGACTTCCCTAGTGGCACAGTGGCTAAGAATCTGCCTGCCAATGCAGGGTACACAGGTTGGAGCCCTTGTCTGGGAAGATCCCACATGCCGCGGAGCAAATAAGCCCATGCGCCACAACTACTGAGCCCTCGCACCTAGAGCCCATGCTCCACAACAAGAGAAGCCACCGCAATGAGAAGCCCACGCACCGCAATGAAGAGTAGCCCCCACTCACCCAACTAGAGAAAGCCTGTGCTCAGCAACAAAGACCCAACGTAGCCAAAAATAAATAAATAAAATAAAATAAATTTAAAAAAAGAAATCCAGGAGGCAGAGAGAGTATGTGTGTACAATAGATGGAACAAGATTTGCCATATACTGACAACTGTTGAAGCTAGAAAACAGGTACATGACATTCTTTTTAACATTCTATTTTTGTGTGTCTGAAAGTTCCACACTTAAAAAGTTTTTTTTCTTAAATCAAGGTTAGGATGTTTTAGCAACTCAGTCCTTCCCTGCAGTTCTCATTCAGTTTGTAATCTTGCTTCTGGTTCCCTTACCCACCAAGCACCTACTTGGAAAACAGCAACCATCATATTTTACCATGACCTCATTCTGGGTTTCCTCTTCAAATAAGCCACAATCTTAAAAAGCACTATCTGGTATGAAATATTTAAAACAAAGAATTTTAATAGCACCTAAAAATTAACCACATACTCCCCCATAAAGAGATCTACTTTAAAACTTAATGCCAGAAGATATGATATAATAAGTCTGAGCTTGGATAAGTCCTTTTCACTGATGTGATATAATTCTGCAGCAAAAATGGTATGAATGAGCAGGAACATTCCTCTGGAAGGATACCAAAGAAACTGACTTGTGCACTTTGAACAGAATAATCATAAAATTTCCTGTACATGACCTGCAAAGAATTTCTGAGACCGAAATAGGTGTACAGCACTTTTATCTGAAGTCCAAAATTTTATCATTCTCAAAATATCTCTAATTCAAAAAAGGTTTTAGGAACCACTCTAGATTTACAGAGACTCCTTCTATCAAAACCTTAGGTTTGAATTTCTAAACTTCAACTAAAATCAGAAGGTTTTCTGAATGACAGCAAAGGCAATGACAATCTGACAGACATAATGCAAGAAAAGAGTCTAGGCACAGAGAAATGCCCAAATTTTAGAGAAGACGGGCAAAAAAGGAAGTTGATAATGTCTAGAAGTATTCTCAGAACTATAACCCACTTATAAACATGAACTTATAAAGGGTTTATAAGAACAATAACTTTTACATCTTAGGGAGACCTGGATTATAAGACCATGAGAATTAAAAGCACTCCTTCAAAGTTCCCTTCTTATCCTACAGCAAGCTACCAGGGTTGCTGCAGCTCTGGATGGGCGAGGGAGAGGAGAAAGTAAGAAATATTTACAGTGCTACACCATTCCCTTCCTACTAAGGGTGCCTTGTGAAGAAAGAAGGAAGAGGAACAAGATGTTCTTGAACATCTATTTTCTCTATATTAGTATATATTTTCCCCTCACAAACCCATTATAATGGAGTTTGGATTCCCAGTCAGTCCACAGTATCAGCAACAGAACTACAATTTAGCTACATTATACTGGGAAGCTAATACCTCATTTCTACAGAAAATTATGTTTCCAGTTCCCAGTGAACAACTTCAAATGGCACTCTGGATATATATAGATGTAACATGAGCAAAACTATATAAGCAATTGCTACCTATGAATATTTCACTTCCAAGTTCCTGTCCCCCCTGTACCTAAACATTTATCCTATTGATGATACCCTCTGCCTGCCAGTGATGCCCCCCCCACACAAAGACAGCACTTGGGGAAGCTTTTGTCTGCGCACCTTGACCAGTTTCACCACTTCCCCAGCCTCATCTTCCCTCCTCCAGCCTATCTGTCCCATACTGAGGACTAGAACACTGGATAACTGACTGGAACAGCATTCCCAGAGCCTGGCATGGTGGAGGACACAGAGTAGGTGCGCGTTTTGAAAAAAATCAATAAATGAATCTCATTCCAATTCTGCCACTACCCAAACTTGGACTGTTACTTTTTGAGTCTCATCTATAAAACAAGGAAAGCTGAATTAAAGTTCATTTTGGCTCAATGGTTCTATGATTAGAATACATTTTTAGGAGCTGATCTGGAAAACAGCTTTTATGCTCTGTTTTCTAATGAAAATTTAACCTAACCTTAATTTATGAACAATGCTTCAAGAGAAATGTAGGCTAAGAAGAGCCAAATCAGAATTAACCAGGAGGACCACGGGAATGACAGTAACAGCTGGCTCACCCTCTCATCCAAGGGTGAGAAAAAGAGTGGAAAATGTTCAGGATTTCTTGTAAAACTATGCAAGGCAAAGTATTTGAGGTGCCTTATAGTAAGCCCCCAAAGGACAAATTCCTCTCCAGAATTCAGAAATAGGAAAGTTTTGTCTTTACCTCCTTTAAAAATATGAGCTCTCTGTAACTTTTTTTTTTTTTTTAAGGCCGCGTAGCATGCGGGATCTTAGTTCCCTGACCAGTGATCGAACCCGAGGCCCCTGCAATGGAAGCACGGAGTCTTAACCACTGGACTGCCAGGGAAGTCCCTATGTAACCTTTTATTATTACTAAATGTTGCCAGGAAGTCAAGAACTAAGGTTTGTTTTAGACCACAGTGCAATCCTTATCCTATTGCTGATAAGGCACGCAGGCTGTCTCCCTTGCCATCTCCAATCTAAGCTCTTCAGTCTTCTAGTTAATTGCATTTTATCATTTATTATTGTAAGTCTTAAATCCTTTACAAAAACGAGTTAGGGGTACAACTGATAAAATACATTGTTTTAAGAATAAACACTAGATGCCAGGTTTACAAATTAACATTTTAAAAATACAACTGGTTTTGTGGATGAAAATCTATTAATACAAGTTGCTACTGACACCAGACTCCAAACTAATTTCAATTTTCTTTTTTTTTTTTTTTTTTTGCAATACGTGGGCCTCTCACTGTTGTGGCTTCTCCCGCCACGGAGCACAGGCTCCGGACGCGCAGGCTCAGCGGCCATGGCTCACGGGCCCAGCCACTCCGCGGCACGTGGGATCCTCCCGGACAGGGGCACGAACCCGCGTCCCCTGCATCGGCAGGCGGACTCTTAACCACTGCACCACCAGGGAAGCCCTGCTCAATTCTTTGTTTCCACTCCATACTTCCATAATCTTCCTAGTTTTGGAAGAAAGTCTAACACTCCTAAACTTAATCCTCATGGTAAATGCTCATCTCAGTTTCATTATCAGTAACCATCCAAATCCTCCACAGTAATAGAAATGAGATGCTGTGCAATCCCAACACAACGAAAAGAGATGTTTCTTACTGCAATTGGAGTTAAGGATTAATGAAAGATCACTCCCAAAATGTACCGTGAATACAGTCTGGAAACATTAATTTCCAAGTTGCTTAAGTAAAATTGCAACTCCTAATTGGTTTCTTTAATTTCTTAAATCTCTTCTACAAAATTATCTTTGGTCCCCATTAATTATTAATGCAGAAAAAAACCCCAAAAGGTGTAATATTTCAGAATCTAAATCAAAATCATTTAACTAAATGGCTTACACAAAGCTCTCCTGGCTCAGAATAAAGAAAATCAAAACTTACCTGAAGTAATTAATTTAGCACAGCTACTTCTGCTTGCATCATCGTCTAAGACACGGTTTGTGCTCTTTTCTTTCCCAAGCAAAGTATCCTCCAAACGTAAGCATTTATCAGATACAACACTGTCTTCACCCATCACATGACTAATTTTGCTATTAGTTTCAAGTACAGAAGTGACGTCTTCCAGCTGAGCAGCTTCACTAGATTCTGAATAAGAGGAACCTTTACCCTGGGCTAAATTCTTTGAAGAAACTGGTAGAGACTCATCATCACTGTCAAATCCAAAAGGATCTCCAGTGTCTTCTTCTTCCATCTTAGGTTTCTTCGGAATTTCTTGGATATCCGGTTTGAAATTAGGCCTCTTCTGTCCTAATTTAGCCATAAATGTGGTCTCTCCCCACTTTGTGCTAAGGGTGGTCCGTTTGTTGGAAAAGACTTCATCAAACTTTGAACTGCCATTTCCTCCTTTCCTACTGTATGTTTTCCCAAATCTGGATGTCATTTTGACACCTGTTTCATATTCTCTGTGAAAAAAAAAAGAAAATATATAACCACCCAATATTTAACAAGTAAATATGGCTTTTCTCCCCATATGGCTTTTCCACATTCAAGGTACAAATCTTTAAAAACAGTTAAATAAATAAGGGGAGGGAGTATAAAGAGAGGGGCTCATTTTTACTCTACATACTTCTGTTAATCTTTTTTACGAGTACATATTCATATGCTACTTTCAGAATAAGAAAGCCAACAACTAACCAACTTATAAGACAGCATGCACAAAACCAACTTATAGTGGAACACTGATTTCTTTAAAAGTTTCAAATTAATCTACTTATTATTCTCATATCACTTTTACCATAAAAAATAATCTGAAGAGGCTAATTACCCTTAATATAAAATCTTAAGCACAAAATGTTAATTTTTTTCAGGATTTTAGAGATGTCAAATAATTGACTAAATATAGTTCTTTGAAATTTCAGAGCACTTACTCATATAAGGGGGAAAAAGTCAGAAGAATGGTGCTATTTTCCCACATATTAGAACCTGCAGCTTTTAACCCATCCTTAAAAACCTGATTTTTGGCCTAATGTAATACGAACTATGACTTGAAAAATATTCCTTACTTGGTCATCTCCCTTAGTGCAAGAAACCATATTTCTTCTACCTTCCTTGTCTCCATAGTGCTGTGTTCATTTGCTGGAGCTAGTGAACTCCAGCATATTACAATGACTGGTCCATGGATTATTAAAAGAAGCAATAGAAACATGTAACTTTATTTTCCTCTTTGCTTGAAGGTAGGATAAATTGATTCATCTGATTTATCTACATACTAAGTACTAGGACAAAAATTTCAGGACAGTAAATCAAGAGTCAAACATTTTTAAAACAAGTTAAAGTACTTCTTAAACACTATCAATCCTTATCCATTTCTTACACAATACAACAATGAGAATGGTATTTTGACCTATGTTTTAATCTGTAGTTTATGTTTCCCTTTATCAACTTAAATTCTCCCAATTTATAGGGAATCCCAATAAACTCAGTTTGATATATGTGTGTGTGCATATATATATTCAGTAAAGGAATTTCCCCTCTAATATTTCGGTTAGAAGCCAATTCTAATTGGACAAAATAATACTTAATTTAGTCATCATACACATCTGCTTTAAGAGAAAATAATTTGTAATTTGTCTGAAGACCTTTTAACATGTCACAAAACTTTTTCCTTTGGGAAATCTACTTCCCCTTCTACTGTAGATTTACACTAAAAAATCTTGTCTTTCTTGTTAAGAATAGCTAAAAAAAACTAAGTGTATTTGGCAGCTACAAGAAACACAAAATAAGTCATTTCTTTTCATTCCCCCTCGGATGTAAAGCCCTGATCTACAGATCTACATTTACACATACACCAACAAAGCTGGAATGTTTTGGATACACTAACACGGTAATTACCTAAAAATGCTGACTAAAGGCCAAACCAAAAATCTAGACTTGGGCTACTTTAGGCCCATACCAGAAAAACTCATGGCAAAAGTGGTCCGAGAACCATAAAACATTCACTGTTACAACTTGAAAGTCTGTAGATGAATATTTGATATTAAGGAGTGAATTATTTTAAGTTACAAGAAAATCATGCTTATGTTTTTTTTTAAAACCCCATGTCTTTGACAAATATATACCGAAATACTGATGCAATAATGTCAGTGATTCTCTAACATTAAGGGGTGTGGAATGGAAAGTGCATAGATGAGAAAAATTTGGTTTAGAGTTAATAACTGTTGAATCTGAAAGATGAATACATGGGAGTTCATTATACAATATCCCCTACCTTTGACTGTCTTTACAGTTTTCCACGTCTTTTTTTTTTTTTAAGTCACTAGACAAACTATTGTGATGGCATTATCCAAGCCTTGAGTGTAAAGTACACAGAAATTCAAAAACAAGTGTGTAGACGTATGTGATATTATATTTTCAGTATACTTCAAGAACACAGGCTATCTTGCTCAGGCTTCAAACTCCAAAGATTACCCTAACCAAAAAGGAAAGAATGATCCACAAGTAAGTCTTTTCTGTCGGTGGGCCTTTGCCCCAGCCCAAAGCTAGGTCGAATTTTCTGGGAAGTAAGCTGGGATAAAAGGTCCTCACACTTAACCCCCAACCAAATTCAGCGTCTTTCAGATCTCCAAGGGCTTAGGGGCTTCCACGACGGAATGAAAGCCGGAAAAGCCAAACCTCATCACCCAGAAATCCTCACCTGGGGGCGGCGGTGCGCAAGGAGGTGGCGGGGAGAGGCGGCCCCCCTCCCGCTGGAAGCTCACGCAACTTTTCTCCTCCCCACCCCCACCTCCCAGGAAAGGGATGTTGCTTCCGACGCCCCGGAAGCTTCTGCCACCGAATCCCCAGGGCAGTGGAAGGCCTCAGTGGCGGCCAGGGGCGGAGGAAAGACGGCAAAAAAATTCCGCCCTGAAACCAACGCACTTGACCGCGCCTGGGGAGGGAACTAAATCAGCCGTAGCCCAGAAAGAACTCAGAATAAAGGGGAAAAGAGTTCTTCAGATCGTTCCCCTGCCCAACTTCCTCAGAGGCCGGGTGGGTGAGATACAGAGACTTCCATCACCCCCTCCCGGACCCCTGCCTCCCCGACCCTCGGCAAGCTCCGGGCCTAGGCAGCCACCCGAGACCTCACTTACCCTCGGCGCCTGGCGAGTGCTTTAGCCTCGGGCCGCCTCCGCCTCTCCCGCTCCCAACGGCCCACGGGCGGGCGCCGGAGCCCCGCGCGGGAGAACGGGGCCGGCTGGTGAGCGAAGAGAGGCAAAGGGCTCCGCCACCGTCAGAACCCGCGACTCCGCTCTCGGTAAATAGGAAACCCGGTGGAGGGGGGGGAGGAGCGGCGGCACCGCAACTTCCCTCCCCGCCTCGAGCGCCGCCGGCCGGGCCCGGGCCTAGGCCTCCCTGGCTGCCGCCGCCACCGCCGCCGCCGCCGCCGGAGCTGGTACCAGAGCCCGGTACGTGCCCCCGATGGGCCGCCGCCGCCTCCTGCGCCGCCGCTTCCGTCGGTGAATGGTCAGCGCTAGAGTTTGAACAGGGCCCTGAACCATCTCAACGCCATTTGCGCTCCCGGCCCCCACCTCCTTCCTCCAACAGCGGCTCGCTCCGTCACTCCGCTTCCCACAGGCCCCGCGCGGCCGCCCGACCCCGCAGCCAATCGCGCGGCTGCTTACTCAAACCGCCGCGCAGGCGCCGCGCCCCGCATGCTCCGGCGCCCGCCATTGGGCCGACCGCGGGGCCCGACGGGAGTTGTAGTCCGAGCCCGCGAGGTCGCGGTGCTGAGAGCTCGGCGCGGGAGCTGGCAGCCGGAGGAGAGGTTGTGGCGGACCCGGGCGGCCCGGGCTCCGGAGCAAGTTCCAGCTGCTGGCCCTGCCGGGAGACGCAGGTGCCACGGGGGAGGGCCGGGGGCGCAGTGCAGGCAGCTGTGTCAATCGTTTCCCCTCCAGGGACTCGCCGGTGTCTGGAGACGGTGGGTTGTACAGCTGCGCCGGGCCTGCTGGGGTCGCCGCCTGGGAGACGGGAGGCTGGGAGCTCGCGGCTCCGTGCGGCCCTCGACCCGTCCTGGCCGGTGCTGGCCCTGCGCAGTTAATGACAGCGGGAACTGGGAGGCCCGGGGAGCTGGGCAACCGATCCACGGCCGCGCCCTGGAGCGATGTCAGCTCGGCTCTTTATTGTGCCACCTGTATCCCCTCGGTCCTTACCTTCGTAGTTCTTTCTCCCTCTGTCCGCCCCGAACCCGTTAAAAGTGACCCCTGAGAATATTGGATGGTATTAAGGAATTATCGTTAACCTTGTTGGGTGTGCTGACAGTAATGTGGTTATGTGAAGGAGAGAAAGGAAAAAAAAAAAGACGAAATACTAAAAGTTTTGACAGATAAAATGATCCGGTGTCTGGGGTTTATTTTAAAATAACTCCTACAAAAACTGATGGAAGGAGAATAAAACAAGCCAATGGGGTGTTTTTCATTGCTGATGCTGTGTTATACACGGGCTCATTCCAATATCTCTACCTATATATCTGAAATTTTCCATAATAAAAAATTTAATGAACCCGTGATTGCCTCTGGGGAGGACAGGGAGGTGGCAGATGATGGGAGATCATTTATTTTTCTTTATACACCATTTTGTGCTGTTCGAAGTTTTTTCCGTGTCAGTGTATTACCTCTTCAGAAACTCGGAAAGTTTTAGTTTTCCTTTTTTGTTTTTAAGGCTGCGGAGGGAAAACCACGTTAAGAGTAGCACAATTGGTTCCTCCTAAGAGATGTACATGATTCTTTGGGCTCGGATGGCACTGCTGTTAGGTGGGCGGTGAGTGGAGATCCACTTGGGAAATTAGAAAACTACTAATTGCATTATTTGAAAAGCCCGCCTCTTCCTCCACAAAAGGTAATTTGCTTTGAATGCACCCGGAAGTTACCAAACTCCTCCAATATATTCGAGCAACTACAAACAGAAAAAATAGTTCAGACATCCTGTAGCCTTTCCCAACAGGAATTTAAAGTGGATTTTAGTCTGGCTGAATTGTTTTACCTTTGCACAACTGCTTGCAAAATTTACATTCCGACATTTACAATTTCCCAAATATATCAATACTTGATTGTATCAAAACCAACTTTTTTTTCTTTTTTTTTTTTTGGCTTAAACAGTAGAAATTTCTCACATTCTGAAGGCTAGGAAGTCCAAGATCAAGGTGCAGGTTGATTCTCTTCCTGGTGAGGACTCTCTTCCTGGCTTGCAGATGGCTGCCTTCTTGCTGTTTCTTCACATGGTAGAGAGAGATCATTTTTGTCTCTTCATATAGTGGTTCTACCCTCATAAACTAATAACCTCCCAAAGGCCCTACCTCCAAATGCCCTCACATTGGGGTTAGGGCTTCACTATATAATTTTTTTTTTTTTCAAAACCAACTCAAGTAGCTTATTCTAATGGAAGTTGTAATGAGTCTGCGTGTTCCACAGCATGTGACTTTTATTTGGGTCAGTTTTGTCTTTTTAAAAATTGGCATAGGATCTTGTTTTATCAGTTTGTTTGAAGACTGCCAGCAGAGGTGCAAGCTGCACTTACTATAATTATTTAGATGACATGGTGGTGGGTGCTAATTAAGGGGTAATTATCATCAGAGGCAAAGGCTAAGGTCAAAAAGCTGAAAGTGGTGGGGAGACAGTTGCAGGATCTTTCTGTAAAAGGGTGCTGTGAACCCTCCAGGAGCAAATGATGCCCTCACAAAGCTCATTATGCCCTGGCCTGGCTGGTGCTGGGCATTTAGCTGGGTCAGTGACTCTGCATGAAGCTGAAGTGGAAAAGTAAAATTTTTAAAGAAATAGCTAGTCCGTGGAGCTCCTTTTGAGGGCTTTTTGTGTGGTAGTTGTGTTAAGTAATGGAACTTAATGTTAAATTCTTGCTACTCCAAGAGTGACCCCCAGCATAGTCAGAACCTGGAAGCTTGTTGGGTAATGCAAGAATCCTTGTCTCCTCCCCAACTCCCCTGAATCAGAATCTGCACTTGAACAGGATTCCCCCAGGTGATTGGTCCACATGTTAAAGGTTAACAAGTACTGTTTTAAAGTATACCCATAGCATTTGACAGTAATCTAATTCTTTTTGTTAGGATGGGGGAGAACATTAAGAACCTACTATGCATCAGATATGATATCAGGCTCTTGAGGAAGTCTTCATTTGCATCTTTACCTGTTATCCTTATTTTACAAGTGAGGTAATGGAGACGTTGGCATTTGCTCGAGGTGTTGTAACTAATAAGGAAATCAAACTTTTTCTTAAGCATTCAGGACCCATTATTACTTTCAGATCTTCTTGAATCCAGTACATGATTTGAAAAATAAATTCTGTGTGTGTGTTAAATCTGTGGAAGCTTGGTGTATGAATACTGAAAAGAGCTGTGCTAGGGCTCTCTACCCTCATGTGTCCCACACTAAAGACAGGAGAGGCTGCCCACTCCAGGGACCCTCCTAGAGGAAGTTCAGACTGTGGATCTGCAAGCTGTACCACCACTTTACCCTTTAACTCCCTGGTTCTACTGAGGCTAACAAGTGCTCTGAAGGCTCCACCCCATTGCCTTGCCATGGCCCATACCAGAGTTCCATACCAGAGTCAGTGAACTGGATTCCAGTGTGGATAACACATGGGCAAGCAGCTTTTTGGGTTTTTTTTTTATATTTTATTGCTTTTGTTTTCTTAGTTCCCTCAGCTTATACTCCCGCCCATTCCCCATTCCCACCCCCTAGGTTGGTTCTCTTCACTTCATTTGAATCTGTGCACATACACACCCACTAGGTGCTTTTTTCTTTGCTAGAATGCATCTATGCAAAGCTCTCAGATGTCTGATTTTTTTCCATTAAATTTCCTATGTATTTCAGAAACTGAAAAGGATCTGAGGCAAGCATGTACCCTTTGATGCTGCAGGCTGTCCCTGTATGCTGCCTAGAGGAGCACAGCATCCCCACTACCTTGAGTTCCACTCAGATGGACTCTAGCTGAAAAAAGAAAATCCCACAAAGAAAACTAATGGAAGAATCTATTCTGCCATTGTTGTGCCTTTGTTTTAGCCCAGACATGGGAACTGTCAGAACTGGAGTTGCTAAATAAGAGCTATGCAGTCTTTTTCTGATAATGTGTAGTAAAATGTACTACAACTTATATAATTCAGTTCCAAGAACTAGAGGTCAGAAATTACCACATCGGCTAGAGGAAATTTTTCCTTTTCATGGAATGTGGAATAAAATTATAAATCATACCCTTAACATTGTAGTGGTTGTATTACAAGATGTGGGCCCCGCCCTGCCTTTAGACCTCTGACACTCCCCAACCCTTCTCTCTGTTCTGAGGAATATTGGGCTGATAGGACTTTTTCAACTAATGTCCCCCTGACTAGCCTATTTTAAGTTGTAACACACCCACTCTCAAATGTTCACTATTCCCCCCCTTATTTTTCTTCAGAGCATTTATCTCTCATCCAACATATCACATATTTTGCGTGTTTATCTTCCATATGAGGTTAGAGATCTTTGCCGGTCTTGTTTTCTGCTGTATCCCTTGCACTTAAAAGAGTGTGTGGCACATAGTAGGTGCTCAGTAAATATTTGTTGAATAAATGGCCCCATTTCTTTCCTTTTTTAATGTAAGATTATTCATAAAAAGAAAGTGACTTGAAACTGACAACAGTTTCACATAAACTGTGGCTCCATAAGTTAATGACTGGGTTTTCCCAAGTGGGAGGGAGTGCTTTCTGGAGCTACCTTTTGTTCTTGCTTTGGATAGGTTTTCATTCTGAGAATTGAGGCAATGAATATTACTACAATCCCAATTACCTTGTTTTCTGGGATAATTGGAACATGTTCTCTGTAGATAGTGACATCCTTTGGGGAATAAACTGCTGTCTAGGTAATTGAAAGACACAGCAAGGGAAATTCCCTGGGGACAGGCTGCCTGACAAGGATTGGTACCCAGTCATCTCTAAAGGTCTGGCTACCTGACTCTTGTCTGGAAATAGCCCTCTTCTCCCCAAGGTCCTCACCCCTAATGCTCTATGATACCCCTCTCCCTCAACAAAAACCCTCCTGGGGCTTCCCATCACCAGAACTAAAATCCCAAATCCTTACCATGGCCTATGAGGCCCTGTATGATCTGGCCCCTGACAACTCCTATCCCTTCCCACTTTGCCAAGCATGCCTCTGTCTACTACTAGAACCTGCCAAACCAGCTATTGCCTCAGGGTCTTTGTACTGCTGTTCCCTCCACTGGTCCTAGAGGTAAGCACAGGACTCAAGCCTTCACCTCTCAGGTCTTCACTCCAGTGTCTCCTCAGTAGGGTCTACCCTGACCATGCTATTTAAGTCAAACCCCTCACCCTGCTATCCCCACACTCCATATCCTTTCCCTCTTGTCTTTCACCATAGTGGTCATCATGTTTGTTTTACATATTAACTTGTCTGTTTGTTTCCTTCCACTAGAATATAAACTCTATGAGGACAGGCATTGTTGACTTTTCACTGCTATATGCCCAGCACACCTAGAATAGTGCCTCACACACAGAAAGCATGCTGAAAATATTTGTGAACTAAATACCTCATAAATTATGTTGAACTCTTCCATATCTTTACTTACTGTTTGTGTGTGTGCTTGAACTACCAGTAATTGCAAAAGGTGTATTGAAACCTCCCACTGTAAGAGGAATTTTGTCAATTTCTCCCTACAATTCTATTTCTGTTTTCATATTTTTAGGATATTTTATTGGGCACATACGAGTTTAGCATTGTTATAACTTCCTGATGGTGTTGAAAGCTTTTTAAGTAATATGGGAGATGAATTGCCAAAATCGCCTGAATTTTCCATCCCTCCCTGTACACACACCTCTTGCAATGTGTCTTTGCAACTCCTCCCAGAATATGGGCTGGCCTTGTAACTTGCTTCTGCCAAAAGAATGTGGCAGAAGTGATAAATGGTTCTGAGCCTGAGCCTTCATAAACCTTGAATGCTTCCACATTCTCTCTTGGATCCCTGCCTCCACCATGAGAACAGGCCTGGGCTAGCCTGCTGGAGGATGAGAAGCTACATGGAAAAGAGCTGAGGACATCCTATACCAGTCAACAGCCAGCAGACCCCAAACAGGCAAGCCCAGCCAGGATCAGCATAGCCACCCACCTGACCTGCAGCTGCTCACAGATGCATGTGTGAGCCCACCTGGAACCAGAAGAACTGCCCAGCTGACTTGTAGACTCATGAGCAATAATAACTAGCTATTATAGTAAGCCTGTGAATTTTGAAGTGGCTTGTTATACAGCATTATTGTGGCAATAGATAATTGATGGTTAATGCCTCCTCATTTGGGTCTCAGCCTCAGAAAGGCTTTTCCGACTACCCAGGCAATCTAAATCTGCCTCCCAGTCTCTGTATAATACGGGTGTATTATTTTCTCAATAACGCTTATCACTCTCCAAAATGATTTGTTGACTTCTTTACTATCTGTCTCCCACACTAGACTGTCAGCGGTATGATGTCAGAGACCTTGTCCACCTGCTCATCCTCAGCATCCAGCACGGTACTGCACTGTCCAGCTGTGTGTTTCCACCAAGAACTGGAAATGTGGCTAGTCCAACCTGAGATGTTCTGGAAATACAAAACACTGGGTTTCCAAGGCTTAGTACAAAAAAATATATATAAAGTATCTCAATTTTTATACTGATAAAATGTTGAAATAATAATATTTTGAATACATTGTGTTAAGTAGAACATGTTATTAAAGTTAATTTCATCTCCTTTTTACCTTTTTTAATGTGGCTACTAGAAAAAGTAAATTTGTGACCTTGCATTATATCTCTGTTGGATAGACAGAATCTATAGAAGTTCAGTAAATATTTATTGAAGGAAAATGTAAAAAAATAGACTTACCAGGGAATGCCCTGGTGGTCCAGTGGTTAGGACTCGGCTCTTTCGCCGCCAAGGGCCTGGGTTCAATCCCTGGTCAGGGAACTTATATACCACAAGCCGTGCAGTGTGGGCCCCCCCACCAAAAAGAAATAGACTTGCCAAAAGAAATGAGCTCTCAAGCCACAAAAAGACATGGAAGAACCTTAAATGCATATTACTAAGAGACAGAAGCCAGTCTGAAAAGTCCACATACCATATGATTCCAACTATATGATGTTTTGGAAAAGCAAGATGAGTTGAGATAGAGTGATTGCCAAGAGGTTTACAGGAAGGGAGGAGTAATGAATAGGTGAAGCACAGGGGATTTTTTTAGGGTGGTGAAACGATTCTGTATGATACTGTAACTGTGTGCATGATAGTATGCACTTGTCAAAACCCATGGAACTATAAAACACAGAGTGAACACTAATGTAAACTAAGGACTTTAGTTAACAATGTATCAATATTGGTTCATTAATTGTAACAAATATACCACACTAATGCAAGACAGTAAACTGGGGGTGGGTGGGGAGGGAGGTATATGGGAATTCTCTGTATTCTATGCTCAATTTTTCTGTGAACCTAAAACTGTTCTATAAAAAGTCTATTTAAAAAGATGAATTCACACACAGCCACCAGAATGATAATTCTAAAACATGAATGTAACAAACCATCTACCTCTTTTAAAAAAATCTTTGGTGGCTCCCCACTGTCTACCAGAAATGAGTTCACATCCACTGGCATTTGCAGTGGCATTGACCACACCTCCCATCCTGCTTCCTCTCCTCTCTACCTGTATCAGACTACTCAAGAGCCTCAAGCCTTCACTGCAAGACTCATTCAGTCCCCTCTGCCTGTAAAGTCTTTCTCCCTCTTCACTTGTGGAACCTTACCATGAATCATATACCCTCTCACATAAATCAATCATCCTCTATTCCATGTTTCCATAGTTCTCAATTAAAAGTAGATACAGAAAACCAGGCATATGGAGTTTTGGTCATATTGGAGTTTTGTGCCTCTTTCTAGTAAGTCTGGAAAATGGCTGTGATGAGTGTATGTATTGGAAGTGTTGAAAAAGAATTCTGATAGCCACAGGCAGGCTAGAGATTAATATCCTTGAGATGGAAACAGTGGAAGAACAAGGCTATTGAATGTCAGTGAAGATCTGCTTGGGCTCCCCTCCTAGGCAGGAGGCAGTGGGATACGCTGCTGGGAGCAAGATCCATCCCAACAGTGAGGTGGTGTTAGCTGACTGCCTGGCTACAGTGACAGGAGGCAGGCCTCTGGGTTGTCACCTGCTCTGAAAGCCAATCTCCCTCTGACTGCTGCTCACCCAAGCCAGGATGCCAGGGTGATTCAGTTTCAAGTATTTCACTTGCAGAGCAAACGACAGTGCGGTAGTGACATTACCGTCTCTACTATCATGTAGTAGAGCCTCAGGAGAGCATGTGAGAAAACAGGTGAGCAGGCTTCCAGGTGCTGAGTTTACGATGCAGATTTCCCTACATCTCCTTTTCAGGGATTTTGGTTCTATTATCCAACCACTCTGCTGATGGGAAGCTTAAGGGACGCTGTCAAAGATAAATGATTTGCCCAAGATCACCCAGCTACTTAGGTGTCTGTCTTTCTCCAAAGGTCACAGGCATGAAGCATGTACTATCCTGGGCCCTTAATATCAGGCCATGTAGAGGAACCCTATTGTTTTGCTGTCCTTTTAAGCCAGAGGTTCAGGCCTGCCTGGAAAAGTAAGAATCTGGTTGAGTCTTTGGGGGTATTTAGAGGAAGAGGCCAGGTTGGAGTCAGGAATGGACTAGTCCTTGCAACAAGATAAAACAAATCTAGGAGACCCTAGGAGATATGTAATCTGTGAACACCAAGGGTAGAGGGGCAGACAGGTGTCTACAAGACCAGGCTTATTCAACAGTTTGGGGCCACAGTGCCTAGTCTTACCCGGGTGATATACAATCTCTTCCCACCTTGCCCATTGGGTCCTCTGACAGCACCCAGATGCTATTACTGAGATAGAGAGCGGGCTCCTCTACTCTAAGCTGTTCCTCCTCCCTTCTCTGTGTCCCTCAGCTGGCCCAGGGGATCCACAACTTGGGACAGAGGAAACACAGGAATTGGGATTTCAAAGAAATGCTTATGAATAACCTGGGCAGGGATTTCTTCCAGTGACAAACTCCAGCTCTTGGGTGAGAGCCCTCCTAATCTGTACATACCCCAGCCTGGCCCATAGTTTGGGCAACTCAATATTCTCTGCGCTGAGGGACCTCTCTCAGGAGAGTGGGAAGGAATTCTTTCTTTTATGTGACTTGCTTCATTATGTATGAGTGTTGTTGGCTCTCATAGTTGAAAAATGATCATTTCTCTGTTGGGTTTTCCCAGCTTGAGGAAAAAGCTTTTGGAAGGCCAGGCAGCGCCTGCTTGGAGGGTTTAATGGATTAAAGAATGTTGAAGTTGGGGAATTGTGGGGGCCTGGCAGCGTTCCAGGACCACAATGGCGCCCTGGCGACCTCCACAGCCTCTCTCCAGCACATATGAACCCCGAGCCCTTGGAGTCATACCTGCGCAACTGGAACCCCATATCCTATGCGCGCATCCCGATTTGCTCTGATCCCGAGAGGACGGGTGGAGAGTAAGTGATGTACCTGTTCTAGAAAGAAGCACGTCGATGACTTGAATCATCTCATCACAAATTAATCCATATGAAGGGATTCGAACAGTGACTGGCAGAGTGTCAGCGCTACCAAAGTGTTCGTGGGTACTATTATCATCGCTAGCAGCTGGGCTGAGCAAAGAATCCGACAGGATGCTATTTTGGCAATAACCCGACAACTATGGAATGTGAGCAGGGAAACACAGGTCAAGTCTTTTAAAAACACCCGTTGTGACAACCCTCTGTGTCCTCCCGCTGCGGAGGCCGGGCGCGTTAGGCTCAGGCCTGCGGCAGAGACACAGAACCTCGCGGTGGTCGGGGCTTACCCCAAGACATCCGGATTTCTAGCGGCCCCTTGGCGGTGGAGCTGAGGGCGGGGATCTGGCCTGACAGCACCTGGGCGGGGCCTGGGCTTGGCTCCGCCCGAGCGCGGCGCCGCCCCGCCCTCTACCTGTGGCCCAGATTCCACCGTGCGGGTTGGGGGACAGAAGTCAGCAGGGCTGGGGCCCTCAGCCCGGAGGGTGCAAATAAGGGCCTGTAGATTGGGAAAACTTCTCTCTCCTGGAATCTGTGCACAAAGGAGTCTTTTTAAAGCGAGTGGCGGGACTGTGTAATGATTTACCCGCGTTTGTCCTAGTACACCTGCCTCTCTCTTTGAGACCAACAAATGTTTACCCGGCTCCCACCCAAGCCAAATGGTGGTTTGTTTATTAATCCCAGAGGCTGCAGCCTGCTTTCAAGGAGACAGATCCAGGCCTAAGGGAAGCTTCAAAACATTAACATTTCAAATGAATGCGCTCCGTAATTGTGGGGGAAGGGTGCGGAGTGGGGGTGGGATTCCTCCGGCTGTTTCTCTCCCGGGGCTCCACTGTGCCCGGGGACCCGTCCCGGTATTTACAAGACAGAAGGTGCCTCTTGGAGCCGCCTTTGTTGTACCGATGACCTCGCGGGCACTTCCTGGACTGACCGATGGCCCGGCGGCTTACGCGGGGCTACTCGGCAGTGGCCCGGGGGGCGGATGGGGGATGATGAACGAAGGCGGGTTCTTGGGCTCCCGCGAGCGGAAGAACGTGGGGCAGCAGCCTTCGCCCGAGCGCACCGGCTCTACTGACCCGCACAGTGGTCGGGAGACGCTGGGGACCGGCTATCGGCGGCAGGATTCTCTCGTCCACCCCCAACTGGGCTTTGACCTCCTTATCTGACGCTTTTGAGTCCAAAAGGGCTTAGAAACGACTGGCACTGAGCCAGCCCGGTTGAAGTGGACACCGGCACCTCCGTGCCTCCAGCCCACAGCGTCCCATCGAGGTGTGGCCTGTGCAGCTCAGGAGGGAAGTGTGGGAGTGAACCCGCGGTCTGCAGCGGGTCCTGGGCGCCGGAGGCCACGCGCAGTACCCATCCGGCCACGCACCATGCTACCGGGGTCTCTGCTGCTGGATGCACGGTTCCTGCACGTTTTGCCGCTGTCCCCTTTCCCCCGCGCTCACACCTGCATTGCTTCCTCGGTCCTCCCGAAGCTGATCAACACAGCAAATCTGAGGCCTCCGAGCCCGTGGCCTCTTATCCGCCCCCAAATCCCTGGGCCACCCCGAAGGTATTCCACAAAGTTGTAGTCGCAGTCATAATTAGTTGTGTGCGCCCTGGACTTCCTCAGGCCTTGGCTTCCCTCTGTCTCCCCTGGAGAATGAATGTTTGCACACAGAGTCTCCCGTACTCACCCCAGGCTGTGCACCCTTTTCTCTGGAATCACAGAGATACCTCCAAGAGGACCCCTGGGATTATAGAAAAGGAATGAGTTGTCGGTTTCAGTGAAAGGAAAACAATAATACCAGTCCCCCTTCCCCCTGCAGAAAGGGTTTTAGGAGGCCCCATTGAGTTAAGGCCACTGTACTTCAGGCAGGGTTGATAAACTGTAAGGTCCAATCCTAGGCAGCTTCCAAGTTTTATCTCACTCTGCCCAGAAGCAACAGTGGCTCTCAACCTTTGAGAAAATGCTATGAGCTCTGTTAGCCCTGTGCCCTGAAAAACGCACGTGATCTCTCAGCTTTGCACCCAGTTTCAGTCTCCAGGCCATGAAATTTGTCTGGGCCCAGGTATAAGAATCCTATTCTAAAACCTTCCCAGCCTCCACTTCCCTGCTTATTCCCTTACTCCTGTCAAGATGGCTTACTTGTTATTCCCTAGTAGGTACCTGGGCTGTTCAGCTTCAGTGTCTGTTAGCAGTGAGTTGCCTACAGGAATGCCACCCCTTGCAACTCTCCCACCCCTCCCACCCTCCACTGCAGCCAGGGGTCATCACCTCAGAACTGCCACAGCAACTGACTGAACCTTCTGACCTGGAGCCAGCTGCCTCCTAGCCTTTGTCTTCATTGGGTTTGTCTCAGTTCCCATGACTGGCACACTCCTGGGACAGGGCCTTTACTTCACTCTTCTCTGTTCCCTCTCCACCCACCTTAGTCCAGAGCTGACTGGAGGACCCCTTTGATAACTTCCCCTTAGAGGTAACCTCCCAAATGCTGCTTTCAGTGGAGACGTCACCAAGGATGGTTCAGAAATCCCCAAACGGCACACAGAATAAATTCAGAAACTTGGCAGGATTCTTCTACCTAGGACAAGCAGCAGGGCTGAAGAACTACTTTGGGGCTTCCCACATTGAGGGCTCTGCTAATACTCTGTGGGCTACTCTGAGCTCAGTGGGGTGGGACCATCAGCAGGATGCTGATGGAGGACTGCTGTGGGCCAGGCAGCAGGTCAGGTTAGGGGTACCAAGAGCATGGGATCTAAAAGATGACAGCTACTGTGTCTGCACTCAAGCAGCACATCCTGAGCTACTCTCAAGGCCTGAAATTTCTTCCAGCTCCACCCCACTGCATTAGTTTCTCCTTCTATGCACCTTTACTTTCCTCTCTTTGAGTACTTACTACACTATCATTTGTTAGTTTTATCAATGCCCACCAGAGCCAGGCTGGTGCCCACCTGAAGGAAGGTCACCAAACAGATGATGGTCAGGACGACCTCCAACCCCAACTCTCAAAGGAAGCCAGGAAAGGGATTCCAAGGTTGGCCCTGGGAACTCAGGGGTTTTTGTTTGTTTGTTTGTTTAATTTGTGGTTTTTGTTTGTTTTAGTGTAGCAGGATATAAAAATTACACAGAGCTCTCAGCTCTTGGTTTCAAATACCATTCTCCAATAAAAGGAACCAGGGTCCCTTGGAGATATGACTCATTCTAGGACTGGGGTAACAAATGTACAAGAAAAACCTGGAGCATCTTATAGGGCCAGAAAGTAAGGGAGTGCTGAAAAACAAAGCCTCACAATTCTGGGAGTGTTAAGGGGACACAGACGTCAATTGAAAGAGCTCCCAATGGCTAAAGCTGGAGCAATTTGATCAATAAAAGTAGTATTGGTGATAACCCAAAATATAAAATAAATATCCATGAGTCCATGCTGATAGAAATGATTGAATAAATAAATAAATGAGAAAGAAAAGACAAATCTCCCATGCACAAGAATTTCAAATAATGCACGCTGCTGATGTGAGTTAGTTAAATCTTGAAATTTTTTTTCATAAAAGGCTGCTCCTGTGTTTTATGTTGCAATCTGACCTCAGGACAAGCTGGGTCTGATCTCTATAGTCCAGTAGTTCTCAGTCTTGGCTGCAAGTTAGAAGGTCTGGGAGCTGCTAAAACCCAAATTAAATTGGACCCCAGAAAAATTAAATCAAAATTTCTAGGCATGAAAGCCAGAGACAGTGTTTTCTAAGACTCTCTAGGTGATTCCAATGTGTAGCCAAGGTTGAGAACCATAGTTCTCGTAGTAGGTCTAGATACAGCACCAGGTGGGATTGGCCTTCTTGCAGGTAACTCGCTCCAGAGTCTCTAACGGGTCTTCAAGCAAGGTGACTCTTCAGACAAACGAGGCTGAGTATGGTTAGAAGTGTGAACCTCATTGCACTTTTGAGAATCCTCATCACTGCCTTGACTTTCAGCTAAAAACCAGTGAGGCTGGGGCTTCCCTGGTGGCACAGTGGTTAAGAGCCTGCCTGCCAATGCAAGGGACACACATTCGAGCCCTGGTCTGGGATGATCCCACATGCCGGGGAGCAACTAAGTCCATGTACCACAACTACTGAGCCTGCGCTCTAGAGCCCATGAGCCACAACTACTGAGCCCACGTGCCACAACTACTAAAGCCCATGCTCCTAGAGCCCGTGCTCTGCAACGAATAGTAGCCCCTGCTTGCCACAACTAGAGTAGAGCCCGCACTCAGCAACGAAGACCCAATGCAGCCAAAAATAAATAAATAAATAAAATTAATTAAAACAAAAACAAAACAGTGAGGCTGTGAATTCAACTGATCATGTAATTTATCAGATTACTGCTTAAACTTTGGGTCTGACTTTTGGCTACCTCAGCCAGTGGCTGCAAGAGGTGAGAGATTCTTTTAGCACAATCCCAGGTTATATGATTTCATTCCTCAAAGAATTCTCAGTCACTTTGAGCAAGTGGTTTTCCTACTGTATTCTCTGAATGGAGGCAATCTCTTTCTCTGACTTTGTTTTTATTAAATAAATGTCTTCACCATTATGTGAGGTGAGTAGAAGTAAAACCATACAAAACTTGAAATTTCTGAGCTAGCTATTAACTTATGGAACAAAAACAGTGGGCAGAGGGTTCAAGGGAAATTTGATGTGGTGTTTCTTCCTCAATCTATTTGCCCTGACCCTCTTGTAACAGTTATAACTGGTTTGGATTTTCCGGCTGTCATCAATTTCTCCTCGATTTTATCAGAATTTCGCTTTGTTTCCTGTGATTTTATCATATTTAATCCAAATCCTTTTCCTGTATACATTTTTTAAGGAATAGAATATTTGTAAATAAAGGTTTTTATCTTGTCTAATGTCAAAAAAATAATTATGACATTTTCTTTCTTTCCTTTAACCTCGAAACAATCTCAGAATTACTTTTCTTTTTTCCCAGAACCATTTGAGAATAAGTTGCTGACATGGTCAACCTATAATATTAAAGTGCAGCGTTTCTCAACCAAGGTTCCTCAACTGAATGACAGAAGAGGAGAAAATGATTTGAGTGATTATTTATTCCAGTTCTCTCAAGGATTGCACATAATTCATATCATTATGCTCAGGAGAGAGTTAATTCATACTACATTATGGGTGCTTAGGATATTAGAGCTTACTTCTTTCATAGAACACTAAGTTAGGGTGTATTTCCTATGAAAAAGCAACCTATATCAAAGTCAGGAAATTAATATTACTACCATCTAATCCTCAGATCCCATTCAAGGTTTGCCAAATGTCTTAGTAAAATCCTTTAGAACAATAGGATCCACTGAAGATTGGTACACTGCTTGTATTTCATTTATTTTATTTTTTACTTTTTTATACAGCAGGTTCTTATTAATCATCCATTTTATACACATCAGTGTATGTAGGTCAATCCCAATCTCCCAATTCATCACAGCACCATCCCTATCCCCCCACCGCTTTCCCCCCTTGGTGTCCATACGTTTGTTCTCTACATCTGTGTCTCAATTTCTGCCCTGCAAACCGGTTCATCTGTACGATTTTTCTAGGTTCCACATATATGCGTTAATATACGATATTTGTTTTTCTCTTTCTGACTTACTTTACTCTGTATGACAGTCTCTAGATCCATCCACATCTCAACAAATGACCCAATTTCATTCCTTTTTATGGCTGAGTAATATTCCATTGTATATATGTACCACATCTTCTTTATCCATTCGTCTGTCGATGGGCATTTAGGTTGCTTCCGTGACCTGGCTATTGTAAATAGTGCTGCAATGAACATTGGGGTGCATGTGTCTTTTTGAATTATAGTTTCCTCTGGGTATATGCCCAGTAGTGGGATTGCTGGACCATATGGTAATTCTATTTTTAGATTTTTAAGGAACCTCCACACTGTTCTCCATAGTGGCTGTATCAATTTACATTCCCACCAACAGGGCAAGAGGGTTCCTTTTCTCCACACCCTCTCCAGCATTTGTTGTTTGTAGATTATCTGATGATGCCCATTCTAACTGGTGTGAGGTGATACCTCACTGTAGTTTTGATTTGCATTTCTCTAATCATTAGTGATGTTGAGCAGCTTTTCATGTGCTTCTTTGCCATCTGTATGTCTTCTTTGGAGAAATGTCTATTTAGGTCTTCTGCCCACTTTTGGATTGGGTTTTTTTTTTTTTAATATTGGGCTGCATGAGCTATTTATATATTTTGGAGATTAACCCTTTGTCCATTGATTCGTCTGAAAATATTTTCTCCCATTCTGAGGGTTGTCTTTTCATCTTGTTTATGGTTTCCTTTGCTGTGCAAAAGCTTTGAAGTTTCACTAGGTCCCATTTGTTTATTTTTGGCTTTATTTCCATTACTCTAGGAGGTGGATCAAAGAAGATCTTGCTGTGATTTACATCAAAGAGTGTTCTTCCTATGTTTTCCTCTAAGGGTTTGATAGTGTCCGGTTTTACATTTAGGTCTCTATTTCATTTTGAGTTTATTTTTGTGTACGGTGTTAGGGAGTGTTCTAATTTCATTCTTTTACATGTAGCTGTCCAATTTTCCCAGCACCACTTATTGAAGAGACTGTCTTTTCTCCATTGTATATCCTTGCCTCCTTTGTCATAGATTAGTTGACCATAGGTGTGTGGGTTTATCTCTGGGCTTTCTATCTTGTTCCATTGATCTGTTTCTGTTTTTGTGCCAGTACCATATTGTCTTGATTACTGTAGCTTTGTAGTATAGTCTGAAGTCAGGGAGTCTGATTCCTCCAGCTCCGTTTTTTTCCCTCAAGACTGCTTTGGCTATTTGGGGTCTTTTGTGTCTCCATAAAAATTTTAAGATTTTTTTGTTCTAGCTCTGTAAAAAATGCCATTGGTAATTTGATAGGGATTGCATTGAATCTGTAGATTGCTTTGGGTAGCATAGTCATTTTCACAATATTGATTCTTCCAATCCAAGAACATGGTATATCTCTCCATCTGTTGGTATCACCTTTAATTTCTTTCATCAGTGTCTTATAATTTTCTGCATACAGGTCTTTTGTCTCCCTAGGTAGGTTTATTCCTAGGTGTTTTATTCTTTTTGTTGCAGTGGTAAATGGGAGTGTTTCCTTAATTTCTCTTTCAGATTTTTCATCATTAGTGTATAGGAATGCAAGAGATTTCTGTGCATTAATTTTGTATCCTGCAACTTTACCAAATTCATTGATTAGCTCTAGTAGTTTTCTGGTGGCATTTTTAGGATTCTCTATGTATAGTATCATGTCATTTGCAAACAGTGACAGGTCTACTTCTTCTTTTCCAATTTGTATTCCTTTTATTTCTTTTTCTTCTCTGATTGCTGTGGCTAGGACTTCTTATTTTATTTATTCTACTATTTGTTAGTATGGTGTATCATATTGATTGATTTGTGTATATTGAAGAATCCTTGCATCCCTGGGATAAATCCCAATTGGTCATGGTGTATGATCCTTTTAATGTGTTGTTGGATTCTGTTTGCTAGTATTTTGTTGAGGATTTTTGCATCTATATTCATCAGTGATATTGGTCTGTAATTTTCTTTTTTTGTAGTATCTTTGTCTGGTTTTGGTATCAGGGTGATGGTGGCCTCATAGAATGAGTTTGGGAGTGTCCCTTCCTCTGCAATTTTTGGAAGAGTTTGAGAAGGAAGGATGGTTGTTATCTCTTCTCTAAATGTTTGATAGAATTCACCTGTGAAGCCATCTGGTCCTGGACTTCTGTTTGTTGGAAGATTTTTTTTTTTTTTTTTGCGGTACGCAGGCCTCTCACTGTTGTGGCCTCTCCTGTTGCGGAGCACAGGCTCTGGACGCGCAGGCTCAGCGGCCATGGGTCACAGGCCTAGCTGCTCCGCGGCATGCGGGTTCTTCCCAGACCGGGGCACGAACCCGTGTCCCCTGCATCGGCAGGCAGACTCTCAACCACTGTGCCACCAGGGAAGCCCTGTTGGAAGATTTTTAATCACAGTTTCAATTTCACTGCTTGTGATTGGCCTGTTCATATTTTCTATTTCTTCCTGGTTCAGTCTTGGAAGGTTATACCTTTCTAAGAATTTGTCCATTTCTTCCAGGTTGTCCATTTTATTGGCATACAGTTAGTTGCTTGTAGTAGTCTCTTAGGATGCTTTGTATTTCTGCAGTGTCTGTTGTAACTTCTCCTTTTTCATTTCTAATTTTTTTGATTTGAGTCCTCTCCCTCTTTTTCTTGATGAGTCTGGCTAATGGTTTATCAATTTTGTTTATCTTCTCAAAGAACCAGCTTTTAGTTTTATTGATCTTTGCTATTGTTTTCTTTGTTTCCATTTCATTTATTTCTGCCCTGATCTTTATGATTTCTCTCCTTCTGCTAACTTTGGGTTTTGTTTGTTCTTCTTTCTCTACTTCTTTTAGGTGTAAGGTTAGATTGTTTATCTGAGATTTTTCTTGTTTCTTGAGATAGGCTTGTATAGCTATAAACTTCCCTCTTGGAACTGCTTTTGCTGCATCCCATAGGTTTTGGATCATCGTGTTTTCATTGTCATTTGTCTCTAGGTATTTTTTGATTTCCTCTTTGATTTCTTCAGTGATCTCTTGGTTATTTAGTAATGTATTGTTTAGCCTCCATGTGTTTGGGGTTTTTATGTTTTTTTCCCTGCAATACATTTCTAATCTCATAGCATTGTGGTCAGAAAAGATGCTTGATATGATTTCAATTTTCTTAAATCTACTGAGGCTTGATTTGTGACCCAAGATGTGATCTATCCTGGAGAATGTTCCATGCGTACTTGAGAAGAAAGTGTAATCTGCTGTTTTTGGATGGACCGTCCTATAAATATCAATTAAATCTATCTGGTCTCTTGTATCATTTAAAGTTTGTGTTTCCTCATTAATTTTCTGTTTGGATGATCTGTCCATTGGTGTAAGTGAGGTGTTAAGTCCCCTACTATTATTGTGTTAGTGTTGATTTCCTCTTTTATAGCTGTTAACTGTTGCCCTATGTATTGAGGTGCTCCTATGTTGGGTGCATATATATTTATAATTGTTATATCTTCTTCTTGGATTGAGCCCCTGATCATTATGTAGTGTCCTTCCTTCTCTCTTGTAACATTCTTTATTATAAAGTCTATTTTATCTGATATGAGTATTTGCTACTCCAGCTTTCTTTTGATTTCCATTTGCATGGAATATCTTTTTCCATCCCCTCACTTTCAGTCTGAATGTGTCCCTAGGTCTGATGTGGGTCTCTTGTAGACAGCATATATGTGGGTCTTGTGTTTGTATCCATTCAGCAAGCCTGTGTCTTTTGGTTGGAGCATTTAATCCATTCATGTTTAAGGTAATTATCAATATGTATGTTCCTATGACCATTTTCTTAATTGTTTTGGGTTTGTTTTTGTAGGTCCTTTTCTTCTCTTGTGTTTCCCACTTAGAGAAGTTCCTTTAGCATTTGTTGTAGAGCTGGTTTGGTGGTGCTGAATTCTCTTAGCTTTTGCTTGTCTGTAGAACTTTTGATTTCTCCATTGAATCTGAATGAGATCCTTGCTGGGTAGAGTAATCTTGATTGTAGGTTCTTCCTTTTCATCACTTTAAGTATACCATGCCACTCCCCTCTGCCTTGTACAGTTTCTGCTGAGAAATTAGCTGTTAACCTTATGGGAGTTCCCTAGTATTTGTCATTTTTCCCTTGCTGCTTTTAATAATTTTTCTTTGTCTTTAATTTTTGCCAATTTGATTGCTATGTGTCTCAGCATGTTTCTCCTTGGGTTTATCCTGTATGGGACTCTCTGAGCTTCCTGGGCTTGGGTGGCTATTTCCTTTCCCATGTTAAGGAAATTTTCGACTATAATCTCTTCAAATATTTTCTCTCGTCCTTTCTCTTTCTCGGACCCCTATAATGGGAATGTTGTTGCGTTTAATGTTGTCCCAGAGGTCCCTTAGGCTGTCTTCATTTCTTTTCATTCTTTTTTCTTTATTCTGTTCCACAGCAGTGAATTCCACCATTCTGTCTTCCAGGTCACTTATCCATTCTTCTGCCTCAGTTATTCTGCTATTGATTCCTTCTAGTGTAGTTTTCATTTCAGTTATTTTATTGTTCATCTCTGTTTGTTTGTTCTTTAATTCTTCTAGGTCTTTGTTAAACATTTCTTGCACCTTCTCGATCTTTGCCTCCATTCTTTTTCCAAGGTCCTGGATCATCTTCACTACCATTATTCTGAATTCATTTTCTGGAATGTTGCCTATCTCCAGTTCATTTAGTTGTTTTTCTGGGGTTTTATCTTGTTCCTTCATCTGGTATATAGCCCTCTGCCTTTTCATCTTGTCTATCTTTCTGTGAATGTGGTTTTTGTTCCACAGGCTGCCGGATTGTAGTTCTTCTTGCTTCTGCTGTCTGCCCTCTGGTACATTGCTTTTAGTTTTCATGTCTTTTTAATCTCCTTCACTCTGGAACAGTTCTTCAGTCTTTCCCTAACCTTTATATCCTTGATATTTTGGGAGATTACAGTTCAGTTATTTTTTTTAGCTCCCAATTTAGATTTGTCTGCTATTTCCTCATGATTAGATTTGGGTTATCACTGAAGTGATATTGTTTCCTTCTATTTTCATCCAATCAGATGGTGCATGATTTTGGTTTGTCACATTGCTGGTGATGTCCACTTTTTTTTTTTTAACAGGTTTTTTTTTTTGGCTTCACCACATGGCACATGGCATCTTAGTTCTCCAGCCAGGGTTCAAACCTGTGCCCCCTGCAGTGGAAGCTCAGAGCCTTAACTGCTGGACCGTCATTTTGACCACTTAAGTAAGAAAGTGTCTGCCGGGCCTTGCCACTGTAGTCACCTTTTTCTCCTTGAAATTAACAAGTATTTTGTGGATATTTTGAAACTCTGTAAATACCCCATTCGTAATTAATTAATTTGTTTATTAATACACACAGACTCATGCTTTCCTATTTTATTTTAATGAGTTGTATTTCTTAATGTCATTTCTTTTGACTGGCTCAAATTGTCCCAGATTTGGCCAGCAGGAACCCCTTCATGCTGGCTCACAGGTCCTTTTGACACGTCTCCAACATTCTTTGAGCAATCCTTGCCTTCTGGTACAAAAAGATGTTTTGCACTCATCTTGTATATTTCCTGCTTTAAGCCTGGAATCTGCCATTTCTCTAAGGAACACTGGTTCTTTTTTAGGAAAAATGGTATTTCTGGTTGCTAGGTATGCTCATTGCTATCAGGATTCTCCTCTTCCAGGCTTCTAGACAGCAATAGGAAACACACACACACACACACATCTATCTATCTATCTATCTCTCTAGAAAACCATGAGTTAACATTCATACCTCCAGCACCACAGGATTTATGTTATTTTTCTCCCTTTCTATATTTGTAACTCAGTCTTCTGACAGTGAGAAACTCCAGTTATCCTTAATACACTTACTCACGTGCTCAATCCCCTGTATGCAAACTATCTTCCACCACGGCTCCCACCCCCACACAGACACAGATGACTTCCTCAAATACAGTTGGGCTCTAACTCCCCACACCAGTCTGTCTCTCCACATGGATGTCTTCTTCACCCTGCTTGGGCTCTGGAAACCCAGGCCAGCTTCCCCTTTGTGTGTATGCCCTTCTCACCCTGCTCAGACTGTGAGACCCCATACCAGGCTGTCCCTCCATGGCTTCTATAGTGGTTTTAAAATATGTCTGTGAATTCTCTGATACTCCTGCCTTCAAAAGGTGGAACCTAATTCCTTAGCTGTGGGCTGGATTTAGCGACTCACTTCTAATGAATAAAACATGAAGGAAATGATGCCATATGACTTTTTAGGCTAGGTCTTAAAAAGGATCACTTCTTCCTGACTCACTCTCTGGGATCACTGGCTCTCCGGGAAGCTAGTTGCCGTATTGTGAAGACACTCAACAGCCCTGTGGAGGGCGCCACATCTGGATAGGCCCACATGGAGAGAAACCAACTCTTTAGCACTGGCTTTCCAAGTCTGAAGTGAGCCACCTTAGAAGCAGATCCCACCAGCCTCAGCCAAGACTTCAGATGATTTCAGCTCTCCGCCTGTCAAGTCTGTCAGCCAGGGCTCCAGATGTCATAGAACAGAGACAAGCCATTCCTGCTGTGCCCTGTCTCAGTGCTTGACCCACGGAAACTGTGAGATAGTATAAGTTTATTGTTCTAATGCACTAAATGTGGGGGTAATTTCCTATGCAGCAAGAGGTAATTAATATACTTTCAGTGTCATGCTCAGGCTATGACACCCTCACTGAGCATCTCCTTTGCAGGGCTGTCCTACTCACCCTTCTTGGGCTCTAACACCTATGCTAGGCCACCCTCCTGTGCCCTCCAAAGCCAACTCAAGTTCTGACTCTCTATGCCAGGCTGCCATCCTATATAAATGCTCTCCTTAACCAATTCAGATACCAATACCCGCTCTGTGCCTCCACAGTTCCTTCCACTCCAGGCACAAATGCCTCCTTGTTCTGTCCTACCTAATGCCTTTAGGATTGAATTTTTCAGCAAGGTAAGGGAAAAGTAAAAGTAAAAAGAAGTAGAAGAGGAACAAGAATTTATGAACTTGTGCTTATCAATCTCTTTCCTTAAATTGTGCAGCAGAGTTCAAAGCAATGGCATCACCCATAGCCCTTAAATTTCTTGCTTCCTATATGCTGGTTTTTGGTGTCAGCCATCCAGTCCCCCAAAGCCTTGCCTCAATGGATACTTCATTGTAGGCAACCCTAAGCAATAGTTAAATTACTTATTTCATCACCACATGCCATAACTTGCAAGTTCCCATCCCTAAATAATTACTGTTAATTACCTCTGGTACATAACAAATTACTCTGCAATTTAGGGGCTTAAAATAACACACAGTTATTATTTCACAGTGTGTGTGGGTCAGGAATCTGGGCACAGTCTATATGCATCATCTATGTCAAGATCTCTCACAGGGTGGCAATCAACGTATCAGTTGAGGCTGTGATCTCATCTTGATGGAGAAGGATCCATATCCAAGTGCTCTCACATGGTTGTTGAGAAGATTCAGTTCCTCATGAACTATTGGTCAGAAATCCCCACCAGTTCCTTGTCATTTGGACCTCTCCAACATGTCAGTTTGCTTCACTAAAGAGTGCAGACATATGGTAGGAATGTAAATTGGTGCAGCTACTATGGAGAACAGTATGTAGGCTCCTCAAAAAACTAAAAATAGAGTTACCATATGATCCAGCAATCCCACTCCTGGGCATATATCTGGAAAAGATGAAAACACTTAATTCAAAAAAGTACATGCACCCCAATGTTCATAGCAGCACTATTTACAATAGCTAAGATATGGAAGCAACCTAAATGTCCACTGACAGATGAATGGAAAAAGAAAATGTGGTGTATATATATATATATAAATGGAACATTACTCAGCCATAAAAAGAATAAAATAATGCCATTTGCAGCAACATGGGTGGACCTAGAGACTATCATACTAAGTGAAGTAAGTCAGAAAGAGAAAGACAAATATCATATGATATCACTTATATGTGGAATCTTAAAAAATGATACAAATGAACTAATTTACAAAACAGAAAAAAACTCATATAGAAAACAAACTTACAGTTATAACCCAAGGGGATAGCAAGGCAGGGGTGAAGACATAAATTATGAGTTTGAGATTAACATATATACACTACTATATGTAAAATAAATGAGGATTTACTGTATAGCACAGGAAACTATATTCAATATCTTAAGCTATAATGGAAAATAATCTGGAAAAGAATATATGTATATGTATAACTGAATCATTTTGCTGTACACTTGAAACACTGTAAATCAACTATATTTCAATTAAAAAAAAAAAGAATGCAAACATAGAAGGCAATAGAGCAAGATGGAAATCATGGTCTTTTGTAACCTGATCTCGGAAGTGATATCCCATTATTTTGCCACACTCTATTTGTTACAAGCGAGTCACTAGGTCCAGATTACAAAATAGCATGACTAGCAGGAGGCAGGGATATTTGGGAGCCATCTTAAACACTGCCTACCACAATTATCTTAACCCCAATAAAGGAAGATACCAGACTCAGATTCTCTCCATTTCCCTGAGAGTCTATTGCTTATACCTCACACCTCATATGAATTGCTGTTATATTAAGGGTTCTTCATGGCAAAATAAAAAACCAACTCTGGTTAGCTTAAGCAAAAATGGTCTCTATAGGCCTTCCCCGGTGGCACAGTGGTTGGGAGTCCGCCTGCCAGTGCAGGGGATGCGGGTTTGAGCCCTGGTCCGGGAGGATCCCACATGTGGCTGAGCAGCCGGGCCCGTGTGCCATAGCTACTGAGCCTGCACTCTAGAGGCCGGGAGCCACAGCTGCTGAAGCCCACATGCCTGGAGCCCGTGCTCCTCAATGGGGGAGAGGCCACCGCCATGAGAAGCCCGCGCACCGCAGGGAAGAGTGGCCCCCGCTCGCTGCAACTAGAGAAAAGCCCGCACGCAGCAACGAAGACCCAACGCAGCCATAAATAAATAAATAAATAAATAAAAGTTTTTAAAAAATGGTCTCTATAAAATTAGGGTTAGTGTTCTAAAAAGTTCTTGATATTCTCAAAACTACCATTAGGTATATAGCGAACACTTTGTGGTTTTTTGAATAAGCTAGTGAGAGAATGAATGTATAAATGAATGAATTAATAAATTCTCCAGTAGTAGGTGGATGTTATCTGGTGGCATATTTAGCTTGGGAAAACTCTTTAAAAACTAAGCTTATTACTGTGAAGCTACTTTCTAAAAAGCATGATATCTATAATTACTCACTTGGGAAGTTGTCTGTAATATATTTCTTGATGAAAAAGCAAGTCCTAGAACATGAACTTGTTCTGAACAAAACTCAGCTACATTTAACCCCAAGAAGTTATCCAAGACAATCACAGTGAAACTAAAAATCAGAGATTTGGAGATTTTTTAAAAGGATTAGAGAAGAGTAGTCTTCCAGAATTCATTGGACACTCCAATCAATATTGGTGACTCCACCACACCGATGCAGAAAGGAGTTTTAAATTTTTTATTGCCATGTCACACATCATCCCAAAGCTTAGTGACTTAAAACAATGGCAATCATTTTATTTTATTTTATTTTTCTTGGTCACCGCCTAGCTCAGCTCAGCAGTTCTCGATGGTATCTCCCCTGTAGTAGTCAAACCACGGCTGGGACCTAAAGGCTTTCTCATGGTTAGAACCTCAGCTGGGGTTTCAGCTGGATCACCTGCCTGTGGCCTTTCCCTGTGGCCTAGGTCTCCTCACAGCAAGATGCCATGAAGGAGTGTCCCAAGAGGACACAAGCAGACAGAAGCTGATCTACTTTTATGACCTAGCCTCGGAAGTCACACCATATCACTTCTTCTGTATTCTATTTGTTAGAAGCAAATTACTAGGGACAACGCATATGCAAGGGAAGGGGAATTAGACTCCACTCCCGATGGTGAGAATCTCCAAGAATTCATGGCCATGTATTAAAAACCACCACAGGAACCATTAGGGAGATTGCTCTGGGCTCTGTAAGCAAAGGCTTCCTGGGCCAATGCAGTGTTTGAATCATGAGGAGGGCACACACCAACTTCAGGAAATGCAGAGGGGGAAAGGGCTCAGGACGTGCAGCAGCCTAGGGCATGGAGGAGGAGAAGAGTCCATTCCCCGTGCCCAGTGCTGGACCTCATCCCTGGTGCCCAACTTGCCCACTCCTCAAGTCAGCTCCTTCCTGGGAGTGTAGTCTGGCCTGGCAAAGGATGCAGACCAACCTGTTTCCCAGTGTGGTTCTGCCACCTACGAACCCTTAAACTTGGGTGAGTTACTCCTTATCTCTTTAGGGATTATATTGGTCAGGGTCCTGGCAGAAAACAGATGACACACTCTGTGGGGTAATTTGAGGAGAGTTTACTAAAGGGACTATTTACAAAGGTGTGAATAAGGTGTAGAATAACCACCAGGGATAGTGTGGTCCTCTGGGAGCAGAGACTAGGGACTAGGAACAATAGGGCTGTCATCTCCCGTGGGCCTGAAGGACAAAAACTGGAGACAGAGAGGCTGTGCAGAGGGCTACCCTATGGGTGGTGGGGCCCTTGGTGGCTGGGCATAGCCAGCCAGTAGGGGTTCTCCAGTGGAAACTGGGGAACAAACACCTCAGGTGCTCTCTCCTCTGTGTGCCATGTCCTGAGGGTGCTCCCCATTGGCCAAACCCAAGGAGAAGCCAGAACAGGAAGGAGCTGGCTGATGCTGTCTCAACAGCTCAGCCTCTGGGGGCACAGGGTGTGTGGAGAGGGGTGGGGAGTGGATGGGGGGTATTGTGGTGCAGATATTAAATGGAACATGAATGAAGAGTGCCTGCCCGGCCCAGAGAAGACATTCAATAGTCCTTAGTTCCAACTCACTGCTCAAAAGATGTAGAAAAAGTTATGCTTCCAATTTGCAGGTCTTTACTTGGCATAAAAATGCATACAGGTGTGTCCTAACACAAAACATTTTTAAATGTATGTTTGTCATTTCCCCACAGGAAAGAGGAAAGGCAAACACTGCCTGTCTGGGAAGCATATCACAGCCTATAGCAGCATCTAGTGGTTGTTTAATACATGGGGAAATGTGAGGATCAGGATATTCCCGTCAAACCAACTGCCATAAACCTTAGTGATGGTTTGCATCCAAATGTGACAAATTTGTCTAGGACTCCTAGAATTTGGACACCATGTTTTTAATCACACCTTTCTTGGAACCCATCTAAGGATGTAACTAGGCAAAAAATGCCAGCAGATGATTCAGAATAAATTTCAAAATCATAGTGAGATGGGCTGCCTGACAAAAATGAAAACTGATGTTGAAGAGATATCTGCACTCCCCCATTCACTGCAGCATTATTCACAACAGCCAAGATACAGAAACCACCTAAGTGTCTGTCAGCGGATGAATGGATAAAGAAGATAGCATACATATATATAACAATACATAATAAAAAGTAATAACAATACATAATATACATAATTCTATTATATGTAGAATACTAATATATTTTATTCTATAATATTCTAATATATGTAAATATATATACATATACATGTATATGTGTATTAGTATTATATATATATGTATATATATATATATATATATATACACATATATATTAGAATACTATTGTGCCATGAGAAAAAAGGAAATCCTGTCACTTGCTACAACATGGATGGACCTTGAGGATATTATGCTAAGTCAGTCAGAGAAAGACAAATATGGTATGATATCTCTTACACGTGGAATCTAAAAAACCAAATTTGAAGAAAGAGTGGAATGGTGATTACCAGGGGCTGGTGGGTAGAGGAATTGGAAGAGTTATTATATAAGGGTTCATACTTACAACTAGTAGATAAGTAAGTCCTGGAGACTTACTTGTACAGTGTTTATAGACCACAATATCATAGCGTAAACATGTACAGAGTACAGTGATTATAGACAACAATAAAATACCATTTTATAAACATCAAACTTGCTGATACTAAAGTTTTAACTGTTCCCATCACTTTGAAAAATGATACTTATGTGACATGATGAACGGTTAGCTAATGCTAAAATGGCAATTGTATTGCAATATAAATGTATCAAATCAACACACTGTACACCTTAAACTTACACAAAGTTTTATGTCAATTGCATCTCAGTTTTAGAAGGTGAGACCTGATATTCGGTTGTCACTCATCAGCCAACCCAGTGAAGTGTCTGGTTCACTTTGTCCTTCCCTTTTCTTACTGGAAATGCAATAAAAGACATGAGTGATGTTTTTAAAAAAGAAAATCACCTATAATCCCACACCCTAACATAGCAACTTTTTTTTGGAGTGTGTTTTCTGGTCTTTGTTCATTTAACTTCATATTATTTTACTACAGCTATAGACCATTTTCTCCACTTAAGTGTTTTTCAGTGGTGCAATGGTTCAACAAAGACTTCATAATTATCATTCTTTAATCACTGCATAATATTCATTGAAAAGATACAGTGTAACTTATTTGACCTGTTGTACATTTATATTATTCTAGTTTTTTTTTTTTTACTTTTATAAGAGAATAATGTCATGGACACTTTTATACATCAAAGTTAGTCCTTCTTGAGGCTCATTTTCCCACAGTTCCTGAAACAGGATTCCAGGGTATGGGGCTAAAGATGAGATACATAGTATCAGCACCAAACACTGCATGTCTAAGCTAAGTCCTGCAATGTTGGGAAACCTTCTGCTTTGTTAAAACAAACGTGTTTGCGCCTCAGAAGGGCCAGGATTTGTAATGGAAAGATCAGTCAGGCATGCTTGGGTGTACATCCCTGGCTTTGTGAGGCTATGCATTAAAAAACAATATACCACACTGAGATACCACTTGGGGATGGCTGTGATTTTTTAAAAATGAAAAATAAGTGTGGGTAAGGATGTGAAGAACTTGGAACCCTCATACATTGCTGATAGAAATATAAAACAACGCAGTCACTGTGGAAAACAGCATGGCAGTTCCTCAAAAAGTGAAATGTAGAATTACCATATGATCCAGACATCCCACTTCTGGGCATATACCCAAAAGAACTTAGAGCAGGAACTTGAACACATATCTGTACACTAACGTTCATAGCAGCATTATTCACAACAGCCAAAAGGTGGAAACACCCAAGTGTCCATCAACAGATGAATGAGTAAACAAAAGGTGGTATATCTATACAATGGAATATTATTTGGCCTTAAAAAGGAAGGAGATTCTGACACACGCTACAACATGGTTGAACCTTGAAAACATTATGCTAAGTTAAATGAGCCAGACACAAAAGGTCAAACATTGTACGATGCCATTTTATGAGGTACATAGAATATGCAAATTCATAGAGGCCAAAAACAGAACAGAGACACCAGGGCTGGAGGGAGGAAAGAACATGGAGTTACTCTGTAATGGGTGTGGAGTTTCTGTTTCGAATGATGAAATGGATAGTGTTGATGGTTGAACAACATTAGGAATGTACTTAATGCCACTGAATTGTATGTGTAAGAATAGTTAAAATTATAAAATTTATATTATGTGTATTTTACCACAATAAAAAAGATAGATCCAAAGGAAGAAAAAAGTAATTATAAATTCCTTTATCGTCATTTTATCGGGGTTTCCAGAGTCATAAAATTAGATGCACATGTTTGTTTTGTTTTTTTGCGGTACACAGGCCTCTCACTGTTGTGGCCTCTCCCGTTGTGGAGCACAGGCTCCGGACGCGCAGGCTCAGCGGCCATGGCTCACGGGCCTAGCCGCTCCGCGGCATGTGGGATCTTCCCGGACTGGGGCACGAACCCGTGTCCCCTGCATCAGCAGGCGGACTCTCAACCACTGCGCCACCAGGGAAGCCCTAGATGCACATGTTTAATTCACTTTTTTATCTGCTCAGTGAATATGTATTAAATGAATAAATGAATCAGATCTAACGGAAGTGTTGTTGGATATATACAGAGGAGCAATCACACAAACCTTCACGGCTTAATCCCTTTTCCCCATCTGTCTTTTAAATTTCAAGAGCAATATATTAATTCATGGTTGTTATTAAAAATTATACACGCTTAAACAGTAACTATGTGACAGTTCACTTTCACAGATTCTCTGTTCTACCCCCACCCTCAAGCTTTTACTTCCAATGATAATTGGCTGAAATTAACACCCGTGTGTACCTGTCAAAGCTTGCCTTCCAGCTTAAGCCAGGACCCTGATCCAGCAGACTCTTCTCAGGAAAGCCTCTTGTGTTCTCATGTCTGACTCCTACCCCCACTGCTGTCCTATGAGACACACACACACACACAATTTTAAGATTGAGGGGACTTCTGTAGCCTCTTTTTCTTTTCCACCAGCAGTGCAGGCCTGGAGATCCCTGTTAGGTTGTGGGTTCCCTTATTTGCTCTGATTTCTATCTAGAGAAACCCTGACAAAATCCAGATGCCTGAATCAGGTTTACTAGTTGCAAACAACAGAAGCCAACTCTGACAGATTTAAGGAAAACGGAATGTATAGAATGAATATGGGGAGACTTGGAGACCCAGGCCTGGAAAATGAACAGGTCCAAGGGAAGCTATGTAGTCAGAGCCACAGCAAATATTATGCTGTAAAACGAAACCAGTGATACAAAATGAGGCCACTGCGGCATCTACTTGGTCTGTTAACATGGAATCTGGGACATCACCACTGGACCCACTGTCAGCCCTGGACTCTACTACCATTGTTTCTGGGATACCTACACTGTCCCAGGACCTGGGTGGTACCCTTGTTGCAGCTGATGACCCTAGAAAGGATTCTTCACACCACTGGCTCTCACTTCAGGCTCTAGGGAGGATGCAGCTGATTGACTAAGCCTGTGTCGTACGTGCCCATGCCCTGTTTGTAAAGGAAGCTGGAAAAGTGGGTATCTGGCCCTTATGGCTTCCATAGTGGAAAATGATAATCTCTGCCTCCCACCAAGAGACATAGATACGTTCATGCTTGGCAGCTTTAAAAGAAAGTCAAAGCTCCATTCTACCCATCTTCAGCTAGATTTTTCCAAGCCTCCCGTGTCACTGTGCTAATCACTGCCCAGACATCATATTACTCTGTAGTGCAGAGCAAAGTTACTGAAGATTTAAAGAAAAATCAGGGAATTCCCTGGCGGTCCAGTGGTTAAGACTCCGCGCCTTCACTGCCGAGGGCCAGGTTGGATCCCTGGTCTGGGAACTAAGATGCCACAAGCTGTGCGGTGCGGCCAAAAAAAAAAAAAAAATCAACTGAAAAATGATCTCTGATGCTGGCAATGAATGATGCTTGCTTGGATGCAGATGGAGCTTGTGTGTGCATATGTGTAAAATAATTTTATTACATTCTTCCTAGATTTGCTGATATCATTCTTACTGGGTTTTTCTTAAATTTTTAAAAATATTGGTAATACATTTACCTGGTTCAAATACAAAAACAGTACATAAATGTTCATGCTTAGAAGTGTTGCTTGCACTCACATCCCCATCACCCCATTACCTCCCTATCTGCTTTCTGCAGAGAACCACATTTATTCATTTATTGTGAATACTTACAGTGTTTATTTATGCAAATAAAAGAAAATACAGGTAAGTGTATATTACTCATAAAGTTGTATCATTAAATATGTACAGTTTTTGTATGTCAATCACACCTCAATAAAGTAGTTTATTTATACACAGTTTTCTCTCTTTCTTACAAAAACAGGTAGTACGTTATTTACACTGTTTTGTGCCCTGCTTTTTCATTTAACAATATTTTCTAGAGAAATTTCCATATCAGTATATAAAGAACTTACTCTTTTTTTTTTTTTGCGGTATGAGGGCCTCTCACCGCTGTGGCCTCTCCCGTCGTGGAGCACAGGCTCCGGACGCGCAGGCTCAGTGGCCATGGCTCATGGGCCCAGCCGCTCTGCGGCACGTGGGATCCTCCCGGACTGGGGCACGAGCCCATGTCCTCTGCATCGGCAGGCGGACTCTCAACCACTGCGCCACCAGGGAAGCCCCAGAACTTATTCTTTTTTAACAACACCTGCCACTATATGGATGAAACATGGTTTACTTAATCAAAAACCCACAGAGGGACACTTGAGGAGTTTCCAATATTTACTATTAAAAACTACCTTATAAGTAAGTAAACTTGTATACACATCTTTTTATCCATATGTAGGAATATCTGTCAGATACATTCTCAAAAGTGAGATTGCTGGGTCAAAATGTATGTGCATTTGTAATTTGGTGGTTATTGCCAAATTTCCTTCTTTGGGGAAGGTGCCATTCTGCATCTGGACCAGCTATGCATGAGCTGCATACATATGTGACTGTCTCATGCATGACTGCTTTCCCACAGTCTCAGCGGGTGTGTTGTCAGTCTTTTGAATTTTTGCCAATCTGATAGGTGAGAATGCAACCCCATTGTGGTTTATGTTTGCATTCTCTTTTTATAAGTGAAGTTAAACACCTTTTTTCATATTTGTATTGCTTTTTCTGAAAACTATATTCATGCCTTTCTACATTTTTCTACATAAATGTTCTGCATAAATTGTTGGTCCTTGACTTCTTGATTTTTAGAAGTTCTTTATTATTAGAGAGATTGGCCTTTGTGATCTGAATTGCATATATATATATATATATATATATATATGTATATATATTTAACCACACTACGAGGCTTGCAGGATCTTAGTTCCCCAACCAGGGATCAAACCCCAGGCCCCCAGCAGTGAAAGCATGAGTCCTAATCACTGGATTGCCAGGGAACTCCCTGAATTGCATATATATATACACACACACACACACACACACACACACACACACATATATTTTTTCACTGCGTTGGGTCTTTGTTGCTGCGTGCAGGCTTCCTCTAGTTGCAGTGAGCAGGGGCTACTCTTTTTTGCGGTGTGCAGGCTTCTCAATGCGGTGGCTTCTCTTGTTGCGGAGCACGGGCTCTAGGCGTGCAGGCTTCAGTAGTTGCAGCACGCAGGCCCTAGAGCACGCAGGCTTCAGTAGTTGTGGTGCATGGGCTCAGTAGTTGTGGCCTGAGGGCTCTAGAGCGCAGGCTCAGTAGTTGTGGCACATGGGCTTAGTTGCTTCATGGCATGTGGGATCTTCCCGGACCACGGATCAAACCTGTGTCCCCTGCATTGACAGGCGGATTCTTAAGTCCCTGAATTGCATATATTTTAAAAACCAATTTGAAATTTAAAAAATCAGCTCAATTGAAGCATAATTTACATATAATAAAATGTTCCCATTTTGAGTACAATTTGATGAGCTTAGAAAAACATACACACAACATGTAACCAGTACCACAATCAAGATATAGAATATTTTTATCATCCCTAAATGTTCCCTGTGCCCATCCCCAGATGATCTACATGTACCACTCTCAGATCCAAAAAATAACGTTATCTTCTTTCTCTAACTATACACTTGTTTTTCCTATATTTTGTATAAATGGAATGTAGAGTATGTACCCTTTTCTGTCTGGCTGCTTTTGCTCAGCAGATTGTTTCTGAGACTTAACCATGTTGTTGTGTGTATCAACAGTTCAGTCTTTTTTTTTTCTTCCTTTTCCTGCATAGTATACCACTGTATGGATATACAATCATTTTTATCCATTTACCTGTTGATGGACATTTATACTGTTTCCAGATTCTGGCTATTATGGATAAGGCTACTATGAATATTCATGTACAAGTCTTTATGTAAATATATATTTCCTTTCTCTAGGGAGTACAATTGCTGTATCTTATGGTAAGAATATGTTTCATTTCATTTTTTTAAAAAACTACCATACTGTTTTCCTAATTGGTTTTAACATTTCATACTCCTACCAGAAATATATGAGAGTTCTAGTTTATCTTTATAATCATAAATACTTGCCAGTCTTTTTAGTTTTAGTTGATCTAGTGGGTGTGTAGTGGTATCTGATCATGGTTTTACTATGAATTTCTCTGATGATTACAGACAATGAGCATCTTTTTCTGTTTTTTGGCAACTCATATGGTGAAGTTTTTGTTCCTATTTCACCAGGCTTTTCTCTTTTTCCTTAATTGAAGGAGTTCTTTATATATATTGGAAACAAGTCCTTGGTCAGTTTTGTGTATTGTAGATATTTCCCCAGTCTGTGGCTTGCTTTTTCATTTTCTTCATGATGTCTTTCAAGCAGCAGTTTTACATTTTTGAAATTTATTTAATCATTTTTCCTTTTATGATTTGTGCTCTTTGTGTCCTATCTAAAATGTATTTGTTTACCCCAAGGTTGCAAAGGTTTTCTCTTATGTTTTCCTCCAAATGTTTCATAATTTTAGCTTTTTATATTTAGTTTACGACCCTTTTTTTTTTTTTCTTTTTGCGGTATGCGGGCCTCTCACCGCTGTGGCCTCTCCCGTTGCGGAGCACAGGCTCCGGACGCGCAGGCTCAGCGGCCATGGCTCACAGACCCAGCCGCTCCACGGCATGTGGGATCTTCCCGGACCGGGGCACGAACCCGTGTCCCCTGCATCGGCAGGCGGACTCTCAACCACTGCGCCACCAGGGAAGCCCACGACCCATTTTTTAATTATAGCTTTATCAAGATATAATTCACATACCATAAATGTCACCCTTTAAGTGTACAATTCAGTAATTTTAGTATATTCAAAGAATATACTATAAAATTTTTGAACATTTTTATCATCCTTCAAAATAAACTCCATATGCAGTTGCTACCAATAAATACCAGTTACTCCCAATTCCCCCACCCCAGGTCCTGCCATCACTAACCTACTTTCTCTATTTCAGATTTTCCTATTCCAGGAAAGTCATATAAATGGAATTATACAATATGTGGCTTTTTGTGGCTGGCTTTTAAAATCTAGCATCATGTTTTTGATGTTTAGCCACTTTGCAACATGTATCAGTACTTCACTCCTTTTTATTCCTGAATAACAGTCTGTTGTAGGGGGAGTTCCCTGGTAGCCTAGTGTTTAGGATTCCAGGCTTTCACTGCTGGGGCTGGGGTTCAGTCTCTGGCTGGGGAACTGAGATCCTGTAAGCTGCTCGGTGTCGCAAAAAAAAAAAAAAAAAAAAAAAGTCCATTGTAGGTATATACGACACCTGTTTATCCATTCATCAGTTGATGGACATTTGAGTGTTTCTACCTTTGACAGTTATGAACAATGCTATGAAACAGTCATGTTCAAGCTTTTGTATGAACATGTTTTCAGTTCTTTTGAGTATATACTTAGGAGTAGAATTGCTACGTCAAATGGTAACTCTGTGTTTACCTTTCTGAGGAACTGCCAAACTGTTTTCCACAGTGGCTGCACCATTTACATTTCCATCAGTGATGTATGAGGGTTCTCTACATTCTTTTCAACACTTGTCATTTTCCATTAAAAAAAATTAAACCCATCATAGTAGATACGAAGTGGTATCTCACTGTGGTTTTGATTTGCATTTCCCTACTGGCTAATAATGTTCAGCATCTTTTCATGTGCTTATTGGCCATTTGTATATCTTTTTTTTTTTTGGAAAAATGTATTGCGCTCAAGTTTAAATTGGATTTTTAAAATTGTTAAGTTGTAAGAGTTCTTTATATATTCTGGATATAATCAGTCCTTTATCAGACATATAATTTGCAATTATCTTCTCCCATTCTATGGTTGTCTTTTCACATTCTTGATGGTGTCCTTTGAATCCCCAAAGTGTTTAATTTTGATGATGTCTAATTTATTCCCCCCCCCTTTGTTTTCTTGTGCTTCTGGGGTCATACCTAGCTTAAGGTCATGAAGATTTCATTCTATGTTTTCTTCTAAATGTTTATAGTTTTAGCTCCAACAGTTAGGTATACGATCCATTCTGAGTTAGTTTTTTTCCATATGATGTGAGCTGGTTCACTATGGCATGTGGATATCCAGTTGTCCCAGCACCATTTGTTGAAAACACTATTCTTTCCCTTTGAATTGTCTTGGCATCTTGTCTCTCAATTGACCATAAATGTAAGGGCTTATTCTTGGACTCTCAGTTCTACTTTATTTATCTCTCTAGCTATTCTTATGCCAGTACTACACTCTCTTGATTCCTGTAGCTGCACAGTGAGTTTTAAAATTGAGAAGTGGGGCTTCCCTGGTGGCACAGTGGTTAAGAATCCGCCTGCCAATGCAGGGGACACAGGTTCGAGCCCTGGTCCAGGAAGATCCCACATGCCGCGGAGCAACTAAGCCCGTGTGCCACAACTACTGAGCCCGTGTGCCACAACTACTGAAGCCCGCATGCCTAGAGCCACAACAAGAGAAGCCACCGCAATGAGAAGCCTGTGCACCACAACGAAGAGTAGCCCCGCTCACTGCAACTAGAGAAAGCCCGTGTGCAACAACAAAGACCCAACTCAGCCATAAATAAATACATTTATTTAAAAATAAATAAATAAATAAAATTGAGAAGTGTAAGTCTTCCAACTTTGTTCATCTTTTTCAGGACTTTTTGGCTATTCTGAGTCTCATTCATTTCCATATGAGTTTTAGAATCATCTTCTAAATTACTGCAAAAAAGTGGGGGCAACTGAGACTTTGATAGAGATTGTTTTGAATCTTTAGAACAATTTGGAGAGTACTGCCATCTTAATATTGTCTTCCAATCCATGAGGGTGCAATGTCTTTCCATTGATTTAGATCTTCATTAATTACCTTAAACTACTGTTTTGTACTTCTCCATGTACAAACCACGCACTTCTGTGAAATTTATTCCTGATATTTTATTCTTATTGCTGGTACTGTAAATGGGATTATTTTCTTTTTCTTTCTTTCTTTTTTATAAATTTATATTTATTTATTTATTTATGGCCGCATTGGGTCTTTGTTGCAGTGCCCAGGCTTCTCATTGCGGTGGCTTCTCTTGTTGCAGAGCGTGGGCTCTAGGCATGCAGGTTTCAGTAGTTGTGGCACACAGGTTTAGTTGCTCTGCGGCATGTGAGATGTTCCCAGACCAGGACTCGAACCTGTGTCCCCTGCATTGGCATGCAGATTCTTAACCACTGGGCCACATGGGAAGTCCCGGGATTATTTTCTTAATTTCCCTTTCAGATTATTCATTAGGAGTGTATAGAAATACAATTGATTTTTGTATATTGACTTTACATCCTGCAACTTTGCTTAACTTGTTTATTATTTACCATTTTTAGTGCAATTTTTAGGATCTTCTATGTAAAAGATCATGTCATCTACACATAAATATAGTTTAATTTCTTCCTTTCCAATCTGAATGACTCATTTCTTTATGTTACCTAATTACCCTGGCTAGAACCTCCAACACAATGTTGAATATAAGTGGGGAGAGAGAACATTCTTGTTTCTGATCTTAGGGAAAAATAGTCTTTCACTATTAAATATGTTTGTTACCTGTGGGGTTTTCATAAATGCCCTTTATAGCTTGAGGAAATCTCCTTCCATTCCTAATTTGTTGAGTGCTTTTGTCACAAAAGGGCATTCAATTTTGTCAACTGCTTTTCTGCATCTATTCATGTGAGTGTGTGGTTTTGTCCTTTATTCTATTAAATATGTATTAGGGAATTCACTAGCAGTCCTGTGGTTAGGACTCTGTGCTTTCACTGCCGGGTTCAATCCCTGGTCAGGAAACTAAGATCCTGCAAGCTGCGTGGCAAGGCCAGAAAAAAAAAGAAAAAAGGTGTATTAGTGTTTATAGTATTCCCTTAAAATACTTCTTATTTTTGTAAGGTTAGTAGTGATGTCTCTTCCTTCATTCTTGATCTTAGTAATTTTAGTCTTCTCTATTTCTTGTTCATTTTACCTAAAGATTTGTCAATTTTGATAATATTTTCAAAGAACCAATTTTTGGTTTTGTTGAGTCTCTCCATTTTTTAAAAAAATTCTCTATCTCATTAGTTTCTGCTTTGATCTATATTATTTCCTTCCTTCTGCTTGCCTTGGGATTAGTTTCCTCTTCTTTTCCTATTTTTTTTCCCAGCTGTATTATGATATAATTGACATATAACATTGTGTAAGTTTAAGACGTACAAGGTGTTGATTTAATACACTTATCTACTGCAAAATGATTAACACTACAGCTTTAGTTAACACCTCCATCATGTCACATAATGACCATTTCTTTTTTGTGGTGAGAACACTTAAGATTTACTCTCTTAGCAACTTTCAAGTATATAACAGAGTATTATTAACTATAATCCCAAGACATGCTGTGCATTAGGTCCCCAGAACTTATTTATCTTTTACTGTAACTGGAAGTTTGTACCCTTTGACAACATCTCCACATTTCTTCCACCTCTGAGCCCCTGGTAACCACCATTCTACTCTGTTTCTATGAGTTCAGCTTTTTAAGACCCTACATATAAATGATATCACACACTATTTGTCTTTTACTGTCTGATTTATTTCACTTAGCACAATGCCCTCAGGTTCTATCCACATTGTTGCAAATGGCAGTATTTTCTTCTTTCTCATTGCTGAATAATATTCCATTGTGTGTGTGTACATACATATATATACAAACATATATATATATATGTACACCACATCTTTTATTTTTAACATCTTTGTTGGAGTATAATTGCTTTACAATGTTGTGTTAGTTTCTGCTGTATAACAAAGTGAATCAGCTATACGTATACATATATCCCCATATCCCCTCCCTCTCACGTCTCCCTCCCACCCTCCATATCCCACCCCTCTAGGTGGTCACAAAGCACCAAGCTGATCTCCCTGTGCTATGCGGCTGCTTCCCACTAGCTATCTATTTTACGTTTGGTAGTGTATATGTGTCAAGGCCACTCTCTCACTTTGTTCCAGCTTACCCTTCCCCCTCCCCACGTCCTCAAGTCCATTCTCTATGTCTGCATCTTTATTCCTGTCCTGCCCTGAGGTTCTTCAGAACCTTTTTTTTTTTTTTGGATTCCACATATATGTGTTAGTATACAGTATTTGTTTTTCTCTTTCTGACTTACTTTACTCTGTATGACAGGCTCTAGGTCCATCCACCTCACTACAGAGAACTCAATGTCGTTCCTTTTTATGGCTGAGTAATATTCCATTGTACATATGTGCCACATCTTCTTTATCCATTCATCCATTGACAGACACTTAGGTTGTTTTTGGATCTTGGCTATTGTGAATAATGCTGCAATAAACATGGGAATGCAGATATCTCTTCAAGATTCTGTTTTCGTTTCCTTTAGGTATATACCCAGAAGTAGAATTGCTGAATCATATGGTAGTCCTATATTTAATATTTTGAGAAACCAGCATACTGTTTGGCTGTACCAATTTATATTCCCATCAACAGCGCACAAGTGTTTCCTTTACTCCACATCCTCCAACACTTGCTATCTCTTGTGTTTTTGATGACAGCCATTCTACCAAGTGTGAAGTAATATCTCATTGTGGTTTTTTATTTTTTTATTTTTGGCTGCACCATGCGGCATGTGGGATCTTAATTCCCTGACCAGGGATTGAACCTATGCCCCCTGCATTGGAAGCGCAGAGTCTTAACCACTGGACTGCCAGGGTAGTCCCTTTCATTGTTTTGATTTGCATTTCCCTGATGGTTGCTGATGTCAAGCACTTTTTCATGTACCTGTTGGCCATTTGCATGTCTTCTCTGGAAACATATCTGTTCTGTTCCTCTATTTTGTAATTGGATTGTTTGAATCTTTTTTTTTTTTTGCTGTTGAGTTGTATGAGTTCTTTATATATTTTGGATATTAGCCCCTTATCTTTATTTTTTCCTTTCATGTACCTATTTTAGATTTAATTTGTTGTTTAATTTGTTGTTTTCCTAGCTTCTTAATGTACTAAATTGGATTTTTGATGTTAGACCTTTCTTCTTTCTTTCTTTCTTTCTTTCTTTCTTTCTTTATTTATTTATTGGCTGCGTTGGGTCTTTGTTGCTGTGTGCAGGCCTTCTCTAGTTGCGACAAGTGGGGCTACTTTTCGTTGTGGTGCACGGGCTTCTCATTGTGGTGGCTTCTCTTGTTGCGGAGCAAGGGTTCTAAACACACGGGCTTCAGTAGTTGTGGCACACAGGCTCAGTAGTTGTGGTTCACCGGCTCTAGAGTGCAGGCTCAGTAGTTGTTGTGCATGGGCTTAGTTGCTCTGCAGCATGTGGGATCTTCCTAGACCAGGGCTCGAACCCATGTCTCCTGCATTGGCAGGCGGATTCTTAACCACTGTGACACCAGGGAAGCCCCTTTCTTCTTCTTTTTTTTTTTTTTTTTGCGGTACGCGGGCCTCTCACTGTTGTGGCCTCTCCCGTTGCGGAGCACAGGCTCCGGACGCGCAGGCTCAGCGGCCATGGCTCACGGGCCTAGCCGCTCCGCGGCATGTGGGATCTTCCCAGACCGGGGCACGAACCCATGTCCCCTGCATCGGCAGGCGGACTCTCAACCACTGCGCCACCAGGGAAGCCCCCCTTTCTTCTTTTTAAATATAAACATTTGAAGTTATAATATTCCCTGTAAGCACTGCTTTAGCTTCATCCCACAAATTTTGAAACGTGTCTTCATTTTCGATCAGTTCAATGTATTTTGTGATTTTCTCTTTGATTAATGGTTATTTAGAAGTGTTGTTTAACCTCCAAATATTTGGAGATTTTTCTAGATTCATTTCTAATACTGATTTCTCTTTTAATTCAATTCAACTACTAATTCTTAATTTAATCTCATTCATACAAATGTTAGACTACTTGATATTGTCACATAGCTCACTGAGTGCTATTCACTTTTTTCAGTCTTTCTTTTGCTCATTTTGCTTCATTTTGTATTTGTGTAATTTCAATCCTTTTAATATTATTGAGGCTTGTTTTATGGCATTTGGTATATTTTAATAAATGTGCACGTGAAAATTATATATTGAGTAGAGTGTTCTATGAATTTAAATTAAGCTGTTGATAATGTTTTTAGGTTTTCTACATTCTTACTGATTTTCTTCCTATTTATTGAATCAATGACCAAAAGAGGCATGTTTGTATTTCCAAATATAATTGTCGATTTATTCATTTATTTTAGCTTTTCTGTTTATTTTTTCATGTATTTTGAAACTTTGTTATTGGGTATGTACGTATTTAGTATTTTTATGTCTTTGTAATGTCCCTCTTTATTCCTTGTAATATTCTTTGTGTGATATTAATTTAGCCATTCTAGCTTTCTTATGATTGGTGCCTCCATAGTATATCTTTCTACATTCTTTTACTTTATTTTGTCTGTGTCTTTATGTTTAAAGTGGGTTTCTTGTATACAGCACATTGTAAAGTATTAGACTATGTACATTTATTGTACTTATTGTTATGATTGGGTTTAAGTCTACTATCTTCTATTTGTTTTCTACTTGTGCCAACTGTTCTTTCTTTTTTTACTGCTTATTTTGGATTTTCTTTTTCTTTTGCCATGCACGTGGCTTGCAGGATCTTAGTTCCCAAACCAGGGATTGAACCCGGGCCCTTGGCAGTGAAAGTGCAGAGTCCTAACCACTGGACTGCCAGGGAATTCCCTTGATTAATTTTTTATGCTTCCATTTTACATCTTCTATTGGCTTACTAGCTCTACCTCTTTGTTTTATTAGTTTTAGTGGTTGCTGTAGCACATACAATATACACCTTTAACTTTTCACAGTCTACCTTCAAATAATACTATATAACCTAATGTAAATTGTAAGAATCTTACAACAGCACACTTCCATTTTCCTTCTTCCACCCACTTTCACACATTTTACTTCTGCATTTGTCATGACCCCCAACCATTTATGGTGCCATTCCTTCCTGTCTATAGATCAAGGTTTCCATGTGTTTCATTTTCCTTACATCCAAAGAACTTCCTTTAATATTTCTTGTGGTACAGGACAACTGGTGACAAATTTACTCAGCTTTTGTTATTGTTGTCTGAAAGATTTTTATTTTATCTTCTTTTGTAAACAATATTTGATACATATGTATTCCATTTTTTTAGCACATTAAAAATGTACCATGGCCTTATGACTTAACATAGTTTCTGAAAAGTTTTCATTAATTTTTATCTTTATCCCTTTGTTTCTTTTTTCCTCTGGCTAATTTCAAAATTTTCTGTTAATAATATTTTGGCTTTCAGCTATTTGATTATAACGTGTCTTGATTCTGGTGCTGGTGCTGGTGGTGATGTGCGTGTGTGTAGTCATCCTGTTTCGTGTTTGTTGATGTTTTTGGATAGTATTTATCATCTATGGAAAACATTTTGACCACTATTTCTTCAAATATTTTTTTCTGTATTATTATCTCTCCTTTCTTTCTGGGTTTCCAATTAGAACTATGTTAGACCAGTGGATACTGTCCTACAAGTCACTAGACTCTGTTCATTTTTTTAAGTCTTTCTTTTTCTCTCGTCGTTTCATTCTGAATAGAATCTATTCCTGTATCTTCAGGTTTACTGATTGTTTTCTTCATTGTTTAACATGCTTTTAATCCCATCCAGTGATTTTTTTTTTATCATAGGTATTGGTTTTTTGTTTGTTTTTTTTTTGCAGTACGCGGGCCTCTTACTGTTGTGGCCTCTCCCGTTGCGGAGCACAGGCTCAGCGGCCATGGCTCATGGGCCCAGCCGCTCCGCGGCATGTGGAATCTTCCCGGACTGGGGCACGAACCCGTGTCCCCTGCATCGGCAGGCGGACTCTCAACCACTGCGCCACCAGGGAAGCCCCATTATAGGTATTGTTTTTCACCTCTGGAGTTTCATTTTGTTCCTTTTTTCCTATCTTTCATCTCTTTCTTTATTGTGTTCATGCTTCCTCTCCTTATTATGTTCATGTTTTTTTTAAATACATGAAATAGCTATAATAGCTGTTTTAATATTCTTATTTGCTAGTTCTATCAAATCTATCATTGAGTCTATTTGTATTGACTGACTTTTCTCCTAGTTATAGATCACATTTTCTGGCTTCTTCCATGTCTAGTAAATTTGGACCTTAACCATTGTTTTACATTGTTGTGTGTCTTATTTTTGTTTTCTACCTCTATGGGATATTGGGCTTTGTTCTCATAGTCAATGAGAACAGCTTGATCCTTTTGAGGCTCCTCTACAGTGTAATTAAAGTGTGTTTAGAGAGGGCTAAATTCTAGGGATAGTTGAGCCTTTTTACTAAGGCATGGCCCACTTAGGGCCCCAAGTGATCAATTAGATCTCTCTATTCAGGCTGGTCAGAACTCAAATGTGTTCCATTTTTTTGTGAGTTTGGGGAACCATTCAGCTCATAGCTTTCCAGTTGGTCTCCATCCAGCCTCATGAAGTTTTATCCCATACATTCACATGTTAGTATTCAGCAAAGATTCATGGAAGTATCTATGGAAATTTCTGGAATTCTTTTTCTACATAATCCACTCCTCTCTGAACTCTGCCCTGCAATTTCCAGCCACCTCAGATAATCCTGAACTCTGGCTCTTCATCTAAGCAAGATTGTTGGACTATGTTTGGACTCCTCTTCCTTACTCTATAGTTTGAAATACATCTCCAGGCAGAAAGCTGTGGCGATCATAGGGCTCAACTCATTTGTTTCCTTTCTCTCAAGTGTCACAGTTGTGGGACATCTCTGGTGGCGCAGTGGTTAAGAATCTGCTTGTCAATGCAGGGGACACGTGTTCGAGCCCTGATCCAGGAGGATCTCACATGCCACAGAGCAACTAAGCCATGTGCCACAATTATTGAGGCTGTGCTCTAGAGCCTGCGAGCCACAGCTACTGAGCCCATGTGCCACAACTACTGAAGCCTGCACGCCTAGAGCCTGTGCTCCACAACAAGAGAAGCCACCACAATGAGAAACCCACGCACTGCAACAAGAGTAGCTGCCACTTACCACAACTAGAGAAAGCCAGGGCACAGCAACGAAGACCCAATGCAGCCAAAAATAAGTAAATAAAATAGATAAATTAAAAAAAAATAGTATCACAGTGTGTGTTGCCTGTTATTTGATGTCTGAGATCAATTTCACATATTCTGTCCAGTTTTTTGTTTAATTTGTCTTTTGGCAGAATGCTAAATCTAGTCATTTTTATTCCATTACAGCCTGAAGTGAAAGCCTGTCATTTTTTTTGACAATTTGTTTCTAGAGTTTTCGTTTTGTTATTAATTTTTTTTCCATGCAGAAATGTCTAGGTTTTATGTAATCGAATTGACTGAATTTTAGTCTATGACTTCTGAATTTTGAAGAACTTTGAAATTAAAAAGGATGTCCCCGCTCCAAGTCTAGGAAGGCATTCTAGGCCATTTCTTCACGCTGATTCTAATCTTGTTTTCCATGCAATTCATGTCCCTGTAACCTTGACTTGAACACTTCTAATCTCTTTGCCAGGTCATATTTGTCCTGCCTGTCCCCAGGGAAGTGGAAATTTTATCTCAGATATGTGAAGTGGGGTTAATTTGTCATTTTACCTACAGTTCCCCAAAACAGTTATTTATGGCATAAGTTAGATGCCCTGAGTTCTTTTGGGCTTTATTTTTGACATCCAAGGCAATGGAAAGCTTTGGGAATTCTAAAACCCTTTCTATCAAAGTGGTGTCTTTGTCACAAATTCTAAAAGTCTATTTTAGAACTCAAAGAGTTCTTTGATACCTATGCCCATTTGAAGTAATTGACCTCTATTGAGACAGGATTGGAAGACGGGCCTGGCTGATTGGTCTGGGGAGGGCCACAAGGCACTAGGAATTAAAAAGGGAAAAGCACAAAGATTAATATATCAAAATATGTTTCTACCACATCCTCTGTCTTCTGCACTTTCTGACACACCAGCAGAGTAACACCATCAAAAGAGCAAATGAAGTTAGCCTGATACTGTCTCTTCTTCATTCTGGGGTTCACTGTCTTTTAGGTCAGCTCACAAACCAACCTCTCCAAAAACTCAGTCTACAATATGATCTTGGGTCTGCAGGAAGTTCACTATGGAGAATTCTTTTTTGGAAACTGGAAATGGTAACCAACTAGTTTTGTTAGCTTATTTGCAAGTTTTCCAGAATGTAATTCATCAGAGCAGGAGACCTGTATTATTTAGAACAGTTTTCTTATTAATGCCATCACCCATCTTTGGATCAACTCCCTTTTGGTGAACTTGGTTCTGTACTTTTCAGTACCATAAACAAGACCTTTCTCACAGTCATCTATCAATATTATGTCTTTAGCTTCCAACAGAAGACTCCATTTCTTGCTCCGTAAATTATGTGCAACCAAGTTTTGTATTCCCTGTCTTATTTGAAACATCAGTTGAATTTACCATTTTATATGCCTTTTAAAATATTAAGCTGCTTTTCCTTCTGGTGGGGGGGCTGGGGTTTTTTTTCTAGTGGGCAGGACTCTTCCCATTAGGAAAAGTGACCTATTAGCATAAAAGTGAAGCAGAAAGCTTATCCTGAGCTTGGAGAGTAAGACACTGAGTACCCCACTGTCGACAGAGCTGTAGGAGTGTTTCCTGACGTGGCAGCATAGCCATGGGACTCTCAGGCAGAGAGCCCTGCTGCTGGATTCATAGAGTCCAAGGCAGGAACAGGTCTCACCTCCCACCCAGCGCCCTATTCTGGCCAGCTGATTGCCCAGCCTCTCTTTGTTGTCCTGGAGCAAGGGTCAGGAAACTCAGCCTGTGGGCCAAATCTGGCCTGTTGCCTTTTTGCAAAAAAAGTGTTATTGGAACACAGCCGTACTCATTTATTGCTGTATAATTTATGACTGCTTTCATACCACAGTGGCAGGGCTGGGCAACTGCAACATAGACCATATAGTCCACAAAGACTAAAATATTTCATTACTGGCCCTTTACAGAAAAAGCTGGCCAAACCCTGTCCTAGCACACTGGATCTGTGAGGGAATTTTGGTATTCTCCTTTTTCTAGGTTATTCCAGAGCCCTAACTTGGCATCAAGGAGTGATTATTGCCCTCAAACCCCTTGGCTCCTCCATCCTGGCTGATTCCCATTTCCTACTTGCTAACAAAGTGGAGCATCTTAGTTTGAGTAGACCGAGGAGCAGATTCTGACATAAGGATTTAAATGAAAGTAATTTATTTGGGAAGGGCTCCCTGGAAACCCCATTAAGGGTGTGGGAAAGTAAGTTAGGGAAGGAAATCAATATACTATGTTATCAAGCAAATTACCGTTGTGGGCAACAGGAAGTCAGTCTGGTATGGAACTCTGGAAGTCAGTGTAGAACAGCTGGCTCAGTGTTCTGCCAGCTGAGGAGTGAGGGAACTGGGGTGTTTATGCACCAACTCCTGCCTATGATTAAGTAGAGGGCTGCCACCAGGAGGGACGAACCCTCTGTTACTTCTGGACTGTTTTTGAAGGCAGAGTGGGCTCTAGAGAATGGTCTCAGGCAATTAGGTGCACATGCCAGCATTCAGAAGTCAGGCCAGCATACAATGAAATGATAAAGTTAAGAGGGTACAGGTAAGTTAGCATCTGCTACAGGAAAATACAGAATACCAAGGTGACTGCCGGAAGATCCTCAGGGCAAAGGGGCTGGCTCTCAGAAAAAGAAAAACAAAAAGTTCCTTGTGAAACATCTAGTTGAAGAGAAGTGAGCACTCACTTCTGACTGTGTGATCCTGGCCAAGCTCCCTATACTCCTGGGGGTTCAAGGGGCCCACCTGTAAGACTGAGGTGAACTGACTGACCTCCTCCCTGACCTGGTGAGGGGCAGTGTTTTGTTTTGGCAAAATTTGTGCACAGCAATTTATTTAACGCAGGTTCACTGTGGGAATTTCACAAGCTAAGAGCATACAGGATAATGTCTCTTAATAAGCCAATAACGAAATAACATACCCCAAACCACTGACAGGTTAATCACACTATTGTTCCAGGCAAGGGGAGAGGAAAGGAGTAAAGTCCAAATTCAGCATGAGGTGAACCTTTATACAAGCTGGGAGGGGACAGACGCCTTAGCCAACTACTAGCTGATGTCCAGCTGCCAGCACAAAAGTCAAAGTCCCTTGTTTCTAGAGCACATTGCTAGGGAACGAAGGCACTGTTGTTGATGGGCAAGATGGCCTCCTTGGAGGAGCTGCTGAGAGGCTTTCCCTACTGCCAGTAAAAGACTCACCCTTATCTAACAGGAGCTAATGTCTAACAGTCCCCCAGACTATTTAGTTCAGCAAAGGGCTGCCTGCCCAGACGCTCAGATAGCCCCACAAACACTCCGTATTTACAGGCATACCTCATTTTATTGCATTCTACTTTATTGCATTTTTTCACAAATTGAAGTTTTGTGGCAACCTTTTGTTGTCAAATGATGATTAGAATTTTTTAGCAATAGAGTATTTTTAAGTTAAGGTATGTACATTTTTAAGATATAATGCTATTGCACACTTAATAGACTACAGTTTAGCGTAAACATAACTTTCATATGCACTGGGAAACCAAAAAAAAAAGTATGACTCGCTTTATTGCAGTGGTCTGGAACTGAACCTGCAATATCATCTCTGGGGTATGCCTGGGTCAGTTCTTCACATGTTCTTATCAATAAGCTCCCAGTGGGGTCCCTCAGCAGCTGAGCTGCTGAGTGCTTACCAGTGACAACAGACCAGATGATGACTTCCTGACACTACTTACTTCATTCTTTTTTTTTTTTTTATTTTTATTAGTTTCTGCTTTATAACAAAGTGAATCAGTCATACATATACATCTGTTCCCACATCCCCTCCCTCATGCATCTCCCTCCCTCCCACCCTCCCCATCCCACCCCTCCAGGCGGTCACAAAGCACCGAGCTGATCTCCCTGTGCTCTGCGGCTGCTTCCCACTATCTATCTACCTTACGTTTGGTAGTGTATATATGTCCATGCCTCTCTTTCCCTTTGTCACAGCTTACCCTTCCCCTTCCCCATATCCTCAAGTCCATTCTCAAGTAGGTCTGTGTCTTTATTCCCGTTTTACCCCTAGGTTCTTCATGACATTTTTTTTTTTAATTCCATATATATGTGTTAGCATACGGTATTTGTCTTTCTCTTTCTGACTTACTTCACTCTGTATGACAGACTCTAGGTCTATCCACCTCATTACAAATAGCTCAGTTTCGTTTCTTTTTATGGCTGAGTAATATTCCATTGTATATATGTGCCACATCTTCTTTATCCATTCATCCGATGATGGACACTTAGGTTGTTTCCAGCTCCGGGCTATTGTGAATAGAGCTGCAATGAACATTTTGGTACATGTCTCTTTTTGAATTATGGTTTTCTCAGGGTATATGCCTAGTAGTGGGATTGCTGGGTCATATGGTAGTTCTATTTTTAGTTTTTTAAGGAACCTCCATACTGTTCTCCATAGTGGCTGTACCAATTCACATTCCCACCAGCAGTGCAAGAGTGTTCCCTTTTCTCCACACCCTCTCCAGCATTTATTGTTTCTAGATTTCTTGATGATGGCCATTCTGACTGGTGTGAGATGATATCTCATTGTAGTTTTGATTTGCATTTCTCTAATGATTAATGATGTTGAGCATTCTTTCATGTGTTTGTTGGCAGTCTGTATATCTTCTTTGGAGAAATGCCTATTTAAGTCTTCTGCCCATTTTTGGATTGGGTTGTTTGTTTTTTTGCTATTGAGCTGCATGAGCTGTTTATAAATTTTGGAGATTAATCCTTTGTCAGTTGCTTCATTTGCAAATATTTTCTCCCATTCTGAGGGTTGTCTTTTGGTCTTGTTTATGGTTTCCTTTGCTGTGCAAAAGCTTTGAAGTTTCATTAGGTCCCATTTGTTTATCTTTGTTTTTAGTTCCATTTCTCTAGGAGGTGGGTCCAAAAGGATCTTGCTGTGATTTATGTCATAGAGTGTTCTGCCTATGTTTTCCTCTAAGAGTTTGATAGTTTCTGGCCTTACATTTAGGTCTTTAATCCATTTTGAGCTTATTTTTGTGTATGGTGTTAGGGAATGATCTAATCTCATACTTTTACATGTCCCTGTCCAGTTTTCCCAGCACCACTTATTGAAGAGGCTGTCCTTTCTCCACTGTACATTCCTTCCTCCTTTATCAAAGATAAGTTGGCCATATGTGCGTGGGTTTATCTCTGGGCTTTCTATCCTGATCCACTGATCTATCTTTCTGTTTTTATGCCAGTACCACACTGTCTTAATTACTGTAGCTTTGTAGTATAGTCTGAAGTCAGGCAGCCTGATTCCTCCAGCTCCGTTTTTCGTTCTCAAGATTGCTTTGGCTATTCGGGGTCTTTTGTTTTTCCAAACAAATTTTGAAATTTTTTGTTCTACTTCTGTGAAAAATGCCAGTGGTAGTTTGATAGGGATTGCATTGAATCTGTAGATTGCTTTGGGTAGTAGAGTCATTTTCACAATATTGATTCTTCCAATCCAGGAGCATGGTATATCTCTCCATCTATTTATATCATCTTTAATTTCTTTCATCAGTGTCTTATAATTTTCTGCATACAGGTCTTTTGTCTCCTTAGGTAGGTTTATTCCTAGATATTTTATTCTTTTTGTTGCAATGGTAAATGGGAGTGTTTTCTTGATTTCATTTTCAGATTTTTCATCATTAGTGTACAGGAATGCCAGAGATTTCTGTGCATTAATTTTGTATCCTGCTACTTTACCAAATTCATTGATTAGCTCTAGTAGTTTTTCGGTAGCATCTTTAGGATTCTCTATGTATAGTATCATGTCATCTGCAAACAGTGACAGCTTTACTTCTTCTTTTCCAATTTGGATTCCTTTTATTTCCTTTTCTTCTCTGATTGCTGTGGCTAAAACTTCCAAAACTAGGTTGAATAAGAGTGGTGAGAGTGGGCAGCCTTGTCTTGTTCCTGATCTTAGTGGAAATGGTTTCAGTTTTTCACCATTGAGGACAATGTTGGCTGTGGGTTTGTCATATATGGCCTTTATTATGTTGAGGAAAGTTCCCTCTATGCCTACTTTCTGCAGGGTTTTTATCATAAATGGGTGTTGAATTTTGTCGAAAGCTTTCTCTGCATCTATTGAGATGATCATATGGTTTTTCTCCTTCAACTTGTTAATATGGTGTATCATGTTGATTGATTTGCGTATATTGAAGAATCCTTGCATTCCTGGAATAAACCCCACTTGATCATGGTGTATGATCCTTTTAATGTGCTGTTGGATTCTGTTTGCTAGTATTTTGTTGAGGATTTTTGCATCTATGTTCATCAGTGATATTGGCCTGTAGTTTTCTTTCTTTGTGACATCCTTGCCTGGTTTTGGTATCAAGGTGATGGTGGCCTCGTAGAATGAGTTTGGGAGTGTTCCTTCCTCTGAAATTGTTTGGAAGAGTTTGAGAAGGATGGGTGTTAGCTCTTCTCTAAATGTTTGATAGAATTCGCCTGTGAAGCCATCTGGTCCTGGGCTTTTGTTTGATGGAAGATTTTTAATCACAGTTTCAATTTCAGTGCTTGTGATTGGTCTATTCATATTTTCTATTTCTTCCTGAGTCAGTCTTGGTAGGTTGTGCATTTCTAAGAATTTGTCCATTTCTTCCAGGTTGTCCATTTTATTGGAATAGAGTTGCTTATAGTAATCTCTCATGATCTTTTGTATTTCTGCAGTGTCAGTTGTTACTTCTCCTTTTTCATTTCTAATTCTACTGATTTGAGTCTTCTCCCTTCTTTTCTTGATGAGTCTGGCTAATGGTTTGTCAATTTTGTTTATCTTCTCAAAGAACCAGCTTTTAGTTTGGTTGATCTTTGCTATCGTTTCCTTCATTTCTTTTTCATTTATTTCTGATCTGATCTTTCTGATTTCTTTCCTTCTGCTAACTTTGGGGTTTTTTTGTTCTTCTTTCTCTAATTGCTTTAGGTGCAGGGTCAGGTTGTTTACTCGAAATGTTTCCTGTTTCTTAAGGTGGGATTGTATTGCTATAAACTTCCCCCTTAGAACTGCTTTTGCTGCGTCCCATAGGTTTTGGGTCGCCGTGTCTCCATTGTCATTTGTTTCTAAGTATTTCTTAATTTCCTCTTTGATTTCTTCAGTGATCACTTCATTATTGAGTAGTGTATTGTTTAGCCTCCATGTGTTTGTATTTTTTACAGATCTTTTCCTGTAATTGATGTCTAGTCTCATAGCATTGTGGTCGGAAAAGATACTTGATACAATTTCAATTTTCTTAAATTTACCAAGGCTTGATTTGTGACCCAAGATATGATCTATCCTGGAGAATGTTCCATGAGCACTTGAGAAAAATGTGTATTCTGTTGTTTTTGGGTGGAATGTCCTATAAATATCAATTAAGTCCATCTTGTTTAATGTATCATTTAAAGCTTGTGTTTCCTTATTTATTTTCATTTTGGATGATCTGTCCATTGGTGAAAGTGGGGTGTTAAAGTCCCCTACTATGATTGTGTTACTGTCGATTTCCCCTTTTATGGCTGTTAGTATTTGCCTTATGTATTGAGGTGCTCCTATGTTGGGTGCATAAATATTTACAATTGTTATATCTTCTTCTTGGATCGATCCCTTTATCGTTATGTAGTGTCCTTCTTTGTCTCTTCTAATAGTCTTTATTTTAAAGTCTATTTTGTCTGATATAAGAATTGCTACTCCAGCTTTCTTTTGATTTCCATTTGCATGGAATATCTTTTTCCATCCCCTTACTTTCAATCTGTATGTGTCTCTAGGTCTGAAGTGGGTCTCTTGTAGACAGCATATATATGGGTCTTGTTTTTGTATCCATTCAGCCACTCTGTGTCTTTTGGTGGGAGCATTTAGTCCATTTACATTTAAGGTAATTATTGATATGTATGTTCCTATTCCCATTTCCTTAATGGCTTTGGGTTCGTTATTGTAGGTATAGTCCTTCTGTTGTGTTTCTTGCCTAGAGAAGTTCCTTTAGCATTTGTTGTAAAGCTGGTTTGGTGGTGCTGAACTCTCTCAGCTTTTGCTTGTCTGTAAAGGTTTTAATTTCTCCATCAAATCTGAATGAGATCCTTGCTGGGTAGAGTAATCTTGGTTGCAGGTTTCTCTCCTTCATCACTTTAATTATGTCCTGCCACTCCCTTCTGGCTTGTAGAGTTTCTGCTGAGAGATCAGCTGTTAACCTGATGGGGATTCCCTTGTGTGTTATTTGTTGTTTTTCCCTTGCTGCTTTTAATATGATTTCTTTGTGTTTAATTTTTGACAGTTTGATTAATATGTGTCTTGGCGTATTTCTTCTTGGATTTATTCTGTATGGGACTCTCTGTGCCTCCTGGACTTGATTAACTATTTCCTTTCCCATATTAGGGAAGTTTTCAACTATAATCTCTTCAAATATTTTCTCAGTCCCTTTCTTTTTCTCTTCTTCTTCTGGAACCCCTATAATTCGAATGTTGGTGCGTTTAATGTTGTCCCAGAGGTCTCTGAGACTGTCCTCTGTTCTTTTCATTCTTTTTTCTTTATTTTTCTCTGCATCAGTTATTTCCACTATTTTATCTTCCACCTCACTTATCCGTTCTTCTGCCTCAGTTATTCTGCTATTGATCCCATCTAGAGTATTTTTCATTTCATTTATTGTGTTTTTAATCGATGCTTGATTCATCTTTAGTTCTTCTAGGTCCTTGTTAACTGTTTCTTGCATATTGTCTATTCTATTTCCAAGATTTTGGATCTGGGAAATAGAATCTTGGATCAGCTTTACTATCATTATTCTGAATTCTTTTTCAGGTAGACTGCCTATTACCTCTTCATTTGTTAGGTCTGGTAGGTTTTTATCTTGCTCCTTCACCTGCTGTGTGTTTTTCTGCTTTCTCATTTTGCTTATGTTACTGTGTTTGGGGTCTCCTTTTTGCAGGCTGCAGATTCGTAGTTCCCGTTGTTTTTGGTGTCTGTCCCCCGTGGCTAAGGTTGTTTCAGTAGGTTGTGTAGGCTTCCTGGTGGGGGGGACTAATGCCTGTGTTCTGGTGGTTGAAGCTCGATCTTGTCTTTCTGGTGGACAGGTCCACGTCTGGTGGTGTGTTTTGGGGTGCCTGTGGCCTTATTATGTTTTTAGGTATCCTCTCTGCTAATGGGTGGGGTTGTGTTCCTGCCTTGCTAGTTGCTTGGCATAGGGTGACCAGCACTGTAGCTTGCTGGTCGTTGACTGAAGCTGGGTGCTGGTGTTGAGATGGAGATCCCTGGGAGATTTTCGCTGCTTGATATTATGTGGAGCTGGGAGGTCTCTTGTGGACCCGTGTCCTGAAGTTGGCTCTCCCACTTCAGAGGCACAGCACTAACTCCTGGCTGCAGCACCAAGAGCCTTTCATCCACCCGGCTCAGAATAACAGTGAGAAAAAGTAGAAAGAAATAATTAGTAGAAGAAAGAAAGAGAGATTGAAAGAAAGGAAGAAGGGAAGGAAGGAAGGAAGGAAGGAAGAAAGAAAGAAAGGAGGGAGGGAGGAAGGATGGAAAGAAAGGAAAGAAAGGAGGGAGGGAGGGAGGAATGAAAGCAAAAGGAAGAGTGAATGGAAGAAGAGAGGGAGGGAGGGAGGAAGGAAAGAAAGAAAGAAAGACAGGAGGGAGGGAGGGAGGGAGGAAGGAAAGAAAAAGAAAGTGGAAAGAAGAAGGGTGGGAGGGAGGGAGGGATGGTGGAAAGAAAAAGAAAGAAGGAAAGGAGGAGCGGAGGGAGGGAGGGAGGAAGGGAAGGGAGGAAAAAAAGAAAGAGCAGGTAAAGTAAAATAGAATAAAGTATGAAATATAGTAGCGTTATTAAAATTAAAAAGTAATTATTGAAAAAAAACACGGACCGAAAGAACCCTGGGACATATGGTGGAAGCAAAGCTATACAGAGAGAATCTTACACAGAAGATTACACATACACATTCACAAAAAGAGAGCAGGGGGAAAAATCAAAAATCTTGCTCTCCAAGTCCACCTCCTCGATTTGGGATAATTCGTTGTAAAAAGAGGAAAAGGGCGAAAAGTCTGAAATCTTGCTAAGTCCACCTCCTTAATTTGAGATAATTCGTTGTAAAAAGAGGAAAAAAAAAGGGGGGGAAAGTCTTAAATCTTGTCCTCAAGGTCCACTTCCTCAATTTGGGATGATTCGCTGTCCATTCATGCACTCCACAGACGCAGGGCACATCAAATGGACCGTGGAGCTTTAATCCGCTGCCTCGGAGGCTGCACAGAGAGATTTCCCTGTCTCTGCTCTCACAGCTCCCGGGTCTCAGCCTTGGACCTGGCCCCGCCTCTGCGCGTAGGTCGCCGGAGGGCGTCCGTTCTTCACTCAGACAGGACGGGTTTAAAGGAGCCGCTGATTCGGGGGCTCTGGCTCACTCAGGCAGAGGGGAGGGAGGGGAATGCCCTCTCCTCGCGCACCAGGCAACAAAAGGGAAAAAAGTCTCTTGCCTCTCCGGTAGCTCCAGACCCCCTCCCCGGACTCCCTCCGGGCTAGCACTAACCCCCTCAGGGTCTCTTCCTGCGGCCAGCCCCAGACCTCTCCCTGCGCTCCGACTGAAAGCCGATACCCGAGCCTCAGCTCCCAGCCCCGCCCGCCCCGGCGGCCGAGCAGACAAGCCTCTCGGGCTGGTGTGTGCCTGAGGGCACCGATCCTCTGTGCCAAAATCTCTCTGCTTTGCCCTCCGCACCCCTGTTGCTGTGCTCTCCTCCGCTACTCCGAAGCTTTCCCCCTCCGCCACCTGCAGTCTCCGCCCTCGAAGGGGCTTGTAGTGTGTAGAAACCTTCCCTCCTTCACGGCTCCCTCCCACTGGTGCAGGTCCCGTCCATATCCTATTGTCTCTGTTTATTCTTTTTTTCTTTTGACCTACCCAGGTATGTGGGGAGTTTCTTGCCTTTTGGGGGGTCTGAGGTCTTCTGTCAGCGTTCAGTAGGTGTTCTGTTGGAGTTGTTCCACGTGTAGATGAATTTCTGATGTATCTGTGGGGAGGAAGGTGATCTCCGCGTCTTACTCTTCCGCCATCTTCCTCCGGCTCCCTACTTCATTCTTATATCAAAACAATTTTACCTCTAAAAACAACTTTTTTTTGGTCTTTGCCATAAACAAGTAGATTAAAACAACTTCACTTCAGTCATAAACAAGTGGGTTTGAAATCATATCAAACCCATTCACAACAGGCAGATAACTCATGAAACATCCAAAGATATAGGGATTAAAGTGTTGGAATATTTGTTTTCTCCCCAGATGGAAACTCTATTATTTTTACTGACCATATACTAAGAAATACTACAAAAGGTTTTTTTTTTTCATCCAAAAGAGTAGAAATAGGAAATTTTACATCCTTCCCAAAGCTAGCTACTTGCAAAAGTTTAATGTGCTCTATAACTTTCCAGATTTTCTATGTATATATAGATTTCTATTTTTACATAGAAGAACTCACAGGAACATACTAGTTTTTAATCAGCTTTTTTTTTTACTTGACAATATATTGAAGATCTATTGGCATACATTAAGAGGTATGGATCTGGGCTTCCCTGGTGGCACAGTAGTTAAGAATCTGCCTGCCAATGCAGGGGACATGGGTTCGAGCCCTGGTCTGGAAAGATCCCACATGCCATGGAGCAACTAAGCCCGTGCACCACAACTACTGAGCCCGTGTGCTGTAACTACTGAAGCCAGCGCCTAGAGCCTATGCTCCTCAACAAGAGAAGCCACTGCAATGAGAAGCCCGCACACCACAATGAAGAGTAGCCCCTGCTCGCCGCAACAAGAGAAAGCCCGTGTGCAGCAACAAAGACCCAACACAGCCAAAAATTTAAAAAAAAAGAAAGAAAGAAAGAAAAACAGGTATGGATCTACTGTATCCTTTTTAATAGTTATATGGTATTCCATTGTGTGCTTATACCATAGTTTAACCAATATACTCTTTTATTTTTTTAACCAATCTACTCTTGATGGACTTTTATGATTTTTCCAATTTGCCTATAAAGAAAATAGTACTACAAGGAAAATCCTTGTATATCTGTCTCTGCTTAGTTGGGCAGGGGTTTCCACAGGATGAATTTCTAGAATTGGAGCTGCTTGATCAAAGAGTATACACATTGGGACTTCACTGGTGGCACAGTGGTTAAGAATCTGCCTGCCAATGCAGGGGACACGGGTTCGAGCCCTGGTCCGGGAAGATCCCACATGCCGCGGAGCAACTAAGCCCGTGCACCACAACTACTGAGCCTGTGCTCTAGAGCCTGCAAGCCACAACTACTGAGCCCACGTGTCACAACCACTGAAACCCACGTGCCTAGAGCCCGTGCTCTGCGACAAGAGAAGCCACCACAATGAGAAGCCCACATGCCACAACGAAGAGTAGGCCCCGCTCGCCACAACTAGAGAAAGCCTGCGTGCAGCAACGAAGACCCAACACAGCCAAAAATAAAAATAAATAAATTAGCTGATTAAAAAAAAAAGAGTATACACATTCAACAATTTTTAAACTATTCTCAATTGAAAGACTGTATAAAATTACACGCCTAGTCATAGAAAATGAGGGCCAGTTTCATCTAAAACTGGGAATTTTTAACCTTTTGTGAATTGTATTTTTCATCCCTTTTGCCCATGTTTCAATTGGGGTTCTCATTTTTTATTTGATTTATATGAGCTCTTTATGTATTAAGGATAATACACCACCAAGATACTGACAAAGTCAACAGTAAGCTCTTACTGATGAAATGACCAGACACAACATCACTTGCTTAAATCTACATATCTAAAATTTATAAAAAGAGCTCAGTGGTGCAAGGATACCCCATAAAGGGATTAGAAGCATTCTGCAGAAGAGGTGAGGAATAGGATAAATTCCCAGCTTCCCCAAATCCTCTCCCACAGTTGCAGAAAACAAAATCTGTGCCTGGGGGTTGCATCATGCCTCTGGAAACTCAGTTGCCCCTCCTCCAAGGCCAGCTTCTGTGCTGAAGCATTCCTGCACCTAGTCAGGTCTGACCTGAAAGCTCCTCATCAATTTGGGGATGAAATTACATACAATCTGACTACAGAGTGTGGTACCACAAAGCCTGGGCCAAGTGCATTTCTTGACCTTCTTGCTGCATGACTCTTTGTAACATTAAAAGGTAAACGTTTAGGAGCAAACAGGCAAAGGCAGAGGAGAGGGCAAGACCAGAGGGCTTTATCTCCCTTAATCCCCATCAGCTCCCCTCAGGCCATCCTCCTCCCCTCCCCTCATTACTCAAATAGATAGTTACAATATATAAATTTTCTGTTGCTTTGCAGAACAACAGAAATGTGTAATTAAAAGCAACTTTGGAAAACTGCAATTTGTATTGATCTGTAATACACTATTTAAATGAAAAGGTTGTGCAGCCCTATGCACATGTTGCTTGCAGCAAAGCCCCCGTGCCTCTTCTGGAGTCTCTAAAAGGTGACCTGGGCTCCCAGCTGGGGTGGGCAAGTCTGGCTCTGGGGCTGGAAACTGGTGGAGAGGAGTGTGAGGAAGAGCCCCCTCCCTGGAAAACCCTGGGCACCTCCAAGCACCCTTATCACCTCTCACCAGCGTCAATTGTAAATGACAAAAAGAGGCACAGAGTATCTGCTCGAAATGATACACCGGGTCCTGGCCTGCAGACTCCGACCCACCCTGTCCCTCCTGTGCCTGTGGTAGGATTGGGGCCAAAAACAGGCGGCCCCTTCAAGTGATGGGTGTGCATGGTAAGAGCCTGCCGACCCCAGCGCTGACCACCTGCGATGCACGGGTTTGAAGTCTCCAATCACTAACCTCTGCCAGTCCATCTTCACTTGTGTTTCTCTTTAGGAAGTCGATTTTAGTTCAGCCTTTGGAATGTGGGTTTCAACATCATGATGCATTAACTTCTGAATAGAAAATTTGAAAACAGAGAATCTTTGTTCCATCTTTAAAAACGATGAAAATATATCTAGCAGATATTAAACCATTTATTTCCCTGCTGCAAAGCTAGGCCTATCAAATTTTACAGACTCTGTGGAGATGAATTGTGCTCCAAAGACAAAGACATATTCTGGTTTTCCAGTGGGCCCTGGCCAGGCCTGAAGTGAGCACAGGGAGTCTGCTGCCCCCAGCTGCCCCACCTCCCAAAAGAAGGGGAGCACCTTCAGGTCAGCAGGAAACCACATGGGTTGTTCTGCTGCTATTTGACTTATTTTCCCCCACCCTGTGGCTTCTGACTAACATTTTGCATTTTCAACATATTTGTGCACATGAAAGACCCCTTTTACAGATGCAGTCACTGAGCCCCAAGAGCTGCAGCGTCTGGGCCCAGGTCCTGCAGCAAGGTGGCACCAGAGCTGGGACTGGAGGCTGAGCTCCAGGAGGGCCAGGAAGCGAGAGGACAGGAGGCCGCTAGTCTTCCATCCCTTCCAGGGGTTTCCAGCATTTTCTAGTCGTCCTAACACCAGGGGCCTCTCCATGTCCCTGAATTAAGTGCTTCACGGAGGTAAAGAGCACCCCGCGGCGGGGAGGGGCGTACGGGGTTGTGGCACTGAGGCTCCTGTGCACAGAGGCGCACCGGTGCTGACGGAGGCCTCCCGCCACCAGCTGCCCTCCTAAGCGCCCTGCAGAATCCTCTGCCCTCACGCCACGTCTGCACACTGTGCCGTGGGAGCCAGCACCATCACAGCCATCCTGTCCCAGCATGGCCTACAAGGAATCCTGTATCAGCATTCAAACACCTCCTCCTCCCTCGGGCCCTTCAGTTGGAACCACTCGTCAGAACAGTTAATTAGTTATCCGTGTGTCTCTCTGTCTCACCATGGGCTCCTGGAAGGCAGGAACTATTTCTTGTCCCTCTTGTTACCCCACTGCCCAGCACAGGAGGGCCCAGCATTGCTCCCATTTCTTTTTGTGGCTAGTATCCCGGCGGGCCTTTACCTTTCTTGAGGAGCCGCAACGCCACCCAGTGGCGGTCTGGCTGTACTGAGGATGCCGGCCAAGGGCTCTTCCGCTCCACCCCCTGCTGGTGGAGGCCGGTTACTGCAGGAGTTGAAGGTGATCAATGGGTCACCTTCTCGGCAGGGCCCTCCAGCGCTCCACAGCCAAGGTTAAAATGGGGGTGGAATGTCAGAGAAGCAGGCCCAGTGCCTTTGGGATCCTTGGGCACAGAGACTCAGCTCTAGGTTGCTGTATCTGCCTGAGGCTAACGTTGTTCTTCCCTTCCTGCTGTCCCTCCCCCCTTCCCACTCTACCAAAATGCACTTCCAGGCTCAGCTCAGACACCACCTTCTTCCTTTGCCCCTCGTATGCATGCAACCACAGGAATCTAGCTTATTCAGCCTAGATTCACATCCCCGCTTTGCCCATTATCTGTTGTGAGACTACACGCAAGTTACATAATTTCACTGGCTTCAGTTTGTTTATCTACAAAATGGAGAATAATAATAGTACCGGCCCTGCTGGATTGTAAGGAATAAATGAGTCCTTACAGGTAAAGTATGTGCAAGTGTTGTGCCTGTTTAGTTGGTGCTACTATTCCTCAGTCAGTTTCACTGCCTGGAGACAAGGACCAGGTCTAATCCATTGCATCCTCACAGGGCTGGCATGGCATATGGCAGGAACTCAAAAGCTGCTGCACCTGCCAAATGCATGGGAACAGTCAGTCTTTGACTTTGGCCATAGTGAGCAGTGGAGATGCGGGAAGACCTTCATCCTAGTCCTGGCTGTGACACTTTATCATGGTGTATCCTTGGACATGCCACGCCCCTCCCTGGGCCTCAGTTTCCTTATGAATAAGTTAGGATATACTGAAGGAGGGACTATGCCATGGTGTGAATACTAGGGGCAGGGATCACAGGGATCATTTTGGAGGCTGTCTACCACACAGACTCCTTAAAAATAGATAGAAAAATATTTTTATAATCTTGGTAGCTAAGCATGTCAATAAATCCAGAAGGCGAAAAAGAAATATTGATCATTTTATCTACTGTATGGTAAAAGACATGACCAGGGCTTCCCTGGTGGCGCAGTGGTTGAGAGTCCGCCTGCCGATGTAGGGGACGTGGGTTTGTGCCCCGGTCCGGGAAGATCCCACATGCCACGGAGCGGCTGGACCCGTGAGCCATGGTCGCTGAGCCTGCGCGTCCGGAGCCTGTGCTCCGCAACGGGAGAGGCCACAACAGTGAGAGGCCCGCATACCGCAAAAAAAAAGACATGACCAATACTTCGTTTCTCTCTTTTTAAATATATATATAGCTTCCTGGTTTTCTTTTGTAAAATTGCTTCTCTCTAACTGTGTGCAGTTTTGGTGGCTGTGATAGTCTGGGTATGCTAGCCACTGTAAAAACAACCTCCAAAACTCAGTCTCAACCCAGCAAAGGTCTCTTTCTGATTCATGCCAGAGGTGTCCGGGTGGGTGACTTTCCTGCAAGCAGACAGGGAGCCAGGCTCCCTGCATCCAGTGACTCAATGGTGCCCAGGGCTCTTGAACTCTTCTCCTGCATCAGGCCAGCTGATGTGTAATGGGGGAACGTGGAGGGTTGCATGAGAAGTTTAAGGGCCAGCCCTGGAAAAGGCACACATCACGTCTACCCACATTTGGTTGGCCAGAATTAGACATCTTGATGCCAGGGGCTTGGAAAGCATAGCTTTCTTTACTGTGTGCCCAGGAGAAAAACAAATCAGTTTGGTGAGCACGTGATTTTGTGTCTGCCATGTGGGCCTTGAAGTCAGGATTTCTATTCTTCACCAGCCCAGGCTTGGCTGTCCAATTGAAGGACTCATTCTTTTCAGGACTTCGAACCATGAGCCAAGTGACTCCAGGACTGAATCAACTGGGAGGATTACTGGAACTCAGCACCTGAGCCTGCAAGGTCTCTGGGTCGGTCAGGTGTTATTGATCCCTCATCTCCTCTTTTCCCAGGGAAGTCCTGCCTTGTATAAAGAAGTGCGAAGTTACATTCCATGCACAGTTTCAACATCGTTATAAACTTCTAAAATGCTACCCAAGGGAATTTTGCTGAATATCCTTCAATTTGCCTCCCCAGATGGATCTCTGACACTTCACCTTGCTCTGTTTCTCGGAAGCAGATCCAAATGCATTGCATCACAAGTGCCCTGGCCCTCTAACTTCCAGTTGGGTTCAGCCAACAGGAAGCACTAGCAGGAGATCCAGAAAGTGGAGTCCCTGGAGGATGTCATACTTAAAAGCAAAGAGAATAGTGTAGTCATCCCCCAAGTATTCAGCAACCAATTATCAATTGTGGCTAATCTTGTTTCCTCTTTACTTTCCCCTTCAACACACACACACACACACACACACACACACACACACACACACACTTCCTCTCTGTCTCCTCCCCAACCTCTGCTCCTGGGTTATTTTAAAGTAAATTCCAGATATTATGTATCTTTAAGTAAAGCACTCAGGAATTCCCTGGTGGTCCAGTGGTTAGGACTCCACACTTTCACTGCCGAGGGCCGGGTTCGATTCCTGGTCAGGGAACTAAGATTCCCACAAGCCACGTGGCATGGCCAAAAATAAAAAGACTCTTTTAACATAAACACCATTCCATTACTTCATCTTTAAAGCAAATAATCATTTCTTAAAAACGTCTAATATCCAGTCACGGATAAAATTTCCCTGATTGTCTCCAAATGTTGGTTTGAGTCACACACTGCATTCTGTTGACATGACTTATATTTCCTTTAATCTATCGAAGTTCCCCCTCCTTTTTTTTTAAATGTAAGGAACCTTTTAGATCCTTTGTTCGTAACCTAACCTGCTGTGACCATGTCACAAGTCCCAGGGTCATTTGCTTTTCCCACCCTTTAGTAGACAGTGCTCTGGGTGTTCCCTTGGTGTTACACCAGTCTCACACCTCCATAGAGTATTCAAGTGGGTCCCCATTTCCACCTACAATAAGTGCACCCTCTGAAAACTTATTTCCTTGAGACCTTTTTGATGGTAATTGGGGAGCTGGAATTCTCAGGCTTTTTGGTTTTCTGTTCTCAAGAAATGACTTTTTCAAGAAACCTGTTGGATGACTCAACAGGAGGCTCTCGGGTGATAAAGACACTGGGTTGTTTCACAAAATGTGGAATGGAACAAAGAAACATTTATAGATTGAAGTATCACTTTAAAATATGGTTTAAAACATGAGTAACTAAATTAATAAACTAGATGAATGCAGACGTAACTATTTCCTCTATATTTCAAAAGTTTTATATATTCATGATGAACAAAAATTGGAAAAATTGAGGTATTTTGATGAAGAGTTGTCATGCATTGGGTTGTATAAGGTGCTTTTCCAGTTACAGAAGGACAGACTCATTTCCTAAGAAGACTGCCTCCCCTTGTCCCTCTTCATTTTTTTATTTTGTGAAGTTACTTCTCCTTCCACTGCCCTTGATCAGGTGTCTCACTTCCTCCACACAAAGAACTCTGAATATGCTCTGGATGTGGTCCCTAGTTATTGGCCATCCTTGGATACCACCAGCCCTGTCCCCTTTTATCTGAGTCTCTGCTGGGTTCTCACTGATTCACTTCCCCTAGCTGCACACACCCTTCATGCCAGCTGGTAGCAATCGCTCAAGTGCAGGAGAAAAGGCAAACACAGTCTCAACCACCTCAGGCCTTAGGAAGCAGGAGTTAACTTCCTTTATGTTTCCTCTGTGGCCAGGAGGGATGCTCCAGCGGCTTCTACTTGGCTTTTCCTGTTACAATAGACCTACTCTTTAAGTCAGGGAGCAGTTCCATGGCAATCAGACCATCTGACCATTCAGAAACTAGGGAAATGACCCTGATGATTGCTGCTTCATAGGGCCTGCTGTTGCCTCTAGCCAAAATTTCAGTTATCCTCTGATGCTCTTAAAGCCCTGAGTGGTGGAGCAAGCTGGTGGTCTACGTATCAAGGAATTGGTTTTATCTCAGGGTCAGTTGTAACTGAAAGTTTGGGGGGGCGGTTCCTCTTTACCTGGTAGAGTTACCTGGCAAAATCACCACAGGTTCCTCAGTGGAAGACTAGGAAAAAGTGCATAGTATGTGCTTGTGCTGTTAAAGCTGGTCAGGGGCCTCTTAAGTCTGGAAATGGGTTCATGAGGGGCTGCAACTCGAGTAAAATTGGGCCTCTCTTCCCCAGACCCAGAGTACATTCAATTATACAGTTCATCTGAAGCTGAATTATGCTGTTGACCAAATATTTCCTGCTCTCCACCTTCGGGGGTCCTGGTGGTTTGCGCTTCCTGGCCACCTTGTGGTTGGATGGGGTACTACATGACTAGTTCTGGCCAATCTGCTCTGAGCAGATGTGTGTCACTTCAGGGACAGAACATCTAATTGCTGATTTGTCACCCTCTAGAACAATCCCTCTGCTTTTGAGTCTGGCAACATTCAAGATCATGACTGCTCCATCAGCCTATATCCTAGAGTGAGAAGGTGTAAAGTGAAGAGGACCTAGCAACTGGCAATAGATATACAGCACGAACAAGAAATAAACCTTCATAGGGACTTCCCTGGAGGTCCAGTGGTTAAGACTTTGCCTTCCAGTGCGGGGGTGTGGGTTCAATCCCTGGTCGGGAGGCTAAGATCCCACCTGCCTCGCAGCCAAAAAACCAAAATATAAGACAGAAACAGGGGCTCCCCTGGTGGCGCAGCGCTTGAGAATCCGCCTGCCGATGCAGGGGATACGGGTTTGTGCCCCAGTCCGGGAAGATCTCACATGCCGCAGAGTGGCTGGGCCCGTGAGCCATGGCTGCTGAGCCTGTGCATCCGGAGTCTGTGCTCCTCAATGGGGGAGGCCACAACAGTGAGAGGCCCGTGTACAGCAAAAAAAAAAAAAAAAAAAAAAAAAAAGACAGAAGCAATATTGTAACACATTTAATAAAAACTTTAAAAATGGTCCACATCAAAAAAAATCTTTAAAAAAAGTAAATAAATAAACTTTCATTATTTTATGTCATTCAGATTTTGACATAATCTAGCATACTTTGATACAAAAATTGATGCTGAAAGACTGAGGGTGTCTTAACAAAATCTGACTTTTGTGACATTGATTAATGGGACAAGGAAGATGATTTTGGAAGCTATTTTACATGGGTACATTTGACAAAACCATCACCTACAACAACTTGGAAGGTAGACAATGAACCTAGTAAGCTTGTAGCTCCAGGAGAGGGAGACTAGCAAACAAAATATTAATAGCAGGTGTTGGTCAGTGTTGGGTGCAGCCTGACACACCCACATCCCTGAGGCACAGGGAATGCTTGGGTCCTCATTGGAGGGAGCTTCCTGAGCTGGGCACAGCCCTGTGGTACAGGCTGTGTCTACCTAGTGCCCCCCTGTCCAGCCACCTGAGCCTGCAGCACACCTCTCCCCCCAATTCATGCTGCATGTCTCTTCCTCCTGTCCTGAAGCTTGTCCCCAGAGAGACACAAGCAGCTGAAGGCCCACTTGGCACCTCTGCATGCTTATTGGCCTTCCAGGCAGCCTGCAGAGTTGCGGGCTACAGGACAGCAGGTGGGGAGTGCCACTGGCTCCTGCCTACTGCCTGGATTACCCTACAAACTGTAGCCGGTGTTGAAGGTGCGCCACCATGGCCTTGGGATACAGCTCTTCCAACGCCTACTGGGGCCGCAGGGGGCAGCACACACAAGTGCAGGGCTGGACTCCTGGCAAGGCCACCCAGTAAACACAGCAACCAGGGGATGGGAGTTCGTGAGTCAATTCTCCCCACAATCCCGAGGCAGACTTTTTGGCGTCGTGGTGGTTCCTATAGCCCTTTGGAAGATGGCTTACACAGCTGAGTGATTGCTGTGCTTATCACAGCGCTGTGGCCAACTCAGTCATGCCTTCCCTCCCTCTTTGCCTGCCTCACTCCTGCTTCCCTGGGATTCACTCCCCCCGAGACGTGTTAACATCTAAACTTTTGCCTCAGACTTTTCCAGGGAATCGAGGCTGAGGCAAAGCTCATTCTTCGCACTTTGTTTTACAAAAATCGCCCTGTGACATCAGTTCTGCTCAACACACAGGCACTTAGCACCTCCTCCTGTTTTCTGGGCACCAGGAGAGACCTCAGTGAACACAATAGGTACAGTCCTTCCCCCAGAGCTTTTGGTGGGAGGCGCCAAGGGAGATGAGGGGGACAAATTTCCCATTATATAGGAAGCAGGAAGAGCAAATTCTAGAAGCCTTTACACTTGTTGCTGGTCAGTTCTAAAACCTGTGAGCATGGAGAAAGGGAGCAGTGGCTAGATTTATAGGAAGTCTGCATGCCAGATAATGTCTTTCCTGAAAGTCGACTAGAGTGGATGGGCAGGGAAGCTGGCGAGGTGAGTACTTGGGTCGTGGTAGTCGTCTGAGAAGACACTGGCCAAAGACTCTTCCAGCAGCTTATGGTTCAGTTCGACCACACAGGCTGGAGGACAGGATACTCTGGTGGACTCAAGAGAAGATGACAAATCTGGAATGTTAAACCTTCGAGAGGAAGGGACTCTCCTCCAGAGAGGGTGGAGCAGAAGCTCGGAGTCTACCTGTAATGATCTCTGGCCCTCCTTCCCACTCTAGGATCCTGTGCTTCACTGAGCACCAGTTGTCTTTTGGAGAATTTCGTTCCAATTACTTGCTCAATGTAGCAGAAATTTTTGGTGCTCTGCCCAGGTCCTGTGGCCCGCATTCACCAGTCCTGTGAACCCACCCCTTCTAAGGACTGGCATCTTGGTTTCCTTGCCCCTGGGGCTCTGGAGTGAGCTGGGAGTGCTTGAGAGTTTATGTCCCTCCAGGGTAGCCTGTAGCCAAGAACTGCTAGTGAAGGAACACTAAACTTCCTTGCCTCAAGTCTGGGTCAACTCTGAAAGGTAATTTACACACCAGAATTCCCAGAAGAATCAGGCAGAGTCTAGGACTTTGCCTGAAGCGGCACCTTTGACTGCCATTCTGCTGACCCTACTCCCAGGTCTGGTTGAGCCCTTTCCACCCTGATATTTCAGTGTTCTTGAATCTGAAGCACCAAAAATTTCAAATCAAAAGTGGCAGTGGGGTCCTCTGGGTCGGCCCTCGAGAGCTGGCCAAGAAGAATGTCCCTGCCCCTGGGGCTCTGTGCAAATGGGCAGGGAGCAGGTCCTAGTGGCTGGCAGGGTGCAGTCAGGGCCTGCAGAGCTCCAGCCACAGTCCCTCACCTTGTAAAGCTGGAGGGGCACAGGCAGGAAGTCTTTCCTGGGCCTCTCTCAGGTCAGCCCCAATCAAACAGCACTGGTGCATGGTCTGGTTGGGAGCCAGCTCTGAGCACAGGATGGGAGGTCAGGTGCAAGAGCAGGGCAGAGGGGGAGGCAGGGAGCTGTCCTGGATGGGATATACTCCTGCTGATGTGGCCTTCAGTGAGGCACATACGTGCTCAGACGGGTGTCTCCACCCTTCTCAGGGGCGCATGAGGCCCTGTTCCAAGGGGAGGCTTTGTCACTCCTGGTGTCACTCCTGGTGCCAGTGCCTCCTCAAGGCCTAGCCCTGTCCCCAGCTCCTGCAAACATCTGTCTTTGTGTCCTCAGCAGGTGCTGAACCCACGATGGAGCTTTGCCTATGCCAGGGGGCTCAGAGGTATCCGAAGCCTCACACCCAGGCCCCCTGGATTCCGGCCTCTCCAGGGACACTAACCAGAGGCAGGGGTAGCAAAACCTGTGATGGAGAGAAATGCAGCTCAACTTTCTTCCGTGAGTTTGAAAACATACTCAGGGATCCCCATGCCTGGATTCTTTCTCAAGGGGAAACATCATTTCTGTGCAACAGGTCTAAAGGTCAGAAAACTGAACATGAGGAAACGCTAATTCAGGGCTTGTCTGTTTGGGGGAGGGGTCTGAAGCTCTGATGGTGCTTTCTTTTTTTTTAAAATTTATTTATTTTATTTATTTATGGCTGTGTTGGGTCTTTGTTTCTGTGCGAGGGCTTTCTCTAGTTGTGGCAAGCGGGGGCCATTCTTGATCGCGGTGCATGGGTCTCTCACTATCGTGGCCTCTCTTGTTGCAGAGCACAGGCTCCAGACGCGCAGGCTCAGTAATTGTGGCTCACGGGCCCAGTTGCTCCGTGGCATGTGGGATCTTCCTAGACCAGGACTCGAACCCGTGTCTCCTGCATTGGCAGGCAGATTCTCAACCACTGCGCCACCAGGGAAGCCCCTGAGGGTGCTTTTTAATTAGACCTGGGGCTTGAGGAGGGAGTCGGGGGCGGGGAGAGGGTGGGTGTGCTTAAAAAACTTTTAGGTTTTTATGCTCAGGGTTCTATAAAATCCAAGTAATGTTTCCCCATCCTTCTGAACAAGATTCAGCACGTAAGTCTTTTATTTATTAATATGGAGATAAATAACAGCAAAAAAAAAAAAAAAATACTAAAGGGTTGAAAATGGTTGCTTCCAGGAAGTAGAACAGGGTAGTAGAAGCGACTGGACTGGGCACTATTTTTGTGTAAGCCTTTCAGTAAGATTTCATTTTTTTGTTTTTTTAGTATGATTTCAGTTCTAAAGGAAGTGCTGGTATTAATTAGATCACACAAATAAAAACTACAAAACAAGTCTAGGAATTCCCTCGCCCTGGCCTGTTCTCGGGGATTCATGGGGGCGGGGGAGGGGCGGGGGTGGTGGGAAGAGGCCATGAGCTCTCGCTCTTTAATCCCATCACTTGTTACTCACCCCTGCCCACTGCTGCAGATGCCGAGTCCTGGAGCAAGAACTCCTAGGCAGGGTGTTGGGAGCAGCTGCCCTTCACGCTGGTGTGAAATCATAGCCTTCACAGTCCTGTGGGAGAAGGTGTGAAGGTTTTGCTCTTAGAACTAGGATGCCGAGAAGCTTTTAGATGATCAGGAAAAGGCTGAGGCTCGTGGTGGAGATGACAGCCTCTTGGAGTGAAAAGAGCAAAGGTGCAGGCCTGGCTGGAGGGTCCAAGCTATGGGGCGTGAGTGGGAGCCTCTTTTTTTTTCAAGGTTTAAAATTCTCCAATTTTATTTTAATTTTTTAACATCTTTATTGGAGTATAATTGCTTTACAGTGGTGTGTTCGTTTCTGCTGTATAACAAAGTGAATCAGCTATACATATACATATGTCCCCATGTCTCCTCTCTCTTGCATCTCCCTCCCACCCTCCCTTTCCCACCCCTCTAGGTGGTCACAGAGCACCGAGCTGATCTCCCTGTGCTATGCGGCTGCTTCCCACTAACCATCCATTTTACATTTGGTAGTGTATATATGTCCATGCCAAGAGCGGAAGCCTCTTTTGTGTCAAATGGCAAGGGATGGGGAGCCCCAGGCACTGGAAGTCAGCCCTGCACCTGGTTCCCACCTCTTGGCCTCTGTCTCCAGCTCCATGCTCTGTCCAGCCTTCCCTGGAAGGCCCGGCAGCTCCTGTCTCTCCAGTGAGGCGCTGCCCTGAGTGCAGCTCACCTGCTCAGACTCCGTCTTGGGGCAACTGGCACACACCGAGGCTCTGGGTGGCCCAGGCTTCCTGCAGATTCTGCACCCTCACAGTGTTCGTCAGCTCTGCTGGCTGCAAGGACCGCAGTTTAACGAAGGAAAGGGGAAGGCAGGCCCTGCAGCCAGGCGCCAGGGCTCAGGGGTTGGGATGGATAATGGGGGCTCAAGGCCAGGAGGTTCTTGTCAGACTCCAGGTGGCTCAGGGGACCCAGGCAAAGCTAAACAACCGGGCCTGGCACAGACCAAGTCTCCCAGCAGAATGGCTAGTTCTTAAGACTCCCAGGCAGCCCTTGTGGGGGAGTGACCCAAGGGAGGCCCCTTCCAGCCCCCGGAATTATGGCTCCCGTCCCCTGGTCTCTGAATCCCCCCCCACCTCATCTTCTACTCCATCCACTTCTACTTTACTGGGCCAGGGACCCCTTTGGGGTTCCGTGCAGCCTTAAAAGGAGCCCTCTTCCAGAATTTATTTTTGGCCATGCCTCATGGCTTGCAGGATCTTAGTTCCAGGACTGGGGAATGAACCCGGGCCATGGCAGTGAAAGCACCGAATCCTAACCACTGGACCGCCAGGGAGTTCCCCAGAATGTTTCCAATGCATGAAATAAAATGCACAGAATTACAAAAGAAACCAATTACAGTGAAATACTGTTACTAAAATATTAAATAATAAATTTGTGATGGAGTCATATATGTACTTCTTCTTTTTTTTTTTTTTTTTTTGCGGTACGAGGGCCTCTCACTGTTGTGGCCTCTCCCGTTGCGGAGCACAGGCTCCGGACGCACAGGCTCAGCGGCCGTGGCTCACGGGCCCAGCCGCTCCGCGGCATGTGGGATCTTCCCGGACCGGGGCATGAACCCGTGTCCCCTGCATCGGCAGGCGGACTCTCAACCACTGCGCCACCAGGGAAGCTCGCGATCTCCATTTTATAGGTAAGAAAGGAGGCTCAGAGGGCAAGAGTCAGCCAAGGTCACGTGGTTCCACACGGTGGTGCAGGCCGGGCTGACCCCAGTGTCCTCTGGTGATGATGCAGACATTAGTGCTGTACAGAATTTGCCCCCCGCCCAGGCAAGGCAGCCCCCGCGAGCCTCGGGGAGGCACGCTAGTGTGCTCTACGCACTTTCTTACGAATGATACAGTTTTAGTACCTCAATCTATGGGTGCGGAAACTAAGTCTCAGAGATGTTCTTTGTCACTTCCCAGACCCTCACGGCAGATAGGGACAGCGCTGGGCTGGTGTGAGAGGGAATTCACAGTGTTTACAGCTTTGGGATTCTGCCGGCAAAGCTGACATGCCTATAGTCACATCAAAAGACAAAGCCAATTCCACTGCAAGGTTTTCGTTCAGAAATCTTCCGGTGCCACTCATGCCATGCTCAGATAAACGAGGGCTTGTGGGGGGTCACTGGGAACAGACCCAGACACACATTATATGCCAGAATTGTTCTTCACTAAGAACATCTTTGTGTTTCATGTAGATTTCCATTCTGCCCTATGTATCTTCTATACCTGTGCTCTCTGAGCAGTCAGAAATTGCTCTAGGGGGCCTCCATGGTGGCGCAGTGGTTGAGAGTCTGCCTGCCGATGCAGGGGACATGGGTTCGTGCCCCGGTCCGGGAAGATCCCACATGCCGCGGAGCGGCTGGGCCCATGGGCCGTGGCCGCTGGGCCTGCACGTCCAGAGCCTGTGATCCGCAACAGGAGAGGCCACAACAGTGAGAGGCCTGCGTACCACAAATAAATAAATAAATAAAATTAATTAAAAAAAAAAAAAATTGCTCTAGGATGTCATAAATCAAAGTGGGTACCTTCCTCCCTTCCTCTCTCCCTCAGACAAATGCTCCACTTCATGGGAAACTGCTAAGGAACATGGCTAAGATCAGCTAGAATATTAAATTAAATTAAATTAAATTAATTAATTATTTTTTTTTGCAGTACGCGGGCCTCTCACTGCTGTGGCCTCTCCCGTTGCCGAGCACAGGCTCCGGACGCGCAGGCTCAGCAGCCATGGCTCACGGGCCTAGGCGCTCCGCGGCATGTGGGATCCTCCCAGACCGGGGCACGAACCCGTGTTCCCTGCATCGGCAGGCGGACTCTCAACCAGTGCGCCACCAGGGAAGCCCTAGAATATTTTAAAGAAGAAAATTGTCTCTCCTGCGGTTCCAGCACATCACCAAAAGGCCAGAAAAAGTATATAGTAATTCCTAGGGTAGATCGAGCCTCTCTGTGTGCCCTGCGTGCCAACTAGGAAATGTCAAAGGCACTAAGGAATGAATTTCATGTTTTTTTAAAATTGAGATACAATTGGCACATAACATTATATTATTCTCAAGTACACGACATAGTTCAGTATTTGTATATATTGCAGAATGATTACCACAATAAATCTAGTTAACATCCATCACCACACGTAGTTACAGAAACTTTTTTCTTGTGATGAGAACTTTTAAGATCTAGTTTCTTAGCGACTTCCAAATATACAATACAGTATTATCAACTATGCTGAACACTACATCTTAGGAATTAGTTATTTTATAACTGGAAGTTTGTATTTTTCAACTGCCTTCACCATGTCGCTCACTCTAAATTTCATTTTTTTTTTTTTTTTTTTTTTTTTTTTTTGCGGTACGCGGGCCTCTCGCTGCTGTGGCCTCTCCCGCTGCGGAGCACAGGCTCCGGACACGCAGGCTCAGCGGCCATGGCTCACGGGCCCAGCCGCTCCGCGGCATGTGGGATCCTCCCAGACCGGGGCACGAACCCACATCCCCTGCATTGGCAGGCGGACTCTCAACCACTGCGCCACCAGGGAAGCCCTAAATTTCATTTTTTAAGTCCAGTAGCAAATTCTTGCTTTTGATGGGCTGCTGAGTGTGCCCAAGGTATGTGAAATACAAGACCACCCACTTCATGGGTTTTTTTACACCAACATGCCCCTCTAGGGTGTGTAATCAGTTCTCTGCTTAAAAGTTTATTCTTTTGGCCTTACTCATGTTTTCCTTGACTTTTTGTTTTCTAAGTCCTCTCTCACACCTATTAACTGGCCCTGAGCCCCTCAACAGAAGCCTCCAGCTAAGGGCGGGAGGAAGAGGCCACTTTCTGAGGGGTGACTATTACATAGCAAGCTCGCCCGGGACAGCCTCTGTGATGGATGCCAGCCCAGGGCATGGCACACTGCTGTAGTTGTTTGATGAATGCATGGCACTTGGATGGGTATGAAGTTGAAGACCACCAGGCTGGACTCGCTGGAACGACACACATGGACCAGTAGGAATGGCATAGGGGACAGCTCTAAGTGCCTGAGTCAGGACCCTAGGCCAGGAGTGTGAGCACCAAGTGGTGTCCAGCCCAGGAGCCTGCCACAGAATACAGTGCCACAGTGTTATGTAGACTCTGCCCCATGACTCTCCCCCTGCCTGCCCCCCTTTGGCTAGCATAGGCTGCATAGGAGAGAACTCAGTGGGAGCACCCCAGAAGGGGAGTAAGGGTGGAAAGAGCAACAGAGAGAGAGGCTGGCCACAGAGACATTAACAGGACCACTGGTCAATTGGCTGGCTCCCGATGGGCACGCGTGCACTTGGTTGGAGAGGGAGGGAATGGATGGCACTTCTAAGCCCAGGGCAGGTAAAAGGGCAGAGCTACACCTGCTGCTATACGATGTAAGGCAGCAGCAAAGCAAGGATTTTCTCAGTTTCTGCTTTTATGGTCCCTCCCTCAGGCCACAGGAAGAAGGAAGGGCCCTATCCTGAGAGGGTTTGCCTAGAACCCAGCAGGATCCAGGTGAGGGAGGGTCCAGGTGAGCTGCTGGCCAGGGGCCTACAGGAACGCATTCACTGAGACATTTAATATTCCCCTGGCAACGGCTCCAGGGAGTTTCCCAGGAGTCTCTGGGTAACCAGATAGCCCTGGCCAGCCCCAGGTTGAGGAAATTGACCCCCAAGAGTGGACAGGATGGGAATGGCATTACTGTGCTGCCTGCTAGGTCATGCTGGAGGGCAGGAATATCTGCCTCCCTCCCCAGATGCTGGGTGCTACCACCAGACAACAGAAATGCAGGGCCCAGGGGCTTTTCTTACAAGGACTTTCACGACTTCTCTGTAAAGGACAGGAATTCTGGGGCTCAGGGAACCTGTATGTAAAGTCGGCATTGGGGGTCTGTGGACAGTGTCATGATGCTGGTTGATCACAGTCCCTCAACAAGTGTGGTTACATGTCTGCTGAGGGCCCACTGATCTAACATCAAACATCATACACCTGCCTCCCTAGCCCCCCAACTGTGCAAATGCCCAGGCCTTCTACGTCACCCCAGGGCAGCTTTCAGGCCTCTCCCTTCCTATGCCCCTAGTACTCCCCTGTGGGTGAGGGACCTGGAAAGCTTTTCCCAACTCCAGCCACGCCAGCAAAGCGTGAAGAGCAGACAGTGAGTCAGTGCAGAGCTGTGGGCGAGAGCTCCGAGTACCACAAGGCACACTGGACATCTTCGGATCTCCCTGGCATGGCGAGTGGGATGGTGGGGGGAATGGGTGTGATCACCTATAAACTCCTAGGCCAGGCTGAGCAGAAGGGTGGCTCGGGCTGGTCCAGGAGAGCTATGGAGACTGGCCAGGCAGACAGCTGGCACCACTGCCCACCCAGGGCATAGGACATTTCTCCATGAGCAGCCCCTGGGGTGGGGTGAGAAAATTAAAGAGCAAGGACATCCACAGGTGAAGTGGGAGGGCTGACCTCCTGGCCAGTAGTGGGAGTGGAGAGGACCCACACTGTCTACTGGCAACAGTGGCAGGTGGGGGTGGTGTGGAGGAACGACGCATGTGGGCTCCGTAACCCTCCCCTGCTCTGCTCTGTCAGAGGGAACCACATCTCTCAAGCCCCCCTACCTCTGGCTTCCAGGTAGGTTTGGCCATTGCATGGCACCTGAGAAGGACAGGAGATCGGGAGAGTGGTGGGCGTTCATAACCCGCTTTCTGCTCACTGTGGCACTTCTGCCAGCAGTCGCGTCCCCACTCAGCCTCCCGCTCCCACCTGTGAGCGCCCTCTCTCTGTGACACCCTGCTGTGCAGCCCCAGCCCCTGGAATCCCACCCTCCTCCTGCTGTCCTCCCCCAAGAGGTAGGCGTGGTCTGGGGGTCCCCTCCACCTCTCTGATACTCACTCAGCTCACGCCAGGCCTGCAGGCCTGGGTGAGCTCCCAGGTCTCTACCAGCTTTGTGGGGTTTTTTTTCTTTTTTTTTCAAACTTTCTATTTCATTAAAAAGTTTATGATCAAAGACACAGACCTACTAGACAATGGACTTGAGGATATGGGGAGGGGGAAGGGTAAGCTGGGGCAAAGTGAGAGAGTGGCATGGACATATATACACTACCAAACGTAAAATAGATAGCTAGTGGGAAGCAGCCGCATGGCACAAGGAGATCAGCTCGGTGCTTTGTGACCACCTAGAGGGGTGGGATGGGGAGGGTGGGAGGGAGGGAGACGCAAGAGGGAAGAGATATGGGAACATATGTATATGTATAACTGATTCACTTTGTTATAAAGCAGAAACTAACACACCATTGTAAAGCAATTATACTCCAATAAAGATGTAAAAAAAAAAAAAGTTTATGATCAAAAACCAACAAACAAAAGATGCCTCGTGATCTGATCTCCCCCCTGATTGTGCTATATCCTGGTGTATCCTCTTAGCTTCTGCATCTGTGACATGGGGGGACCAGCCTTGGTTCTGGATGGGATGGTTGTGAAGGTGTGATGGCTATGTGGGCAGACACGAGGGGAGGGTACCCCGTGGAAAGGCTGAGTCTAGGCTCCACAGAGCCCTGGAAGCGGGGGGTCTTGGGGGCGGCAGAGGCTGTTCTTGATGAGCTCAGGGAAGAAAGAGAGCCTGGCCAGAGGGGAGGACAAAGTGCAAGGGCCGGAGACTGGCAATCTCTTCTGAAATATACACATACACACATATTCACATGGACACACACTCTCATACTCACACACACACACACGCGCACACTCACTCGCCCACACATTCACACACGCGTGCCGCCATCATCAGGGACCTGCCTGAGGGAGCCGAGGTGCCAAGTGATTGGGCACGTACACTCCCAGCTCCACTACTTAAAGGTGGGGACAGGCCCTGTGACTGTGACTCGCCATAACTGTGACACTCTCTCCTTTGTGCTTCACTGGACACAGAGCAGCCACCAGCCCCAAGAACAGCTCCAGGCTGGGTCTACGCCGGACACAGGAGCAGGCAGCCGGTGGACTGCGAAGGGGTGCTGAGGATGGAGGAACGTTGGGAGGCTGGGCACAGCTAATATCCTGAGCTTCCCGTGCCCTTGACTTCTCTGTGGGCTTGAGAAGGGCCACCCCACATCAGGATGAACTCTCCTTCGGGGACAAGAGCCCCACTGGATCCGGCCCAGGAATCCAACGGCATAGCCACCACAGCTTCCCGCAGCAGGTGGGACAGCTCCTGGAGCAGCACCTCCAGCCTGGACTACCCTCCGCCCATCAGCCCCACGGTAAGCCTGGGGTGAGCGTGTGCCTCCCTCCCGCTCCCTGGTGCTCTTCCTAGGGGCACACAGGGGCTTTGACAAGGTTCCACAGCTCTGCTGTGGGACCTTGGGCATGTTACTGAACTTCTTTGAGCCTGTCCTACGCGAAGAGACCAATAGAGGGGAGTGTGGCAAGTTTTCCTTCCTTGTGGAGAGCATCCAAGGAACAAAAACCAGCCCTGTGGGACAAAGGGCTGGAATGGCACGTCCATTTCTTTCTGAGGGTAGTAGGATGCCCCCCAGAGCCTTCCAGAGAGGAAGGCTGCCCTGGGCCTCTGGGTTTGTCCCAGCCCAGAGTGAGGTATTTAGTGCCTTCTGCTGCTTCCATCATCCTAGCCAGGGCCCAGGGCCATACCCCAGCAACCCCACCATTAACTGGGGAGGGATGAGGGCACCCTCAAGACCGTGGGATGCTGGCCTAGGTTCTGGACAGGATGGAAAGGCTCCAGTAGCTACAGGAGCCAGGGCAGGACAGAAATTAAACCACTCCCTTCCCTGGCAAGGAGCTGGGGTGGGAGGAGTCTTTAAAGCCTTTTGTACTGGCCTCATAGGATCATGACCTCCCTACAGTGACCTAGGAGGCCTGAATTTTCTTTTTAAGAGACAATTCTTTTTCTCACTCTCACACCAGGTGTCAAAGTCAGCCCTGCCCAGTTGTATAGTTGAAGAATACAACCTCCTTCTTTGAGGCTGGGAAGGGTGTGGGACTCCTAAGAAGAGGGTCTCCACCCCACTCTACCTCCCCAGAGTGAACGGGGACTGGAATACCATTGCTGACTGTCTCGGGCACTTGGGATGGGGCCCATACAGAGGACAGGAACGCACCCAGGAGATGGCTCTGCCTTCTCCCCAAGGAAAGATAAAGTCACTCCAGCCATGTCCCTGCTTGCCAAACATGTGTCTGTCTGTCCTACCAGCCTCCAAAGGTGATCTGAGCACACTTCTAGAAGACTTTTGCATCTGGGCCATGGTATAGGAACTTGGGCTCAACTTTAGGAGACCTGTGTTTCCATTCCAGCTCAGCCACTTGCTAGCTGTGTGGGCAAACGGCTTTGCCACTCTGAGCCTGCCCCCCTGCGGCAGTTTTTTACCTGCCCCATTGGGAACCCTAACTCTTCTTCTCAGGACTATTTGAAGGTGATGGAGTCATGTGATGCCCTTGTTTCTCTGTCTCTTCACAGGCAGCCAGGGCTCAGGCTGCTGCCTGGGTCCCCTTTCCCACGGTCGACGTTCCAGACTACGCCCACTACACCCTGGGCACGGTGATCCTGCTGGTGGGGCTCACAGGGATGCTGGGAAATCTGACGGTCATCTATACCTTCTGCAGGTGCCTGGTTGGCAGGATGGGGGCCTGGGCACTGAGGGCAGCCAGCCATGCAGAGACAGGGCAGAACCCAGGGTGGAAATTCTGGTGCCAGCTCTGCCAGGGCGCTGTTGAGTCTGGGTGGGGAGGCCAGGGCCAATGGTCTCAGGCTCAGGCCTCCATCTTCAAACCCAGGAAAGGGGCCCAAATGTAATCCAGGGCAGCTTGAATGGCACATTTAATTGGGCCCCAGGCACACCGTCTGTGTAGGGTATGTGTCCCTATGACGCCCACGTCTCTGCCTATTCTGCCCTGCTCTCAGCTCACCTCCACCATCACCTGTCCCCGTCGGCACCCTCCCTCTGCCTCAAAGAGCAGCCCGGGTGCCAGGGTCCTGAGTCCTCAAGCCCTTCAGCAACCAGCCCTGGCCACCGCCCTTGGCTTCCTTCCCTACCTACCCCACTCGCCGCCTGAATGGCTGAGACAGGCACGTGGAGAAGTGAACTCCTGGCTCTACCGCCTATTAGCTGAAACGACTTGAGCAGGTTACTTCTTTGAGTCCACTTCTCTTGTCTGCAAATTGAAGTTGAGATTTACTTCCTAGAGTCAATGTGATGATTAAGTAAGTTGTTGTATATACGGTGCCCAGCAAATGAGCGAATCCTGGCTGTGCCACTTCCTGAGTCTTGTGACCGCAAGCCACTTCACGGGCGGGAGCCTCCGTGTTCTTATCTGCGAAATGCAATGGGGTGAGGGGTTAGGTGTGAAGATGGATGATTACGGGAGACGAGGTTTGTGAAAGCACCTGGCCTGTGGGCACCATCGTCAACTCCTCTCCCCTTTGCCAGCCCCGAAGGTGAGGGCTGCGGGCACACTGGGAGAAGGGGGACAGGAGAGGCATGAGTTGCTGCCTTGAGGGGTCTCACTTCTTAGCCCACAGTGCCAGGCTCCAGAGCTGTTTGGCTGGTACTCGCTGGGCAGCGGGATGGGCCTGTGGGCCAGCAGCTCGTGCCTGCGTGCAAGCATACACGTGTGTGCACGTGCGTTTGAGGGAAGCTCCCCACTCCTGACAGCTTCTGACCCCTCACAGGAGCAGAGGGCTCAGGACACCTGCCAACATGTTCATCATCAACCTCGCGGTCAGCGACTTCCTCATGTCCTTCACCCAGGCCCCCGTCTTCTTCGTCAGCAGCGTCTATAAGCAGTGGCTCTTTGGAGAGGCAGGTAGACACTTGGGACTCCCTCTTGCTGGAGGGAGGAGGAGGGTTGGGACAGGGGACGTCCACAGTGGAGGGTGGCCCAGATGAGAAGGCGATGTGTTCTTCCTGGGCAAAGAGTGGGTAGTCCCCCTCAGTCTCATGAGTTAGCAAGAGGTTTCCGTGAGCCTCTGTCAGATGCATGTAGGCGGGGTGGAGAGGAACTAGGCCTGCTTTCCTTGAGAGGGGAGCGTAGGAGCTGAGTACGCGCAATCCACAGACCCTCCTTTCCCTGGGGTATCTGATGGGCTCCCTGCCAAGGACTGAGGCCAGGGAGCTGTGCCCACAGGCTGTGAATTCTATGCCTTCTGTGGGGCTGTCTTTGGCATCACCTCCATGATTACCCTGACGGCCATCGCCCTGGACCGCTACCTGGTGATCACACGCCCACTGGCCACCGTCGGGATGGCGTCCAAGAGGCGGGCGGCGCTTGTCCTGCTGGGCGTCTGGCTCTATGCCCTGGCTTGGAGTCTGCCGCCTTTCTTTGGCTGGAGTAAGTGGGCTCAGGGAATCAGGGGAAGGGAAGATAGGCTGGGAGGGGTACATTCAAGGGGCAGGTAGGTGGACTTGGGTTGACCAGCTGGCAGGAGGGGCCGAGGGACTGCTTAAGTCTCAGAGCAAATGGACATGCAGGGGGCATGACTAGCAGCAGGGGGAACTGAGGCTGTACCATCAACAATCAGAGGATAACCTGGGCTCCCCTCCCCAAATACAGAGGGGAAGACCACGTGATTCCTGGCTGGCGGGAAGTGACAGGTGCATCTGATGCTGAGTTTGCAATTAGTCAGACAGGCAGGAGTTGGGGTGTGAGGCCTCAGCAGGTAGGAGGGTTAGCAGCAAGGCACCCACCCTTCTGAGGCAGGACCAGGAAGCTGGCTGAAGTCTTGGGGGAGTAAGACCCTGGGGCTATGGTGAGGTCTCTCTTCCAAACTGGCAAGATTGGGCAGCAGTGGACTTTGCCACCTGTTTCCTGCTAGAACCAGCTTGGAAAGCTCCCCTCCACATGCCCTGGCCTCCTCACTCCACTGGGCAGGGCTGGGGCCGGGGCCAGTGTTTGAGAAGCTCAGACCCCACATCCAAAGCCCCTGCTGGATGAGGAGCCTGAGTCGGCGCTGCCCTGAAGGCTGAGCACCTGCCCCTGGTTCCCAGGTGCCTATGTGCCCGAGGGGCTGCTGACCTCTTGCTCCTGGGACTACGTGAGCTTCATGCCATCGGTCCGCGCCTACACCATGCTGCTCTTCTGCTTCGTGTTCTTCCTCCCCCTGCTTGTCATCATCTACTGCTACATCTTCATCTTCAAGGCCATCCGGGAGACGGGCCAGTAAGAGCTGGGCATGAAGGAGGGCCTCCATGGGAGGGGGGCTGTGCCCCTTGGCCAGGGCTGCCCGTGACTCACATCTGTACCCACACCCCAGGGCACTCCCAGCCCCAGATGGGCAAAGACCAGCTCAGTACATGTGCTTATGGGATGGGGTGCCAAAAGGCCAGTACAACCTGGGTGCTTAGAAAAGTCTCAGGACACACGGTCTTCTGAAGTGTGGGCCTTCAGCCTTGGTCAGGGGGTGTGGGGGAAAGAGAAGACACTAGAGGTAGAAGCGCAGGGAGGCAGCTTAGGCTGGATATATTGGGGAACTTTCTGGGAGTCAGGGCTGCCTGCACTGGAAGGGAGGGCCGGGTCCAAGAAGGCTCCCTGACAGTAGCCATGACCCTGGCACTCACTGCAACCTGAGTGGGGTCAGACCCAGACTCTGCATGCTTCCTAGAGCTCTCCAGACTTTCGGGGCCAGAGAGGGTGGTGGTGAATGCCCCTGGCAACGGCAGCGTCTGCAGAACGAGTGGAAAATGGCCAAGATCGAGCTGTTGGTCATCCTTCTCTTCGTGCTCTCCTGGGCCCCCTACTCCACTGTGGCCCTGATGGGCTTTGCTGGGTGAGCAGTGGCTAAGGGGCTGGGGCAGCGGCTGGAAGGGTGGGAGAAGAGTAAGGGGACCCTGGGGCAGCCTCTCCCTCCCCAGCCCAAGCCCAAGCGAGCCGTCCTCACACCCTAGGTCCAGCCTCACAGGCTTATTCTCCCCCTGCTATGAGATGCCCCACGGGAACTGGGCCTGTCTCATTCCTGGAGGCACTAGGAGACATGCTGGGGGAGCTCTGGGCCACACTGGGTTTGGTTTGAGGGCCTGCAAGGGCTGCCAGGTCCTGCCAGATCCCTTGGGAATATGCAACTTTCCCTGAGGTTCTGGTTTCCTCTCCACCCAGACTGTGGGCGCACAGCCAGGGTGCTACTCACCTCCCGCCCTCTAGTCCTTTGTGGCTAGAGTCTGCGGACTTTGATATCTGCAGCAGCATGGAGGCAGGCCAGACTTCAGGAGCACTTTGAGACAGTGAGAACTATGAATCCTTGCAGGTGCTTGGGTATGAGACCTTCTCCTGGTGCAGGAACGGCCTGGTCCCCTCTGGGGCCCTCCTGTGCAGTTACTCTCAAGGAGCCAGGGGCACAGCAGGCATCAGGGTTCGGCAGGGCATGGGGAGAGCTGGGCAGAGGGCCAGAGTCATTGGGGGTGGGGAGGGTTTACTGCCAGCAGCACAGGCTCCAAGGGACAGTGGGACCTGGCGCAACCCCCAACCTGGCACATCTTCTCAGCGCCCTTCCCTCAACTGCTCCCTGGGTTCCCACTCCCCTCAGATCAGGATTCTCCCTGGCATTGCAGTCCCTCCCCCGGGGATGACTTGGTCATGCTGGTTTGGACCAGGCTGGGCTGTGCCCTGGCAGGGCTTGGTTGGCCTATGAAGAAGGTTCCTGAGAGGGCTGGTGGGTTGTGGAGTCCCCAGGGAGGGCCAGCTGGCAGAGGGACCACAGCTTCTCTGTCCTAGGTACGCACATGTCCTGACGCCCTACGTGAACTCGGTGCCAGCTGTCATCGCCAAGGCCTCTGCCATCTACAACCCCATCATTTATGCCATCACCCATCCCAAGTACAGGTGTGGCCCTCTGCCAGAACCCAGCCCCAGATCCCCAGTCCCACCCTCATGGGCATAGAGGGCCTGGGCCTATAAATGGGGGCAGAGGCCAGCCATCTTTCCTGTCCCTTGTGTACATGCATCGGGTGGGGAACTCTAGCAGCTGAGAGCAGCCAGTGACACTGGTTGGGATCTGGAGCTGGTGTGACCCTCTCTGCTGTCCCAGCTTCCTAGGAGGCTCAGCTTGGAGGGACATCAGAGTTCCCTGGGCAGTGTCCAATACTAACTGGGATTTTCAGAGCTGAGGCCAAAAGGCAGCCAGGATGGTTGATCAGCAGTGCTGCTTGCTACAAAGAGAGGCCCCCAGACAGTGGCAGCCTGGAGAGATCACAGCAGGGAGAGCTCCACTGCACTTCAGGGGCCCTGGCAGAGGCCTGGGGCTTGTTCTGACCCAGAGTGCTCTCTGCTGATAGAATCCCAGCACAGCTGGCCTCTTCCACGAGGGGGCCTTCAGTGCTTCCTTTTGCCTGGTGGTGTCAGTAACTCAGCACGCTGCTGAGGCCAGCTGTAGGCCTTAGCCCATCCAGCTCAGAGGCGGCTCAGGAGCGTTCTTGGTCCCCATTTGCAGAAATGCGGCTTAGGTCAGCCACTCGAGAACTGAAAGCAAGCATTTGGCTGAACGTGCCACCCTAAGGCTCTCCCTCCATGCCCATGGACTCAGTGTCTGTCTGCCCATCCTCATAACCCCAATGTCTTTATGTCCCCAATTCCCCAGTGGCTCTTTGTCCACTCCCATTAGCCCAGTATCAGTCTGTCCATCCACCCCCATCTCCTCAAGTCTGTCTGTCCATCCCCCTAACCCGATGTGCTGTCCTTGCAGAATGGCCATCGCCCAGCACCTGCCCTGCCTCGGGGTGCTGCTGGGCGTGTCAGGCCAGCGCACTGGCCTGTACACCAGCTACCGCTTCACCCACCGCTCCACACTGGGCAGCCAGGCCTCGGACCTCAGCTGGATCTCTGGACGGAGGCGCCAGGTGTCCCTGGGCTCTGAGAGCGAGGTGGTAAGGAGGCTGGGCCCTCACTGACTGGCACCTCGCCATCCTTTCCTCTGGGCGGGGCTGCCTCTGAGACTCAGGGACCCTCAGGAACCTGGGACACTGGCAGCAAGAGCACCTCACCACCACCCCCCCATGGCCTTCCCACACACCATCGTCCCTGCCAGACAGGGGCACTGGGGTCAGAGAGGCAACATGTTGGCCCAAGGTCACCCAGCAGCAGGGCCAGGACTAAACATGGGTCTTCCAACTCCAGGCCGCCTCTTTTCCATGCCAGCACTATCCCAGGGCCTTAGAGCCTCAGATTGAAAAGCCTAGCATTTCTGACCCTAGATGGGCCTCTAGAGAGACAGGCAGGAGCTAGCTCAGGACCCTTCATCCTCAGCATTAAGCGCCCTCCTCCTGGAGCTCGCAGGATACAGTGGAAGGAGCACTGGCTCTGGAGTCGGGGGACCTGTGTCCAAGCCTGAGTTCAAGTCCTTACTGTGTGAGTTTGTGCAGGTCACTCACCCTCTCTGAGCCTCCGTGTCCTCCTCTGAAAGGGAAAATCATCATGTCTACATCTAAGACTAGATAGGGTGCCCATGGATGCTGACCCTACCGCTGTGGTCAGCCATGGGAGCTACCAGTCTGCCAGCCCCTACTTGGGGCCTGAAGCTCTGATGCCCCCTGATGTCACCAGGAGAGTTCCCTGTGACCTGAGCCCCTGTCCCCAGCTCCTCCATCATTGTGCCTACAGGGCCCACTCTGGGCCTCACCAAGTGCTTCCATGACCTCCTCCCACTGCCCCCATCCCTGAGGGTCTCAGTTGAGGGGCTGAGGGAGGAGCTGTCAGAGGACCCATCCCTGAACTAATGTAGTAAACATCAAGGAGTGAATCTTCTCCATTAAGAGGGCCTAGATCCTCATGAAGACATACCCATCCTACATGCTCAAGAAAACACACAAGCACACACACACATACACACACATCCCAGCACATGCACGCACAGTTTGCAAGGGTTTGGTGACCAGCAACCCTGCCAACAGTATTGTGGGCTTCACCCCAGTGAATAAGTGTAGAGAGGATGGAGAAAGGCCTGGTCAGGGAGGGGGCAGAAGCAGGGATGCAGAACGTCCCCCTCACCTCACAGGGACTCTCCCACTCCCCCAGGGCTGGACAGACACGGAGGCAACAGTGGCTTGGGGCACTTCCCAGCAAGTGAGTGGATGGTCCCCCTGCGGTCAGGGCCCTGAGGATGTGGAAGCCAAGGCTCCTCCCAAGTCCCAGGGACAGGAAGCAGAGGCTCCCGGAAAGGTAACTGGGCCTGGCACCTGCCAATCTATAAAAGGGCGGGGATAAGGAGCAAGTAGCCCAGGGAGTGGCCAGGAAAGGGGAGCAGACCCAATGCCCTCTGGGAATCACCCCCTCCCTGCACCTCCCAGCTTTCCCTTGCTCACCTGGGGGTCCTGGGTGTCTCCGTGACTCCAAGATGTTCTAAGCAGGCCTGAGTGTGACTGTGCCTGAGAGTGTCTGTGTGTGTTTGTGTGACCTTGACTGTGCATGTACATAGCAGGTGGTGGCGGCTCTACCGTACTATGATGAATGTACGTCATGTATGTAAATGTGTGTGACCATGTGCCTGGCACACGCATTCTGTCCCTGTGGCACTGTGGGGCATGGGATTGAGTGTGCCCTAATGTGTCTGCTCTAAGCTGTGCATGTGACCAAGTGTGGGTAGCACGTACCTCTCTGTGTTTGGAAACTGGGTATACCTGGGGGTGTGGGGCTGCAATCGGTGTATGTGCTCACTGCGAATGCCCTGAGATTAGGGTATCGCCCAGAATACTTGTGGCTATTAAAAGAAGGCCAGCTGTCTGCCCAAGTGCCTATGGAACGGAATGTTGATGGTGATTAGAGAAGGCCATATTCTGGAACGCTGGAAACGCCGTGCGCACAGGTCCTGAGGCTGCCCTGCCCCTCAGCTGACAGCTCCCCACCCTGCCCCTCCACTCACACCCACACCACAGCCCCAGCTCCCGGGCTGTCTCGGGCAGCGAGACGAAGGCCAGAGGCGCTCCCCTGCCTGTCCCAGAGAGGGGAGCCCTGGGCTGCTCCCTGCAGTTGTGGGACCCCTGCCTCTTCCAGCGTTCCCACCCCAGGGAGTACCACTCCCCAGGTGCCCCAGCCCTGAGCCCGGGAACTGCTCATGACCACAGAGGTCAGGGCAGAGGCCAGCAGCGTCCCCCAGGCTGGCTGGACAATGATGAAAGGCACTGTGCCTCTCCTGAAGAGAATACCGGGCTGGGGTGGGGTGCTGGGCAGAGAGGCACAGCACATCAGCAGTCACCTAACGCGTGTGATAAGCACTGCCAATGAGGTATCAGCACACAGGGTGCTGAAAGCAGAGGCAAGTCCCCGAGGGTTCCCAGGAAAGGTGGAGGTAAAGCAGGGATTGCCGGGCAGGATGGGGCCGAGGAGCGGGGACTGGGCGGTTCAGGCTGAGGAAACAGCCTGTACAAACATAGCAGGGTGTCCCGGAACAGAATGTCTCTCTGTGACCCCAGGAGCAGTCAAGGGGCTCTGGGAGCTGGCGGTGGGCATGGAGGAGGGAAGGGGGCAGGAGGTGGTAGGAGCCAAGGGGAGGCCCACTAGGTGCTGTTGTGAGGGGTCTCCAGTCACGAGCCTGGGGGACAGGGAGCCCTTGGAGGGCTTCGTGGGGCACTGAGGGGCTTGGTCAACTTAGCAGATTAGCTGGGCCTCCCCTCAGTGGCTGCGGAAGGACAGGTTGAGTGGAATGAGCTGGCAGAGAGAAGATGAGAAGAAGTCGGTAGGACAGGCAAGGAATGAGGCATTTAAGACTGCAGGGAGAGAGGAGACATGTGGAAGCATGTGGAAGAGGACTGCAGCGAAGGGGAGGATCGGATGGTGGGGGTGAGGAGAGCTCAGTCCCGACCCCAGGAGTCCGAGAGCCTGGGGACATCCCAGAGGGGCAGCCATACAACCCCCCTCTGTCACGCGGTGCCCCTAAACACAGAGGGTCCCTGGGAGACTACTCCCAGTGGGATACTCCTTGAGCTAAACAAATGTCTGCTGTTTGCTTTCAGACCAAAGGGCTGCTCCCCAGCCTGGACCCCAGGATGTAGGGTGCCCATCAGTTTGTCTTTCTGGGACATGCCCATGTCTTCTGGGACATGTGAAACCCCTTCACCTCCCCCTCACACACACACAGACCCAGGATTACCCTGTGGGCCTGCGGGCTTTGGAAGTGGCCCTGTCACCCAAGCTGTGCTGGATTCGCGGCCCTGTACTGCAAAACTCCTGCTCTGCAAAGTGGTCTGCACCCACTTCTCAGCTCAAGAGCCTGCACCCCAGGCTCAGCCTGAAGAGTGGGCACCCAGGGCCTCCTGCGGCCCGGAACACAGACCTTCACTCGCTGGAACCCGTTACTCACCTCTGGCTTTCCCCCCAGAGTGCTATTTCCACCATGGCCCACCCTCTTCTGCACATGTGCATTTTGGGGCACACTCTCCTGTGTGTACATATTTGCATGCACACCAAGTGCACGAGTGCACACACTGCACCTGCGGTTTGTTTCAAATCAGTGGTCTAACTCATCCCAGGGTGTGTGGCTCTGGCAGGATGTAGAAAAATAAAAAGCGGAGAAGGTCTCCGACAAGCACAGTCTCTACCTATTGGTGCCACCGTGGGAGAGAGACCCAAGGCCTGGCCTCTGACGCCGACAGCAGCCTCTCTTCCTCCTCTCCCTCTGTCCCCGACCTCGTGACTTTCACTCCTAAAACCCCACCTCAAACTGCAGGGAGCAGAGTGGAGGAGGGGCAGAGACCAGGCTTGCCCCATCCCTACTCCCCGATGAGCTGCTGTTACTGGGAAGCAGCTCACGCCCGGCTTGTGAGTACCAGCTGCTCTCTGGCTGGCTTTGGATCTCCCAGGGGAGGCAGATGGAGGGAGGCTGGCCTTCCCCTTTAAGAGCATCCTTCTCGCTACCCCTCCCTTTCCCCGGAGGCAGCATCAGGCATCAGGCGGTGCTTGAGTCCAGAGAAAGAGCCTGCAGCTCCAGGTACGGCCTAGCCCAGGGTTCCCCATCCCTGTGCAGGATCAGCTCCTTCCTTTCCCCACACTGGTCATGCACTGCTGCTGGATCCTCACCAGCCTGGCAGGACAAACACCCTCCTCCCCTGGAGAGGAGCTAAAGCTGGAGTTGGGGATGGATGGGATGGGGCCTGGGGGAGGGGCAGAGGATGGGATGCGGGAGGTCGGGGTGCTGGCCATGAGCTGCTGGCCTCCTGGGCCAGACTTAGGCAGGCAGGACAACTGGGCTGCATGACACAGGGCAGAGGAGGTGGTGAAGTGGGGGAAAGAACACAGGTCCCTCCCTGGCTTTTCCACTTGATATTTCTGTGACCTTGGGCAAGTTACCAAACGCCCCTGTGAAGTGGGGACTCCTTCTTGTCATGCATGTTGGATGTGCTGGGCCCAGAGTTTGAGGTGGGGTGTTGGCAGCTGGGAAATTTCTCACACCCAGGCCAGCACTGAGTCCTCAGGGCCCAGCTCAGGCCAGAGACCTCCAGGAGGGCGGAGAACAGAGGGCCCAGTTGCCTTCCCTGGGCCTCAGTTTCCTGAGCAGGGTGGGCCTTGATCTACCTCCAGACCACACAGAGCCTGAGGTCTCTTCTGAGAAAGGGCTTCTGGAGGTATCTTGGCTCAAAGACCACACTGGCAGGAGTCCCGAGGGGCCTAGGCCCCCATCCAGAACATACTGTCTCTGGGTTATGGACTGACCACAACACACACATTTTCCCCTCCCGGCCCCTTCTGGCCCCTTGTCCCAGCAGCTGAGCAAATGGCCTCCTCTCCTCCCTGTCCCCTGCCATTCCGGTGCAAAGGGCACGGGGGCCTGGCATGCAACACTGGCAGCTGGAGCTTTCCATGCTGCTGTCAAGTTTTCAGAGCACAAATGAGACAGGAGAGCCAGGAATAACTGCTAGGCTCCAGAGGGTCTGGAGGGTGGGGGCCTGCCCCAGACCTGCTTTCAGACCCTGCGCTGAGGGTGCAGGCAGGGGGCCCCCCACTGCCAGCTTTGGGTATCAGGAGGTGCCTGCCACCACCGGCAGCCTGTTATCTGGCACGAGTCCTCATAGGAATGAGCTCAGACTCCAGTATGGCTTGGGTCTACTACCTGTGTGACCTTGGGGAAGTTACTTAACCTCTCTGAGCGGGACAAGTGGCAGCCTCTCAGGATCTGAGGACATAATGGCGTGAAGGGTCCAGAGCTGAGCTTGGCCATGCCCAGAGCTGCTGCTATTATGATGATTGTTTTTATGGTTGGACAACTCTGGGGCCTGAAGTTGTCCCTTATCTTGGGCCACCATGAGGATAAGGGGCAACTTTAGGGTCCTCACCAGGGAACACAGGGCAGCAAAGACCCAAGTCACAAAGCCCCAAGCCAAGGGAGCTCAGCCACGGTCTTCTGGGCAAGGGAGTGGGTACAGCCAGGCAGAGAGGGCAGCTGGGCAGTCTGGGCTCTCCAGAGGGTGGAGGGAGCAAGGAGAGGAGAACAGGGGGGCAGAGCATTATCACTAACCTGGCCAGGCCCCTCTCCTGCCCCCTGGGGGGTGCTGGGTGCTGGACACCCCTCCCCAGGGGCTATATTAGCCTTGTGAGTCACAGTGGACCGGCTGGGAGGCCGAGGGCGGGCGGGCACAGTGTAGGGTTACAGTCCATTTATGGGCGCAGCAGAGGGCAGATATCAGTGTCGATGGCATTCGTTCCCAGCTATTCTTAGGAGCCTCTCAGGAGCTGCACACAGCCCGGCCAGGCAGAAAGGGACGGAGCAGGCAAGGCCGGGGGGTCGGGGGCAGGCGCCGAGGTACGGGCAGGGGAGGCAGGGTGTGTGAGGGTCCTCTCACTCTACTCTTCTCCCTTCATCCGCAGAGGCCGCTGCTGTCAGCACCGGCATGTCTTACAGCGTGACCCTGACCGGGCCTGGGCCCTGGGGCTTCCGTCTGCAGGGGGGCAAGGACTTCAACATGCCACTCACCATATCCCGGGTGAGTGTGCACGGCCCACAGCCTAGAATCCCCAGGGGCGGGGCATGCTCAAAGGAGGGTGTGTGTGTCCATCCGTCCATCTGTCTGTCCTCCCTGAGGCTCTTGGAAAGCAGAGTACACTTTCCTGGTCTGGGGGTGGGACTGGACCCAACTGGATACTGCCGGCCACAGGCCCCTGGTCTTGGCCACAGCTGTTGCCCACCCTCGTTGGCTGGCCTATTATGAGTATGAAACATGGGCAAGCGGCTGGTGTTTTGAGCAGAGAAAGAAATGCCAAGTTTGCGGGCCAGGCAGGCAGGTGGACAGAAAGTACAGGACCTTCCTAAGCCTTTCTCTGGGAGGGTGGGCTCAGGGTACCCCCCCAAGCCTGGAAGTGGGCAGCTACTTTGGGGAAAGAGCACTCCTAGCATGGAGAGGTCAGGTGACAGGCGGGCAGATGGTTAGATGCACAGACTGCTGACGTTGGCTGCCCTGCTATCAGGGCTCGGAGCTGGGCTGGGCTGGTAACCGGTCTCCTGCATCCACTCCATCCCAGACCTGAGACAACAGCCCCCTTCTACCCCCGCCTTCCTGGGACCTCACCCTGGCTGGCTTCGTGGAGCTGGGCCTTCCTCGCTTGCTGGAGGCCCTAGCCATTCACCTACAGCTGCTCTGCCTGCCTGTCTCAAGTCTGGTTTGCCATGCTCACCTGGGGAAATGGCCTGTGTGTTCTGCAGTGTCTGTGATCAGGGAATGGCACTGCCTGATGGGAATGTCACAGATCTTTGGAGATTGTCTGAGTAACTCTATTGCCCAGCTGGAGACACTGAAGTCCAGAGAAGCAAGAAGCTAGATCTGCTTGAGAGGAAGCGGTCTGTGAGAAGGGACTTTGTTTTAAACACTGCTGTGTCCCTGGCACCTAGACCAGTACCTAGGACATAGTAGGTGCTCAGGCAACACTTATCAAGCAAAGAGAAGTCCAGCAGAGGGGTGCTGAAGGCCCCAAGGCTCAGGGTGGACTGTGAAAGGTGCCAGGGCAAAGACAACCCCTGCCTGGTGGGGTATGCTGAGACTGAGCCCCAGCAGTGCTGGTATGGGCACAAGGGGGCAGGCTGAGGCCCCAGGCTGTCACTGGAGGGTGATGGATGGGCAGGGGTGTCTGGGTCACTGCTCACCTGGAGACAGGGAGACAGGTTCTTCTCCAAGGCATGGAGACTTGCCTTGGGCCTGAGGATGGGACGGGGAGGGTGGTGGGGAGGCACTGAGGTGGGCAGCCAGGGAAGGCCTGAAAGGTGCTTGGCAGAGGGGGCAGGGAGCCAATGTCCCCACTGGAGGCACAGTCTTGGCTGTGCAACCAAATGTAGACACTTGGGGGGAACCTAAGACAGAAAGCCCCACTCAGGGGTATTATGGGAGCCTCACGACAGCCATAGCCTCACAACAGCCTCACAACTCTTCTGGGGTGCTGGCCTGGCTCTAGTCCAGGGAGAAGGCCTTGGCCGCCATCCTGCTGGAGGTCAGGCTTATTCCAACCTGAGTCTCCAGACCCACTGCCCTGGAGACCCCAGGGTCCCATATTAGAAGGGCACACTCAGTCTGATGATATGGTGACACAGGGGCATTTGAGCCCCAGCAGACACACCCCCTCTGCCCTCAGGACCCTGCACAGCTCCCCACACCCTTGGTTACAGGTCTCCTTCCTGTACAAGGCAGGACCCTCCACCGTCACTCTCTTGGGTCCACCAGCTTCCCATGCCTGGGACTGAGCCTAGATCTCCCCCAGCCCCACTATCCTCAAGGCCTCCACCTGCTGCTCCCAGCCCCATCCCTGCTGGTGGAAATTAGCCTCCTGGCTCAGTGGCACCCAGGATAGCCGATGACTTCATCCGGGGTCTATGCGCCACCTGGCCCCAGCCAGCCCAGGGCTTAAATTGCAGCACAGAGGCCTTAAGCTAGACAGCAGGAAGAATGTCCTCACTGTAGGCAGGGGGTGTATTAGGATGTACTAGAGCCAACGACTAGGGGGCACTTTTAAAAATAGAACCCGCATGGGCTTCCCTGGTGGTGCAGTGGTTGAGAGTCCGCCTGCTGATGCAGGGGACACGGGTTCGTGCCCCGGTCCAGGAAGATCCCACATGCCGCGGAGCGGCTGGGCCCGTGAGCCATGGACGCTGAGCCTGTGCATCCGGAGCCTGTTCTGTGCAACGGGAGAGGCCACAACAGTGAGAGGTCCACGTACCGCAAAAAAAAAAAAAAAAAAAAAAAAAAAAAATAGAACCCGCAGCTCAGGCAGGGCATCAGGGGATGGGTCTCTCAATTCCCTTCAGGGGCGTGCCCCCAAATCACTGAGGCCATGGAACCAGCTGGACTGGGTGCTGTGGCCTTCCCAGGGCTTGGAGCCTCTTGATAAGTCCTCTGGTGTGCTGCTGATACCCTGGGCTCGGGCGTCCCAGGCTCAGCGTTGCTGGCCAGGCAGGCCTCGGGACACTAGCCCTGCCCTCCCAACAGGGCTGTGGTATTTCCTGCTGGAGCGCTGAGTTCCTTCTGCACCAGGAACTTCTCCCCTAAGGGGATGCAAGGCCAGAGCTCTCTGGAAGAATCCTATTTCCACTGCAGCCCTGACCTGCTTCCCACAGAGGGCCAGTAGATGTCCTGGCCCGAGTCTTTGCGACAGGGCAGTAGTGGCGTATTGTGGTGGGGGGACTAGCAAAGGTGGGACCGGCTCGTTCTCAGCAGGGGCCGGCACCCCTGGGCACACGCACTGTAACCCTGAGGCAGGTGGTCAGGCAGGCAGGTCTGGGATTGGCATCTCACTTCAGAGCCGGGCAAACTGAGGCTCCAACTTGCTCATGCGCTCCTGTGACCTTGGTAACCCCATGCCTGCTTCCTCACCCTCTGGCTAGGGGCCAGTAGAAAAGCACTGCGTGGGGCCGTCCCCTGTGTGCTGCAGCTCCTCCTGTAAGAAGGCTGGCCACGTGCAGCCTGGGTGGTAGCCCCTGTACCCACCCCACCCTGCCCACCAGCCCCACAGAATCAACCTTGGGGCAGTAACAGCCCCTCAAGTCCTCCCGTCGGTGGGTCTCAGCCTGAGGACCCACAGAGAAATGGGGTCAGGAGGGAGACTCGGAGGGTGGAGGGGAAATGCCTTTATTTATCCTGGACAGGTGTGGCTGGGCCTGTAACATGAGCTGCCCTCCCACCCCCACCCTCCCTCAATCCCAGCCAGTCCTCCAGGAAGTGGGGAAGGAGTGGGAGCAGCCAAAGAGGGCACAGTTCCAAAGGCCCAGCCCCCACCCCTGTCGGGGCAGCTAGGCCTGAGGCCAGGGCCACGGTCTGGGGCCTTGCCTCTTGGCGCACGAGTTGCAGCCCTTGACTTTATATTGGCGACGTATGCTTTTGTTTGGCTCTGCTACTCACAGCTGTGTCACCTTAGAAAAGTCAGTTCACTTGCTCAGCCTCCGTTTTCTCATCTGTAAAATGGGGATGGTACATCGGTAAAAGTACACGTGAGAGTTCTTTCTAATGTGCACTTATGAAAATACACCTATTTTTCCACATGGGCTGCTTGCGAGGATGGGGGAATGGTGGAACTGAGCCTGGGCCCAGGGCGGGTCCTGCTTTTCTGCTCCAAGGCCTCCACTCCTTACGGCCTTACCCACAGGCCCAGCAGGCTCACCTCTGCCCCTTTGCTGTTCTCGGTTCCAGTATTTGTCAGACTCTCCTGGCTATGGTGGCGACGCAGAGGACAGAGGGTCCCCGAGAGGGGAAGGGGGACAGGCTGAGATTATTCTGGGGCAGCTGCACCGGCGATTCCTGGAATTTTGAGGCCATGGTGCTGTTTCTTGGGCAGCGCCTAGCAGTGCTGACAGCAAGTGCTGTTTATAGCCATGCTGAAGGTCAGGCAAGCCTCTGGAGGGCTGCTGCAGGGCTGGCTCCCGAATGAACGAATGGGGAAGATAACAAGACAGTGGCCCACCGCTGGGGAATACATCCTTAGAGGTTCCCAGGCCAGGCCCTCTCCCAGCATGCTGCTTCTCCCTGGTGCACAGAGCTGTTCCTGACCCCGGGAGGTCCCTGAAGTGAGTGGGCATGAGGCTGGCTGGGTCCTGGGGAGCGCGCCTTCTGAGGTCCTGGGCCGAGACATAGGACAAGAGCAACTTCACTGTCAGGCCCTGGGGGCTCCTCGGGCTGAAGATGCTGTGAGACGGCAGCAAGTGTGAGGAGGGCAGGGCTTCCTGGATGATGTCTGCTGGGCCTGCTGGGGCAGCTGTCCTGCCTGGGAGATATCTCCCCAGTTCCCTGAATCTCCCTCTTGTCCAGGGGCTAGCCATGATTGAAAGGCCCCCACCCAGGGCCCTTCCATTCCCAAACACAGCTTCTCCACCCCTTTGAAGCCAGGATCCACCTCTTCCCAGGAACCATTCTAAGTGGCATGAAGCAGACTTTGCCATCCAGGACCTAGAACTGGGGGACAAGAGGAGAAGAAAGAGACTCAGAAGGCCAGGGAAGGGTGTGGTCAGCTAGAGAGGGGGCCAGTGGCCCCTGGCTTTGGCACAGGGAAGTCATTGGTATGTGTGGAGTGGTGGGGGCCAAAGTCAGATGGCTGATGTGAGAGGGATGGGGAGATTGTAGAGGCCAGATCTGCTGGTCACTTCTTGGAAATGCCTGGTGGTGAAGAAAGGGAGAGAAACATGGCAGGAGGCTGCTGGAGCAGCTAAGGCTTTTTTTTTTCAAGACAACTTTTTTAGAGCAGTTTTAGGTTCAGAGCAACGTTGAGAGGAAGATAAAGTGATTTCTCATAACCCCCCTGCCCCCATGCATGCACAGCCTCCGGCATTACCAACGTCCCCCTCCAGAGTGTACATCTGTTATAACTGATGAAACTACACTGGCACATCATTATTACCCAGAGCCCATAGTTTACATTAGCGTTCATGCTTGGTGTGTACGTTCTATGGTTTTGAACCAATGTATTATGACATGTATCCACCATTATAGTATCACAGAGAGTATTTTCACTGCCCTAAAAGTCCTCTGTGTAAAGAGAGGCTTTTTGAGCATAGACAAGACTCTGGCTTTTTTATCAGCCAGGGTGGGGTTGGAGAGAGGGGCTATGGGAAGACAGAAGCTTCCAGTGAGAGGGCGAGGGATGGAGCAAGGCCCCAGGGGAGGCCAGATGGGAAGGGAACAGAGCATGGCATGACAGTAATTTAATCACACAATGTAAAATGCACTTAGGGCTCCCTGGAAATCCCCTGGGATGTCAGCCTGGGAAGGTCAGGAGGAGATGCTGGAAGCTGCACAGTCCACAGCACCCACTGCCTGCCCTTGGCTCCCATCCCTTGCCGCACCTACACTGGCAGGTCTAGAGGGAAAGGAAGTCAGGGGCCTGTCTGGCTTTATGCACGAGGAGTGATGGCCGGGACCTTCTGCGGAGCCCAGTGGCCCCCTCTGCCACCAGGGAGCTGGGGAAATAGGACCCAAGGGCATAGGTGTGCCTGAGCCCCAGCCGGTGTCTTGCTTCCCTGGGACCCTGGACAGAACTTCTCTCCCCTCCAGCTGATGCTCAGGCCTCTCTAGGGACAGGAGGCTGGCTCAGGACTGATCAGCCAGGGCTGGCCCTTCGCACACCACCCTCTGCCAGCTCCCGATCTTGTTTCCTCTGGAGGTGGGGGCTGCAGCCTCCCAGACTCCAACCCCTGGCACCTCCCAGGGGAAGGGGTCAGGGACAGCACTTGCACCTCCTCGGTTGGGAGCTTCCCTGAAATTGTCTCAGCTCTGCACTGTCTTTGTATAATGCCCTATTTAATGATGAAATCCTCTCCACAATCCTGGGAGAAAGGCATCATTGCTGTCTTTACGCAGAGGTCGTGGAGGCTGGCACTGCAACCTCAGGTCTGGCTCAGACTACAGTCCATGGTCTTTGCTCTACTGCTTCCCCCCAAGGCACCCGAAGGTCACGGGGGCCACAGCTGCTCCCTGGCACTGGCTATCCCTGTGCCCCCTCTGGGGTGCCCTAAACCATGGCCCAGCAAGGAGGGTGGCCCCCAAACACCTAGAGCCTGCCTTAGGGGCTTCTGAGACAGGACCTCGGTCCTAGAGCTCTGCCCATGGCTGGGTTCCCTGTTGAGAGGTGGCTGGTGACTAGAAAAGGTGAAAAGTGAAATGGGAATGAAACAATCATTACAAAGAATTTTTCAAATGCTCCAAAGGGGCTAGAAAGACTTTAAAGAAAAAGAAATCCTCCAAGGATTTAGGGGCTTTGGGTCTTTTCTGGGACAAGGAAAGCAGAGGGAGGGAGCTAGGGAGTCAGACAAGAGGTGCATGGGTACCTCACACCTGGACTGCACTCTTCACAAGCCCTGGGCTCTGGGCAAGCGTTCAAGGGTGGCTGCACCCTTCTGCCAGGCAGGCTGCTCCTGCAGAGCGAGGAGGGATCTGACGGCCCTTGGGCAGAGCTGAGGGGCAACCTCCTTAGAGTCCCTGCCTCCTTCTCTAGGGAGACCTGGGCAGAACTAGCAGAGCACCTCCCTACAAGAGGATTATAGCATCCTCCACCCCACCAGCCCGAGGGGTCTTGAACCCTGCTCAGGGCAGCCAAAGGTCAGGCCAGCTGAGCCCTGACTAGCACACACAGGTGCAAGGAGAGGCGCCAGGGGCAGGCTGGAGCCAGCTTGGTGGCAAATTCCTCAGGGGGTTTGGCTGTTCACCAAGCCTGGGGGAGCCTGGGCTCTTCCCTGGGAAAAGGATCATCTCAGTCTACACCTGAGGATGAGGGGGAGGCAGCCAGGGCCAGGCAAGGGGAAGGTGGGAGCCCTGTGGGAAGGTATGATGTTAGCTAACCCATGCCTGAGGGAGAAATAAGTCCTCAAGGCAGCTTGGAAGGGAGGGCATTCCAGATGGCCCCGTGGTTTGCCCTAGCTGATCTGGCCCCAGCCTCTCTCGGATGTCATTCTGGTGTCCTTGTTCACACTTAACCCATGATCTCCTGGACACAGCTCTGGTCCTGCCTGGCAGGCATCACCTCTGCAGGCATGAGGCCCTCCCCTCTGTCTGGGGTCTGTGGCTGCCCTGCCTGGGAGCTCCCTGCTGCAGGCTGATGGCCCCCTTCTCTGTGGATGCTTAGAAGCATCTGGGGGAGCCCTGGGTTGGGAAGCCCTGGCATGGGGGTGTCCTGCTGTGGGGGAACCCTGTGGGCAGTCCACTAAGACAGCAGAGACATTGCGCAATTCACCCTGAATGGGAGCATACTGGCGTCTGCTACTTTCTCTGAAATGCTTCAAACATAATATGGATTGATGGATGGAGAGAGGGATGGACACTTGACCAGCAAGTTGAATGAAATGCTACAGTAGAACCTCGGTGGTGGGTATTCGGGTGCTCTCCGTAGAATTAGTTCTGCCTTACTGTGTTTGAAGGTGTCTGTAATAAAATACCCAGAAGAGCAGAGGCCTGAACATGAAGCTAGAAGGTGTAGGGAATGGTGATTTTCTTGCAGGACAGGCCTGGCTGGGCAACTCAGTTTGCCCTCAGGAGTCCCCTCTCAGCCTAGAAAGTGTTTTGCTTTTCTTTGTTGTCCTTTTTTACCCTTTGCTTAACCGCTTAAATCAAAGGAAACAACACACTCCTGTCACTAGTAGAGGCTCTGTACGGCCATTGATTTGGGGATAAAGGCGACGTGTGTTTTGAGATGGCCTGAGCGCTTCCAAGATGCCCCTACGGGAGCCTGGAGAGTAGGCGGGACTTGGCAAACCAGACAATGTGGCTTCCTGACAATCAAGGCATTTGTTTCTCTATTGTCCTGGCCTCATCCCAGCAGATTCCAGGGGCGGTGGGGAGGCTGCTCAGGGCACAAGGTGGCCAGTGTTTAAGAAGGTGCCACAGTTCCTGGGTCTGAAATGGCAGGTCAACAGCAATTGGCAAGAGTTCTCCTGGTCTTGCTATAATCACTGGGTTAACACACATGGTTCCTGGCCCACCCTGTAGAGCCTGTCTGGGAATGGGCTGGAGGCTGGTGACTACAGGGCTCTGGTTAGGGTGGGAGTTCCCTCTGAGGGGCCCGGCAGGAAGTTTCCATCCAGGTCTGAGAGCCCAGAATCTGGCCAGAGGCCCACCGAGGCCTGGCACCCAGGGTGTGGGACGGTTCCCAGGACCTCTTTGGGCTCCTTCTAGGATGGTCTCCAAGCCTTGGCCAGAAAATGGCTTCTGCCAGCATTAGGAGCCAGCCTTGTCCTTGGGGTATAGCCAGGAAGGTGACTGGGATGTGCCCAGAGAAGCCAGGAGGACTGGCTGGTGGGCATGTTGGGGAGGAAAAGCCAAGGGACACCCTCTAGGCACAGCTCGGTGGGGGGTGACTCCCAGGGGCTCCTCTTTCCTATGATGTCATTGGGGGCAAGCCCTGCCCGGCACCCCATGTGATGTCACAGCGTGCTTCCACATTATGTCGTGGGGGTCAGGTTATAAAATCATTCTATGTGATGTCAGGAGGGGGTGCAGCCAAAGTCTCCACGACATCCCATGAGACACCTTTAGGGGTGAAGCTTCATCACACTCCATGTAATGTCACTAGGGGCCGGCCCGCAAGCTATTTTAGGTGATGTCACTAGGCCTTCCAGAATTTTGCATTTCATGGGATGTCACTGCATAGGAGGCCACCATGGCATTCAGGGTGCTATTACTGGGGGCTGGACATGCAGAATTTGGCATTGTGCATGATGTCACTGGGAGTGGAATCTGAGCCATCTCAGCATCCCAGGTAATGTCCCTGGGGGTGTGGTCTTCCTGACTTTGCATGGGGGTTTGGTAGGGTGGCATATCCATGGCATTCTGTGTGATCACACTGGGGGTAGGGCCCAGACTCTAGCGTTCTGTAATGTCACTAGAGTGCAAGATTTGGGAACTGGCCTCCACATCTGCACCTCCCCTTTGGGAAATATGAAGCCAACCACAGAACACTGAGCTCCATGTCCCAGCTGACCTTGCTCCCACAAGCAGGCCTGACAGCTCTGCCAGCCCTCTCTGCACACCTGCCACAGTAGAGTACGACACACTTACACTAGGATGCTTTTGTGAGGGTACGTTTGGCCTGCCTGCTGGCCTGGCAGCATCGCTATGGTGGTGCTGAGTCTTAGCAGCTGCTGAATTCTTCTGGAGCCTGGAAAGTGTGCCATGGGTTTTCAAGGTGCAGATGTTATAGTAGGCTAATTGGTGTAACAAACAACCCCCAGTTCTCTTAGCACAGTGGAAGTTTATTTCTCATTCATGCAACATCCAATTCGGTGCTCCTTAGTCATCTCTCCTCCAAGCAGTGACTCCATGATCCAGGTCCCTTGCAGTTAGTGGCTTGGCTGTCCTCCTCTGGGTCCTCTGCATCCAGTCAGCTGACAAGCAGAGAGAGTGAAGGATGGCAAGATGGTTGCTAGGGGCAGGCCTGGAAGTGGTGTGCATTGATTTCAGAGCTAGTCTCATGGCTGCACTCAGATACAAAGCACCAGGAAATGTGGTAGCTCTGTGTCAGGAAAAGGAAGCAGGCTTGGTGGTCATAGTGAATGAAATACAAAATGGCAAGGCTCTACTGGATGATCCCTGGTGATTCTTCCCTGAGGACAGGCCCATCCTCAGGTCACCCTTCTTATTTCACCCCCCATCTGCTACCCTCTCAGATCACACCGGGCAGCAAGGCCGCCCAGTCCCAGCTCAGCCCGGGTGACCTTGTGGTGGCCATTGACGGCGTCAACACAGATACCATGACCCACCTGGAGGCCCAGAACAAGATCAAGTCTGCCAGCTACAACCTGAGTCTCACGCTGCAGAAGTAGGTGGGAGCTCTCCAGAGCAGGGGGCAGAGGTTGGGTGTGGGCACCAAGGGCCTGGGAGAGGAGCTGTCCAGCATGGACCCAGCCTTGTGCTACCGGACCACACAGGGAAGTGAGGACAGCCTCTGGACCAGAAGAAGGACAGGCCCAAGTCATCAAGCACCTGCCATGTCTGTGCCTCACTTTACAGAGGAGACTCAGAGAGGGTGGATAATGGCGCTGCTGGTATGTGGGCAGCCGGGCCTGGAAGCCAGGGTCTTCCCTGCTTCCTCTGTGCACAGGCAGCCTCCCTGAGACCTAGCAGAGGCCCGTGGCTGCAAAGTACCCCAGAGCCGTGACTTCTCCATGCTCGTCAGGCCCAGGGGACACCCAGGTCCTCTGCCCTGGCTCCCTGGGTTCCAGATGTTCTCCCCTCTCCAGTCCTCCTCAGGCAGGAGCTCCTGGACCCAATGGCAACTGTCTTCATTTCTGGTTTTTCCAGGTCAAAGCGTCCCATTCTCATCTCCACGTCAGCGCCCCCGATTCAGTCCCCTCTGCCTGTGATCCCCCACCAAAAGGTAGGTGCTGACTGTGGGTGGCAGACTCTACTCTGGGCCGTGGTTCCCGGAGTGCAGCCCCTGGTCTGCCTGCCTGACCCTGGCAAGGTGGGGGGATCAGCCCAGCCCCAGCCCTGCCCTGCCTCGGCTGATGCCGGGGAGGTGGAGCAGACCCCCCGGGGAGAAGCGTTCAAGCCCCATAAAATGCTGCATGGAGGGGTTCCCGCCTGGGTGCTTAGCCAACACCCTGGGCCTCATGGGCGGGCTGACAGGAAATCCACTTAGGCAGCGGTGTTTTCAGGAAAGGGACCATTCTCCCAGCCAAGTGGGGACAAGTGTCCAGAAGGCTCTGACCCTCATCCTCCTGAGGGCACTAGGGAGGGAGGTGACCATAGCATGAAAGCCGAGGCCCCAGTTTGAGCTGATCACCCCAGGAGGAGCTCCCAGGCATGGGGGGGCCTGCTGGCCCTCAGGGTTTCTCCTGTGTCACAGGCTCTCTCCCTCCCGTTTCCCTTTCTCCTCCCAGTTGCACGCTCCTATACCACACTCAGAAGTGCTGGTGCAGCCAGCAGGTACCAGGCCCCTTCCCAGCTCCCTCTAAGCAGCTCAACCCTGAGGGACCCAGAGCATGGGAGGCCTACCCCACCGCTCCTACAGGACTACACACTCCCGCCACTCTCCACCCCCCCTTGCAGGACCTCATACTGACCCTGTCTGTCCAGTGGGGCAGAGTGGGTGATGGGCAGGGTGGGGAGAGGGGACAAGAAGACGATGACGGGGGTCTGGGGTGGGTGACAGATTGAGGAAGTGGGCAGAGGGCTGTTGGGGAGAAGCTGCAGAGGCAGGCTGGGGGAAGCAAACGTCAGCCCCCCTCCTTCCTCAGTTTCCCCTCTGCACCTCTACTCTGCCTGTTCACCACCAGCCCAGAAGGCCCCCTCTCACCGGCCATGTGGGGCATTGCAGAGCGGGGTCAGCAGAGCAGGAGGCAGGGCTGTGCTCACCAGGTGCCCCCATTCAGGGGAAGGGGGAACAGGTGTAGGATGGAGGGGTCTCCCCACAGTTCCCTGAGACCACAACCCCTCTCCTCCAGCCCTGCAGGCAGGCTGGCTTGGCCTAGCTTTCTGTGTGGGGCTTTGCATTTTGTCCAGGTGGATGACAGCTTCAGGGCCAGGAGCTTCACCCCACTCTTTTTGACAAAACCCTTCTCTTCCAGGTGTCTTTTCTATCCCCCTACCCTGACCTCGGTGCAGTGGGCTGCAGGCTCCAGGGTGGTGGGCTGCTAGGCGCTCGCACTAACCCTTCTGTTTCAGGTTCACGCAGAAGCGCTGGGATGGGCGTGGCCTCTAACTGCTCTCTTCTCTCTCCCCTGCATGGTGCTGCCCTGGGCCAGGACCCTGCTCTGGACACGAACAGCAGCCTGGCAGCACCCAGCCCCAACCCCGAGGCGAGGGCCATCCCGGGCACCCCAGGCAACCTGGAGCTCGGGCAGACCTTTAGCTCCTCCTTCTCTCAGACCTCCGTCTTCTCCTCACACACGGAGGCCTCTGACGCTGGCCCTCCATGGGGCAGCCCGGGGGCCAAGGTCAGCCTGGAGAGCGCCCTCGACTCTCTAAGCCCGAAAGCCCCGCGGGGTTCGAGCCAGCCAAGGCAGTATAACAACCCCGTTGGCCTGTACTCGGCAGAGACCCTGAGGGAGATGGCTCAGATGTATCAGATGAGCCTCCGAGGGAAGGCCTCAGGTGCTGGACTCCTAGGAGGGTAGGTAACGGGCTTACAGCTCTCCACTGGTGGTCAGGGGCCATCTGGGTCCTCAGTGCTCATAGAGGCCTGGTCAGGTAGTCAGAGCGAGGAACTGGCCTCATTCTGGCCATCACCAAGCACATGAGGCAGTGCAGGCTAAGAGCAGTGAAATCAATCAATCATCCTATTGACATTTGCCATGAGCCGGGCCCATCATTGCTTTACACAAGCTGGGGCGATGTGTCGGATTTTGCAGAGAGGGAAACTGAGGCTCAGAGAAGGTTAAGTCAAGGTCCAGCTGTCCAGCTACTAAGTGGCCAAGCTGGGCCTGAATACAAGAGACTCTGACTCCCAAAACTTTCACATCAGGTCACCCACCAAAATAGGACAAAGCCTAATACCTCCAGAAACTCTGGGGCAAAGGGACAGGCTGGTTACCACCCCTTTGGGAGTCCTGAGAGGTGGGAGAGCAAGTTCTCTAGGTCTGGCAGTGGTCTGGGAAGGCTGCCTGGAGGAGGGAGCACCTGAGCTGGGTACAGAGAGACTGGGCAATAGGGTGAGGGGAGTGGGGTGGCAGGACTGACCCTGCCTAGGGTGGGGAAGCAAGGGAGCAGGACCCTGAGGAGAAAGGGGCCCTGCAGGAGAGCAGCAGGCCACCCTCTGCTCCCCGAGGTCTAGCTAATGGTAGTCTTGGAGCACAGGAGTTAAAAGAACCTAGAGCCAGAGCCAGGGTGGGCATTGTGGAGGGGCTGAGGGGAGGGAGCCTCCCAGCAGAGCACATATTAACTTCCAAGTCTTGAAGGTTTGTTATCCCATTGTAACTTCTTCCATAGCCCCATGCAATTGGTATAATCGTCTCTGGGCTGGAGGCAAAGCAGGTTGAGTCAAGGCATATGGCCCAGTGGCTAGGGGTTCAGGGCTCTTCCATAAGACTGTCCGTATCTCAGGATTATGGGGAGGATTGAAGGAGATAACACGTGCATAGTGCTGAGCTCTGTTCTGGCACACTCACTGCGTGCTACCTGCCATCACTGCCTGGACTCACACAACAGGTACACAGATGAGTCAGCACTGCAGTCCAGGTCAGTGTGATCCAAGCCCACACCCTTCCTTTGACCTAGCCGCATGTGGTATCTGTGCTCCGCCCGTTCACTGCTCCCCTGGGGATCCCCAGCTCCCCCAGATCCCATAGCTCTTTCTGGGATCCCGAGTGAAGCTGGGCGCTCTACAGTGTGAACACTTGGACCCTGGCTTCCCTGGACCAAGATGGCAAAGCTTTCTACCCCCAGGCTTTTTCCAGCAAGGGGCTTCTGCCAGAAAGCTCAGGGAAAGACAGAGTAGAAATGGACTCTTTCTCCTGCCTTGGATGGGCTGATAGCTCTTCCTGGTTCTCTTTGGGCCTGGCCCCCAGCAGGGAGGTCACGCTCTGGTGGACCTGTACTTCCATGGGGCCCACCTGCAGTGATGGTAAGGTCTTCCCTCACGGAGGCCTCAGTCGAGGCTGGGAGCTGGTTAACAGTCCATATGCTTTATCTAACACAACTCTCTCAGCAACTTCAGAGGGGGGGCATCATTCCCTCATTTTATAGCTGGGAAATAGAAACCCAGAGAGAGCAAGTAATTTGCCCAAGGTTACACAGTTAATGAGTGGCAGATAGGACTGGCACTCAGGTCTGTCTGACTTCTCCCTGCATGGAGCCAGGGACCTACCTGCCTGTCCCACCCCTGTTTCTCCCGACTCCCGACAAGCCCTCCCATTGGCACAAGGGCTGCTCAGAACCTGACAAGTGTTAGATTATTACTTGACACTCAGAGCAGCAGGGTCCAACAGTTTCTTCAAAGGGAAGATGGGCTAGGGAGGGAATATGGTGCGTGCTTCATTCAAAGTGAAGGCTGATGCTGTGGTCCCAGCAGGGAGGGCAGAGCCTCTGACCTGGGCTAGCCGAGGGCTGAGGCCACCACCTCACAGGAGACAGGGTTGGCAAATGCTACTCCCTATGTCTGTTCATCACACACTTAACCCATGCCGGGGGCTTTACACTCAGGATTCTGTTCAGTCTGCGGAGGGCACCACCCTCTCAGTGTTATGAATGAGGAGACTGAGGCTAAGACAGGTGGGTAACTTGTCCAGAGTCACAGCTCTAGGAAGAGGCAGGGTCAGGATTTGAACTCTGTCCTGTCTGGCTCCAAAAGGAAGCTCCTTCCCATACTCTCTCTCTCTGGGTAGCTTCAAGGTGATCCCTTGGCAGCTTGTATGCCCTTGGGAGGAGTGGAGAGGAACAGAGGGGGTGAAAGAACAGCCGGGCCTGCAGCCCCCTGCTCCTTGTCCTCTCTGGGGCTGGGACTGAAGGGCAGTGTCCCTCAGGCCAGTTGGTGCGAGGGCCCCCAGGGCGTTTTTACATCTTTGGCTCATTCTCCCCAAGACCTGGCTGCCCCTCTCTGAGCTATGTCTGTTGCAGGCATCTCAGCCTCCAGGTCCTCAGGCAGAAGCTAAGCAGGGGGCAGGAATCAATGCCAAAGAAGGAGCTGGCTACCTAGGCAGGGAAGGGCATAGGCAGCCCCTGAGGCCAGCACTGCCCTCTACAGGGGGCACTGGGCTGGTCAGGGCAAGAGCTGATCCTGCAGTTGTCAGCACTGGCCAAAAATGGAGAAGGAATTGGAGATCTATGATGGCCCTTTCCTAACATAGCTCCACTTGCAGCTATTTTGAGCCTGGGAGGACAGAGGGAATTTTATCAGCCCTGAGACAGAGTTGGACCGCCTGGGACTGGTGGGGGTGGGGGTGGGGGGTCTCCCTGGCTTTGGTCTGGATCCCCAGGGTCCTGGCCAAGGGGTGACCAGGGCCAGGCCAGCTGAGGCCCAGGCTCTCCCAGCCAGAGCCCAGAGTGGTCAGATATGGGAAAGTGGCAGGGTGTGGGGAAAGGGACACCACTTTCTGCACTCTTCTCCCCTCAGGTTTCTGACAAGGGTCTGCCACTGCAAGGAATTTGCATTTAAAGAAACATAATGCAGGCAATGCCTCCCTCAAGGAGATGATACTCCAGGAGGCTGGCTCTCAGATAAGAGTGAGGGTGGGGTCCCTCTTGTAGTGTCCAAGCTGGGCTGCCTTGTCTGGGGGTTTTCCTGCAATAAAGGACCTGCACTTCTCCCAAGGCTCCTCACTCCTCCATCCTGCCTCACTGCCCATCCACAGGGCCTTTAAGGGCAGTTACTGGGAACTGCACAGACCCCTTACTACTGTGCCCCGGGAGGAGTGTCCAGGGCTGCCTGACCCTCCTCTGGGAAAGAGAGCATGTTCCCGGGGCTGTGAGAAACCCCACTGCACACAAACCCCAGCACCACTGCAACTCCTGCTCAGGGAACAGAACTCCTGGAGCTGTCCCCCATTAAACAAGGGTAAGTCCAGAGCTACTGTCTGGCCAGGAGGCACCTGAGGCCTTGGCCGTTCCTGGAGCAGCCATCGCTAGTCCGGTCTCCATCTCCAGCTTCCTCACCGGGGTCTACAGCCAAGGTGTATGTAGGAGATTCATGTACATGGTAAATGAGCACCTATGAAGATGGACAAAAAAACCTTTCTCCCTGGCAAAGCTTCAGGTACTGTGGACCTACGCTGCAGCTGGCATCTCTGACCCAAACTGAGAGGCTGTGATCGGGACTCTGAGCTCTTCCCCCTCCTCACTCTGCACTCTCCTCACCCAGTGCCAGTCTGGGCTGCCTCTGCCTCCACAATGGCCAGTCTGAGGACCATCCCTAGGTCCCTACGCTCAAACCCTCTGGCAGGACCCTCACTCTGATAGCCCTGTTTTCTTTGCTTTTTCTCTCCCCCACCCCCAGGTGGTAGCCAACTCTCCAGCCAAGTTAGTATCAAAGGAAAGCACGTGTGTGTGCTCGCCTGCATATCCCAGCATGCGACCGCGTGTCTGGGGGGCTGGGCAGCGTGCGTCTGTGTCAGCGGCATGTGTACGTGTATGTGCATGCGTGAACGGGGGTGCATTTGTGTCCCTGAGTGAGCCTGCATGTGTGTGGAGCTGCGAGTATGGAGTGGAGGCAGTGGGGAGGGGCGCTGGGGCTCCGGCAGAAGCCCCAGACCATTGTGTTACCAATTAGCTGCTGCAGCTGCTTAGACCGCAGGCTGGCTCCGGTGGGCGGTGGGTGGAGTGCGGGCTGACGCCGGTTCTCGGAGAGCCTGAAGACATTTCTAGCCTGGCCGGACCACTCAGAAGGGCTGTATCTGACCTTGTCTTTGCCTGGGGAGCACGCTTAACTGTTGAAGGGAAAAGCCTCCACGGATAGAAGCTGGTGGGCCACCCAGCAAGTTGGACTTGGCGGGGGGGCGTGGCTGAGCACCTAAGCCGTGCTCCGAGGAAGAAGCACATGCACTGAAGAGTCTGGAGGAGCAGAGCCCCCGGGCCACCCAGGATGAGTCCCTTCGTGGAGGAACCAAGCTCAGAATCCCTGTGGGTGCCCAGTGGGGCTGCTTTTTGCCTTTGGGCGTTCTGGACTCCGCTTGGGTTGCCGCTGCCTCTCACGCGTGGCCCAGCTCCTGTCTCCTAATCCCAACTGCCACTCCGCACCCCCTTCCGTTTCTGCTTCCCTGCGGGTGTGGTGAGAGAGCTTTCAATGCCTGGCGCCCCCTGCTGACCCTGGGCGGTAGCTCAGGCTGATCCGGGGCCTCCAGGGATCTGGGAAAGCGGAGACGGGCAAGAAGAACATTCCGCAAAGGCCTCTGGGGAGGGTGAGAGGATTTTCCCGACCAGACCCAGCCCGCCCACGTCGGTCGGGGGGACTTGGGTGGCCTTCCTGGGATCAGGCTTAGGGGGGTCTCTCTCCACACCCTAGACCACCAGCCCTCACCTTCAGCCGTGTAACAAACACCACCTGTTGCCCCTTCTCTCCTTCCACCTCCCTCCCTCGCTCCCCTGCCCCCATGCTCCCCTCCCCCAGCGCCGACTACCAGGAACGCTTCAACCCCAGCGCCCTGAAGGACTCGGCCCTGTCGACCCACAAGCCCATCGAGGTGAAGGGGCTGGGCGGCAAGGCCACCATCATCCACGCGCAGTACAACACGCCCATCAGCATGTACTCCCAGGACGCCATCATGGACGCCATCGCCGGGCAGGCCCAGGCCCAGGGCAGTGATTTCAGTGGGTAAGCGCCTCCCCTCCTCCACTGGCGCTCGACGCCTCCACCGCGTCATCACCGAGGAGGGCACCGGGCCGCTGGGCGCCATCGGAGACTTTGGGCATCGGGACCAGCTGTCCTCCATCGTCTTGATCCTCCCAGGGTACAGCCCTTGCAGGAGAGCCAGCCTTCGCCCGGGCCTCCCAGAACGCGGTGTTCTCTCTTCAGAATCAATCTCATGGTCAGCTTTAGGAGAAGGGTGGAGAAATGCAGCATGTGCTTTTCACAGCCTCTGCATTTTCCCAGGCTCCGTGAGGGGGCTGGTTTAGAAAGAGACTTCTGGAATCCTGTTAACCGGGGTCACATTCTGGATACCTCAGCTTCTCACAACTAAGCCATTCTTTGGGGGGAAGTTGCTGTGTTCTTCCAATGATGAGGGCAATTCAGATTTATGAGTGGGTTTCTTGTTTGGGAAGGGGCCTCCGGACCAGCCATCCACAGTGCTGTTGGCAGTCAGCCCTGCCACAGAGCCGGGGAGCACCCAGCACTCGCCTCCTCCTGTTTGCCCCAGGGAAGCCCAGCCTCAGGGCAGTGGGACTTAGGACATCCTTGGTTCCTGACTTTGCTTGTTAGCAATGGTTGAAGAACTTGAGGGCTGAGTAGGGAAAGAGTTGGCTGAAAATCATTTGTGGATGAAACGGGTAATAGTACAAACATTAATGTGGACCTCTCTCCCTCTTTCAGAATTTCTTTCTCTCTGTTTCTCTTAGTCTCTGTTTCTTCTCTGTATCTCTTTCTTACTGTGTATGTCTCTCTTTCTGTCTCTATCTCTCTGTCTCTTTTTCTGTTTCTGTCTGTGTGTCTCTTCCTTCCTTTCACACACACACACACACACACACACCGAGTCCCTTACTGTATTCTACTTGGAAATACTGTTAGTATTGACTTTCAGAACTGATTATCTCTGTGGTAACATCTTATCCCTGAGTCAGGATCTCCAGCAACTGAAGGCAAGAAATCTTAAAATGATGGTTGTCCTTTTTTCCGAAACTAGGAAAAACAGATGTTGTAAGAGGGATAGAGGCGTTCAAAAGTCCCGGAGAACTCCTATAGCGTTTGGCCTTTGTAGAGCCCAATCCTCGTGGCCATGACGAGGGTGCAGGTTATAAAGTGCAGGTTCCAGAGGCCAAAGGATGGAACGTGGTGTGGACTTACTGGCGCTCCTGGTCAAAAGGAGCCTGGCCCTCTCAGGCATGCAGTACTTCCTTCAGGCCACCAGGGGGTGGATGGTTGCCTGCCCTGGAGCTGTGAGTCAAACCCGCCAGGCTCAGGTCTGCAGTTCTTTGCGGAATTCTCTGGGCAGGGTTGACTTACTTAATCCCATCGTTCAAAGCAGAAAATATGACCATGCAAGTTTAAAAACACAACTGTTGCTCATGTGTACCCAGGAAGACAGGGCTGCCCGATTAAGCCAAAGAGTTAACGGGGATATCCTGTTAACATTTGTTTGCCACGTGTGTCCTTGGTGTGCTCTTAAAAGTGGTAACATTGGCCAAAGGGAAGCACAATGGGAGATAATGGAAGAACTGCTGTTCACTAACTTTATGTTTTCTGCACCTTGGGAAAAGACTACAAATCATTTGGCTTTACCTCTAGGTCGCCCGTTATATATTTTTTTAACATGATGCACTGTTGATCTAATCTAGGCTTCTCCTTCCTCTCCCCTCCCCTCCCATCCTTTTCCCCTCCCTTGCGTGCCTGGGAAGCAACATTCTTCCTTTTCCTTCTAACTCAGCCCTGCGGGGTTGATGCTGTCGTGGTGCCAGTGGGTAAAAGCTGCCCTTGTCTGCCGCGAGGTGTTCCGTTTCTGCTGTTAATTTCCATGATTCCTTCCTCACTGACAGTTTTCTTTTTGTCTCTCTCTCTCTTCCTCCTTTATCCACCCCACTCCGCCATAACTCATTGCTGATCCTAACCCTGCTCCCTTGTGTATGCGCCTCCCCCCGCCCTCCCATGATGGACATGCACTCACTGCTGGGTTTTCCTCTGCTTGGCAGGGCGTCACCGCTGGCGTAAGTAGACCCCACAGTATCTGTTCCGTCGTCCGTCTGTCTGGTTGCGGGATGGTGTGTGGGTTTGGTGGGATGTGCCTGAGGACAGTGGTTCTGTCCACGTTCTTCCTCACACCCACCTCACAGGTAAATGACATGCCCCGCGGCCTCTACAGGCAAGTGCTTGTCTTTTGGGGTGTTCCCCAAATAATGTCACTATGGACATAGAAATCAGAGTAATGACATCACACTGGCTGGGGGTGTATCCCGTGTTCTCCTTGCTGTGCTTTGCGGGGGCTCCCCCCAGCCTTTCTTGTCTACACTGGGACAGCGTAGATCTTAATGTCAGAATCCACACGGGGCCATTATTCGGGGAGAGGATGATAAGGGGGTCTGTTGGAGGCCATTCCCCAGAATCCTCATGGAAGATGGATCTGGAGGACCCAGCGCCTGCCAGGACCACCCATAAGAGGCGAAAGCTGAGTCAGACTTGGGGGCAGTGTACAGTGGAGTAAATGCCTACCGGTGACCTTGATGTTGTGGGGACCATGGAGTGTTTTTGTTGGCAAGAAGTTCATGCTGGAGTGGCTCCAGAGAGTGGCCTCGGATCCAGCGTCCCAGAACTGGAGGGCCTGTTCTATTCCCCTCTCTGTATATATTCTTCCTGAGCCCCAGATTCTCAAAAGGCACAGCAGTTCCTTCGTCTGGTTCCCAGTGTCTGTTGCGGCAGCACCGCAAGCCCCTGGTCTTTGCACAGCATTGTGGGAAGGGAAGCCGACAATGTGACTCCCAAGGGACTCACTCCTGGGGTTCACTTTCTTGAGCCCTTGGAGCTGTGGAAGGAACAGGGAGCACCCCAAGGACATGTTCCAGGAAAATGGCAGCCAGTGCCTTCCATCTGTTTCAGGACCCCTAAGACTCCTCCCTACGCCAGAAATGACCTCTCCAGCAAGATCCCAGCTTCTCCTCCACTCCCTGGTCTTCCCTCTCTGATCCCAACCACAGGCTGACGGACCTGTAGCTTTCCAGGCCAGGGCAGAGCCTTCAGAAAAGTAGGGGTAGCTCCACCCAACCTTGGTCAGTCACCTTCCATCACCTTTCTCCACCTCTGCTCTCATAGCCCACCCTGAGCTGACTTAGGGGACCAATCCTGGGAGACTAGGCCAATTCTTCCATCCAGCTCCTTGCAGAGAGGGTAGAAGACAGGGGCACTGGGGAGGTCCCCTCTCCAGCTAGCCAGCCCTCGAGGGAGCAAGGGCAGGTAGAGGCAGTCATAGCAGCAGGCAGGGCGATGCTGGACAGGGGGAGTGTCTGCGCTGGGCCATGTCTCCAGATGTGGAGCATCTGGGGTGTGCAAGTCCCCAGTGGGCAGAAGTGGCCTTCCTGAGCCCTGTCACTGCAGAGGGTCTGATGGAAAGGACGCTGAGCTGGGAGCTGGGAAGCCTGGGTTCTAACTCAGTGGGGCCCCTACATGACGTAACCTGGAGCTAGTCGGCTAGCCTCTCTGGACCTCAGTTTTGGCATGTGTAAGAGGAGATGACTGGGCCACCGGTCCACAGGCTGGGGAGACGGGCTGTTATTGCTGTGAGCTTCTCCTGAGCCCACCCTGACTCCTGAGAGGGCAGGCTGGGCAGCCTAGATTACCCAGCCCTCCCTGGTTGGGATGAGTGGTCATCCATAAAGCTTTTAATGTATCTTGCCCTGCAGTCTGATCTGGGCTGAGAGACCCTGGACTCAAGGGGCTCTGGGGTCCCTTCTGATTCTGATCTAGGATTTGTTCATTCAACTACATTTTGAGCACCTACCATGTGCCAGACCTTGGGAGTCTAAGGGAAGGTCACCAGGTCCCCCTCAAAAAGCTGTGCTGCCCTGGGGCAGAGGACTAGTGACCCTCCCTGCAGCTCTCCGCCCAGTTCCCTCGGGCGAGAAACTGTGCTATCCGTGGGTGATGCCAGGCTTTAGGGGCCTGATTGCCTTGTTTCTCCAACCGCCTCCTCACCGAGCTTCCCTGTCTTTGCAGAGTGGGAGCCCACAGTCCTCCTCCAGGGCAGTCATGACATTGGTGGCTCCCTGTTTGGATCCCAAGCTTTGAGGAGGCCAAGGGACAGACCGTGAGGAAGCCTCTGAGTCCCCCAAATGGCCTGTCCTCACCCAGCCCCAAACTCAGGACCTGCTCAGGGAGGTTGAAATTACTTCCAGAAGACCTCTGCTGCCTCTTCTTTCCTTAAAGGAGATACAGCTCCTGGGGGCGGGTGTCTTCAGGCCTGTGTCTAGAGTTAGCCCTGGTGGGGGGCGGGTACTGGCAGGAGGGTCTGAGTCTCCTGACCCTCCGTGAGCAGAATTCACTGTCTCGCTGTGACCACCCTGAGCACTGAGGACCCAGGTCAAGCCCTTGTTGCAGGCTCTCAGAAGGGCATGGTGGATCCGGACAAATGGGGGTTACCCACATGCATGGGGGGTGCGCCAGGGGGAGGCACAGAGGTCGGGGGCAGGGTTCCAGCCTTGCCCTTGCCCATGGCCTCTCTCCGCATTGCAGGAGCCTTCCTGTCAAAGACCTCACCGTAGACAGCACCTCTCCCGTGTATCAGGCTGTGATTAAGAACCAGAACAAGCCGGAAGACGAGGCTGACGACTGGGCACGCCGCTCCTCCAGCCTGCAGTCTCGCTCCTTCCGCATCCTGGCCCAGATGACGGGGACAGAATATAGTAAGGGAGGGCTGTGGGGTGGCAGGAAGGGGCGACAATGAAGGGCCAGCGAGGGTCCTGGGCCCTACTCCACAGTCCCACGGAAGCCGGGGAGTCGAGCCCCCCACCCTTGAAGATGAGCTGGCCTTGATAGATAGTTAGCAGCCTGCTGCGCCCCTTCTGGGCCCCTGGGGCAGGCACAGTGACATCAGCCTGCTGCTCGGCTCCTGGACTCCAGCGGTGGGCAGCGGACTGGCTGTGGTGCTTTCTGGATTGGGATGAGAGGACTTTGCAGGCCACGCCTCTGGCTACTCCCTCCCACCTGCGCCTCTTCCTCTCATGACCCCTTTCTCCCCCTGCCCTGTGCCCAGCACACAGTCTTTTCTTTCCAGAGGTCACAGGTAGGGAGCAATAAGTGTCCCATCATGGGTGGGGACTCCGTGCCCACTGAGCTCTAGTAGCTTTTCTTCCTGATGTTCCCTGTGATTCCTCCTGACCTGCAACTTCTACCCACAGTGCAAGACCCTGATGAAGAAGCTTTGCGAAGGTCAAGGTAAGTGCCTGGACTCAGGCTCTGTGGCCTTGCCCGTTCTGATCCCATCCCTCCCAGGGCAGCCCCTAGGTCAAACGACTCATGGAAGGAACGTCTCAAGTTAATGCATTTGGAAATTCCCGACCCCTGAAGGGCTCCGGCAGATGCTGGCTTGGGGCGTGCATCCCGGGTCAGTGAGGTGGGTGCCTGGAGCTGAGTCTCTATCCCCTGGGCCCGGGCTGCACGAACGAGGACTCTGGGCTCTCCCGGCTCTGTCCCTGGGCAGCGGGCAGGGCTGCTTTGGCCTTCGCTGGGCTGTTGAGAATGAGGGCATCTCTCCCTGTGAGGCACCGGGCCGGCTGCCTGGCCTGCCCACTCATCTCAGGGCCTGTCCCCTGTGAGTCTGAAGGGTAGGCACTGGGAAGCAGGCACGCAGAGGGCCGTGCTGGGCGGGGGTGACTGACCCTTGGACTCAACTCTCTAGACCCATGTTGAGGTATCAGTTCCACAAATTGCTCAAAGCACCACAGCTGCTGCAAGGAAGCAAAGCCCTGGGTATGATGAGTGCCTTGTGCAGGGCTAGGTGTCTCTGAGTATGGTCACCCCGATGGTGGCAGGCCTGAGGCCCCAGCCACTGGCCTGACACCTTTGGCCTGTCAGGTGCTCATGGCCCTGTGCATGAAGGGGGCATACTGCCCTGGAACCCATTGGAACCCACTAGGGCCTTCCATGGGGAGGCATGAGGCCCAGTGTGATTGTGCTTACACTTCTGGAAGCAAATGTGTCATCTGCATGTCCTTCCTGGGAGAGTCTGCCTTGGGCCAGCACATCCTGTGGTGGCCTCCGTGTGAGGGGCTGGGGCCCAGAGGTGCCTTTCCACCCTGGGCCAAGCTTTCTGTTCTTGCTAACCAGTGTGTAGTGGCCACAGGACTGTGTGGAGAGTGGGACTCTGGGGTCAGCTTGAGTTGATGTGGATTTTCTTTTTGAACCTCTATTTCTGCCAACTGAAGTTGCTCCAACTCTTTGGCTGGGGCAACCAATCCTGAAGTGTGGTCCTCCCTGGCCTGCTAATAGTGGCATGCGGTTCCAGTGGTGGTTCTTAACCTGTCGGTGCCTGCAGTGTGTCTGTAAAAAGCCTGAAATGCGATGGTGTTTGATTTAGTGCAAATGGTCGTATGGAGCCATCGGAGGCGTGACTAAGCTGTCAGCTCTCCCCATCCTGTGGTCCTCTGTTCCTGCGCCATTTCTGTGTTTGTCTCACCTCCTCTTCGGAGCCACTCACAGAGATGCTCCAGTGGGCAATGTAGTCTTTACTGAAGATCTGATGGAGGGGCTTTACAGTACATACCCCATAGCAAACCGCTCAAAAATCTCCAGGTCCCTTCCATCAGGAAGCCAGCAGGGGCCTGCACTTTTTTTCCAGCCGCCGTCACCCCCTCTCAGTCCTTCTGGTTACTTTATGTTTCTCCCGCCCGTCACTCTAAGTTCGCATCTCAGTAACCAGACACTGTTTAGAAGGTGGAAGGGTACTGGTGGAGGCAGATTACAGGGAACCTTTGTCTTTCGTATTTTCCCTGGAATATTTGCAGGCTCTGTGAAGTTATTGAGTGAGAACACAAAAGGCAGTATCAAGGGTGGTCCGCAGGCCTTGGCGTTGGCCTTCCCCTTCCCTCCTTTCAGAAGCATCTCTTGGGGCTTGTTCGGCCTGGTCCTGTAGGCCCTTTCCCCCTGGGGCCTAACTGCCCACTAGCTCCATTCAGATCCAAGAAGAAGGCAGGGGGTCTTGAGAAAACTCTGCTGCAGGTCTTGGAGTCTCTCTCCCGGCCCCTGCAGGGTTTTGCTGGAGGGAGAGCTGGAAAGGGGGCGCCAAGAAGAAACTCTAGCCTGCTCCCTCCCTCTGTTCAGGCCCCCATCCTGAGAAAGCAGCTCCCCCCACCACCGCTGGCCAAGGCCCTGTGCCACTGTCAGCCCCTCCCTCTGGGGTCTCTGGCCCTGCAGTGTAGGCTCTGAGCCAACCAGCAAGCCTTCTGCCCAGGACTGGAGGGGCCTAAGCCTGCTGCCCTTCTCCTTGTTCCTGACTTTAATTTCTGGAAGGTTGTCTTCATGGCCTCCCCTAAAATGCCCATTCCTTCCATGGCCACAGGAGGAAGGTAGGTGTTTTGATTTCCCTGAATCCCAAGCAGCCTGTGGCCCAGAGGTGAGAGGTGGGGGGTCCAGTGGGTCCAGTGGTTCAGTTCTGTTTGTGATTAATGCCCAAAGTAGCGACTGGCCACTGGTCACGGGTGGGGTCACAGACTCATCCAAGTGGCCATCTGAGCAGAAGGGAACACACTTACCCCTGCCCTGGGTCCAGGCTGGTTAGGGATCTTGCTCCCTGGGGGTCTGAGACCCACTGATATCCGTCCCCCCTCCAAGGTGGAATCTGCACCCCCAGATCCATCTTGTTGGCTGAGGGCAGACACGGCCTCTGCCCTTCCCCCTCCCAGTTTAGCCTGACTCGCAGTGGGGAATCTGAGGGTCTCTCACAAAGGCTGCACCTCCCCAGAGAGGCTTCACTGCACCCCGCTTCCAGGTAGCTCACTCTGGCACGGCCTGAGTTTGCCAAACCCAGGGCCCAGCAACCTGGGCACTGTGGCAGCCTATACAGGCTTATACGTCTGCGGGGGCGCTTTTTCCTTCCTGTTGCTGTGTGCTGGGAAAGCTGGCAGGGATGCCAGGTGTTCTGTACCAGGAAGGACCCTGGTGGCCTCGAGGGTAGTTGTAATCTGCAAGTTAGAGGACCCTGCAAACTTGCCCCTCACCTGTCACTGCTCCACCTCCGAGGCCTGCCCCCGCAGCGTCCCAGAGCAGCTCAGAGCCCCGCCCTGACCTCCCCTCCTCTCCTCTCCGGCCCTGGCTCCTGGCACTGTGACGCTGTCTCTGTATCTGGTAGCAAGTAGCTTCCCTCCGAGGCTCTAGTGCCCACCTGCTGGCCTAATCTCCAGGGACTCTATCTTTACAAGGGAGGCAGGGGACGCCCTGAACAGTCCAGGCATCAGCTGCAGACTTGGCTCACCTCCCAGGAAAGACCCAGCACCTTAGCAAACTGTCCAGGTGGGCTTAAACACCAGCCTACTGCCAGGTTCAACATGGGTACAGATGGCTCCTAGCCTTCATCTGAAGTAGCAGAGCCCCATCCAAAGCTGAACCTCTAATCTCAGAGAGGTCACCACGGCTTCTGTCTGACTTCCGTAAGGCGTTCCAGGGCCCAGATGGCTCAGAAGGTTGGGTCCACACTGGGCAGCCCTGACAGGGGTGGGAATACAGGCAAGCCTAGCTTCATCCTAGGCAGGGCTTGAATCTTCAAGGCACCTGGATCCCACTGCTTGGGCGTAACCATCCTGGAGGGCCCCAGTGTGTAACTCAGGCATCTTCTGGCCCCCACCTTGTGGTGCCGCTATCTACACGTCCAGTCTCTATGTCTACATAATGTTCACCTCAGTAAAGAACTCCGCATCTCTTCCTGGTCCCCAAGCATTAAGGAAAATGTTGATTTTAGTGACCAGTTCCCAGAGGAGCTGAAGGTGAGGGTTACGTTGTACAACAGTGCATCCGCAAACAATGTAAAAACCCTCTGAAGTCCCTTCTCCGATGTGCAACCGTCCAAGGTTCTGTTTCCTCTCCACCCCACCCCCACTTCCAACAGAGCACCAGGACTCACTGGTTTCCCCCTCCTCCCCCTGCAGCCTCCCTGGGCATGTCAGTGTCCTCCTTCTTCCCTGTGCACGCTCAGCTCTGTCCCGGCTCACGGGCAGACTCTCTTGGTGCTGGCGCAGCTCAGGGCTGGTAGCGAGAGTTTCGTGGATTTTTAGTCTTTGGTGTTCTGCCAGCCTAGCAAGATCAAAATTCACAACTGGAGAGACCAGCACACCCCTGGGTGTCACCTGAGCAGCCCTCGTTTGTGTCCTGGGACCTCCCTCCCTTTCTCTTTCACCCACTCTCCAATCTCTTCCCGTCTCTTCTCTTCCTTCCTCTTCTTGCTCCTCTCTTTGGCTAGCTGTGAATTTCCCAACAGCTCCAAGCAGAGCAGACTCACTACCCTCACTGATTCTCTAGGACTGTTCCTGACCCTGTCACTGAGCATTGATGAAAAAGGCTTGGGCCTGGCTGGACAAACTGGCCGCGTCTGTGTCCTGGGTGGTCTCTATGGGCTGGTCCATTGTTGCCGCCTGTGGTGCTGTCTGCAAGGGTATGTGGGCTCCGCCGCAGGTCCTGGGCTTCTGCCGTCATTGCCCCTTCTCCCAACCTAGGAGAGGCAGTAGCAGGGGATGCCTGGCACTTAGATCGTGATTCTGCCTCTGAGTTTCCATGTGGCTTTAGGCTATTCGTGTGATGTGTTTGGGCCTTGGCTTCTTCTTGGTATTAGGAAAGTTTGAACCTGTGGTTCTCAAATATGTTAGCAGGGGACCCCTCTTGTCAAACAGGATCTTACACAGAGACCCATATGCAGGACTTAAGGTGTAGGGGGGAGTCTGTCAGGTAATACAGATGTGGGAAGGTGGCCAGATGTACATGTGGGGACACAGAACTGTTACCATACAGAAATGTAAGACCAGCATTGCCCCATCCTCTGACTTTTAAAGACCTAAAGCCGATCTTCCTGATTTTTATATGCTGGCAATTCATTTGTTAAACTATTCATCTTGAGACAATTGCAGATTGGCATGTAGTTATAAGAAATAATACAGAGAGATCCTATGTAGCCTTTACCCACAATGGTAGCGTCTTGCAAAATGATAGTACAATATATCCCTACCAGGGTGTTGACACTGATATAGTCAAATGCAGAATACTTCCATCACCCCGGGATCCCCCCATGTTGCCCTTTCATACCACACCCACCTCCCTACTGCACATGCCCTGTCCTTAACCCACAGCAACCACTAACCTGTTATCCGTTCTCTGTTTCTATAATTTTGTCATTTCAAGGATGTTATGCAAATAGAATCATACAGCCTGGGACGTTATGGGATGGGCTTTTTCAGTCCTCCTAATTCTCTGGGGGTTCATCCAAGTTTTGGAGTGTACCAATGGTTCATTCATGTCTTTTTATTGCCAAGTAGTATTCCATCATCTGGATATAGCAATTAACTTTTAAAATGAGTTTTCAGCACTGTCCAGGTTAAACACACTGCGTATGTGGCTAGATGTGGCCCCTGGGCCACCAATTTGCACCTCTGTTCTGGAGGATGTTAGAGGCCCCACTGGCCTGGAGGATCTAGGATTCTGGCATCTGCAGCCCTGGCGTTTCCCAGGCACACTTTCTTCTCCATTTCTACATTTCTGGCCGTTCCTTACCTGCTTTGTCCTATGCCCTCAGCTGAGCAGGCTGTGGGTTGAGCCCCAGAGGCTCTGCTGGCGGGAAGTTCTGGCCCTCAGTATGTGTGCCAGCGGCCTTGTGAGTATGCGTTTGCACGTGTGTGCCTGGCTATGCTCAGGCCTAGGTGGGTGGGGCAGTCAGTGGTGTTTGAAGGCTTCTCTCTGGGGACAGAAAAGGGTTGGGAGAGACTGGGGCAGCACAGGGAGATGGCAGGTCTGCTCACCAAGCCTCATCACGGGGACAGGAGTTCTTCCTTCTTGATGCCCAGCTAGGGGACAGAGACCATGAAAGGCTTACCCGCCTATGGGGTTCAGTCCCGAGAGCCCACAGCCAAAGCAGCCCTGCCCAGCCCTAACCACGTGGGGCAGGGAGAACCCAGAGACCGCCCCCATTTGCCCAGCCTGCCCTCAGGCTCTTTAGCCAGGCCCCTTCTCCATGGCTCACTCAAGTCGGGAACATCAGTCCCTCCCTCCTGGTCCTTGCGACTCTGCCTGACCCCCTGGAAAGTACCCCCTGGGTGGCAAAGCCTCTCCAAGCCGAATCCCTTCCTCCCTCCCATGCCCTCTGCCCCAGCTCTCAGACAGGGTGATGGCGGACACACCCCCTAACCCCTTTCTTTCTTCCTTTCTCTCTCTCTGTCTCTGTCTCTCTGTTTCTCTCTCTGTGCCACAGGGAAAGGTTTGAAACGGAACGTAACAGCCCACGTTTTGCCAAATTGCGCAACTGGCACCATGGCCTTTCGGCCCAAATCCTTAATGTTAAAAGCTAAAAGGCTGTCTGGAGCCCCTCACCCCTCTCAGGCCGGACCCCCTCCTTCCTTCCCCCCACACAGATCTGGCATGTGAGCCCCACGGTGATGCTTGAGAATGTATAGCTGTGCTGGGGGGCACCTTCGCTAGTCACCTGCAGCAGTTGTGCTCTCTGCCCGCCCTAGAGCTGATGGCCGAGGCCCAGCCCCACGCAGCACCGCACCCACTCTACCCCCACCTTTCAGTGCAACCCTCACCGCCCCCCAGATAGCCCAAGCCTCTGCTCCCCTGTACAGGACCTTCCTGTAGGTCAGAGAGAACGTGATGGGGTTTGCTGGCAGAACACCCCAGAACCAAGGGAAACAGAATTTGTCACTGGTCCATTTCCCACCAACCTCAGCTCCTGGGAGAGGCAGCCTGGCCTAGTGCCATCCTGGAACAAGCTGCCCATAGATCAGGGTCCTGAGAAGAGGCCAATTCCCCGGCCCCTCTCACTCCTTCGTGCCCTCTGGAGCCCAGGCAGCCCAGGACAGGGCTCCCTGTAGAGGAAGAGGAGGCCCCAGGGTGGATGAGGTAGAGGCCCTTCCTGGCCGTGGTGAGATTGGAGCAAGTGTTCTCCTCTCTGTGCTGTGTGTGCTGGCTCCCTAGTTCTCTCTCCTGTACATATAAGCATGCTCATTCTGAAATAAAGAGGATTTGAAATGAACCAAACCAGCCCCAGTCCTGCTGTGCCTGTGTGCATGTCACCAAAGGGGGCAGGTCTGAGACGGGGAGAGGATAGGTACCTACAGAAGAGGTGCAGGGGCAGTGCCCGCCGGGGCTGGGACCTGGTGAGCTCTGCCCACCACTGTTTTCCTGCCCCTAGGGCCCTGCCCAGGGCTGCAGGGCGCAGGCAGAGAGGACGGCAGGTGAGAATCTGTGCTGCGGGCTGGCGGGCAGCCTTAGCCTCCTTCGGGGTAGCGTGTGCGTGGACAGAGGAGCGGGATCTGAATGCCCCCGCCTCTCCTCCCACACCCAGCCACAGCCAGCAGGCCAAGCCATCCCTCCTCCCCAGCAGAAAGCGTGCCACAAGCCCCTGGCCCAGGAAGGCGCTGCTCATGCTCAGCCCTGGTCCAGGAGGGAGACACACCTGAACTAAGGAGCGGCTCACAGGGGAAATGCTGGGGGTCCCCCGTGGGCTGGGCCCCGGCTCAGGGGAGAGGAGCTGGAAGGTATGCCTGGTGGAGTCTTGCTCAGGTGGCAGGAAGGAGGGGAAGGCCCTTGCTCCTGGCCTCCACACACCTATGGCCTTGTCCTGGTCCTGAGCGTTTGGGAAGGGCCGGGCTGGCAGGCTTATGTCCTCCCCACCCACCTGTCTGCCCATCAGCCTCACCCCTGACTGGGGGAACCACAAGCTGAGAACATGAGATCGTCAGCACTTGGCAAATAATGACAAGTGCTGAGGCCCATCCCTCAGGGCTCCCTCACCACCCCTGGGGCTGGACTGGGCCACAGCCTCGTGCCCACCCCCGCTGCCTGGGCACAGGCTCTCTTTCTCACCCTGGGGATCTTGGCAATCCCGTCTAGAAGAGCTGGCCAGGGAGACTGTTCTGTCCTGCCTACCACCTTGAGATGCTCCCCAAAGCCCCCCACAGACCTGTTCCACCTTTGCCTCCCATCTCTTCCTGCCTCTAGAAGTCTGACTCCAAGGCCAAGGCGAAGACCAGGCGAGGCAGGCTGGCTAGGGGATCAACTGGGGAGGTGGTGGGGGGCTGTGCTTCTGCCTGCATCTAGGCATCCTGGAGCACACTCATATTTAGCTGACCTTTTATTGAGGACTTCTGAGGCCAAGGGTAGGTTGGGGGTTAAGGGCTGCCAGACAGAGAGAGGCCCCAGGTAGTGGGTGTCCTAAGGCTGGCAGAGGACCTGAGCCAATACATCAGAGCTGGTGGCCTCCCCGTCCCCTGTCCCCATCCCCCCGGCCTGTCGGAGCCCTCTTGGATCCACCTGATTGAAGCCCTGGAAGGCTCTTGTTTGCTTTCCAGCCTGCCTGGTACCTCCCCAGTGACCCCAGGCCGCTGCATGCAGCACCTTGGGTGGCCCCAGGCCAGGGTTCTGTGTAAAGCCCTCTGGAGTAAATGGGAGAGATGTCCTCATTCAGCATTCTGTGTCCATGGGCATTAGTCAAGGCGCTGTGCCTAGCTGCCGTAGGTGCAGAAGGAATCAGAAAAAGCTGATGTGATTGTGGCCGACCGTAATGCAAGGCTGATCATGTGAGGTCCAGAGACAGGGAGTGCTCCTCCGACTGGAGGATCAGAGAAGGCTTCCTGGAAGAAGGGGTCTGTGTGTTTGATCTTCGGGAACAGTTAGGAGTGGGGCATGTGCAGTTATGGAAGGCTGCACAGGTACTCTAAGCAGACAGAGCAGAGGTGCTGGGTCAGTGTCCCAGAACCCTGACTTAATCATTTTGGCTGGAATGGAGGGCGTGCCGAGGACGTTATGGTTAGTAGCGGTCTGGAGCTGAAATGCCAGGCTCTGGATTTTGACTGTATTCCAACACAATGTGGAACTAGTGAAAGCTGCAGGGCACCAGTCACACTACAGCCTGTGGGGATCGTTTGCGGACCGCACAGTTCTTGAGGGGTGTCATCACCTAGACTACAGTGTCAGTGTGGCCCCTGGAGTCATGCAGGGCAACAGCCCTGCTGCAAAGTGACATGGTCAGGGCTGCCCTGAGCAATAGTCATCAGGCTGCAAGGTGGAATGCTAGGTAGGCGGGTGGCAGCATGAACAATTTCAAGACCAACCACTTGACTGGCATTCTATCATCATCCAATCAACAGAGATGTGCATATTCCATTCTCCATCATCACCCCAGTAATGGCGCCCAGAACCATCAGTCACAGCACCTCCACCATCGTCAACATTTCCAGCCTGGGCCCAGGGACTACAAACCCCCAGGCCCAGCACCACCACCATCAACACCATCTCTGTCCTTTCCATGCACAGTACCATTGTCATCAGTAAGAGCATCAACCGAAGGCTACCACAACAGAGCAGGGCACAGGGTTAGCACACTGCACCCTGATGCCAACTGGGTAGAGGGATGGGCTGAAAAGGGGACTGGAGCCAGGCTGTGTTTCTCCTTTGGCCACACCCTCCCCATGCAGCCACCAGCAGTTAATATAGTTGGGTTGGGTTGGTTTTTGCTTAGATGTTTAAGGTGAATTATGACCAAGGCAGGAGGCAGCTATAGAGTCCTAGACCAGGCTGGGATGATCTAACGGGTACTGTCTTTAGGACTGAAGCCAGGGTCTAGTAAGTTCTCTGCAGTGCTTGCTTTCTGAGACCCCCCCACCCCGCTCCTTGGGGTTTCTGGGGGCTCAGGGAACTTCAGGCAGGAGCTGACCTGGAAAAGAACCCAAGATCCTTCAGGATGCTCTTCAGTGCCACTCCTACCTCTGCTAGGCCCTGGTTGCTTGGTGTCTGCAGACAGCGGTCCTAGATAGGATGCCCCTCAGCCAGAACCCCGAGCAGCAGGCTCACGTGCATGTCCTTGGTCCTGCCCTATGGTAGATGATGAGTTTTCCTAGGGCCACATCCAGCTCCAACTTCACCCCCACAGAATCCAGGGTTCACGTGGAGCTATGCCTGGGGAGAGCTGCAGGTAAGCTGGTCTGACAGGGAATTGGAGCACAGGAGACAGGCAAAGCCAATTTCCTATTTGCCCTGCAGAATACTTTCCCCAGCCTGGGTATTTTCATCACTGCTGTCCTCAATTCCCAGAAGCCCACTGGAAGCATGTGGCAGTGTCAGGGAGAAACAGATAAAGGAGAGGGGTGTCCTCTGTCAGGCGGAGCCTTCCCAGGCCATATGTGTCCACGCCATGGGGCTCTGAGCAGCCAGTTCAGCAGTATGGTGTCAGGACGTGCAACTGTTTCTCTGAGGCAGCCACTTCACAGGCATGGCTTCCAGAAGCCAGGTTCTTTCATGAAGGGTGAGGAAGTGGCCTCATGGAAGAGCCAGGGCTGGGTACCACCACAGGCCTAAGAGCTGGGCTGTCCAAGGCTTCCTCTCTGAACCACTAAGCTGAGAAGGAGCTGCACAGGGCATGGCCACTGCCCTTGTCCACCCTGGATGCTTCCTATGCAGTCACAGAAAAGAATGGTGTGCCCTCCCCTGAGGCAGTCAACTCAGCCTTGCCTATTCTCCAGCCCTCTTCTTCCCTGACCCTCTCATGCTATTTCATGCCTTTCTCTATCATACATTTCACTGGATGGAGGAAAGCACGTCGTGATGCTTTGGTAAACAGCTCATGGCCCGCTGGCATCCCTACCTGGGACAGACCTTTGTAGTACCTTGGTACTCAAAGTGTGGTCCACGGACCAGCAGCATCAGCATCACCTGAGAGCTTGTCAGAAATGTAGACTCTCAGCCCCACCCCATACCTACTGGGCCAGAAGCTGCATTTTAACAAGATTCCCAGACAATTTGCCTGCATATTAAAGTCTGAGAAGTGGTATAGTGGTTAGCGATCACGCCTATCTCTGCCAGTTGGTAGCAATGTGATGTTTTAGCAGAGATTCAATCTTTCTGGACCTCAGGTTCCTCATCTGTAAAATGAGGATCTTGATACCAATCGCCCAGTGAGGTTGAAAGGATCAAATGGAGTAATGGGGTGCCACTTATACAGCTGTTTAGTGCAAGGCCTGGCATATGGTAAGCACTCAGAGAGGGAAGAGGATTATTCTAATTATTTCAAATAAGAATAGAGCCTTTTGTTGGGGAAAGATTCTACTTGACTGATTGCATGAAGAAGGTTCTTTGTTCCTGTATGAGGGACCACTTGAGGTACTAGGTAAGGCTTCAAATCCACGTGCCTCAGTCAGAGCCTGCTGTCACTACCGATAAGTTCTAGGAGCTCGAGCAATTCAATTCTCTCAGTCTCCATTCCCTCACCTATTAAAAAGAATTGATAATACCCACACCAGAGGGTTTTTGTGAGGATTAAAGACATAGGCCTGGCACATAGTAGGAGGTCAATAATTGAATTTCATAGCATAAGGAAAATCATTCCCACCTATAGGAGTTGCAGTATCCTGTCGCCATTGTAACAAGTACAGATCTTAGTCCAACAACCCATGTACATTTCTTTGCTTTCCTATAATTTAATTTTTATTCCCTCCCTCATTTCACAGGTGGCCGAAATCTAATCTCATCGACCCAGGCTCTGATGCTCCTCTTGTCTGGGGTGGTTTTGGGGAAGAGGGGCTTGCAGAATGCCAAGGAGGGTGGGGTGGGGAGTCTGGGCACCTGGTCCTTGATCATGGTCTACCTGTGCTGGCATCTGCTGGGGTATCTCCATCCATCTGGTCACACTGGTCCACACTGGCAGAGCAGTCACCTCTCATGTTCCCAAGTACAGGGACTTTCAGATGTGCAGGCGCTCAGGGCCACGTCCGTGTCACTCTCAGGTGTGTGGGAAACCGTCTACAACCCCCAGGCCACAGGATGGCCTACAGGTCTTTGGGCTGCCTCAGGCCTGCCTGCCCCTTCACCATGGGCCTGGGCATAGGGGACCCTGGGGTCCTGCCACTTCCCCAGGGTTTGCCCAGAAAACGGGCACAGCTGCCTCTATTCTTGAATCCCTCACGCCACGTTGCCCCCTTTCTGGTCCAGATGACCTTGATCTGTCTGGCATGGTAGCTTTCACCCATCTTCCAAATGTATCATCAGTGCCCTGAGTGCTTCGCAGCCTAAAGCCCAGGCTGTCACAACTTCAGAGCTTAAGCCCTTGACAACAAAATATCTTACCTCTGCTTTTTTCATTATATCATCCCTTCTCAAAGGCAAAGCATGCTTCTGACTAAATGAGGAAGGGTGAAAGAATGGAAAACAGGATGGGGGAGAAACCTTGGTTGATCATTTAGACTACTTTTTGACCTCACTGTTTTTATAGTACACGTTGAGAAAGTCAAATTAGGAAGTACCCAAAAATGGGAGGCAGGGGAATCTCACTAGGCTTGAAAATATTTTTGATGTTACTGTGATCCTCCCTGTGGTCTGAGCCCTTCCGTCTTGGGGTCCTGGGTGGGGGTATTCTTTCCCTGAGCCTGGGGACGGGACTTCTAGAAGATCCTGCTCTGTTGGCAGTAAGGCTGGTACCTTCCGCCCAGCCTGCCTCTTCTGCAGCCACCGCCCCCCAGCAGAGGGGCGCCCTTGACGTGTTGTCTTTCTTGGTCCGCCTCATCAGCACCCCTATTGAGCATGCTCCAGTGTGCACCAGCCAGGCCACCACCCCGCTGCTGCCCGCTTCTGCCCAGCCGCCTGCTGTTGCCTCTCCCAGCGCAGCCTCGCCACCCCTGGCCACAGCCGCTGCCCATGCTGCCACCGCCTCTGCCGCAGCCCCTGCCTCAAGCCCTGAGGACAGTCCAAGGTAACTGGCCCACAGGTGCCAGCCCTGACTGTGGGGAAGGGAGGCAGGAAAGGCCTCCCCCGGGTCCATCTGTTGGCAGCTGTGTTGGGCCCTCAGAAAGGCCCATCCAAAGTGGTTAGGACCCCAGGGCCCTGGGGACACCAAGGCTCTGCACTGCTTGGTGCTGAGAGTGAAGGGGAAACTGGAGGTGCATTTCAGGGAAGCGCACTGGGACGTGTCTCCCTGCCCCAGGGGCACATGCTCTAGGGAGAAAGGTGAGAGTCACACACACACACGTCCGAAGTTAAATAACAAAGGGAGACTGTGTGGAAAGTCCGTGTTCCTGGAGCTCGGATTACAGAGAAAGAAAGGAAATCAAGGAGGCCTCCGTGGAGGAGGCTGCGGTAACCCACTGAAGGAAGGTCAGATTTGGGCAGATATTTAGCAACTACCTTGCCTTCTTTTGATGGAGAAGCATGCTAACTCCAGAGGCACCTGGTGGATTGGGATTTACATCTCTGCTCTACCACTTACTGTCTCTAACCTTCAGAAAGTGACGTAACTCCTCTGAACCTCAGTTTCCTCATCTGCTAAGACATTAATGCAATGCGTATTTTATAAGGTCCAGTTAGAAAAAGTGTACGTAAAACACCTAGCACATAATATGCTCTCAAGTATTGCAGGTTACTGCATTCCTGCCTGCCCTCATGGATACTCAGCCAAGATGGGGGAGGGAGGTGTTGAAAAGGGTGTGGGGAGGCAGAGCGGGTGGGCTGGACAGGTCATTCTGGAGCCGCCAGGCAGTGTAACAGGCCAGGCAGGCCCAGCTCTTTCTGGGCTGTGTGGAGCTGCCAAGTTGGTGTTTGGGGTCAGAGCCAGCTTTCCCAGTCGCCACACTCCCCTCCCAGGGTTTTGCTGGAAAGACACGGCTCTAGGTCAGGGTGCATAGTTCCCTGGTGCAGCCTGAGGCCCATGAAGGGTCAGCAAAGTGGCCTGTGTGCTGCGCCCCTACCCCCGGGCTCCACAGTGACCCAGGTGGTACTGAGCCCAGCCTTTCCCCAGCCCAACTCAAGGGTCAAGGGTGAACCTGGCCCAAGCTTCCAGGGCTCCTCATACCCCAGCTTCCTGGGGACATTTAGCAAGCTGCTTCCCTTCTGCACACCGGAATCTCTTCAGGTAATCTCTTCAGAATCTCTTCAGGCCTTGCTCCCTGCACAAAGAAGAAACCTTGAGGAGGATAAGATATATCCCTGCTGTCTAATGAGAAGATGCCTCCCTAGTCTGAAGGGGGGGCTTTAGATGCTGCGGCCCCGTGGATGGTCTAGCCTCATCCCTGGGGCCCCAGCCCTGTTCAAGGGCAAGCTCCATTACCCGCTCCAGGCCTCTGTGTCTGGGGGCCCTCAGGACTCCCTCAACAGGACAAACCCTTCCTCTACTTTGCCTTGCAAAGAGATGTGAGGCCTGGACGGAGGTTGGAGAAGGACCTGGAGGGCTCCCTGCATCAGGCTGAAGCAGAGGGGGCCAGGGGACCACGCTCTGGGCCCAGCTACCTTCCCTCCTTGCACACGGGCTGGGATGGAGCTGGAGGGAGCCAATGGGAGACAAATGGACACCCAACATGGCCTCAGAATTCTTGCTGGGTGTCTTAAGTCTCTGCTTGCGGCCCCAACACCAGTCTCTGACAGAGGACCTGTAGCTCCTGGGATGCTGGGAAAACATCCTCCAGTGGAAGCTGGGCACCTCTTGGACACGGCCTCTTTCTCTTCCATTGAGGCTCCTACTCCACTGGTGTTAACAGGTGTATATCAGAGAAGGGCAAGCCCAGGGAGGGGAGTCAGTACCCTCATTCAGCCAGAAACACGGCAGCTTGGCGTGGCAAGCCCCCAGGCCTGGGACACTGGCTCTCTGAGACTCATTCTACCTCCAATTGTCTGGGACATCACCACAGACCCTTCTGAATCTATTTAGGAGCCTGGCGGTGGGTTCTTAGCTCAGGGCAACCCACTCCCAGAGCCCTAGGGAAGAAGGTATTCCCTTATCGTGTGACTCTGCCCAGCAGAAATGGGCAGGCCCTTGGCCCATGAGCAACAGGTGGAAGGCAGGCAGGAAGCCGTGGGTGGGCAGGGGTCAGTATATTTTAAGGGGCTCACTTCTCCAGCGCTCCCATCAATGCCCCACTTGCACTGGGGGTGGTCATGTCATCCCCATTAGGATGTGAAAGATGCAGGGAGAGACCAGGGACATGTTCTATAAGGTTTCATTAGTTGTAAATGAAAAAAAAAAGGCGGGGGGGGTTCACTGACTAATGGAATTGGGAAACACTGGATCAGACAAAGTTAAACAGACTGCTTAGTTGTAGGAGTTCTTGGAGCCTTTAGTTCTCTAAGAGGAGAGGCCAAGCACAGCATTTCCTGAGGGCAACGAACTGGAACTTTTTTGTTTTTCCATCTCTTTGGTCCCATGGTCCCTGGGTCACAAGTGGGAAAGGGCTGCTTTAGGCTTCTTGGCAGCTATTCCACTGGGAGGAGGGCAACAAGAATCCTGTATGGAAGAGGAGCCTCTATGTGTGTGTGGGGGGGGCAGGGGAGGGGTCTCCTGGCCTCCCATGAGACCTCCCCGGAGCACTCTTGCCCAGAAACCTGAGACTTTGCTGCTCCCTCCAGCAACAGTAGGAAGGGGGAGGGGGAGGAGGCCAGGTGGTCTGAGGCTGTGAGGTGCCCCAGAAGGTCAGGAGGTGGAGGGAGTAGGGTAGCTCTGAACATCTCCATCTCCCCTCTCGCCTTCCTCTGCCCCAGCCTCCGCCCGCTCCCCCTCATTCCACAGTGTCTACCCAGGGGGTGAAGGGTTTTCACTGCTCCTGTCTGGCTGGTGCCTCTACTCTCTCTCTCCTAAGGCGGTGGCACCAGCAACGGGCTGTATTTCTCAAGGTGTCTCTGCTGCTCTAACCAGACTCACCATGACTCAGCACCCAAGGAGCAGCTTCCTCCCCCTGAGACCTCCATGGTCTTTCCTTCACAGCCTCTGGCAGCTCCCCAGGGACATCTTTGTCAGGTTTCCTCCTGAGAGGCTCCTTAAAGATCTGGGAGCCAGCCTGCTGTGGCTCCAGGCCCCAGGGCCCGGGTGGGGCTGTCCTTCTGGCTGTTAACTCTTACCCCCTTGGTTCCAGGCCCCAGGCCTCTGCCTACAGTCCCGCTGTGGCCACCTCTCCAGCACCTGCTGCCCATACATACAGCGAGGCCCCAGCTGCCCCTGCACCCAAGCCCCGGGTTGTCACCACTGCCAGCATCCGGCCTTCTGTCTACCAGCCAGGTGAGAGGCAGAGTGGGAAGGGAGGCCGTCTAGGCTGGGCGTGGGCTCCAGGGGTCAGCTCCAAAGCCACATCCCCCTGAAGGATGGTGGTTATAGAGGCGCTGCTAATGAGGTTTCAGCCTTCCTTCCTCCAAGTGTGGGCCAGAATCCTATGGAAGCTGCCTTTGGTGCTGGGGAGACAGGTGGCCAGTGTCAGGCAGGGATGGAGCCTCCCAGCTCTTGGGAAGAGGACATTCCTGCCTGGGCATTTCCAGGCCCCAGGTGAGGAAGAGAGGGTTTAGAGTGGAGGGGCTTGTTCCTCCAGGAGTCTGGATCTGGCTCAAGGCAGAGGATAGGCAGCTGTAACAAAAATGCCACGGGCTTTGAACAGACCTACTGCATAATGTGATGCTGGGCAAACTGCTCACCTATCTGGTCTTTGGTTTCTTCAGCTGGGACAGGCTAACTAGAGGCATGCAGAGCACGTGTGACAGGCGGGAGAGTGGCCCACACAGGGTCTCCCGGTGGCTGGCCTCACTGGCTGTCTGTTCCATCGCTCTGGTCCCCATTCTCAACACTGCGGGGACGAGGGCTCAGCCTGTGTCTTCACTTTTCCTAGGCAAAGTTGGGCCTCTCCCCAGAGCTCCAGGGCGGTTCTCGGGCTGGCTTAGACCCCTCCTTCCCCTGCATGCGCCTGCTCAGTGAACTTAAGGGAAGATAAGACAGGGACTGAGGCAGCAAGCACCTTGCTTGGGGGAGTTGACTTGATGTGTAGGGCAGAGGAGCCACAATCAGCCCTCTGTTTTATAAAATATACTCTGACATTAGTGCTGAGTGTGTAGACGTGGCTTTAGCATCAGACGCCGGTGCCAGGCTCCGCTCTGATATCTAAGGCAAAGTACTTCATCTCCCAGGCCTGTATTTCCTCGTTTAAAAAATAGGCATATTATGTACACCTGGTGCTCTGGGGATGAAATGAAGCACCCAGCAGAGTGCTTGGCACACAGGAGGCGCCCTTCTCTGTCTCTTCAGAAGCAAGAACACAAAGTTCTGAGGTTAAAAGTCCACAGGATTAGGAAGCAATTTGCAGCGGGCTGCTGTGGTGAAAAATCTCGGATGGAGGTAGAGGAAGCAGCTGCTCTGCGGAGATGGGGGGCACAGGAGGGAGGGTGATAAGGAGTTTGGAGGAGCAGCGGCGTCTGGAGGGGGCGCAGGGAAAGTATTTCCGCCCGAGTGCGGGCTCCGCTCCCAGGCAGGTCCTTCTGGGCATCTTCCGGGGCGGGCCCCGGGTTTCGGCGCCCCCGCCCGGGCCGCCGGCTCTCCTCTGCAGGCCCGCAAGGGGGCGGCACGGCTCCGGGGGCGCGCACCGCCAGCCCCCCCCCCCCCCCCCCCCCACTGGAGCCCGTCTCGTCCTCCTTCCGGCACTGGAGCCCGGGGCGGGGCGAGACGTGCTGGAGCCCTGGAGCTGCCGGCCTCCGCCGAGTTCCCAGGCCTTGCAGACGTTAACTCATTCCTGCCCGGAGGGAAGGAGGCAGCCGGGCGGCGCGCGCCTGAGCCGGCCTGCCTCTGTCCCCTCTCCTGAGGGTGGGGTCCCAGGGAGGCTGGCAGGTGGTCTGGGGAGAAACGAGGATCGTGGACCCGGGCCCCTCCCCTCCTCTCCTCCGCCGACCCCAGGGAGAGCGGGGAGCCCGCGTGCCGTCCGAGCTGCAGCTCCCCGCGAGGGCTCCTCCGGGTCCAGGGTGGCGTTCGCAGCCCAGATCTTATCGCCTGCGCCGAGGCTGGGCGGCCGCTCCCCGGAGCACCTGGGGCCCGGGAGAGGGCCGTGGGCAGAGGACCCCCCCTCTCCAACCCCGACCCCCACCCCCGCCGGGGCTGTGCGCTCGCAGGAGCCGGGCCCGACCTGGAGTGAGTCAGAAATCACCTTGTTTAATTACACATTCCCGAGCCAACGAGCGCGATAGGGGCTTTTGAACTTGCCAATTAGAAATGAAATATCACCTTCTAATTTGGACGGGCTTTATTCCGTCAAGCAGAAATAGCAACAGCCCAGGGCTCGCAGATGGGATATCAAGTCTCTCTCCTGGCACGTCGGGGATGGTGGGGCCAGCCAGGCTGTAGGGCGCAGAGGGAAGGGAACTGGGAAGCAGCTGCTCCCTCACCGGGGACCTGATGGCTGAGGGAAGCTGCCGGCCTGCGCCTCGAAGAAGGGAAGGGCCCTCGCTCTGGGAGGGTGTAGTCTTGGGCAAAGAAGCAGCCCACCCGGGCCCGGATGCCGGGTGCCTCTGACCTGCTGAGACCTTCGTGTGGTGGGGATGTAGAAAAGGGGGGTGGATCATGGAGTCTGGAAGGCCTTCCGAGGAGGGAGGAGAATGGCTGCCAGGCAAAGGGAATAGGGTTAGTGTTGCTGGAGGGAAGCTGGAAGTGGGCAAGGGTCCGATTTGGAAGGGGTGTGCTAAAGCTTGTTTTGCTGCCTAGGGAATGGTTAAGCAGGGAATCTGGAGTTGAGACCTGCTGCCTGAGTGCCAGTTTCAGCTTGGCGTTTCTTAAATTCTCCAAGCCTCAACTCCTCTTCTGTAAAATGGACTTGAAAATATTATTTGCCTCATTGGATTGCAGCGAGTATTACATGAAATAGTGCACATAAAGGCCCTGGCATGTGGAAGCAGTCAGTACTTGGTAACCGTTGTTCTGATTAGGACAGCACTGTCTAACAACAATACATTTTCTAGTAGCCACACTTTTTAAAAAGTAAAAGGAAGCAGGTGAAATTAATTTTAATATATTTTATTTAACTCAGTATATTCAAAATATCATTTCAATGAATGATCAATATAAGATTATTAGTGAGATATTTTACTTTCTTTTCTTGTACTAAGTCTTTAAGAATTGGTGTGTATTTTATTTTATTTTATTATTTTTTATTTTTTTGCGGTACACGGGCCTCTCACTGTTGTGGCCTCTCCCGTTGCGGAGCACAGGCTCCGGACACGCAGGCTCAGCGGCCATGGCTCACGGGCCCAGCCGCTCAGCGGCATGTGGGATCTTCCCAGACCGGGGCACGAACCCGTGTCCCCTGCATCGGCAGGCAGACTCTCAACCACCGTGCCACCAGGGAAGCCCTGGTGTGTGTTTTATATTTATAGCATGTTTCAGTTTGGACTAGCTGCATTTCAAGTGCTTAATGGCCACATAGGGCTATGTATTGGATAACACAGGATTAGGGCTTTCATTCTTAATCCCTTTTAGCAGAGATCCACCCCCCCCCAACTTTACAAAAACAAAAAGAAGGAAATAAGATCTTGCACAGAACCCCATTATTCAGAGAGGGCTGAAGCTGCTCTAGCATTTTGAGACCCTCTGTTCCAGGCACTTGGGAGCTATGCAAGCTTGTTAGGGAGGGTAACAACACCTCAAATATGGGCTTCACAGGTTTACTAGTGCATGCAACATGCCACTCCAGTAGGTCCTCACCCTCTGAGGCAGGCAGGGATGTCATACCTACCACCACTGATGATTAGACTCAGTCCCAGGTTACTGACTTCAGGGGTGCCACATCTCCCACCGCCTACATCCCACAGTCTCCCTGGGCTGGGATCCCTCAGGTGACCATCAAGCTGTGAGATGAGCTGACAGTTCATCTGGACCACGAGACCCAGGAGTCACTCTCCTCACCATCTTCACTAACATTTAATGACACATACACAGTGCCAGGTACAAGGCTAAGCCTTTATAGTTCTTATCTCCCATCATCCTTATAACAACCCTGTGAGGTACTAAGAATTATTATAGCCATTTTTAGACGAGGAAATTTGGGCCTAGAGACGTTAAGGAACTTGCCCAAGGACACACAGCCAGGTTGTTGTAGAGCTGGGACCTGAACCCAGGGCTCTTGATGGCTGTGCTACATGCCAGACCATGCAGCCTCCTCCAGGCTGATAAGTACTCCTCCATAACGTGGTGCACGCAAATCTTCTGGAACTTGGACTCATGTTTTTTACAGAGGCAGCTTGGGGTGATAGAAAGAATGGTTTTGGAAATTCACTCTGCCACTTACTAGCTCTGTCTGAGCCTCAGTGACCTCAACTGTAAAAGAGGTTAACCCAGATGACCTGTTATGTGCCTAGCCTACCCTCTTAGTAAGTGGGAAGTAGATTTCCTTATGGAGAAAGTTTTACCTTTGGAAGCCAGCGTCACTCCCAGGATGGCTCTAGGGCAGGGCTGGGGAGGGTTTTACCCCTTCTGCTTTCAATAACACAGGCCTGGTCCCTATCCATTCCCAGCACGGGGGTTTCCATGTCACCCACCTCTGAAGGGCCAATCATATGGGAGTAGAAGGTATGGGGTTGGAGCAGCAGGCCACAGACCACCTAAGGTAATCTAGGGGAACCAGGTGGGGAGGGACCAAAGGCCAGGCCGGGAACTTTAGCCCTGAGAATGTCCTTCCTTTCCAGGCTGGAGCCTGATGGGGGCTGCCTCAGCATCTATCAGCACAGTCCATTCACCAGGCCAGACTCAGGAATGGGAAGGGAGGCTGCCCCGACACACTTCCTGGGGTAGGGGGAATGAGGCCTCTTTCCAGAGGAACAGGCTGTAAGCTGAGGTGAGGCTTCTGGAACCTCCCTCCCTAGGAGGGGAAGCTGGTGAGACCACGTGTGCCGGACACAGCTGGTTCTGCCCCGGCTGGCTTTGCAATGGGAGGCAGCAAAACTTAGAAACCTGGGTTTTGAGGGCCCAGGCCTCGGAGGGCTTTGGGTGAGCAGCTGCTATGCTCCTTTGTGTTGCCACCCTAAAAGAGTTTTCAGCTCTCAGTGGGCTGGAGGAGGGAGTTGCTAGAAGCGGGGCAGTGCATTCTCATCCTGCACTCTGGCTTCCTTGGTAACCTCCGCGCAGTTACTCAGACATACTCTCAGTTTCCACCAAAGTGATGAGGGGGAGCATGTGTCCCCCAGAGGCAGCCACAGGCTGAGGGAGCAGCTACACCTAGGCTCTGTCACCCCAGCATCTCTGCCCAGCTTCCCTCTGAATGCTGCCTTCAAGACCCACCACCCAAATCAAAACAAAATGGAATTTCCCCCCAGTACAAATCAAGCCAAGCTGTGTTTCAAGAAAACGATTGTAGCTAAACCTGAAACCCGAACCTGAAAACCTAACTGTCCCATCATCTGCTTTGTCCCAAAGGCTGGACTAGGTCCAGGTTCCGCAAACACTTGTGACTGAGGCATTTCAGATGTCAAATCACTGGTCAGAGTGCAAACAAAGGCATCTTCCAGTCAAGGCCAAGCTGACCCCCTCCCACCCTCTTCCTGGCCCAGGGGATCCAGATATGAGCCTGGCCCAGCCACCCCTGCCCCCGTCCCTGTCTCCTGCAGGCCTCTGGCAGCCAAGGCCTGGCAGAGCCGCACCCCGCACAGCTGCAGATATTTATAGCCCTGTCCCTTCCTAGCCCTGTCCAAGCTCCCGAGGGCTCTGCTCCGACGGCTGTTTATCTCCCTTGGCTCCCTGCTGCAGCTTCAAATCGAGGCCATCAAGAAGTTCAGGGAAGCGTCTCCTGTAAAAACTGGCATTGTGCTGCTCTAATATTAAAGTTGTCTTTTCCAGTTCTCTGGCTGGGGGCGGGGGAAGCTGGGAGAAATGAATTCCTGACACATTTTTCTTTGGGTATTTTTGGCTTGCAGTGCCTGCATCTACCTACAGCCCATCCCCAGGGGCCAATTACAGTCCAACCCCCTACACCGCCTCCCCTGCCCCCGCCTACACCCCTTCCCCTGCCCCCGCCTACTCCCCCTCCCCAGCACCAGCCTATACCCCCTCGCCAGCCCCAAGCTATAATCCTGCACCCTACAGCGGGGGCCCTGCGGAGTCTGCCAGCCGTCCCCCATGGGTGACAGACGACAGCTTCTCTCAGAAGTTTGCCCCTGGCAAGAGCACCACCACTGTCAGCAAGCAAGGCCTGCCCCGAGGGGCCCCTGTGTACAGCCCACCACCAGCTCCGCAGGTGTCCCCCCTTGCCAGGGGTACCGTCCAGAGGGCAGAGCGCTTCCCAGCCAGCAGCAGGACTCCGCTCTGTGGCCACTGCAACAGCATCATCCGGTAAGGGCCAGCTGTGCCCCTGTGCTGGGGTGCTGGGACGAGAGGGGGACGGGAAGGCAGATGTAGGGTGAAGACCGCATGCAGGACAGCCTCAGGTCCCTCTGGCTTGCCATCTGGTCTGACCCTCTGTGAGCTTTAGCTTCCATACCTGTGTGATACCCACGTCCCTGGGGAGTTGAGAGGATTCCACGAGGTGAGTGGGTGAAGCTCCCAGCATGGTGCCTGTGCCAGCACCGCCCCCTTGGGCTAAGGCTGGGTTCTGGGAATTGCAGGTCTGGATGGTAGATTTATTGGGCCTCTTGCAAGCTGGCTGACAGTGCTAGTTTTGACCCAGCTTTCCGTCCTTTCGAGGTGCTCCTGGGTCTGTCCACAGACAAGCCCGTGCTGCTCAGGGCTTTGGTGGGCATCTGCCACACTAAAAGGAAAACAGTCATTTCATGCTTAGAGGCCAAGGATCATGGGTGGTACTTGTTTGAGTATATAGTATGTTTATAGTGTGTGCATATGTGTGTGGGGGGTGAGCTTGTGTATATGAAAAATACACTTTTATTTAAAAATAAAGTATCATTAGAAAAAATATACTCATTAGAGAAGAATTAGAAAATTCAGAAAAGTAAAAATTAAAACATAAAGCGTTTCTTCAGTCCCACTGTCTGACTACTAATCTGGAGCCAGATTAGTGTCCTGGGTCTACCATACTAGCCCTATAGCCTTGAACAACTTACTTAACATCCCTGTACCTCACTTTCCTTATCTGAAAATGGATATCCTAATAGTACCTGCTTCATAGGATTGTTGTGAGAATTAAACACGTTAAATAATGCAGATTTCTTCTTGAATGGTCCCTGGCACAGAGTAAGCACTTAATAAATGCTCTAGCCATTAGCACTGTCATCATTGCTCTTCTTACTACAATGATCAGTAGTCAACCTAATGCATATTCCATAATATACTTACCCAGTCCCCTGCTAGTGGATGTTCGAATTGCTTCCCCATCTCTGTTTGTTGCAAGTGATGAAGCGACATCTTTTTGCATGGAGCTTTATCTGAATTTCCTGTTATTTCATTAGAGCAGTCACAGAAGTTATAGCGTCATAGGGTCAAAGTGTGAATATTGTTGAGCGTTTTGAAATATCTGGTCTTAAGCTTTGGGGGCTGCTTTAGAGGAGGTACTATTCTCTGCTTCCCCAGGGGCCCCTTTCTGGTAGCCATGGGCCGCTCCTGGCACCCAGAAGAGTTCAACTGTGCCTACTGCAAGACCTCCCTGGCAGACGTGTGCTTTGTGGAGGAGCAGAACAACGTTTACTGTGAGCGGTGTTACGAGCAGTTCTTTGCCCCGGTCTGTGCCAAGTGCAACACCAAAATCATGGGGGTAAGTGGGCCGCATTCCTCTCCTCTGACCCTTGTCTCTTTTCCAACCAATCTCTCCTCCTCCGCAAGGTTGTGGGGTCCTATTTGGAAGCCAAGAAGTTGCTGTGCTAACAGAGCAAGAACAACTCCATTTCTATCCTAGAAGGGAGTTGGTTTACCACCAATGAACTAGGGAGTAAATGAACTTGAAGCAAGAGATCCGTGGGCCACATCCCTGGCCACCCAGCTTGAAGTGGTGGCAGAGCTTCTGCAAAGCAAGTTACTGCTTCATAGCCTGACCTCACCGTGCACCTGCATGTGGCTTTGACCCTCGATGCCCCTTTGGTAAAATGGTGGTAACACGTAGTACGTCCCTCCCAGGTTGGGTGGGAGGGTGAAGCATCACAGCTTATGGAAGCACACACGGAACCTGGCACCCAGCAAGTGCTGCACGAGTAGGAGCCTTTCCTCTGCCGCCCCTAGCCTTCCTCGGTGTGTCCAAGGCCCGCTTCCTGACCTCTCCTGCCCCGCTCCCTGATGGGATGCTCCGGCAGTGACCGGGGCTGGTGTGGAAGTTAAGCCTGCCTTCTTCTCCCTCCTGGACCTTTCTGTCCTGAGCTGAGGCTCTTTTCCCCAGGAAGTGATGCATGCATTGAGACAGACGTGGCACACCACCTGCTTTGTCTGTGCAGCCTGCAAGAAGCCCTTCGGGAACAGCCTCTTCCACATGGAAGATGGGGAGCCCTACTGTGAGAAAGGTAGGACCTCTGTGCTGTGGGGAGGCCCCACAGTCTGGGAGAAAGGGGTAGGAGTTCCCTTTCACACACATTCAATCTGTGCTGTTTTCGCTGCACCAAATATGTAGACCACAAGTCGGCATCTTGTGACCGCTTGGGAAACCTTTCAGATGATTTTGATTTGAAGACCACAAGGTCTTGTCTGAAAAGGCTTTGGCTCTGGCCTTTGTCCTAGGTTCTGTTCCAGGCTTCGTTTCAGGCTGGCTTTGTAACTCTGATTGAGTTACTAAACTTCTCTGAGCCTCACTCTCCCCATCTGTAAGAGGGGGAGATCAACACCTGCCTCCCAGAGTTGTGGTGAGGATTAAACCAAAGAAACTTCGGAACTCGTCAAGTACATGCAGGTCCCCTCCCAGCTCCTGTGATGTTTACCAGACTCTGATGTTCCTTCAGAGTCCAGCCAACTCCCTGTCTGAATTTGGAGTTTCTCTGTTCTCCCCATACGCTATATGTTATCTTATAACTTGGAGTCAATTATGGTAAATTCTGAAGACAAAGCCACCTGTTAGAGTTGGGCATCCTGGCTAACTAGCCATTCAGTCACTCACAGATTCACACGCTCATTTATTCATAGCCTGCCTCTTTCAGATAAGGATTTGAGGCAGGTTCTAACAAAGGTAACAAAAACATGAAAATTAAGACAATAGAACTAGCAAAGCAGCACCAAGTAGAAGAGGGAAAAGGAAACATGCTGATTATGAAGAATAGCAGAGCTGCACTGACTGGGTAGCAAATGTGAGAGCAAAAAGAGAAACACAGTAAGTTAGTTGACTTTAAAAACCAGAAAGGAGAAAACATTCCAGTTCTTCAAGGGGAAAAGGAAAACAAAATAAAACTTTTTTTCCCCTGACAATAAATTATAAAAGAAACTTCTTGGGTTCTGAGGTACTGGAATTCTCTTTCCAGCTCTGAGGCTCACTGAATGACTTTAAATAAGTCACTCAGTCATTCTGGCCTCAGAGTTCATATCGGTAAAAGGGAGAAGATAACAGCTGTCTTATCCCTTCTTAGGAGGAAATGGTGATGATTGGTAATTAATAAAAGTGCCGTGGTACCAATACAAATTGTTATTGTTAGTCGACTAAAAGCATTATAACTTTCATAATGTGTGATAAGCCACAATTTATGCGTGAGGCTTGTGAAAGAATGATAGATTAGCACTATTACCCGTGCTCCTCTCCCTAGCACACCGCCCCAAAAAGATTTTCAAGAATGATGTTTTGATTAAGAAGACCCAGGAGAGGGATGGTCTACTGTTAGGAAAAGACAGCAAGGAAGCAGGTTTAGCCTCAGCCTTAGGCACACTGAGAGACCCTGACTGAAGGCCCGCAGGGGCCACTTCCAGGCTGTGTGACCATGGACAGGATGCTTTCCCTTTCTGAGTCTCTCCTTTTTCACTTAACTCTCAGAGGCTGTTGTGAGGATTAACTGAGGTAATGGGTGCACAGCTCTGTAATGGCTCTGGGAGATCCACAGCTCTCCAAGAAGCACAGTTTGAAACCACTTCCTTAAGCAATGGGAGTCACTGTGATGTTTTAAGTAAAGAAATAACACAATTTAATTTTTATTTTAGAAAGAGCATTAGAAATTTAATATGCTTGTTGAATGTGATAAAGGGTGATATTCTTATAAACAAAGTAAAGAAAGGAGAGCTAGATGATCCAATAGTGAGGTAAAGTCAAGCCTGTTGGTTAACCTGCCCTAGAGATAAAATATCAGAGTCAGCCCCTGTCCCTGCACCATGGGACACTGTGTTTGGTTCTGACCTTGTCTTTTTTTTTTTAAATTATTGTGGGGGAAAAAATACACATATAAAATTTACCATCCTAACCGTTTTTTGTGTTTTTTTTGGCTTTTCACTTTTTTTTTAAAATTAATTTATTTTTGCGGTACGCGGGCCTCTCACTGTTGTGGCCTCTCCTGCTGTGGAGCAACAGGCTCCGGACGCGCAGGCTCAGTGTCCATGGCTCACGGGCCCAGCCGCTCCGCGGCATGTGGGATCTTCCCAGACCGGGGCACGAACCCGTATCCCCTGCATCGGCAGGCGGACTCTCAACCACTGCGCCACCAGGGAAGCCCCACTTTTTATTTTATATTGGAGTATCGCCGATTAACAATGTTGTGATAGTTTCTGGTGCATAGCAAAGGGACTCAGTCATACATACACATGTATCCATCCTAACCATTTTTAAGTGTACAGTAGAGTAGTGTTAAGTATATTCATACTGTTGATTGATCTGAAACAGATCTCCAGAATTTTTTCATCTTGCAAATAAGAAGCTCTATACCAATTAAACAACTCCCCTTTGCCCGTCTCCCTCTAGTCCCAAAGAAAATTATAAAGACCTAATAGGAGAAATAAAGGAAGGAATACATAAATGAGAAACTAGATTATTTTCCTGGTGGGAAAGGCCCATGCACAAACTTTATTTAATACCAATTACATTCCCCTTTTGTAGAATAAATGAGGAAAATACCAGCTTTTTAAAAAAATGTATTAGGGGATTTCCCTGGCAGTCCAGTGGTTAAGACTCTGCGCTTCCAACGCAGGGGTCTTGGCTTCAATCCCTCGTTGGGGCACTAAGATCCCACAGGCCGTGGGGTGCGGCCAATAAATAAATTAATTAATTTTAAAAAATGTACTAGGATCACACCTGTGATACCAAATTATAAAACAAAGTGACAATTTTACAGATAGTACAAAATCAAGTTGAAAGCAAAAAAACTAATCAGTAGGCAGGACTAGACATTCCAGAAATAAATTTGAGCCATTGAAAGAGCTTAATCTGTGAAAAAACGTAGGCTGCACAACAGGAGAAGGAATCACTATTTAACAAGATTTTCTGAAACATATCTTTGTTTGTTCACTCATCATTTATCCATCAAATGTGTGCCAGTTCCTGTGAAGGGCGCTAAGCATAGAGCAGGACTCTGCCCTGAAAAACCTCAAGCAGACCTATCAATGCCTGATATGCTGGCACATAAATGGACAGTTAAGAGATAATGAATAGATAGATGAATGAATGAATGAATGAATGGGGAGGCAGAGAAGCCCAGGAGAAGCCCTCAGGAATGCTGTCTCATCTCTCTTGGGTGGGATGGGGATGAGGTCTTCCCAGAAGGAAGGCAGCCCAAAGGATTGCAGAGATTCAGGTAGACAAAGTGAGAAGGGTTTTCCAAGCCCAGGATCCAGTTCATACAGTGGCATGAAGATGGAGGAGAGAATCCAGGGCATCTGGAGACCAACTGGGCAGAATGAGAGAGAATTCAGAAGTGGGCTGCAGGGCTTGCCCTTGAGTGGCGATGGGTTAGCCTATAGCCCTGCTTCTCACCCCACACTAGTAAGTTCCTACAGCGCACAGAGTGAACCATAAACCTGCCATAATTCTCTAAAGGAAGCAGAATGATGTTTTCCTAGCTCTGGTGAGGCAACAGATTTTTTCCCACTGAAGAAATGAAGTATTTTGTCAGAAACAAGATTGATGGACTGTGATGTATATAAGAGCATTTGCATGACAAACTATAATTAAATCCCAAAGGGGAAACCATACATTGGAAAAGTATGCAAGAGATATTTAACTTATCTAAAAAGCTCCATGGCAAATAGATAACTGAATAACAGCCCCATGAGTTAGGTAGTATAGTTATTCCCATTATATAGATGAGAAAGTTGAGGCACTGAGAAGTTAGGTGACTTGCCCCAGATTTGAACAATTCCTGGATAGAGATGGGATTTGAGCCCAGGTCTTTCTTTCTTCAGAACCTAAGTTCATAGCCCCCACTTCACGTTGACTCTCAGCAGGTGGTCTGAGACAGTGACTAGGCATACTGTCCACAAGGAGATCTGAGCAGAAAACCTCTGTAAGAAAAAGCCAACTGTGGCAGAGCTGTGGAGAGACAAGTACACTTCTAGGGGAATGAAGGCTTTGTAAAAGGCATCAAGGTTCTTCTAGAAGAATCTAGGAGAGTTCTACAGTGAGTGCAATGGGAGTGCTGCCCACTACCAGGCCCGGACAACTGGGGCTGAGAAGCACAGGCCTGGCCCACTGTCTCACCTGTGTGGCTCTGGCTAGGCCCTTCACCTCTTCCAGCCTCATCCACAAAACAGAACAAAAACAATTTCGCCAAGATTAAGTTTATTCATTAATTTATTGATACAGTGATTCATCCATTCACTCATTCATTTGACATATGTATTGGGTACTGACTTGTGTGCCAGGCACTGTGCTGGGAGTACAAAGAAAACTAATACATAGGGCTTCCCTGGTGGCACAGTGGTTGAGAGTCTGCCTGCTGATGCAGGGGGCACGGGTTCGTGCCCTGGTCCGCGAAGATCTCACATGCGTGGAGCAGCTAGGCCCGTGAGCCATGGCCACTGAGCCTGCGAATCCGGAGCCTGTGCTCCGAAACGGGAGAGGCCACAACAGTGAGAGGCCCGCGTACCGCAAAAAAAAAAAAAAACCTAATACGTAGACCTTGACATTGAGATACTAGCAAATAATACAATCTATGTGAGGATGCTTGGTAAACTGTAAAGCGTTATGTAAATAATATTTGGTATTATTATCTCTTTGGCTGGGGGAGGGGAACATGTCCCAACAAAGTAGCTCAGGTATTGCTTCTAGTAGTGAAAATTTATTATCAACACAGATGCCCAATGACAGAAGAATGATCAAGCAAAGAACATGCTACAACTCTAAAAAATGTTAAAGGCTTTCACTCGTCCAAAATAAGCAGAGCTGCTGGGAAATAGGATTTTTTTTTTCTTTTTTGGGATTGGTCTGTTTGGACCATAAGACCTGACAGAGCAGAGGAGAAAATCACCCTGCAGAAAGTTAATGACAGTTCCAGAAAGTGTTTGCAGATCAAACCAGCACAGGGTGGTGACTAAACCTGAATCTGCACCACACCAGTGCAAATTATTGGAAAAGGAAAAAACCAATCATGTAACTGAATATTTTGTCTGGAAGATGACAAGTAACCAATTAGGTTTCATCCACTGCCCCCAGCCCAGTGATTTGGGGGGTTGTTCTGACATTGGGTTGATGTGGCTGGGACACTCCTCCCAGCCTGCCTGGATGCCTGGTCCTTACTCTCTGCCTTTCATTTCAGACTACATCAATCTGTTCAGCACCAAGTGTCACGGCTGCGATTTCCCCGTGGAGGCCGGTGACAAGTTTATCGAAGCCCTGGGGCATACTTGGCACGACACCTGCTTCATTTGCGCAGTATGTTTTTTGCTTGGGGTTCTGACTTTCTGAGAAGAGGCAGGAGGGACCAAGTGGGGCCAGATGACCAACCCTTTACATCCCTTTCAACTCTGGCATTCTAATATTCTGTCATTTTTAAAAGCCAGCAAATATCATGATGCCTTGGTATGTCACAGCTGAGCAAAGTTTTATTACTAATAATGATTTATTAAGCAATATGGCTTTGTTACTCTCCACTTCATTAAGGACCGAAGAATGTCTTAGGATCTGGCAAACTAGCAGCTTTCCTCAACAGCGATGCTCTCAATAGGTGGGAGGAGTGAATGATGTTGGGATTTAATAGGGGCAGGTGGCTTCCCATGGTTATAGGTCGTTTAAGATATGATGACGTGATTCAACGGTTTTCCCCTAAATTTTCACCATGAACACCAGATCGGAGCTTATTGACTAATCCTATGAAAAGCTGAGATAAGTTTTCTTTTGACTGAACCTTTAGAAATCAGGGCTGAGTATCATTTCATTTTCCTAAATGGTCCTGTTCTCGATATATAGTTGCCAGGAGATAAGCCCTAGATTAAGTATTAACCACGTGCAGTTTATTTCTGCTGAACAGCCAGGTCATTTTTACCGTGAGATTGACGTTTTCCTTCCAAGGGCTTTGGGTTGGGGAAGGGACAGGGCAATGGGCCTGCCGACATTTAGAGTCTGCATTAGAGTTCGAAAACAGTCGTCCCTGATAAAGCCCCGTAATGTGAGTCTATAACTGACTAAACTTTATTTGGGAAAATCAATGTACTACTACTGCTATTTTTTTTTTTTAACCAGAGCTGCTCAAGGTAAATTTTGGGAACGTGTGAAAGGTCTATATAGTTTAAACTTGAACAATTATTATAGACTTATGACATAGGACAACCATAGGTATAAAGTTTACTGCAATTCACTTCAGCTTTTATGCTTCATTTCTACATCCCCTCCCATCTGTGGGGTGCATTGTATTCACTCCATATATTAGTTTGCTAGGGCTGCCGTGGCAAAGTACCACAATTGAATAGCTTAAACAACAGAAGCTTACTCTCTCACAGTTCTGGGGGCTAGAAGTCCAAATTCAAGATGTCAGCAGGGACCTGTTCTCTCTCCTAGCTGCTGGTGGTTGCCAGCCATGCTTGGTGTTTCTTGAATTGTAGCTGCATAACTGCAATCTCTGCCTCCAATGGCACAAGGCTGCCTTCCCTCTGTGTGTCTGTGTCTTCACATGACACTCTCCTCTGTGCAGGTGTCTGTCTCTGTGTCTCTTCCCTTCTTATAAGGACACTAGTCATATTGGATTAAGGGCCCACCGTGCTCCATATGACGTCATCTTAACCTCAGTCTTAATTAAGTCTGCAAAGACCCTATTTCCAAATAAGGTCACTGCTATGTCCCTGTGCTGGATGGGCTGGAGGTACTCGGGGTTGGGACTTTAACATGTGAATTTAGGGCAGCACAGTTCAATCCATAACACTTTTTCCAGCCCTTTGAACAGATTCTCTAATTGCCTTTTAGGGTCCTTAAACTATATCAGGACCTCCCCTCTAAAAAGGGACAACAATATAAATATACTGGCTTTGGGGTTGTCCCCTGAAGAGCCACAGCTCAGCGAGGCACCGTACAGGGCTTTCTGACCCTTACCTTCAAGCCATGGCTTGTCTGATCCTAAGATGCTGCCTGCAAATCTGGTTACCCAACTTCTAGAAAGATCTAAGAGACTTGGAGGAGGTCCAGGGAAGACAGAGGCGTAGAGGCCTGTTCTCCAAAGGCAGGCTGATGAGAGGTCTGTGTCACATGGAGAGGGAATCATGCAAAGGTGAGCATGGGTCTGCTCCCTCAAGCTTGCTGTGTTTGGCTGAGTCATGATGGCACAAGTCCCAGAGAGAGACAAGAAGAAGCGGTAAAGCCTGGGGTTGTTCAGGCTGAGATTACAGATAAGTTCCAGTCAGGTGTGAAAGACCCACAGCACTGCCCAGAGGGTCTGCCCAAAGAAACCAGTCAGATCCCGTCCTCTGGAGAATCAGCACAAAGAATCATTACGCCTTCCCCCAAACTAGCCCTGAATAGCACTCACTGCCCCATGAAACTATATCAAAGTGGAATATGGTTTGATTTTTGGAAAGCAATATTTTGATTGGAAAACTTTCAGTTTTTTTTTCCTTTGGTCCTTTTTCCATCACTTTGTATTTCCAAATCACTTTTAATGAGCATATATTTTCCTGTAACTTAAAAAAAAAAAAACTAGTAAGAAAGGAAGGTCAGGACTAGGTCTTCCAGCTGACATGCTGTTTCCCCATCAGTTAGATCTCAGGGGAGCACATACTTCAGACTAATTCAGTTGAGTTTTGGGAATACAAAAGTCTCCCAGAACAAGTCTCTACCTTCAAGGAATTTAGAATCTTGAAAGGAAAACAAAGCTGACATATATGAGCAATTAATGAACAGAACAAAACAACATCTCTAAAGTCCCAAGCATATAAAATGAAGGCTGAGAAGGACAGTGTGGGTCAGGGTGAGGGTTTACCTCCTGTCTGGCTTTGGCACTTGAGTTCTAATGGAAAGGATGTGAGTCCTACCTTAGTTGGGGAAAGATGTCTTACTGGACCTTCTCCTTTAAGTCTAGTCGGTATCTAGTTGGTGTGGGTACCAGGAAGGGATGTGCTGTGGTGTAACTTTTGTGGGCAGTCGAGGGGCCTCTGCAGCTGGCCTATTTCATCGCCTTCCACTCTGTCGTCAGCAGTCTATGGCCACCACTCCTTCCCAGCCAGGCCCTGCTGCCACTTGACCACAGAGCCTGGGGGTTGGACCATCCCTGCTGTGCCGCTGTGATGGGTAGCTTGGAGGCCTCCTCCACCATGGAGCCCCCTTGCATCCCACCTGCAGGCTCCTGGCCCAAGGCACTGAGTACGACCTCCCTATGACAGTTCTTGCCCTCAGTCTCATCTTATCAGTGAGCCACCTCTGAGGCTCTGGCCTTTCCTCACTCCTTGGTCTTCAGTCTCCCAACACCCTCTCCAGCCTGACTCATCCAGAGTTTTCACAAGCAACCAGCACTGTCTCAGACCAGGCAGGGTCTCCTAGCCAGAGCCCCGGCTGTCGACCAGCAGCTCCTTGCCAACTCATTCCAGAGCTGCCTTTCTATCTCTCCCAAAACCCATCCTCACCAGTTGGATCTTGGGTGCCACCATCTTAGACTTGTCTCCAAGTTGTCACCACAGCTTGAGGCCACCACAGGAGCCTGGTTACACTCAATATCACTGCATCTACGTGGGATGTTTTGAGACACTTTCTCAGGTCATTGGCTTCCAGAGCCCATTAGCAGCCCTGTGTGATCTCAGGTATAACATCCTCAACTGGGCCATCAGGGCCTCACAGTTGGGACCACCATGATGCCACTTTTCTTTCCAGCTTTCTTGGAGTGGACACATGCTCAGTGGCCCAAGCTCATCTCGGAAGGGTGATTTCTGTATCCTCATGCCTACCTGTACCTGGGAATTCCACCTGCACTTCCTCTCATGTCAATGTCCTGGATGTGGTCCCCAATTCTGCTCCCCATTAGGGATCTTCAGTGCCCTCTCTGAGGCTAGGGCCTGTCCCAGCCTATGTGACTTCCCAGCTGACTGGCAATTGCCAGATTGCCCACCCAGGACCAGACCTCATACTGGTAGTCCAGCAAGCTTAGTGAACTACCTCGATACAAGTCCATAAACCCAGAACAATTTCAAGTAAACATAGCCCCTCTCTGCTATGAGGTGTGGGGAGAATGAGCTTAGAACTGGAGTCTCGCAGACCTGAATATGGATGCCCAGGTTCTACAACTTACTAGGTCTGTGACTTGAGCAAGACACTTGGGCTCTTTGAGCCTCAGCTTTCAATTGTGAAATGGGGAACAGTCATACCTATCTCATAAAGTTTTTGTGGGAATTAAATGAGACCATGTAGGGACCTCCCTGGTGGCGCAGTGGTTAAGGATCCGCCTGCCAATGCAAGGGACGTGGGTTTGATCCCTGGTCCGGGAAGGTTCCGCATGCTGCGGGGTGACTGGACCTGTGTGCCACAACTACTGAGCCTGTGCTATAGAGCCCGCTTGCCACAACTACTGAGCCCACATGCTACAACTACAGAAGCTCGTGCACCTAGAGCCCATGCTCTGCAACAAAAGGAAGCCACCGCAATGAGAAGCCTGTGCACCACAACGAAGAGTAGCCCCTGCTCACTGCAACTAGAGAAAGCCTGCATGCAGCAACGAAGACCCAACACAGTCAAAAATAAAATAAGATTAAAAAAAAAAAATGAGACCATGTATACAGAGTGTCTGGCATCGTACTTGACCCGCAGTAGTCTCAACAAATATTACTGATCTCCCTTCTTTTTGTTTTGTCAGCATCTTCAAACTGCACTCATATGTTGTCACCATGGGGATATATAATTTTGCCTCTTTTTTTTTTCAGTCAGTGTTTTCCTGCATATACTTTGCCATATTTGATTAATTTTTTCGTGGTGGCCTGTCATTGGAAAAATGCACCATAAAAATTAACTTAATCATCTCCCCATTGAGAGAAATCTTAGTAGTTTTTCAGTTTGTAGTTGAGCATATGTTGCTTTCCTGTTCTGTGCAATAGTTGCTGCAAGATGAAATTCTCCAGAGTGGTGTTACTGGGGTACAGGGCAGGCACATCTTCATGGCTTCTCTTCAGTGTTGCCACATCCCCTGCAGAAGGCTGGGCTGATCCATGTGTCCCTAGCAGTGACAAGTAGGCCTGATCCCCTTTTGGCATTGCTGACTTTTGACTGATTACTTTTTTTTTTCATTTTCTGGCTCCAGTCATATAAGGTTAAAGGTGAGAAGATATTGAGGCTTTTTGTTTTATTTATTTTGCTAGATTAACAGGTGTCTAGTGATATCTCATGGAGGTTTTAATTAATTTTTCCTTTAATTATTAGTGAGGATCATTTTTCTGACATTTTATATTTCTTTAGGTGTTAATCACTTCTGTGGATATTGACTTATGAATTTGTATTGGTTCCTTGTAAATTTTGGATAGCATCAGTTGATCACCTTATTGTGTATATGTTCGTATTCCATTAATTTAATTTAATTTAACTTGAGTTTATTCCGTGTTCCTCTTTGGAAGTCTTGACTTTTAGATAGCTCAACGCATCTACACTGCTTTAGCTGTCAAGCACTTGTGGTAGGGAGAGGCAGGCTGTTGCCTTTTCTCCCGTCTGCCTGTGACAGCACTTTGTCTTAAAGGGGTGGCTGAGATCTTTTGTTTGTGTCCGCCTGCCTCATGGGCTGTCTCATGCCTATCTGTTCTCTGTCCCAGGTCTGCCATGTGAATCTGGAGGGGCAGCCATTCTACTCCAAGAAGGACAAACCCTTGTGCAAGAAGCATGCACACGCCATCAATGTGTAGGGAGCCCAGGGTGTCTGCTGGCAACGAAGGATTCAAGGAGGCTGATGTTTCTTTTTGGGGGGAAAAGGGAGAAGACAGGAAGTGACTGAGCCCTTTTGAAGTATAATTTTAGTCCTTTCTTCTGCACACAGATTGTGTATTTGCATAGTTCAGACTCGAAGCCAAATGAAGATTCCTGAACCAAGCTAGTAATTAATCCAAGACTGGAATTGTACTCCAAACACTGAGGACAGAATTCCAAGAACTCAAAAGTGAAAAAGAAAAAGTAACTTTCCCCACGCGATACACTTCCCTGAGGTCACCAGAGCAGGGACAGAGCTCAGAGCAGTTATGGAGAATCTGAAGCATTCTGCGGAGTTCTTTAGAGCTTCTCCAGCAAACAAAATGAAGTGCCAAACAGCCCTCGCTGCAGGGTATTTTTAGAGCCATAGCTGAGTGCTTGTTAGCTAAGACCGATTGGGCTTTCCTCACCAAAAAAGGAAGTGTTATTCCATTACTCCCGTCATGGAGCTACCTCTGCGCATCAGACTTCAGACCTTGCACAGGCTTGAACATTCTCAAGGGAGCCCAGACATCGGAGGGATGTCTTCTGGGAGCCTCTGGGCAATCGACAGGGCTTCAGGAAAGGGTCGGTCTTGCACCACAGACAGCTGAAGAAAGAAGGGCTCTTCAGCTACCCTCTTTCAGTCTGAAACATCCAATGTCCCCAGAAAGCTTAGCTTCTTTTTGAGTTGTGGTGGGAAGGTGGAATTGGGTTTTTCCAGTTTTGCTTTGCTGTTTGTGAGAGGAGATTTTAAAACGACTCTGGGCTGTGTTTGGCCTCTGTTTGACTTTACGAGGTTCATTAGCATGAACGTCTAGTCTTGTGCATGTTTCATTCCCAATACTATGACTGCTCACTGCTGAAGTCTTCCTCAGCACCCCTCCCCCCAACAGGCTTAGTGACCTGTGGAAAAGAAGAGAGAGACAGTGTCTGAAACAGGATGGCAGAAGAGGCTGAGAACATGCCCAAACTCTGGGTGGGGAAGAGGGACCTTCCTTTCTGCCAACCTCAGTAAGAACGCACGAGCTGGCAGGACCTCCCACTTCAGAGCTGCTCCATCCTTCTCGTATCTTCCTTTAAACGCAGTACACTGATTATATACAATTGTGTTGACTGCTGGAAGGGAAAGATGATATATGATATATACACGTTTGCCATTTTGGCCAATATTTTGAAAAAGTATGAGCTGAGTTGATCTAGCAATTATTTAAGCATTTATTGAAATAGACTTGGGTCTTCAAACTTCCTTAAAGTATTAGTGATAGTTTGAGTTAAGTAAGCATTTTAAAGCTGTTTGGTGATAAAGAGAGAAGCTTAGTTTTTGAGGTTGGAAGTGGTATAGTCTCTTTCCCTTTTAGGAAGCGCTGTTATTATGCTCATTGAACATGGCCTTGAAGCAGGTGGTTTGAGTGGATGTTTCTCACTTGAGCACAATATTTAGGCTCTCTTCCAAATCACTGCTACTCTCTCCTCAGTCCTGTTTTGGATTTTCTCTTTGCATGTTTGAAATGTTTTATGAGAATGCATTAGAATACTTTTTCTTCTGAGAACTGAGGCTTCCAGGGGACTGCCTTTCTACCTGAGGGAGAAGGAAGCAGCTAGATGTGTCTCTAACAAAAGGCCCGAGGTTTTTTTTCCAAGGGTGAAGTCACCAACATCCCCCAGGGAGCACCAGGAGGGACATAAGCGTGCTCCTACCACAGGACCCTTCTTTACTTCTGGTGCAGGGAAAAAGTCAATATAAAGCACCAGGCAGAGTAAAATCTGCAGGGAGTGCCTGGAGATTTTTCAAGAGTTGCAAACAAGCATTCTTTTATTTTTGGAAAGTTCAAATACACAGGAACAAGGAGGTTGCTGACTGTACAGAAAGGCTCTAGGCAGGTTTTCTCTTAAAAAACAAAAACAAAAACATAAACCCCCACAACGTTTAAATTATCAGGGACTGGTCTCAAGGAAAGGGAAAAAATTTCCCTAGAGTTGTTTCCAAAAATATCGTTTAAAAGATTTTACATATACACACACACAAGTGTGCCCATTAAAACGTGTATGATCATGAAAAAGAAAAGTAAAATCTCAAAGGAGAACTTCATCATAGTCATTTATTGCATCGGTTTTTCTGCATTTCAGAGCTAGTGCAGATTCTGAGGGACTCTTTTATTTACCAAAACACAAAATCAACAACAGCAACAAACATTTTAAAGGTAGCAGGAAAAGGAGGTAGTCTGAATATGGTTCCCTCGATGTTTGTAAGTTTGGCGTAGTGTTGGGTTAAGGTTGTGTCTATTTCAAGTTAACATCGTGGATGTCCCTACAACACCAAACACAATTTTTAATAGTTCATGGTGGGGAGTACACTTTGGATCTACAGTTCTTGTCTCCTCATTGTTGACATTTATTTAACATTTATAAACATTAACTTTTTGCAACTGAGTGACTTATGTCTGCAGTGTTTGTGTTAGGAATCTAGCTTTTATAATGTTAACTTTTCAACCCAAGTACTCTTGCTTTGGGATATTTTTTTAAAATTTTAACATTTCAGAAGTGGAATATAGTGTGTTAGAAGTGTGCACAAAAATATTTTGCATGGTTTTTTTTTTTTTGGCCTGTGTGAATTCTTTTTAGCAAAATAAAACCCTAAAACAGATGTGCAAATGCAGATTTTTCTGTGTAAAGTTTCTTCATGTGACAACCAAAAGTAGGTTATTTCTATATGGCTGCAAATAAAAGTTTGAGACAAAACAAAATGCCCTAAGGAGAAGAAACATATAACTCACTTGCTCTTTTGGCTGTGTGGCCCAACAGCAGTTTAATCGTCTTGTTTAAACAGACAAGGATATGCGGATAATACAAATGTTTTGCATACAAAATGAATTTACCAAGTAAATAATAACCTGAAGACCAGGCTTGGCCTTTTCCTTTTGGAAAGATTTATTTATTTAGCTACTTCAGATTTATTTAGCTAGTTCAGATTTGTTTTTTTCTGTTCTAAATGACTTGATTTCTAGAAAAGTTGCTATATTTTCTTCCATATCTTTTGTCTTGAAATAAGCTAGAGTAAAATCCTCTCACGGCATTTTTTAAAAATAATGAAGACCCCTCGGAGGGTACTATGTTTAACACAACCAATTCATTCTTTTTCAAGGTATTCTATTTCTAGGCATTACTTTAAAAGAAAGGGATATTTTTCATAATTTATTTGATTTTTAGTACCCTAATAGATTTTCAAAGAGAAATAAAATCTTCTTATTTTAGTCTTTGTAAAGCTATAGCAATTTTTCAAAGAGATGATGGAGAAAAAAAGGCTCATTGTCACAGAACTTAAAGTTGGAACCTAAGAGATCACCTGGGCATTTTCCAGATGTACGAACCGAGGCCCAGAAAGGGGAAGTGGCTTCCCGGCATATACACAACCAGCTAGGGAGGCAGCTAGGTGCCATGAAATAAACATAGACTTTGACATGATAAGACCAGTGTCTTATAAAGGCTAGATCAAGGCTAATCTAATACCACCTGAGTGATATCAGAAGAGTCTCTCTAAGCCTGCATATCTACCTGAAAATGAAGGTAATAACACCTGCATTTTGTTTTGAGAACCAAATGTAATAACTTTTGGAAGAAAATTGCAATGCAAATGTTCCTTGTTATTATCACCAATAGAGTGGGCTCAGAACTCCTCACTCCTGCTTGATTTTCTTAATGCCTTCAACTTGTCCATCCAGAAAAAGTACATTGGGAAAACCAGCAGCAAGAATAAATATTCCACAAATATCCCAGAAGTATGAACCATGTGAATCAGAATTTGGTATAATTACCTGGTACCAAAATTTCTGCCCTCTTCACCAAGGAACTGTGGACCAAATAAAAATTGCTTGTTCAATACTTTACAAAGCCAGCATTACCCTGGTACCAAAACTAGACAAGGACGCCACAGAAAAAGAAAATTATAGGCCAATATCTTTGATGAACATAGATGCAAAAATCCTCAACAAAATATTAGCAAAACAAATCCAACAACACATTAAAAGGATCATACACCACAATCAAGTGGATTTATTTGAGGGATACAAGGATGTTACCACATCCACAAATCAATCAACATGATAAATCCATTGATAAAAGGAAGGCTAAAAATCATGTGATCCTCTCAACAGATGCAGAAAAAGCATTTGACAAAATTCAACATCCATTTATAAGAAAAATTGTCAACAAAGTGGGTATAGAAGGAAGATACCTCAACATAATAAAGGCCATACTTGGCAAACTGTATGTCCCATAAGGGGTTAATATCCAAAATGCATAAAGAACTCATACAACTCAACAATAAGAAGCCAGACAACCCATTTAAAAAATGGGCAGAGGATCTGAATAGATATTTTTCCAAAGAAATCATATGGCTGGCCAACAGACACATGAAAAGATATTCATCACTAATTATTAAGAAAATACAACTCAAAACCACAATGAGGTATCACCTCACACTTGTGAGAAGGGCCGTTATGGGAAAGACAGGAGATAACATGCTGGCAAGAATGTGGAAAAAAGGAAACCCGTGTACACCATTGGTAGGACTGTAAATTGGTGCAGCCACTGTGGAAAACGGTATGGAGATTCCTCAAAAAATTAAAAGTAGAACCACCATATGAACCAGCTATTCTACTTCTGGGTATGTATCCAAAGAACACAGACACTAATTCGAAAAGATATATGCACACCTATGTTCACAGCAGCAGCATTTTTTCATTACTGCAGCTTTTTTTTTTTTTTAATTTATTTTTGGCTGCGTTGCGTCTTCATTACTGTGCGCGGGCTTTCTCTAGTTGCGGTGATGGGGGCTCCTCTTTGTTGCGGTGCGTGGGCTTCTCATTGTGGTGGCTTCTCTTGTTGTGGAGCATGGGCTCTAGGCACGCAGGCTTCAGTAACTGTGGCACGCAGGCTCAGTAGTTGTGGCCCGTGGGCTCTAGAGCTCAGGCTCAGTAGTTGTGGCGCACGGGCTTAGTTGCTCTGCAGTATGTGGGATCTTCCTGGACCAGGGATTGAACCCGTGTCGCCTGCATTGGCAGGCGGATTCTTAACCACTGTGCCACCAGGGAAGCCCCTACTGCAGCTTTTAAAAAAAAATTTATTGAAGTGCCGTTGATTTACAATGTTGTGTTTCTGGTGTATAGCAAAGTGATTCAGTTATTTTATACACACACACACACACACACACACAGATATATGTTCTTTTTCATATTCTTTTTCATTATGGTTTATCACAGGATATTGAATATCGTTCCCTGTGCTATACGGTAGGACCTTGTTGTTTATCCATCCTATACACAATAGTTTGCACCTGCTAATCCCAAACTCCCAATCCTTCCCTCCCCCACCCCTCCTCCCCCTTGGCAACCACAAGTCTGTTCCTTATATCTGTGAGTCTGTGTCTGTTTCGTAGATATGTTCATTTGTGTTGCATTTTAGATTCCACATATAAGTGATATCATACAGTGTTTGTCTTTCTCTTTCTGACTTACTTCACTTAGTATGATAATCTGTAGGTCCATCCATGTTGCTGCAAATGGCATTATTTCATTCTTTTCTATGGCTGAGTAATATTCCATTGTGTGTATATATATATATATATATATATATATATATATATATACCATATCTTCTTTATCCATTCATTTGTCAATGGACATTTAGGTTATTTCTGTGTCTTGGCTATTGTAAATAGTGCCAGAGCAGCATTATTTATAATAGTCAAACTATAGAAACAATCTAAGTGTCCCAAGTGTCCATCAATGGATGAAGGGATAAAGAAGATGTGATATATATGCACATATATATGTGTGTGTTTGTATATATACACACACACAATGGAATACTCTCAGCCATAAAAAAGAATGAAATCCTGCAATTTGTAACAGCATAGATGGAACTTGAAGATATATGCTAAGTGAAATAAGCTAGACAGAGAAAGACAAATACCATATGATTTCACTCATATGTGGAATATAAAAAAAAACAAATGAACAAAGAGAATAAACTCACAGACACAGAGAACAGATGAGTGGTTACCAGAGGGGAAGGGGATTGGGGGGCTGGGTGAAAGAAGTGAAGGGGGTCAACTGTATGGTGATGGATGGCAACTAGACTTGTGATATTGATCACTTTGTAGTGTGTACAGATGTTGAATCATAATGCTGTACACCTGAAACTTAAATAATAAAAAATGTTTATTCATTTGCTTGTTCATTCATTCTTTCAAAAAATATTTATTGAACACCGAATGTGTGCCAGGCGCTGCTCTGGACACTGAGAACGTGATAGTGAATAAAATAGACAGAAAACATTGTTCTCATGGAATGGAATCAGCCAAATTATGTATCTAATAATTTAGGTAAATGACTAAATTATTTTGGGTTAGTTCTGAGGAGAAATATTTTGACTATTTAAAGTGGCTCTGCCCAGTGGCACTGGCATTCAGCTGGACTTAAGCTCGTGAATTATAACATGGCATGAAGAATGGGTTCTGGATCAAATGTTAGGAAATAGCTGCATATGCTATTCACCCTAGAGATTCACAACACACATGGGAGCTGTGTGGGTGCTGAGTCCCTCAATAAAGAAACCTGTTTAACTTATTTGAGAACAGAATATGGAACTCCAATTTGGGAAACATTGCCTAAAGTTTTGGTTTAGGCTTTCCTGAGCTCTGACTTTCCCAGGACAATCCTAATGTCAAATAATTTTTCTCAACGTTCCACTTACACTTAGTTAAACCATCAACAACTTGGGCAATATACCTTTTTTTTTTTAATAGACTTTATTTTTAGAGCAGTTTTAGGTTCATAGCAAAACTGAGCAGAAGGTAAACAGATTTCCCATATACCCCCTGTCCCCGCACATGCATGGCTTTCCGCATTATTAACATACGCCACCAGAGTGGTGCATTTGTTATAATCAGTGAACCTACATTGACACATCTTATCACCCAGAGTCAGTAGTTTATATTAGGGTTCACTCTTGGTGTTGCACATTCTGTGGATTTGAACAAATGTATTATGGCATGTATCCACGATTATAATATCATATAAAGTTGCTTAAGAATTCACTGTGCTCCACTTACTCATCTCTCCCTCCCCCTTAACCCCTGACAACCACAGATCTTTTTACTGTCTCCATAGTTTTTCCTTTTCCAAAATGTCATATAGTAGGAATCCTACAGTATATAGCCTTTTCAGATTAGCTTCTTTGACTTAGCAATATACATTTCATTCTTCTCCACAGTTTTCCATGGCTTGATAGCTCATTTCTTTTTAGCATTGAATAATATTACAGAAGTATAACTTTTCATTCCACAAACACTCACTAAATGGCTAGGCTTTGTTGTAGGGATGGAAGATGACAATACAGACAAGGTTCCTGCTTTCATAAAGCTTACCCTCTAAAGGGAAGAGACAAGCAATAAACAAGTAGTATATAATCAATACACTATAAGTTAGTGAGTGCTATGGGAACATAAAACAGAGCGATGTGTTGGGGGCTGGAGTAAGCTACTTTTGGTCGGGTGGTCAGTGAAGACCCTGATGAGGAGGTGACATTTGGGCTGAGGTCTGAATGTTGAGCAGAAACCAACCACACCAAAATTTGAAGTGGAGGGTAAGAGAAATGAGGAGGCTTTCAGGGTACAGTTTGGGCACAGTGAAGGCACGGGGCTTGAGAGCAGAGGTGAGGAGAGGGCAGCGGGAGAGGAGGAAGAGAGCACAGAGGCCCTTGGAGCCTGTGGTAAGGCAGGCCAGATGATGCCTTCTAATGCCTGCCAGTTGCAAAGAGATGAAATAAATATTTGACTATAAGTGAAGGACTTCATTTTTGGGAGAAGAATACATTTTATTTTTCCTATAAGACTTCTGAAAAAAATGTCAAAGCTGTTCATCAAGCAGTTCTGGATGAATACGGGCAAAGTTTGTATGCAGGGAATTCCCTGGCAGTCCAGTGGTTAGGACTCTGTGCTTCCACTACAGGGGGACCAAGTTTGATCCCTGGTGGGGGAATTAAGATCCCGCAGATCCCTCAAATCCCACAAGCCACGACGCATGGCCAAGAAAAAAAAAACGGTGTTATGCAGTGTCTAAAATCTGGGAAACATTAGTTCTGTGTGGATACAGCACAGTGTTGTTTTCTGAAATCTGGGAAACACAGACCTATTCTTGTATATACACTCACACAAACTGCACACACACTTTGTGTTTACTTAATTGGAATCATACTATATATACTGTTCTGAGATTTGCTTTCTTTTTAAAACAGTGTATTTTTTAAACTATGAACTTCACTGTTTGATCCTACTTAAACCTCTCCAAAATACATTTTAAAGGTTATCTGAGTAATAATGATCATGAGGGCTCCATCTACAGTTAGGCATTAGATTGGAGAGATTTAGAACCAAAATGACAAAAGGATGCCATCCTTGTTATCGCTTAGCTGGGTTCTGTGTTCCTTTTTTCATGAACTAATTCTATTAAAAAAACCAAAACATCTTATTAAGAAAATTCTTCAAGGACCTACTGTATAGTACAGGGAACTATATTCAATATCTTCTAATAACCTATAATGGAAAAGAATCTGAAAAAGAATATAAATACATATAACTGAATCACTTTGCTCTACACCTGTAACACTGCAAATCAACTATACTTCAATTTAAAAAAGTTTTTAATGTAAAAAAATATATATATATGCCCTTTGTTTTATTTATTATTAGATAAAATTGATGCTGTGGAGAAGATGCCTTATAACATCCCACACTCCATGCCCAATGCTGGGTACCCTTGTTTGAGAAGTAGAATGCAAGGTAAATGATAGGACAGAAACAAGCTTGGGGGGCCACGGGACTACTCGGGAGGGACACTTAATCAGCTTGGGAGTGGGCAGCAAAGGCTTTCTAGAGAAGGAAATTCCTGAGCCAAGGCTGGAACGAAGAACTGGAGCCCAGCCCAAGCTGAAGCAGAACTCATATACTAATTACTGAACGGCACTGGGCTGTGTTTGAAGTAAGGCTCATTAAGAGTTTTACAGTTTGTTTTCCTTCCCCTTCAATAGAACACCAATGGACCAATCACTTCCTAGAACGAAAAGGAAAGGTAAGTGAAATTAATTGAGTGTGGATTCTGTGCCAACTGTTTTCCGAATACTCAGTTAATTCTCACATCTGCCTCATTAGATTGGTATTATTTATCCTCATTTTATAGATGAGGAAACTGGGATTCAGAGAGGGTGACAAACTGTTCAAGGTCAAAAATTAGGAAGTTCAGCCAGAATTCTGACTCCAAAGTTGGTGTTCTTCCCACCATATAACGTTGCTTAGCTTGTATCTGAAGTGTCTCTCTACTTGGCGGGTGCAGTAGCAGTCAAGGAAATTGTGGATTGGCTTCAAGTTTCAAGGACAAAAGGGAAGAAAAACAGAGGCTTTCCATGATCTCTTGACCCTCTCCTTTGGTCATGGAAAGTTCTGGAAGGGGACTTTTGGGATACTCCTCTGGCTGGCATTGCGGCACCCTACCTCACCAAGCCAGATCTGCTGAATCTGGACTTGGAGAAGTAAGGGTTTGTGGGACATCCTTTGGGAGTGTTCACTGAGGTCTGCTTTATGCAGTTTATACTTTGCTGTAAACAGCTTGCTGTTCTTAATTAAACCTGTATGATCATGCCTGAACTTTTAGGAAACAAGGATTTCTTTTTTATGGTTCTCTTTTCAGTGGTAAAAATAGAGCTCTCCTCAGCTCCATGAGCCTCCTTAACCTGTTGGGCCTTGATTCTGAGACTCTGAACTATAGTCTAGAAATGCATGGATCCTGGCAAAATGCCCAAGAAATGCCTGGGTGAGACAATTGCTAGTGATCGTGAGACAATTGCTAGTGATCGTGAACCATCTCTTCCAGAGGGATGTTCTGTGATTCTATTTGGCAAGATTCTAGGGCAGGTTCTCTGATGCTTTTCATGCTAGGATAGAAGGGAATACAGATCTCGCAACTAAAAGCTGTTGGCTGAGTTTAATTTTTAAAGAAACAGTTGCTCAAAATGACTACTTCTTCTCTTTAAAGGCAGGGGCTGGATAAAACCACCTTAGTTTGAAACTGGTGACAAAAAAAATGAATGGGTTTAAGTATCTTAATTGTGATTTTTACTAATTAAGAAAGGAATATGTGCTTATTGAATAAACCCCCCCAAAACACATATAAATAGGAAGAAGAAAAAAGTAATCATGGTGCCACTACCTGGAGATGCCACAAACACTATTAACATTTTGGTCAGTTTTCTACCGTTAAGAAATATACATATATATCTATTTATTTTATTGTGGTAAGAACACATCTTACATAACTGTAACCTTATACCTGTTGAACAGCAACCCCCCTATTTCTGGTACTCTACATGTTCAGAGAAACTTCTCAAGTAACAAACTGTACCGATGATCCTGAAAGTAGCCTTTCTACCACTTGTCTTGAATGGTGAGCAAAGAAATATCAATTCAGGAGATGGGCTCAGATACTGTTCAGGAGGCCTGAACAGAGCAGGTCACAGTTTATAGCAACACTGTCCAATAGAACCTTCTGTGAAAATGGACACGTTCTATCTCTGCACCCTTCGCATATGGTAGCCACTAACCTCATGTGGCTGTTGAGCACTTAGTGAGCCGAGACTGAGAAACTGAATTTAAAATTTTAATTTCATTTTAACTAATTCAGAATTTACATAGCCACACATGGCAAGTGGCTATTGCATACTGGACAGTGCAGGTCTATACAGAGGATTTACAAAAGAGTCACTTGCTGGTCTCAAAGTAAACGGTGGGCAGGGATTGAAAGCTGGCACTGAAAATGCCTCTGTCATTTCAAGTAATAACAGAACTCGGAATTTTTCTCAGCAGTGAGAAAGGCCACTCCAAGAAAAAGTATAGAGATGGGCTCACAATTAGTCTCAGAAAAGGAAGTCAGTCATTAGCTACCTTCTAACATCCTAGCAATTAACCAGTCTTGGGAGAAGAGCTGGTATCTCCAGAGAGGTGCCAAATAAATAGGAGATAAGAGACTATAAAAATGAAAAGCCACTTGGTCTCTTTCATCACAGGATAATCCAATGCTTGTGAATTAATGGCAAAAGGCTCAATAATAGCTTTTGTGAGGAAATAGGAGCAGTGTAGCAGGATATCCTTTTTCCGCACTAAAGCACCCGATTCTTTCGATTTTATATACAGCGGAAGCAATTAATTGTGCTAGAAAGAAATCCACAGCTGGCTTTTCCTGATGGCCCCATAAGCAGCAAGCACTATTGTTCAACTTCCAGAATAAATGTAAAGTCATTCTACTGCACCGCTGAGATTTTTCTGATTGTTTAGTTTGACTTTTTCCAAAGATAAAAACATGTCCATTCCTCTTGTCATTGCACGTTTTCAGTATAAACAGCTGTCCGAAAGTTAATTTTTTATTTGTAATGTAATCCAAGCATGTGACTTGATGCTAGTATTTCTTCTAAACTTTATGTGACTGAATCATAAGTTATTCACTTTTGATTTATGTGTCTATATGCAGTTGAACTGTACTGTCTCTGCTCTTGTGGTTAACATTCATAGTGTGGCTATTCGAGAATCATGCATAATAAACAAATAAATTACATGTCAAAACCCCAGAAACCTAACGTTTCAAACTACTGGACTGCATGGTGTTGTTTTGCCTTTTAGATGCATTAATACACACTGTATTTCATCAATTCTTAGATGCACATTTTTTGACATTTTATCACCTCTGAAATTAGGATGTTTTACAATTAATGATGTAACATAGTTTAATTGGCAGTGCTTTTCTTTCCTAGTTGTACATACATAAAATAACAGTGCTTATAATTAATGGTATCTTAGTTTTGATGAAATCTGGTATATATATAAAATTTGATTAGCATGATGCATTATTGCAAGTATAACAACAGAATAAGTTTTGTTATTGAGCATTTACATTGATCAAATAAATGAACATTTTGATTAATTACACATCTTATATGAGATTCTAATTGACTTAATTCTAAAAAATATTCATCTTGCCACTTTCATTTCCCCCAAATGCCCTGAAAGGTATATAATGTTATATAATAAAATGCAGTGTTATATCTATATCTATGTAATATATAATGTTACATATAGATATATAATGTTAATAATAATTTTAAAAAGCTGGTTCTTTAAGCAAGCTAGGGACTAGGCTCCCTGCCTGCAATTGGAGTGCCTCTTTCATGGTGTTCAGTGGGGCCAGGTGCAAGTTGTGCACCGCACAACTCCAGGGAGCATCTTTCACAAAAAGCAGGATGGCACCCCTTGGAGTCTTGCAATGCAGCCGCCCAAGGTGCTCAGTGCAGTGACTACAGCAACTGTGCTAACAATCGGGGCAGGGGAGGGTAGAAAGGAAGGAGGAACAGGAGTACCCTCTTTGACCTTGAGGGACAGAGCAGCACAGCAGATGCATTGAGAAGTATGTGACCACCCCTCCACCTCCAATTGGACCTTGAAAACTAAGAGGCAAGAATTTTGACTATTACAATGGTAGGCTCCAGCCTGGGGCTGCTATTTTGATACCTTGTGTATTTTGATACCCTCTACACTGTCCTTCCCCAGGCTGGGAGGCTAGAAAGCCCCTATTCATATGTAAGTGAATAAAGGTATGAAATCATATTTGGGAGAAAGACATAGGAACAGCTAAACTATGCAAAAACATCAGTGATATAGACCATAGAGAGAAAAGCCTAAGGGGTTTAGGATGGAGCCGTCAGAGATGACTTCCTGCAAGAGGTGGTACTTGGGCATTGCAGGCAGGAGAATGGCATTAAAAGGAGAATGAATGTGGCCCATTCTGCAGGAAGTGGAGTGACTAGTCTAACAGAACACTGCCATACAGCAGTGGTTCTCAGATTTCGATGACAGTGGCATTTCATTAAGTGAAGTCTGGAAAAACTGAGCAAGATCAGTTGAAAGAGGGAATGACCAATTAGGATAGCTGGTATAATTCAGGTATACAGCGAGGAAGACAGATTTTAAGGTGGGTAGCAAACCAAATGTAAAACCTATATTTTAAAAGAAACACTGACAGCTACTGATTACTGATTGGATATTTGATTATGTTTCCCCATGAGAGAACTGAGGAAGTTGTTTTTTAAAGAGCACATGGAACTTCAGAACTCAAGCACTGTTTGTTGAAGAGTTGGTAAATTTAAAGTCAGTGATAGGGAGCTCCCTGGTGGCCTAGTGGTTAGGATTCTGGGCTTTCACTGCTGTGGTCCCAGGTTTGATCCCTGGTATGAAGCCTCATGGTGTGGCCAAAAGAAAAAAAAAAAAGTGATAGTCAGTGATAGTTCTTTGCTATCATTACAGCATTTCTTAGACTCTCATTCCCTCAAGGTAAGTGCTTTAACACTCAGCCTCAAAAATATTAAAAACAAAAGCCAAAAAACCAACCCTGCCTTTGTTGATAAAAATAGAAGAAACGAGTGAGGGCAAACTATCAGTAGAGAACAAAATGAATTAGCAGCTATCTTAAGGGCAATAAATCCTGACTCAGAAACAAACATCAAATAAAGGAATTATGTACACATCTTATTTTACTACATTTTAAGCTTTTAGGGGACAGGAGTCTACTATAATGCCTAGTACACTTAGTCATTCATTCATTCAGTACTTATTGAACACCTACTGGTGTGCCAGGCAGCGTGCCAGATCCTAGGGAAACAATGGAGTGAGAAAAAGACAGTTTCTGTCCCCTAGAATTTTGTGTCCCACACAGGGATAGGTACCCCAACATATGTGATGGAGAAACTAGTATGCCTATGCACATTGGTAGCACCACACTACACCTAGGAATACATTTGGATAACCATGTACAGCGTGTACAGTTGATACAGTATGGCTGTTAATGACATAGCATTCCTGATCCAGGATTGTTATCTCCCCAGTTATCTCAGCTTGAATCTTTATCATGACACCTTGTCTTTCTTTGACTGGTCATTCACAAGGTAATCATACTCAGCTCCAGATGCTGGGATTTCTGGACTACTAGTGCCAAAGGAATTCTTGAGTAGAATCAGTGTTTAGGAGTAGTAAGTAGAGTCAGATATGGGTTATACATGTACATACGTGTAATATAAATATACATATATATATATATATACACATACACATATATACATATTACAAGCACTTATTACACTTCATTTTTTAACCAGACAAAAACAAAAACCAACTATATATATATATATATATATATATATATATATATATATATATATACACATATACTTTCTATCTGTCTTTATTTATATCCGGTTAAAAGATAAAGTGTAATAGGTTATAAACCCACTGCTCTCAGGAAAGGCAGGGAGGTGAACTGCTACAGGACAGGGAAGGACAGCTTTACCATGGGCTGAGTGGAGCTGGGGTAGGGAGGCCCCAGCTCCAGGTGTTGGGTGGGAGGAACTCCAGCCCTCTAGGCAGTACCTGATAGCCAGAAAGCAGTAAGCAAACAACAGGTGGTAGTCCAGGAGAGCAGCAGGCATCAGGATGTCCATCTTGAGGTAATGGGGGAAAGGAGGCCTGATAGATGGATATAATACGGACTCAGAGAATCTAGGAAAAAAGCTGAAGGCAAACAAGCATTGCTATCAGTGCACAGAAGAATCTGTGTTGTAGGGCTGGGGCAGACTCCAGAGAGCAAAGTCCAGACAACAGGCAGAGAAAATCAAGTTCCACACAGGCTAAAAGGCCATGGCTTCAAGAGCAAGAAAAGGGCTATAAGTCAGTGCTTATAAGGGGGCCAAGGTTAGGGCTCCCCAAGTAGGTAGCAGAAGGAGGCTGAGTCCTGGGCTTGGGACTGGAGCTCTGGGAAGTCTTCCTGTCACAGGGCCAGGAGAGGATTGAGCTCTGTGGTAAAAGGTGTACCGATAGCAGGGAGAGGTCTTCAGAGACCATGGACTAGGCAGGACCAAGTGGTGACTACTTTGTAGCAAGAGCCTCACTAAACCATCTTTTAATCACAGGAAACAAGGAGAAGTGAAAATGGAAATGGGAAAAGGAGCCAGTTATTTATAAGTGAAAATAGAATGGGAAATCAAGTATTATACCATTACAAAGAAAAAACAAATTCAGATCTTTAAACTTTTCTCTATCTTGTGCACTGAGTTATATTTATATATAACCACCTTTTTTCTCAAACACAATTTCTGTTTTGGCTTGGTCCTTCTAAACCATGACAGGGTATTATTAACCAATAAAATGATGTAGTAGTGTCCATGCTGAAAAATGTAGCTGTTTCCTCTACTCTTCACAGCACTCTTGTCCATTAATATTGGGTTTGAAACCAACCTAAAGCATCACTCTGCCAAGGGCATCCCTTCACTATTCCCTCCTTAGTGGACTCTAATTTATCTCCATACCCACGACGACTTAGTGCTGCCTTTGCCTCATAAAGTTTTTACAGCAGGAAAATGACTTTGGATGGATTAACTTGGATGAATCTATGGAACTAATGCCTTCCCTGAAAGCAGATGTCTCCTTTTCACTGAAGATGGTACAACCCATAGCTTCCCTGATCCATCCTCACCTTTTCAACATAGTCCAAGCCACCCTCTAAAACTTGGTCTTGGGATTCCCTGGCAGTCCAATGGTTAGGGCTCCATGCATCCCCACCCGGGGACCCGGGTTTGATCCCTGGTCAGGGAACTAGGATCCTGCAAGTGACGCGGCACGGCTAAAAGAAAACAGAAAATAAATAAATGAATAAATAAATAAATAAATAAATACCTGGGTCTTGATGACAAGGTTCAGAAATGCTTAGAGGAAATTCTATCCTTATCTCATTCATTTAACAAATCTTGAGCACTAGATATGTGCGAGGAACTAGGCTCTGAGGAAACAGTTGAGAACAAGATTGACAAGGTCTTTGCTCTCATGGAGTTTACATTCTAGAGGGTCAGAGAAACTCAGACCATAAACAAATAACTAAATGAACAAGGTAAATTCATATAGTAAAAAGTGGTATAAAGAAAATAAAATTGGCTGTGTTGGGGTGCTAATTTAAGACAGGTGATCAGGGAAAGTGTCCTTGAGGTCCTGAGAACTGTAGGAGAGGGGTGATTTTGCATTCCAAACTAATGCTATGTGATTTGGGCATGCAACTACCACTCTTGAGACCAGTACCTCAAACAGACTATGCAGAGAAAAAAGGCCCATTTCCAGAGCATTCTATTAACCTACTTAAAGGAAAACCATCACATTAGAGAATGTTGAATTTGGACCTTGAGGTGTTGCCTTTGAGTTTGGGGGCCAGACTATACGTGTCCAGATGTCTCCTTGGGCTTCCTGGCTGCTCTTGTTCATTTAGTGGGCAGGCAAACCAGAGAAACAGGCCAGCGTGCATACACATGCCAGGAACCAGAGAAAACACTATGCCCTGCTCAGTTGTCAGTAGGTAGGTTGCCCGCTGTGATAAAGCTAAGGATTTCAGCCTGGGCACTGAGGTGGGCCTTATCCAAGGAGAGCAAAAGGATGTCTAGTAAAATTTCCGAAAACTTGAAAAGGAGATCCTTTTGTAGAGAAGCAAAGATGTCATGACTTAAAATTTGATGCTTCAGTTTTGCTCTTATTTCTACAGTGGCATATGACACAGCCTAGGCAACACAGATTTGTACATTTTGGAAACTTGATGTACTAAACTACCAACCTGAGGTCGTCTATTTTATAGACTGATTCATATGTCTGAAAATTGAACTAGGCTCTAGAGGAGGGTATATTAACACACTTGTCGTAGTTTTATCTGCCATGACACATTGCTCAGCTTACATCAATGAGTTCTTCGGTCAATCAGTCTGAATCTCCTCAAGCAAAAGGTCCACCCTTTCCCTTGATATCAAAGCAGTGTCCTATGTAGAAAACTTGAAAAAGTGACAAATTTTAGGAGATGCAGGGAAACTCATGTATCATACATTCATCCTGCATAGCAAGATCCATGACTCTCAAACCTGAGACAGGTATAGAGTTCAGGAAAAAAATTAAAGAATAAATAGAATTGAAAAATAACTTGGAATTATGGAAGGTATCTGAGGAATTAAGGGCAAAGGTGGATGTATAAAAGGGGGACAGAATAAACGATGGACAAAAAAACCCGTTAAACAAGAATGTAAGGGAATTTAGCCGTTTAAAGAAGAATATAAATGGAATCTAAAGGCTTGGAATCTAAATGTCTCTCAAGGGAGAATGTGTGTAAAACACAAACATCAGGGCCTGGCACATTCTTTTCTTTGCCTCTTTTTACCCACAGTTTAAAAAGTGATTTTATAAAGGTAACTTTAAAAAAGAGTATCTTTTGTAAAGAGACTTAATTTAACACCATACATTCGTTGAAAGACTTACCAAAGAGATCAAGGTCACATTTGGTTGTTAAAAAGGGACCTAGACTCTTTCTTCACATACAGGACATTGAATACTTTTAACGACATTTTCCAAAGAATGAGGACAAATGGAAGAAAAGAGGTAGTGACAATTATTTATGTTTTCCAAATGGAGGGAATGAGACTCTGGAGTGTATCCGAGGTCCCTAGAGTGAGCCAAAGGTAAAGAAGGGAGCAATATTTATAGTCCGCTGACTTCAGTTCTGTTGGGTTAACGCCGCTCCTCATCTTATGCCTTTGGAATTCACGGGCTCCATCACAGGGTCCGCGGGCGGGCCAGGCCTCGGAGCTCCAGGACCGACGCGGAAATGCTCCTTTCCCCTGCAGCTCACTCGGAGCCTGTCCACCTCCACCTCCCTACCTGCGCCTCGGCATGCTGGCAAAGAGCCCAGAAAGAGAAGCCGGGGAGCTGTGGGTGAATAATGGTTGTATTGTGGCTACATTATTCTTTTCTTTGTCGCAACCACTACTACCACGATCGGGCAGTTCCCCGCCGTGGCGTGTGAATTCTCAGCGATCAGGCTTATTCCGCAAGCGCTGACCTGCCCTCACGTGTCAGAGTTTTTGTTGAGTTAGAGTTTGTCGGGGGGAGGGGTCCACACGAAGGAACCCCGGAACACTGGCAGTGCCGGGGGGCCCGGCCAGCGCGCAGCAAGACGCTGCGATGTCCGCGCCGTTCCACGGCGCTGAGTCGTGTGCGGCGCGAGCACTGCGTCTGCTCGACACGGCTTCCGGACACTGGCCAGCCCCGCCACAGCGGCAATGGGGCGTCTCGGTGAGGAGGGGCCGACGGGGCCGCGCGGAGGAGAACCCCCCCTCCCCTACGGCAGACCGGCGCCCCCTTGCCGGCTGCCAGCCCTCCTCCCCGGCAGTGGGGCGCCGAGCACCTCAGACCCTTCGGGCACTTCCGCCGCGCGCTCGGCTCCTCTCGCGTCCCCGGCCGGGCGGGGCGGGCGCCCTCCCAGTGCGCGCGCGCTGCAACCAGTCTCGCGGAGGCCTGCCCCTCCCCCCAGACCCCGCTCCCGTGCCGGCCCCCCCCCCACTCCTCCCTCCTAGGCGAGTGTCGGCGGCGGCGGCGGCGGCGGCGGCGGCGGCGAAGGCTGCCGAGATTGGAATCCGCCTGCTGGCGCTCGGCAAAGGAGGAGGGAGGAGGGCGGGCAGGAAGGTTCGGGCTGCGCCGCGTCCGTCCGCGCCAGACGAGAATCGTACGGCCGCGCGAGGGGCGACCGGGCTGGGGCCGCTGCACGCCCAGGGCGGAGGCCGAGCCGGGCCCCCGCCTTGCCCCGGCGGCTCGCCGCGCCCACCCCGCTCCGCGCCGAGGGCTGCAGGATGAGTTCCCCAGGGTCCGGGTGAGTTGGCTCGTCCGGAGAGTGCGTGTGCGCGTCGGAAGAGGCCGGCCGCGGCAGGGAGGCTGGCGCGGGCTCGGGGCGAAGTTTCGGGGGGAGCCGGGAGCTCGAGGGAGGCCCGAGCTGGGGGCCGCCGGGCCTGGCCGCTCCGCAGGGTCCCCGCTGCCCCGACTGTGTCAGGCCGCGGCCGACTGGGCCCTGCCGCCCCGGGCCTGGCCCTGCCGGAGACCCGGGCCCCCTGGCCGCCCCCCGCGACGTCCCCGCCTCTGGGCCCCTCTTTGTTCCCCACCCCCGGGTTTCAGGCCGAGTTTGGGGAGGCGGTGTGGGCGAAAGCCGCCACCAAGGACGGTTCTTGAATCCTTAAATGGGAAAGGCGCTCACCTCCCCGCCCGGGAGCTGCGAGGGTGATATTCGCGATTTGTCCATTACGTTTCTGCAAAAAAAAAAAAAAAAAAAGAGAGAGAAAACGAATGTCTGTTTCGTGAGGCGGTAGAGCCAGGAGGAACTGCCAGCCCTCCCGCAAAACTTGCCCGCGGGAAGGTGCCAGGTTTCTCGGAGGTTCACCTGTTGTCCTGCGCTGCCTCCGCTGCCATGTCTGTTGTGATTCTGCACTTCAGTTTCTGAAAACTTTCTGTTGGATTGAATGTAACCCTTTTTTTCTCTTTCCAGACTCCTAGTGGAAAGGTTTGGCGAGAAAAAAAAAATAGCTTGCGTCAGGGAAGAAAAATAATGTGCTGTGTGCTAGGATCTGGCGTTTTGTGACTTGTGCTCTTTCAGGCTCTCGGATGTTTTAATTTGGTCAAAGTGCTGCAGGTTTTGTCTTTCAGACGGTTAGCAAACTGTTCTGAGTACATAGTACGAACTTGGCACGTTCACCTGTGTTACGTCATTTAATCCCTATGATAATCCTGGTTAGTATATTCCTCATTTTTTAGAAGAGGAAACCGAGACGCAAAGAGGCTGTATAACTTGTCTAAATGAGCTGGGATTTGAACCCAAGATTTTCTCTATTATTCAGGATCTGTTAAAGTGAGGCATGCGAAGAGTTAAACAACAGCAACTACAAAAAGCCTTTCTCTGCAGACACTCTGACGTTTAGGAGCGCTTTTCAGTAAACTCATACTTGAAATGATCGCTCATTTGTTGCTTGAGTTGAAAACAACTTCTTTATTGTATGTATTTCAAAAGAGGAGTTCAAGTCTGAATTAAAGTAGAATGTATCAATGCTTATAACTTTTCAGTTGAAATAGAAAGTTTCTTAACTAGAATTTTATTTAAATATTTAAAATTAAAGCTAAAATACGGGCAGTCCTGAGCTAGAAATGGGTTGCAGTTTACAAAAGGCCAGTTGAAATTTAGAATGACCTCTTAACAGAATCAGTGTTCCACTCCTGTTTTGCACCCCCGCCTCCGCGCGCCCGCCGCACATTCTCCATAGAACTTATTTCAAACTTTTTCTGCTTTCTTCACTTCACATCCTTTCCTGAAAACATTGAGGCATCCAATGGGAGCTCCTTCCAGAATTTACTGGATTCCTTTTATCTTCTTCTTTCCTTCCATCTTAGTGGAAGAATATTTTTTGTCCTTCCTCCTGGTTAACACCTTATTTCATTTTTCTCTTCTTTCCTACTCAGTGGAGTATAAGTTACTCTTTTGTCTTAGAGTTCTTACAAGTACGAATGTGCTTAAGATTTCTTCAGTTTACAGAAACCTTCCCTTGATTCTGCTACTCCCCAAACCTGTCTTGTTGCTGCCTTTCCTTTTCAAATCATATTAACAATAAAAAGAAATTATGTCCTTATAAAAGTGATACATGTTCGTTAAGAAAAATAGAGCAAAATGAAGTAAAATGAAAATTCACACCTTCATAACCCCAACTCTAGACATTGCCAAGAGTAGTTTACTTTTCCTGCCTTTACTTCCTGGCGATCCATTCACTTCTTAACCCCTTATTATCTGGATTTCACCTTCACAAAGGTCACCTGCAACCTAATAAACACTTTTAAAGCCCCCTTTCTAAGTCAGCTTGAGCTTTTTGTAGCATTTAACATCGACCCATCGTTCTTGAAATACCTTTCCTTGTCCATCATTCACCTGTCCAGTTCATTCAACGAATACTTACTGTATTCTAACGTAACACACGAGTCAGTAGGAGGCAACAACAGATATGGCGCCTTGCCTTCATGGAGCTTAAAGTCTACTGAGGGAGACGTATATTGAAGAATGAATTCTATAATTAAATATAATTGTATAGATAAAGTGCAGAGTATTTATAAGAGCTTAAAATGGAGGCCTGACCTGGTGCTGGTGTATGTTGGAGGAATCTCAGAAGGCCTTCTTAAAAATGTTACATTGGAACCCTGTGACAGTTCTGAAGGATGAGTATGAATTAACTAGATGAAAACAGGGCTTCTGTGACATTATACTGACCTCGTTACTCTTTGCCCCTTTTCACTTTCTGTTCTTCCTTCTTCCTCATTAATGTAAGTGATCTCCAAGTTTCACTTTTCAGATCATTTTTCATATATCTCTGGTCCTTTGACATTGTTTCAGACCCTTCTGTCTGAATAATTCTCAAATCTCTATTCTTTATTTCCCTTCTGCCCTTGAATTCTGATTTTTCAAATTGTTTTATGCGTACCTCTACCTGATTATTCAGGTTCAAAGTGAACTCGTCCTTCTTACCAAACTTGTTTCCCTGGTGTTCCTTATTTTTGTTGATGTTATCCCAAACCTAGTCCTTTCCCCATCCCATCACGTGTTGTCTGTAGCCAACATCTATTGGTTCTGCTTTCATGGTATTGTCACTCTTCTCTCTGTTCATGCCAACTCTGGTACAGTTCTTAATACATGTTGGTAACAAGGTTATAATAGATTACAAAATGAGTTGGGCCACTTTCCTTCTTTTTTTCTCTCTTCAGGAACAGTTTAGACTGGGATTATCTTTTTTTTTTCTTTCCTGGCGTTACGCGGGCCTCTCACTGTTGTGGCCTCTCCCGTTGCGGAGCACAGGCTCCGGACGCGCAGGCTCAGCGTCCATGGCTCGCGGGCCTAGCCGCTCCGCGGCATGTAGGATCTTCCCGGACCGGGACGTGTCCCCTGCATCGGCAGGCGGACTCTCAACCACTGCGCCACCAGGGAAGCCCCTGGGATTATCTTTTACTTGAGAGTTTGGCAGAACTCACCTGTAAGAGCATTCAGGCTTATAATATATATATTTTTTCCTGGAGAGGAATTTGAGTACCATTTCAGTTTATTTAATAGCTGTTGATCTGTGTAAGTTTTCTATTTCTTGTGTGAATTTTAGTGTTTAGTATTTTTTCCAGAAATTTATTTATTGAGTTTTCAAATCTAATGTTATTTGGTTTTCACATAATTCTTTTTTCTTTAAATTTCTTTGATTCGATATACTTGTATACAATATTATGCCCTGTGTATATATTTGTATATTTGACAAATTTCCCTCTTCAATCATTTTTTTTTTTTTTCCTGCTAGCTGAATCAGGTTCTCATCCCACCTGGCCTAATGTTATGATCTTCTTGCCTTTACTTCCACCTTTATCCAGGTTAACTTACGCATTTCTGCCTAAATTAATCTTGAATCCCATTCTCGTCACTTCCCCACTCAGAAGTTTCCAGTGTCTTCTATTAAATGAAATTGTTTCCTTGGGATTTGCCTCAGATTTGCCAGATTCTTATCTTCCACTCTTTTTGCTTCCTGCACAAGTTCTTTCCACCCTTCTTCTGCTGTTGCTTATAACTCTCTCTCTACTGGGACTGCGTAAATAGTTAATTGTCGTATGTACGAGTCCTGCCTCCGTCAAGCTCCATTTCAAATTCCATCTCTTTTTGAAGTCTTCCCCATTTTCTAATTCTGGATGGAACCCCTTCTGAAGAAAGGGATTTTCTCTTTTTTAAAGTAAATAAATAAATTTACATATTTATTTATTTATTTTTGGCTGCATCGGGTCTTCATTGCTGCGCATGGGCTTCTCGTTGTGGTGGCTTCTCTTGTTGCGGAGCACAGGCTCTAGGCACGCAGGCTTCAGTAGTTGTGGTGTGCGGGCTCTAGAGCGCAGGCTCAGTAGTTGTGGTACACGGGCTTAGTTGCTCCGCAGCACGTGGGATCTTCCCGGACCAGGGATTGAACCTGTGTCCCCTGCATTGACAGGATTCTTTTTTTTTTTTTTCTTAACATCTTTATTGGAGTATAATTGCTTTACAGTGGTGTGTTAGTTTCTGCTTTATAACAAAGTGAATCAGCTGGCAGGCAGATTCTTAACTGCTGCGCCACCAGGGAAGTCCTTATAGCCAACTTTTAATAAATTTTATTGAAGTATAGTTGATTTACAATGTTGTATTAATTTCTGCTGGATAGCAAAGTTGATTCAGGATATTGAATATAGTTCCCTGTGCTATACACTAGGACCTTGTTGTTTATCCATCCTATATATAATAGTTTGCACCTGCTAATCCCAAACTCCCAGTACTTCCCTCCCTCATCGCCCTCCCCTTGGCAACAAGAAGTCTGTTCTCTATATCTGTGAGTCTGTTTCTGTTTTGTAGATAAGTTCATTTGTGTCATACTTTAGATTCCACATATAAATGATATATGATATTTGATACGATATCAAATATCTTTGATATTTATCTTTCTGTGTCTTATTTACTTCACTTAGTATGATAATTTCTAGGTCCGTCCATGTTGCTGCAAGTGGCATTATTTTGTTCGATTTTATGGCTGAGTAACATTCCATTGTATATATATACCACATCTTCTGATCCATTCATTTGTAGATGGGTATTTAGGTTGTTTCCATGTCTTGCCTGTTGTAAATAGTGCTGTATAGCCAATATTTTAAAGGCTATCAGTTCTAAAAAAATATTGATAGGGGCTTCCCTGGTGGCGCAGTGGTTGAGAGTCTGCCTACCAATGCAGGGGACACGGGTTCGAGCCCTGGTCTGGGAAGATCCCACGTGCCGCAGAGCAACAAAGCCCGTGAGCCACAACTACTGAGCCTGTGCGTCTGGAGCCTGTGCTCCGCAACAAGAGAGGCCGTGACAGTGAGAGGCCTGCGCACCACGATGAAGAGTGGCCCCTGCTCGCCGCAACTAGAGAAAGCCCGTGCACAGAAACGAAGACCCAACACAGCCAAAAATAAATAAATAAATAAATAAGTAAAGAAAAATATTGATAGAAACAAAATGACATGCTCAAAGATCCGCAGTAATGTTTTTTGAAGAAAGCACTAGCGTAGGGTCTTAAGGAGATCAGATGATTAGTGGAATCCATCTTGTGGACTCGGGGGGGGGTCCCTAAACCAAGTTCATAAGGGCAGTTAAATATAGAACTAATGAATAGGCACGAACTAGATAAGGAAAGATATTCTTGAGTATCTTTTATTAAAAACTGGTGAATTTGAGCTACCCTGATATTATGGACATTGTTACTCTTCTATACTTTTATGTTTCTGATGAACCTTTTCTTACTGTATACATTTTTTATACCACTAATAGCATCTGAAACTGTGGAGCTTGGTTGTTGCTCTGTCTGTATATAATTGGGTGTTCACTTAAGGAGGATAGTGGTATGTCAAGTGCGGGGATAAAATAGTCAAATTTGCAGTTTTGTGAGATTAGTTACATAGCGGAGAATCAGTTTGAAGAAAAGACTGAAGACACTGAAACTTGTAGGGAAGCTGTTCCATCCTGGCTCAGACTAGGATAGTGGCAGGTAATTAGGGTGTAGAATGGACAGGACTTGGTAATTAGCTGGGGGAGAGAGGAGGAGTGGGATTGTCAAGAATGACTCACAGGTTTCTAGATCGGAAACCTGGTAGGGTAGATGTGTGTTGTTGGCTGAGATGAAAAAAGTGGAGGGAGAGCTGGCTTCTGGAGGAAAACAGTTTAGTTTTGATCCTCTGAAACACCAGGTCGAGAGTTCTACTTGGCAGTTGCTTGCATATATTGGTCTGGAGTTTGACAGCGATTTGGGCTGGAGGTAGACATTTGGGAGTGATTACCATATAAGTTGTATATTTCAACAGTGGGAATTGGGTGGCTCTCTCAGGTGACTTATGCTTGCAAGTGACAAACCTAACTCACAGCTTAAAGGGGAAAAAGGCTCCCCTCCTACCCCGCCCCTCACGTTTTTGAAAAGACTGGAAGTAGGTATGGCTGGATCTAAGTGTTCAGATGATGTAATCGGGGGTCTCTCTTCTCTGCTTACCTCTTTTTTGGCCTCATCTGGCAGAGAGGACCACTGGTAACTCTAGGCTTATAATGGGCCTTATTGCTATGGATTCAAGAGAGGGAAAAAGCACTTCTTTTCCAGGTGCATGTATTCTGTCTCATGGAGAGATTGTTTTTGGGTCTACATGGAGTCTGGGGTACCATCATTGGCCAGAACTGGCTTATATGCCCACTGGAGCAGTCAGGGACTAATAGCCTTCTTGGAACCATGTGAGATGGGCAAGTGGTTGTTTCCCCAAAGAAAGGATGGCTCTGGGTAGGTACACAACATAAATCTGCTACTTCTGGTTCTTAACCCTTTTAAAGGTCATTTTTTGAGTATCTGAAGAAAAATACACAAATGTAACAAGCGTATAATTTCATGGTTATGTTATGGACCTCATTTCAGGAACTCCTGGTATATAACAGCAGAGAGCCTAGAACAGCCCTGAGAAACAATTTAAGACCTAGGTAGAGAAGATAGACATTAAATAATTTCACAAATAATTATCTAGTTATAGTTATACTAAGATATACAAAACGGAAGTACAGGGAGCTTATAATAGTGTGTAATAAGGGAACCTGGTCTGTTTAGGGTGCAGGTGCTTTGGAAAGCCTTCCTGAGAAAGTGGCCTATAGAGTGAGACCTTGGACCAGAAAGGAGAGGGAGAGGGCTCCCGGAAGTATTTAGTAGTTTTTAAAGCAAACATTGTTTGCTCTTGTAAAAATTTTAGGTCTTCCCTGGTGGCGCAGTGGTTGAGAGTCCGCCTGCCGATGCAGGGGACACGGGTTCGTGCCCCGGGCCGGGAAGATCCCGCATGCCGTGGAGCGGCTGGGCCCATGAGCCATGGCCGCTGAGCCTGCGCGTCCGGAGCCTGTGCTCCGCAATGGGAGAGGCCGCGGCAGTGGGAGGCCCACGTACCACACACACACACACACACACACACACACACAAATTATAAAAGCAAGACTTCGCTGGTGGCACTGTGGTTAAGAATCTGCCTGCCAATGCAGGGAAGACACGTTTGAGCCCTGGTCCGGGAAGATCCCACATGCCGCGGAGCAACTAAGCCCATGCACCACAACTACTGAGCCTGTGCTCTAGAGCCCATGAGCCACAACTACCGAGCCCGTGCGCCACAACTACTGAAGCTTGCGTGCCTAGAGCCCGTGCTCCACAACAAGAGGAGCCACCACAATGAGAAGCCTGCGCACCACAACGAAGAGTAGCCCCCACTCGCCGCAACTAGAGAAAGCCTGCGCACAATAACGAAGACCCAACGCAGCCAAAAATAAATAAACAAATAAATTTAAAAAATTATAAAAGCAGTACATCTACTGTGGATAATTTGGGAAATATGAAAAATTTTAAAGAAGCAGCAGAACACTTAGGTATTGGCTTCTAATTTTTTATAAACTAACATCTAGTACTGGTACTACCACTAAGCTAACTGTGCAGTCTTGGATACTACATTAACTCTATCTGATCTCTGTTTCCTTATCTTAAAAAGTGAAAGGACTTGATAAACTTTAAGGTTATTTTATGCTTAAAGAAAAAAAGAAAGAAAATTCCATGACTTTAATGTAGAGCAGTTAGTCAGTGAAATTGCAGGTCTTATAATGCTTTTGGTCCTGATGACAGCACTGGATTTCTGACTTTTGGCTGAAAAGTCACTCTTCCTGTCCTGGCAGTCATTTCAGGTAATGAAGGGAATAGCGTATGACCAGTGGTATTCTTCCATGCTCAGCTTTCTTATCTCCTCTTTTGAGCATAGCCTTTAGGTAAATTATCTGCAATGTTACAGGCTCTCAATTTTGAAGTTAAATCTGGGAGACTTGCGTGGTTGTCATACTGTTTTGTATATATTGAAATTTTTAGGTAGTTTTCTTATTCAAAATTAAAAATTTTGTAATATATTTTAGGAATATAAGATCTTGAATGTCTTATATTTTTATTTAACTAAGAATATTTTAGATTTCTAGCTGAAAGGAGCTCCTGATGGGAAATGTTAAAGTAAAGGTTGTTAAATTTTGGTGAGGTTGTTAAACTTACATATTTTTCAAAAAATCATTTAAAAATGTCATGAAATAAAAATATTTCAGCAGTATCCAGAAGTGTCTTAAATATACACCAAATCAACAAAATATGGCCACTTGATAACAGATAACTTTTATTGTCTACATTTCAGTAATATGCCTTGTCCCCTGCATTGACAGGCGGATTCTTAACCACTGAGCCACCAGGGAAGCCCCTCTTTTTAATATTTAAGATTTGTTAGAAACTTTTCATGGGTAACTTTTTGACTGGCATTCTTTGACTTTCCTAATGTTTCCTGTGCATTGTAGAAAAAAGGATATTAAAAGGTCAGTGGAATACAGTTTTTAAACATCCAGAACCCTTCTCATAAGTATTTTTAAAAATGAGTGTTCTGGGACTTCCCTGGTGTTGCAGTGGTTAAGGATCCGCCTGCCAATGCAGGGGACACGGGTTCGAGCCCTGGTCCAGGAAGATCCCACATGCTGCAGAGCAACTAAGCCCATGTGCCACAGCTACTGAGCCTGCGCTCTAGAGCCTGCGAGCCACAACTACTGAGCCTGCGCACCGCAACTGCTGAAGCCCGTGCACCTAGAGCCCGTGCTCCACAGCAAGAGAAGCCACGGCAATGAGGAGACTGAGCACCGCAACAAAGAGTAGCTGCCACTCGCCGCAACTAGAGAAAGCCTGTGCACAGCAAGGAAGACCCAACGCAGCAATAAATAAATAAATAAAATTAGTGTTGTATATCTCATTTCTGAGACATATATAAGTTTAATTGTTGATGATGATCACACAGACAAGCCTTTTTCACAGCTTTACCATGGCTTTTACTCTTAAAGTAGTTGAAATTGGGTAGATATTTGTAAAACATAATTATGTTATTTGTATTGTTTCTTAGAATAATTTAAAATCTATCCTGTGAGAGAACAGGAAGAAAAAAATTTAAAAATACTGCCACATCAATTGAAAATGAAAGTGAATAAGCTCATCTAGGGGGCAGTTTTGGGAGTAAAATAGGTTGAGAAATGAAACCTGATTTTTACCTGTTAATGATGCTGAGACTGTCCTCTGGAATATTAGTAAATTGCTTATGTTGTTCCATAAAAAATTTTTAAACATAAGTGGTTATGGCATGTAGACATTTAAAAAGAATCCTTTTCCTCGCAGGTTTCTCTTTAAAACAAAACAAAAGCCTTTTTTGCCTCCTTATTACGGAAGTGGTGCTCACTGAACAAATTTAAAACACAGAAAAGCCCCGAGAAGAAAGTAAAAATCTGTCGTATTCGTGCTACTCAAAGGTGACATCTGTAAACATTTTGGTATACACAGTGTCAGTTTAAAAAAATCTGACTGCTTAATGTTTCTGCCATAACTTAAGAATTTGATGAAATTAGGTGAGTAAAGCTGAAATTCTGTGCATACAAAACTTGTATGTCTGAACCTGAAATATAAGAAACTTAGAATTAAGGGGATGGGGTTGGGGGGTTATCTAAATAGAAATAGAAAGTTTTGGAAATTTGGCTGTCTTGTTCTAGTTATCTGTTCATCTTTTCTTCGTGTATATTCTCTTTTCAGCAGTACAAGTTTTAAGCTTTAAAAAAATTAAGATGTTTCAAATTTGAAGTGTTTTTCTATAATAATGGACTAAAATAGAGTAAGATGTGGGGAGGTGGAACCTAAACTGAGGAAGGTCAAAAACCATATGGAAATAGAAAATCCAAAATCTCTTGCAGAATGAAGCTAGAAAGAATGGAATCTAAACACTGAAATTATACATCTGCGAGGCAGCTGTGCGTTCTTTGTTCATAGGTTCTGTTGCAGAAATAGCAGAAGAAACTTTGAAAGAGAAACATATCCTAAATAGACTGAGCTGATATTCTTACAACTATTTATGATATGGACAATTTTAATGTTACAGTGTGTTTCAAGTCATCTTTAAACGAATTATTCCCTTTTCTTAAGGAGTTATAAAAATTCTTTTCCAAAGTAACAGATCACTTTGGGGGTTAAATGTGGGTTTCCTATTTAAATCTTCAGCACTGAATCAACATTTTATTAGATTACAGATCAGGGGATTTTCAGTGATAGTAAAAGAGTGTAGTCTGTTGTAAATTTGTTGGTTGCTTTCATTTTTGTTAGTATTCAGGGATGTGTGGTACTTTAATGTTCTGCCCTTCAAAAATCAGCTCTTATGAATTTGTTTAGACAAAACATTTAAGTTTTAAAATAATCAGGCATTTAAAAACAGTTGAGGGACTTCCCTGGTAGTCCAGTGGTTAAGACTGCCTTCCAGTGCAGGAGGTGTGGGTTCGATCCCTGGTCAGGGAGCTAAGATCCTACATACCAGCGTGGTGCAGCCAAAAACTAGAAAAAATAAAAAAATAAAAAATGAATAAAACAGTTGAAATTTAAAAAGGGAAAGACATAAAAAAGTTTTTATTTGGTTTTAGGATGCTTAAATTACTAACATTTGAATAGCTTTATAGTTTACAAAGCACTTTTTAGTATCCATTATCTCTGGTGATTCATTGTCTTGCTAACATTTTTTACCTCTTGAAAATTAAGGCAGAACACTGTCAGTTAAGTCAGTGGTTATCGAATGCTCTTTAGTTTTTACTTACTATAGGGATGATACATATTCAGGACTCAGAAAACATGGAAAAGTAGAACAAAAAGGAAACACATCCCCAGCGTCTCATAACAACCATTGTTGACATTCAGTATAATTATTTTCGGTCTTCTTTTTCTACTCATATTTTTTGTGTAGTTTGCCCTGATACTGAGGATGCAATATTTGTATCCTTTTAAAATTCACATCTTAAGCATTTATAATAAAAAAGTAGTTCTTAACCATTTGGGGGGGGTACTGTTTCAGTAAAATTTTTTTCTACTTGAGGGAAAACATTTTATCCTAGGATCATGTGTTATCAATATATAGTAGTTAAGAGCATGGACTCTGGTTGGGTTTAAATCCCAGCTCAGCTTCTTCCTAGCTGGGCCATCAGCAGTTTTGGTAAATTGAGTAACATCTCTGTGTCTGTTTCCTCATCTGTAAAATGGGAATAATGGCTCCTACCTCATGGAGTGGTTGTAAGTTTATATATACATGATATATATATATATATGGCATATGTATATATAAAGCATATATATAATATAAATATATTTTATATCTTAGAACTGTATCTGACCCATTGTAAGCACTGTGTACATTACCTAAAATTTTAGGTCAGGGACCATGACCACACTGACTGCTGATCAAACTGGCAGACAGAACATTAGTAAAGATACGGAAGGTCAGGTGATGCAACCAAAAAACACAATATATAGTGAACATCCCACCCAATAAGGATAGAGTGTGACCCATTTGCTGGGTCATTAAAGCAAGCCTCAACAAATATCAAAGGATTGAAATCATTCACAATGTCCTCTGACGATAATGGAATTAAGTTAGAAACCAATAACAAAAGATAATGAGAAAATCTTTGAAATTAAACAGTGCACTTCTAAATAAGCACACATGGATCAAATAAGTTACAAAAGAATTAGGAATTATTTGGGATTCAAGAATAATGAAAATACATGTCATATCAAAATTTGGGATACAGTTAATTCTATACTTAGAGGAAATGTTATAGCTTTAAAAATATATGTTAGAAAAGTAGAAAGCCTAAAAATAAATGATTTAAGTGTCCCAAGAAATTAAAATGATTGGGATTTCCTCTTTCTCAAGTTTGATTGGATGGATTGTGGGGGAATTTTAGTTTCATGTTTTACATCAAATTCCCTTTTTAATAAGACAGGAGGAAAGGTGTGATTGGCCAAAATAGGTGTACTTTGTTTTCCTATTAGTACATTTGAACTCCATCTCCCTTGCAAAGCTTGATTCCTAATTTACTTGATTTCTAGGAGGCTTAAGTACCCTTTATGAAAACCTCCTATTTTCTTGGCACTTGCATAGAGCCCTTAACTTTTCTAAGGAGAAAGAAACAGTCTTTTTGAGGAAGCAGAGACAAGAATTCTGAGATGATCAGTTTAGTGTTGGTAATTATTCCTAAGTCTTTAAGACTTGGAAAGTATAATTCAACTTGATAAGTATGTAATGAGCACCTGTTACAGACTAGAGACTGTTCAGACTTGATTATACAATAGTGAATAAAAATAGCCCTGAGTTCTGCTCTCATAGAGCTTATGCTCTAGTGGGGGAGACCAGATTAAAAAAACACAAACCGGGCTTCCCTGGTGGCGCAGTGGTTGAGAGTCTGCCTGCCGATGCAGGGGACATGGGTTAGTGCCCAGGTCCGGGAGGGTCCCACATGCTGCGGAGCGACTGGACCCATGAGCCATGGCCGCTGGGCCTGTGCGTCCAGAGCCTGTGCTCCGCAACGGGAGAGGCCACAGCGGTGAGAGGCCCGCGTGCTGCAAAAAAAAACAACAAAAAACCACAAACCCACCCAGTTATGTCATGACAGTGCAGTATTGGTGCTAGGAAAGAAAAGTGTAGAGTACTAGGAGAGTGGTTAGTAGGGGACCTAACCTTATTTAGGTTGAGAATGTGGTGAGATATGTAAAAATTAGAATAAAGCGGGGGAAAAGACCCATGGAAAATCGTAGAAAGTACATTTTTAAAAGATAAGAGAATAAATCTTAAAATGTGTTATCTTAACTGACTTAAACAATCCAGAGGCCTGAGTGGTTATCCTTAGTCCAGTATTGACTATTGGATAGTCTCATTCAGGACATGCTTTAGGTCTCAGTTCTCTGTTCTGTAGAATGGAAGTGGTCAGGACTAGACGAGATAATGGCTAAGTTTCTAGTTCCAAAGTGCTAATTCCATTGAAACTTTTATTAGCTCTTTAAAGTATTTTTCTCTGATTGTGAAAAAATATATATGCTATTTTTAGAAAAATTTGGAGACTATAGAAAAGAAAGACTCTGTCCCATAAATTTCATTTGTACTGGTGATGTCAATTTTATTATAAATAGAGAATATAGAGAGAATTTGACCTCCTTGCAGCTTTCGGAGGTATTGGTTAACAGGACAGTATTAATCAGAATAGGCTAAATTATGCCACATTAAGGAAAAAAATTCTCAAATTTCAGTGGCTTGACAGAGTGAAAAGTTCGTTTCTCATTCCATATTCAGCTTGGGTCAAGTAAGCAGTTGAGAGAAAGCCTGTCAGAGGCTCTACCATCTTGTAGCTGTTCCTCTGGAACACATGGCTTTCTCGGTTGCTATGGAAGGAAGGAGAACATTGGAAGATCTTGTAACCAGCAATTATGTATGTAACTTTAGTAGTAGGAACTAGTCATTTGGCCTTACCTAACTGCAAGGGGGTAAAGAAGTGTAGTTCTTCCATGTCCCTGGAAGTAGAGGAGACCTGGCTATGGGTGAGCTTTAAAAAGTCTTTACAATAACGACCTTGCTTTTCCTGGCCATAGTTGAGTAGACTGAAGATGGACCTCTAATTCAAGTGGGGCCAGTTGGATTGTTTTGCCTAGGAGTTTGCTTTCGGGCCACCGGTGACTGGAATGTTCAGGCCATTAGACACAGAGGGTTTGCTCCTAGTCAGGGTGGTGGGATTCAAATACCTAAGCAATCAGAAACTTATCTGTAGAGAGAAGAATGAATCAAATGCATTGAAGAAATAAGGTGTTGTGTACCTTATTTGGGGAGAAAAAATAACTATTGGTATTCAGTGGCTTTGTGGGAAAAAAAAATAACTATTGGTATTCAGTGGCTTTCCGTTTCTCAGTTCTAGATCCTTAATGAATACTGGCTGTAGTTCCTACACATAGATTCATTTTTTTAAAAATAAATAAATAAATAAATTAATTAATTAATTTACTTTTGGCTGTGTTGGGTCTTCGTTGCTGCACGTGGGCTTTCTCTAGTTGCGGTGAGGGGGGGACTACTCTTTGTTGTCGTGCGCAGCCTTCTCATTGCAGAGGCTTCTCTTTGTTGCGGAGCACAGGCTCTAGGGTACGCAGGCTTCAGTAGTTGTGGCACGAGGGCTCAGTAGTTGTGGCACAGGGGCTTAGTTGCTCCAAGGCATGTGGGATCTTCCTGGACCAGGGCTTGAACCCATGTCCCCTGCATTGGCAGGTGGATTCTTAACCACTGCGCCACCAGGGAAGCCCCCTACACATAGATTTCTTGAGAATATATATGCTTTGGCAATGCACGGAATAGTCCCCAAAAGTGAGCATCTTTTGTTCCACAAAGAAAATCAGTAGATTTTCAGAAAGGAAAAAACAGACAGGTTATATTTTCTGACCACGGTGCCTATAGAAATGTACAGCAAGAGGATGCTTTACCTCCCCCCCAAAACAAAAACATACAGAACAAACAAAAACATAAATCTAAAACAAAAACACCTACATTCTTGGTGGGGGGAAGAGACATAGCTTTTAAATAGTGTAAAGGGACAATCATAGCTGAAGTACACAATTTAGAAGTAAGTTACAGTGAGACCACACTGTAATACCAGTGTAGCCAATGTGAAACTTTATGGGAAATTCATGGCAATTAAATATTAATTAGTAAATAAGAAAGATTAAAACGGATTGAACAAGTTGTATTGGTTCAAGATGGTGGAGTAGAAGGACGTGCTCTCACTCCCTCTTGCGAGAGCACCGGATTCACAACTAACTGCTGAACAGTCATTGACAGGAAGACACTGGAACTCACCAAAAAAGATACCCCACATCCAAAGACAAAGGAGAAGCCACAATGAGATGGTAGGAGGGGTGCAATCACAATAAAATCAAACCCCATAACTACTGGGTGGGTGACTCACAAACTGGAGAACACTTATACCACAGAAGTCCACCCACTGGAGTGAAGGTTCTGAGCCCCATGTCAGGCTTCCCAACCTGGGGGTCCGGCAACGGGAGGAGGAATTCCTAGAGAACCAGACTTTGAAGGCTAGTGGGATTTGATTGCAGGACTTCAACAGGAATGGGGGAAGCAGAGACTCCACGCTTGCAGGGCACACACAAAGTAGTGTGTGCGTCGGGACCCAGGGGAAGGAGAAGTGACCTTGTAGGAGACTGAACCAGACCTACCTGCTAGTGTTGGAGGGTCTCCTGTAGAGGCTTGGGGTGGCTGTGTCTCACCATGAGGACAAGGACACTGGCAGCAGAAGTTCTGGGAAGTACTCCTTGGTGTGAGCCCTCCCAGAGTCTGCTATTAGCCCCACCAAAGAGGCTGGGTAGGCTCCAGTGTTGGGTCACCTCAGGCCAAGCAACCAACAGGGAGGGAACCCAGCCTCACCTATCAGCAGACAAGTGGATTAAAGTTTTACTGAGCTCTGCCCACCAGATCAACAGCCAGCTCTACCCATCACCAGTCCCTCCCATCAGGAAACTTGCACAAGCCTCTTAGATAGCCTCATCCACCAGAGAGCAGACAGCAGAAGCAAGAAGGACCACAATCCTGCAGCCTGTGGAACAAAAACCACATTCACAGAAAGATAGACAAGATGAAAAGGTGGAGAGCTATGTACCAGATGAGGGAACAAGATAAAACCCCAGAAAAACAACTAAATGAAGTGGAGATAGGCAACCTTCCAGAAAAAGAATTTAAAATGATAATGAAGATGATCCAGGACCTCGGAAAAAGAATGGAGACAGAGATGGAGAAGGTGCAAGAAATGTTTAACAAAGACCTAGAAGAATTAAAGAACAAACAAACAGATGAAGAATACAATAACTGAAATGAAAAATACACTAGAAGGAATCAATAGCAGAATAACTGAGGCAGAAGAATGGATAAGTGACCTGGAAGACAGAATGGTGGAATTCACTGCCGCGGAACAGAATAATGAAAAAAGAATGAAAAGAAGACAGCCTAAGAGACCTCTGGGACAACATTAAACGCAACAACATTCGCATTATAGGGGTCCCAGAGGAGAAAAGAGAGAAGAGAGAAAGGGCCTGAGAAAATATTTGAAGAGATTACAATCGAAAACTTCCCTAACATGGGAAAGGAAATAGCCACCCAAGTCCAGGAAGCACAGAGAGTCCCATACAAGATAAACCCAAAGAGAAACATGCCAAGACACATAGTAATCAAATTGGCAAAAATTAAAGACAAAGAAAAGTTATTGAAAGCAGCAAGGGTGAAACAACAAATAACATACAAGGGAACTCCCATAAAGTTAACAGCTGATTTCTCAGCAAAAACTCTACAAGCCAGAAGGGAGTGGCATGACATATTGAAAGTGATGAAAAGGAAGAACCTACAACCAAGATTACTCTACCCGGCAAGGATCTCATTCAGATTCGATGGAGAAATCAAAAGCTTTACAGACAAGCAAAAGCTAAGAGAATTCAGCACCACTAAACCAGCTCTACAACAAATGCTAAAGGAACTTCTCTAAGTGGGAAACACAAGAGAAGAAAAGGACCTACAAAAACAAACCCAAAAGAATTAAGAAAACGGTCATAGGAACATACATATTGACAATTACCTTAAACGTGAATGGATTAAATGCTCCAACCAAAAGACACAGGCTCGCTGAATGGATACAAAAACAAGACCCATATATATGCTGTCTAAAAGAGACCCACTTCAGACCTAGGGACACATACAGACTGAAAGTGAGGGGATGGAAAAAGATATTCCATGCAAATGGAGATCAAAAGAAAGCTGGAGTAGCAATACTCATATCAGATAAAATAGACTTTAAAATAAAGAATGTTACAAGAGACAAAGAAGGACACTACATAATGATCAAGGGATCAATCCAAGAAGAAGATATAACAATTACATATGCACCCAACGTAGGAGCACCTCAATACATAAGGCAGCTGCTAACGGCTGTAAAAGAGGAAATCGACAGTAACACAATAACAGTGGGGGACTTTAACACCTCACTTAAACCAATGGACAGATCATCCAGACAGAAAATTAATAAGGAAATACAAGCTTTAAATGACACATTAGACCAGATAGATTTAGTTGATATTTATAGGACATTCCATCCAAAAACAGCAGATTACACTTTCTACTCAAGTGCACATGGAACAGTCTCCAGGATCACATCTTGGGTCAGAAATCAAGCCTCAGTAAATTTAAGAAAATTGAAATCATATCATTTTCTGACCACAATGCCCTGAGATTAGAAATCAATTACAGGGACAAAAACGTAAAAAACACAAACAAATGGAGGCTAAACAATACGTTACTAAATAACCAAGAGATCACTGAAGAAGTCAAAGAGGAAGTCAAAAAATACCTAGAGACAAATGACAATGAAAACACGATGATCCAAAACCTATGGAATGCAGCAAAATCAGTTCTAAGAGGGAAGTTTATAGCAATACAATCCTACCTCAAGGAACAACAAACATCTCAAATAAACAACCTAACCTCACACCTAAAGGAACTAGAGAAAGAAGAACAAACAAAACCCAAAGTTAGTAGAAGGAAAGAAATAACGATCAGAGCAGAAATAAATGAAATAGAAACAAAGAAGATAGTAGCAAAGATCAGTAAAACTAAAAGCTGGTTCTTTGAGAAGATAAACAAAATTGACAAACCATTAGCTAGACTCATCAAGAAAAAGAGGGAGAGGACTCAAAATCAATAAAATTAGAAATGAAAAAGATGTTACAACAGGCACTGCAGAAATACAAAGCATCCTAAGAGACTACTACAAGCAACTGTATGCCAATAAAATGGACAACCTGGAAGAAATGGACAAATTCTTAGAAAGGTATAACCTTCCAAGACTGAACCAGGAAGAAATAGAAATATGAACAGACCAATCACAAGTAATGAAATGGAAACCGTGATTAAAAAGCTTCCAACAAACAAAAGTCCAGGACCAGATGGCTTCACAGGTGAATTCTATCAAACATTTAGAGAAGAGCTAACACCTGTCCTTCTCAAACTCTTCCAAAAAATTGCAGAGGAAGGAACACTCCCAAACTCATTCTATGAGGCCACCATCACCCTGATACCAAAACCAGGCAAAGATGGTACAAAAAAAGAAAATTACAGACCAATATCACTGATGAATATAGATGCAAAAATCCTCAACAAAATACTAGCAAACAGAATCCAACAGCACATTAAAAGGATCATACACCATGACCAATTGGGATTTATGCCAGGGATGCAAGGGTTCTTCAGTATACGCAAATCAGTCAATGTGATACACCATATTAACAAACTGAAGAAGAAAAACCATATGATCTTCTCAATCGATGCATAAAAAGCTTTTGACAAAATTCAACACCCATTTATGATAACTCTCCAGAAAGTGGGCCTAGAGGGAACCTACCTCAACATAATAAAGGCCATATATGACAAACCCACAGCAAACATCATTCTCAATGGTGAAAAACTGAAAGCATTTCCTCTAAGATGAGGAACAAGACAAGGATGTCCACTGTCACCACTATTATTCAACATGGTTTTGGAATTTTTAGCCACAGCAATCAGAGAAGAAAAAGAAATAAAATAAATTCAAATTGGAAAAGAAGAAGTAAAGCTGTCACTGTTTGCAGATGACATGATACTATACATAGAGAATCCTAAAGATGCCACCAGAAAACTACTAGAGCCAATCAATGAATTTGGTAAAGTTGCAGAATACAAAATTAATGCACAGAAATCTCTTGCATTCCTATACACTAATGATGAAAAATCTGAAAGAGAAATTACGGAAACACTCCCATTTACCACTGCAGCAAAATGAATAAAGTACCTAGGAATAAACCTACCTAGGGAGACAAAAGATCTGTATGCAGAAAACTATAAGATACTGATGCAAGAAATTAAAGATGATACCAACAGATGGAGAGATATACCATGTTCTTGGATTGGAAGAATCAGTATGGTGAAAATGAGTATACTACCCAAAGTAATCTACAGGTTCAATACAATCCCTATCAAATTACCAACGGCAGTTTTTACGGAACTAGAACAAGAAATCTTAAAATTTGTATGGAGACACAGAAGACCCCAAATAGCCAAAGCGGTCTTGAGGGAAAAACACAGATCTGGAGGAATCAGACTCCCTGACTTCAGACTATACTACAGAGCTGCAGTAATCAAGACAATATGGTACTGGCACAAAAACAGAAATATAGATCAATGGAACAGAATAGAAAGCCCAGTGATAAACCCATGGACCTATGGTCAACTAGTCTATGACAAAGGAGGCAAGGATATACAATGGAGAAAAGACAGTCTCTTCAGTAAGTGGTGCTGGGAAAACTGGACAGCTACATGCAAAAGAATGAAATTAGAACACTCCCTAACACCATACACAAAAATAAACTCAAAATGGATTAGAGACCTAAATGTAAGACCAGACACTATAAAACTCTTAGAGGAAAACATAGGAAGAACACTCTTTGACATAAATCACAGCAAGATCTTTTTTGATCCACCTCCTAGAGTAATGGAAATAAAAACAAAAATAAACAAATGGGACCTAATGAACCATCAGAGCTTTTGCAAAGCAAACTACAAACAAGACGAGAAGACAAACTCTCAGAATGGGAGAAAATATTTGCAAACGAATCAACGGACAAAGTATTAATCTCCAAAATATATAAACAGCTCATGCAGCTCAATATTAAAATAACAACCCAATCCAAAAATGAGCAGAAGAGCTAAATAGACATTTCTCCAAAGGAGACATACAGATGGCCAAGAAGCACACGAAAAGCTGCTGAACATCATGCAGATCAAAACTACAGTGAGGTATCACCTCACACCAGTTAGAATGGGCATCATCAGAAAATCTACAGACAACAAATGCTGGAGAGGGTGTGAAGAAAAGGGAACCCTCTTGCAATGTTGGTGGGAATGTAAATTGATACAGCCACTATGGAGAAAAGTATGGAGGTTCCTTAAAAAACTAAAAATAGAATTACCATATGACCCAGCAGTCCCACTACTGGGCAGTATACCCAGAGAAAACCATAATTCAGAAAGACAGATGTACCCCAGTGTTCTTTGCAGCGCTATTTACAATAGCCAGGACATGGAAGCAACCTAAACGCCCATTGACAGATGAATGGATAAAGAAGTTGTGGTACATATATACAATGGAATATTACTCAGCCATAAAAAGGAATGAAATTGAGTCATTTGTAGAGGCATGGATGGATCCAGAGACTGTCATACAGAGTGAAGTAAGTCAGAAAGAGAAAAACAAATATCGTATATTAACGCATATATGTGGAACCTAGAAAAATGGTACAGATGAACTGGTTTGCAGGACAGAAATTGAGACACAGATGTAGAGAACAAATGTATGGACACCAAGGGGCGAAAGTGGCGGGGGAAGCGGTGGTGGTGTGATGAATTGGGAGATTGGGATTGACAGGTATACACTGATGTGTATAAAATGGATGACTAATAAGAACCTGCTGTGTAAAAAATAAGTTAAAATTCAAAAAAAACCCTGAATGAACAAGATATGCAATTCACACTGGTTTAAAACAATAAAATAAATTAGAATGAAGCAATTAATAAATATAAAATTATAAGTTAATGAAAACCAAAACAACTCAATGAGTAAAATCAAAAGGTGGCAGACTCTGGGCAAGTCTGCTTAAGAAAACAAGTCTGCTTAAGAAATGACTCCTTGATCCATGGGCTGCATAATGGATGTTGTGTTAGCAGGCATGAAAACAACACTAATCTCATTGTACATCTCCATCAGAGCTCTTGGGTAACCAGGTGCACTGTCAATGAGCAGTAATATTTTGTTTTTTTACTTTTTATTTTTTTAATTTTATTTTTTTATTGAAGTCTAGTTGCTTTACAGTGTTGTGCCAATCTCTGCTGTACAGCAAAGTGACCCAGTTATACACATAGAGGTGTTGTTTTTTTAATATTCTTTTCCATTATGGTTTATCACAGGATATTGAATATAGTTCCCTGTGCTATACAGTAGGACCTTGTTGTTTATCCATACTATATATAATAGTTTACATCTGCTAGTCCTAAATTCTCAGTCCTTCCCTCTCCCATCCCTTTCTCCCTTGGCAACCACAAGTCTGTTCTCTTTGTGAGTCTGTTTCTGTTTTGTAGATAGGTTCATTTGTGCCATATTTTAGATTCCACATATAAGTGATATCATATGGTATTTGTCTTTCTCTTTCTGACTTGACTTCACTTAGACGATCATCTCTAGTTGCATCCGTGTTGCTGCAAACAGCATTATTTCGTTCTTTTTTAATGGCTGTGTAGTATTTCATTGTCTATATGTACCACATCTTCTTTATCCATTCATCTGTTGATGGACATTTAGGTTGTTTCCATGTTTTGGCTATTGTGAATAGTGCTGCTATGAACATAGGGGTGCATGGATCTTCTTACATTCCCACCAGCAGTGTAGGAGGGTTCCCTTTTCTCCATACCCTCTCCAGCATTTATTTGTAGACTTTTTAGTGATGGCCATTCTGACTGGTGTGAGGTGGTATCTCACTGTGGTTTTGATTTGCATTTCTCTAATGATTAGTGATGTTGAGCATCTTTTCATGTGCCTACTGGCCATCTGTATGTCTTCTTTGGAGAAATGTCTGTTAAGGTCTTCTGCCCATTTTTCAATTGGGTTGTTTGGTTTTTTGTTGAGTTGTGAGCTGTTTGTATATTTTGGAGATTAAGCCCCTGTCTGTTGCATCATCTGCAGATATTTTCAGTGAGCAGTAATATTTTAAAAGGAATCTTTTTTTCTGAGCTGTAGGTCTCAACATTGGGCTTACAATATTCAGTAGACCACGTTGTAAACAGATGTGCTGTCACCCCGGCTTTGTTGTTTCATTTAGAGAGCATAGGCAGAGTAGATTTAGCATAATTCTTAAGGCCCTAGGATTTTCGGGATGGTACATGAGCATTGGCTTCAACTTAAAGTCACCAGCTGCATTAGCCTCTAATAAGAGAGTCAGTCTGTGCTTTGAAGCTTTGAAGTCAGGCATGGATTTCTCCTCTTTAGTTATGAAAGTCCTAGATGGCATCTTCTTCCAAGATAAGGCTGTTTCGGGACTTTGCTGGTGGTCCAGTGGTTAAGACTCTGTGCTTCCAGTGCAAGGGGCACGGGTTCCATCCCTGGTCGGGGAACTAAGATCCCGTAGGCCATGAGGTGTGGCCAAAAAAAAAACAAAAAAAAAGCTGTCTCATCTGCATACATTGAAGATCTGTTGTTTAGTCACTTTTATTAATTATGTTAGCTAGATCTTCTGGCTAATTTACTGCAGCTTCTTCATCAGCACTTGCTGTTTCACCTTGTACTTTTATGTTATGGAGATGGCTTCTTTCCTTAAACCTCATGAACCAGCCTTTGTTAGCTTCAAACTTTTTTCTGTAACTTCCTCATCTCTCTCAGCCTTCCGAGAATTGAAGAGAGTTAGGACCTTGCTCTGGATTAGGTTTTGGCTTAAGGGGATGTTGTGACTGCTTTGATCTTCGGTTCAGACCACTAAAAGTTTCTCCATATCAGCAATAAAGCTGTTTTGCTTTCTTACCATTTATGTGTTCACTGGAGCAGCGCTTTTAATTTCCTTCAAGAACGTTTCCTTTGCATGCACAACTTGGCTAACTGTTTGGTGCAAGAGGCCTAGTTTTTGGCCTGTCTTGGCTTTCGACATGCCTCCCTCACTAAGCTTAATCATTTCTAGCTTTTGATTTAAAGTGAGAGACGTGCGACCTTTCTTTCACTTGAACACTTAGAGGCCACTGTAGGGTATTTAATTGGCCTAATTTCAGTATTGTTGTGTCTCAGGAAATAGGGAGGCCCAAGGAGAGAGAGAGAGAGAGAGATGTGGGGGAATGGCTGGTTGGTGGAGCAGTCAGAACACACACAGCATTTATCGATTAAATTTGCTGTCTTATGTGGGCGTGGTCCATGGTGCCCCCAAACACGTACAGTGGTAACATCAGAGGTCACAGATCACCATAACAAATATAATAATAATGAAAACGTTTGTCATTTTGTGAGAGTTACCAAAATGTGATACAGAGCCATGAAGTGAGCAAAAATACTGTTGGAAAAATGGCATCAATAGACTTACTTGACACAAGGCTGCCACAAACCTTTAATTTGTAAAAAACACACTGCAATGAAACAAAGGTATGCTGTAAATATTTGAAAGGGAAAGTCAAAACTTGTATTCTGCATATGCCCTTTGCAGAGCATATAATCTACCTAGAAAAACCAAGAGAATCAATTGATAAAGTTGGAAAACGAATAAATGAGTTCAGTAAGGTTCCTGTACACATGATGAACAAAAAAGTCAGGCTCCTTATATACCAGCAATAGCAGTTCAACTTGAAAGTGCTATCAGTGTTTGCTTTGTTTGATAAGAAGTACCTGTTAGTCCCAGCCTGCTTGGCAGTTACCTGTCCCAGAATGCTTTGAATCATGAAGAGAGAGCTGCAGGAGATGAAGCTTCCAATTTCCTGCTTGCTTCAGCACAGAAGTCAAATGTTTGAAGGGCTAACACAAGTCTGATTGTTTCATGACAGCCCCAAATAGCTAAAACTATTACCTATGATGCCCGTCTCACCTTGCTTTAAAAAATGTTTCTGGACAACTTTCCCTCGAAGAATGTATTACTGAGTTCCCTGGAGAGCCTGGAGGCCTAGCCTCCTACTAGTGTCCTGCAAGAATACCAAAGAAACTAGTAAGGAAAACAGAAAAGGGATTCCCCTAAAAACAACTAGTTTTGTTTTTCTGTTTGTTTTTTTTTGTTTTGTTTTTAGTGTAATACATGCTTATAGTAAATAATTCAAACAATACAGAAAAGTGAAGTTTCCTCTTTACTTCTCTCTTTCTGCTCTGCCCTTTCCTCAGTTTACTTTTCATTGGTAACCGCTGTTGCTACTTTATGTATCCTAAAATTTCCTCTCCATTTACAAACATATATTTCCATTTCTTGTGTTTTGTACAGGTGGTATCATGCATTTTGTGTTGCAGCTTGCGTTTTTCATGAAACATTTTCTGTATCTCTCTCATTGTTTTTAACCTCACATTGACCTTTATTCTCTAAGGCTCTGTATAATCTCTTTGGCAGACCCTTTTTTCCTGCTGCTCTCCAATCCCTGAAGCCTTTTCATGGTGCCTCTTTTTCTGACCTTTCTATTCATCTTCTTGCTGTCAAGCATTCTTATGTTTTTTGGACAAACTAATGTTTTTAAATGTGTGTAAAATAAAATACATTGGATTACAAAGGAAACCAATTATATTGAAATACCACTATTAAAGTAATTAAAAAATTTTAAGATATAATAATATGTATTTTCTTTTAGTAACTCATTAAATAACCCAGAGATGGGTTTTAATAACTGCCCTAATTTTTAAATAACGATGAACATAAATAATACTCTGAGTTATCTGCAACAGTGTAATTTGATGAGACTATGATTCTTTTGGTAACAAAGTTACAGGTAGTGCTAACACTACTGTGGGCTTTGCCTACTCTCATAATTAAATAATTACATTTAAATTTCAGTTAGGGGTTAGTGAAACTAAAGATGTAATTTTTTCTCATCTAAGTTCATGGACCTCCTGAATTTTTTGAGGTCATGGGCCTCTGACTAAGAATGCTAGCAACTGAAACTTGATTCACACTGGAGGACACTGATTATTTTGCAGCCCACTAAAGTGTTGGAAGTTTCTCTTCCACACCACCTCTCCTTTGGGCCTGGAGATGGGTTATCCTCCTTGCCCCTCTTTGCAACTTCTACACCACTCTCCCTCCAGTCTTACTTAACGTCAAACAAAAGAGATGGTTTTGAATCATCTCATCAGAAAATACCAGCTACTGCTGCTCCTTGCAGTTTTCCATTGAACCTTGGCTTACTCCCCACTTATTGCCCCTTATTCTGTGAAGCTTTTATCTTATGTAGCTCACTGTCTCCAGCACTACTTTATTCTAATTCTTGAGGATCTCAACATCTAGGTGGGTATTCTTCCACTACCTTCCTGATCTCTTGGTTTCTTGACCTCTTCCAGTGTCTTCCACTCTACTTCAGCCACCTGTGGTCATAGCTCAGATCTGTTATTCAATAATAATGTGCTTATAATTATACTCCCCTCCATAGTTTCAGTTTCAAGTATTGTACTCTCTGATTTTCACTTGTCACCTTTTCAGCTCATGCCTTCTAGTATAAACTATCCTTTTTTTTTTTTTGCGGTATGTGGGCCTCTCACTGTCGTGGCCTCTCCCGTACGCGCAGGCTCAGCGGCCATGGCTCACGGGCCCAGCCGCTCCGCAGCATGTGGGATCTTCCTGGACCGGGGCACAAACCCACGTCCCCTGTATCGGCAGGCAGACTCTCAACCACTGTGCCACCAGGGAAGCCCTAAACTATCTTTTTACCTCACCGGGACCATTGACCCTTTTAGCGTTTAATCGTTTCTTACTGCAGCCCCCCTTATGTTCCATCCCTTCTCCTTATTCATTTTAAATTCTATGGTCAGTCACAATTGTTCAGTTGCAAATACTCTCAACACCCTTGCCCTCACTTGCTACATTGCTTAGTTGAGAAACTCCACTGCTAGATAAATCCAGTTGTGCCTACTCTTCACTTTTGTTGTTATTGTTTGTTATTGTTGTAAAAACAACAACAACATATATTTACCCCCTTAACTTTTTTTTTTTTTTTTTGGGGGGGTACACAGGCCTCTCACTGCTGTGGCCTCTCCCGTTGCGGAGCACAGGCTCCGGACGCGCAGGCTCAGCGGCCATGGCTCACGGGCCCAGCCGCTCCATGGCATGTGGGATCTTCCCAGACCGGGGCACGAACCCGTGTCCCCTGCATCTGCAGGCGGATTCTCAACCACTGCGCCACCAGGGAAGCCCCCCCTTAACTATTTTTAAGTGTACAGTACAGTATTGTTAATTATGTGTACATTGTTATACTAGAACTTTTTCATCTTGCCCTGCAGAAACTTTACCCAGTGAACAACAACGTCCTGTTTCCCCCTTACCCCAGCCCTGGCAACCACCATTCTGCTTTCTGCTTCTGTGAATTTGATTACTTTAGATACCACATGTCACTGAACTCATGTAGTATTTGTCTTTTTGTGATTGGCTTATTTAACTTAACATAATGTCCTCATGGTTCATTCATGTTTGTAACATATGGCAGGATTTCCTTATTTTCAAAGGTTGAATAATATTCCATTGTGTTTATATACCACATTTTCTTTATCCACTCATCTGTTGATGGACATTCTGGTTGCATCCACTTCTTGGCTATTGTGAATAATGCTGTAATGAACATGGTTGTGCAAGTATCTCTTCAAGATCCTCTTTTCAATTCTTTTGAATATATACCCAGAAGTGGGATAGCTGGATCATACAATAGTTCTATTTTTAATTTTTTGAGGAGCTTCCGTACTGTTTTCCACAGTGGCTGCACCAATTTACGTTCCCACTAATAGTATAAGAAGGTTCCCTTTTCTCCACACTCTCTCTAGTATTTATTATTTGTACTTTTTGATGATAGCCATTCTGACTGGTGTGAGGTGATACCTCATTGTGGTTTTGATTTGCATTTCTCTGATGATTAGCAATGTTGAGCATTTTTTTCATGTGCCTGTTGGCCATCTGTATGTCTTCTTTGGAGAAATGTCTGTTTAGGTCTTCTGCCCATTTTTTGATTGGGTTTTTTTTTTTGATATTGAGTTTTATGAGCTGTTTGTATATTTTGGAGAATAATCCCTTCTCGGTCACGTCGTTTGCAAATATTTTCTCTCGTTCCATAGGTTTTTTTCATTTTGTTGATGGTTTCCTTTGCTGTCCAAAAGCTTTTAAATTTGATTAGGTCCTACTTGTTTATTTTTGCTTTTATTTCTTTTGCCTTGGGAGACTGATCTAAGAAAATGTTGCTACAGTTTATGGCCAGGAATGTTTTCCCTATGTTCTCTTCTAGGAGTTTTATGGTGTCCTCTCTTATATTTAGGTCTTGAAACCATTTTGAGTTTATTTTTGTATACTCTGTGAGGGAGTGTTTTAATTTCATTGACTTACATGTAGCTGTCCCGCTTACCCAACACAACTTGTTGAAGAGACGGTCTTTTCTCTGTTTTATATTCTTGCATCCTTTGTTGTAGATTGACCATAGGTGTGTGGGTTTATTTCTGGGCTTTCTGTTCTGTTCCATTGATCTATATGTCTGTTTTTGTGCCAGTACCATGCTGTTTTGATTATTGTAGCTTTGTGGTATTGTCTGAAGTCTGGAAGGGTTATGCCTCCAGCTTTGTTCTTCTTGTTCAGGATAGCTTTGGCAATTCTGAGTCTTTTGTGGTTCCATATACATTTTAGGATTTTTTGTTCTAGTTCCATGAAAAATGTCATGGGTATTTTCATAGGGATTGCATTAAATCTGTAGATTGCTTTGTGTAGTACGGACATTTTAACTCTTCCAGTCTAAGAGAATGGGATATCTTTCCATTTCTTTGAATCATCTTCAGTTTCCTAAATCAGTGTTTTATAGTTTTCCACGTATAGGTCTTTCACCTCCTTGGTTAAGTTTATCCCTAGGTATTTTATTTTTTTGATGTGATTTTAAATGGAAATTTTTTTTTTTTTACTTTATCTTTCTGACATATCATGGTTAGTGTAAAGAAATGCAACAGATTTCTGTATATGAGACTTGTATCCTGCTACCTTGCTGAATTCATTTATTAGTTGTAGTAGTTTTTGTGTTGAGGCTATAAGGTTCTCTATATAGAGTATCATGTCATCTGCAAATAGTGACAGTTTAAAACTCTTCCCTTCCAATTTTGGACAACTTTAATTTCTTTTTCTTGTGTGATTGCTGTGGCTAGGACTTCGAATCTATGTTGAATAGAAGTGGTGAGAGTGAACATCCTTGTCTTGTTCCAGAATTTAGCATAAAGGCTTTCAGCTTTTCACCTTTGAGTATTATATTGGCTGTGGGTTTGTCATAAATGTCTTTTATTATGTTGAGATATGTTCCCTCTGTACCTGCTTTGGTGAGAATGTTTATCATAAATGGATGTTGAATTTTGTCAGATTCTTTTTCTGTGCCTATTGAGATGATCATGTGGTTTTTGTCTCTCCTTTTGTTGATCTGTTGTATCACATTAATTGATTTGTGTATGTTGAACCATCCTTGGCAACCGTGGAATGAATCCAGCTTGATCATGGTGTATGATCCTTTTTATGTACTGTTGGATTTGGTTTGCTAATATTTTGCTGAGGAGTTCTGCATCTACATTCATCAAAGATACTGGCCTGTAATTTTTTTTTTTTTTTGTAGTGTATTTGTCTGGTTTTGGTATCAGGGTGATGGTCGCTTCATAGAATGAACTTGGGAGTGTTCCCTCCTCTTCAATTTTTTGGTATAGTTTGAGAAGGATGGGTATAAGTTCTTTGTGTATTTGGTAGAATTCCCCATTGAGGCCATCTGATTCTGAATTTTTGTTTACAGGGAGTTTTTTTTAAATTACAGATTCTAATTCACTTCTAGTGATTGGTCAAATAATCTGTTTCTTCTTGACTCAGTATTGGCAGGCTGTATGTTTCTAGAAATGCATCTGTTTCTTCTAGGTTGTCCAATTTGTTGGCATATAACTGTTCATAGTATTCTCTTATGATTTTTTGTGTTTTTGTGGTATTGGTTGTTACTTCTCCTCTTTCTTTTTTTTTTAAGATTTAATTTAATTTTTATTTTTTTAGCTGAGTTTGGTCTTTGTTGCTGCACGCAGGCTTTCTCTAGTTGTGGCTAGCAGGGGCTACTCTTCGTTGAGGTGCGCAGGTTTCTCATTGCGGTCGCTTCTTTTTTTGCAGAGCATAGACTCTAGGTGCATGGGTTTCAGTAGTTGTGGCACTCGGGCTTCAGTAGTTGTGGCTTGCAGGCTCTAGAGCACAGGCTCAGTAGTTGTGGTGCACGGACTTAGTTGCTCCACAGTATGTGGGATCTCTCCGGACCAGGGATAGAACCCGTGTCCCCTGCATTGGCAGGCAGATTCTTATCCACTGCCCCACCAGGAAAGTCCCTCCTCTTTCATTTCTTATTGCATATATTTGGGTGTTTTCTCTTTTCTTCTTGGTGAGCCTGGCTACAGGTTTGAGTTTTTGTTGCTTGTGCTTTTGATGTCATATTCAAGAAGTCATTGTTCATTACAATGTCATGAAGGTTTTCCCCTATATTTTCTTCTAGAGTTTTATAGTTTCAGGTCTTATGTTTAACTTCTTAAACCATTTTGAGTTAATTTTTGTATACTGTGTAAGATAAGGATCCTTCTTCATTCTATTGCATGTGGATACCCAGTTTTCCTAGCAGTATTTGTTTAAGAGGCTGTCCTTTCTCATTGTGCAGTGTTGGCAACCTTGTTGAAGATCATTTGATCATGTATGCAAGGGTTTATTTCTAGGATATCAGTTCTGCTCCATTGATCTGTACATTTGTCTTTATATTTGATCTGAATGTATGGCAGCACCATGGTTTTTATTACTGTAGCTCTACGTAATATGTTTTGAAATCAGGAAGCGTGGGGCCTCTAGCTTTGTTCTTCTTTCTCAAGATTGTTTTGAATATTAGGCGTCCTTGAGATTCTGTATGAATTTTAAAATGGCCTTTCCTATACATGCAAAAAGTGCCATTAGGATTTTCATAAGGATTGCATTGAATCTGTAGATCGTTTTGGGCAGTATGGATATTTCAACAGTGTTAATAAGTTAGTGGTTCTGCATCTGAGGATTATGTAGGATTATGTAGTACTGCAGTACATATTTATTAACAAAAATAAAGTATAAGTGGACCTGTGCAGTTCAAACCCACATTGTTCAAGGGTCAACTATATGATCTTTATTATGTTGAAATAATTTCCTTCTATTCCTAGTTTAAGTGTTTTTATCATGAAAGTTTGTGGAATTCTGTCAAATGCTTTTTCTGCACCTGCTGAGATAATCGTGTGGGTTTTTTTCTAAGTTGTGTTAATGTGATGTGTCTCATTTATTAATTTTCTCATGTTGAATAATCCTTGAATTACACTTGGTCATGGTGTATTACACTTTAACTGTGCTGTTGAATTTGGTTTCCTACTGTTTTTTTTGAGGATTTTCCACCTGTATTCATTAGTGGTATTGGTCTGTAGTTTTCTTTTCCAGTAGTATCTTTTTCTGGCTTTGGTATCAGGGTAATGCTGGGCTCATAAGATGAGTTTTGAAGTGTTCCTCCTCTTCAGTTTTTTGGAAGACTTTGAGAAGGATTGGCATTAATTGTTCTTTAAATGTTTGGTAAAATTCTCCACTGAGACCATTTGCTCCTGGGCTTTTCTTAGGAGATTTTTAAAAATTGAAGTATAGTTGATTTACAATATTATATTTGTTTCAGGTGTACAACATAGTGAGTCATTATTTTTATAGATTAGACACCCTTTAAAGTTAGTATAAAATATTGGCTATATTTCCTGTGCTGTACAATATATCCTTGTAGCTTATTTATTTTATACACAGTAGTTTGTACCTCTTAATCCCCTACCCCTATCTTGCCCTTCTACACTTTCTTCTCCCCGCTGGTAACCACTAGTCTGTTCTCTATATCTGTGAGTCTATTTGTGTTTTGCTTTATCTATTCATTTTATTTTTTAGATTCCACATATAAGTGATATCATACAGTATTCGTGTTTTTCTGTGTGACTTATTTCACTAAGCATAATACCCTCTAGGTCCATCCATGTTGTTGCAAATGACAGAATTTCATTCTTTTTCATTGCTTAGTAATATTCCATTGCATATATGTATATACATACCACTTCTTTATCCATTCATCTTTTGACAGACACTTAGGTTGCTTCTGTATCTTGGCTGTTGTAAATAATGTTGCTATAAGGATTAAGGTACATGTATCTTTTTTAGTTAGGTTTTTAGGGACTTCCCTGCTAAGGCAGTGGTTAAGACTCTGCCTGCCAATGCAGGGGACACAGGTTCAAGCCCTGGTCCGGGAAGATCCCACATGCCGCAGAGCAGCTAAGCCCATGCACCACAACTACTGAGCCTGCACTCTAGAGCCTGCGAGCCACAGCTACTGAAGCCCATGCACCTAGAGCCTGTGCTCCGCAACAAGAGAAGCCACCGCAATGAGAAGCCTGTGCGCTGCAATGAAGAATAGCTCCCGCTTGCCACAACTAGAGAAAGCCCATACACAGCAACGAAGACCCAATGCAGCCAAAAAGAGACAAAACAAAACAAACCAAAAATTATGTTTTTGTTTTCTTCAGATATATACGCAGGAGTTGAATTGCTGGATCATATGGTAGTTCTGTGTTTAGCTTTTTTGAGGAACCTGCATACTGTTTTTCATAGTGGCTGCACCAATTTACATTCCCACCAACAGTTTATACAAGGGTTCCCTTTTCTCCACATCCTTGCCAACATTTGTTATTTGCAGACTTTTTGATATAGATAGGTGTGAGGTGATATGTCATTGTGATTTTGATTTGCATTTCTCTGATGGTTAGTGATGTTGAGCATCTTTTCATGTGCCTGTTGGCCATCTGTATATCTTCTTTGGAAAAACATCTATTCAGGTCTCCTTATTTTTTAATCAGGTTGTTGGTTTTGTTGGGAGATTTTGATTACTGATTCAATCTCCTTACTAGTTATAGGTCTGTTTGGGTTTTCTTTTCCTTCATGGTTCAGTCTTGGTAGCATGTATGTTTCTAGAAATTTATCCATTTCTTCCTGGTTATCCAAATTGTTGTTGTGTAATTATTCATAGTAGTTTCTTAAATCCTTTCTATTGCTGTGGCATCGGTTGTAATGTCTCCTCTTTCATTTCTGATTTTAGTTATTTGAGAATTCTCTCTTCTTTTTAGTTAGTCTAGCTAAGGGTTTGTAAATTTTGTTGATCTTTTCAGAAAACAAATGCTTCATTTCATTCATTTTTTATTTGTTATTCTGTTATCTATTTTATTTCTGCTGTAGTCTTTATTAGTTTTTTTCATTATAACTTTATTTTCTTATTTTCCTAGTTCTCTGAGGTGTAAACTTAGATTTTTAATTTGAAATCTCTCTTTTTTTTTAATTATAGGCATGTAGTGCTGTAAAATTCCCTCTTAGAACTGCTTTTGCTGTATCATATAAGTTTTGGTATGATATGTTTTTGTTTACATTTGTCACAAGATACTTTCTAGTTTCCCCTGTGAGTTTTTCTTTGACCCATTGGTTGTTCAAGAGTGTATTGTTTAATTTCCACATATTTGTGATTTTTCCAGTTTTCTTAGTATTGATTTCTAGTTTCATTTCATTGTGGTTAGAAAAGATACTTGGTATGATTTCAGTATTCTTAACTTTGTCAAGACTTGTTTTGTGGCCTAACATGTGATCTGTCCTGGAGAATGTTCCATGTGTGCTTGAGAAGAATGTGCATTCTGCTCCTGTTGCATGGAGTGTTCTGTATATGTCTGTTAGATACAGTTGGTCCATAGTGTTTTCAAAATTCTCTGTTTTCTTATTGATCTTCTGTCTGGTTGTTCTACCCATTGTTGAAAGCAGGAGAGTGAAATTTCCCACTACTGTTGTGTTACTGTCTGTTTCTCCCTTCAGTTTTATCAAGGTTTGCTTCTTATTTGGGTGCTTTGATTGTACACTTGCACTTTTGCAGCTGGAAGTGGCTGGAGAATTAACTTTGCTGTTGGTCCTCCAGTTAATGATCATTAAGGTCAGCCGAGCCCTTAATGTTGCTGAGCAGTAGTTCCTAATCCATTTACCTCCCTGACCTGGTCTGATCTAGGTGATCATTTAAACTTCTCTTCCTCAAACCTCTAACACTACCTTCCACATTCTTTACTCTCAGTATACAACTTTGCTTTTCATCTCACTGAGAAATAGATGCCATACAAGAAAACATTCATAAAGCTCCTGCTACTACATCTATCCATCTGTCTTCATCAGTGCTCATGTATTCTGACTTCTCTCTATTATTATTTAATAACTGACCATCCTTCTAGGAAGTACCACAACCGCCACTGTGCTCTAATTCCATCCCTTCTCTCTTACATGATGCAGGATCATTGTCATCAGCACACCACTCTACTCTTTCTTATCTCATCTTAAACAACAGCAGTGTAAAGTCTCTTGACTCCACTTTCCCCTCTAACTGTTGCTCAATTCTCCCCCCCCCTTTTTTTGGAGGAAGTGTCTATACTTTGCTTCCAGTTTTTCTCATCCCAATATCATAGGTGTCCGCCTGCTCTAATTAGGCTTTCCTTCCCAGCACCCTGCCTAAACTGCTCTTGTGAAGGTTAACCATGACTTTTCCTTTGTCATCCTTGAATTATCTGACCTGTTAACAGTATTTGACACAGGTGGTCATTTATTCTCTCCTCCTGGAAATACTTTCTTCACTTGGCTTTCAAGACTGCATACTCTTCTTAGTTTCCATCTCAGTCTTTTTTGTCATGGAGTGCCTCCAGGGCTCAGTCCTTGCACCTCTTTTTTAGCCATTCTCATTCCCTTTTTGAGCTTATCTGTCCTCGAGGCTTTGAAACCATCTGTGTGTTGATGATGCCCAACTTTTAATCTCCAGCGTGAACCCCTAATCAGAAATGCAGATTTATACTTCTCTTGGATGTCTAACAGGCAATGAGAAATGTAAGTTTTCCTAACAGGAACTTATCATTCTTTTCCTTAGTAGTTTAATGTGTCAGGCTTAGATGGCCTCCCCTTATCTGAGAATAATATTAAAATACAAAACAAAAACAAAACTATTTTCTTCTAAGGAGTGATGAAGGGCTCAAATCTCTTTTTAAAGCCAGATGGCTAGTCAGTTTCTCAACACTCTTTATTGAATAATCAGTTTTTATATGATTGAAATGTTATCTTTATCACTCTGTGAATATCAGGCTTAAAAATTACAAATTGCCGGGACTTCCCTGGTGGTGCAGTGGTTAAGAATCCGCCTGCCAGTTCAAGGGACATGGGTTTGATCCCTGGTCTGGGAAGATCCCACATGCCGTGGAGCAACTAAGCCTGTGCGCCACAACTACTGAGCCGGTGCTCTAGGGCCCGCGAGCCACAACTACTGAGCCCGCATGCCACAACTACTGAGCCCATGTGCTGCAACTACTGAAGCCCGTGCTCCACAACAAGAGAAGCCACCGCAATGAGAAGTCCACGCCCCACAACGAAGAGTAGCCCCCTCTTGCTGCAACTAGAGAAAGCCCGTGTGCACCAACACAGCCAAAAATAAATAAATAAATAGATTTATATTTAAAAAATTACAGATTGCCATCCAGTATTTGCATTATAGATTTTACACTCTTGAAAACGCTGTCTATATTTAATCCCAATTAAAGGCACAGGAAATGAAATAACCCCAAGGTTACATACACTACACATCTATTAAATTGGCAGTTATGTGATAAGAGGAAATAGATAGCACATCTGTTTTGCCAGTATCATAAAATAGATCAATCTCAGGGGAAAATAATTTTACTACACATAGTGGTGTACCATGGGGCTAAGGGTTTGACCTTAAAATTTCTATTCAGTGATGGCATCCTATATCCCTGGTCTAGCTAGGGTTTGTTTCAAGGGAGCGTAGGCATAAGGTGAGTAAACTAGTGGGCTCAAGGCAGAATTTCTTAGTGCTGTTTTGTTGTTATTACTCTTTTTTTTTTCTTTCTTTTTTTAAAGTTTTTGGCTGCACCCCACAGCATGTGGGATCTTAGTTCCCCAACCAGGGATTGAACCCACGCCTCCTGCACTGGAAGGCAGAGTCTTAACCACTGGACCGCCAGGGAAGTCCCGTTATTACTCTTTTGCTAATAAAATAAAACTTAAAAATGATTTCTGTCCCATTAATGCATACATTGAACCAGATATGTTTCATGTAAAATGGGGAATGGAAATGAAGTTTTCTATTTGGCTGAGTGGTATAGGGTGAAAAACCTGTAGGCCTCCTTGTATCACTAGCTTCATCCTAAACCCTGTCTCATTTTATTATTCACACCATTAAAATATAAAAAGTTATTCACAAATGATACCTTTCCGCCTGGAGTTTAGGAGACAGTAGTATAGAGCAGTATTTAATTAATTAATTAATTTTTTTGCGGTACACGGGCCTCTCACTGTTGTGGCCTCTCCTGTTGCGGAGCACAGGCTCCGGATGTGCAGGCTCAGCGGCCATGGCTCACGGGCCTAGCCGCTCCGCGACATGTGGGATCTTCCCGGACCGGGGCACGAACCCGTGTCCCGTGCATCAGCAGGCGGACTCTACTACTGTGCCACCAGGGAAGCCCTAGAGCAGTATTTAAATGTTGGTCTTGGGCATAGGATGGGGACACAAACTCCTTGAAGTACCCACACACATGGGTAATTTCAAGTGAATTAATTTATAGACCCTAAACTTCCACATGTGCTCTTTCCTAAAACTGACCTTCCTGTGAATCAGTCTTTCAAGTGGTTTCTTCTTTCCCACATCCTTTCTACCATTCCCCTTTTCCATTTTACAAAATAATGGCATAACTCTTCTCCTGTTGCTACTTTTTCCATGATGCATTTGTTCTGTGGTGGAAATACCTCAGGGAATAAAAGACAATTCCAAGACACCAAAACAGTGGTGCTGGGGCAACTGGATATCCAACTGTAAAAGAATGAAGTTGGACCCCTACCTCATACCATATACAAAAATAACTCAAAGTAAAGACCTAAATGTAAGAGCTAAAAGTATGAAACTCTTAGAAGAAAACATAGGTGTAAATTTTGTGGCTTTGGATTAGGCAGTGATTTCTTAGATACGACATCAAAGGAAAAAACAGATAAATTGGACTTCATCAAAATTAAAAAAACTGGTGTACCTCAAAGGACACTTTCAAGAGAGTTGAGAAAACAACCCACAGAATGGGAGATTCATATGCAAATCATGTCTGATAATTGACTTGTGTCCAGGATACATAAAGAACATTTGTAACTAACAACAACAAAAAACTCAATTTAATAATGGGCAAAGGATTTGAACAGACATTTCTCCAAAGAAGATGTAGAAGTGGCCAATAAGATAGGTGAGAAAATAAATAGATACTCAATAGCATTAGTCATCAGAGAAAGGCAAATCAAATCCACAGTGAGATACCACTTCACACCCACTAGGATGGCTGTAATCAAAAAGACAGATAAAAACAAGTATTGGTAAGCATATGGAGAAATGGGAACCTTTATATGCTGCTGTGAGAATGTAAAGTGATTCAGCTGCTTTGAAAAATAATTTAACAGTTCCTCAAAAAATTAAATAGAGTTACTATATGATCCAGTAATTCTACTCTTAGGTATATACCGAAAGAATTAAAAATATGTTAACTCAGAAACTTGTATATGAAAGTTCATTGCAGCATTATTCATAATAGCCAAGAAGTGGAAATAACCCAAATGTCCATTACCTGATAAATAGATAAAATGTGGTTTACCTATACAATGGAGTATTCACCCTTGAAAAGAAGTGAAATACTGACTCATGCTGCATACAACATGGATTAACCTTGAAAACATGATGCTACGTGAAAGAAGGCAGTCATAAAGGACCACATATTGTATGCTTCCATTTATATGAAAATCCAGAATAGGCAAATACATAGAGAAAGTGGACAAGGTTGGGGCAGGGGGGAGTTGCATGTGATTGCTAATGGTTACAAGGTTCTTTTTTAGGGTGATGAAGTGTTCTGGAATTAGATAGTGGTGATGCTTTTACAGTTTTGTGAATATGCTGATAACTACTGAATTGTATGCTTTAAAAGAGTAAATTTTATGATATGTGAATTATATCTCCAAAAACGAAGCAAAACTTCAGGGACTCCTAAAGTGGCAGTTTCCAGATGTTGGTGTTAGTATTGTGAAAGTAAGTAGCTTTAATCTTTGGGGAACAAATTCTTTAATGGTTTCCAGTTTTTTGCTTTGAACAAATTTGAAGGGTTTTTCAATTTCAATATCCAAAAATAATCAATTTGTTAGCTGCTAAGTCATTAAAAATATTTTTGGTGGTAAATGACAATAGCATTTTTCAGTAAATCACTAGGAAGGAATTTTGTAAATTTGTGCGAATCTAAAAAATTGTGTGACTCTACTGATAAAATTCCTTCCATTCCAGTCACCTATTAATATGAACAAAATTTCTCAGTACCTTCTTAAAAAAAAAAAATCAAAAACAGAGAAGTAGGGATACACTGAATCATCTCATTTTAGCAATAATTATACAAACAGATGAACTAACTGAAAAAAAAGCCCCATCCAGCCCATTAACAGATACATTTCCAGTAAAATTTTTGCTTTTAATGCTGTTAATTACTATCACATCTGTAATGTTTTTTATTTAGATCAATTATGTATGCTAATAGTAATGGTAATTGAATCTCAAATAATTTTTAAAACTGAGAGGATTATTTATGATCAAAGGAAATTTTAAAGAAATTTCCATTCAAACTGCAGATACGTATGAGTGATTAATAATAGACTTTCAAGTATAAAAATTATTATATGCAGGGTGAATGTAATAAGATAATATGAGTTCAAGGAGGGGAAAAAAATGATGTGAAAATTTTATTTTCAAGTGGATCATACTGGGTGTCAGATCACACTGGTGTTTGGATTCTGTTGAACAGATTTAAGAGTGATGTCACAGATTTATGTAAAATGTCGGTATTTACAATATGCCAGAAATCATATTCTTTGCAGTTATCTGACTTGTGAAAGATTTTAGATGTCAACTTTAAAATGTGTGAGGGATTATGTAGGTTTTTAGAGTTATATTTGGGGACACACAAGCCAAAAAAACTATTAACTAGTAATTGAAGGCCAGTGCTCAAATGCTTAGATTTTGTATGTTAGGTAAGTCCCAAGTTCGAAACGTCTCTGTCGCTTATTGGTTGTGTAACCTTAATCTCTCTAAGCAGTCTTCCCATAACCAAAAACAAAGATGCAGCTTCCTGGGCTGTTGTGAAGATTAAATAAGACCAGGTAGGGCTTCCCTGGTGGCGTAGTGGTTAAGAATCCGCCTGCCAATTCAGGGGACTCGGGTTTGAGCCCTGATCCGGGAAGATCCCACATGCCATGGAGCAACTAAGCCTGTGCGCCACAACTACTGAGCCTGTGCTCTAGAGCTCCACGAGCCACAACTACTGAAGCCCACGTGCCTAGAGCCCGTGCTCCTCAACAAGAGAAGCCACCGCAATGAGAAGCCTGCACATGGCAACAAAGAGTAGCGCCCTCTCGCTGCAACTAGAGAAAGCCCTCACTCAGCGACAAAGATCCCATGCAGCCAAAAATAAATAAATTTATTTAAAAAAAAAGATCAGGTAAGGAAAATGTTTAGCACAGCACCTGGCACTTAGCACTAGTCACTAACATTTATTTGACAGTTACTACATACCAAGTATTTTTCAAAGTGCTTTATACATGTTATCACTTTAATCTTCCACAAATCTTTGAGGTAGAAGTTATTCCTGTTTTGCATAAGGGGTTAGATGAGAAGCTTATGCTCTGGAGAGCAACATAATTCACTAATTAAATGCACCAGCTCTGAAGCCCCACTTATTTGTGTTTGAATCCTGTCTTTGCCACTTATTAGCAGTGTGACTTTGCTAATCTATATATAATATTCTATGCTCTGTTTTCCCACCTGTACAATGGGATAATAAAAGCACCTAAGTCAAGGACTAACTTATTTATTACTATATTTAGCACTGTTCATTGTCAGATATTCTTTGAACTGTATTCAACTCCCTACTCTGTTCAGTAGCTCACTGCCTTGTTCCTTTCTGAAAACTCTTCTGCCACCTGTGCTTAATAAATTGATCCCATTCTTTTTTGGTCGTCACTACAGTCTTTTCCCCAGTTACTCTGTGCCTTTTGATCATTTTCTTGACTTCTGTACGTGTGTACGCATGCTGAAGTGGACAAGGCAAAGGAAAGTTAGTTGGATCTGTGTTTTGGGATTTCAGAGTTTAGTATTTACATTTAACTTGTGAAGGAAGGAGGAAGGAAAATTAAAAGGTATAGCATTGGGCCAGAATGTCATTGGCAACCAAATCACATTCAGTTGTATAATGATGGGTACCTGTATTTTTATTTCATCTACACAGGGTGGGCAGGATTTCTGATTACATATTTACTCACTGACAGAATGTCTTTTGGTATTGTAAAATAGTGTTCAGTTAATTTAAAATACAAAATAGTCAATTGTCTTAGTCCATTCGGGCTGCTATTACACAATACCATAAAACTGGGTGGCTTATAAGCAACAGACATTTCTCACAGTCCAGAGGCTGAGAAGTCCAAGATCAAGCTGCTGACAGATGCAGTGTCTGATGAGAGTCCACTTCCCGGTTCATAGAAGGCCATCTTTTCTCTGTATCCTCACATGGCAGAAGGATCAAGGGAAGTCTCTGGGTTCCCTTTTATAAGGGCTCTAATTCCATTCATGAGGGCTCCACCCTTATAACCTAATTACCTCCCAAAGGCTCTACCTCCAAATATCATCACATTGGGCATTAGGATTTAACATATGAATTTTGGAGGGACATGAACATTCAGTCTGTATGTCAATTATACAGTACAATTGGTATTTTACAGTACAGTTGGTTTTCGATTGCTGCTGTAATAAATTACCACAAACTTACTGTTTTAAACAGAAAAAGTTATTATCTTACACTTTTGTAGGTCAGAAGTCCAACACAGGTGTCACCAGACTAAAATCAAGCTGTCTGCTGGACTGTGTTCCTTTCTGGAGGCTCTAGGGGAGAATCTGATTCTTTGTCTTTTTCAGCTTCTATAGGCCAACCAGTATCCTTGGCTTGTAGCCTCCTTCCTCATCATCTTCAAAGCCAACAAGGTCTCATCCCTCTGACCCTTTGTCTTCTCTTTCTCTCTCTCACCACAGCTGGGAAGAGTTCTCTGCTTTTAGGGACTCGTGATTAGGTTGAGCCCAACAGGATAACCTCCCCATCTCAAGATTTGTACCCTTAATCACATCTGCAAAATCCCTTTTGTCATGCAAGCTAACATTCATATGTTCCAGGGATTAGGATGTGTATGTCTTTGAGGGGACCACTGTTCTGCTACCACAGTTGGTTTTTAGTCAGTTATATAACATTAAACTTAATTTTATCTATTTATTTTGATAAACGTGAGGACTACAGTAGTGGTTAAGTGGTAAGACTTTGGAGTTGTGACCGTAGGCAAGTTATTCGCTTTTGAACCTGTTTCCTCTCTGGTAAAAGGTGCATAATAGTGCTTACTAGTATATATTGAAATACAAATAACAGTTTAGGGCTATAGCCTGGAGTCAGGAGACTTCTACCTACCAATTTTTTTGTGACTGTCTCAACTAAGCAAATTTGTGATCTCCTAACTCACAAGGTTGTTGCAAGGGTCAAATAACTCATGACTATAGAATTGCTTTGAAATGTATAAAAATTATATAAAATTTCTGTGGTATTAATTTTAGAATACCTTAAAAATTTTTTTCTCAATGGTGGGAATGTTATTAAACATTCCCAGTATATTAATATTCTTTGATCCCTGGGTAGCAAATTTTTTATTGTTCTTTCCCATATTTTCAGACTTGTCTCCTTTTTTAAAATAATGATAAATGGGCCTCCCTGGTGGCGCAGTGGTTGAGAGTCCGCCTGCCGATGCAGGGGATACGGGTTCGTGCCCCGGTCTGGGAGGATCCCATATGCCGCGGAGCGGCTGGGCCCGTGAGCCATGGCCGCTGAGCCTGCGCATCCGGAGCCTGTGCTCCGCAACGGGAGAGGCCACAACAGTGAGAGGCCCGCGTACCGCAAAAAAAAAAAAAAAAAAAAAAAATAATGATAAATGAAAAGATAATATGAGAATTAAAAGTACATAACCTGCATTTTTTTTAGTCACTAAGATTTAAAACTCAAATTTATCTAGATTATTTGTATTAATTTAAAATAATTTTCTCTTCAAATCTTCTTAGGAGCTAATTACTGCCTTTGTTATAGAAGCAAAATAAATACTAACTCCACCTTGTATTAATAAAACTAATTGTTCTTAAAACCTGAGCTGCATTTGTTAATCTTGGGTAGTAGACATTCAAGTAATAAAAATGAAGTCTTCATTTATAATTGGGTTATCTTTGTACTCGATATTTGATACAAAAATATCACTGTATATTAAGCAAAAACCATTTTTAAAAAGTGATTTGATTTCTTATTTTTTCCCTTACACTGTAATAGTGAATGGATGTTTTTCCCCTAAGCAGCACAAAGATGCCATTTTGAGAGGTTAAATTACTTTCTAAATGTTGCTGTGAAGGAGGAGAGAAGGAAAAGAGATCAGGTTACACATTCTTTGTTCCAGAGCCTACCACTGCACTTGAAGTTTGGAGCCACAGTGGTGAGGCTAGAATATGCATTTGCCACAGTATCTTCAATCCCGCCCCCACTTAGGGAGCCAGAGACTTAGACATTTTCCCTGGCAGGGCCCCCAAAAGAGAACCATTTTAACTTAAATATTTGTAAAAATTGCTACTTAGTTTTTTCTTTTACAGTCTTTACTTTTATATAGTTTAGCTTCCAAGTGAGCCTGAAGATTATTTCTTTGTCTAGTCAAAGGTATTTTAAAAATGGTTATTTTTTGAGAGGCCTACAAATTATATTTTAATATTGCAGTTAAACGCAAATTTAACTCAAATTAATATTGAGTTAAACTTAAAAAGTATTTTACATTTTATTTTGAGAAAAAAAATAACCTTCCTGGCATGAAGTGGCATGAATTAGACTGTTCTTTTATTTCACAAATGTGATGAGAAAAAGTCCTGAAAGCAGTTACAATATTTCTTTTGTTCTATTTCCTTGCTGCTCTTAGATAAATGAAGACTTCAAAAAGATTTTTTCACATAAAAACTGTCATAAAATTCCCAGTGTCATATTCTGAATGTTAATTTGACTGTTTTATGTTATAATTTTTTGAGTTCTAAGTTTTAGTTAGAATATATATAAACTTTTTTTTAACTTTTAAGGAATCACTTAAAAAATTTGGTTATTAAAATTTGAATATATTTCATAAGTATATGTTTATATGTAACTGGTCCCATTTCTGAGGGTTTAAGAAACGTAAGCATTATTTGTAAACTAATTATACCTCTGTTAAACATTATCAGTCCATTAAAAAGTACTGATTTTTTCCCCATATCTCGGTCATTTTAAGTATTAATAATGTGCATCAATCTGCTTAATACTCTTCAGAAAAAAGTCACTATTATTAGTAATCAGATTATGCCATAGAAATAATAGTCCCATTTATATCAATCTTTTTAGTATTTTGAGAGTAGGTGTCATATTTTCTAAACAAGACTATTGTCCCCTCACACTTTTTCCAAAAGAGGAAAGATACAGCTGATAAAAATTTGTGGCTGGGCATTGGGACTTGATGTTCTATTGTATACTGATCATACAGGTTTTGTTCTCTCTAGCTCATGATTAAGTTATAATTTGTTTACATACTTTTGCTCAATAATAAGATGTCAGATTGGCTTTATATTCTGTAGCCCTAATTCTGTAGTCTTATCTTTGCTTCTCTGTTAATCCCCTCCTTCTCTTCTTATCTAATAAATCCAAGCCTTCTCAGTAGGCTCAACCTAAATCTTACCTTTTCTGTGAAGCCTTAATTTCATCTGAGCTCTTGATCATTTCTTCCTTTTCTGTGCTTCTGTAGGGCTTTTAATGACAGTTTGTACTATTTTTCTTTCTAAGTATTTGTCCTCTGTCTCTGATTTAAAATAATTATACTAGCTACCATTTGTGTTTCTACGGTATGCTGTGCCATTATTGTTAATCTTAAAAATAGCTGGTAAGGTACGTATTGACCTACTTACACGAGGAAAGTGAACAATTATGCTGTGCTGGAAGTTTAGTCACGTCTTTTGTCTTTGGCTCCTATCATGCATATTGGGAACCTTAAACATATTAGATTCTTTTTTTTTTTTTTTTTTTTTTTTTTGCGGTACGTGGGCTTCTCACTGTTGTGGCCTCTCCGTTGCGGAGCACAGGCTCCGGACGCGCAGGCTCAGCGGCCATGGCTCACGGGCCCAGCCGCTCCACGGCATGTGGGATCCTCCCGGACCGGGGCACGAACCCGTGTCCCCTGCATCGGCAGGCAGACTCTCAACCACTGCGCCACCAGGGAAGCCCCAACATATTAGATTCTTAATAAATATGGGGTGATTAGATGACTGATACTTTGGTTTCCTCTTCCTTTTAAAGATGGTTTTTGGAAAGGGCGAGAAAAGCTGAGTCTATTAGGATTTGTGAATTTTTCGTTCTTTGAGTTGCATGGCATGTCAAGCACCATCATGGGTTTTTCTTCTAAACTTCCATGTGTTCAAGAATAGAACATGTTCCAAAACAATTGACATGTGGTTCCCTACGTTGCTTAAAAATCTATGACTGCATGAAGCAGGGAAGATGTTTGAAAGTAACCTGTGAGAATATAGAGTATGCTGCTGTAGGATCTTGTTATTTAAATCATTAAGTGAATATATTTATATATTTAAAAAACTGGATGTAGAATGGAAATAAATCTCATATTTTTGAGTTTTGAATCTTTTATTTTATTTGAACACTTTGTACATTTGCTATTTGTTATTTTGACATAAAAATCATTAATTGCTAGTGAGAGTTGAGACATTTTGGACACATTTTCTTTTTTTAAAAAATTATTTAATTAATTTGGTTGCGTCAAGTCTTAGTTGCGGCACACGGGATCTTTGTTGTGCCTGCGGGATCTTTCATTGCAGCGCATGGACTCTTCGTTGCAGCATGCAGGCTTAGTTGCCCTCCGGCATGTGGAATCTTAGTTCCCTGACCAGGGATCAAACCCATGTCCCCTGCATTGAAAGGTAGATTCTTAACCACTGGACCACCAGGGAAGTCCCTGGACACATTTTCTTAAGCATATTTTAAAAATTTTTATATTTATTCCTATGGTGCCAATTTTTTACTAGAAAACTGTGCCCCATTTTATTTTTTAATTTTTTTAATATTTATTTTTGGCTGTGTTGGGTCTTCGCTTCTGCGCGAGGGCTTTCTCCAGCTGCAGCAAGCAGGGGCCACTCTTCATCGCGGTGCACAGGCCTCTCACTGTCGCGGCCTCTCTTGTTGAGGAGCACAGGCTCCAGACGCACAGGCTCAGCAATTGTGGCTCACGGGCCTAGTCGCTCAGCGCCATGTGGGATCCTCCCAGACCAGGGCTCGAACCCACTTCCCCTCCATTAGCAGGCAGACCACCACGCCACCAGGGAAGCCCTGTGCCCCATTTTAGTGCTTTACTTTTGTAGCTTCCTAACCCATGTTTTTTTTTTTTTTTTAAAATTTATTTATTTATTTGGCTGCGTTGGGTCTTCGTTTCTGTGCAAGGGCTTTCTCTAGTTGCGGCGAGCGGGGGCCACTCTTCATCGCGCTGCGCGGGCCTCTCACTGTCGCGGCCTCTCCTGTTGCGGAGCACAGGCTCCAGACACGCAGGCTCAGTAGTTGTGGCTCACGGGCCCAGTCGCTCCACGGCATGTGGGATCTTCCCAGACCAGGGCTCGAACCCGTGTCCCCTGCATTGCCAGGCAGATTCTCAACCACTGCACCACCAGGGAAGCCCAGCCCCATGTTATTTTTATATCTTTGCAAAAACCAAGTAATTGACACATTTATTACAATATCCATACTTCAAAACTTAATATTGTTTAACACATTATCAATAAAAGCATTTTAACCATTTTCTCCATATTATTTGATAAATGTTATTGGTTTTGTCTGTTTTTAATTTTTATAAATACATAATGTATTAATTATTTTTTGTTCATTGAGCTTTGGAATTAAATCCTGATAAGGGCTTTACTTTTTAAATATTGACAGTGCTTTTTTGACTCTATCAAAAAAGGGAAACCTAAAATAGAGCCGTTTGTGTTTTAAGAAAAATAGGAAAGCTTCTAATTCTTTGTGAAAATAAAGAACATTTTTACATACATCTGTCAAAGGTCACAGTTTAGGACTTAAGAAAAAATCATAGTAGGAACTGTGATTAATATGATGTGTGGAAAATATGTGTAATGAAAAACTTTTACTAGAACATGAACTCAAACATCAACAGGGATTTTTTTAAAAATTAGAATAAAATAAAATTAGTGAAGCTGCTATGAAGGAAAAAACTCATATTATTAAGAGAAATTTCCTGGGCATAAAATCTCTTACGTATGTTGAGTTACTTAGAGTGTTTAGAGAGCAAAGAAATTAGTATGTTTTAGCACCAATAATTTGGAGACATGAGTTTATATGGAAATATTGCTTAAGTGTTGAAAATATGAGCAAGAGGGACTTCCCTGGTGGTCCAGTGGTAAAGAATCTGCCTTACAATGCAGGGGACTCGGGTTCGATCGCTGGTCAGGGAACTAAGTCCCACATGCCGCAGGGCAACTAAGCCAGCACGCCACAACTACTGATCTCGCATGCCTCAACTAGAGAGCCTGCGTGCTGCAAACTGCAGAGCCCACATGCCCTGGAGCCTGTGTACCACAACTAGAGAGAGGAAAAACCCGCATGCCACAACTGTAGAGAAGCCCACACGCCACAACGAAAGATCCTGCATGCCTCAACGAAGATCCGGCATGCCGCAACTAAGACCCAACATAGTCTTAGTAAATAAAAATAAAATAAATAGTAAATAAATCTTTTCCAAAAAACTTAAAAAAATATGACCACAAAATTTACAGGGCAGCTTCTACAAAAAATGCTAAATTATTTCTGCTGAGGTTGATGTAAGCACAGAGATAAATATCACCTCGTTAGCTCTATTTGGTTTTGATATCAGTGAGAATTTTGACTATTTCTCCTCTCTTTCTCTAGTCTTTGCCTCTTCGTTGGTTTATTTCCATCAGCAAATAATCTCTATTATAGACTTCGTAAGAAAACAGTCATCTTCCAGCCTCTTGCTTAGTAACCACATGCATCGGGGAGTTGTTTACTTGCAGTACCTTCTCTCCCTCACCTTCCCTTGACTATTTAACCTGCTCCTATCATCGATCTACCTGTTTGCCATGAGTAATGTCTCAAAAACCATTCTTGTCAGTGTCATTGATGGCTTCCATGTGCCACATTTTCTATCTTCATTGTCAGCTGCTCAGTGGTATTTGACACAACTGACTCCTCCGCATGGAACTCTTATCTGCTGTAATAATCTGTTGCCTTCCACGTCTTTCAGCGAAGTCCAAATGGTGGCTGAGGAACATGCTAAGTCAGGGCTGAGGAATGGACTCTTGCTGGTTTAAGCCTTTACACCTAAGCCCTGAAGTCCTGTGTAAATTCTGTATCATAACTCAGGTTTTATACCTTTTACCCTGCACTTTAGGCTAGTTTATGAAAGGACAAAAAAGAGGATTTCGAAAGTAAAAATAATCATGTTAAAGAATCTGAACTCCATTATGAATACTTCTTCCCTCTGTATTGCAAATGCAAATGTTTGAATGACTGTGATGTAAAGGGAAGGGAGAAGAATCTAGGAATTTGACATGAAATATCACATTTAAATAAGCATTTTTTCCCCCTGCAGAACAAACATTTGCTTATAACATAAGTTGAGGTGCAAGTAGCACTCAGATCCAGTGGGTCTGAAGCCGAAAAAAAAGTCCTTGTAGGTACTTATTATTTCTTCACCTGGAATATTAATTTCAGTCAATTTAAAAAACTTATAACATTTTAATAACTTGGTGTCAAATTATAGGAAGTTACCCAAATCCTAGATTTTTTAAAAATTCCAACTAAATATAACAAACACAGAAGTGTGAAAAAATAGGAGTTAAGTACTTTTTGTTACTCAAATAACTCCTAAGCATTACAGGAAAAGCCAATTGTCAAATCAAAGTAGAAAATTGTTCTCTTTAAAATGAAAGCAGATGGGTAGAATAACATACTCTGATGTTACTGCCCTAGCCACAACTCTAAAAGCATAATAATAAATGTAATAATGTTATAGGTTTATTAAGGTTGCTACATAAAACAAAAAAATATATTCAGTGTTGTCTTTAATAACAATTTACACCAGCCATTTTCTTCATGGTTTCTGCTTTTAATGTCAAATTTAGAAATTACTTCCCCATTGCAATAGTATTTTCAAGTTCTTTTATAGTTTCACATTTTACATCTTAACCTTTCATTTATCTGGAATTAATTTTGTTGCATGAGGTAAGGATCCAATTCAGTTTTTCCTCAAATGGTCAGCACATTCAACACCCTTTATTTATTTGAGATGCTGCTTATATTACATTCTTATATATATCTGGATCTACTTTTGGCCTCCTCTTATAATGTGTCTCTTGACAGTAGAACACATTGTTTATATTGATGTAGCTTCCAGTATAGTTTAATACATGGTAAGGCAGATACTTCTTTGTTACTTTTCCAAAAGTTTAGGATACTCCAAAGTTTATTTTTCCAAATGTCTTTAGAGTCCTTTTTGTCTGATTCCATTCAAAACCCTGTTAACATTTGTTGATAGATTTGGATAGAACTGATGTCTTTACAGTATACAGTTTTCTAACTCATAAAGTGGTACGCCTTCTTTTATTAATCTTCTTTGATTTTCAGTAAAATTTTTAGTTTATTTTTAGGTGCTGTTGTGAGTGAGATTATTTTTTCATTATATTTTGTAAACTTTTGTTAATATATGAAAAATGTGTATATTTAATAAACTTCACATTTTAACTCTTTTAGCTTTAATAATTTTTTAGTTGATTCTAATGGGAGATTTTTTAAAAATATGTCTTTAAATAATGATACCTGTTAAATCAATTTTAGTATACTTATTCTCATATGGGATTTAGTTTACATTAAAAGCACTTATATCAATAGGATAGTGCATTGAGTTTGGTTAGTTCTTTTTTTTTTTTGGTTCTTTATATCACATGATTTTCTTTACAGTGCAAGATTGATGTTTGATGATTTCTTCTTTATTTGGTGAATAGTAGTAATTAAAAATATCTGTGCTTTTTAAACATCTTTATTTGGTGAAAGTATATCTCAGATGTCTGTAAAAATTATTTGATTTATTTTAGCATAATGTCCTGTAGGTGTGTTTTGTTTGTTTGACTATTTTAATTCTTTTGTTTGTTTCTGCTTAGGATAGCAGAAAATTATTTTCTCCCAGCTCTGGAGGCTAAACATCCAAAATCAGGTTGTTGCCTGAGCCATGCTCCCTCTAAGGGTGCTAGGGAAGGATCTGTTCCAGTCTTCTTTCCTAACTTCTCATAGCCTCAAGCATTCATTGGGCTGTAGATGGCCATCTTCTCCCTGTCTCTCTTCACCTGTCTTTATACAAATTTCCCCCTTTTATAAGGACACCAGCCATATTGGATTAGGGCCCACTCTAATGATCTCATTTTAATATGATGACCTCTGTAAAGACAGTATCTTCAAATCAAGGTCACATTCTGAGGTACTGGAGGTTAGGACTACAACACATGAACTTAATTCATTTATGTTTTTATTTTTACTTTTTATTTTGAAATTACTTCATACTTAGAAAAGATGCAAGAATAGCATAGTATCCATTCATCTGTCGATGGACATTTAGGTTGCTTCCATGTCCTGGCTATATAGAATCTAAAAAAAAAAAAATGATACTGATGAACCTAGCGGCAGGGCAGGAATAAAGACACAGACATAGAGAATGGACTTGAGGACATGGGGTGGAGGGCAAAGCTGGGGCAAAGTGAGAGTAGCATCGACATATATACACTACCAAATGTAAAACAGATAGCTAGTGGGAAGCAGCAGCATAGCACAGGGAGATCAGCTCCGTGCTTTGTGACGACCTAGAGGGGTGGAATAGGGAGGGTGGGGGGAGGCTCAAGAGGGAGGGGATATATGTATGCATATAGCTGATTCACTTTGTTGTACAGCAGAAACTAACAGCATCGTGAAGCAGTTATACTCCAATAAAGATGTATTTAAAAAATAAAACCTTAAAAAAATAGCACAGTAAAACTCCCATATACTCTTTATCTGTGATTCATCAATTTTTAACATTTTTCCACATTTGCATTGTTCTCTGGGTCTCTACTTCTTTCCTTTACCTAATCTACATGTACACAATTTATTTCTGATGAACTCTTTGAGAGAATTAAGTTGTATGTATTTTACCCTTACTATTTCAGTTTCTGTTTTCTAAAAACAAGGGTATTCTCATATGTAATCACACTTAGGTTATCAAATTCAGGAAATTTAACATTGATACAGTACTTTAACCTATTACACTTTTGTCTGTTATCTCAACTATCTCAAGTCTTTTTTAGACTCCGCCTCCCCCCAGCAGAGGATTTAGTCTGGGATCACATACTGTTTTTAGTTGTCATGTCTCTTTAATCTGGAACAGTTCCTTAGCTGTCCTTTGTCTTTCATGACAGTAACATGTTTTTTTTTTTTTTTTTCTTTGCGGTAGGCGGGCCTCTCACTGTTGTGGCCTCTCCCCTTGCGGAGCACAGGCTCCGGAGCACAGGCTCAGTGGCCATGGCTCACGGGCCCAGCCGCTCCGCGGCATGTGGGATCTTCCCAGACCGGGGCACGAACCCGTGTCCCCTGCATCGGCAGGCGGACTCTCAACCACTGCGCCACCAGGGAAGCCCGACAGTAACATGTTTTAAGAATATAGGCCATGGGCTTCCCTGGTGGCGCAGTGATTGAGAATCCGCCTGTCAGTGCAGGGGACATGGGTTCGATCCCTGGTCTGGGAGGATCCCACATGCTGTGAAGCAGCTAGGCCTGTATGCCACAACTACTGAGCCTGCGCTCTAGAGCCCGCGAGTCACAGCTCTTGAGCCTGCATGCCACAACTACTGAAGCCTGCACGCCTAGAGCCCGTGCTCCACAGCAAGAGAAGCCACCGCAATGAGAAGCCTGCTCACCGCAGTGAAGAGTAGCCCCCACTCGCTGCAACTAGAGAAAGCCCACGCGCAGCAACGAAGACCCAACACAGCCAAACATGAATAAAATAAATAAATTAAAAATAAATAAATAAAATAGTGCTAGAAATTAAAAAACAATATATAGGCCAGTTATTTTATACAGTATTCCTCAATTTGGAGTTATCTGACATTTTCTCATTGTTAGATTTAGGTGATGCATCTCTGGCCAGAATTCTACATAAATGATGATGTGTCCTTTCTCAGGCTATCACATTCAGAAGCATGATACGTCTGACCTTACTTGTCATTAGTAATGTTGGTTTTGATCACCTGGCTAGGGTGTTGTCCAGTTTCTTCATTGTATAGTCACTGTTTCCCCCTTTACAACTAATAAACAAACTGTGGGGAGATACTTGAATATCTTACTGTCTTACGTCTTTATTTATTCTCTTTATCTATCTATCATCAATATGGACTGATGGACTTCTGCTTTATCCAGTGGGTTATAATCCATTGCAACCCTTATTTTTTGTTGTTGTTATTTGTATTTAATTTTTTTAAAAATTTTACACAATTTTAAAAGGTTACTTTTCCATTTACAGTTATAACAAAATAGTGACTATATTTCCTGTGTTGTACAATACATCCTTGAGTTTATCTTACACCCAGTAGTTTGTACCTCCCACTCTCCCACTCCTATATTGCCTCCCCTCCGCCCACTGGTAACCACTGGTTTGCTCTCTCTCTGTGAGTCTGCTTCTTTTTTGTCATATTCACTAGTTTGTTGTACTTTTTTTAGATTCCACAAAAAAGTGGTATCATACAGTATTTGTCCTTCTCTGTCTGACTTATTTCACTTAGTATAATGCCCTCCAAGTCATGTTGCTGCACATGGCAAAATTTTGTTCTTTTTTATGACTGAGTGGTATTCCATTGTGTGTGTGTGTGGTATATATATATATATACCACATCCTCTTTATCCATTCATTTACAACCGTTAACGTTTTTTGATGTTCATATTGTCCCAGGTTCTGACAGTTGGAGTCCCTTCATCCTGGCTCTGGTGTCCTTTGGGTGTGGCCCTATCATTTTCTGACACAGTGATGTTCCAGGCTCATGTTGGATCTTTTGTGCCCTATCTATGGGCCAGAATCAGTCATGTCTCTAAGGAGGCCAGGTTTCTCTTAGTGGAGAAATAATATATAGAAACCAAGATCTGGGCATTAGGTATTCTCATTAGTACTGGTGTCATTGCTTCCAGTCCCTTCCAGTGAACGTAGTTAGGAACTATATTTTTTATTATATTATTTAAAAAAAAATAATTTTAGTTTATACTAACACCGTCAATTTTCATCCAACTCCACAGGATTTTTTTTTTTTTTGCTTTTCCCCATTCCATGTTTTAATTTATTAAGTTTTAAAAATTGAAGTATAATATGTATATATATGTAAACATATATATAAAGTGAAGTGTGCAGATCTTATGTATACAGTTCAATCAGTTTTGGAAAATGCATACACCTTTGTAATCCATACCCCTATCAAGATACTGATTATAATTTTTAAAAACTGTTTCTCATTGTGGATAATATTGATTTGTTTACTTTTAGATACTTGATCCTTGAATGTGCCCATTCACAAATTCATTTGCACTTCAGTTGAACAACCATAAGCCAAAGTAAGTTTACTGGTATTTCACCAATGAAACAGACAAACAAAAAAAGGGTCTTCTATATTCTGTGGGTTAATGCAGATATAATTATTTCTCACTAGTCATTTGCATTTTATTTTGTTAGAATTGGGCTGAAAAAATGTTGATGTTTCTTCAAGGATTGTATCACTACATTTTTCTAATTGCAAATTGTGATGGTAAAGAAAGCAAAGTGTGTATTTCCTTATGAGTGGGTGAAGTACATTGTAGTTCCTGGAGTTTTGCCAGATTTTTCTTGAACCCTTCTGTCAGTTGGTGGCACTGTCCACAGAAATTTATAATTTGCAACAGCAATCTTTTATTAACTAGTGGAATAGGAATGAACAGAATTGGATGAGTTTTATTTTTTATTTATTTATTTTTGGCTGCATTGGGTCTTCATTGCTGCATGCAGGCTCTCTCTTGTTGCAGTGAGTGGGGGCTACTCTTTGTTGCAGTGTGCAGACTTCTCATTGTGGTGGCTTCTCTTGTTGTGGAGCACAGGCTCTAGGTGCGTGGGCGTCACTAGTTGTGGCTCGCGGGCTCTGGAACACAGGCTCAGTAGTTGCGGCACACGGGCTTAGTTACTCCATGGCGTGTGGGATCTTCCCAGACCAGAGCTCAAACCCGTGTCCCCTTCATTGGCAGGCGGATTTTAAGCACTGCGTCACCAGGAAAGTCCCGATGAGTTTTATTTTAAAAGGATATTTCTAGAGTGGAGAATTCGTTTGGTTCTTTGAGTTAATTTTACAGTTGCCTCTGTAAAGCCAGATCAGGAAGATTTTGCAGGACTGGAGATGTTACCAAAAAGATAAAAAGAGAATTGGCAAAAAATTAGTAATTATGGTAGAAAGAACAGTAGTTAATAAAAAGCCAGGTTTTGCTAGTACTTACATTGTATTAATAACAGTATAAACCTGACAAGTTTTATATATATATATGTGAGAAATATTTGGTTGTTAGTACTAGCAAACTCGTCCAGTTCTTTCTGAAGTTGAGGTATACATTCTGGAATGTATTACATCAACCCTAAAATATATATCTGTGTAATTCCTAGGCACTGATGTACTGTTATTCTGTGTACCATTAAGAAAGAAAATAAATGATACCTATTAAACAATGATGTGATATTAATCTTAAGACGTATCTTGATTTTACAGTTGTTAAAATGTGAAAAGATCCATTAAGAAAGAAAAATGATGCCTATTAAACAATGATATTATATCAGTTTTAAGACATTCTGATTTCACAGTTGTTAAAATGTTTAAAATGTGTTGATGAATTATATTAATCAATGAATAATAGTCCACTGTCTGGATATACTACAGCTTATTTATTCATTTACCTACTGAAGGACATCTTGATTGCTTCCAAGTTTTGACAGTTATGAATAAAGTTCTTTTAAACATCTTTGTGCAGGTTTTTGTGTGGACACAAGTTTTCACCTCATTTGGGATACCAAGTAGCAGGATTTCTGGATTGTATGCTAATAGTATGTTTAGTTTTTGTAAGAAACTGCCAAATTCTTCCAGTGTGGCTATGTCATTTTGCATTCCCATCAGCAATGAATGAGGGTCCCTTTGCTCTGTATCCTTATCAGCATTTTATGTTGTCAGTGCTTTAGATTTTGACCATTTTAATAAATGTGTGGTAACATTTACCTGATTGTTGTTTTAATTTATAATTCCTTAGTGACATGATGTTGGCTGGGATTGTATTGACTTAATAGATAATAGGGAAGAACTGATATCTTGACAGTATTGAGTTTTCCTATTCATTAACATGGACTGTCTTTCCATTTATTAGTTCTTTGACTTTTTTCATTAGTTTTGTAGTTTTCCTCATATAGATCTTATATGTATTTTATTAGATTTATACCTAAGTATTTCATTTTGGGGGTGCTGATGTAAATGATACGTTTTAAATTTCAAATTCCACAAGTGTATTACTGGCATATAGGAGAGCAATTGACTTTTGTATATTAACCTTGTATCTTGCAACTTTGCTGTAATTGATTATTAATTCTAGGAGTTTTTTTGTCGTTGATTCATGTAGATTTTCTATATAGATGATCACATCATCTGTGAACGAAGACAGTTCTTTCTTTCCAATCTTTATACCGTTTATTTATTTTTCTTGTCTTATTCCATTAGCTTGGATTTCCAGTGTGATTTGAAAAGGAGTGGTAAGAAGGGATATGTTGCCTTGTTCCTGATCTTAGTGGGAAAGCTTTGAGTGTCTCACTATTAAATGTGATGTTAGCTATAGGTTTTTGGTAGGTGTTCTTCTTCAAATTGAGGAAATTCCCCTCTATCCCTAGTTTGCTGAGATTTTTCTTTTAATCGTGAATGAGTGTAAAATAGTCTCAAATGCTTTTTCTGCATCTAAGGACAGTATCATGTGGTTTTTCTTCTTTAGTCTTCTAATGTGATGGATTGAATTAGTTGATTTCTTGAATGTTGAACCAGCCTTGCGTACCTGGATTAAATGCCAGTTGGTCATGGTATACATTCTTTTTATACATTGTTGGATTTGATGTGCTAATATTCTTTTTTTTTTTTTTTTTTTTTTTGGCCACACTGCACAGCTTGCAGGATCTTAGTTCCCCAACCAGGGATTGAACCTGTGCCCCAGCAGTGAGCACACTGAGTCCTAACCACTGGACCACCAGGGAATTCCTGATGTGCTAATATTCTGTTCAGGATTTTTGTATATATGTTGATGAGAGATTGGTCTCTAGTTTTCTTGTAATGTCTTTATCTGGTTTTGGTATTAGGGTAATGCTGGCCTCGTAGAATGAGTTAGGAAGTATTCCCTTTGTTTCTGTCTTCTGAATAAGATTATAGAGAATTGTTATAATATCTTTTTTTTTTTTTTTTTTTTTGGTACGCGGGCCTCTCACTGCTGTGGCCTCTCCCGTTGTGGAGCACAGACTCCGGACGCGCAGGCTCAGCGGCCATGGCTCAGGGGCCTAGCCGCTCCGCGGCATGCGGGATCTTCCCGGACCGGGGCACGAACCCATGTCCCCTGCATCAGCAGGCGGACTCTCAACCACTGCGCCACCAGGGAAGCCCTATAGTATCTTCTTAAGTGTTTGCTAGAATTCACTAGAGAACCCATCTGGGCCTGGTGCTTTCTGGTTTGGAAGATTATTAATTATTCAATTTTTCTAAAAATGTAGACCTATTTGGATAGTCTGTTTATTCATGTGTGAGTTTTGGCAAATTGTGTCTTTCAAGGAATAGGGCCATTTCATCTAAGTTATCTAATTTGTTGGCATAGAGCTCATGGTATTCCTTGATTAACCTTTTAATGACCATGGGATCTGTAGTGGTGTCTCCGCTTTCATTTCTGATATTAGTAATTTGTGTCATTTTTCTTTTTATCAATTTTATTTATCTTTTCAAAGAATCTTTGCAAAGAACCTTTTCAAAGAACTTTCGGTTTCATTGATTTTTCTCTATTGATTTCCTGTTTTCAGTTTTATTATTTTCTGCTCTGATTTTTATTACTTTTCATCTGCTTACCTTGGATTTAATTTGCCCTTCTTTTCCTAGTTTCTTTAGATGGCACCTTAACCTTATTGATTTTAGATCTCTCTTCTTTTCTAATACATGCATTCAATGCTGTAAATTTCCCTCTAAGCACTGCTTTCACTGCATCCCATTGATTTTGAAAATTTATGCTTTCATTTTCATTTAGTTCAAATTATTCTTAAATGTCTCTTGAAAATTCTTCTTTGGCCCATTTCCTTTAGAAGTGCATTGTTTAATCTCTAAGTATTTTGAGATTTTTCAACTATCTTTCTATTTTTGATTCTAGTTTAATTCCGTGATGGTCTGAGAGGAGATACTGTATGATTTCTATTGTTTTAAATTTGTTAAGGTATATTTTATATACCACCATAATGTGGTCTGTCTTGATGAATAGTCCGTGTAAGGGTACAGAATTCTAGGTTTTTTTTTTTTTTTCTCTTGACACTTTAAATATTTCATTGCACTCTCTTCTTGCTTGCATGGTTTCTGAAGAGAAGTCAGATGTAATTCTTATCTTTGCCCCTCTACAGGTAAGGTGTTTTTTCCCTCTATTTTCTTTCAAGATTTTTTTCTTAATCTTCTACTTTCTGTAGTTTGAAAATGATCTATATAGGTGTAGTTTTTTGGTCATTTATCCTGCTTGGTGTTCTCTGAACTTCCTGGATCTGTGGTTTGGTGTCTAACATTAATTTGGAGAAATTTTCAGTCAGTGTTTCAAGTATGTTTCCTTTTCCTTTCTCTTTTTCTTCTCCTTTTTGTATTCTCCTTCTTGTTATGCATATGTTACATCTTTTCTAGTTGTTCCACAGATCTTTGATATTCTGTTCTTTTTTGGTGGTGTTTTGGTTTGCTTTTCAATCTTGGAGATTTTTCCCTGACATATCCTCAAGCTCAGCAGGTCTTTCCTCAGCCATGTGTAGTCTGCTAAGAAGTTCATCAAAGGCACTTTGAAAACAGGTTGAAAAATCTTTATAAGAAACAGTTATACCCTGGGATCTAGGGCTTATATCATCTTCTAACACTTGTCCTCACAGCCAGGTGCCTGCCTGTGGTAATGACTTCTTAGTGTTCTTCCGCATTCAGTTCTCCTTTCATTCCAGGCATATGGGAACATTTAATTCCTTTGTTTCCTTGAAGTTAGGTGGTATCATGTGACTGATTCTGGTCAGTGGACTTTGAAGGGAGGTGTGTGTTATTTCTGTGTTGACATAGTGAAAAGTCCATGAAGAGTTGCTGGTCTTTTTCTTTATCTGGAAGTACCTAGCCATATGTTTCATTTGATACAAGAACAAGATGGTCAGCCTGGGTCCTTGGATGACTGTGAAACAGATCCTGCTTGTTGTGTTGGACATTTTACATGAGACAGAAGTAGACTTTTGTTGTGCTGAGCCACTGAAATCTTGGAGTTATTCAGTGGCTACTGAGCACTTAACATGTGGCTAGCCCTAACTGAGATGTGCTTTAATTGTAATGTACATACCAGGTTTGGAAATTTAACTATGAAAAAAGAAAAGAAAATATCTTATTAATAATTTTTATATTTATTATATTTAAATAACATTTTGGATCCATTGGGTGAAACAAAATCTATTAATTTCAGCTTTTTCTCTAGTTTTTTTCATGGGGGCACTAGAAAATTTTAAATTAACACATGTAGTCGCATTTGCAGTATTATATTTATCTTGGACAGTGCTGAACCCGACCTGGACAAATTCAGTAGTCCTGGCAGAAGTTGGATGTTTGAGTGTTTCGAGAAACTAAACCAGTGAGACCCTAGATTTGGAGAGAATACAGAATAGGAAAACACTGTAAATGAGAGTTAAGCAAAAGTCTACTTACTGGATCAGAAGATGTACCCTTACTTTTTGTCCCATATTACTTTTCCCACTTGTTTGCAGAGCAGTGGCAGTCAGAAGTGTATACTCCATCTAGGAGACTGGAGGACTGTTCTAAGAAACTGACTGCAGGGAAAAGAGCAGCAGAGCCTGACATTCGAGGGTCTCCATATCTGCACAGGCAGGTGATTGCCCAGTTACCCTACAGTGAAGCCCGCTAGTTTACAAGCCCTCCTATACCCACAGCGTTGTCCAATCAGAGTTCCTGTGCTTCACTGTTACATGAACAGTACCCAAGGATCACCAGGTATTTGCTGGAAATTTCTAATAGGAAAGCAGCTCCTTAAGGGAAAGAGAATAATAATAGTAGCAGTGAGTTGTTTGCATATTAAGATAATGCAGATACTGATAATACAAATAAAAGGAAAAGATTAGCACATACTCTTTGTGATGAGGCTCATCTCTAATATTCCCCTACCCCACATTCCCCCAATATATTTTAAGAAGTGTGCTGAAGCATGAATAGTTCTTCGGTTAGTAATTTAAGGGAGCAGGTGAGAAGATCTTCTTATTACTTTCAGCTAGCTCAGTTTTCCTTTATTTTAAAATTTACAAGTTGATGGAAGGAAAAGTGTGCCTATCGTGAGAGAAGTAGTACAAGCAAAATGGTACAGTGTTCGAAATTCTTCTTAAAATAAGTGTTATTATTGAAGAGTATAGATAAATGTAGAAGTTATTTTTTTTTCCTATGTTAAGCAGTGGTTTATATATGCTGGAATCATACCTGAGTGCAAGAACATGTTCTTGTTTTGTAACATATCTGAATTTGAATCCTGTCTCTGCCACCTATTAGATGTGGCTGCAAAGAGAAATTACTTAACCTCATAAGACACAGACAGTAAAACAGAATGTAATTTCCAAGAAGGCAGGGCCTTTTTAGTTCTTTTTGTTCATTGCTGTATCCCTAGGCTAGAATCGTTCATGTGACACATAGTTAGCACTCATTAAGTATTCATTGTATGAAAAGAGTCCCTACCTCATAGATTTTCTTTTATTCCATCCTCGCATAAAATGAAGAGCTTGATTGCTACTTATTTTTTTTTAAGCTGCTTCAGAAAGGCCTGTGTATATGTACAATTTACCTGTCTTGGGAAAACTTTTCAGTTATACCAAGTTTCAGATCTTTGCAACTTGATTTTTCCTAGAAAGCTACCTTCTTATTGTCAAATTAGAAATTTATGCTTGAACTCTGGTGCTTCCTTTGACAATGCATGTCATCTCCTAAAAGTGATGGCACTTTATAACATCAACTTCATAGATAATTATAGTGGTTGTTATCCTAGAGATTAATAATAGGGTGTTGTCTCTAGGTATACCACAGATTCTCCTGGTTTTGAATGGTGCAGTTTAACGTGCATGCTAACTGTGAAAAAGAAATGATTTTCCTACCTTCCTTCAGTACTTTCTTTTATGGTCATGTGATAATTAGGTAGATGGTTTCTGTTAGTTCTGGCAAATTGGTAAATCCAATTACTTTCCAACATTTTTTCCCACTACTCCGTGCATCTCTCCCTGTGCCTAATCCCCACCCTTTCAGTTATTGAAGATGACTTCATTCTCCTTCTTAGAGAAGTTTGAAGGTACCAAATATAAGTTCTGTAAATTTCTTCTCCTCATCTCAAAGATCTCTTTTTATGTGTTTTTCTCTTCTCTCTCTCCTGTCTCACAAGAAGTTTTCCCTTTTCTAAGGCTAAATCCTTGTCTTCGTTGAGACCTCCCGCTCCTTGTCTATTTTGACATGAATCCTTGACAGGCTATTTCCAGTTAGATTACAACCCTGATCAAATTTCCTTGAAATTGAAAATAAACCAGCAAAACCTTCGTTTGACACTGTTATTACCTTGAGGCTATATACCATTCTTCTTCTCATCTTTGAACTTCTCAAAATGGTAGTCTATACCTGAACGGCTCCTGTCACTTTTTTTTTTTGCGGTACACGGGCCTCTCCCGTTGTGGAGCATGGGCTCCAGACGCGCAGGCTCAGCGGCCATGGCTCATGGGCCTAGCCGCTCCACAGCATGTGGGATCTTCCCGGACGGGGGCATGAACCCGTGTCCCCTGCATCGGCAGGCGGACTCTCAACCACTGTGCCACCTGGGAAGCCCCACTCCTGTCACTTTTTAAACATACTTCTTCCTTGCCATTGCCATTTTGCCTCTACCACTTCCCTTGAATTCGTCAGCAACCCATTTAGCAAATTTAACAGCTTCTTCCATGTTTTTTAATTACTTGTGCTTTCTGCAGTATTTGAAATTGTCATTATCTTTTTACTTTTTTTTAAGAACCTCACTTTAAAAAATTTACCTTGCATTACAAAATGTGGAAAATACAGAAAAATATAAGAAAGGTCATTATCCACTGTAATGTCACCTCTCAGAGATACCCACTGTTAAATTTGGGGCCGTATCTGTTTCATCTTTTTTTTTTTAATGCATTAAACAAAAGAAGGACCATACTATGCCTGTTGTTTTGATATCTGATTTTTTTCTGTTTTAGTATATTGTGAGTATATTTCCAAGTCCTTATTCTTCTGTAGTACAATATAGTAGCCACACAAATTGGCAGTGTTGAAACTGCCCAGGTAGAAATCCTGGCTCCACATACTCACTAGCTGTGTGACTTTGAGCGAGTTGCTACTCTGGGTTTTAGTTTTCTCATCTGGAAAATGAAGATGGCATTCTTATCTAATTCCTAGGGTTGCTGTAAGTAATAAATGAGATAGTACATAAAAAATAATTCTTGGCACTTAATAAATGTTAACTATCATGATAACAGTATGTGAATTTACTATAGTTTGTTTAGATTATTTCTGTTTTATTTCTTTTGCTATCATTAAGAATGTTGTAGGACCATTCATATAGCTAAAGGAATGTCATGATTTTTTTGGTAGATTTTTATTAGTGAAATATAAAAATCTCTGTTAACTAAAATTGCTGGGCTAGTGGGTACATGACGCATGTTGCTTAACTGCCCTCTATAGAGGTTATCCTCATTTATACTCGAGGGTGGTATAAGAGATCATTAGCTTCATTACATTTTTCAAAAACTTCATGTTATTGCCTACATTTTGTACTGCACCCCTTGCTAAAAGTGAGTATCTATGTGATGAATGTGTTATTTTCCCTCTCGTCAAAATGTTGGGCTTGTTTAGAAGGGGATCACTGTTACATCATGGTTACCCACAGGTATTTCATTCATTATTTAATTTAAGTATAGGTATATGTTTAATTTTTTTCTTATTGATTATAAATCTTTCAGTTCTGAAAATAATTATTTTTCTGTCCTAAATAAATTCAGACCTCTCTCTCTTAATCTGTATCAGTTTGTGTGTGGATAAAACCCTAATTACCATCTACCCTAATTTTACTAAGAATATTTTTTTTAATAAATTTATTTATTTTATTTATTTATTTTTGGCTGCATTGGGTCTTCATTGCTGTGTGCAGGCTTTCTCTAGTTGGCAGCGAGCAGGGGCTACCCTTCATTGCGGTGCGCATGCTTCTCATTATGGTTGCTTCTCTTGTTGCAGAGCATGGGCTCTAGGCACATGGGCTTTAGTAGTTGTGGCACGCGGGCTCAGTAGTTGTGGCTCGTGGACTCTAGAGCTTAGGCTCAGTAGTTGTGGCGCACGGGCTTAGTTGCTCTGTGGCATGGACCAGGGCTCGAACCTGTGTCCTCTGCATTGGCAGGCGGATTCTTGATCACTGCGCCACCAGGGAAGTCCATTAAGAATATTTTAAAACAGCTTTATTGAGCTACAATTCACATAACATACAATTAACCCATTTAAAGTGTACAGTTCGTGTACATATTCACAGATATGTGCAGAATCACCGTAGTCAATTTTAGAACATTTTCATTACCTCAGAATGAAACCTTCATTTTAAAATTGCGAATCAAAAAAAAAATTGTGAATCACTATATTGTACACCTGTAACTTGTATAATATTGTACAACTATACTTCAATTAAAAAATTTAAAAATGAAACCTTCATACCCTTTAGCTATCACCCTCCCATAATTTTATTATTTTAAAATAGTATTTTATATTTATCTCGTGTTATATCAAAGCCTGTTGGTTCAGGATTTGGAAAGAGAAAGCATAGTTTAGATTAAAAGTATAGCTTCTGGAGTCTGACTGACCTGGGTTAAATCCCAGCCCTACTTCATATATTAACTGTGTGACTTTGGTCAGGTTACTCAACCACTCTGAGCCTCAGTTTTCTTATAATATGGAATTAGTAGAGGTACCTGCCTCAAAAGTTTATTTTAAAGATTAAACAAGATAATAAATGTATAGAATTTAGTACAGTAACTGGCATATAGTAAATGTTCAGTAAATATAGAGAATGATATGTTTGATGTTGCACTTTTGTTCTTAAATCAACTAGCAACTATTTGATGCTATTAGGCATTGTTAAGTACCGAATGTTGTTTCTATCAATGATTCAGAATGTTTTCTGTACCTAAGCAACATTTTTATACATTTTATATTATTTTCCCTCATATAAAACTCTCATTACTCTCTGAGAATACAGTTGATTTCCTGTTGATAGAAAACAGTAATAGTAGCTTACACTTAGAAAGTACTTACATTTGCCTGGCACTGTTCTAAGTGCTATACCTGCATTAACTCCTTTGATCCTCACCCTTCAGATACATGCAGTTATTCTCCCTGCTTTATAGATTGGGTACCAAGGAGGTTAAGCGGCTTGGTCCAAAGTATTACAACAGGTTAGTGGTGGAGCCAGGATTCTAACCTTGGTACTCAATCTGGCTACAAAGCCCATGCTCTTAACCCTGTGTTCTTCTCTTTATTCTCTCCTTCTTAAAAGAATGGTAGGTGGATTTCAAACATCTTGGCATCTTGGCTTTTGGGAGTTCTATATTAAGAAGGACTGTGAAATCTTTGATGCTTGATTGTAAGGAGAACTAAAACAAGTATTGATATCTGCTATGGACATGGGCTTCAGGGTGGCTGGGAATTTATCATCTGGTTCAGACCATGCATTGATTATTATGTTCCACCACTCTAGAATCTGGGCCCCAGGTGGGACAGTAGCCAGGCACAGTGCACCCTCCCAGCCCCCAACACCCCAGCCCTCCCAGTGATATGCCCATCTGAACCTGTACCCCTCCCTCCTTGCATACTATCAAACCCTGCCGGTCTTTAGAAGGGCCACTTTAAATCCAGCCCACAGTGATCTCTCCACCTGTGAAGCAAGTCTTTTTTTACTTCTCAATTAATTGTCGTGTGTGGTGGTACAACAGTATATGTATTGTCATCTGGTGCTGTTGTTTAAGCTTTAATATATTATGGCTTGACTCCTCAAGTTGATTAAATGTTGCTTCCCAGCAGGGAACTATGTCTAAAATGTTTTAAAATTTACTGTAGTGCCCTCAGGAGTATTACCCAGTAATCTTTTTTCTCTCTCTTTCAACCTCACTTGCTTATTGCTATAGAGCTGTTCTCTGAAATTCAAACATATCTAGCTTGACAAACTTAGTCCCTAAAGTACAGGTGTGTTTTGAAGAAGGTGGGTAGTCCATAGTCAGGCTGTTGTATTATGTGCATTATATTGGGGTAGTTGCTTCTCATTGTCTGTCTGCAACTCTTCAAAACCTGATGTTGCTTCTCTTTGAAATCTTACTTGATTGCCCTGGTTGTTGCTCATCCTGCTTACAAGCCCCTCCCTTAGGCATGTGACTCACTGATTTAAAAGACAGTGTTGTTCAGTAATTAACTACCTGCCTCTCATCACATAGAAATGAGAACTTAAATGCAGCCTTCCCACCTAAAACTTTCTTCCCTATGTGTTTACCTATCTGTGAACATGTAGCAACACTGTCCTTTTGGAGGAAATATCTGTAGTCCATTTCCCACTCCTGTCGGAAATGATTAGTTTGCATGTGCCTGTACAAGTGATGAATTTTATATGGGTGCTCTTAATTGAAAATTGTATTTTTTATAATTTCTAGAATGTTGTTTAGTTTCATTGATGCGCATGTTTGGATAAATGACAATTGAATATTTAATGAAGGTAGTTTTTAGTTTTTAATAAATAATAAGAAAGCCAAACATTGAACGCAGGTTAACTGGATTAAATTCTGACCATCAGTACATCCTTAGGTAATAGGATGGTTATCCATTTTAATGATGTATAATTTTTTTTTTATGGAAACTACCCATGTTTAAAGAAATTCATTCCATCCTTACTGCCTTGCCTTAGCAATCCTGAAAAATATGGGTATGCATCATTAGGAAGTAAATCTGTTCTGAGAAAGAAACTTTAAAACATTCTTCTATTTGCTAAGTAGGACATTTTAAAAGTACTGTGTTCTAATATATTGGTATTGCTATATGTATTTAGGCAGTATCAAATATAATCTTTGTAGGGACTTCCCTGGCAGCACAGTGGTTAAGAATCTGCCTGCCAATTCAGGGGACACAAGTTCGAGCCCTGGTCCAGGAAGATCCCACATGCTGAGGAGCAACTAAGCCCATGTGCCACAACTACTGAAGCCCGAGCACCTAGAGCCCATGTTGTGCAACAAGAGAAGCGACCGCAATGAGAAGCCCACACACCGCAACAAAGAGTAGCCCCCGCTTGCCGCAACTAGAGAAAGCCCGCGCACAGCAAGGAAGACCCAACGCAGCCAAAAATAAATAAATAAATAATAAAAATAAATTAATTATAAAAAAAATTTTAAAAGTCTTTTATGTTATAGTACAGTTGACTTGCTAAACAGTTTTTTTTAAGCCTATATGCCTTTAAATTGATTATGATACTCTGTTTCTGAAGCACAGCTGTAATTCTCAACCTGTTAAGATAAATGTATTTTTCATCCTGTTGAACAACTTACAATTTATAATTTATAGGAAATAAATTTAAAAATTTGCTTATGGAGGAAAGATCTGTGGGACTTCCTTGTAGATCTGTCAATATTTGATTTTAATAATCTCTGTCGTACTGACATTGTTTACTAAAAGCTATGTGTAAAATTATAACTCATAACGGATAAAGTACCTCTTTTTCCCCAATTTTTTTAACTTAAAAACTTTTAAATTGGTATAATATTTGAACAGATAGTAAATACCCATTTCAGCTATATTTACCAGTTCACTTGCTAACATTTTGCCTCAGCTCCTCTCCCTCTCTTTGTTTGTAAAAATACCCACACTTTTTTTTTCTGAGCCATTTGAAAGTAAGCTGCAATAGCCACTGTTTCCACCACCCCTCACCCTTACCCTCATGATCTTTTATGAAATCTCATCTAGTTTTTTTTTAATAGGATACCCTACATTTACTGTTTGCATTTTTGTATTTCATGACTAAAGATAAAAATTTTTGGAATGAATAATATATAGGTAGTGTTGTATATTTTCTGTTGCATTATCTCAGGAGATGAAGTAATTTTTTTCTTTTTCTTTTATAATAGTATTTGTTTGGATCTAGTATTTAGTATTTGTTTTATTGCTTCTAAAGTTTGTCATATCATGTCCTTAAATTTCAAAATACAATTTTGTAATGCTTATGTCTTAATTTCTTTAATTAACTTATGATAGATTCCAAAATATAGGAAGTGATATAATAGACATTTGTGTACCTGATACCCAGACTTTAAAAATACTAACATTTAACAATACTTACTTCAGATTAAACTAAAATTTTTATTCTAAAATCTATCCTATATACAAGGGTACATATGATGTAGATGTACATTTTACAAAGTTTTAATAATAAATGAATATATCTGTCCCAACCTCCTATCTCAATAAATGTAATGGCATCTTAGAAGCTTTCCAGGCCTTAGGACAATGGCTTCTTCGTTCCCAGAAGAAACCATCATCCTAAATTATTAAATGTTATTCTGTTACTTTTCCTTAAGTTTTTCCACTTTTGTATTTTTTCCTTTAACGTACATTTTCCTAGTGTTTACTGTTTTTGAGTTCTGTGTGAATGGAGTCATACTGTATATATGTATTCTTCTTGGACTTGTTGGGTTTTTTTGGTGCCCCCCCACCCCCCGGCTCCGTCTCTCTCCAACCTTCGTTTTTTGTTTTTTAAAATTTATTTATTTTATTATTTAATTTTATTTATTTATTTATTTTGGCTATGTTGGGTCTTTGTTGCTGCGCTAGGGCTTTTCTCTAGTTGCAGCGAGCAGGAGCTACTCTTCATTGCGGTGTGCAGGTTTCTCATTGTGGTGGCTTCTCTTGTTGCGGAGCACGCAGGCTTCAGTAGCTGTGGCACGTGGGCTCAGGAGTTGTGGCTCGCAGGCTCTAGAGCCACAGGTTCAGTAGTTGTGGTGCACAGGCTTAGTTGCTCCACAGCATGTGGGATCTTCCCGGACCAGGGGTCGAACACGTGTCCCCTGCATTGGCAGGCAGATTCTTAACCACTGCGCCACCAGGAAAGCCCTGGACTTGTTGTTGTTCAATATTATGGTTTCGAGATTTCATTCACGTTGACACACTTATCTGAGATACATTCATTTATACTACTATGTGGTAATTCCATTATATGAATATACTACAGTTTATCCAATTTACTGTTGTTGGACACTTGGGTTTCCTCTAGTGTTTGCTGTTAAGAAAATGCTGCTGTAAATATTCTTGTACATGCTTTCTGGTAGATATGTGCAATAGGTTCCCCAGATTATATACCTTGAGCTAGAATTTTGGGGTCTTTGGGTATGTAAAGTGTCAACTTTACTAGGTAGTAGCAAAAAAAACCTTCTTGTAAACAGTTGTACATTAAGCCAAATAAGGAATTAAAGAGAAACAGGTTTGTGAGAAGATGGAAAAACAAAATAATGAGTGCTGTTTCATGTATTTTGAACTTAGCATCTTGTTAGAAATGTTGAGTAGGGATTTGAGGTGTGTTTATAGTTCTCAGCTCCACCCATCTTTGTTTTTTTCCTTGGTTATCTCATTCAGGTGTCTCATCTGTCCCCTCTCCTTGAAGTGGTCTTATAAAAATTGTTATAATATCACAGCATAAACATTATTTGATCATAATAGAAGATGTGTTCACTTTTTATACCCTCAGTCTCAGGCTGTCATGTGCAGCCTTTTTATTTATTTATTTATTTTTATTTTTGGCTGTGTTGGGTCTTCGTTTCTGTGCGTGGGCTTTCTCTAGTTGCGGCGAGCGGGGGCCACTCTTAATCATGGTGCGCGGGCCTCTCACTGTTGTGGCCTCCCTTGTTGCGGAGCACAAGCTCCAGACGCACAGGCTCAGTAGTTGTGGCTCATGGGCCTAGTTGCTCCGTGGCATGTGGGATCTTCCCAGACCAGGGCTCGAACCCGTGTCCCCTGCATTGGCAGGCAGATTCTCAACCACTGCGCCACCAGGGAAGCCCCAGCCATTTTATTTTTATAGACGTCAAAACATAGAGCTATATTAAGCTAGTACAGGGATGATGTAAATGAAAAGTGGGGAGAGGGTACTGATATTATGAGCAAACATGCATTCTAGGTAGCTGTTAGCAAGGGGAAGAAAACTTAACAAGAAAAAATGGGGATGCAGGCTAAAACAAATAAGCAGACAAGCAAGTAAATGAGTACAGTAAGTCCCCTACATGCGAATCTTCAAGTTGCAAACTTTCAAGGATGCAAACGTGCCCTTGTATGCCAGCTGTTGTACTGTACTACTGAACTTTTCAAGGTACTGAAAGATTAAAAATGTTTTCTTTATTTTTTTGTGTTTGTTTTTTATGTATTATTTGTCTGAAAAGTATTATAAACTTATTACAGTATACTGTATAGCCAATTGTGTTAGTTGGGTACCTAAGCTAACTTTGTTGGACTTATGAACAAATTGGACTTAACGCTCTCTCGGAACGGAACTTCGTATGTAGGGGACTTAATCTAAATAAACACAGCACTCTTGGGACCATTTAGAACTGGGGCCAACAGCACTGTATTAATAGTCCCTGATAATTTCACTATGTTTTAGCATAACTCTGTAATTGGTATTCATAATGTTAATTCTAAATAATCTTTATTCTTCATTTGAGAAGGTGCAGCAATGCACATTTTAGAACTGGTGAACCTTTAGCACTCTAGAATAAATTCCTGATGATTCCTAATAGCAGAAATTTTATTATTTATATGTAGTATGGTGTGTTTACCTATCAGCTAATAAAACAAATGATCTATGGATAATTTCTCAAAACTCTACAGGAAAAAAATGGGTGATATATATTTCTCTACTGACTGAACTAGATATATTTGGAAAGGAAAAGAAGATGTATCAAATCATTTAAATGTCTTTTACTGTGAATATTACCTTAATAAATTATAGAGAAAATTAAAATGAAAATATAGTAGTGGTTTTTATGCTCCATTGTCAGAAGAATAAATTGAAAAAGCATACGGGGAGATGATTATTTGGGGGTTCGTTCTGCTGTAGGTGGTTATATAAAACTTGCTACATTTGCTACCCCTAAAACAGATCTGACATCACCTAGGAGTAACTGCTTTTTCCCAGAACCAGAGGGTGAGGGGTACAGAGGGGACTGAAGACCCAGAATTTGGTCTAGGAATTGCTGGTTTCTTTAGACTTTTGTTATGGGGATTCCTCATTCCCACAGGGTACTGGAAACCACTGCAGAATTGAAGTTGTCTAGCTGATTTGAAAAAAATAATGTATCTTAAATAATCTTTGAACAGTTATTTTGCTATTCCAAGTCTAAAGCAGAGGTAAAAAAATTTTTAGAAGGTAGAGTTTTTTACATTTTAAATTTTGAAATAATTATAGATTCATAGGAAATTGAAAAAATAATAGTAAGGTGAAGCCCTTGTATCCTTCACCTTCCCCCAGTGGTTACTTCATACATGTAGTACAATATAATCCAGAAGTTGACACTGGTACATTTTGTATATATAGTTCTGACCCATTTAAACACTGTGGTGGTAGATGTGTGTAACCACTGCAGCATCAAGACATGGGTTCTGTCCCCACAAAGATCTCTCTTAAGCTACCCACACACTTGCCCCCTGTGGCAACCATTAATCTCTTTTTCATCTCTGATTTTGTCATTTCGAGAATGTTTTATAAATGGAATCATACAGTACATGACCTTTTTTCACTCAGCCTAATCCTTTGAGATCCATCCAAGTTGTATGACTCAGTTATTCTTTTTTATTGCTGAGTAGGATTCCATGGTATGAATGTACCATAGTTTGTTTAACCATTCATCTTTTGAAGGGCATTCTATTTTTTCCAGGTTTGGGCTATTAAAAATAAGGCTGCTGTGAACATTCATGTTTGTTTCTTTGGGACAGGTGCCCAGGAGTGCAGTTGGTTACATGTGAGTGTATATTTAGTTTTTAAAGAAACTTTCAAACCATTTTCCAACTGGCTATGCCATTTTATAGTCTCAGCAGCAATGTATGAAAGATCCATTTTCTTCACATTCTTGTCAGCACTTGGTATTGTCACTGTTTTTTATTTTAGCTGTTCAATTAGGTGTGTAGTAATATCTCAGCATAGTCTTAATTTGCATTTCCCCGATGGCTAGTGTTGTTGGCCATATCTTTTCATGTGCTATCCAAGTATCTTATTCAGTGAAAAACTTCTTTATATTCTTTGCCCATTTTCTAGGTGGATTTTTTTAATGTTGAGTTTTGAGATTTCTTTATGTATTCTAGATGAGTCCTTTGTCGTATATATGGATTGCAAATATATTTTCCCAGTCTGTACCTGTGTCTTCATCTTCTTAACAGGGTTTTTTGCAGAGCAAACATTTATAATTTTGATGATGTCCAATTTATCCACTTTTTTTCTTTTAGGGATCATCCTTTTGGTGTTTTTCTCCAGTCCCACCCTCTACCCCCAATCCCAGGCAGCCATTAATATATTTTCTGTTTCTATGGACTTGCATATTCTGGAATTTCATATAAATGGAATCATAAAATATGTGGTCTTTTATGTCTGGCTTCTTTCTTTCACTTAACAAAATATTTTCAAGGTTCATCCCTGTTATATCTGAATTGGTTCTTATTATGGCTTCTTTTTTATGGCTGAATAATACTCCATTGGCTGGATATTCCACCTTTTGTTTCTCTATCCATGAACTGATAGACATTTAGGTTGTTTCCACTTTTTTGCCTGTACTCAGAACAGTTGGTGTGTACCCTTTCAGCCCCTTACCTTCCTCACATTTGTTGCATGCACGTGTGCATGCACATACTACTATATATGTGTGTGTAGTTTCCTTTTTAATAGTGGAGAAGTGACTATTTTATGTTTTTTTAATATCTTTATTGGAGTATAATCGCTTTACAATGTTGTATTAGTTTCTGCTGTACAACAAACAAAGTGAATCAGCTATACGTATACATATATCTCCATATCGCCTCCCTCCCACCCTCCCTATCCCACCCCTCTGGGTCATCACAAAGCATCTAGCTGATCTCCCTGTGCTATGCAGCAGCTTCCCACTAGCCATCCATTTTACATTTGGTAGTGTATACATGTCAATGCTACTCTCTCACTTGGTCCCAGCTTCCCCTTCCCCCCTGCCCCGTGTCCTCTAATCCATTCTCTACATCTGCATCTTTAAACTTAAGAGTATTTGGGATATCTTTCCAAGTCAGTACAGACAGATAAGATGTATTGCATTTTTTTTAATGACCATAGAGTGTTCAGTGTGGCTATTTAACTGATACTACACTGAAAAACATTTAGGTGACATTGGGTGACTTCTGTTTTTCTTTCTTAAATAACATTGACAATAACCATCCTTATACAACTATCTTTGTGATACAGAGCTCATTTTACCTACTTTTGGACTTTTCTCTTCCCTGTCACTCTTCATCAGTCACTTATTCAAAAATATATAGATTACCTCCTGCGTGCTAGTCACTGGACTGTACTTATTAAAACATAGGGGAGGGCTTCCCTGGTGGCGCAGTGGTTGAGAGTCCGCCTGCTGATGCAGGGCACACGGGTTCGTGCCCCGGTCCGGGAGGATCCCACGTGCAGTGGAGCGGCTGGGCCTGTGGGCCATGGCCGCTGGGCCTGCGCGTGCGGAGCCTGTGCTCCGCAACGGGAGAGGTCGCAGCAGTGAGAGGCCCGCGTACCGCAAAAAAAAAAAAAAAAAAAAAAAAAACAAAAAAAAAAAACATAGGGGACACAGCTGTACTCAGGGGTTGTCTTAATAAAAAAGATATACCTATAAATAGACAACTGTAATTCAGTATGAAAAGTGCTATAATGTGTTATTACCAGACTCCTGTGGAACAAGTAGCTACATAAGGAGTGAGGAAGGTTCAACAGAGGAGGAGTTATTTGAGATGGATCTTTGTGAGGACAAATGGAACTTCACTTAACAAAAGATAAAGATAAGAACATTTTGATTTTTGAATTAGAATAGCAAGTTTGAAGAAAGGTAGAAGCATTAAATAGCCTGGCATGTTTAGGAACAGCAAATAGTTTAATATGGCCAGCAAGAGGCTTTTTGGCAGAGATTGTAGCAGAAGATAAAGCAGGTTAAATAGATTGAAAGCAGATTATAGCATTCTGTGAATGTCTTCCTAAAGAATTTGGACTTCATTTTGTACATAATTGGAAATCACTGAAAAATTTTTAAATGCACTTGTATTTTTATTATTTCTAATAAATTTTTAGGGTTGTGCTATGAATATTTCAGAACATTTCATCACCGCCCCAAATTTCCCACTTCTACCCCTTGCTCTAGGCAACCACTGCTTTGCTTTCTCTCTCTTTCAATTTGCCTTTTCTGAGTATTTCATATACATGGAATCATACATGTAGTATTTTGCATTTGGCTTCTTTTATTTAGCATATTGTTGAGGTGCATTCATGTTATAACACGTATCAGTATTTTGTTCCTTTTTATTATCTGATAATATTCCATTGTTTGATGATACTACCCTTTGTTTATCCATTCATCAGCTGATGGATGCTTGGATTGTTTCCAGTTCTTTGCCATTGAGTAATGCTGCTGAGAACATTTGTATGTAAGTCTTTTTTTTTTGGTGGGTGGTGGGTGGCCGCTCCGGGCAACATGTGGGATCTTAGTTCCCCCACCAGGGATCAAACCCATGCCGCCTGCATTGGAAGTGTGGAGTCTTAACCACTGGACCGCCAGGGAAGTCCCTGAATATAAGTCTTTATATAGACACATATTTTCATCTCTCTTGGGTAGGTTCCTATGGAGGGAATTTTGGAATTTTGGTGAGTTTATGTTTATATTTAACTTCTAAAGAAATTGCCAAACTGTTGTCCAAAGTGGCTGCATCATTTTACAGCAATGTGTGGGAATTCCAGTTTCTCCACATCCTTACCAACATTTGGTGTTGTCTGTCTTTTTGATGATGGCCATTCTGTAGTGGTATCTCATTACAGTTTTTTGTGTTTTTTTTTTGCCGTACGCGGGCCTCTCACTGCTGTGGCCCCTTCCGTTGTGGAGCACAGGCTCCGGACGCGCAGGCTCAGCGGCCATGGCTCACGGGCCCAGCCGCTCCGCGGCATGTGGGATCTTCCTGGACCGGGGCACGAACCCGTGTCCCCTGCATCAGCAGGTGGACTCTCAACCACTGCACCACCAGGGAAGCCCTCTCATTATAGTTTTAATTTGTGTTTCCTAATGACTTACGATGTTTATAATCTTTTCATGATGCACAGTTGTATTTTAGAAACATGAGTGCAGTGCAGAGGCAAGAATGGAGGTGTGTTCCACAAGAGATGGGAGGCTGCACTAGATGTGTATAGAGTTGAGAGAGACAGATTTCAAAGATATATCAGAGTTAGAACAGGCAGCAATTAATAACTGCCCAATATAGTAAATAAAGCAGTGGGATGTGGGACTAGTGACCCAAAGATTTTAACCTTTGACAGGTAGCCGGTGCTGTTATTAGCCAGAAAAGTGAATATGCAGTTTTTGTGCTGGTAGATGATGGCTGTTATATTCTGTTCTCTTGATGTGTCACTGGAATAAATATTTTATACAGCTGTATTATAGTATATAGTTTGTATAGTATATAGTATATATTATAATATAGTTTGGAAATAGTATCTAGTTCAAAAAAAGGATCTGGATTAAGGTATAAATTTAAGAGAGTTACCACTGTATAAATAACAGTTGAATTCATTGAAATAGTGTATCTATTCCTAAATGGCTGTATCCACTGGGTTACTTTTGGTAATTGAAAATTACATAAATAATAAAAGGGTTGAATATACTGTAATAAAAAGATCCAAGTTAGTAAAATGATTCTAGGATTACTTCATTCAAGCATAGCAGCATCACCAAGGACCACCCAGGTTTTTTCCATCTTTTAACACTGCCTGCCGTTCTTTTTTTGTTGGGTTGTCCTCTTAGGCAGCTTCTTTCCTCATGGTCCTAAGATGGCTGCCGTTGTTCTGCTTAACAATTCAAACCCAAAGTTACCTGCAAAAAGTACGTGTTTTCACCTGGGTGTCTTTTTTTCATCAGCCTGGGAAAACCTTTCCCAGAAGCTCCCCAGCAAACTTAGTGTCTTGTCTTCTAGGCCAGAATTGCATCAGATGCTTATTGCTAACCCTCTCATTGGCAGGGGGGATGGAAATTGACACTATTGGCTTAGACTAGAGCTTTCTAACCCTGGTGTTAGGCATCCTTTTGTCATATCTCTTTTGGAAGAAGCTTTTTTCCCCATGCCTTTTGTTTCTCTGTTCTCTAGACAACTAAGTTTCACATCACTGAGTTTTTGCTATTCAGTGCTTCAGATCAGCTAATATTTGTTGAAATCCTACTCTGTGTCATTAGCTGTGCTAAGTTCTAGGATATAGCAATGAATAAGAAAGTTACAGTTTGATACAGAAATATGCTTAAGCGCAAGAGTGCTATCATAGAATTATACACTAAAGTTCATTTGTATTTTGGGTTTAATGCCACTGTTTATATCTTCAGTTTTATGAGAAAAGGCATCTTGAGTTTCAAAATCAAGCTTATATTCAATTTATAAATGAACTTTTGGAACATTTAGAATATAACTTGTTTATAAGTTTGACCCCCCCTTTCTGTATTAAGTGGATTACATCCTTTATTATAGAAATGCATGATAAACTAATCTAAATTATACTGTTCATTTGAGTTACAGCTAAAACTGTATTATGTTTTTCTGAAGCATAATGTTTGAGGTTTTTAGCTAATGTACTGAAAGTTTTAATAGTAATACCTTTAGTTTAGGAGCCCAACTGAAATGTTTTGTAAAATGATTATTTTGTAATTTGCTATTTTTAAAAATGGTTCTATAATTGCAGCTATGATGTTTACAGCAGTACTTATACAGTATGTGGGGTGCTTTTTATGAATGCTAAGAGAGGGGAAATGAAGAAAGAGGGGATTTGGAGTGGTGGAAGGAAAAATGTACAATCAATATTGCTGATTTTGTGAATACTAAGAAATCTACTTTTTGACATCTGGTACAAATAGAAAAGCAATCTTAAATTTTGTCTTAGACTGAGTATTTATCAAAAGCATATTTATACTAGTTCTTTTTGCAAATCTTACTAATATAGGAGTTAATAGGTAATGTCTAACACCTCAAAGATAGCTAAAATATCCACAATTGATGTTTGTCACTGATGGATTCTGTATGGTTAGTGATCTTTAAAGTATCCCAGTGCTTTAAGATTTAACCACTTTAATTTGAAAACCGAGGGGGATGTGTACATTTTTATGGCAAAAAAAGATTTTTGTAAAGGCAATATGGGATTAAAATGAACTTTTCCCATGTTTGCAAATACTTATTAACTTTGAGGAAATTCCAATGTTCGCTCCGAATTACAAAGTACTAGAATATATCCAGAAAGATTCGCTTTTCATTTATTATGAGTCATTAAGAAGCTCTAATGTGTTTTTAAAAGAATTACCTTTCCTTAATATGTTTTCTAGAACTAAGAAGCTTGAAAATTTCAGGCACAAAATCTTTGGTGAAAATATTAATCCTTACAATTGTTTAGTGTTTGGTTCTGACTGGATCCCTTGTCACTGTTAAACACAGTTTATAGTGCTAAAAGCCTGTGGCAAATTACCTTATAAATTGAGTGATTAAAGTTGTTGCAGGCATTTTGCCTATGTAAATCCTATTTCTGTGCCTGTATATATTTATAGATCTCTGCTTAAAGGACTGTAGTTGCAGAGATTAGAAAACGGTTTACTTTGACTCACACAATTTCTAGTATGTAAAAAGTGACTTGCAGACCTGTATCGTGAAGCACATCCTGTCCTTTGATTGCCTTTTATTTTCCTCTTAGTAATGAAGTCAAATCTTACTTGGTTTTCCTTAGCCAGTCTTAAATTCAATCCTTAGAAAAGGTTTTCTGAAGTTTATGATTTGTCATGTATTTGTACATAAGAGAGAATTGAGAGAGGATAGATAATTCAGGGTCTTGGACTTTGCAGATGGTATATTTGAAGATTCTTTGTGATTATGTATTTTCCTTTTTTTAAAAATTAACTTTAGATTTAGCCTAAAGCTTGTAACTTTTTTTTCACACCAAGGAAGTAGTGTTGTAATAAATAGTGCTATAATAAACAATGGTTGATAAGTGGTTTACATGCTAATTTTATTTATTATTTGATCCATTGTAAATATCTGGTAGAATTAGAATCAGGCCATATATTTTTGTAAATAAATTTATTTATTTTTGGCTGTGTTGGGTCTTCATTGCTGCGCGCGGGCTTTTTCTAGTTGTGGCGATTGGGGGCTATTCTTCGTTGCGGTGAGTGAACTTCTCATTGTGGTTGGCATCTCTTGTTGCAGAGCGTGGGCTGTAGGAACGCGGGCTTCAGTAGCTGTGGAGCACGGACTCAGTAGTTGTGACTCATGGGCTCTAGAGCGCAGGCTCAGTAGTTGTGGCGCATGGGCATAGTTGCTCCGCAGCATGTGGGGATCTTCCCGGACCAGGGCTCAAACCCATGTCCCCTGCATTGGCAGGCGGATTCTTAACCACTGCGCCACCAGGGAAGTACGAATGAGGGCCATATATTTTTAAACATAGTCACTTTGATGGACTATTTAAAACTTTATGAGACTAGGTTAATCTGAGCTTTGTTTAATGTAGTGATTGCCTCCCCTCTCTTCCATACACCCTTAGGGAAGAACGGAGTTATTGGCAAAGAATGGCTTTGGAGGAAAATCTTTATGCCATTTCTAAAGTGGAAACACAACGCATTTATTTTTTGATTAGTATAAGGTAAATTTTTAAGACTATGATCATCTCAGAGAAAAAAAAACACCTAAATACCAGGTCTCCATTACTGCTCTCCCTGATTTCTCTGAGTGATGGTCTAAGAGTTTTATAGTCATATGAATACCCTGAAAAATGTCAGGGGTCTGGTGAAGTTGTAGGTAACTAGTGCATTGAGAAGACTGTTAAAAGGCTTCTAAATGCAGACAAAGCATTACTAATTGCTTTCAGGGTCAGTCTGTCTTTAGTTGGACCATGAAAGATTTAGCATGGCCCTATGGCAGCCTGTCTGCTGAGTGGAGACTCTTGTCCTTAGGAAAGGCTATCTGATATGCTAGACCGTTTCAGGTTGCCCCAGTTTACATGAATTTAGTCATTATTGCCAAGACTACTAAACCTCAGTGTGACACAAGTGATACTTCGAAATGGGCTTGAAGACAAAGGCATTTTGACCTTGCAGTGGGACATAAGTAATATTCACACAGCTTAAAATTTTTCTTTTTAAAATATGAAACAGAATACTGTACTATTTGACATTTCAGTTAAAAGATACATTCAATGAAATTATTTTTATGATCTCTAAGTAAACAGCACACCTGCCTTTCAGTAAATTAAAATTTTTAATGTTTTTCCTCGTTTAGATTTATGAACATTGTCTCTTAAAGCAGTAGGGTACTAATGGCAGTAGTAACACAGTTGAAACCTATGCCATGGACTTAGACCAAGCAGTGCAATTAATTCTTGACCCTCACAATTCCTAATGTTCTAGGTTGAAGTTTGAAATTAAAACTGCTTACTGAGACTTTGTGATAGAAAGTGAAATACTGGCTGGGTGGTCCAATTTTTGTTCAGGTGGGAATCTGAATATTGTAGAATTGTAAATTTTAGTGCTGCTTCTGGCTGTTATCTTTGAGATGTGATTTTTTTTTTCAAAAGCTTAGGCCGATACAGAAATTTTACATGTGAGTAATTTTTTCTGCAGAACTACTATGTTGTAAAGTTGAAAATACTCAAAATGTGAAACTTCTTTGGGGAGAAGTTTATTAAGTGATAGATTTCTAAAGTACTGTAGAAGTTTTCGTTGACTTTACATTGAAAATGTATAGTTTTATACATGATAAAATTTTGGTATTTCTTCTATATGTGTTATTCTGACAAATAAACATTCTTTCAGTCTTGAATATGTTCCTTTTTTCTAAACAGATTTATGAAAATATGCATCAGTTTAATACTGTCTTGGAATTCATGAGATGGAAGCATAGGTCAAAGCTGTTTGGAGAAAATTGGAAGTACAGTTTTATCTAGCCACATCTCTGAGGTAAGAAAAAGACTTTTAAGAAAATAATTAGAATAATATGAAAATTCTCATTTCTTAACAATTGAAAATAGTCCTTCTGTATTACCACTGCAGCTTTATGTTAGCTTCTTTATTCTTTAATCACCTTCCTTATGAGTTCATAAGTATCAATAGTTATAACATATTTTTCTCTCCTTATAAATGTTGAACCTCTTCAGGAGTAAAAAGTATTTATTACTAATACAACTTTAATTGTAGAAAATAAGCATTAAATGATGTATGTAATAATTTCTTCCCTCTGATGATGACAAAACAGGTTAGAATGGAAGATTATATTAAAATGAATGTTTACATTATTCTGAAACTTTCACATATTTAGAATTTAGGATAAAATTGTTACTTTGAATAATATATCTTTGGAGGTAGAATTTATTCAAAGAAGTGGGAACTGCAGTAACATCAGGGACAGGGGAGAAGAAGCCATTTTAAGACAATACATACAGAGAAATCAAGTTCATTATTTTCAAATCCATGGAGACACAGATTATCAGGTAAAAGGTTTAATCCTTCAGGGATCTGTACTTTAAAAAATAAAAACCGGGGGGCCTCCCTGGTGGCGCAGTGGTTGAGAGTCCGCCTGCCGATGCAGGGGATACGGGTTCGTGCCCCGGTCTGGGAGGATCCCATATGCCGCGGAGCGGCTGGGCCAGTGAGCCATGGCTGCTGAGCCTGCGCATCCGGAGCCTGTGCTCCGCAACGGGAGAGGCCACAACAGTGAGAGGCCCGCGTACCACAAAAAAAATAAAATAAAAAAATAAAAAAATAAAATAAAAAAATAAAAACCGGAACATACACCTTTGTGAAGTGGTCTCTACTTTTTCCTCTTTAAACAGTAGGTTCTGCTTCCTTAGAGCATTCATTCATCATCCTTCTGTCCCTTCCAAGCTGGTCTATTTGTTCTTTTGAGAAATATTCATGACTTTCTAATTGTCTTTTTTTAGGTTTCATACTCTTGAATCACTGTAGTAGTTGCCATTTTTCCTTTCATGAAATGCTGTTGGCTTCTGTGACCCTGTGCTCTTCTAGTTCTACTTCTTTAATTACTCCTTCAAAATTTTTTTTCTCCTCCTATTATTTCTTTAACTAAAGAATAGTTGTCCTCCTATGATTAAATAATGACCGTCCCTAAGGTTTTATATTTGAAATTCTTGTTTTTCTTTTTTATGTCTTTCCTAATCTCTTGATTTCAGCAATTACCTCTAAAATGATCTCTCTCAACTTCATATCTCTGCTGTGACACTCTTCTAAGCTTTGACACATATTTTCAACTGCTTGCTTCACACTCAGTGTTCCCACTTCTATTACTGGACCTTTTTGTCACCCACGCTCAAAGTCTCAGTGCCAAATCTGGTTCTTCATCTTTTCCTTCCTACTCTTAGTAAGAGATCAGTCCTATCAGTTTTACCTCTATAATATATCATGAATGTTTTCATCATCTCTTTTCTAATCCCCTCGTCATCATCCAAGTTTAAGTTCTTATATCACATTTCACCTGAAATATTGCAGGACTTTTCCCACTTTGTGCCTCTCCTCACTCTCTTTTCCATCTGTGTGTTGCTACCAGCTTAAATTTTCTCAAAGGTAATTCTGCATGTACTGTCAGTAACTCTTTGTTAGCCTACCAAAGTAAGAACAAACTCCTCTAGTAATAAAGTCTCTCAACAGTGTAGCATTAAGTGAGTGACAGCTTTCCCTGCATCCATCCATTTCTTTCTCCCTTTAAACACTTATTAAACACCTACTCTACTGCAGGCACTGTGTTAGGTGCTGAGAATATGCAACATTCGGTAAAATGAGTTCCTTACTTTACTCTCAAAGAATAATCCGTTTAGAGATGAGTATACAAAGAGTTAATGCGAGTGCAACTTGAAAAGTGCTATATGAAATTGGAAAAGTGTATTGGTATCATCTAGAAAGGCTCCACCAACATTGTTAGAGGCGAGAACTGTCAGGGAGGCTTCACATAGGGAATGGCATTTGAGTAGAGTCTTAAAGGATAAGTAGAAGATTGCTGAGTGTAATTTGGAGGCAGTAGAATTTCATGCATAGAGCCCAGTGTAAGCAGGGGAAACTTGAAATGTATAGAATGTGCAAAAGACAGAAGAAATCATTTTGTATGGTTTGAATTCAGGACGTGAGAGAGGATTTGAGGGACAAGGCTGGAAGAGAGTTTGTTTGTGAAGAACTCTGGATGCCATGATAAGGAGTTTAGACTTCATTTTGTGAGTAGTTGGCAGTCTTTGAAAAATTTTAACAGAGGTATTTTGGATCATAATCGTGTTTTGTTACAATTAACATAACAGTGATGTGAATGATAGTTTGGAAGGGGGAGATACCAAAAGCAGAGAGACAATTAGGATACTCTTAATTGTTGCAAGCAAGAAATAATGAGAATCTTGATTAAGGTAGGGATCAACTTACCTGAAATTATGAAAAACTTTAAGCATTAATTATTTAGCAAATGTTTAATTTTCTTCTTCTATACCCCTTGCATGTATGATACTCTTCAGCCGATGATTTGAAATTGTCCTGTGTTTTTTCTCCCTTCTGCTCATATTATTTTTTCTCTAGGTGTGTGTTTTTCCCTCTTTATCTAGTTTAAGGCCCCAGAGCACTTATTTTTGTCCTTCAGAATATTACTTTTTTGGGTCCCTCTTAAATTATGTAACAACAAGTCACAAAGGAGGAATCAGAAAATAAAGAACATGGTCCCCAACCTCTGCTTATAGTCATCTCAGTAAAGTATGTATATAAGTAATACAAGTAATGATAACCAGCATCGCCAGGTGAAAGTGATAAATGTCAAAGGAGTCATTTATTACTTCCAGTCAGAGTTCTGTAGCACTGAGAAGTACAGATAGAACATAGAAGAGGTTATTTGATCTGGGCTTTGAAAGATGAGTAGAATTTGGTAGGTAAAGGAAGCATTAAAAGATGTTTCTGGAAAAGCTGATTGATAGAAAATGAATATTTCCATAGGAGTGTAGAAGAGGTCTTGGAGAGGGTAGGAAGTATGACATAGAGAAAACTATATTTTAGGGGAATTACTCTAGCAGTGATGTATGAACAAACATCATTAGAGAAATGGAGTGAGGAGTCAGGGAGCTTGGAAGGCTGTAGGAGTAGTTAGGCATGAGGTAATCAGAATTCAGTCAGAGTGGTGATAGTGGAAATAGAAAAGAAGGACTAAATGGAGTAGGGTATGTTGTGAAGGAAGAAGGGACACTGATTTGTGACTAGATGTTGAAATGATGATGCCCACATTTTTTATCTGGGGAGCAGGGATAATATTGGGCATTGTTAATAGCAAACATAAGTAATTCTTCAAATCTAGTTAAATCCGAGTTTTCTAAGTTTAAAGAAACACTAAAATTGATGTTCTGCTGTATTGTTGGTCTCCTCATTTGTTTACATACAACAGATATTTTTGCACATTGTTTTTCAAGCCTTAGCATACTGAAAAGGATGTATTGTGAAAAAAGCAAAGTACTGTCTCTTTAGAAGCGTAGTTTTTAGAGAAATAAATACTATTCTGCTCATATTTATCTCTTTCATTATTATTTTAAATGCTATATAAGATTTAGTAAAATTTAAGAATGTTTAAAGTATTTCTGCAGGTATAATTCTGACACTTACTGAAAGATGGTATCTCATTTAATAGAATTATTGCTAAATGAATGGAGACCTGTGAAGACGCTCATTAAGCAGAATTTGATGGTTCCACTTTAACAAATAAACATTAGTATGATAATGTCCTTAGAGAAATACCTTATAGTGAGGTAATATTACCTTATAATATAAAACTAACCACTTTTAATGCTTTTATTAAAGTTCTTTTCAACTCTTAATTGATGATTGATTTAGGGCTTTGCCATATTCAGAAATATTGCAACACTGTATGTTGAAAATAAAGTAGTCACTATTTGTTTTGTAATTACGCATTGTGTAAAATTGGAAAACATTATTGAGGAAGGAAACATCACATTAAGAAAAGGCTTTACGATTAAACTATATTTTCAAGTTATTTCCTCTCTAACATAAATTTGGTTAAGCTCTCAAATTAATTAATATTTGTACTACATGTATTGTGTATGTATGTGTGTGTATAAATATATATGTATATATATTTTAAGATCTCCTCTATCATTCTTATCTCAGAATAGTCACAACAGTGTTTCCCAAAGTGTTGAGTGTGTATCACTGGTAGTATTCAGAATGATTTTAGGTGGCACACAGATGAATCTGTAAACTTTTCCAGTTATATATTTATTTTGATAACCTATTCGTGACAAGTAATATTTAACATAGTGACAATTATGTTCACCTTTATTTTCTCTCTGTTTTGAATTCTGGTTCAGAAATTAGAGTTAATCATACCTTCAATTTATGGCAGTAAAATTACTATCTTTGTTCTCTATGAGGCCCTTGAGTTGATATATTTTATTTTGTCTTCTTTATTCTTGACTTCCACTCCCATTTTCTTTTCCTTCCGCCATAGGAAACCATTCTAATTTGTTTGCTCTATATCTTTGAATGAATGTATCTTTATAAAACAAAGTGTTGTTGGTGTGTATGTGTTTAATTGACTTAATTAGGCTTTGCTACAGATATTCTGCCCTTTTTTTTCCCCACTATTTTCTTTAGCATCAGAAAGTTATATCTCTTCATGTTGCTGTGTATATTCTTACTTGTTGCTTCTAACTTATGTTTAGTTTCCCATAGTGTACTGCACTACATTCTTCTACTTAGAGGCAACACACTCTTCTTAAAAGCACAGGCAGTGGAGCAAAGTTGCTTCAGTTTGAGTCCTAACTGCACCACATCTTAGTTTGGGTTTCTTTGAAAGTAGAGCCTGAGAAAGGGACTTATGGCTTGGGTAGTTTATTTGGGAGATGATCTAAAGAAGCAGAAATGAGAGAATGGGAAAAGTGAGAGAGAGAGAAGAAAGTAAAGTTACATAAAATTTGTTCATGAGCTAGTTATCACTGTGAGCAACTGGGATTCAATTTCCTTGGGTACTTTCTGAATGCACCTCAGCATTGTCCCACCAAAGGATGGACAGGAACTTGGGACATTTATCCACTGACTTTCATCTTTTGTTAATTGAGGGTGGCTCCTGGAACTCCAACTCTAGCACTTGTGTAGTTGTGCCTATATACTGCTGAGCAGTCGTCTTTGGGTTTGGAGGAAGCCCTGAGGAACAAAACAGAGCAGTGCCTTGGCTCACACTTGACGTCAGATGCTGTTGGACAGTGCATAGATCTGTCCACTGCAGCTGTAATGAGGAAAGGTAGGCTGAGCACTGCAAGTGTCTGCCACCCCTTTTATTACGCAGATTACCTCGTGTTCTTTTAAGTCCACTCTGTCACTGACCCTTCAGAGTGGTGGCTGGTTGTAATTGCTAAAAGCAGTCTCTAAAACAGGAGGGTTAGGGGAACATGCTGTAGTCCCTCTATTGCAGCTGGTCCTGAGGCCGTAATTGATCCTGTAATCTGTGGGATAGTGGTGCTGTCCATGGGGTATATTGTGGGCGGGAAAGGCAAACCCACATCTGGAGTCAGTGTCAGTTCTGCACATGCATGTGTTAGTTGGCATTCCACAGCAGCAGTAATTAAGTCACCTTCACGAGAAGGAAACCATGCTGCTGGGCCTTTGTAAAGCCTTCCTTTCTGTCACTAGGGCTCCTCCATTCACAGCCCTATTGCTTAAGCATTGAGGTGGTCGAGAGGAGAAGCTGGCTGATGTCCACTGACAAGTCACTCCATCTGTAGTTGGGATGCAGTTAAATGCACCTTCCCTCTTGGTGCTTTGTGGTGGGCATTAACATAAGACATAAAAGATTGGCACTTTGTGCTGGCTCCCACAGAACCATCGACATGCCTCTTCTCCAAATTCTTTGTCTTATTTTCCAGTTTTGCCCCTTCTATCCCCTAACCAGTCAGCCATACCGTTTGCCACTCCCAAGGAGTCCATGTTTTCCCTTGTCTGGTCACTTCTCCCTGCACTGTACCCACTGAGAGAATTTCTACCTCATCATTGTCTTTCAGAGCCATCCAAATAGGGCTGTAGAGCAGTAGTAATGCATTTTTTATTTGTTTCTGTTAACCAGGCCCCAGGTGTTCGTTTGTTTTTTTTTTGTCATTGGCCACCAGTAACCTACCATAAAGTCATTGGTGTGAGCAGAAGTAAAGATACCAATATGGTAGAGGTAGGTGACATGAAGTTCTGGGCCACCTCTTGTAGTTTACTAGTGCCTTCTGGACCTGCCTAGGCCCTATTACATCACACAGTGGATTGCTGCTGTGCCTAACCTTGTGACTTGGTGGATCATGATGGGTAGCTCTGGTCACTAAACCTTAATGTTTCATGGTTGGGAACTCTGCTAGGGCCCAATATCATGCCAGGAGCTACACTTTTCATGCAGTGTTGTAGAAGTTATGTGCTTGCTTCAGAAAATCTAGAGGGCTGTGCTGCAACTCTCCTACGGGAACTTGCCAGAAAATTGACATGGCGTCCGTTTACCACAGATGTCTCTAATACCTTTGCATCTGAGCATCAGGGCAGCTTGCACCAGAGCTTGATCTGCTGAGAGCCTCTTCTCCTCTAGATCCTAATCAAAACTGGCAGCCTTCTGAGTCACCTAGTCTCTTCTTTTTTTTTTTTTTTTTTTCGGTAGGCGGGCCTCTCACTGTTGTGGCCTCTCCCATTGCGGAGCACAGGCTCCGGACGCGCAGGCCCAGCGGCCATGGCTCACGGGCCCAGCCGCTTCGCGGCATGTGGGATCTTCCCAGACCAGGGCACGAACCCGTGTCCCCTGCATCGGCAGGCAGACTCTCAACCACTGCGCCACCAGGGAAGCCCTCTTCTTTTTTTTAATTAAAAAAATTTTTTTAAATGTACCCGTCATCTTTCATTGGGCATTAATTCTCAATTAGGGTGTAATAGGATTCAGCAAAGATCAAGTTCTTCAGAGAGAGGTGCAGGGCAAAGATGGTCATGGTAAGGACTGCAGAGAGCACCCTTCACGCGGGGCCCTCATCAGCGGTTCTTGCGTAGCTGTTCATGTTTGAGTTCCTTGTAAGAAATGCAGTAGTTGAAAAGCACGTCAGCTTCCAGCACCATAGAAACCCCAAGGGTGCTCCCTTTGTTTATATTGACATACTTGTTGTCATACTGGTAGTAACCTCTTCGAAACGCTCTGATGGTGCCTTTGGGGGTGAAATCTTGCATCAGTATCCAGTTTGGCAGAGCCTTTATTTTGACATCCATGAGTTTCTTCTCCACTGGTACAACTAACACCATCTTGGCGTCTTGGATATTCACTGTCACCCAATCTTTTCTAATAGTTCCGTTTAACTAGAAGCCGCTGTTCTGATTTTCAGCTTAGCCTTCCCTCCGTTTGCTGAACTCCCTTTAAATGAATTGTATTTTTTTATGCCCATTCCGGGGCTTGGGTTCCCTAAGCACTCATTTAGTTCTGGCTATAGGCATCTATTATTCAGTGGCAAACCAATAGGCACGAAAGTCAGAGTTGTTTCTGTCCTGTGGACTGATAACAAAGGGGCCAACAAATTGTTGCCCATTTCTTGAAGCTCTGTGAGCAGTCCTCAGTGCTTCCAGGCACTCCCGACTGCAAGATCTGTTAGCAGTGTGGCAGATGAGAGTTGCTTCTACATCTGCTGAGATCTGTTAGATGGAGCAGCCTTTTGAGGGTCCAGCGTTGCAGTAACGCAGTTATAGCACCAGGCTTGAAGATGAGCTTCATCTTTCCTATTGGTCTCTCCTTGGACTCCATTGAAAATGTATTCCCACACCTACTGTCTTCTGTAGAGAAACCTAGAACTCATGGTCTCAGAAACATCCTACAGGCCTTGCCCTCAGGCTCTTTGGTTATTGTGCTGCTCCTGAAAGGGAGACAGAGAAAGTCTATTCCCATTCTCTTCAATTCAGACTGCCTCCTCATAACTCAGATATCTTTATTCTTTTCTTAATTTAAGTTTGGTGGGTATTCTCCTTGCTTACTTATTTGGATGCTTTTAGATTCCGGTGGTGGTTTGTGTTATTGCAACTGCATATGGTACTGTAGGAAGAGCATGCCACAAGATTTCCAGTAGCATCTTTTCATAATATATATGGACATTTCAATTCCTGTCTTTATCCTCCATCCTAATACTTCTCTCCTGTTCTACTATCTTATATTTGCAATAGTTTCCTTCTGGGTGTCTCAGATAGAAATTCTAGTTTAACTTCTGAGCTCATCTACTTCCTACCTTTTTGTCCTTTCTTCCTTTCCTCCCTCCTTTCCTCCCTCCCGTCCATTTTTTTGTGGGTTAAGGGCTAGAGGAGGCTTAATTGTCTCTTTGCAGAACATTTTTTTTTAATTTTAAAAGGACTACATAAATGAGGCCTGAATAAGTTCTTGCATACAATTTTGACAGTATGCACCGAAGCCTAAAGCCCTCTTCACTACCCTCACCCCACTGCCCTCCTTACCACACACCCCTCCACCCCATTTGCACCTCACCGACCTTTACATTACAGGTTATTGATTTGGGGGATTTATTTTTATAAAATTATGCATAATGAGAATACGTGCCTCATAAAGTTAGTGTGAGGATTAAATGAGTTAGTACATGTCAAGTATGTATAACATGTTAGAGTTCTTACTTCATAGTATAAAAAACAGTATTATAAGAAAAAGCTAATAAACTTAGAGCAAAGATAATTCAAAATATGAAATAAGGCAGAAATATCTGGGGGGAAAGGGCTTTTGCATATACTTAGGTTCCCTGTTTCATGACTTGGATCTAAATTTCTTTTCTCTAACATCTAGAAATCACCAGAGGGGTGGTGATTTGGGGAGCAAAGTTATTGAGCTAGTACTTGGATTGTTGGGTTAGTAGTAGCTGGGTATAACTGTAAGGTTTGGAGATACATTTGTAGATGTTAGTATACTTACAAAGAACTATTAGAGTTTATTATGTGATTTTATAGTTGATTTAACTCCCCAGTTATGTTTCCCTTAAGATATTAATATTATTTTTATTCATTTCATTCACCTATTGAACATTTATTGTTTTGCTTAGTAACATGCTAGAAAATAGAGGTTACAAGTGCCGCAAGATAAGTCAAAAAAATCACCTGACTAAATAAGCGTTATGAGAGGAGGGATCACGTCTGTTTCATTGACTGTTGTGTAAGTGTGATGCACATACCAAGTAATTAATAAATACTTTATGAATGAGTGTTAGTCAAGAGCTAAGGCGCAGCTATGGTTCATGTTCTTGGTACACTAGAAGTACAGAGATGGGCCGGCTCACTCAGCCTTCTATGTAGGGGTCAGGGATTGCTTACACAGGTGATGCATAGATCAGGTCTGAAGAGTGAACTGTAGTTAACTTGGTGAGAAACAAAGGGAAGAACAAAAAGGATGTGCAAAGGATGGGAGTCTAAAAGAGATGCCTGTAAATATAGAGGCTTCAGTGATTTCAGTGTAGTTGAATCATGAGGAGTGAATGGGAAGGTGGTGTTAGAAAGCCTGGTGGAGGCCAGATCATAACAATTCTTCTTATGTCTTGGTAATTCCATCCTATGAAATGAGAATATTTATAGATTTTTTTTAAGCAGAGAGCATGACAAGGTCATTTAGTTTTAGAAGTTAGGTTTGGTTTAGAAGTTAGCATTTTATTAAAAGTGATCATGTACTAGGCTGTACAGCAAGTTCTTATACAGTTCAAATGATCTTATCAGCCATACTTTTTGTCAACATACACTTAAGTTAAAACTGAGTAACAAACAGTATATACAGGCACACATTTGGAAATTTTAAAACCTACCTCCGTAAATCCCACAGGTCAAAAATAAAATGATAGGGCTTCCCTGGTGGCGCAGTGGTTGAGAGTCTGCCTGCTGATGCAGGGGACATGGGTTCGTGCCCCGGTCCGGGAAGATCCCACATGCTGTGGAGCAGCTGGGCCCGTGAGCCATGGCCGCTGAGCCTACGCGTCCGGAGCCTGTGCTCCGCAACGGGAGAGGCCACAGCAGTGAGAGGCCCGTGTACCGCAAAAAAAATAATAATAATTAAAAAAAAATGATAATGCAAGTCAGAAAACACCTAGAACTAAACAATAAAGAAAATTAAGACTTAATAAATTTGTGTGACATGTTGAAGCCTTACATACTCATATTAAAAGATTAAAAATATTAATAAGATAAACACCTAATTTAAATTAGGAAAAGAACAACAGAATAAATTCAAGTGAAGTAAAATAGGTGATAAAAATAAAAGCTGACACTTGTAGAGCACTTGTTATATTTACCAAGCACTGTTCCATGCGCTTTACAAGGATTATCTCATTTAATCTTTGCAACAACCCTGTGAGGTAGGTGCTCTTATTATTCCCACTTTACAGATGAGAAAACTGAGTCACAGAGAAAAACTTATCTACACTTCTAGTTAATAAGTGATAGAATTGGGGCTAATTGGAAAAGTTTGTTTTGTTTTGTTTTATTTTGTTTTGTTAAGATACAATGGAGAGAGTTAACATAACCAAAAGTTGGTTTCTTGAAAAGGCTGATAAAATAGACAAACCATTTGAATAACTGATCAAGAAAAACCCAGAAAGCACAAGTAGTATTGGGAATGGAAAGGAGGACATAACTTCAGATATAGCAGAGATTTTTTTAAAAAATAAGAGACCTTGAATAAGTTTATGCCTATACTTTTTTTAAAAATTTATTTATTTATGGCTGCATTGGGTCTTTGTTGCTGAGCGCAGCCTTTCTCTAGTTGTGGTGAGCGGGGGCTACTCTTTGTTGCGGTGCACGGACTTCTCATTGCAGTGGCTTCTCTTCTTGCAGAGCATGGGCTCTAGGCATGTGGGCTTCAGTAGTTGCAGCATGCGGGCTCAGTAGTTGTGGCTCGCAAGCTCTAGAGCACAGGCTCAGTAGTTGTGGCGCACGGGCTTAGTTGCTCCGTGGCATGTGGCATCTCCCCAGACCAGGGCTTGAACCCGTGTCCCCTGCATTGGCAGGAGGATTCTTAACCACTGTGCCACCAGGGAACTCCTACATTTTACAATTTAAATAAAACAACAATTTTTAAAACGTGATAATAAAATTGATTAAGGTGAAATAAAAAACCTAGATATTTCTGTAATTATTAGAGAACTTTAATTTGTAGTGAAAGATCTGCCTCCTCCCATATACTCACAGATAAGCCCTTGGCTCAGATGATTTTAAAGGTGAGTTCTGTCAAACTATTCAAGTGGTAGATATGTCCAGATATACAAAGACTGTTTGAGAGATTAGCAAAATAAGGAAAGTTCCTCAGCTTATTCTGTGTGAGTAGTATAACCTTGATACTGAAACCAGACATGGATAACATGAGAAAAAAATTATAGGTCAGTCTTTCTTATGAATATAGATGTAAAACCTAACAAAATTGTTAGCAAAACAAATTCAGTGGTGTATCTAAACGTGATCATGTCTACAGTACTGCAATACAGTTCTGACACTGCCTACCCACTGTTAGTGTCAGACTCCACAGTTTTAAGGGCACAGTCCCCAACAAGACTGCCCTCACTTGAGATGCCAGTTACAAGTTTGGAAGTCCCCAGGCTACTCACACTTCTGACTAACTGGCTACAAATCCAGGAGGATTCCCATGACCACCCCCCACATTTGACAATTCATTTATATGACTCACAGAATTTAAGAAAGTGGTAGACTTATTTTTTAAAATAAATTTATTTATTTTCTTTATTTATTTTTGGCTGCGTTGGGTCTTTCTAGAGAAAGCTGCGTGCAGGCTTTCTCTAGTTGTGGTGAGCAGGAGCTACTCTCTTTTGCAGTGCGCGGGCTTCTCGTTGCCATGGCTTCTCTTGTTGTGGAGCATGGGCTGTAGGCGCGGGCTCAGTAGTTGTGGCACGCGGGCTCAGTAGTTGTGGCTCGTGGGCTCTAGAGCTCAGGCTCAGTAGTTGTGGCGCACGGGCTTAGTTGCTCCAAGGCATGTGGGATCTTCCTGGACCAGGGCTTGAACCCATGTCCCCTGCATTGGCAGATGGATTCTTAACCACTGTGCCACCAGGGAAGTCCAAGTGGTATACTTATGATGATAGTTTTATCAATATAAAGGATACAGATTGGGACCAGCCAAACGAAAGAGACACACAGGGTGAGGTCAAGGAGGCTTCCAAATGTGGAGCTTCCATGCCCTCTTCCCATGGAATTGGGGTGTGTTGTCCTAGGAAGCTTATCTGAGACATGGTGTGCAGTTCTTATTGGAGTTTCATTATGTAGGCATGATTGAATAATCGGCCACTGTGACTGAACTCAATCTTCTGCCCTCCCTATCCATACTCCCTGGAGGCTGGGCTGGCTCCAAGCCCCAGCCCTCTTCTAATCACATCACTGGTCATTTTGGTGACCATCCCCCATCCTGAGTCATTCATTAGCATAAACTCAGGTGTGATCCATGAGGCTTGTGAATAACAAAGACACTTCTGTTACCCAGGAACCAGGCACAGAGACCAGACAAAATATTTATTTAACGATGACAAAACAGAATTTATCCCAGAAATCCAAGGATGTTAATGTGTTGGTTATTGTTGCTGCATAACAATTCATCCCAAAACGTAGGGACTTGAAATAATGAAAGCTTAACTTACAGGAATTCAGGAGCAATTTACTGGGTGGTTTTGATTCAGGATATTTTGTGAGATTGTAGTTTTGTCAACAGGGGCTACATTCATTTAAAAGCTTGACTGGAGGAGAATCCACTTCCAAGATGACACATTCTCATGGCCGTTGGCAGGAGGCCTCTGTTCCTCATTGTATGAGCCTCTCCACAGATTCCTTGAATATCCTAACACCATGGCAGCTGGGTTTCCCCAGAATAAATATCCAAGGAAGAGAGCAAGGAGAAAGCTGCATTACCTTTCAAGACGTAGTCTCAGAAGTCATACTTTGTCACTTTAACTTTATTCTGTTTGTTAGGAGGGAATCTCTCAGTCCGGCCCACTCTCAAAGTAATGAGGTTCCACCTCTTGAAAAGAGGAATATGAAAGAATTTGTGGACATATTTTAAAACTACCACAGATAGAGCTCTCAGGGACTTCCCTGGCGGTCCATTGGGTAAGATTTTGCCTTCCAATGCAGGGGATGCGGGTTTGATCTCTGGTTGGGGAGCTAAGATCCCACATGCCTTGCAGCCAAAAAACCAAAACATAAAACAGAAGCAATATTGTAACAAATTCAATAAAGACTTTAAAAATGGTCCACATAAAAAAAAAATCTTAAAAACAAAGAGAGCTCTTAATATGGATTATTACTAATTAATTTATACATTAACACATTGAAGGAGGAAGCCACTGTGATTATATCAATAGAGAAAAAGCACGTGATGTAATTCAACCCCATTTATGATGAAAACTCTTATTAGCAAATGAAGAATAGAAGGGAACTGTAATGTGATGTGATAAAGAATATCATTAAATTTATAATTAATTTAGGAACAATTGATATACATGATCTTGAAGTTTTCTGTACATAATGTGGTATGTTTTTCCATGTGTTAAAGTTTATTCTGTATCCTTCAGCAGTATTTTAAAATTGTCCTTGTATCAGTGTTGTACACGTGGAAGTACAAAATGGTACAATCCCAGAGGGGTTACCAAAATATCTACCAAAAGTACCATTAGACCCAGAATCCCACTTCTAGAAATCTATCCTTCAGAATTATTTACCCAAACAACAATAACAAAAGCATCTATTCAAGTTTATTTATTGCAGCATTGCTTATAATACCAAAACCTAGGAACAACCTAAAATGTCTGTCAACATAAGAATGGATAAATACAGCTATAAAATAATCATAAAATGGAATACTACCTAACAATCAAAATGAATTAAAAGGAACTATATGTATCTATGATGGAAATCACTCACAACGTTGAGTGAAAAATAAGCAAATTATAAAAATATACAGGGCTTCCCTGGCGGCGCAGTGGTTGAGAGTCTGCCTGCCGATGCAGGGGACACGGGTTCGTGCCCCGGTCCGGGAAGATCCCACATGTCGCGGAGCAGCTGGGCCCGTGAGCCATGGCCGCTGAGCCTGCGCGTCGGGAGCGTGTGCTCCGCAGCGGGAGAAGCCACAACAGTGAGAGGCCCGCGTACCGCAAAAAAAAAAAAAAAAAAAAAAAAAACATATAGAATGATACAATTTTTATATGTCTATAGCAAATTTAACAGTATGCAAAGCAATATTATTTGGGATATGTACCCCATATAGTATAAAAGCATGTAAAGACATGAGTGTTAAATACCATAATCAGAATAGTGGTTCCCTCAGAACCAGGGAAAGGGTGGCGCTTCAGTGGTATTTGCCCTGCTTTACTCAGTACCTATATAATTAGGTGAAGTCTTTGAGGCACTATATTCAGTGAGTGTAGTCATAGACTCATAGGATATGAGAGGTAGAAGTGTTCATGGTATTATTTATTTTACAGATGAGGAAACTAAGGCCTGGAGAAGGAAGTGAGTGGGCCAAGATCAGTTAGCCAATTAGACAGAATTTGCAACTGAATCCTAGGTCTCCTGACTCTAAGACTGTGTTACTTAGCAATCCTTTCTTTAATAAAAATATAAGTTGATAAGTATTTAAACTAGGAGCTGAAAGAAAGATACGAAAAGGGACAAGTTAATGTCAAGTCTGCCACAGAATTTCTTCATGAAAACACTCTAAACCAGCACATTTTAACCTAAGACATGTTCTGACAGAGTAAAGAAAATAAAATGGAGATGTTTCATCTAAAACGGGGAAAATTCTTTCTGGATTTCCAAGCTCTTCACATTAATAAGCCCGAATTTGTAATCTTGAGTGTTGTTTCTCAGACCTATAGGTTTGCAGGGTTTAGTTTCCTATAGTTTGTGGTTCATGCTTGTCAGGGCAGAACTGTTAACAATCTGATTTTAACACCCTCTGGTCTTATTCAGGGCCTTTGGTTACTTACAATTTACATATAAATATTACCTTTGAACCTTTACTTAATTGAAAGATTGCAGTTGAGTTTAGATAGTGCTTTGAAGTTCCCTTTGTCAGACCACATTGTTTGTACCAAAGGACTGTATTTTCTTTTCGTCTGTGGTTACTTCCACAATTATTTAACTTGCTGTAACTATGTGGTACTGTCAGAATATAACCCAAGCCATTGTTTGCCTTAAGCAATATTTTAGATCTTGGGAAATAATGTTTACTGATACATGTCTTTCTTAAAGACCTTTTAATTTACTCAAATATACTCAAGACATTGAGTCTCAAGACATACTCAAGACCTTTTAATTTACTCACATATACTCAAACTTGAGTATATCCAGTGAAAACAGTGGAAAAAAGGTTTTTTTACTGGATCTTGACACAAGTCAGGGCTTAAAGTGAGCAAAAGGAAGTAATGTGGTTTTTGTATCATTTCAGTTGTGTTGAGATAAGGAAATGGAATAGTTTATCCATAGCCTAGCCCTTATGGGAAAGTCTCATTTGTATGTGAAAGTAAAAGGAATTGGCATAACGTTTTAATTCCTTCTTCTATACTCAATCATTCCCTCAGCACATATTTATTTAGTTCCAAATATGTGCCAAGCACCATCCTAGGTGCTACAAATACAGAGTGAAAAAGTAGGCTTATACACCTGCCCTTACGGAGCATACATTCTGGAGCAGGTGGCAGGCAATAAACAAAACAAATAGTAAATTATATATAAAATTACAGGTGACAAGTGCTAAAGAAAAAAAAAATATCAGGGATGGAAGATGGGAGTGCCAGGGATGTGGGTGGGATTACAGTTTTAAATAGGATGAGCGTGAACACCAAATAAAAAAGGGATACTGGGTAAGCACTTGGAAGAGGTCCGGTAAGCAAGTCATGCGGATAGATGTCTTGGGGAGGAATGTTATAGGCAGAGGAACTTGCACATGTAAAGGTCCTGCAGCAGGGCCATCCCTGAAATGTTTGCGGAACCGGGAGGCCCATGCTGCTGAAGTAGAGGAGTTGGAGTCTTGTTGGCCATGGTAGACTTCAGCTTTTACTCCGAGTGAGTTGGGGAACCATTGGAGGGTTTTGAAAAGGAGAGTGATGTGATCTAATATGCTTTTCATCACCACTTTGGCTGCTGTGTTGAGAATATATTGTAGGTGGATAAGGGTAGAAGCAAAGAGTCCAGTTCTTGGAGGCTTTTTCAGTAATCCAGGCAAAAGTTTAGTTAGTGACTTGGACCAGAGAGATAGTAATGGATGTGGTGAGAAGTGCATAGGTTCTGGATATATTTTGAAGGTAGAACCAACACGATTTGCTGACCCATAGCCTGTGGAGTATGAGAGGGAAGAAGGGAGTTGCCAAGAATGACTCCAAGACTTTTGGCCTGGGAAACTAGAAGTAGAGAGGCTGTAAGTTATGGTGAGAAAGACCGAGCGTCTAGCAGATTTAAGGGGTAAGAGGAGAAAGACCAGGAATGATAAAATATATAGCCGCTGATTACATTATTAAGGAAATTTTTATACTATTTGAGCTATCTTAAAAGTAATTCTATCTTGTACCAGTCTTTTTTTTTTTTGCATATGTGTTATTGAGTATCTTTTTCTGAGATATTTGACATTACTCAGAAGTACTAATTTTATGCTGATCTAACCCAGAATACTCAAGTGTAGCTTTTCCTTTAATCTTTGGTTATATCAGAAAAATTGTCTCTCTCTGACCTAAAAAATAAAGAGAATTTATTGGCTGTTAACTGAAAAGTCCTTAAGTAATTCAGGTGTCAGGCAGGGTTGTTTGAGCAGCTCATTGATAGCTCCAAGGATCTGGCTTCTTTTACTCTCCCAGCTCTGCCTCTGGTTCCCCTTCTGGTCCCAACGTAGCTGCCAGCAGCTGCTATTTTCTTATTCATGTTCAATCTGAAAGAGTGACTTTATCTCTGCAGGGCCAGCTGAAGTCCTTAGACCATGTTAGTACGGCTCACCCCTGAACTTTTCATTGTGGCATAGGAGATAGAATATGCTGATTGGCTTGGCCTAGGACAGAGCCTCTACTTCTGGTGCTTCAGGGAAACCTGTGTACAATGAATTTTTTCAAGTTGTAGATAGAGAAAAAAAAGTGGAGAAAAATGGTTGATTTTTAAATTACTTCTGCATTGTACAAGCACTGTGGTTAACACAGCATGAATATGATTCCTTTTGTAAAGTGGTCAAATGAGAAGGAAAAAAAGTAAAGTAAAAGTAAAGTTGCATTCAAACATTAGTTTGATTAAGATAATTTTTCTTCTAAGAGGCCTAAAACTATTGCTTTTTGAATATCTAGAACCTAAGAGGAAATTCCCTGGCAGTCCATCAGTTAAGGCTCTGCGCTTTCACTGCCGAGGGTCCAGGTTCGATCCCTGGTCAGGGAACTAAGATCCCGCAAGCCTTGTGGCGTGGCCAAAAAAAAATGGAATCTGATAGGTTGTTCTAGTCAAGAATAGTTGTTTCTCCACAAGGAGAGCCCTACTGGCATTTGGTTGAGACAGTTCTTTGTTTTGAGGGATTGTCCTTGCACATTGCATTGCATTTTCCATTTTGGGCCTTGGTCACTCTGTGTCCTGTCCTACCCCAGTCATTGTTCCAGCCGAAAAATCACCTGTATATTTCCATATCTTCTTAGGGAGGTACAAACTTGCAAAAACTTGTGACTCTTTTTGAAAGGGTGTTTCATATTGAGGACATAAATACAGATACACTTTGATTTGGTTTCCTGAGTGAAAAATGGGTTTGTTTTTTGTTATTCTCGAAGTTCTGCTTTGACTTTTTTCCCCCAGTTCTAGAAGTTAGATATATTCTCCTTAAAAATTGATTTAGCATTTGAATTAATTTTTTGGCCACAGGGATTTACTGAGTTAATTCCAAAAGTTTTTGATTAAATGTAGTATTGCTAAGGAAAAGAGAAATGTTTTGATAGCCAAATTTTGGTGCTCTTTCAAGCATTTTGACTTGAGTCACATAGGTTAGAACAGAAAGACCCACCAATCTTGAACAAATTTCTAACTTTGATAAGTTAAAATTATTTGTGGTGAGAAAAGTGAAATAGGTACTGAGTCTAGAAGAATTCATTCCTAAAGTCAGAATATCTTAGAATACTCTTTGAATATATATTAAAACACACTTTGTAAGCACTTAGGAAATGTTAGACCTCTTTGGTGAAGTGAATATATTAAAAAATGTGTATGTGGTATGTGTGGATATAGTCAGTCAGTTACCCTCTGAGATCTGTTTTCTGAAAGTATTTGTATCAATCAGGGCCCAGTCAGGAAAGCTGAAACCACACTGGTTATTTTAACAGAGAGAATTTGGTGTAGGGAGTTGACTTGGAGGATTGAAAAAGCTAAAGGAACACTGGGATTAAACTGAAATACTAATTGTGGGAAGCAAATACCACCCTTAAGAGGCTGAGGTTTCAGAACCTAGAAGCTCGGAGAAGGAGTGCCCCTGTGGAGCCCTGACCCAGTCCTCTGTTGGGGGAGCTCAGAGCCCAGCTACTGCCGGCTCCCGAGGACCTGCTCTGGGGTCTTGAGGCATTGGCACTCAGACCCTGAGGTGTAGGCACGGTTGGGTCTGAACAGGGGCCAAGAGGCTGGTTCTGGGAGTGTGGAAGGAAGCTGGAAATGGAATCTACTGCTGCTGCTATGGCAAAGGCTGTTGTTCAGATAACTCTGACAGGAACAACAAACAAAGTCAGAAAGATGAAAGTCCCTTCTTCCCTCCAGCCTTCTCTAGTTCCCCTTTTGGCAGAGCCTATCAAGGAACCAGCTGGTAAAAGACTTGTTAGTGGTATCCCAGGTCAGCATCACAAAGCAGAATGGTTAGGTTTTATTTGGGGGAGGGGGGTGGGGCTTGTTATTGCTTTGTTTTTGCTGAAAAGCAATAATGTAATAAGGGGCACAGTAGTTTCCATTTTTTTCTCATTACCTGTCTCTCCTGACTATGCAATAGTGAATGGAATTTGAGCTTTCTCAGCAGCAGACTTGCTACTTATTGGTTGTGTGAACTTGAGCAAGTTTCTTAACTTTGCTGAGCTTCACTTTTTCCTTGCAGAGTTGTGAGGATGAAATAAAATCTTATGTGGCTCAATAAAGAATAACTTCCTATTTCCCTTTTGATGTACTTGCTCATGTACTTACTGGATAAAACACTGCACTTGGGAATAAAAGACCTGGGTTTTAGTTTTTCCTTCAAGTTACTAGTGTATAGAGTTCAGCAAATCACTTTAGCTTCCTGAACCTGTCTCTTCTCTGTAAAAGTAGGAATAATTTTACTTACTGTAAGGGTCATATACGTATGGTATAAGGCATGTAAAACTAACTGGCAAATTATTAAGATGGTGATGTGCTAACATAAAGTTGCCACTAAACACTATATATGATTTTCTCTCATTTAATTGGCACAAAAGACCTAGATCTGTATTATGCTAGACCCTGAACTATTCACTAACCACATTATACTGATTTTATCTCTATAAAAATATTATGCAGAAACAAAGGCAGTATTGTTTACCATTACTCATAATATACCTATAAGGCTGACCAAATTCTGTTCCCTCCTAGGCATTTCTGCGACTACTGATTCACTTTACCTGTTTTTTTGTCATTTGTGCTATCTATTCCAGAGGAGAGACAGAAGAATAACACCCAGACCCCCTCAATTAACTGCTGGCATTAAGAATTTCTTCTGAGCACTGATGTACCAAAGATTGGTATATAGCATAATCTAGTTCTAATTATTTGTGAGGTTTTTTTGTTTAATAAGATTAAACAAACAAAAAAGCTTTGGAGAAACTAGGTTAGTGAATTTGTAGTACAAAGTTGAATGGTGTTTTAAAAATAGACTATCTCATGTTTTTTAAAATAGTTCATAAACCAAGAAGCATTTATTGTGCATCTAATATTGAGGCCCCCACTGAGGGATATAAAACATCTAAGTGCATCAACTATAATAATGCCATGCTAGTTTGTCTTACCTCTCTGTTCCTCGAAGAATTTTACTTGTGTTGGGGAGAACAGTTTCTTGGCACAGAAGGAAAGTGAAAGGTTTTGAATGAAGAGAGGACAATTGAGCAGAAATACAAAGGTTAAATGTTGTTAAATTTGCTTTGAATAAATAATTGAGCATTGGGGAAAGGAAGGTCTAGTCAGAAGGTAATTTCAAGTGTGATGATGAAATTAGTGACCTCAGGGTGGATGAAGACATCACAGTTAGAAATGTCTTTATAAAGTGGAACTTCCCCATCCCTACTGTAGGTCAGAATTTAGCTAGATGGTTGGTTCTCTTAGCTCCTTTTTCAGACTTTACAAAAGTTCTCATTATGAATGTCTCACCCATCACAAGTTCTCACAGCACGGACTCCAAGGCAGGCTTTTTGGTGAGATTCCTGTGTATTACCACAGATACACTCATAACTATTTATTTAAGCATGTTATTTTTTAAGGGTTTATGTTTAGATTTGGGTGACTGTTTTTTACACTGATATAAAAATAGCCTGAGTAGTGTTGCTCCATTTGTATGTGTATATATTAGTTTAGGAATTGATGGGGTTGGAGGTTAGAAATGGGGAGGGGATGGATGAGTTGCTTGTTAAGGGAAAAGACAATATTCTTATGCTAATCCAAGCTCTGGATCAGGAGCAAAGCAGCCGTGCAAACAATGGCTGTGGAGCCAGAAAGTCTGCAGTGAGTCTAGTCCTCAGAAAGCTTGTCAGACCAGGCGCCTGGAGCTGCCTAGGGGGAGGGACCCCTGTAAGGGAGAGTTTTCTCCTTACTACTTTATGGAGTTGGCAGTTAGCCAGCTTGTTGAAAATTCCCAAACCTCACTACTAGAAAGTAAAAATTAAGGGTGGGGGGCTTAACGGGAAGAGGAAAGAATGACTTTAGTCTGTTTTTTCAGCTGACTTCAGCCTTTTCCTGTTTTGTTTTGTTTTTTTAAAATCCTGATTGAACTATTTTTAGCTTTCTTGCTGTTTGCAAAGCTTTAAATTTTTTTATTTAAAAATAATTTATATTTTATTGAGTAATGTTGTTGTAGTCTTATTTTCCTGAAAAAGAAGCCACCAACCTGTGTATATAGCAAAGGAAAGTAAATGTATTTAGATGCCTTTTTGGACTATTTAATAATAGCTTTTAAACATGAGAATCATTTAAAAATTTTGATCATGTGGCATTTCAAATGTCTGCATTTCCTTATATTCTTAACATTGCATGATCAGATATTTTTAATTTTCATATAAAAATTCCAATGAATTATTCTAGGAATTTAAAAACATTTTTTTATTTTCAGATGTTAGAATTATAGAATACTCAGTTTCAGGAATGGTAGCAAAATAAGGTTACTATTTTTGCTATATCATGATTTTAGAAATAGTTAATATGCTAGGACAAATAAAGGGGAAATCATCAGTATTTCTGTTACGAATAACAACAGTTACAACAATAACAACTAACATCTATTATTTATTGAGTGCTTAATACCGAGATGCAAGGCACTAACTCATTTAGGTTAGTAATATTGTCCCCATTTTGTGGCTAAGGAAACCAAGACCTAGATAGCTTACATAACTTCCCCAAAATTACATAGCAAATAAATACTGGAGCTGATTTTTGAAACCAATAGACTGACATCACAATTTACTTTCTTAAATTTGCCAGGATATTATATGAAAAGTGCCTTTACCTAGAACACAAAAGTGATGTCATCGTTATGGAATCCATAGTTTAAAAGGGCAAATGTAACAGTGTATAGTGTGGAACTAGGGACAGTTCTTCCCCCACAAAAAAATGAGCCTTACTTATTGAGGTAATTTAAAAACAAAGAATATACTCAGGTTACTCCTTTGAAAGAAAGATGTTAGTTGTATTATCCAGTTAGTTCTTTGGGCATTGTGACTATTTATGTTATACTTTTTTTTTTTTTGGCCACACCACGCAGCTTGCAGGATCTTAGTTCCCCTACTAGGGATTGAACCCGGGCCCTCGGCAGTGAAAGCGTGGAGTCCTAACCACTGGACTGCCAGGGAATTCCCTATTTATGTTATACTTGTATTGTTATACTCTGACTTGACTATGCCTTCCAGACTTCTGTCTTTTGGTTGACTGTGCAATAACTTATAGTGATTAGGCTTTTATTATAAATTTCTTGGAATTGACTGTATTATAGCAATGAATGTTATCTACTGCTGCCCAACAGATTACCAAAAAACTTAGCAGCTTAAAACATCCAGCATTTATCATCTCATTCTGACCATCAGGAGTCCACCAGAGGCATAGTTGGATGGTTCTAGTTTAAAGTCTCATAAATTGTGGTTAAGATGTCTATGAAGCTACAGTTACTGGAAAGCTTCCCTGACACCGATGGATCCACGGCCAAGGTGGCTCACTCACATGGCTGTTGGCAGGAGGCCTCAGTTCTTTGCCACATGGGCCTCTCCATTAGGCTGCCTGGGTGTCCTTATTGACATGGCAGCTAGCTTCCCTAAGAGTGAGCAAGGAGGAATCTGAAGTGCCTTTTATGATCTAGTTTCAGAAGACAAGCTGTTGTTTCCACCTTATTTTATTTTGTTAGAAGTGAGTCATTAAGTCCAGTGGGAATTCAAGGGAGGAAATTAGGCTTTACCTTTTGAAGATAGTGTCAGAGCATTTGTGGACATATTTCAGATCACCATAATGGTCTTTTGGTAGATTGGTGGGGTTTTTTTAACTGTGAAAAATGTCACTTATGAATATTAGTTTATATTCCAGCTGTGGTAATGTACACTATATTAATATTGTACATGATGGATCCTGGACCATGAACTTTATTTTTATCAGTGAATCAGTGAAAAATGATGAACTTATTTTTATCAGTAAATATATATGATGTTAATGCTTTTATTAATCTAAATTTTAAATGAACATTGGTATTCTGGTGCCTTCTTCTCTTTTCATTCTAGAAGGCCATCTCATACAGAACCGCAGCTTTAAATATCTCTATGCTGTTGACATAACAGATTTATATCTTCAGTCTCAAAAGTTTCCTTTAAGTTTCAGAACCAAATGCCCATTAGACATTCCCTTTGAGTAATTTCAGATGTCTAAAATTGAACCATTGACCTCTTCTCCCCACTTCTTTCAAAATCCATTTGTCCCCATTTTCAGTAATTGCTCATGCCGGAAATGTAGGGATCTTTTTTGACCCCTCACTCTCCCTTACCCCCCACATTTAATCCATTACCAAGGCCTACTGAATCTGTTTGTGAAATATATCTTGACTCCATCCACTGTACCACCACCACCCTAAGCTTAACCACCATTGTCCCTCTCCTAAACTGCTACAATATCCTTCTTAATGGTCTGTTTGCTTCTGCTTTTGTCCCCTCCAGTTCATTACAGAGAAACCAGATAATTGCCTTCCCATCCCACTTACATTTAAATCCCAAATCCTTCATATGAACTTGCCTGACCTGATCCTTGACTTTTCTGTCTCTTCAACCTCATCTTCCACTACATTAACCCTTGTTCTCAACATTTCAGAAACATTGTGTTCTCCTTTGCTCTTCTCTGCCTCAAAATCTTTGTGCAGGCTGTTCCTTATGCCTAGAACAAGCCCCCTCCCCAACCTCATTTCTTTACCTGACTAAATAACTCTTTTATTCTTCAGATTACATCTTAAATGTCACTTTTCTACATTGCTTCCCTTGACCTCTCTATCTGGATTAGATTAGGTCACTCCCCATGTCCCTCGAGGACCTGGCACTTTTCTCTCTTGCACTCACCTCAAGTTGTGATCACATATCATTTGTATTGTCTTGTTTGATGTCTAAATATCTTAATTGTCTTATTTGACTGTGAACTCCATGAAGGCTCAGTCTGTTTTGCTCTCTCACTATATTCTCAGTGTCTCATACAGAATCATGTATATAATAGGCACTTAATAAATATTTGGGAAATAAATTAACATTCAATAGCGAGAACACTGTTCACGCAGGAATTCAGAGCTGGAAGGAATCTGTAAGTCATTTAATTGGTCTAGTCTTGTTTGCATCATGCCTGTGGTGTCCTTGACAGAGGTACATTCACGCTTTATTCCTTTGATACTCTGTGAGCAAAGATCCCTGGTCCTTTTAGTTGTATCTCAAGTGTAGTCATTTCTCTATCCTTTGCATTCTTGTCATTCTTCTCTAAAGTATTTGAGGCCTGACCAGGTGGGATAAAGTAAGATGGTTACCCTCTTTGATTATGGCAGTGTGTTTCTATCAATGCTTGATTAGATTGCCTTCATGTCTTAGAATTGTCATAAGCACTGATGCTTATTGAGCTTGTAGTCAGCTAAAACCTAACATTTTTCTTTTAAAGATTAGGGGCTTCCATTGTTAGATTACAAATGAGGCACTTGAAGCCATTTTACCTTTAGCCTTCTCTTGGCTGATAGCTGTTCTCCATACAAGTTGTTGCAGGGTTTTTAGTGTATAAAAATGTCTTGCAGATGGGATTGTCGTGGATAGCACCTGTTACTTCCTGTGCCAGGTTGGCAAGTATGTTATAAACATGTCTGAGAGGAGGAAACTTTTATTAAGTACTTACTCTGTACCAGGCTTTTCTAAATACTTCATAATGTATAGTTTACATTATGTAATGTATGTAAAATATCCAGCAAGGCAGCATAGGGTAGCAGTTAACCCATGGGCTCGAGAATCAGATCTTCTTGATTAGAATTATGGCCCTGACACTTACCAGCTGTGTGATCTTTGATAAATTCCTTAAACTCCACTTGCCTTAGTTTCCTCATCTGTAAAATTAAAATAATAAATTGTGCCTATCTTACAAGGTGGTTGTGATGATTCTGTAAATTAATATTAATATATTCAAAGCATTGTAATGGTCTGCCACATACAGGTGAATATATGTTAGCTATTACCTCATGTAGTTCTCAAAAGAATTGTGAGTTAATATAATTCCAGTTTTACAGATGAGGAAACTCATCCAGAGAGGTGAAGTTACTTATTTAAGGCAGATCCAGGATTTAAACTTGTTCTGAGAGTGGTAGAGTCGCAGGTGTTTGTGTAGAAGAAATCACACATGATCCCTTTCCTCTGAAAGGGACTGTGAGTGTGGCAGGTGCTTAGGGTCTCATCGACTGCACTGCAGGATGCCTTCATTGTACCTGTAATGAGACAAGACCACATACTAGCTTAAATAAACTGATGAAGAAGCAGTGACACTGAAAGATGGAACCAGTCATAGCAGTCAGTTTCCTGACCAAGAATATGAGGCCCTTGAAGTAGAATCTGTCATACTCATATTTTTATTTCTAGCCCCTTGCATTGATGTGTAATACATACTCAGAAAACACTGTTGGTGAATAAGTGAGTGAATGAATAAATGAATGAAGGTATGGAGAGAGAGTGAGAGCTAGGAAGAGAGGCAGAAATGATGCCAGGGTTTTGGGCATGGGTGACTGGAGAGATGGCACCACCCTCCTCTGATAGCAAATGGAGGAGGAGGAGGCAGGTCTAGAGGAATGAGAAGGAAAGTTAGTGAGTTTGATTTGGACAGGCGGGATGTAATCCTAGTAGAGATATTTAATAGGCAAATAGAAATAAGGAGAGAGTTCAGTGTTGGAAATATACTGGAAACTTCTTTTGAATTTGAAACCTGGTACAAGTATCCCTAGAGTCACAATCCCATAATTTCAAGAAGTGAGTTTTCTCAAATACTGTTAAATCATATTACAGATGTTATTCTGTAATAATTTTAGACTTTACATCTTACTCTCTCAACATTATGTAGATGGAAAGCAAATTAATTTCATAGTAGAGAAATTAGAGATTTTAGAATAAGCCATATATAAAATGTACAATATAAATGACATCTCACTGTAAACCTTATTTCCTCAATACTCTTAAGTGCCTTTGGAGAGCTAATTAAAGTGAAAAATTCTTAGTTAGCATAGAAAGCTTGGGTTATTTATGGTAGAAATCATGCCAGGATAATTGTGTTACAAATAAATAATATCATTTTCAGTGAGGAATAATTCAGGCTGAAGTCAGTAAAGTCAGTTGCCTGAACCAACAGGAGGAGAGAAGAAACAGAATCATATTCATCTTTACACAAACTAACCTTTTTTTCTGTTACCTCTTTAACTATCTTGTAATTGCCAAACCTTAATTGGAGAGGTTATGTTTCATGTCATCCATATGAAAAGCTCAGTTTTATCCTAATGAATTCAGATTTGTAGTATTTTAGGTAAATAATTTTATTTAAGATACATTTCTAATGTTTTTGCTTTAATGAGGAAGCATGCTGCATATTTAAATGTTTCTCTAGGTAGGCCTTCTCTTCTATCTATAGAATACATTATTTATTAGAAAGATTCAAGGTGTTTTTATTTATCACATCTACTAGGATTGAAAATTTTTGATGAGTAGCTTAGTGTTTTATTTTTTAATTAATTAATTTACTTTTTTATTATTTTTGGCTGTTTTTTTTGGGGGTCTGTTGCTGTGCTCGGGCTTTCTCTAGTTGCAGCAAGCAGGGGCTACTCTTCATTGTGGTGCGGGGCTTCTCATTGTGGTTGCTTCTCTCGTTGAGGAGCACAGGCTCTAGGCACATGGGCTTCAGTAGTTGTGGCATGTGGACTCAGTAGTTGTGGCTCGCGGGCTCTAGAGTGCAGGCTCAGTAGTTGTGGCGCACGGGCTTAGTTGCTCTGCGGCATGTGGCATCTTCCTGGACCAGGGCTCGAACCCGTGTCCCCTGCATTGTCAGGCAGATGCTTAACCACTGCGCCACCAGGGAAGTCCTAGCTTAGTGTTCTAAATTCAGCTCTTCCTGTTTTATTCTTAATAATTTAGAAATTTTCTTAATAGCAATAAAATAATTACTTTAGAGCAGCCAGAAAAGACTGTTAAGATTATTAGTGTTCTTATCTTATTTTACATATGGTTAATCTAAGGTCAGGAGAGGTGGCAACCTATTAATAAATTATTTAAGCTTTTAAATTACAGTGCCTTTTTTTTTTAACAATGATAACATTAATCTTTAAAAATGTATTTCATTGTTTAAAGGTATGTTTGGGCATTTGTTTTTCCTCTCCTAGTTTTTGAAAAGTTTCCAGAATTCAGTTATATTCATTTCCTTCTTAATATTTTTATCTTTCAGGAGTCAGGAGAAAGCAGTGGAAGTTGGAGTCATTGTCAAGTGATTGAGACCTTTTACAAGAAAATCTCATTGAATGAAAGTCTTTTAAATTAGTGACATAACAAGACTAGTTATTAAAGGTGACAGTGTACAGGGAACGTTAAAATTGAACAATGACTCAGCTGTATACTTACATCAGATTATTGGGAGCCTATCTATTCATCATTTCTCATGTTCAAGGTAAATCAGTGTTCATGTAAGCAATCTTATCTCTTTTTTAGTAATTTATTTCTATATATAAAAAACACTCATTCTTAGGACCGCTTTTTCAACTCATGTCCCGTTTTGAACAGTTAGGTCCAGTATGCCAATAGCTTTTAAGTATAGAGGCAAAGAACAAACACATGCCAAATAATTTTTGAACTTGACTATGATAGAAACATTTTCAAGTCTGTATAAAATCTCAGTCTCTTTGAACTTTGTGTATTATCTGTAACATAGGCATTATGATGTACAACACCAGGTCTTATGAGGATTAAATGAGATAAAATATAAAATAAAGTAGGTGACCTAGTGCCTAAGGGTAATAGGTACTCAAGACTTAGTTTTAAAATTCCTCTCCGCTTTAAAATACAGTAAGGAATAAATGTCAATTTTTTAAAAACATTTTATTGTTGTTAAAAGAGTTGAGAAACATAAATGGAATTTCTGTGTGCCAAATATTAAAATTTCTTCAGAGTACTCAAAAGTTTTATTTATGACTAATATTGTAATTTTACACTGTGCATTCACAACTTAGAACTCCCAAACAGGAAGTTATTTTGATGACTCTTAGGATCAGATGGACTATATATTTGCATATGAGCTTTTCCCTGTATGGTTTAATTAGGACAGTGTTTTAAACTGAAGAGATAGTGGTATTTGGCAAAATGATTTTATATAGAACTTACTGAACATCTCCGTTCTCTTAAGTTTATATCTTCACAGATTGTTCTTCATAATGTTTTGTTCACAGTGATGATTAAAATCTGCTAATAAGAATTACGATTAACAGCATAAATCTTTTGACATTTTCATTTGAGTGAACAGAATAATGAAATCTGTAGCTTCTTTGTATTTTGTCTTAGGTTTAGTACCCTTATTTAGTACCCATGCTGAGAATATAAAAGCACTCTTGCAAAAGCTACTTTTTTGTGTGAAACACCACATTATTTAATAAAACATCTTTATTTTAACGTCTTTTGTTAGATGCCTTGTTGATCAGTGTCAACCAAAGCTGTCAGTTTTGAAGATGAGTTAATAGTAACATTTGTATTTGCTACCTTACTCCCAGGTAATCAGTATTTAGTATTAAAATTTTTTTAATCTATATAGATCACACAGAGACAATATGATACAAAATTCTCATTCCCCATCCTAAGTTGTTATATAATAAACTTTTTTTTTTTGCGCCCACACTGCACAGCATGTGGGATCCTAGTTCCCCAACCAAGGATCGAACCTGTGCCCCCTGCAGTGGAAGCGCAGAGTCTTAACCAGCTGACCGCCTGGGAAGTCCCAATAAACTTTTGTCAGATGAAATAAATTGGTAATTAGTTACCAGGCATAAGTGAAAAATCTTAGTAAGCGTTATATTTCTCTGAAATATAAGCGAAATTTGTTACATTTCCTTTCAAAGAAGATTAGTTTGATAGTTCCCTTCAAATAATAAGATAAAAATATTTGCTCTTAAGGAAAAGAACTAAAACCAATGTAGAAAAAATTGCCCGGTGGTCCAGTGGTTAAGACTCCCTGCTTCCACTGCAGGGGGCACGGGTTCAATCTTTGGTCGGGAAATTCCACATGCCGCGAAGAGCAGCCAAAAAAAAAAGTTATTTCTTAGAGATTACTATGGATTGCTAGAGTGGTGTTATATATATAACCTATAGCTCCAGCCCACACCAGGACTCATAATTTTATGCTTTGTAAACACAGGACTTGTGTGTAGAAAGAGATTGGCGTGTTCTAGGAACTGACACAGGGCTGCATGTTTGGGCATGATGGGAGAGAGAGGTCCACAGAGTCCAAATCCTGCGGGGCTTCAGTAGGCCTGGTGAAGGAGGTTGGATTTTATTCTGAGTGTATATGAAGCCATTAATTGGTATTAAGCAGGGAATGACAGGATCAGATTTAGGTTTATAAGATAACTCTGGCTGCTATGTGGGAAATGGGTTGGAGGGGGCAAAAACAGAAGTAGGGAGATCAGTGTCTTATCTTGGAAGTGACATGATATGATGGGCCCGGGTAATAGCAGGAACTAGACCAAAATGAGAAAAAGTGACATATATCTTGGAAGGTGAGCCAAAGACCTGGGGAGGACAAGGTTTGAGGAAAAAAGTCAAGCGTTCCATTTTAGACGAGTTAGTTTTGAGTTACTTAAGCAAGTCAAGGCTGAAGGGATAAATCTAGGAACCATCAACGAAGAGATTTATTTAAACCATGGGAATAAGTGCTGTCATCTAGGGAGAGAGTACAGAGAGGCTGTTGCTAGCTATTTTTCTTTGTATCCATGCCTCTATTCAGTGAAATTTTACAACTTTAAGGTATAGCTCAGGTTTCTTTGCTTTTGACGCCCTAGGGTGAGTTTGTGTTATTGGCTCCTTCCTTTGTTTACATAGCACCTTTGTATTATATCACTCTTTGAATTGTGTTTATTTATGTGCTTATCCCCTCCACACACATACACCTTTGTCTCCTTCCAAGTTTCTCAAGGACCACATCAGTTTCCAACGTTCAGAGGTAACTTGCCTGCACGTAGTTGGCCTCTAATCAGTGTTTTGTTAATTAATACTTGAGATAATATAAACCTCAGATGCAAATTATCATAATTAAAATATTTCTATCTCTTAAATTCAAACAGTGTTCTAGGAAGTTATGTGTATTAACCATCTGTAACTTTGAATTTTCCAGGTATTGGTGATCTTTTCGTATGATCTTTGTTATTAGTAATATCTTCATTTATACACTTTTATATTTAAGCCCTTTATTATACATTCATTTGATCTATATATAATCTCTTGAATTGGGCAGAAATTATTATCATCATTTTTTATAGATAGAGACCTGAGGTTCAGAGACTAACTTATCAATGGAGATATTCAGGACTTGAACCCTTGACTTCTCACTGTTATTTCAGTGTTATTTCTGCCACACTATACTGCTTTTTCAATGTATCATTAGATTTTTGAAAAAAACTAATTGCATGCATAAATATATTATTTGCCATTTGGTCCCCGTAGTTAAATTGTTGCTTCCTTCTGTTGTTGTAATATCATTTTAAAACTGGTTAAGAGACCTCAGATATGCTTTAGTCCTATAGTCTTATTGAGTAAATGAGGCTTGAAATGACATGGCTTGTCCATGATCATCCAGCTAGATAAATGGTGGAGGAACATAGTAGACCAGAATCTAGATTTCCTCATTTCTAGACCAGTGGATTTCTTCCCTTCCTGAAACTCTTCCCCACCCCTTTTTTTTTGTTGATGTTCTTAACATAAATGAAGTCTACATTTTGTAGCAACTTATAGGAATAAGTGAACATTATTGAAATTTATGGCATGGAATCACTAAAATTTATTTAGCAGCACATTCTTTTCCTGTTATCAATGTGTGTGTATGTGTTACTTTTTCTTTTTTCAAGTTCATCTCACTAGTACGGCTAAATTTTAAGTCAAGTTCACATTATGCTGTGAACCACTTATTTAACATCTATAATGAAATACATACACAGTTCTCTTAATATTTTATACCTGTTTTAGCTCTACATTTCATTCCATGAAGATCAACTCTACAAGGAGTAGCCTAGCTGATTTCAGCTGATTCAGAGGGAGAAAGGAATTACTAAAACGTTGTTTTAGTTCTGTTCTGCTTTCAGCCTGAAAGAATCAGTACCAAATATGACAGTATCTGTCATTTGAGGCTACGAGAGTCTAATGCAAGAACACAGTTCTGTTTCCATGCGCTAACTACTGCCCTCCAGTGACCTTCATTTTCTGGCAGCATAGTCTGGATTTGAACCAATGACCTTGAGATAAAAGGCACCAGATAATATGATTAGTCCCCATGCTCTCATAATTCCCTTAAGCAATTAAAATCCAGAGCAAGATGCTTAGTAATTTCACTTCCACATAGAGGTACAAATAAAGGACTTTACTTTTTTTAAACTAGTCACAAGTTTTGAACCAGAGAGTCTAAAAAAAGAACTGTAATTTGCCTTTTTTTTTTTAAACCTCCTTATTGGAGTATAACTGCTTTACAATGGTGTGTTATTTCTGCTGTGTAACAAAGTGAATCAGCTGTACATATTTTTTAATGATTGGAAATAATCTTGCTCTTCTCTGAAACTGCTTTAGATTTTGTACCTTTCTTACAAGTTATGACCATATTCTACCTTGTGCCACTCTTGTTTGTCTTTCACTAGTGCAAAAATTGTGACATAATCATCTCCATATATCCCACAATACCTGGGATAGTTTTTCTGTGCATTTTAGGCTGTTAATAAATGTTAATCATATAAATGAAATTTATTTTTAATTAAAACACACAGCTGCAATTAATACAATAAGAAAGCTTACTGATCTATCGGATCTGCCCCCTTACTTCTCCACTTCCTCTCCCTCTTTCTTCCCTACCCTTTCCCCCTTCCCTTTCTCTCTCTCTCCCTCTCTCCCCCACCCCAACCCCCTTCCTCACTCATGAATACACTGTGTTTGCTTTTGCCTCTGGGGAAAAAAAAAAATAAGAAAGCTTAGAAACTTCTCACTGAAAATTGGAATAAAATAATTAGCTTTTCCGAATGGTTTATTTACAACTTCATGTTTGAATGCAGGGCAGAATCTAGACAGTATGCTCCATGGTACCGGGATGAAATCAGACTCCGACCAGAAAAAGTCAGAAAATGGAGTAACCTTAGCACCAGAGGATACCTTGCCTTTTTTAAAGTGCTATTGCTCAGGACACTGCCCAGATGATGCTATTAACAACACATGCATGTAAGTATTTTATGCAGTTCTTCTTAAAGTTACGAGAATAGGGTTGCACTTAGTACTATTTTAAGAATTGTTTACTTTGTCTGAATTTTTTTTCTTTAACTTTATATGGTTTTTCCAAAGAGCCAAAAGCTCCTTGTTTTTTATATAGGAACATTTATTACTATTAAGTGATTGATGGGTATTTCCTTAGAGTAACATTGTAATATAGGTTTTAAAGAGTTAAAAGGAATCTGGTATTTGTCTAGCATTTTGGGTTTATTTAGTGATCTTTTTATCATAAGGTGATTGATATTCATTGTAGAAAACTTAGAGATTACCAAAAAGGAACCTTGAAAATTCACCTAAAACCTTGTAATTCTAAATTGGTTGAAATAGGGGCTTCCCTGGTGGTGCAGTGGTTGAGAATCCGCCTGCCAATGCAGGGGACACAGGTTCGATCCCTGGTCCGGGAAGATCCCACATGCCACGGAGCAACTAAGCCCATGCGCCACAACTACTGAGCCTGTGCTCTAGAGTCCCTGAGCCACAACTACTGAACCCACGTGCCACAACTACTGAAGCTCACGTGCTTAGAGCCCATGCTCCACAACAAGAGAAGCCACCGTAATGAGAAGCCCGTGCAATGCAACAAAGAGTAGCCCCCACTCGCCGCAACTAGAGATAGCCTGCGCACAGCAACAAAGACCCAGTGCAGCCATAAATAAATAAATAAATAAATAAGAACAAATAAATAAATAGTTTTTTTTTAAAAAAACCTTCCTATTAAATAAATTTAAAAATTGAAATATTTTGAAATATTTGAAATATTTTGCAGGTCTATAAGAATGATATTGTGATATTTAATTAATTTTGTGTTATTTTCTTATGTGAACTCCCAAATCCAAATCTGATTTATATAACCACTTTAATTTTTCTACTTAATTTCATGTTAACTAATTAATATTTATATATGATCATGTAATTCTATTCCGTATTCTTGGGGAACATTGAAGAATTGACTTACTAGCCAAAAAAATTCCCTGAACGACTCAATCTTATCAGTCAGTTGTCTCCCTGTTATAAAGGTGTAATAATCAATAATTATTGATTTGTTTTGCACTTTCCTAATAATTTTATGCTCTTTGAATGTGACCAGATATAAAGCCAAAATGTATACATATAAAACACTGAAATTATATGATCGTTCACCATGTCTTAGATTTGTTGTTTGTGCTGGTAGTGGTTGACTTTACTGTGGCAGACTGGGTGATCTGTTGTTAGGGGAGTGTTCCCTATGTCACCAAGAGACTTCTTGCCAGACTTCTTGTCTGTAGTTCTTGCTTGATCTGTGTGGGCTATTTGTTAGAGGCTTAGTAACCCAGAGTAAAACTGGGAATCATCAATTTTAACAGAATTTCACCTCACACTTAACATTTTCTCATTTCAGAAAATGAATAATTCTGCAATATTCTTTTAACTGTAAGCAGTATACTTACTGATATGAACAGTAAGGAGGGACACAAAAAAATCTTTTAGATGTTTCTTCCTACCCGTGAAAGCCTAATGAATATATTAGGAGAAAATTCTGGCATACTAGTACTAAAATGATAACTTTTTTTTTTTTAAAGATACTCCCCTCTAGGGTTTTCCAATTTTTTATTTTATTTATTTATTTTTGGTTGCATTGGGTCTTCATTGCTACGTGCGGGCTTTCTCTAGTTGTGGCGAGCGGGGGCTACTCTTTGTTGTGGTGCACAGGTTTCTCATTACGGTGGTTTCACTTGTTGCGGAACGCGGGCTCTAGGCGCGCGGGCTTCAGTAGTTGTGGTGCACAGGCTTAGTTGCTCCGCAGCATGTGGGATCTTCCCGGACCAGGGTTCGAACCCATGTCTGGCAGGAGGATTCTTAACCACTGCACCACCAGGGAGGTCCCGATAACATTTTATTAAATACAAATCCATTTATATAAATTTCTTGAAAATTCAGCTATTCAAAAGTTCTCCCTTTTCTCCTATCATGTTAAATTAAAAGTGCCTCTCAGGATCTTAGTTAGTCTGGTCTTCCCAAATATACTTTTCTTTGTCATTGAATCTATTTTTATGTTTCACAGGAAAGTTTGTTTTTATTTATTATTATGTACAGTATGGGAATACTGAAAATCTTATGGATGAAAAGAGACAAAGTTATTTTTAAGTATATTTTTAAACGTTAAGATTATTTACTTTATAAAGTTGTATAAATCATCTTTCTGTGATCACATGACTATGATTAGCAAAGAGAAGTTACATAGTATTTCATATTTGGTGGGACTTGTTTAATAGAAAATCCTTTTCTACCTGACACAGGATTTTTATTAGACCTTTAGGTTTTAGTTCAGATGTGACAATTTTCATTTGCCTTAAAACGCATACTGTTTTGCCAGTAAGTCAAACGTGAATGTAATTCTAATTCAGAACTAAAAGCCATCAGTAACTGGTCACATTCATACTGAGATTTAACTAGTACTTTCCAATGTGAAGTTGGTTTTTGGTTTTTTGGCTTTTTTCTTTTAGAACTAATGGGCATTGCTTTGCCATCATAGAAGAAGATGACCAGGGAGAAACCACGCTGGCTTCAGGGTGTATGAAATATGAAGGATCTGATTTTCAGTGCAAGGTAAGACCTAATTTGAGGCCTATGAAATAAAAAAGGGAGCGGCCACAGGAAAAGCTGATTCCCCAGGGAGAAGTGTGCCTGGTCTGCTCATTGCTGTGTGTTCTGGAAGCAAATATATTGGAGGAAGCTTAGCTCTTGCTTCAGGTTGTATGATTGTGCCAATTGAAATTACAGATTATTTTACTTTAAAAAAAGTTTTAAATCATCTTTTTTTTAAATTGTCAAGCCTGTAAAAAATGATACTGTCACACTTATTTCTGGATTATAAAATTGACTGGAAAGACTTTAAGGTGACAGGTAAATAACCTTTATATCTCTCTGAGACAACTTAGAGACCTTAAGTCCTTGTAAGGAGATCTCAGTGGAGTTACTTTAACAGCACAGCAAAGGAATCAGAGGATCAGTAATAGTTTATGAACATATTGATGGCTTTGGGTTATAAACCTAATCTCTTCAAAATCCTGTATAGTAATTTTGCCCTAGGGGATCCTTCCAATGTTTTTGAAAACAGCTCCAGAGAGAGCTGTTAACAAATTTAAGCCTCAGCTATTTTAGAAAATTATTCCAATTAATGAGAAATTCTCAGGATTGATAGAAACCACACATGCACGCACGCGAACACACACACACACACACACACACACACACACACACACACACACACACACACACACACACACACACACACACACACACACACACACACACACACACACACACACACACACACACACTTGCACATATTGCATCCCATCTGTTTTCTGTTTGCTACACATTTAGTGACGGGCTCGTTACCTCCCAAGCCCACCTTTTTCATCTGTAGTAATGACCTGACCTTATCCTTAGAAAGCTTTTCCTCTGAATGACTGCAAGTCTCTCTTCCTTTTGTACTTCCTTGGACGATAGAGAACAAATTGAATCCCTTTTTAATATGGTAGCCCTTTACTATGTGAAGAAATTTCTTTTTGTACTGCTTTACTCCCCATACCCTATAGTCTTTGCCCAATGAAAATAGTAGTTCAGAATGACTTCAACTGCTCCTTATAATCATCAGCTTTAGAGTTACTCACTCTTCAGTTTCTCAGTGTAAGATGCAGAATTGACTGTGGTCTGGCCAGAAAAAAAGAAGAAAAAAACCCCCCAAGAATTAGTAACTCCTTTCCCTTTTCCTAAATGCAGCCAAATCTCATGTTAGAGGTTTGATTGTCATACCATATTCTTGAAATATATGGAGTTTTCTGTCAGCTGAAATCCCCATGTCTTTCACTCATGCTACTGCTCATCCTTATCTCTTCCATTCTTTATTGGTGCTGTTGGTTTCTTGACACAAACAAGTAGGTGGGAATGGAATGAGTTTTGTTACACAATTGTCACATACTTGTCTAAGTTAAATTTCATTGTATTAAAATTAATCCTTTGCTCTAATTTGTCAGGATTTGGGGGATGCTGATTTGTTTCTCTCTTCCAGTTTTATGCTATTTGCATATTTATCAACCGCACAAACAGTACACTGTTTAAACACTTTAAAATGTTGAAGAAAGACCTCTCTGTGGTTAAAGCAGCACTGAGCTCGACAGTAGTAACCAGTGTCTCGCAGGCCCCCTCAACTAGATGTGTCCCAAATGAATTTATCAATGTAATTTAGTTGTTAAGCTTGACAGTCTGTGTTCAGATGGACATGCTGCCTCTTGCTAGCTGTGGAACTTTGAGCAGGGAGCTTTACTCTCTTAAGTTGTTTTCTCATCAGCAAAGGAGTTCTTGTAAGGGTCAAATGAGAGGTAGCATATATGCAAAGAGTTTAGCACAACTGGCACATAGTAAGGACTTAGTAAATGTTAGCTTTTACCATATTGATGATGTAACCAAGCAGGCTTTAAACTGGGTTACGCATATACCTGGGTGCACACAGACTACATTACACAAGGATCGCATAAGCACATGGATAGTTTTAAGGGGATCGGTTTACCTATCATGAACCTCCACAGGTCCTATTGCTTAATATTGATCTGCCTGAGACCAGAGCTTCTTAAGCAGTTTCTCTTTTCCTTCCTTCCTTTTCACAATCATCCTTGTTACAGCTTCCAGATTAGTGGCCTGGAATGTAAATACTCAAGTTTCCAAACAGTGTTATAATTCGAAATCTAAGTATCAGTGTGGGGAACTTGGGGATAGCAGATATATTTGCGTATCTGGTAGTTTTTCATTTTTTGCTTTCAACCAATTTGCTAGATCATGTAAAATAATTTTTCCTAATAGGATCATTACAAGAGTTTTAGCATACGATTGGAAGGTCTCTAAAGAATTAGGAGACAATGGCATAACTAGTTCCTTCCATTATCATCTTTTTGTTTATGTGAACAAAGAATCTTAGTACTGACCCCAAAAAAGGAAAAGATAAAAATAGGATTAAAGTTAATGCCAAACTTCCTCATTCTAGCAATAAGTAATTATCCATGAATTTATGAAGTAGTTTTTTTAAAAGTGTCATTCATCTCATACCTCTCCAATAAAATTTTCTTTTTATATTAGTATTTTAATAAAGATTATATATACAGTTTTGATTAATTTTATACTAATAATAATTGTGATGATAAATCAAACCAAAATAATTTTTTGGCTTAAAGACATACTATCACAGGAAATAAAATAGATTATATATGTTTATTTTTCATGTGGAGAATTATTTATCAAGATACATATTACATTAGGACAATTTTTTTAAACATCTTTATTGGAGTATTATTGCTTTACAGTGTTGTGTTAGTTTCTGCTTTATAACAGATACATATATCCCCATATCTCCTCCCTCTTGTGTCTCCCTCCTACCCTCCCTATCCCACCCCTCTAGGTGGTCACAAAGCACTGAGCTGATCTCCCTGTGCTATGCGGCTGCTTCCCACTAGCTATCTGTTTTACATTTGGTAGTGTATATATGTCTATGCCACTCTCTCACTTCGGCCTGCCTTACCCTTCCCCCTCTCCATGAACATTAGGACATAATTATTGTGGAAAATGTGGAAACGGAATAGGAGCTCAAGGAGCGAAAGGAACACTATAAAATTTTCAATTGTTAAAGAAGCATTTTGACCATTTATTTTTTTAAATAATGATAACGGGTATTAATTGCTATATTATTTAGACTCTACTGAATAGATTTGAGTTATTTTAATTTTATTTTAAAATATGTGCAATATGCAAGTAATTATCAATATATTCTTTGCAGCTATTTATGATGAAAAATTTTAGGTGTCAGTCTAAAAATATATGAGGGGATACATTGTTTTTCAGAATTCATTTAGGGGTTACACAGACAAAACATGTTGACCACCACTTATCTCACTTTCTGTGTATCTTGCTATATCTCACTCTTAATTTACCTGGCACCTAACCTGAGCAGAACAGCTCTGCTACTTTTACCTAAGCTTTTTCCTCCCAGTGCTTTCACATACTGTCAGGTTTGAATCAAAACAAGTTCAAGTGATAATCACCATGCTTCACCCAGACCTTGATTTTCCCTCACACAATCCAGTCTCTGTAGGTAAATCTGGCTTATTCTGTTTCTTCCAGTAGGATGAATTATTTCTCAGAAACCACACTGCCATTTCTTGTAATTTGGTTTCAGTTCCTTTATTGTATACCACTCCGCCTCATCTGCAGCCCCCCATTCAAGCTCACTAAATAAGTTAGAATCTCCTATTTTGTGAATGCCAAGTGAGTTTTTTCCCCACAAGGATTTTTATTGCCCACCTAAATCCAGAGATACAAATAGACTTGGGTGGAGCATGGGAGTGGGGAGTGCAGGAACCGGAAAGCTTGTGTCACCCAACTTCATAATCTAGACACACGTAACTTTTGCCTATCCAGATATATAGTTAACCTACCTAAGAAAGATGTGAGTTTCATGTTGCTTGTTCTCAGTGAAGCCACATTGAGTCTTCCAGGAGATTACAAGCATTTGTGACTTATTCTAGAATGTCAACTGGGATCTATGTCACATTCACTAGAGGAAGAAGAATTAATTTATTGAACATTTACTATTTGCATTTAATATGCTAAGTGCTTGATATATTTTACCTCATTTTCTCCCAGTTACCCTATAAGGCAGGTATTTTTTATCCTCCGTCTTATAGCAGAGGAAACTAAAGCCCAGAGAGAAGTAAGTTCATTGCTCAGGGTCACAAAGTTAATAAATGGCAAAGCTATGATTTAAGCTATTTGATTCCAAAATCCTTGTTGTTTCCATAATACTGTGCTGCCCCCAATCTGTTGTTGGCAAAGTCTTTCTTTCCCTTTTAAATTTAATATTACATTTAGCTATCTAGTTTACAGCACTCCTTGTTTCTAAAATCTTTAAATCATACCACTTTCAGCCTTCTCCCAAGTGCTCTCAACTTCCTGTGATGTAATTCACCTAGCTGAGAAGATGGGAATTCAGACAGAACACAAAAACATTGTAAGGTCTCTGCATACTTCTGGGATACCAATCCCACTTACTAGCGTTTGGTCTGCCTTCTTCATTCCTGCAATCATCCTTGATAGAGAAGACTGAAACAAAATGAGAGTTAAGGAAGTGTTCATTTTCTTTGTCCTCCATTACCTAGTATTTTGTCAGCAATACTACATCCATTGCTTCGTGGTCTTTCTTTGAGCACTGCCAAAAACCCCTTCCTGATTTTTCTTTACATTTTCTGTCCTGCAAGGCTGAGCTCATTTTGAACTTTAGCCATACTGGGACTGTTCTTGGATGCTTCACACTTCTTTTATTCATCTTTAGTTGTATACTCTTCATTCCATCCTTCATGTAAGTTTTCTCTAGATCTGGGATATTTTTTTCAGAGTCACCTGTGTAACTTCTGACATGTCTCTCTTTTCTCTTTCTTTTTATGATCATTTAAAAGTAAAAAAAATTGTTAGAAAGTTAAAAATTCAGTTAAAATGTAAAACTTGTGCTTTTGGAGGTTTCCAAGTACTCTTGACCCATCTTATCTTCTCTTATATAATCTCAAGTCCCTTATAGAATCCCATATAGATTCCCCTGTGGACTCTCATTTTCACATTTTTAAAGGAATACCTGATTATATCGGGGTTTCTCCTTTCTGCCCATCTGATATTTAAGAATAAGAAGGTTGATTTCTGCTTATATTCTTGCTACTTCTATGATGACAGACAATTCCTTTCTGTTACTGTTTTGGTCTAGCATGGCACTTCTTCCAGGTAGTGCTGAAATGTCAGCATTCAAGTTAAGAACTTCTCAAATACTGTACTTTTAATCAAATAAAACTTCACATATAATTTTTGGTATCTGTTCCCATGACTATAGTCTTTCCCTGTGCTCATTTTCTGATGTATTAGGGACACATATCTGGTTGGTGGTCTCCCAGAAACTCTCAGAAATATTGTTTCTATATTTTGCCCTAATCCTCACCACATACACTTCAACTTGCTTCCGTATCAGGTTCATTAGTTTCGACATAGTTGTTATAGGCAGAATCAACTGTATCTTCTGCCTACTTGACTGCCTTTTCTAACCTGTCATTTCTTTGGCCTAGGACACGCTCCACTTTTTAGTCAGATCTTAAGTCTCATCCAACTAAGTCTCAATACTACTATGAGATCATATTTACCCTGCTAGTTTATCACTGTAATAAAATGTATTACCCATGTTTTTTAGGAAAAGATCTCATGATTTTAAATACTTTTTTACTAAAAACAAATGAATAGTCATATCTTAAGATATGCCAAATTTTGGGTGAAAAATATATATAAAATTTTGTTTATCTGTAATTAAGTTATAGTCTAGTGTTCTAACACACCATCCACATACGTACATTCTCCTTAAGAAAAAACATTTTAGAGTCTTTACAACACTATTTCACCATAGATTTAAATTTTTCAATAATCACTTTCACACACACTTAGCAGGTCCTTTTCACTCACTGAATTAGAAACTGTATTTTATGAATATTTTTAAAATTAATTATCAGTTTCATGTATCAAATTATTTCTAATTTTCTTCCTTTAGGATTCACCAAAAGCCCAGCTACGCCGGACAATAGAATGTTGTCGGACCAACTTATGTAACCAGTATTTACAACCTACACTGCCCCCTGTTGTTATAGGTAGGTTAGCAGAGAAAAGTGCAATCATGATTCTCAGTAAAATATTTTCGCTGGTTTTAACAATAAGCAAGCTTTCTACAGTTCAACACTACAAGTTATTTTTTCCTTTTAAGATGTGATTGAAAGATAATATGTCTTTTTCATTGTTTACTTCCATTATCAGGTCCATTTTTCGATGGCAACAACATTCGATGGCTAGCTTTGCTCATTTCTATGGCTGTCTGCATAATTGCTATGATCATCTTCTCCAGCTGCTTTTGTTACAAGTAAGATAATTATTTTGATGCAAAATATTTTGTTGAATATTAGATATAAACAGTTGTTCTTAAAGCCAGTAGGCAGAAACCATTGACACTGAATGTATTTCAGGAACCATTAACTTGTATTTTCTGGTTATCTCCTTTAATTAACTATATTATAGTTTTCTTAAGGGAACAGAGGACCTTACTACTAATCAATTAATTGGACACAACATTATACTTCTTGTTACGTTCATGAGTACTTAAGATTTTCTTATTTATAGAATATTGAACTTCCTTATATCTAAATTTAAAAACCTGTCCCAAGAAATCAACTGTATGTATTATCATTCTTTAGTTATTTGGCAGTTCAGAATTGTTTGCATTTAGTCATGATTTCAGAAGACAGTTGCCAGAAGAGCAATAAGAGGAGGGCATAAACTTCAATAATAAAATATTATCTTACTGGCATATGAATAAACAGAGAGATCAGTGGAATTTGTTACTAGACCCATAAGTAGACCCAAGTATATAAAGAAAGTTAGTATATGATAAAGGTAACGTTTCAGATCACTGAGGAAAAGTTGGCTTATTCAGTAAATGGATTTGGGAGTGAATAGCTATATGGAAGAAAATGAAGTTGAATCAATTCCGTACACTGAAATAAATTTTAGCCAGATTGGGGTGCTCGCTCTCCCTTTCTCTCTCTCTCTCTCTCTCTCTCTCTATATATATATATATATATATACATATATACATATATATATATATGTATATATGTATATATATATATATAAACTGAATTGATTAAAATACTAGAACAAACCTTGGAAGAATTTTTTAAAACAATCTGAGTCTGACACAAAGCTTACAAGCAAAAAAACCAAAAAAAAAACCCTTAAAATTAAAAAAGAAAAGATTGATGGTGTCAACTACATAAAAATAAAACTTTATTATGTGGTAGAAACCACCATAAATGGTCAGAAGACAGACCAACAGTGAAAAATATCCGTAGCTTATATTACAAAGAGCTGATTTCTCAAATATAAAGAGCTTCTATAAATCAAAAAGAAAAAAATCAATTCAGTAGGAAATTAGGCCCCCAAAAATGAGCATATGTTTTACCTAAAGAGAAATACATATGGCTCTTGAAAGAAAAATAAAAAGATGACTTAAGAATACTCATAATATGAAAAATATAAATTAGAATCATACTGAGATATTTTTTACCCATTATACTGGCAAAGATTCAAATGTTTGATAATAGACTTTTTAGATAAAGAAGTAGATTGAGCATACTTACTTTTGTTGTGCCCCACTAAAACAGCAATAAAGAGTTTTTAACTTTTTTGTCCAACTAGGGCAAGGAGACAAGATAACAGCAAAAAGCTGTGGAACCTGTGAAGCTCATGGATGAGTAGTGACATTGTAGACCTAAGAAATCTGAATCCCAGGCTAGAAAATGAGAAAGACAAACAGCAACCAGTTTATACTGTAAAATTCCCCAAGAAGCTCAATTGGCAGTAGCAGTTATCTATGGTAGTGAAGTTGAGGAGGGCAGTAAAACCAAGAGGATTGCTTGAAAGTCTGTTTTTAGAAAGTCAGATGCTGTATTAGTTGTGCAATACTGCATTAAGAAATCACTCCCAAACTTAGTGGCTTGAAACAGCAGTTATTCTCTCTCATTGTTTCTGTGGGTCAGGACTTCAGGAGTGACTTGACTGGGTGGCTCAGATGTCAGCAGAGGCTGCGCTTACCTGGAGGCTTGAGTGGAGCTGGTAGATCCCCTTCCAAGATAGCTCGCTTCTGAGGCTCACAAGTTGGCAGGAGACCTTAGTTCCTCTGATGTGAGCCTCTCTACTGAGCTGCCTGCATGAGCTTCCTCACAGCATGAAGCCTGGCTCCCCCCACACACCCCAGAGTGAGTGATCCAGGAGACCAAGGTGGAAGCTGCAGTGCTGTTTATGATCTAGATGCAGAAGTGACACCATCACTTCTGCCATATTCTGTTGGTCACAGAGATCAGCCCTGCTTTATGGAAGGGAGATAAACAAGGACAGGCATACCAGGAGTTGAGAAATTTTGTGGGCCATTTTGGATGCCAAGTACCACAGATGTTGAGATCCCTACTCTTTCTGAATAATGATGTGACTTTCCACCATCTCTCTAACAGAAGGCTAGAAATGTAGTCTCTGAAAAGAACAAAAATGTTCTCAGCTGTGGTATCCCATTGTTGAGGGTGAGGTATTATAATAAAAATAAGGAGGTAAAGTGAATATTTACATACTAATTTGTGGGCCCCCCCTACCCTCCAGAACCCTGCTAACCAAGCATGTTCCCTCTAGATAACATATAAGAAGATTGTTCCTGGGGAAAATCCATGTAGCCCAAGAAAAAAGACCTGAGTATTCTGTCTCTAGTAAGTCCAGTGAAATGGCCCAAGCAGATTGTCTTACAGTGAAACCTGTAATCAGTAAGCCCCAATCACATACTAATAGCTGCCAATCAGCCAGGGAAGGGCACTGATCCCTGAGAAACAGGAAACAAATGAGGTGAGTCTTGTGATTGCCCAGCTTACTCCCTGAAGAGAGTTTCTGGCTGCGGGACACAGGAAGAACTCAGGTGTAGCCCAGCAGACACTGAATCGAGGAGATACAGCTGAGAGTCTGGGGAGAGAGCAGCAGCTATAGTTCATAGGTACAGAGTACTGGAAAGGAGAGTTTCACAGAGAAAGAACTCCAGACATCTTCAGAACGTTCCCATAGAATATTCAGCTGAATCTTGATCAGTGTGTTCAAGTGAGGAAACCACCTAAGGCTGGGAAAGAACGGCTGAAAAGATTGAAGGAGGGCTTCCCTGGTTGCGCAGTGGTTGAGAGTCCGCCTGCCGATGCAGGGGACACGGGTTCATGCCCTGGTCTGGGAAGATGCCACATGCCGCGGAGCGGCTGGGCCCGTGAGCCATGGCCGCTGAGCCTGCGCGTCCGGAGCCTGTGCTCCGCAATGGGAGAGGCCACAACAGTGAGAGGCCCGCGTACCACACACACACACACAAAAAAAAGATGGAAGGAAACAGTATTCAGTGCTCACACAAGACTGGGGATAGTATCTGTTCCCACCAGCTATGTGACTTGAAAACCTCATAATTCATGGGGTTTTGGTTATAGTACTCAGAAGGGTCTTGCCTCAGTATTGGAGAATAATTAGCCAGCTGTCTGACTTGGGACAAATGATGAGCCTCTGGGACATGGTTTTCTCTTTTGTAAAATGGAAACAATAGTACTTACCTCTTAGGAATTTAATAAAGATGAAGTAAGTCATAAAACACTGCCTGACACACACTCAACATCAATAAAAATGAGCTATTGTTTTTTTAACATGTATCAACATGAGTAAATATGTAATACATAAGGAGTTTTTTAAAGCATGATGTAAAATATTAATACAACATACGCCATTTGTGTCCAGAGGAACGATGCTGTTTATGAGTATATACTTTTATGGTAAAGGTATAAATACATAGATAGGAAGGATATAACCACCTTCAGGATAGTGTTTGTCTCTTAGGAGTAAATGAGGGAAATGGAATTATGAGGGAAATGGCTGCAGCTGCAAATATTTAATGTTTATTTATTTAAAATATATCTAGAATAAACAGCATAATGTCAATATTTATTAAATTTAAATGGTTTACACATGGGTGCCAAATAAATTAATCTCTACCTTCCTACATGTTTGAAACATTTCATAATTTGAAATTTTTAAAAAAGCCTTTGAAAATATTAGAATGAATTAAGAGAACTTGTTTGATTTCTTTTCCATAAACTCTTTTTTAAAATGGAAGTATATTTATTGTTCGTTTTGATACAAAACTACATGCTTACAAATTCAGATGAAAATACATATGTAAAGTAGAAAGTAAATATTCCTACGTTCCCAGCAATAACTATTATATACAACTTGATATATTTCTGATCCTTTTAGACAAGTATAGATACATAGAATTTTAAAACGTTTATAGCTAGGATCATACTTTACATGCTGTTTTTTGATCTGTTTTTTTCACTTGCCAATGTACCATGGACGTCTTTCCGTTTTAAGATAGTATATAGCTCTCTACCTCATAAACTCCATTTCTGGACATTATTTTAACAGAGGATATATTTTTCTATGATAAGAGTAATTTGGATATGAACCCATGTGATGAAGGAAGGATGATAGTGTCAACAACCTCAAGATTTTTCTTACCTTAGAATTTTATAGTTTTAGAATGTTAATGTAGATTATTTTCTGCTTTTTTAAAAGACATTATTGCAAGAGCATCTCAAGCAGACGCCGTTACAATCGTGACTTGGAACAGGATGAAGCATTTATTCCAGTTGGGGAATCATTAAAAGACCTTATTGACCAGTCACAAAGTTCTGGTAGTGGATCTGGACTACCCTTATTGGTAAGCTGAAATGTCATATAAACATGAATGGTTTATTAATATAGAATGTGTTGTCATATGATGGTAGACAGCTTAATAATTACATATTATGGGACTTTACTAGACACACTTTTTTCCCTTCTTATTTAGAAAGATGGTTACAGTAATGCAAGATGAAATTAGTTAAAATATGAAATAAGAAAAATTGAATATCAAGTAAGGTAGAGTCACAAGCAAGGTTAAGAGAGAAAATGTGGTCATGAAGTGCTATGTAACATTAGCTCACAGGTTTTTAACAGCCAACTTGAGGAATCAGGTGTAAAATACCTTGCATCTGTAAGGTTAAACTGCTTGGTTGGGAGAAGTATAACTATTTCAGATTCTGAAATCAAAAGGAAGTTACTCCCACAGATCATCTTCATAGAGAGGATACTTCCCTCAATATAATACTATGTTACCGAAACACAATTCATAAAAATGATGTTAAAGCGAGTTGTAAATAATTCTAAGAGAATTATATATATAGAAATATTCAGACTTAGGGGTCAAGGGGACCCTTATAATAAATACTAGATATCTAGATAGATTTTAAATTCTGTGTTTAGTTGGTTTGTTTAAAGTAAATACATTGATCTCTAATTATAAAATTCATTGAATCAGGTAATTCTGTAATTGAATTGGAAAGGACAGTGCAGACAACATGATTGTCTACATAGAAAATCTCAAAGATGATAACATAAAGCTACAACAACCAATAAGTGAGTTTATCAAGGTCATTGTACAAAAATCATTGAATTTATGTACACTGGCTATAAACAATTAGGGATTAAAATTTTAAAAGCACTATCATTTAAAATAGCATCAAAAACATGAAATATTTTGGAATAAACTTAAAATTTATGTAAGACCTGTACACTTAAAATCAGAAAACCTGGGGCTTCCCTGGTGGCGCAGTGGTTGAGAGTCCACCTGCCTATGCAGGGGACACGGGTTTGTGCCCCGGTCCGGGAAGATCCCACATGCCACGGAGCGGCTAGCCCCGTGAAGCCATGGCCGTTGAGCCTGCACGTCTGGAGCTGTGCTCCGCAGCGGGAGAGGGCACAACAGTGAGAAGCCTGCGTACCGCAAAAAAGAAAAAAGAAAAAAAACCAGAAAACATTGCCAAAAGAAATGAACAAAACCCTTAATAAGCGTTAAGGTTTTTAACCTGTTTTTGAATCAGAAGACTCAGTATTAAGATTTCAATTATCCTAAAATTGATTTATAGTTTCAATTCAATCCAAATCAAAATCAGAGCAAACTTTTGTAGAAATTGATGAGCTTATTCTAACAGTTATTTGGAAATGCAGAGGACCTAGAAGAGCCAAAACAATTTTGAAGAAGAAGAATAAAGAGGATTCACTACCTGATTTCTGGGCTTATTGTACAACTACAGTAGTCAACACTATGTGATCCTGGCATAAGGATAGGTATGTACATCAGTGGAACAGAATACAGTCTAGAAATGGACGCACACATGTGTGATCAATTGATTTGGATGCCAGAGTAATTCAGTGGGGAAAAGAGTCCATTCAACAAATGGTGCAGGAAAAATTGGGCATCCATTTGCCAAAAGGTGAATCTTGACCCTTATCTCACTCCATATACAAAATTACCTTGAAATGGATCATAGACCTAAATGTAAAAATTAAAGTATAAAACCTTTAAAAGAAAATGTTTTAGAAAATTATTGTGACCTTGAGTAAAGATTTCTTAGGACACAAAAGGCAAGAGTCACTTTAAAAAATGATAAATTGGTCTTTCTTAAAATTTAAAACTTTTCCTATTCAGAAGACACTGTTAAGAAAGTGAAAAAACAAGTCACAGACTGGCAAAGGAGTTCTGATAAAGAATTTGTGTTGCAGAATATATGAAGAATTTTTACAACTCAGTAATGAGACAACCCAATTTTTAAAAAATGGACAAACGATTTGAACAGACACTTGCCCAGAGAAGATATAAGAATGACAGATAAGCACATGAAAAGATGCTCAGCATCATCAGGGAAATGCAGATTAAACACAGTGAGATACTACATGTTCACTAGTATGACAAAAACTGAGAATATTAAGTGGAAAAGAATATAAATCAGGGCTTCCCTGGGGGCACAGTGGTTAAGAATCCGCCTGCCGATGCAGAGGACACAGGTTCGAGCCCTGGTCCGGGAAGATCCCACATGCTTCGGAGCACCTAAGCCCGTGCACTGCAGCTACTAAGCCTGTGCTGTAGAGCCCGCGAGCCACAACTACTGAGCCTGCGTGCCACAACTACTGAAGGCCGCACACCTAGAGCCCGTGATCCGCAGCAAGAGAATCCCGCGCTCCGCAACGAAGAGTAACCCGCACTCACCGCAACTAGAGAAAAGCCCGCGTGCAGCGACAAAGACCCAACGCAGCCATAAACAAACAAACAAACAAATAAATAAATAAAATTAACTGGAAATCTCATATATTGCTGATTGAAATGCAGAATACAGCTACTTTGGGAAACAGGTTTATAGCTGACTAAAACGTTAAGCGTATACTTTTTATACAGTGAAGCAGTCCTGCTAATTGTTTATGGAAGGAATATGCAAACATGTCCATACAAAGACTGACTGTGAATGTTCATAGCAGCTTTATTCATAATAAATTGTAAACAACCCAAAAGTTCATCAGTTGGTAAATGGATAAACAAATTGTGGTACATTCATTGAGTAGAATACTGCTTGTCAGTAAAATGGAACAAACTACTGATCCATGCAATAGCAACACAGGTAAATTTCAAAGTATTTTATGCTGAATGAAAGAAGCTAGATACAGAGGCTACCTATTGTATGTTTCCATTTATGTCATGTTCAAAACTGTAGGGAAAGAAAAGAGATCAGTCATGCCAGGGACTCAAGGTAGGTGGGGAGGTGATTGACTTTCAGGCGCTAAAGGGAACTTTCCTGGGTTATAGAAATGTTCTGTATCTTAACTGTGATGTTGGTGGTTACATAACTGTATACATTTGTCAAAACACAGTTCTCGAAAAGAGTGCATTTTAGTATATGTAAATTAGACCTCAATAATTCTGGCTTTCTAAAATGAAATCACAAAAGGAATTTGTAATAAGTAATACATAAAGTAAGTCAGTTTAGATGCTCATAAAATCTAGCCCACTTTAACTACATTTCCAACCGGGACCTTAGTGTTGTTTTTTTAATTTAGAATGGCTGCTAATGCTTCTGAAAAAGTAAAGGGAACTGCACATGCAAAAAGATTGAGACAGGAATGAGCTTGAGTGAATTCTAAAAATTGAAACAAGGTAAATAAGAGGGGTGAGGGTAGGGGATTAAAGTCAATGATCAGGCAGGAGAGTTAGGCAGGGACCAGATCATGTAGGGTCTTACAGACTGAGTTGAGTATTTTTAACTGTCATTTAGATTTTGCTACATGATAAACCACCCCAAAGCTTAGTGGGTTGAAACAACAAACATTTGTTATTTTTCATGATTCTGTGGGTCTTCTGGGCAGTTCTTTTTCTGAATTTGCTCAGCTAGAGCCAAATGGTATAGTTTATGTACATGACCAACAGTTGGTATGGTTTTGCTCATTTTGGTCACAGTGTGCCCTAGAATGGCAAGAAAGGGCAAGCCCCGGTGCACAAAGACTTTTCACTTGTTTTACAATTGCTGTTGTTCTTTTGCCCAAAGCAAGACATGTAGCCAAGCCCAGAGTCTGGAGGACACTACCCAAGGGTGTGTGTACTGGGAGGGGAATTATATAGTCCATTTTTGCAAAAAATCTGCCACATTGACTAACTTGTTATTTTGTGATTTTAGAATATATTGTACATTGTTTCATCTCCTTTTGAATACAGTACAGTCCTCCCTCAGGATCGACCTCAGGGGTTGGTTGCAGGACCCCTTGCAGATACAAAAATGTACAGATGCTCAGGTCCCATACAGTCGGTCTTCCACATCCAAGGATGCGGAACGGATATGGAGGCTGACTGTATATATGTTAATCTTCGAGTTTGTTGGTTGTATGTACCATCCTTTTTGATGGGATGGCCTGTTAAACCACTTTCTCAATCTTAATATGTTCTTCTCATTTTACTTTTTACTATGAAGGTTCAGCGAACTATTGCCAAACAGATTCAGATGGTTCGGCAAGTTGGTAAAGGCCGATATGGAGAAGTGTGGATGGGTAAATGGCGTGGTGAGAAAGTGGCAGTCAAAGTGTTTTTTACCACTGAAGAAGCTAGCTGGTTTCGAGAAACGGAAATCTATCAAACCGTGCTAATGCGCCATGAAAACATACTCGGTGAGTACATGTTTGATTTTAGTCAGTTCCATATTCTTCAAGGTTAGTGGGATGCCGGTGGAAGCCTGGCGCATGGGCTTTGAAAACATATGTGAGTTCAGTTGTGTGCATTTGGCTAAAGGAAATCTAGTGGAATATACAGTTTAAATACAACCCAGTCCTGGATGGCAACCAACCACTTTCCAGACATGGCTCAGAGATATTTTGGGGTTGGGTTCCAGACCACTGCAATAAAGCAAATATCACAATAAAGCAAGTCCCAGAAATATTTTGGTTTCCAAGTGCATATAAAAGTTATGTTTATGCTGTACTGTAGTCTATTAAGTGTGCAGTAGCATTATGTCTAGTAAACAATGTACATACCTTAATTTAAAAATACTTTACTGCTAAAAAATGCCAGACAATTACAATATTAACATCAAAGACCACTGATCACAGATCACCATAACAAATATAATAATAATGAAAAAGTTTGAAGGTTTGTGAGAATTACCAAAATGTGGCACATGAGGTGAGCAAATGCTGTTTGAAAAACGGCTCCTATAGACTTGTGGCAGGAGTTGCCACAGACTTTCAATTTGCTAAAAACACAGTATCTGTGAAGCTCAGTTAAACAAGGCGTGTCTATATTTACTACCCAGCTGAGGAGAAATAGCAGTGAGTTTCAAAGTGGAAGTAATATAGTTTATTGGACTTAGTCATATAGTAACAAAAAACAAGTCTTTTAAGGTAATTTAAGCAATTTTCTAGGGTAACTTGAACTATATGTACCTTTGCCTGTTGCAAATTAAATCACCCCCCTCCCTCATAAGATGTAGCTTTATTTATTATGTTCTATGCTTAGTAGGTCTCTCTCCTCACCCCCATTTACACAGTAGCGAAATAACCTAGGTATGATCTGATCAGTAGGGTGCATAAACTCATCTACCTTCCCTGACTTTCTATTCAGGTACTATTTCCTTGCCCTTTAATTTAGAGAGTGCATAACATGTTGCTAAGAGTATAGTTTCCTATACTAATTATATTCATTTCCTAGCACTGTCCGTAACAGAGTACCACAAACTAGGTGGCTTAAAACAACAGAAACTTAATTCTCTCAGAGTTATGGAGGCCAGAAGTTTAAAATCAAGGTGTTGACAGGGCCATGCTCTCTGAAGGCTTTAGGAGAGGACCCTTCCTTGCCTCTTCCAGATTCTGGTGATTGCCAACTATCTTCGGCATTCCTTGGCTTGGGAGACCACACTCCTATCTCTGTCTTTTTTGGCACATGGCCTCCCTCCTGTGTGTCTGTGTCCATATTTCCCTCTTCCTATAAGGATACCAGTCATTGATTTAGGGCCCACTCTAACCTAGTATCACCTCATCTGAACTTGATTATATCTACAAAGACCTTGTTTCCAAATAAAGTCACATTTACAGGTACCAGGTGGACATGAATGGGGGGGGGACATTATTCAACTCGGCACTCACCTTTTTCTGAAGAGAGGGAAGAGAAGAGAAAGGAGAAAGAAAGGAGGCCAGTATTGTGAACTTGCTTGTCAGTGAGCCAGGCTGAAAAGGAAAATGTGATTAGGCATTGATGGGCAAGTGGGAGTTGGCTTAGTTAGGAGCGAACTCTTAGTTGAACATATTTAACTTTATTATTATTTTTTTAAATTTTATTTAATTTTATTTATTTTTGGCTGTGTTGGGTCTTCGTTGCTGCACGCGGGCTTTCTCTAGTTGCGGCGAGCGGGGGCTACTTTTCATTGCAGTGTGCGGGCTTCTCATTGCAGTGGCTTCTCTTGTTGCAGAGCACGGGCTCTAGGCACACGGGCTTCAGTACTTGTGGCGCGTGGGCTTCAGTAGTTGTGGCTCGCCGGCTCTAGAGCGTGGGCTCAGTAGTTATGGTGCACGGGCTTAGATGCTCCGAGGCATGTGGGATCTTCCCGGACCAGGGATTGAACCCATGCCCCCTGAATTGGCAGGCGGATTCTTAACCAGTGCACCACCAGGGAAGCCCTAACTTTATTATTTTAATGGGTCCACTTTTCAGTTTGAAATGAAGAGCCTTTTCCACATTCCTTCTTTATAGTTCTTCATACTTACAGAATCATGTAGATTAATAACATTTCCCTAGGTTATTATATATGTGATCTTTTTCTTAGTCATATTATTATCATTTTTATGATTATCATTAAGATTACTTTAAATTAATTTAAAAAGTCTAGACTTTTATATGTAAATGACAGAAAAAAAATTTTGGTAACATATTCAAGAGATTTTGTCAGATGAGTTAAATTTTTATTACCTGTAGATTATACCTAAGTTATTCTCAGTACCCTAAATGAGCATTCATTATTCTTCCTAGCCACATCTGATAACTAACCTTTTAAATTCATTAATTGAACAGGTTTTATAGCAGCAGATATTAAAGGTACAGGTTCCTGGACTCAGCTCTATTTGATTACTGATTACCATGAAAATGGATCTCTCTATGATTTCCTGAAATGTGCTACACTAGACACCAGAGCCCTGCTTAAGTTGGCTTATTCAGCTGCCTGTGGTCTGTGCCATCTCCACACAGAAATTTATGGCACTCAAGGAAAGCCTGCAATTGCTCATCGCGACCTAAAGAGCAAAAACATCCTCATCAAGAAAAATGGAAGTTGCTGTATTGCTGACCTGGGCCTTGCTGTTAAATTCAACAGGTGAGTGGTTCTTTACCTATAGTTTTGAAATTATTTCAGTCTCCTAAAGATACTTACCTGTTTATATTTGTATTCAGGACAGTGGATCTCCAAACATGTATTTGTGCTTATATAATTATATAAATTGGGTTTTGGGGGGTTTTTGTCTTCGTGTTTTGTTGTCATTGTGTTTTCTGTTTTTAACAAAAATTACATCCTACTCTACATAATTCTTGATTTCCTACTTTTTATTGTCTTAGACATCCTTCGTTTCAGTATATATAGATCTACTTCATTCTTTTTAACAGTGTTAAGGAAAGTTTTCCATTTTATAGCTGTACTATAATTTATTTCATCTGTGACCCAAGTGATGAGCATTAAAGTTGCCTCCAGTTTATCTCTATTATTTTAAAAATGCTTTAATGAATATTGTATTTTATCCATATATAATATCCTTGAATACTTGTGCAAGTATTTCTTCATGATGGATTGCTAGAGAAGGGGCTAGACAGAGAGTATGTACATATTAAGTTATATTAATAGTATGTTGTAGGTTATCCCTTTAGAAAGCGTGCATCAGTTTACACTCCCATAAACAAGGTATAAGTACGCCATTTCTTCATCACTACTTGATATTGTCAATATTTTTAAACAATGAGAATATCAGATTTTTAGAAAACCATTTAAATTGTTTTAATGTTATAATTCTGGAATACAGCAGCCATTTCACATTTCAAAACTCATTTCAGGCCATAAAATAGAAGTACTAGTCCATAATAAAGCAAACATTAAAAAATTTTAATCTTCTTCCATCATTTTACAGTATTCTAACCTGTTGTTTTTATCAGTGGAGTATTTATTGGCTCAAATATTCATCAGATGCTAATTTAAGAAAATATAAAATACATTATATTAATCTCTGCCTCAGAGTAGTTTTCAGAACCTAATAGATCTGGGGACCTAAAAACAAATCATTCGTGTCTTCTAACTCTAAAATTTACTCCAAAAATTGAAAAAAACAATAAACATCATTTCAATATGATTATGTAAACATTACTCACAATAGAGCTAAGTTGGTTGGACCCATAAAGAAATAAAATGTCATCCTAAATCACAAAGGCTCACATGAAAATGATAAAAGCAAATGATTCCTCTCAATTAATTTTCACATTCACTTGTTCTGGGATATAATTATGTACCACTTTTTTAATATTCAGTATTGTTCTCTTTCTTAGAGAGGCACAAAACTTGTTTGGTGACAAAACTTGAACTGATGTGAGGTATTTACTGTCTTTATTTATCCAGCTTAGTATCAATATTCATACTTAGTCTTTCACTGTGTACTTACTAATGATTTTGATTGAGTACTGCTGCAGACCCTGCTGGAGATTTATATAATATAAAGCATATATTTAAAGGGTATATTACTTTTTTAAATCTGAAAGATGCTGAATTTCAAAGTACATCTGACCCCAAGGATTTCTGATAAGGGAATGTAGACATATTAGATAGATAGATAGATCTTTATTTTATTTTGTTATACATATACAGAGAGAGACCCTGACTTTTACAATATGCGACAAAAATAGATGAGAAACGATTTTGTTCTTGGCCCTCAACCTGGACATTGTCTGTCTTCTGTTTCAGTGATACAAATGAAGTTGATGTACCTTTGAATACTAGGGTGGGTACCAAACGCTACATGGCTCCAGAAGTGCTAGATGAAAGCCTGAATAAAAACCATTTCCAGCCCTACATAATGGCTGACATCTATAGCTTTGGCCTGATTATTTGGGAAATGGCTCGTCGTTGTATCACAGGAGGTAGGAGTTTAGGTAGCATGTTTCTGGTTATGTTTGTATACTCATAATTCAAAAAATAACAGCTCCAGTTGTATAATTTAGATGTCGTGTGTGTCAGGGATCCCCAAGACCCCTCCCCGGTTCTGTGATTTCATTAGGACTCCCAGGACTCAACATACAGTTGTCTTCACAGCTAAAATTGGTTACACTGAAAGGCTACACATCAAAATTAGCAAAGGGGAAAAGGTGCATGGGGCAGAAAGTTTAGAGGAAATCAGGTACAAGCTTCCAAAAGTCTTTTCCCAGTGGAGTCGCTTGGGGTTTGCTTAAGTTACTCCAGCAATGAATTGTGATAATGTGTAAAATATTGTCATCCAGGGAAGTTCATTAGAGATTTAGTACCCAGAGATTTTTTTGGAGGCTGGTCACGTGGGCATCCTCTGCCTAGTATGTATCAAAATTCCAAACTCCTAGAAAGAAAGCCAGGTGTCCAGCATAAACCATATTGTTGGCACAAACAGTCTAGACACAGTGACTCACCTTTTCATTAGTTTTATGAGTGTAGGGAGCTGTTTACCAGGCAAGTTCTCAGACACCAGTCAAGTGCCAGTCTTGCAAGCAGGCCTTTTAAGAATAGCAGTTTCAGGTCTGCTTTATTAACTCTTTTCTGCATATATGTTGTCTTTCTACTGCAGAAAAAAAAATAATTAAAAAAATTAAAGCCTCATTCATTAGTAGAAACAATTGTGTACATAAATAATTAGACTGAAAATTTAGGGTAAGTGAGTGGTTCACCTTGCTTATTTTATTTTAAGGGATATTGGTATGTCCAATATGGGCAGCTATGGTGGGGATAGAGAAAATAATTAGACATAAAAAAAAGAGAACATACATTTACTATTAAAAGTGAATCATCCACTCTGTAATCTTTTCTTCTTTATGGAGGGATTTGTTTCAGTTCCATAGTTCAGTAGGAGGTACTGAATGGATTGATGTATTTTGTCCAGCCACCATTTTTGTGCCAACTATACTTTCTAACTCACTACAGGAATTGTAGAAGAGTACCAATTGCCATACTATAACATGGTACCCAATGATCCATCATATGAAGATATGCGTGAGGTTGTGTGTGTCAAACGTTTGCGGCCAATTGTGTCTAATCGATGGAACAGTGATGAAGTAAGTGGAATTCAGTCCCCTTAGGAAGTAATTGCTGAGTGTTGCCAACGATATTTACCTACTCACTACATTCTCTTTACTTTTCAGTGTCTACGAGCAGTTTTGAAGCTAATGTCAGAATGCTGGGCTCACAATCCAGCCTCCAGACTTACAGCTCTGAGAATCAAGAAGACACTTGCCAAGATGGTTGAATCTCAAGATGTAAAGATTTGACAGACAAATAATCATGAGGAGAAATTCTAGACTGCAAGAACTGTTTTCACCCAAGGAACGGGTGGAATTAGAATAAGGATGTTAACTTGGTTCTCAGACTCTTTCCTCACTACACCTTCACAGGCTGCTAATATTAAACCTTTCAGTACTCTGTAGAATACAAGCTGGGAACTTCTAAACACTTCATTCTTTATATATGGACAGCTTTATTATAAATGTGGTTTTTGATGGCTTTTTTTTATTGGGTTTTTATGAACTGCATCAAGACTTCAATCCTGATTAATGTCTCCAGTCAAACTCTGGGTGCTGAATTACCTGTTCATAAAATGGTGCTTTCTGTGAAAGCCTTAAGAAGATAAATGAATTCAGCAGAGATGGAGAAATATACACTTTTACCTTCTACCTGAGAAAATTTAATCTATTTGTATTCTACCTTTGTAAACAGCCTATGGATCATGATCTGTTTGGGATACTGCTTAGTTTATGATAGTTTGTCATGCCTTGATAATGGTGTGTGTGTATGTGTCTGTGTACATACATGCATACCAGGTCCTCTGCTGCCATTTGAATTAGAAGAAAATAATTTATGAATGCACAGGAAGATATTGGTGGCTGTTGGTTTTGTGCTTTAAAAATGCATTATCTGACCAAGATTTGCCAATCACATAAAAGCCATTTACCTTGCAAGTGAGCTAGCTTCTCCACCAACTTTATTTTTTAACATTAAAGTTGATATAAAGGCCAAAAGGAGTTTAAAGTGTATGTAAATTTGGACTGTTTTCCTCCCACCACAAACTTTTTTTTTTATAATTATTATTTTTGTCATGAAAAGCATCCTATCCAAAGTTGGAACTTCCAATGCCATGAACCTTCTAAAGAAAACACTTCTTATTGAAGTGAATACTAATTACTGCATTTGATAGCAATTTAAGTGCCTATAACCATGTTCTGTATTCTTTATTCTCAGTAACTTTTAAAAGGGAAGTTATTTATATTTTGTGTGTAATATGCTTTACTTGCAAAACACCTGCTCCTTTACAACCATATTTTATGTATGTACATACATTCATACTATAGAAACCAGCTCATGTGTACCTCATATACCATCCTTAAGGGAAAAAAAATTAAAAGATCTTCAGAAAAAAAAAGTTGTAAAGTAGAACTACATGTAAATTTTCAGAATTAATTCAAAGTAGTATATCAAGTCTAGGACTTTGTTTAAATATCAAGAACTGACCATAGGTATAGACTTTCATTAAGATGCCATCATCTCAATTCTCCTTTATGAAAGGATCCTCCAATTAGAGATTTCTGTCTCAGAGTTAATATACATTTGTCAACAACTGTTTTAGACATTTAAATCATTTGAGATTTTTGGTTTTATGATTTCTGTTCCGTAAGTTTGTGAAGACAGTGAAGAATCAGGCAAAAAGTTCAATATCTAGTCAGTACCTATATCTATACCATATAGCTGTTATTCAATAAAATGCTACATATATTATGGATGCCTTGTTTCCCCAAGGAGTAATTCTGATCTACTTAAACTTACTATACTTCTGTAATGCCTTTTAAATATTAATGTCTTATTCTGAAGAAACAACTCATGGGTGCATAAAGTGAGACAGTTTTCTTGAATATAGCATAAAATAAATGTGATTATATCGCAACATAGTTAAAAAAATCTTTAAAGGGGAGGAATCAGAGGATGTATCCATCCATTGCCATAAATGTGACTGACATTTAAAGGATGAAATGCTTACATATTTGTCTATACATCAATCACAAATTTGAGACTTGCTTTAACAGTTTTGACCAAGTTTAATAATTTTCATCTTACATAACTCAAGCTTGAAGTGTTCATCAAGATAAGTAAATTTATATATTGATATTTATAGTACCCAATAACTTCCTGTTTGAGAATGTTTTCCCCATCTCTGTACTGAGAAGTACAGGTATTTTTATCTAAATTTCCAAGTGATTTAAGAATACTTATGAGCTCTAATCTACTTAGTGTAAGGTTAACCTTGATTTATTTTTTATTTGATAAACTATAAATCTTGAAAATAATTTGTCATCTTAATAAAAAGATGTAAGGAAAGGCAAATTCTATTCTTAGAAATGTTAAAATAGTATGTGGAAGCAGACAATTGCAGGTAATATATAAGTACAAGAGCATTATGATTTTTTTAATTAAATTGATCTATTAAAAGTGATGTCAAGAAACTTGTTCAATAAAAATATTTTCTAATATTACACGTTCTTTTAAAAGCAAATGATTCGGGCTTCCCTGGTGGCGCAGTGGTTGAGAGTCCACCTGCTGATGCAGGGGACACGGGTTCGTGCCCTGGTCCGGGAAGATCCCACATGCTGCGGAGCGGCTAGGCCCGTGAGCCATGGCCGCTGAGCCTGCACATTCGGAGCCTGTGCTCCGCAACGGGAGAGGCCACAACAGTGAGAAGACCGCGTACCGCAAAAAAAAAAAAAAAGCAAAACGAATGATTCCATTTTTGAAATCCTAAAGTCGAAAAAAAGTTGCATGAAATCTATTTTTTCTCTCCTTTTATTCTTACTCTTAAATTTCTAAGTTCATATTTAAAGAGTAAAAGAGGAAGTATTACATAGTACCATAAATAATAATTTGTAAAACCCTGGAAGCCATTATTTGGTCCTGCTTACAACTTAGCATCTTAAAAATGTGTAGCTTCTGTCTGTCATCCCTTTAAATAACTGAAATATCAAAACAAACAAAAAACCAAAACTACCTGAATATAACAGAAGTTAATCCTCCCTCAAAATTCTCCTTAGGAATTCTCTTTATACTGGTAAATATCAATATCTTTAGAATTAAAGGCATGCATGCTAGGAATTGGCTTCAGTGTGTCTATTCTAAGGTTTCCCTGTGCTTTCTTATTGGACAAGTTTCTGAAGCATAAAATTCAAATCTGGTTTCTCTGGAAATGTTTTCACAAAAGATATTTCAATCAACATTTTGTGTTGCCTTTCCAATTTCAGGAGTGTTTTTGAGCTTAGAAAGTGACCTGTAGTTTTTGAAAATTATGTTTTCCTAGAATGTGCCAGATTTTTTATTTATTCACTCTAAAAAATATTCAGTACCTTTTTTCCCCAGCTGCTTTGCTTCTGTTTAGAACAAAAATGCAATACAGTGTTTAAAGAATCATGCATCTCTAAGTTGGCCCAAGATCAAATTTGATATTGAATAATTTATTCCAGGAAAGATTGTATAAATTAAATTATTTATTTTTCTTTTCATACACGTTTTGAAATGTTTCTGAATATCTAAAATAATTTCAACAGCAGAAATACGAATTGATTTTTTTTTTTAAGATTGTTGCAGCTCTTGTACTGTTTAAAAGTGGTAATATTTATTATTTGCTTGGGTCAGATGTTAAAATAGCAGTGTAGCAGTTCATCTTCTTGCCTCAGTGCTATTATGAGGGTCACAGTGAAAACTGCAGAGAGCTGATACATTCATAAAGAGCAGATTAAATCTAGGGCAGCATCACATGAAGCTATGTGTAATCATCCTATAAAGAAGGTATGTGAATACTGCTTTTGCAAAGGATTAAATATATTGTAATTTTAGCTTGTGCTCTGTACTATGCTTTCAATGGAATTATTTAAGCCCTTTTAGTGACTCTTGTCCTTGCCCACTTAAAAACTAAAATGTAGTATATATTGTATAAAATGAAAGTATCATTATAGCTTAATTAGGAAAGTTGTACATATACGCTGAAAGAAGGTTAAAAACAAGCAGTTTTATTATGCGTTTGTAAAACACCAAAAATATAGATTCATTTTTGATATGTAACACACTAAATGTATTTTGTACAGCATCTGGTTTAAAAGGTGCCTTATTAAGTTTACCATTATTTGCTTTGTTCTATATATAGATTACATCCAGTGTATCGTTTTTAAGTAAATAACCTTATTTTAGTATACTTTAGTGATGTGTTTTGTGATACTCTGCTTGGACTATATTGTGTATCAGAAGTCACCTATCCAGTGAAATTTTATAACAAATAAGTGTACATACAGATGTCCCTGAGATGTGCATTTCAGCCACCAGAAACCCAGTGTGGACACAGGGCAGGTAAGTGGCCACACACTCTTTCCTTTGTGAAGATAGAGAAGTTATAATAGTTATATAAGCCTATTATAGCCAAGGGTTATTTTCCTTTAAAAAAAAAGAACAAAACATTTTTTCTAATTCTAAAAATGTGTACTCATTGCAGAAATTTTGGAAAACATAGGAGAGAATAAAGAAGCAAATGAAATCATTCAAAATCCTGTTGCCAGATAGTACAACTATTTACAGTTGAATGTTTCTTTTTGATCTTTTTTTGCTGCTACATATTTTTTTTACAATGTTAAGATATAGTATGTCATTATATATCCATTGAAAACATTTTAAAAAAAATTGACTACATAGCATTCCACTAAGTAGATGGAATAATTTATTTTTATAATTCCCTGTTGAATATTTGGGTTATTTTCATTGGGAAAATATAACCAATATATTAAACATCCTTGTACATAAATCTTCATATATTTATTTTCTTAGATTACACTCCTAAAAATGGAACCAGTGGATATGAACTTTTTAAAGATTCTTTAAGATGAAAAAAAAAAAATCTGAGATTCTTGATAAATATTGCAATCTTGCTGCCAAGAAGGGTTTCTCATTTACACTCCTAAGAGCAGTGTAAGAGAGTGCTCATCTCACTACCTGGCCAGGTAATTTCTTCCAAGTTTTTTCTTTTTCTGCTAATAGAGTGCCTGATTTCTTGCCTGTAACTAGCTTCTTTTAGTTAGAGTAGTGTAATCCATTTATCTGGCCTTATGGTGTTCCTGCTGCAACAAATGCTGTTTTAAAAGCTTAAACTTCAGGGAAGTAAAGGTAGCTTTCCTTCTGTTCTGTAGCAATATCGTCCTCACCACCTGTCAGAGCTGTTTTCAGTTGTGTGTAAATTCACTCAGTGTGCCTTGTGATGCCTTTTTGTAGGCATATGAACATGTTAAATCCTTTTAAAAGATTTGTTACTAGTTGATGTCTCCCCACCCACCCCCACCCAAAAAAAAAAAAGTTTGGAGATAGCCTATTACAGATTCCTTACTGGAATCCTCATTTAGTGTCACTGTAAGACAGTTTCTTGAAACAATAGCATGTACTCTTGTGCAGCTTGATAAAGAAGACTCAGGGATTTCTTGGGCCTATCAAATAATTCCTAGCTTTTTTTCCATCTATAAAAAGCTGACTCAAAAACTGGGTAAATATATTAATTCTTCCTTCTCAGCATAATGTTACTCTCCCTGTTCAGTTGGAAGAGTGACTATTTCCAAGGTTTCTTTAACATTATTAGTAGCATTAATAGAGTAGACATTAAGAAATGAGATACTGTTCTTCCAGAATAGTCTAATCCTTGTAGGTAATTTTAAGCAGATGCTAATTCAGTCATTCAGTCTTCATTCTCTTGGAGAAATATTTATCTGCTTGTTGCTAATGCATGGACCATTTCTTGCACTTCATACTTCAGTTGGATGCATATTCCTAAGAAAGCCTGGCTTCGGCCCTAGAGCAGTACAGCCTAAGTGGACACAGTCCGCTGCAGGTGGCTGGCCAGGAGTGTAGGCAGAGGCCACCTAATGGCAGTGGCACTGTTCTAGTCATGGGGAATTAAACACTGTGAGCTCAGGGTAAGAGCAAATGGGCAAGTCACCCTGAAGCTGGGAATCAGTAAAAGGAAACTTAGTTCAAGTGCAAAGGAGGTACATGAAAAAATATTTCAGATAGAAGCAGAGACTAGGGCTGAAAGGTTATTGAATTGTTACTGAATTGTTCTCTTTTTTAGATGCAATATATGTGGCCTACCTGTTACACCTCTGAACTTTATCTTTCTGGTCTTTGTCCAGTTACTTGCTCAGAATGAAATTCAGAGTGATTCCAGATACCCCAGTGCTCCCTGCACCCACTTCACTACTCATGGCCTAGATTTTTTTTTTTTAACATCTTTATTGGAGTATTATTGCTTTACATTGTTGTGTTAGTTGCTGCTGTATAACACAGTGAATCAGCTATACGTATACAAATATCCCCATATCCCCTCCCTCTTGCGTCTCCCTCCCTTCCACCCTCCCTATCCCACCCCTCTAGGTGGTCACAGAGCACCGAGCTGATTTCCCTGTGCTATGCTGCTGCTTCCCACTAGCTATCTATTTTACATTTGGTAGTGTATATATGTCCATGCCACTCCCTCACTTCGTCCCAGTTTACCCTTCCCCCTCCCTGTGTCCTCAAGTCCATTCTCTACGTCTGCATCTTTATTCCTGTCCTGCCCCTAGGTTTTTCAGAACCTTTTTTTTTTTTAGATTCCATATATATGTGTTAGCATATGGTATTTGTTTTTCTCTTTCTGACTTACTTCAGTCTGTATGACAGACTCTAGGTCCATCCACCTCACTACAAATAACTCAATTTCGTTCTTTTTTATGGCTGCATAATATTCCATTGTATATATGTGCCACATCTTCTTTATCCATTCATCTGTCGATGGAACTTAGGTTGCTTCCACGTCCTGGCTATTGTAAATAGAGCTGCAATGAACATTGTGGTACATGACTCATTTTGAATTATGGTTTTCTCAGAGTATATGCCCAGTAGTGGGATTGCTGGGTCATATGGTAGTTCTATTTTTAGTTTTTTAAGGAACCTTCATACTGTTCTCCATAGTGGCTGTATCAATTTATATTCCCACCAACAGTGCAAGAGGGTTCCCTTTTCTCCACACCCTCTCCAGCATTAATTGTTTGTAGATTTTTATGATGACCATTCTGACCAGTGTGAGGTGATACCTCATTGTAGTTTTGATTTGCATTTCTCTGATGATTAGTGATGTTGAGCATCCTTTCATGTGTTTGTTGGCAATCTGTATATCTTCTCTGGAGAAATGTCTATTTGGGTCTTCTGCCCATTTTTGGATTGGGTTTTTTTTTTTTTTTTTTTTTGATGTTGAGCTGCATGAGCTGCTTGTATATTTTGGAGATTAATCCTTTGTCAGTTGCTTCGTTTGCAAATATTTTCTCCCATTCTGAGGGTTGTCTTTTTGTCTTGGTTATGGTTTCCTTTGCTGTGCAAAAGGTTTTAAGTTTCATTAGGTCCCATTTATTTTTGTTTTTATTTCCATTTCTCTAGGAAGTGGGTCAAAAAGGATCTTGCTGTGATTTATGTCATAGAGTGTTCTGCCTATGTTTTCCTCTAAGAGTTTTATAGTGTCTGGCCTTACATTTAGATCTTTAATCCATTTTGAGTTTATTTTTGTGTGTGGTGTTAGGGAGTGTTCTAATTTCATTCTTTAACATGTAACTGTCCAGTTTTCTCAGCACCACTTATTGAAGAGCCTGTCTTTTCTCCATTGTATATTATTGCCTCCTTTATCAAAGATAAGGTGACATATGTGTGTGGGTTTATCTCTGGGCTTTCTATCCTGTTCCATTGATCTATATTTCTGTTTTTGTGCCAGTACTATACTGTCTTGATTACTGTAGTTTTGTAGTATAGTCTGAAGTCTGGGAGCCTGATTCCTCCAGCTCCGTTTTTCTTTCTCAAGATTGCTTTGGCTATTCGGGGTCTTTTGTGTTTCCATACAAATTGTGAAATTTGTTGTTCTAGTTCTGTGAAAGATGTCATGGCCTAGATTTTATCCAGGGAACCTGAAATGTTACCATTGTTTAGAAGTCAATATGAAATTCTCATATTGAAAGTAGTTTTAAGCTAGACAAAGAAAGAACTTGGGCGTTTTTTTTTTAGGGGAGGAGTCTTTTGAAAGCAACTTTAGAATCAGGTTGAAGCACTGCTGCTGCTCTGTTCTCTATTGCTCTCCTGTATGACTAAAGTCCAAATAAGTGTTGAAAAACACTAAAAGAAAGAATGGAAAGGCTCTGGCAAAAAAAAAAAAAAAAAGACCAACACTGTTGGGAAAAGCGTTTCAATTGAGCACTGTAAAAGTAATTTTTATTATTTGATTCTGTCTTCATACTTGGCTAGTAGTTAGGTTGAAGAGAGAATCTAACTGAAGATTCTACTCTGTGATCTTCCAGCATCCCTGTGGCCCGTAAGAAGTCTGATATGTGTCTAATTCAGTCCTTTTTAGTTTAACTTATTTTTTTCATTCAAGAAACAGAATTTAAATTTTGGTTTTGATGTTTTGAAGTTTTGCCATGTCTAGATACATTCATTCTGTTACTTAGTACTAATTGGGTCGTTTTAATCTTTCCTTAAATCTGGGAACTTTTCTTCCATCACTTCTCTACTCTCTTCCCTTCCCTTTTTACTTTCCTCTTTCTAGAACTGCTGTTAGACAAATATTAGGTCCCGTGGATGTTGCTTCCATATTTCTTAACATGTCTTTCATATGTTTGTTCCATCCTGCCTTGTGCTTTTCAGCCCACCTACTGAGTGTTTTTATTTCAACAACCAGGTTTTATTTTAACTTTATTTGTATTTTGAAAAAATTTCAAACTTCCAGAAAAGTTGCAAAAATAGTATAAAGAATGCCATTTACCCTTCATCCAGATTCATAAACTTACATTTTGTCACAATTGCTTTGTCATTCTGTGAGTATTCAAGAATTACAAAGGCTCATCTTGGAATGTCTGTGTACAAACACATACACATAATTTTTCTGAACTAGTTGGAGTAAATTACAGAGCTCATGCCTCTTTATCCCTGAATACTTCAGGTAATTAACATGACCAATTATGTACAATTTTCAAAATCAGGAAAGTTAACATACCATAACAATTATCAGCAATACCATCCATAGTCTGCAGACCTTATTCAGGTTTTACTAGTTGTTCCAGTAAAGTCCTTGAGCACATTTTCCTGGTCCAGAGTCTGCCTAGAATCTTGCATTGCATTTAGGTGTCCTGTCTCCTTATTCTCCTTTAATCTGAAACAGTTCTCCAGCTTTGTCTCTCGATACCAACATTTTCTAGAGTAAAGGCCAGTGATTTTGTGGACATGATGTTTGTGTCCTCAGGGCATCCCACCAGGAGGCCACAGCATCAGTGTGTCTCGTTACTGATGGTGTCATTGTCGATTGTTTGTTTACAGTGATACTCACCTAGTTTCCCTACTGTGAAGTTACTGTTTTCCCTTTGTAATTAGTATGTTATGAGAGATACTTTGAGCCTGTGTTTTAGCATCCATTGATAACTTCTACCTGAATCAGTGGTTACAAAGTGGTGATTTTCTGATTCCATTATTACATTTACATTTATTAATTGGCATTCTGCTACAAGGAATAAGTCTTCTGTTCTCATTTATTTTTTATTATCAGTATGGACTCTTATTCAATAAGTTATAGTCTATTAGGTCATTTTTTGTTTTGATGCTCAAATTGACCTAGACTTGGCTACTGGGAGTTCATCAAGGTGGCGCCTGAGTCCTTTTGACACGTGCCCATCATTTTTGAGCACTTCTTACTTTGGGGCACGTGAAGATGTTCCAAGCTCATCTGGTACTTTCCTTGCCCCTGCCATTGAGTCAGCCATTTCTCCAAGGCACTTTGGTTCCTTTTAGGAAGGGTGATATTTGGAAACCAGGATCTGGGTGGCAAATAAATCAATTTACATTTCCAGTTTCCTGTATTGTTTCTAGAGATTTACATATTCCAAAGTTTTCAGTTTGTTCAGTTTGGAACCTCTTGTCCATGAGACTAGTTTTCCACAAATGTTTAGCAGTTTGGGGTAGTTGCTCATCTGTGTATTCGTCAACCCCTGCTCACCCCAATTCTGTGTTCCTCAGCTTCCTGTTTTTATCAAGGAGTGATGGGACTAGCTGCTAGAGCACAACTAAGTCATCCTTTCCTCTCTTCTTACCCACTCAAGAGGACTCAGGCTTTCCTCACTCTGCTTGTTTACCTTTCCCCTTCCCCAGAAGAGAGTTTTGTCATTGGTGGGCCAGGTTTGGGGGAACTTTCTTGATGAAGGAGGATAGAGGAATGGTGCTCAGGCTAGAGCTGGGAGAGGAGTTTGTGATGTTTTCGAGAGAAACATCATGGGAGACCAGAGGAGCTTCAGAGTATGAGAGGAAAGGGGAGTTTTGAGAAGCATTTTTTATAGACCATATATCCTCTTCACGGTGTTTCTGAAATGAGGAGTTATTTTGACATGTACTAGTTTGTGGAGGCACAGCTCTAGATGCACTCCTTGGAGACTTGATTGTGATAAGGTTACATGTGTCTTCTGGGTGTGGGAGGTTCTTACCTCCAAGTGTCAGTAGCTGCCCTGTAACTGAGAGCTTGGGATTGACGGGCACTGCTCTAGCTCAAAACAGAGGCCACTGCTGCCGGCTGCTTAGCTCAGACAAGGGGCAGCTGGGACTGACTGCCCACTGCCTTGACTGCCTCTCCTCCACGGACCCCTCCGGGTGTGTTAGGGGCTGAGTTTGAGTTTGGGGCTCCCCTGAAATCACTCCCATCTCTCAAATGTTTTGAGTTACGATTTCCTATTGCTGTTTCATTTTCTACTTGCTCCCTTCTACTTCCTATTTTCCAGGAATTACTAAAATTTCCTGACCTGCTTATGGTACTCTTTCTTGTTTTTCAATGATATTTTGGAGTATTTTTGTGTGTATTTTTTTCCATTGGGTTTGGGAAAGTCTGATACCACTCTGTGCTCAGTCATTGTCTTGTTCTGGATGCCACAAGAACATTGTCTTGTTCTGGATGCCTGGGTAACGGGGCGGGGGGTGGTCTACTTGGGGGGGCACTCAAACAGATTCTCCACCCAGAGATATTAATGGAGATAAGAAATCTATCAAATGAACTTCAGAATTCTTGTTAATCTGGGGTCCTAGTTATTGAAGTGTTTAAACAGAAAATTTACACTTAAACTTGATATTAAGCTTTTGTGAAATTTGCATTGAAAGCACCCTATTTAAAAGAACCGTTGTCTCTCTAGTCCTCACCCCAGAAAATTCTGGAGTGACTTATCCATGCTGCTGGACAGTTTACCAGTTAGCACTTTCATTTATAACCTCCCTATTGAATAGCACCAGCCATATGAGGGTTGCAAGACATGTGCCCCTTATAGAGGAGATCAATTTACTCTGCTTATTATATGCAGTAAATTCCAAATGAAAGTCTTAAATGATAAGACTGTATTACCCGCATGTTTCCATTTAGTCATCAGCACAGCCTGACCAGTAATAGCAGGACTGAGCAGAAAGAAGACACAGCATTGTCTTTCTAGCAGCAAGGGTGACCTGGTACTGGCTTTCCAGCCTTTGGTCAGGAGTGGCCCAGATACATCATGCCCTGGGTCAGGATTGGTCTTGTAGCTGAGCTGTACTGGGCAGGAGGCCCTGGCCAGAGGGAAGGGCAGGTAGGCAAGAGCCAAACCTGTGGACAAGGAAATAAAATACCAGGATACTTAGAGCTGTTAGACTAACCACCTCATACTACAGATGGAGAGGTCATGATTTACCCCAAGGTCAAACCGTCAGTGGCAGAGTGGCCTGGCATATTGTTCCTTTTAACACGAATATTTTAGCACCTCAAGCACACCAAGCTTAGTGGTAAATAAATTCTAAGGGACAATTCTTTGAATCCATGAGCCCAGGGAAACAATGAGAAGGGCTGGGAACCCTGACAACCAACTCTGTCCTTTCTTGTCACCCAGACCAATCTGATTTTCTTATGGAGAGAGGTATATTCAACAAATACTGAATACCTACTACCAAAATAAAAATGTTTCCTGACAAGTAGATGACTGCTTTCTCAAGCCTGTTTGTGTCAGGACCTGTAATTTTTTGAAAACCACATACTGATATTGTAGGAATAACCACACTCTAAGCTGTACTGTCTAATCCAGTATTCTTGTGGATACTGTGGAAGCCTCTGAGTGTTTTATGTAGGATTAACTGGAATTGTGAAGTCACATGTGGCCTGGAGTAATGAAAATCACATACCAAATAGTTTTATTTTGTCCCAAATTTCTACCTACTTTACCAAATCCTTTTGCTCGGCATCCTGGTTTGCTCTGCAAACCAGGCAGAGATCTGAAGGACTTCACTTTATTCCAAAGTTGATCATTGTTGAGGGAGATTTTTAGTCTTCCTTCTCTTCCCTCAGCTCCCTTCCTGGTTAGAAATGCTAATAAGAACTACGGTGGTCATAAGCTATTGGAGGAAGCAAAACAGGTGAAGGCTATACACATTTTAGTTCGTGTTTGGCAAGTCTTGGCCTTTACCCTGCATGAGGCAAGGAGAAAAAGAAGTAAAGTTACAGATAAATTCAAGGAAGGACTGAAACTAAGGAAAAGATACTAAGTTTGTTTCCCTTGGTTAGCTCAACCAGGTCTTTGTCTCCATTTTTGACTGACAGATACCAAAACAGGTTGGTTTTCTCCTACTGCCCCGCAGTGGGTGGAGACTGGCTTCCAGTATTGTCCAAAATGTCACTTCCATTTAAACATATTCTTTCTAGGAAAGAATGATTTTCTAGCTTAAGATGAAGGAGAAGAGGAAGCAGGAGAAAGGTTTAAAGTGTTATATGGAAGTTTCCAACCACAGGAGGAGCAAAACACCAAAGAAGCTATAGAACACAGGGTACGGCCAACAGCTGGAATCCAAGCCATGCTGCCTCGGAAGGCACGCCAACCCAAGGTTCGCATGTACCCGGACCAAGTCCTGCCCTGAGAGAAGCATTCCAGTCCTTCTCATCGTTAAGAAACAGCCAGACCCAGTGCGTCTAGAGGGAGGCCACAAATACCACGTTGTCTTTGCAGAAGGTTTCCAGGGAAGAGCTAGACCAACTGCATGGTCTCCAGACCAACCCTGGCCTGAGCCCCAGGCCAGAGTGAGCTGGATAAGTCCACAATGTCTGGTCAGAGCTGTGCCTGGTACTCAGGTCTTGAATATCAGGAAGCCCCCGAATGCAGTGCCTGGAGGGCTTCTCTTCATTATTGATCCCTGGGTTAGCTCAAACCATACTCTCTCACCCTTTTGCAGCTCAGCCATGGCAAAGGTCGTTGCTGGGCTCCCACCCCTCTGCTCCTCAGTGGTATAGACAGGGGTCCGACGGTGACCTCCAAACACCAGCTGCCCGGTGCCTGGCCCTGGGCCGAATTCAATGCTCACTGCAAAAAGATAGACCCCACGCTCACAGGCTCGAAAATAGCCGTGCTCAGGGAAGTAGCTGCTGCCGATGTTGATGTAAGTAGTGTTGAACTTCACTGTCTGCAGAGCATCTGTCGCTTCTGAAAAGCCGGCGTAGAAGGCCACAGGGGAGCCTGGAATGCAGGAGGAAAGTGTTAGTGACTCAGCCCCTCACTCCCTCGGGTGGAAAATTATACCTGCCTTCCTCGCCTTCTTAACATTAGAAATAGGTCCCATTTCTAGATAACCCAGATATTCCTAATAGCAATGTATCTTGGGAGCTAACTGGCCAATTCTCAGTATTTCATTAGTTGAGAGAAAGGAAAATACAAGTCTGTTGTCTCTACCGGTGTACATTTTAACAAAGCACTTTCTTGTTTGATCCCTCTTTCCAACATCCTTGAGAGATAAGTACGCTGGTTGAGGAGACTTGGAGTCTTGCATGGTTAACTGGCATCTAAGGCTAGATGGATTATCAGTGGCAGGCTGGGACTGGAACCCAGGTCTCTGACTCCCAGATTCCTGCCACCTGCTAGGGACCTTGAGATACCAGGGGAAAGAGAGAAAATATTACCTATCTGCAAAGTAGTAATGCTAACCCTGGTGAGATAATTAAGGAATGAAGGGTAGCTGCTACTGGATGTTTAGCACAGGACCCTAGAGAGAGAAGGAAAAAGCAGGTGGGACCAGGGAAGAAAGGTCTTTTCAAGCTGGTCATTTTAATGTTTTCAAAATGTTGCTCAGAGCCCCGGGATTACAGAGGGGGAAACAGGCCCAGAAAGGGAAAGCTTGCCCCAGACGACACACATGACCAAGCTGGGAGCTGTGGATCTCCTGACTTCTGGTGCTCTTCCCATTTGAAGCACTTTAGCCAATCTAAGGAGGATGAAACAGAGAACACAGGCGAGCGGCCCGCCAGGCCCATGCAGAGGCCTGGAGCGAGAGAAGCCGCTCAGTGTAGAGGAAGGAGCCAGCCGGGCTGCCTGGCCAGGAGATGGGATGGGAAGGCTGAGTCCTGCTGGGCTCCGGCCACGACCCTGGCCTCGGCACTGATGAGGCCATGTTCCTCACATGCTCCCTTGTTGCTCCCTCAAGCTGTGGGCTCTCTGTGCCCCCACACACACACACCCCTCTCTGTTGAGACCAAGCTCCCCACTTCTCAGGGGATGAAACCAAGGCCTAAAAGAGGAGCAATTTGCATAGCAGTTAGTGACCTAGGTCCCAGAACTAGAGCCCCCACTCTTTGGCTCCCGGTCCAACAGCATCCTCGTGAATGACAAAATTTTGCTTTTCTCTAGTTCTGGAAGATTTTCTGAGAATTAGTTCAGAATAGCTTTCCCATCTGTGTGAGAAAGACTGGCTCTGCAGTTACCCCAGCACCCAGGAGGTGGCGCGCTCACCCCGCCGAAGCAAGGCCGGCCTAGCGCGCCCTCTGTGGAGCGCCCGGCCAGCCAGTGGCCCGACGTGCTCCTTGGTGGAAGGGTTGTGCTTCACTGATTTGCCAGCAGGCGGACTGAGAGTGGTCTTCCCTGCAGGGCACGGAGTCAAGCCCTTTGGCCTTCCCATAAGACAAATAAGGGGGGATTTTTACTTTTAAGGAAAAAAAATTTTTTAAGCAACAAAATATTGCAGTGGTAAACCCAGATACCTAAACTATCAGGCAGTTGAGGCCTTGCACCACTCACAAGGGAGAAAAAGATGTAAGAGTGTAGGTAGATACAGCCTCAGCCCTGAAAATGCTGGAGAAATGGGAAAACATTGACTGGTTTCTACTAAATGTTAAGCCTTGTGCTAGGTTTTTGGTAAATGTATCTGCTAGTCTTCCTGACAACCCTTTGATAAAGGTAGTGGTTCTCCATTTTACAGAGGAAGAAATGGAGACACGTAAGTGGTGCTAGAGCCTGTGCTATGTCCACTGCTCCCAGGGAGACACTGGCCTGCAGGGCCATAGTGAGGAGTGAGTGGGAGCAGGGCAGGCTCGCGGTGGGATCCTCAGCAATGCCTCGGGCTGCCCACATGCCAGGCTACACGAGGATATAGACGGCCCAGATGGCGGCCTTGTACTTAGCCCCAGGTCTGCGTGAGGAGGCGGCTGTAGCTCCAAGGCCAGCCTCTCTGGCAGGGTAGAGTCACTTGAGGCACAGAGTGTAGGGGTCCACTTTCCAGGGCCATACTCAGGGAGGGGCTGGGAAGGCTAGCTGCTCATCCCTTCAGCCTCAGAGGCAGCTTCCCAGGGCCCTGCAGGGGCCAGTCAAGGGCCTTTCACAGGCGAAGAGCCAGCTCCCTAGAGACAGGCAGACTGGGTTCCTCTATGCCGCTTACTAGATGTGTGAGCAGGACAGTTGCCTGACTAACCCTGTTTCAGGTAAGATGGCAGCAGTGATAACGCATCATTGAGCTGTTGTGATAATTCAACATGGCAAAGCCCAAGAAAGGCATTGTGGGTGGGGGGGCCTGGCTCAGAGCAGCAGCATGGGTCCACTATGTTAGCAGAATGAGCTCCTTTGGGGGCCTGAGGCTTTCCCCTATATTCACCTCTTTTGGGGTGCTGCCCATGGCAGAGGACACCGGCCCCTATCCACACACTCACTTGTATACAGGGGAAAGCTTAAAGAAACATGGGGGGTGAAGCGGGGTCGGGCAAAGAGCTGAGCTGGAGGGATTTGAGGGTGTCGTTATGGAGGAAAGAGAGGTATCCCCCCTCCCTGCTCTACAGTTAAGAGTGGCAGGCAACCACTGGTGTATATATGAGCCTCAAGCATCTCCGTGGTGGGGCTCTGCCTGCTCACTGACAGTTCAGTCATGTGACTTCTACCTCCTAATACTCCAGGTGGCTTAAGGGGCCCCTCCCTTGTCCTAAATAGAAGGCGGGTTAAGGGCAAAGCCAGTCCTGAGTAGTGGTGACTGACGGTCATCCTGCTCTCTTTCACCACGGCCCCCTCTGAGGCAGAAGCGCTGTTGGCAGAGAGCACAGTCTTAGACTCCCCCAGCCTCCTTCCCAGGCTGGGCAACTCACCTGCGTCCCAGAGCACCGGCCCTTTGACATGCGCATCCTCCAAAGACTCCACTTGCTTCTGTTCCCTCCTCCTGAGAGCTTCCAGACCTTTCTGCTGCTTCTTCCCTTTCCTGCTCAGTACGGCCTGCAGCTTCCCCAGGTCCAGGCTGACGTTGGCTACCAAGAGTTCTTGAAAGTTCCCAAAGAGACTGTGGAAGAGGCGCTGGTGCCGCTGCAAGCCGTGCTCGGTGGTGGAGAGCTCCCCGCGAAGGCCCTCGAGGGAGCTGTTGAAGGAGGAGGCCCAGGAAGCCTCGCAGCACCGGCCCACGCTCTCCATGTGGGACTTCAGGCGCTGGAGCTCCCGCGCTAGCCCAGCCAGATCCGGCCCGCCGGCCGCCGCTGGCGACGCATCCCGATTGGGCTCCAGGCGCTCGGCCTGCCCGCTGGTCCCCGAGGCCCGTTCCAGGGCTGTCACCCGGGCGGCCAGCGCGTCCCAGCCGAGGGCCTGCTCCTGCAGCCCGCTGGCCGCATCCAGCAGGGCGGTGCGGATCTGCTCGTAGCGCAGGGGCAGCGGGCCGGGCGCCTCCTCGGACATGTCTTCCATCACCTCCTCCCCGAAGAGGGCGGCCAGCACAGCCTCGTGCCGCAGCGCGTCCTCCAGCAGGGCCGCGAAGGAGCCGTGAAGCCGGCGGATCTCGCGTCGCATCTCGGCCTCGGCGGCCCGCAGCGCGCTCACCTCGCTGCCCAGCGTGCGCAGCTGACTCCGGAGCCGTGCCGCGTCGGCCCGCGCCCGCTCAGCCGCCGCCTGGTGCGCCTCCACCGCCAGCGACAGGGTGGCCACCGTGCTGCTCAGGGCCTGCAGAGAGGAGCCGTCCCGCTGGCGCCGCTCGTCCAGGCTCACCTGGGTCTCTTCCAGGGCACGCGTGGTGTCCCGCTGGCCCTCCCGGATGACATCCAGGTCAAAGTAGAGTTTCTGGCAGTTGCAGTCCTTGACGTACTTGATGAGGTCTGCGTGGCCGCCCTGCAGGTGCTGGAGGGTGAGGTTGAGCTCCAGGAGCTGCCGCTCCATGTCCTCCTTGTTCTCCTCCATGATCAGTGACTTCTCCATCAGGATCACCCGCAGCTCGCGCAGCGCCGTGTGGTTCACCTGAAGCTCCTGCACCTGCCGCTCTACCTTGCTGATCTGTTCGTAGGTGTCATCGGATTCCAAATACAGCTCCTTGATCTCATCCACGTGCTGGGCCAGGGTGGCCTTCATGTCTGCGAGGGTGCTCTGTAGCTCCTCTTCCCTGTGGGCAGTGGTCACATGCAGTGCAGAGAGGTTCCTCTGCAGCTGACCCAGCCTGGCCTGCAGGCTCTCTGGCTCCGGCCTCGCTGCTGCCCCTGCTGCCACCAGGACCAGGCTGCCATTGACCCCCGGGGACTCCTGGGCCTTAAGGAGCTTCTTCAACTTGGTGTTCACATCAGCCTGGACCTCCAAGAGGGACTGGTGCAGGGACAGGTGCTGGGCATGCAGGTGGCCCTCCACATCCTGCCGTAGCTGGCCCACCCTCTGGGTGTTCTCCTGGACCTTGGTCTCAAATTTGGCACCAAGATCCTGGAAGTCAGCTCTGGCCACAGAGCTCTCCTGGACCCTCTTGAGGGCCTGTCGGTTGGCCTCCACATCAAGAGATAAGTTTCTTATGACCTGGGAGAGGCTGTGCAGGCTTTGGTTGAAGCTTCTCCACATGGGGCTGAGATGTCCTTGCAGGAAGGTGTTGATGTGGGGCAGTAGCACTTGCTCCAAGGATCTGCCGGGAAACTCTACAACAGATGCACGTGTTTACACAAGCCCTTCGGGGGCAGACAGCCTCCCCAGGGAGCGACTGAGGGGAGGGGCTCTGAGGTATGGGCCTTCCTGCTTCCCCTCCCACTCATCCCCTAGGATGTGACTGGGCTCTTCCTCAGCCCATGGAACCTGTCACTCACCAAGCTCTGTCTGATTTGCCTCAGTTATTGCCACTGTGAGGTTGCTTGCCAGGGCCTTCCATAGGCTTGGGAGGCTGTCTGCCGCCTGGTGAATGTCATTCTGGAGATCTCCCAGCCGGCGTTCCTGCTGTTCCACCATGTTGATGATCTCTGCATCCCGGTGGCCTGAATACACATGAGACAGAAGTGTCTAACTTCCCAGGCCTGGGCAGAACATGAGGTGCAGAGAGGAAATTTGGGGACTGAAACAGGGAGCTGTGTCCTGATGTCCTCTGAGCAGGAGCTTAGAAGCCTTTAACTCCAGAAGGGCAAATGCACGGCAGGTGAGCCCTCACCCTGCCCCCTAAACCCACAGCAGACATGACTAATCCACCGTGGCACACTTTCCTCCTCAGTCACAGGGGCACGGCTTCTCGACATCATTCTAGTCAGCCCTTGTCAATAGATAGGAGTTCACCACATGATGAAACTTATTCCCCATCCCAACTATGGCCCTGCCTTGAAAGCCTCACAGATGGTGTCACTTGGTGGTTCTGCTGTGCTGATCATCACCAGGGACAGCATGACTTCCTGGCCTTGGTTAGGGGGGCTGTGGGGAGGCTTCTCCCAGGACATGGGAGCTTATGCAGTTCAGGGGGCAAGGAGGGTGCCGGATGAAGCTGTCCTTCCCAGAAAATGGGGTCAAGGGAAAGGGTGCGTGTGCTTGGCCAGCAGGCAAGTCACTGAGGGCCCTGGAACCTGGCTGCCTTGGTGTGGGGGCAGGGTGGCACAGGGCCACAGAGGGACCCCTGCTGATTCTGGGGACATAGCTTCCCTGAAATGGCACTGCCCAATCAGAGGAGAAGAGCCCTGGGCACATGGGTTCTTTTTTCCCGCCTGTCCCTCCTGTGCCTTCCAGGAAAGCAGCATACCAGGTTCAAAGTCAACTGGCCCATCCCAAGGCTCCTGGAGGCTATCACCTGGATCTTCAGGCTCAGGGATCGCCCTGGGATCTGCAGAGAAGCATCAGATGTTGACTCCAGAGGTCAGAGGGGCTACATGACCTCTGGGGTCAGAGGTCAAGGGGGAAGGGGGATCACAGGGAACCCTACCGTGGTGCTGGCAGTCGGGTCCCACAAAGCCCGGGCAGCACCTCCACGCCACGGAGGCCAGCACCTTCTGCTTGACCTGGTACACCGGCCTGTGGGCCACGCGGTACCTGCGGGAAGACGGCTGGCTCAGCGACTCTAGGGTGAGCCGGCACAGGGCCTGGACGAATAGCCCACCCTGCTGCACCCCGACTCACATGACTTTCACTTTCTGGCAGTCCGGAACCCCTTGTGGACATGGCTGCTGCGAGTGGACGAGGAATTTCTCTGTTTTGCAAGCAGCTACGAAGGTGACCAGCCTGGACTTCTGGTAGGGACACCAGTTACTGGAAAAAAACAAGCCAGAAGAGAGGGCTGCTGAGCCACACCCAGGCCCCCCACTTCCTAGAGGTCAGCAGGGAGCCAGTGCCGAGTGCCCCCCCTTCCCCGCCCCCGCCTCTCTGCCTCCCCAGTCTGGGGGCTTCTGGAATCCATTAGCCTGAGAAGGGCGTGCTCAGCGTTATTCATTCCTCTGCTCCAGAGCAAAGGCTCCACCGACCCCGCCTGCAAGGGCACCTGCTCCATGGCCTTCCAGGAAGCACCCCTCACTCCCGGGTCAGCACAGAGAGGCTCAGGAGCCCCCCCAGTCACAGAGTTACTACCAGAGTCAGGAAGGGATCTCTCTGTTTCTCCTGGTGCCAGGGAAGCAGCATGGCACTGCCGGGGCTGGAGAGTCCTGGGTTCGAATCCTTCACATTTTCTGGTTGTGTGACCTTGAGTGAGGCACTTAGGGAGTTTTCGTTTCCCATCTACGCGATGGAGATCATAATACTCTCCTCCAAGTGGGCAAAGGAGTATCAAGTGCCTGGCTCTTCCCAAGTGCTCAGTGAACACTGCTGTCCTGCCCGCTCTGGCGGCCCTGGCAGCCTGCCCCATTCCCATTACCACCCACATCCTTCCTCACCGGAGACCAGGCTGCGGGGGGGGCGCCTGCTCTGGTCGTGCCCCATTATGGCCATTGTGGAAATGGACTTTCAAACAGTTGTAGGGGAAGGCAGCCAGGCCGAGCAGTTCCTTCTGTGGAAAAGGCCACCCACGCTGAAGTTGTAACGAGTGGTGTGGGGTCACACTCAGCATCCTGAACACCCGGGAGGTCACCCTGCCTCCTGTGCCCTCCACCAGCGTGTGCTGCCTTGCATCCAGGGTGGAGGGCTGCTCACTGCTGGCAGAGCCCCAGCTCACAGATCTGGTGGCAGAGCTGATGCACTCAGCAAGAGGTCAGAGGGCCCTTCCCCACTCAGTCAGCTCTTGGAGCAGAGCTGTCCAGCCTTGCAAGTGGTAATGACCTCCATGGCTCAGTTCGATGGAGCACCTGGTGAGAGCGGGTGCTGGGCTCCGGCTCAGTGCCAGTGTGGAGGCTCAGACCTTCTCTTCAGGGTCCCAAGGGAGAGTGGGTGATCTCAGATGGCGTGATAGGTGCTAGGACCTGGGGAGACTTTGGGGAGGAAGGGATGATTAGGCTGCGTCTTACGTGGAGGGAATGAGGTGAAGCACCGGGAGCTGTGACAGAGGTATGTGGCCCCACTGAGTTGCGGAGGCTGGGAGCACGGAAAGGGCTGCCAAGGAGAGGCGATGGGGGTAAGGAGAAGCCAGACCATGGAGGCCTTGAGTGCCCCCTGAGGACAGGGTTCCATCCCGAAGGCATGGGGAGCCGTGGAGGAGCTTAAGCAGGGAGGTGACATGAAAGAGCCACCCTGGTTCCTGGGTACAGAAAGGATGGGAGGGGGCAAGATGTAGGTGGTGGTGTCAGGGGTCTAGGTGGGAGATAATGGCAGCATGGACTGACTGGACCATGGTGGTGGATTTCGGGAGAAAGGACCACATTTGTGCGATGTTGGGAGGTGATGTTCAGGGCCCTTGGTGATTGAGTGGTTCTCAGGCTGTGATTTAATTCTCTGGGGCTGATCTCTGCCCCAGGCCCACCACGTACCATCACACAGGGATACTGCTGGGGACGGCAGTGGGGTGAGTTGAGGGGGATTGAGTGACTGTATCTATTTTGAGTGCTGAGACCACGCAGCCTGGCTTCCCACTTGGCTCCCAGAAGCCTGGCAGCTGGCCTTTACCCTCTTGGCAGCAGACTGAAAAAGCTTCTCAGAAAAATGACCCCACTGGAGGGGAAAGTCTTAAAGACACTGACACCAGGGGTTTCCCCCAATGAACTAGCCCAGCAGAACATCCTGTAACAAAACAGATCACCCATCCACCCAGCTTCCAATCAGCTTCCCAGCCTCTCTACTCTTAAGCGGGCAGACATCCAAGAATGACCCCTGAGGAAAATCTCTTACAAAAGTGGGAGGTCAAAACGAGCAAATGTAAGAAAATCAACTTGAAGAAAACCAGACTGTGCAGGGAGAAAAGAACTTCCCCCCCAGTTTTTTGGTTTTTGGGTTTTTTTGCGGTACACGGGCCTCTCACTGTTGTGGCCTCTCCCGTTGTGGAGCACAGGCTCCGGACGCGCAGGCTCAGCGGCCATGGCTCACGGGCCCAGCCGCTCCACGGCATGTGGGATCTTCCCGGACTGGGGCACGAACCCGTGTCCCCTGCATCGGCAGGCGGACTCTCAACCACTGCGCCACCAGGGAAGCCCTTTCCCCCAAAATTTGCATTAATATTCCCAGACTGATAAGAGAACTTACTGCATTCCAGAAACAAGAAAAGGAAGCCACTTTAAAAATGGGGGCAGAACACTGAGAGAACAAAAAAGAACCCTTGGAAATTAAAACTATGATGGTAGAAATGCGAAAGACATTTAATAGAAAAGTTAAAGGGTAAAGTTAAAGAAATTTCCCTAAAAGAAGAGCAAACAGAGATGGAAAATAGGACAGAAAAGATCAGAAAAATAGAGGATCAGTGTTGGGAATCCAACATCCAAACAATAGGAGTTCCAGAAAGAGAACAGAGGGAGGGAATCACTGATGAAAACAACCAAATGAATAGTCCAGAAGAGAAGGACATGGAATTTCAGATTCAAAGGGCCCACCAGTTACCCACAATACAATGAAAATAAACGCACAGCAAAGCACGTGGTTGTGAAATTTTGGAACTCTGGGAATGAGAATGATTCTACACTTTCCAGAGGAAAAAATCAAGCCCCTCCCCACCACACACACACACGCACACACACACACACACACACGCACACACACACACACCAGTAAATAGAATAGCCTTGAACCTCTCAACAGCAGTACCAGACACTAAAACATAGTGGAGAATCACCTTCAAAATACTGAAGGAAAATTATTTCCAATTTAGAATCCTATACCCAGCCTAACTATCAATTTAAGGAGCAAAAAATTAAGACATTTTCAACAAGCCAGACTGATTTCCAAGCATTTCCCTCCCCAGGACCCTCATCACGGAGCTACTAGAGCAGTGGTTTGCAACCTTGCCATCAAACCTTCACATCAGAAGCGTCCTGTCGCACTTTAAAAATATGAGCCTTGGGGCTTCCCTGGTGGTGCAGTGGTTGAGAGTCCGCCTGCCGATGCAGGGGACACGGGTTCATGCCCTGGTCCGGGAAGATCTCACATGCCGTGGAGCGGCTGGGCCCGTGAGCCATGGCCGCTGAGCCTGCGCGTCCAGAGCCTGTGCTCCGCAACGAAAAAAAAAAAAAGAGCCTACAGGCCCCACCCCAGGCCACTTAAAGGAGATTCTCTGGGAATAAGGCCTGGTCTTCTGCATTTTAAAGCTCTCTGGGTCATTCTAAGGCACAGCCCAGGATTGAGGACCACTGTGCCAGAAATGCTCCACCAAAACAAGAGAGAACACCAAGAAACAGGAAATCATGGCATCAGGAAACCAGAGTTCCAGCACAGAAACGAGGTAAAGGGAGACCCCAGAACAATGACAGGCAGGGGGCGAGCGAGGAATGGTCCAGCCTGGAGCACGGCTGGAGGCTCTGAGAGAGGCATCTCCAAGAAGACACAGGTGGTCAAACACCTGACAGGAATGAAGGTGGAGAGCAGATGTGGACAACTGGCTGAGAGTTTGGAATTGAATGGTGACAAAGACACAGAAAACTAAGCAAAAGGAAAAAAACTAAAACAAAAAACGAAGACAATTGTTTATTTCAGGGAAAACCAAAAATGTGCAGGGAGGAAAAAGGATGCATAGGCTTTCCAGGAATACAGACTCTGTTACATCTACTCAATTTGGCCATTGTAGCAGGAAAGCCGATACTGACAGGATGTAAATAATGGGCATGGCTGCGTTCTAATAAAACTTTATTTACAAAACAGGTGGGAAGCCAGATTTGACCCACCATGCCAGAGTTTTCTAAGCCCTGCTTATGTGTGTGTATAACTAATAAAAACGAAACTTAAAAATAAAATAATTTCCATCTGGAAGAGAAAATGCAGATGAACAGGTAAGAACATCTTGGAAGACAACGAGTGAGGAGTTCCTCATCTAACTGTTATGACTGACTCTAATGCCAAGGAATGAAAACAGTGGGACGTGAATTCCCCGGTGGTCCAGTGGTTAAGACTCTGCTCTTTCGATGCCAAGGGTGCGGGTTCAATACCTAGTCCGGGATCTAAGATCCCACAAGCTGTGCGGGTGCGGCCAAAAAAAATAAATCAATCCAGAGAACAGTGGGACATTGGCACAAGATTTGTCAGGCCAGTCAGTGGGAACAGAGACCCGGAAGAGACCCGTACATCCCTGAGGGACTAGTAAATGGTAAAAGGGACATGTGAAAATCAGGATGGAAGCAAAGGATGTGCACTCAACACAGAAACAGGGGACTGTGAAAGTGCTGGGCCCAGAGGTTAGGGCCAGGGGGCAAGGTGGCCACCTGCACAGGCTGTTTCAAGGATCAGCGACTGCAGCCCGCACCTCGCCCTGGGCTCCATGGAAATTCCTGGAACATGCTCAGACCTAGAGAGAAGTATTTCTGTAAACCAGTTGTTCTCAACGGGGCGTGTGTTGGGAGGAGAGGGGGATTCGCCCCAGGTGTATTTGGCAATGTCAATAGTGCAAGGCTGAGAAACACCCGCTGTAAACAAAGTTCTGCTCCTCGGGTGCCCTCTGAACGGCTGCAGAGGGTCCAGGAGGCCTGTACCCTGGGAGCACCAGGTCTGGGCCAGCCTGCAGGGAGTGACCGGGACTTTCCACCTCGGGTTCCTAGAACTGGAAGCGGTGCCGCCCACCCTTCCTGCCCGGGAACTTTCTCTCCTGACCTGCCCAAACCTCAGGCTCCAGCAGCCGCTGTTCTCCCTGCCCACGCTCTCCTCCCTTGGCACAGTACAGGCTGCTGGCCCAGAAGCCCTGGGAACATTCCTGACCTTTGCTTTGGTTTCCTCCGGCTCTTGGCAGTTTCTCGCTGGTCCACTGAGCCCCCGGCCCAGCTCGCTGAAGTGCCCCATTGTTCTCACTGCCTCCTGGCCTTGGGCCCTGGCCCTCTTGGCACTCTCATCTCCCAGTGGTCTCCTGAGAGGCAGGTGCCAGCCTAGAAATGAGCGTGAGGGTCTCCAGCCTGCTTTGGGCCTGTCCTGGGCCTCCGACATGGCCTCTGATGCCCTCCTGCCCCAGGCAGGAAAGAGTCTGCTGCCCCCCTTGGAGCTTCTAACAGGAGCTGGGAGGCCTGGGCTCTCCTCCCTTCCCTGTCCCTGGACTCAGGGTGACCTTGAGCAAGCCCCTTCCTCCAGTCCTGGAAATGTGGAGAAGACTCCCACTCCCAGCCCCTCCGTGGGGGAAGGCTATAAGGAAGGCAGAGAAAGCCTCCGGCAGGGAAAGGGCTGTTAGCCTGAGCCTCCTGAATTATAAATGTGCTGCTGCTATGGCCCACTGGGACACTTAAGTGCCTCTTAACCAGCCAGTAAAACGTACCTCCGACTGCCCTTTAAGTCTTTCTGTGGAAGGAAGTTGTGTTCTTAGCATGCTGGCTCTCTGAGGTCCTGGATGCGGCTGTGACTGTGATGACTCCATGGGAGAAGTTTGCCGGGCTTGGTCTCTGAGCCACAGAGGAGCCCAAGGCCCACTTGGTGTCCATCCCTGAGCATAGCTCAGGCCAGTGGGGCTCTTCCCTGTTAGTGCTCAGGGCCCTGTGCCTTGGAGAACAGATACAGGTGCAGGAGGTACAGCTGTGGCCCGGAGACCGGCGGTCTGGGCTCCACTCTGCTCCTGTGTGACCTCCAGAGACATGCGTGACTCCTCTGGGCCACAAGCTCCCAGCTGCAAAAGTTGCAAATGCTCCTTGTGGAGACACTGATGCTGGTGACCGGGGCCAGCTGGGCTGCTGGGAGGAGCGGCTCCTACACTCCCACCCCTCTTAGGGGAGACAGAACTGAGGACACCTGGGATTTGCAGCCCAGCCAATGTGGGCCTGACCCATCACTTAGGAGCTGTGTGGCCCCTGGTGGCGACCCCACACCTCTGAGCCTCACAACATGTAAAGTGTAGAGAACAGGGGCAACCTTGCAGTACTGTCACAACAATGTGGAGATGGGGCACCTTGCCTGGGTCTTGGCTCAGTCCCCTCAGCAGGCTCAGTCCTGCCTGGGAAGCGCTCATGCGTCTGAGGAACCTACATCCTAACCTCCTGCTCTCCCCAGCCCCACAAAAGCCTGGGATCAAGGAAAGAGCCTCTTCCCCACAAAGTCCAAATACCCACATTGCTGGCTCACTGGGCCCAGCCCCATGGGCTCCTGGGTGACCTAGGAAGCACCAACCATGTCCCTCCTCCATCCTGAGACCTGGCATCCAGCACCACGTTGTTTTGTTCGAGCTTCTCCTTTCAAAGCGTCTTTTTTTTTCTTTTAAATTTATTTATTTGGTTGTGCCGGGTCTTAGGTGGGGCTCCTAGGCTCCTTAGTTGCGGCACACGAACTCTTAGCTGCGGCATGCACGTGGGATCTAGTTCCCTGACCAGGGATCGAACCCGGGCGCCCTACGTTGGGAGCGCAGAGTCTTAGACACTGCGCCACCAGGGAAGTCCACAAAGCATCTTATCTGGGTCTGTGTCCAGGGCCTACCCTGGCCCCTAGGCCCTGGATACAGATATGAGGGGCAAATGCAGGGCAGGGCCCTGGCTCTGGCAGCCAGGGGGGCGGGCCCGCCAGGCTCGTGGCGGGTGGCATGGGTGGTGTGGCGCCCCTGCTTAACTGTGGAGAGCCTGTTCGCCTCCCCTTCCCCATAGCAGGATCAGGGCTGGGGCTGCGTTTCCGCCTCTCCCCTCGCAGGAACACGGGAAGCAATCAGCCTAAGGAAGCCACGCGGTGCTTCCTTCCTTTCTCACCAGCCCCTCCGGAGGCCTCGACAACCTGGGCTTGACCTGTGGGGCCTGCAGCTTCTGGGTTGTAGGCAGGAGACCATCAGGCCTGCTGGGAACCCCCTGGAGGTTCCTGGGACCAGGGCTTGGGACTCCTGCCCGGGCGTTCCCGGGCCAGGGTACCCTTGTGCACACACCTGCGCACAGTGAGACCACCAGGCCATGGCTGAGTGACCCCCTCAGGCCTTGAGCAGTCCGGAGACCCGCCCTCCCTGGGGCTAATGGAACGCAGTCCCTCCCCACAGCCCCGGGGTGGGAGTGGGGGAGGAAGAGAAGCATCTCCTACCTCCTGCCTGGCCGCTTGGGCCCCTCATACTCCCTTTCATCAGAGGGAGGCTGGCCACCCAGAGACAGGGGCTTGGAGTTGGGGGCTTTGGGGAGGGAAGGCTGGATCCTTGGTCCTGAAATCGGAGCTGGGTGACTGGGTTCCCCCACCAAGAGCCATGTGCGCCTCCCAGCTCTGAGCAGAACTGGGAATGGCGCAGGAAAGGCGGTCTCTCCAGGCCCAACTTCTCCCCTCTCCTCCCACATGGCCCGCCCCTCCATCACCTAGCGGCAGTGCACACTCGCTTGCTCTCACCCTCCTGCCTCTCCCTGGTCAGATCTGCTTTCGGGCAAGTGTCTAACAAACACATTCACCTTGAAGTGTCAGAGCTGTATGAGAACTGCCCCAGGAAGGTGTGGGCCAGGCCCACGTGACGGTGAACCTCGGCCAGCCAGACGGGAGACTCTGGGTGAGTGTAAATTGGCCACTCTCACCCTCCAAATCCTTATAGATGCCCTCAACCAAGTCTGGTTTGGGCGGGGCGGGGGGGAGAGGGAGAGTGGGGAATAGGCACCCCTGGGACTGGGACCGGAGTATGATCTCTAGAGTCAGACTCAGATCCTGGTTCTAGCTCTCCTCAGCTGTGTGACCTTAGCCAGCTGCTTAGCCTCTCTGAGCCCCAGGCTCCTCTGTAACCGGGGCTGTAAGGAGGATTGAGATAACACTTGGCAAGATGCCTAGCCCAGAGATGGGTCCGATAAATGGCACCTGCTGCTCTGATTGAGGGGCACCCTGAGGAGGGACCCACATTCTCAGCACTTTATCAGCAGGAGGATCCCTGGCCCTGGACACATAAGAAGACTGGAAAAGTGTGTCCTGGTCTAGTCATAACACCATTCCGCCCATTTCCAGAGGGCTGCTGAAGCAGAGCTCGCTGGATGCCACAGGCTCCTTTTTGTCCTTGAAATAGAGCAGGGCACCCTGTCTGCTCACTGCTCGACTGTTAGGGCTCTGTTAGGGCCAGGATGAGGGCCCGTGCCAGTCCCCCTGGGCACTCAGATCCAAATCCAGTCCCCAGGAGCATCTGTCTTCTATGGCTTAGGCCGGGCCAGCCTCAACTGGGCTCAGCTTTCAGGACTGACTTACTTCGAAGAATAGGAGCCACTCCCAGGTCAGCTAGAAACTTCCAGAACCCCAGCCCCTCAGCACCCTGGTGGTCAATGGCATAGAGTGCTCCCACCCTGTCCAACCTCCAGGCCCATTCCCTGCCATGGGTAGGCGGGGAACTTCCTGTGGTCCTTAGGCTGGGCCCTGGGGTACCCAGTCCAGGCTGGCTGGGGGTGGCCTCCTAAAGGGGAGCCTGCCACCTAGCACCTCATTCAGCCTCACGGCTGGTCCAGCAGGTAGATAGTATGAGCCCATTTCACGTATGGGTAACTGAAGTCCAGAGAGTCCCTGCTTTGGCTGAGCTGGGACTCAGATCCTGTACCACTTCCTCCCCCAGGTCCAGGCCCTCCTTACCGTCTGACGGGGTCCCTGTCCTCAGCCTCTGCCCTCCAGACCCCAGGCGGCCTGGGGCTGTGTGGATCGGAGAACCTGGTACTGGGGACCTGGGCCCAGGCCCCCAGCAGCCCCCAGCCCAGGGGCCCCCCGACGCCGAGCAGCAGTGTCAGGATCATCTTGGCTTGGGGCAGACTCAGCCTCTGTGGGTGACTCCAGAAACTGCCAGCGCTGGTGACGTTGTCTTCAAGTTAAGTCTCAGAAGGAAAAAAAAAGCACGGGGACAACAAAGAGAGGAAGTGGCCTGGGCCGGCCCACCCGGTGAGTCTCGTCCGGCCCCCCTCACCGTCAGCCTGGTCCCCACAGGGGCAGCCAACAACGCAGGCCGGTTCCTGTGTGCCCCGGGAGGACTCGGGTCCGGGACACTGGGGGTGTGGGAGACACGGGGGGATGTGGCCCCACCACGCGTGTCCCCATGGGAATCAGGAGAACCGCACCAGCACAGAGGTGGGGCTGCAGGAAGTGGTCGGATCAGCCTCAGGGAACCTGCTGCCCATCCATGCTGGTGGCCAGGAAGTGGGGGGCACTCGTGCCTACTCAGCGTCTCTCACCACTGGGCAGTGGGAGCCAGCAGACGGGTGGAGGCTCAGAAGGAGAAAGGAGCTGTCCTCGGGTCGCACAGTCTGTAGCTGGGGCCAGGGCCTGGGTCAGCTCTTTGTGGCTCAGCTCCTCCACCTGGCCTTGCCCGAGCCCCAGGATGGGGGCATCCATGGTGCTGGTGAGAAGTTGGGTAGCCCAGGCCAGTCTGGGAGGTTGGCCACTCTTGCCTGACAGGCCTGCTTGGTCCTGACCCCTGCCCTACCTTGGATGCTGGTAACAGAGGCACCTCCCCTCTCTGTGCCTGCCCCCCTCTCTGACCCCTCTGTGCCCCAGATGTACACAGATACAACAACCCCAGGCCCGGGAGCACCCAGTCAAGGCCGCCCCCGTGGGTGCGCAGGGCGGCAAATGAATGAAGGGCAGTGATGGATAAGGATGTGTCCGGCCCTCTATGGCCCCTCCAGGGAGGGCAGGGGACAGGAGGGGAGGGTTGAGCCGGCAGGGGCTCAGGGACCCTGGGAGAAGGGCGGGGGCGAGCCTGCTTCCTCCCTCCCTCCTTCCCCACCCCCACCCCTGGGCTGGCTGGGCTCCCATCAGCTGCTGCTGCATCATCAATATTTCACTGGCGTCAATAAGAGGCAGCAGTAGGGACAGCGGCTGCGGCAGCACTCGAGCCAGCTCCACTCACAGTTCGCCCGGGGAGTCAGGACCCTGTCCCTGCGCACAGCCATGGACGTCTTCAAGAAGGGCTTCTCAATCGCCAAGGAGGGTGTGGTGGGCGCCGTGGAGAAGACCAAGCAGGGGGTGACAGAGGCTGCTGAGAAGACCAAGGAGGGTGTCATGTATGTGGGTGAGTTTGGGCGTGGCAGGGCGTGGCAGGGCAGGGCAGCTTGGTGGCCACCCAGTTACCTGGGCCTGACTTTATCCCCCAGCCCCTGGGAGGCATTTTGAGAGGGATGAGGATCCCCCAGCCCCTGGGAAGCATTTTGAGAGGGATGAGGATCTGGCAGTTGAGTCAGGGTCTCCCAGCCCTGGAGGACCGCCACCCTCCCGCACACCCCATTGTCTGTTTGGGTCTCCTCAGGGCCCCAGGGGCCTCTGGAACAGGACAGCAAGGGAGGCACTTAGCCCTCAGACACACCTGTTTGTGCGCACACAGATGCACACACCAACGCACACCAGCGCCCCCACCCAGCATCACCCACAGGCCCCCTGACTTGGGTAAGAAGCCACACTGAGCCTGGAGCCCCGCGGACTGAGCAAGCAGGTGCTCAGCAGCCAGGCCACAGGTCCCCACCCCGCCCAGAGGGAAGGGGTGCGTCAGGCGAGATGAGACCAGCCCTCAGTGTCCTGTCCGGCCTCCCGTGCACCCCACCCCCGTCAGCTCCTTCCGAAGAGAGGCTGAGCCGATGACTCAGCTCTCGTTGACCCTGTCCTGCGCTGCTTCCGAGGCCCAGGCCATACCCACGTCAGGTCCAGACCCTACCTCAGGCCTGGTCTCTGTCATCCCCCCATCCTGTCCTGTCCACTTCCCATCCGTCCCCTTCCTCCAGACACAGCAGGAAGTGGCCTTTGAAAGGATGGCCGGCCCCCAGACACCATCCTTACCTCCCACTGACCCTGCAGCTTGTCCAGCTGTTCTGTGGTGTGTTTGCCTGGCCCACTCCCCTCCCAACACCAGGAGTGGGACTGGACTGACGCCTCCACTTCCTCTACAGGAGCCAAGACCAAGGAAGGTGTTGTGCAGAGTGTGACCTCAGGTAAGGAGCCCCAGGACCCGGGGACATGGAGGCTGGGACGTCCAGGGACTTTCGCACCCTGATGCTAAAGGCCCAAGCCCAGGCCCCTCCTTTCCCCCCTGCTGTACACGGACCCAGATTTCTCCAGAATCTGGGGCTAGACCCAGGGTGGGCTGCCCCCATCGTCGTCAGAGCTCCCCTGGAGTCAGAAAGCGGAGAGTCTAAGGTCTCCAGTAGAGCCAGAGTTTTGAGTGCCCTGGGAAAGGGGCTGCTCTGGCCTGACGGGAAGGCCAGGCCCGGGTGGGGTGGGGTCAGGGCCAAAGCCAGCCAGATTCCTCCCACAGTGGCTGAGAAGACCAAGGAGCACGCCAACACCGTGAGCGAGGCCGTGGTCTCCAGTGTCAACACCGTGGCCACCAAGACCGTGGAGGAAGCAGAGAACATCGCAATCACCTCCAGAGTGGTGCACAAGGTGAGACCTGGTCCCCAGCCCTGGCCCTCAGACCCGTCCCATCCTTTCCCCTGGGCCTCAGGGAGGCCAGCTGGGGAGGAGGCATTATCACCCCACTGACATACAGGGGAATGGAGACTCAGGGGCCCTGGTCTGTGTTTGGTGTTGTCACATCCGTTAAGTCCTGGAATCCTCACGACCACCCCTGTGAGCGAAGCTGTGTGGGGCCCAACTGGAATGAGGCTCAAAACCGCATTCTCCTGATGGTGCTCAGCATTTAGGAGACACCCCATTTCACTAGCGAAAGCGGGGTCCTGAAGGCCCCGAGTGGTGACAGGCAGCCTCCCACGGGCAGTGGACACCAGCTCAGAGCTGCCAGGTCACCGCCAGCCTCCCTCCGGGCCTGGCTGGGCAGGGCCTCCTCCTCCAAGGAGGAGCAGGGAAGCAGCGCCCCCTGGTGACGGAAAAACAGTGAGGGTTCTGACCACACCCTCTGCCTCCACCTTTGTGAGCGTGCGTGTGTGCGTGCTTGTGCCTGGTGTGAGTGTGCCCGTGTGTGTGTGTGTGTGTGTGCGCGCGCATACACGCGCGCCGGGCAACAGAGAGCACAGGAGCAGGGGAGCACTCCCAGGGGGTGGAGGCTGGCTGGGAGAACTGTCCCAGAACCCACCACAGAAAGACTCTGCTTGAAGCATTTTACACCTACTAACTCATTTCTTTGGCCCGAAATCCCATGAGACAGGGTGTGGAAATGAGGCCCAGAGAGATATGGTAATCAAGGTCCTATGGCTAGTCTGAGTGAGCCTGCAATTCTCTGGGCAGCCTGGGTCCCGAGACTATCCTCTGAAAGGGAGACTCTGAGCGGGAGATCATGGTGGGAGCATTGTGGGCAGGAGGTTTTCCTATTCCAGAGATGTGCCGTCTCAGCTCTGTACGAGGCTGTGCTTTAGAAAGCTCTCCTACCTGGCACAGGCCCCGAGGGGCCGGTAGAGTCCCAGGCACCCAGCACTAAGAATCCCTGCTCCAGGGAGTGGGTGGGTGGAAGGGTAGGGGGTCACCCTGCCCCTGCCTCTGGGGGCAGCACCAAGGCGTCTGATTCCAGGGCCAGCACAAGGTCTCCAGATCCTAGGAACAGGCAGGTGCCCTTCCTCCTAGTTCCCAGCTCTGCCTCGTCCTAGCTCTGTGACCTTGGGAAGCTGCTCAACCTCTCCGGGGCCTCCCTTTTTTCAGCTGTAAAATGCCTGGGGTGGGGGGAGGGTGGGGCTGAGAGGATCCATTTCACTGGGCTGTGATGATGCAGGGAAATGGCCCCCATGAAGCAGCTTCGCCTTGCTCATGGTGAGCACCCGACAAAGGGAGGTGACTACATCATCATCATCAGTGCCCCTGGGCAGGACCCAAATGTACCCCAGGAGATCCCAGGCCCCTCCCTCCCCCATCCCCCAGCAAAAGAGGCCTTGGGATGGGGCCAGGCTGCCCCTGCACTACTGAGCAGAAGCCTGGGCACTCTTCTCTGACTTTGGAGGAGGGCTGGTGAGCCCTTGGAGCTACCCCAAGGAAGACATTTCCTGGTGACACCCAAAAACCATGACTCACCCTCCAGTGAACCATAGAAGGATGCAGCACTGCCAGTCTGTCTGACCGTTCATGCCGCTGGCCTCACGCACCCACCTTGGGGCAGCAGGACTAGGTAGGCGGCCACTTGTCCTTTGCCTGTAGAGCCTACCCCAACTCCGGCTGCCCCAGTCCACCAAGGGGCAGGATGGCCCCATGGACAGAGAGGTGGCAGGACCCTCCAGAGGTAGGAGCTGAGACTAGTGTCCAAGCTGATCACCCAGTCTGGCCCAGCCTACCAGCTTCACACGACCACCCCCAGGCAGGCCGCCATCTCAGGCAAGCGCCTGGCTGGGTGTAGGTGGGTAGAAGGAGACAGGAAGTGGGAGAGGACGGTATAACCGCTGCAGGTTCCAACCAGACCGGCCTGAGCCCAGTGCCCATCCAGGAGGCAGGGAGAAGGAAAGAGGGTGGCACTCATGCTACTGGGATAGGGTTGGGCCTGGAGCAAGCCAGACCTGATCCCTACAAGCCTCACTGCTTTGACCTCTGAGGCCTTAAGCTGGATACCTGGCCTATCTAGGCATAGGGTCGCCATGTGAATGGTGATAACATGCACCTCCTCTTAGGGCTCTTTGGGGTCACAGGAGGATAAGGGTATGTGATCATGTGATTCAGGAACACTGAGGGTGGGGTCAGGCCTAGTGCTGCAGGGGCCACTGCCCACCCCACCTCACTGGGCTTCCTCATGGAGGAGGCCCAACCAGGGACTGTCAGTGACTCAGCATCTGCTTTTGGGGGTGAAGCTGGGCTCAGGGGTACTTGGTACCCCCAGAAGGCCTTGGCATCATCAGACAGAGCCCCCGCTGTGAATCCTTACATGAGGCTCTATCACCTCCAAGGTCAGTCTGGCCCTCATACCTCCCTCACCTCCAGACCTCCACATAGAACAAGATGATGAGGGCCTCTGCTCATCTTTGAGGCCAGGGTGACAAGGCCCGGGATGCAAGGAGCTGGGGACTCTGTGCCCTCCACCTGGTCCCACATCCCCTTTGCTTTCCCACAGGAGGACCTGCAGCAACCTGCCCCCTCGCAGGAGGACAAGGCTGCCAAAGTGGAAGAGGAAGTGGCTGAGGCGGTAGGATCTGGGCTTCTGGCGTTACAGGGGGGTCCCTGGGCAAGTTGCTTCCCTCCTGGGGCCCCAGAGCCTTCAAGGGAGCCTCTTGACCTGCAGGCCCCTGAGCCTGAGTGTGAGGTCTCCTCATGGATGACCCCCTCAGGGCAGAGGGGCACAGATGACACCTGTCCCCACCCCACCCAGGGTGGCCACTGAGGGCTGGGGCCCCAGAGCTGTGTGTGAAAGTCTCTCTCTCTCCCAGACCAAGAGTGGAGGAGATTAGAGGGCTGCAGGTGAGCTTGGAGGCCCTGAGGAGCCCCAACCCTCCTGGCACAAGGAATGTCTGGTCCTGGAGTGTGACCTATGGGGCTGCCCATGGTCCCCACGTCCTCCCCTGGCTGCCCACAGGCTGGTCCTCCCATGCTGCCGCCACCACCATCACCTGCCTCCCTTGTCCCCTCATCCCCTCTGGTCCTTCTGACCCCACCGATGCTGCTATGAATTTTTTTTTTTTAATGATTCCAAATAAAACTCAAATCCCTACTGCATACCTGCTCAGGCCTCCTGTCTGTGCTGCCTCATTCATGAAGACACCCTCTGGGCCCTCCTGGGAACAGGAGCTGGGCCAGGTATGCTACAGGAACGCCCTGCGTGTTTCTGGAACCTACTAATAGCGGGCACTGCCTTCAGGGAATCCCCCTGCACCACCCCCCGCCACCCCGCCATTGCCGTTTTTTGTTTTTTGTTTTTCGGCCATGCTGCGTGGCTTGCAGGATCTCAGTACCCCAACCAGGGATTGAAACCAGGCCACCCTCACTGGCTTTTAACATGGAGGTGGCATCCCTGCTTTTGGCTCGGGCAGACACCTTCAAGGACACACTGTCTGCTGGAGCGTGAGACCGGGATGCCCCAGGTTTTGAGCTTTGGCTCACCCTCCGGGAATGGACCCCACTGACGACAGAGGGTGAGGATGGGCCTCCTGGGCCTTCCCTCCATGTGTGTCCTCGGTGGAACAGTTCCTTCTGGGAACAGGGACACCTAATGCCCCTCCCGGGAGCAGATGGTAACTTTCAAAGATGGGAAGTCTAAACCCATAGTAGGGACTCTTTGCATCCTCCTCTGCGAAGAAGGACATGACCCCAGGGCTCCTCCCGCCTGGTCCCACCCAGCCTTGAGCTCCCCACCAAGTTGGACCTGGGCTTTCCCTTTCACCGAAGAGTTCTGTCAAATATCATTAGAAAACACAACAGCTTAGAGGCAGAAGAGCCAGCCTCCGCCTTGAGAGAAAAAGAGTAAAAATATTTGTTGAGCTCCTCCCAGGTGTGGGACACTGTACTGAGCACTTTACCTCCTTTAATCCTCAAAACAAATGGCATGTCCCAGTTTCGACGAAAATGAACTGAGAAACAGAGAGTTAAATAACTTGCCCAAGGGCACAAAGCTAGGAAGCTGGGACCCGGGCAGAAGTCCAGGTGGCCTCGCTCCAGAGCCATGCAGCTGATTCCCATGCTCTGCTACGTCCACCCGGACTGCGGGGGCTCCAGTGGCGTTATGGCAGATGCTGCCACCCCCAAGGTTTCAAAACAACCCGGGGACCAGGGTGGTCGTTGTCCTACACGAAGGGCTACTGGCATCACGCCCTGGAGTCTCGTTCAGAGGTGCCTCAGCAGAGAGCAGGGCTCCCTTTCCTTTGACAGCCAGTTTGGGTTCAGAGCATCTAAGTGGCTTGCCCCAGCTCTCCAGCCCTGCGTGTGGGCACCCAAACTTGAGTCCACACCACCCTCCCACCCTGCCTCTGTGGTGGGGAGCAGAGGTCAAGGGCAGCCCTGGGGGCTGGGAACCAGTCAAACACAGCTGAGCTTCATTGTATCCCAGCCTGCCGGTCATGGGTATCCACGGCTGAGGAGGCAGAAAGGAGCAGTGAGCTGCTGCTCTTGCAGCCCCCAAAACCTACTATGGGAGGAATGAAGGGCCTGGAAGAGGTGCGGGCAGTCCCGGGTGTTCCTGCTCCCAGGCTCAGACACTGCTCATCAGCAGGCCTGTGCGTGCCCCAGGAGGAGGGCACCTGGGGCCTGGGCTTGCCGGAGAGAAAGGGGGGAGGAGCTGGGCCCTCTCAGGTAACTGGGGGAGGAGGACACCTAGACTCGGCCCCTGGGGTCCCAGTGCCCTCTCCTCTGCTGAAGGAACCTGGGAGGGTCCCTGCTGCTTGCCCCCTGCTCTCACCCCCATATTCAGGGCCAGTTCCTGTGATCAAACAACAAGGTCTGCCTGGTCCAGGTAGCCTCTTCCCCATCCCATGGGCACTGCAGTGCTCTTTGCCTTTAAGCCCCCTATTATGTGCTGTGGGATCTGTGGGGCTGCCCCTGACTTCCCTAGAGGAGTTACTGCTCTCCCCCATCCTCTCCTTATCCAAGAAGCCCCAGGCACCCTGTCCCTTTTTTTTTTTTTCGGTAGGTGGCAGTTCTGTTTTTTAATATTTATTTGTTTATTTTGGCTGCGCCAGGTCTTAGTTGCGGCACTTGGGATCTTCACTGCAGCATGCGGACTCTTAGTTGCAGCGTGCATGCGGGATCTAGTTCCCGGACCAGGGATAGAACCCGGGCCCCCTGCATCGGGAGCGTGGAGTCTTACCCACTAGACCACCAGGGAAGTCCCAGTAGGTGGCAGTTTTAATAAGACAACTTACATATGAGGCTTGTCTTGGGCGGCCACAAGATGAATAGATCTCTGCCCCAGCCCACCAAAATCTTAAAAGTTAACAGAGGACTTAACTGGGGTCAGTCATATTTCAATCCAGAGGGTTTCAACAACACCTTACTCTGTCAAGGCTGTGTCCTTGAAATGGCCGCTAGTATGGGAATTGCAGGCAGGACATACATTCCAAGGACAGGGGAGGGGGTGAGGAGCCTCTGACTGCCCAGGTGCAGCACGCAAGGCAACCAACAGTTAGACCCTCTTGACCTCTTCCAACACTGCTGTAACAGATTTTTCAGTCATCTACCATGTATCAGGCAAGGTGCTTGACTCTGAGGAACCAAACTAAGCAAACTAGGTATGGTCTCTCCTCTCCAGTTGCTCAGAATCTTGGAGGTGTCAGGGAGGAAGAGATTTTCCTTTACCTTTCTAGGTTCTTCTGGCTGGTTCAAAGAATCATACTGACATGAGACAGATTGACAGGAGAAAATCAAAATTTAATAGCGTGTATACATGGGACAGACCCAGGAAAACTGAGTAACTTGTCAAAATGGCTGAAGCCTTCACCTTAAATAGCATCTTCAGCTAAAGACAAAAGAGGACCTTGGGGCTAGAGATTTGGGGAGGAAGGCAATTGACATGGAGATGGAAAAGCAAGTGTTCGGTAAATAAATGTTTGCTGGGCCAGGTACAGACAATGGAACACAGAGAGGAATTTTAACAAATAGACTTTTCTTGGCTCCTCCCTGTCTACACACCTAGTTCATACTCTAGTTATTTATGGCGATAGCTCTATTCCTGTAAGGCCCTCTCTCTAAATTCAGCTAAGGGGAAAGATCAAAGTTTCTCCCTGAGTCTTTTGGGCCTTGATTGTTTTCAGCTTGAAATAACTGGCTTGCCAAAATGACATTTTGGAGTGTCAAATTTTGCTCTCCTACAGAGGGAAGAGAGAGAATTTGAAAAGCAATCACTAAAGTCTGGTAAGTGTCACGTTAGGGAAGTACAGAATGCTGGGAGGCCCAATATGGCTTACTTCATCTAATCTGTGATAGTTAAGGAAGGCTTCTCAGAGGTTGTGATATATTTTTTTAAATTAATTAATTAATTAATTTGTTTTTGGCTGCGTTGGGTCTTTGCTGCTGTGCGCCGGCTTTCTTTAGTTGCGGTGACCGGGGGCTACTCTTCGTTGCGGTGTGCAGGCCTCTCATTGTGGTGGCTTCTCTTGTTGCGGAGCACGGGCTCTAGCGCGCGCAGGCTTCAGTAGTTGTGGTGCACGGGCTTAGTTGCTCCGCATGGGGGATCTTCCTGGACCAGGGCTCGAACCTGTGTCCCCTGCATTGGCAGGCGGATTCTTAACCACTGGACCACCAGGGAAGCCCGTGGTTGCGATATTTTCGATGAAACTGGAAGGATGAGTAAGAATTAGCAAGATTAAGGGGGCCTTCCCTCCCCCCACCTTGAAGGACCGTCAGCTGAGTGTCAGGCATCCATCAGCCCATTTAATCCTCACCGTAACACTCTGGGGAGATTCTGGTATTGTGTCCCCCACCATTAGGCTTGATGAAGTTGAGGCTTGATGAGGCTCCTTGAGACACTGAGGCTCAGAGAGATGAAGGAACTTGCCCTGGGGGTATTTGAACCCAAGAGGTCTGACTCTGGTGCCTGAGGCTTTACACTCAACTGTTTTGTCACCTGCTTGGGCCCAACAGCCCCTCCCAGAGAGGCTGCTGCCTCCCAGTCTCGCTCCTTGCCCACTGGGCCTGGTGCCAAATAGCAACAGCAGCTCAGTGGTGAGCTAACTTGGAGCCGTGTAAAAGGCCTTCCTGGCTAAAGGGACTGGTGCTACTGGTGGTTTTTCAGGAGGGCTGGCAGGCCTCAGGAGGGCAGGCAGGCCTGGGGCAGGGTCTGGGCGGGGCTCCCCGGAGTCCAGGAGGTACCATCAGGCGGCTCTGCAGCGCCTTAGTGCTCGGGGCTGGACCAGGCTCAAGGCCGGGAAGGGCAGGGCGGGGCAGGGCGGGGCAGCTGCTTTGTTAGTCTGCGTTTGGTGTCCCATCCCCCCACCTGATCTCAGCGCCTGCCCCTTCCTCTTGCCCAGGAATCCTTCTCCCTTAATCAATTTCGTGTGTGTGTGTGTGTGTCCATATACCCCACACCAGGGTCTGACCCTCCAAGGCTTATCCACCCCTCCCCACGCATTACAGGCAGAGCTTGGGCCAGCCGAGTAGACCTGCGTAGGTGGGAGCTTCCCAGAGCTCCAAAATAGGGGAGACCCCGACGGACGTGCAGAAACAGGCCCAAAGAGGATGAATCAGAGAGCAGCCTTAGAGAGGGACAAGCCGCCGCACCGAGACGCAGAGGGGGTGGCCTCCAGACTCCGAAGGCGGGCTCTGGAGCGGAAGAGCGCTGGGCGGGGTGGGGGCCCGATCTGCACCCTTGAGCGCCAGGATGTTGTGCCTCGAGGGTCGTTTTGCTATTTCTGGGATCCCTGGCTGCCCTACTGACGCACAGGTCACTAACTCCCCTCCCAGCGCCGCCCCTCGTCACCACGCCCCGCGCGCCGGTCCCAGGAGTGGTGACCTGAGAGGCCTGCGGCTTGGCCGCTCCCTTCCTCGCTGTTTGGCCTGGGGTGCTTCCTGCCCAAGTCGTTGGGCTTTGGTGACCGGCAACGATTTCCTTGCCTGGGCTGGACACACACGGGCCGCCCTCTCCGTTACTCCCTCTCCCCCTCAGGCTGCTTGGTCCCCAGCCAGGGTCGCACGCACGCCAGTGACTCGCCCTCTCGGAAGGGGGTGGGATTTACTCGACCATCTCCCCACTGCGCTCCCCCGCTACCCCTGTCCCAGCAGCGGCTGGGCAGAGGGCCAGTTTGCAGTGTCCAGGCTGAGTTTGTGGGGACCGCCAGCTCGGCGTGGGTCAGGGCGCTAGGGTTTACAGCCCACCGACTCGGACTTGAGTCCCTGCCATGTGAATTTGGGTGAGACCTAGCTCGCCCTCTGTCCTCAATTTCTTCCTGCAAACTGCTAATAACACCCATTCCAAGAGTTGTGAGGGTTACACAAGAGGCTGTAAGCGTTAGGGCAGCGCCAGGCACAAGGTAAATGCTTAATAAAAGGCAGCTGCTATTGTTAATTACAACTCCAGCCTTGAGATCCTGACCTGGTGCTGACCACGCGCTCACAGGTTGGGGAATCTTCAGGGTCAAAGAGGAAAAGTCCGGCTCACGCGGTAGAGGGAGATTGGTGCGCCCCCCTCTGCCCCCAGCCGCTCTCTGGACCCCTGATCCAGCCCCTCTGCAGCCCCGAGCCCCGCTCCAGACCCTGGTTGGGGCCTCCGCCTCCCCACTACAGCCGGAGGCCAGGTTGTGCTTTCGGGCCGGCGGGGACTGGAGCAGGGCCCGGTCACTCCCCTGAGCCCGAGTACTGGGAACCGCCCCGCGCCCCCTCCAACCCCCCTCCTTTCGGGGCGGGCCGGCCCTGGGGCGCCTTAAAAACCAGAGCTGGTGCTCGGGCCGCCGCCGCTTTGAGCAGGATCCAACGTCGCTACGATTACCCTGAAGCACCTCGCAGACCCCAGCAGCCATGGCCAGCAAAGGCTTGAAGGACCTGAAGCAGCAAGTGGAGGGGGCGGCCCAGGAAGCGGGTGAGGACAGCGCGCGACCTAGGGCACATATTGGGACCCCCGGGTGGACGCGGGCGTGGGGCTGGGGGCAGAAGCCTGGGGACTGCACAGCCGGAAAGGCGGCGGGCGGTTCTGTCTAGGAAGGGCCCTCTCCTGAGCTGCAGGGACCTGGAAGGACGCCCACCCGGACCAGCCCGGGAATGATGCCTTGAGGGAAGTGGGAGAACAGCAGTGCCTAAGGAGTGGGGCGGGGTGCGGGGTGGGGAGCGCTTTGGGCATTGCCAGAGCCAATCCGAGGCAGCTGCTAGGGCCGGGAGCGGCCCCACCCGGGCCCTCAGGGGAGAGTGAGGGTCCACGAGGAGAGCGCGCTCCGCCACCATGCCTGATCTCTGCCCGCCAGGTCCCAGAGGCGTACAGAAACAGGATGGGACGGGTGGCTCCAGAATCCCACCGGGCTTTGTTTTGAGCACTCCCCGCCCTCCTCCGAAATACTCATTTCCTCCTAAGTCCTCACGCAGAGGACCTTCCCACCTTCATGTGGGCAGGGCAGGTCCCCAGTCTTAGTTTCTCCACCTCTGGCTCTTTCCCCCTCAGACCTGAGGTTATGCAGCTGGGGGCTGGGGATGGACTGGGCAGTAGGGTATGTAAGGAGACTTCAGCCCCACCAGCGGCAGCTCTTCCAGTCCCAGCTCAGCCTCCCTTGGGACTCCAGCTCCCAGTCTGTCCTACACATATCCCAGTCAACAGACAACACCTAATCCAACCCCCTCCTTCATCAGTGCCCCAAGGAAAGCCCACAGTTGCTCCCCTGAGGCTAAAATGGTACCAGGAAGCCTCTGTCTACAGTACCCTTCCTTCTGGGCCTCGCTTTCCCCATCTGTAAGCTGAGTGCAGAGTCTTCCCTTCCCTGACTGTGCTACGTCAGACAAAGACCCCAGGAACCTCTGTGAGCAGTAGACCCAGGGTCTGCCTGACCCCTGTACCCCCTGGTCCCCAGGGTCTGGGTAAAGCAGGCCCTTTCCTGTTCAGCAGCAAGGATGAGTCAGATCTCTGAAGGCCAGAGCCACCTGTCTGCCTACCGAGCAGTTGGGGACCCACCTGAGTCCCTGGAAACCCTGTTCTTCACAGGCACAAACTCTGGTCTAGAGGAGATAGCCTGACTTTGGAAGTTTCACCTACTTTCCACACTTCGTTTCCTAATGCCTTACGCTGCCTGCTCATTGGAGGCACTGGCAGTCATTGCTTGTGTGCCCTCTGGGGAGAGGCACAGGGAGAGAGGAGGTAGTAAGAGGGCCTTGCAAAGTAGAAGCCCCAGTGCTCTAAATGTGGGAATTCAGGCATCTGGGCCAAGCCTCCGGGGGAGAAGTTGTTAAAGGCGGCAGGGTTCTCCCTGGGCTGTGCCCAGCAGTAGCCACAGCCCAGATGCCAATTCCAGCCTGGCCCAGCCCTGCCTTCCTTCCTCACTTGGATATTTTTGCAGCAATCCTGGAGAGGCAAGGGAAGCAGGCCAGAGGGGAGGAGCCCAGAGTTACAAATGAACAAGAACAACCTGGAGTCATGGAAAGGGCTCATGCCCCTCACTGAGTGGCCTTGGTCAAAGAACTTTACCTCAGTGGCATCCATCCCTGGGCCTGTAGGACAGACCACTCTAGAGAACAGATGAGGTTGGCAATGGTGGGGCCCCTGTGGTTGGTGGTATCTCAACAGGGGCTAAAACCAACGTCTCTGTTCTAGTGACGGCGGCTGGAGCAGCAACTCAGCAAGTGGTGGATCAGACCACAGAAACAGGGCAGAAAGGTCTGGTGGGGCTGGTGGGCAGGAGGGTGGACAGCCCCAGCGTGGCCCTGCCCTTCACCCAGCCCTTGCCCAGACACACCCTCTCCTCTGCAGACCCTCTACCAGCATTGCTTCCTGGGGAGGGAGACCCAGGCCAGGCTAACCCTGCAGGGCTGTGGTTCCCCGGGGCCCCGCACTCAACTGCCCTATCCTTTCCTTTCCCAGCCATGGACCAGGTTGCCAAGTCTACCCAGGAAACCGTCGACAAGACTGCTAACCAGGCCTCTGAGGCTTTCTCGGGTTTGGGGAAAAAATTCGGCCTCCTGAAATGACAGAAGGGAGACATGGGTGACTCCCTTCCAGGCCCGGAGCTCTAGCAGGCTCTTGGCGGGCCACCTCATTAAAGCACATATACCTACTCTGTGTCCACTTCATGCCTCCTCCCAAACTGGGCCCAGCCCTCCCTCGCTTAGAGCAGATGCTCGGGTATCCAGAAACTCAGCCCCGACGTCCAGAGTCCTGGCATTCCAAATTCGGAAACCCAGACGGATTGTCCAAGAACTCATTTCCCATGTCTCAACCGTGCGTCCAGACTCCCCCTTATCCGAAGTTCAACCCCCCATCTAGGTATGTGCCCCTCCCCCGCTCTATTCCCCCTGCCCCCGATTCCAAAGCCGCTCCCTCAGCTCCAGGAACCCGCCCCTTCCTAGGAGGGGGATACTCGGTGCCCAGATCCTGGAGGAGCTCAGCTCTGGGCGGGGGGCGAAGGGTCCAACGGCACGGGCCTCGGGAACTTCTCCCAGTGAGCTAAGCTGGGGGCGGGGGGCTGGAAGCATCGAGGCATCCCAGGGCCAGGCGCCCTCGAGGACTTCAGGGGGCAGGAATTCTCGGGGAAGAGAGGGGACGCAGGGACGGAGCTTTTGGCCCTCGTCACCCTACGCCGCCCGCCCGGTGTTTGTGCGACTGTCCCACCCGACGCTGAGTCACGGGGCAGGACCGGGAGGGCGAGGACACGCCCCGAAGATCTGAGTCCCACCCAGTTGACTTGTGTTTGGCGCGGTCGCCAGGAGCTCCGCCCAAGACGCGCCCCCCCCGGGGGAGGTGCCTGCGGCGCACGGGGCGGTGCACGTGGGCGCGGCGCACGGGGTGGCGCACGTGGGCGTGAAGCGCTGGGACCCGGTGTGTGCGTGCGCGCGCTAGGCCACTCCCTCGGGCACCCCTTCCCTTCCGGATGCGCCTGTACTTTCTGGCCCAGCGCAGAGGCCGGCTTTTTTATCGGGCAGGTTCCCCCAGAGGGTCTAGAGTTCGCGCAAACCTTATTCCCTCCGACCTCCCCAGCACGTGTCCACGTGTCCATGCACGCGATACCAACCCTGGGTAAGTCCTGCTGATGGGTGACTCACTGTTGCCACAGGATAAGGCCCAGCCCTGGCGCCGGGTGCTGGCTGACCTTTTCAAATGAATGCCCGCCACACCTCGGCAGGTGACGCCTCGTTCCGTTTCCCCACCTCCACGGCTTTGCACACACTATTCCCTCTGTCCGTAATGATTTCGTTCTCTTCTGGATGAGCACATACGTAGTCGTGCCGTTTCAACTCACAAATATTGGCTACACGGCACTTCCTAGTTCTGGGGAGATGGAGAAAAAAAACCGTCGTCTTTCCTTCACACGCTGACTCGGGGCCGGCTTTCCAGACATGCCAGCAGGGGGCAGTGTCGTCGTGTCCACCCCCATCCCTCCCCTTCACATCCTCCCAGGTGACCTTTCCCTTCTCCAATCTGAGGTCCCTCCCAAGGAAGCAACAGGTCTCCTCCCTAACTCTTAGCATCTCTCACCCTCACCCCAGGGCCAGGCCCAGTTCCATGCTTGGTTCCTGTTGCTGACTGTCCCCTAAAGAAGGGCTCAGCTAGTCTGCAAAATGGGCCAAGGCCTAAAGGGAAGGTCCTTGAAGAGATACCTGGGGTAATCTGGAGGTGCTTCCAGCATCTCCAGGAGCCCCTGCCCCCAGGAGAGGATGCCAGGGTTGGGAGAGACCACCTGGGGCCACAGCAGGAGGCAGGTGGGGCTGGACTGGCAGAGCCCTCACATTTTTCTGGAATGCATCCTTCCCCTGCCTGACTCAGGAGAAATTCCAATTGGCCCAACAATCCCTCTTCATCCTGTTCTCCTTGGGAGTGTCGGCCTTAGGGATGGATGTGTGAGCCAGCTCAGGCCAAGGCGAGGAGGGCCAGGAGCCTTCTAGGAAAGGTTTTTCATCCTCAAAAAAAAGAAAAAACAAACCAAGGAAGAAGCATTTTCTCCTATTCCACTAAACATTTTTGTGTCTAGAAATGATTCTTAGAACTCTGGCAGCTACTTCTAACCACAGGAGGAACAAGCCTAAGGAAAAGCCAACTTGCTGATTAGGGCAGAACAGAAATATAGAAAGAACCTGGATCCCAAGTTACTTTATTCAGTCCCTAACTTAACCAGTCCTGCAGCTGCCAGGAGCTAGGTGAGAGGATCAATTTCCTCATCGTTTGAGCCGCTGTGAATTAGGTTTTCTATTGCAAACAAAAGCTTAAATCCTGATGTTACCTCGATGCTAAGGTCCTGTATTTGCCGGCCTCACCCACCTCCCCAGCCTCCTCCCCCAACACGCCCTCCCTCTCTGCCTCAGCCACGTTAACCCTTGTTCATTTCCCTTGACCTTGTGCTTCTGCTCATCTCAGTCTTTGCATGAGCCCTTTTTTTCTACCCGGAATGCTGTCCATCCTCCGTCATTAACCACCCTGGTCCAAGTTGCTCCTGCTCTTTCATCCTTCAGATCTCAGCTTCCCTGATCCTCCCCCAGCATATACACAGAATGGGTCTGGCCACTGCCAATACGTTCTCACACCCACTGTACTTCTTTTCCACGGTTATATACTAATGAGTCGCTCTCCTGTGTGCTTCACTGTGATGGTTGTCCACGGGTTGCAGCCAAGTCCCTTCTACTGATTAGTGCACACCCAGAGCCTAGAGTGGGGCTCTGGCAACATCTGCCACATGAAAGCAGGGATGACGGTCCTTTGGTTCTCCTACCAGAAAACAGAGTTGACACATTGTCAGGTTCACCATGGTGCCATCTCCTACAATGCAGCCCCTTCCACAAACACTGCCGCCATGCAGCTGATGCTCCCATGCACCGTGCAAATCCCTGTTTCTGTGTGCCTCTATTCCCCCAACACTGAGCCCTGGGGTGCAGGGCCAGGTTGGACTTGTCTTTGGTCCTATGTCTGGGACAAGGTGGGCATGGTGCTGGGGAGCCATGGGAGCTTATAGGAGTCCAGGCCTGTCTCCGTGAGGTTCATGAAGCCCAGATGGGCTGAGGAGAAGGCAGCGTTGGCCACTGCCCCTGTTGGGTCTTGGTCAAATCTCCAAAGATTAATTCTTCCATTAGCAATTCCTCAGATAGTTCCTAATTCTCCAAATCCCAGTTCTCCAACTAACCAAACACAAAGTCACTAAGATCACATTTTGGTTCCACTGGACTTCTCAGCTCTGATTCCCATCAAATTACAGATGAGAAGGGGCAGAGTTTTCTGCTTTCCACCTTCTCTCCTTTTCTCCTATTTTTTTTTTGTTGTTGTTGTTAGTTGTCTCATTTCTACTTTGTGAAAACACATAGCATTTGCATCCCATTCCTCCACACCTTTGTTCTGTCTTAGATCTGCAACTGAAAATATTAGACGCGCTCTGCCATTCCTTCTGCTGAAATGTTTTCTGTTATTTCTTGGTTGGTTGGAGTTAGTCCTCTAAAAGTTTCCTCAAGAATGAAATATTTTCAGATGAATTGAGAAGACGTCTGGGATCTGAGCTGAGAATTGTTATAGCTAGGCCCCTTGGGTTATTGCAATGTTTCCATGAGGGTTCACAGTGTCCTATTTTTGTGTATGGCATTTTCTATTTTTTTAAAAAAAGGTTAAAAAGTTAAAAATTTTTTAAAAAAAGAAGGGCTCATGTGAACCATATTCTGAGTTCTTAAATGTGTGGTAATGTTTGTCTGTAGCCTTTATTACTTTATCCTCAACTGGGTTTGAAATTTACATCTCACACTTTTTTCCATGAGCATCTTCTAGGTATGGCTGCCCCACTTTCTGCCACAGAAGGTTGAGTGGTCCCTAGCAGTCTGATTTCTAATTCACTGGAATTTCTAATAAGTGACTTGATCTTTCTGGCTGGCTGGCTTTCTTTATCTTTTTTATTGAAATATAGTTGATTTACAATGTTGTGTTAGTTTTAGTTTTGTATATGATTCAGTTACATATACAAAAGTGATTCAATTACATATACATATTTTTTCAGATTCTTTTCCATTATAGGTTATTGCAAGATATTAAATATAGTTCCTTGTGCTATGCACTAGGTCCTTGTTGTTTATCTATTTTATATATAGTCGTGTGTATTAATCCCAAGCTCCTAATCTGTCCCTCTCACCCCTTTACCTTTAAGGTACAATAATTTTTTTAGGGTTCGTCTCAGTGATGATTGTTCTGGTTCAGTTTTCCCTAGTATGCTGTTTGCCCTTTCCATATTGATTCTAGATTTCTTTTATTTCAGGAACATTTCTTAATTGTATTTTTAAATATTTGCTCTGTTCCATTGCTTGGCTTTCTTCTTTGGGAATTCCAGTTGTGGGCACAAAGTTTTCTACCTTCCACATCTGCCATTGTCTCCCAAACACTGTGTATGTCTTTAATATGACTCCTTCTTTTGTCTTTGCTTTTTTTCATTTCTGTTCCCATAGGTACCTACTGTGGCTCCTTCTAGTTTAGTCTTCATTTCTGCAATGGTTTGTTTTACCTTTTTTCTTCTGTTTTATTCCAGAGTTATGTAAGTTCCTATTCTGCCTGCTCCTGTCGTCTGCCATCTCATCCCTGAATTCTGGTATTTCTGTTTTACAGTCTTCCTTCATAACTACTAATGCTTTTTATTAAGTGTCTTATTTTCTTTCTAAAATTCATGTTGGAGTTTAATTCACGTTAGGTAATAATTTTCATGTGCCTCCTTTGAAGCACACTGTTTTGTGGGATTTCTTTGTTTGTGATGTTGTTTTGGTATTCTTTTTCATATTTAAAAAATAGTATGTTTTTACTGTTAGGTAGAAAAAAAGTGAAGTCAAAACTGCATATCTTTGGTATGCTATCCTTCCTGTAAAGAAAGAAGGAGGATGCAAGAAAATATGCAGGGCACATGTCTCTGCATATTTGTGGGAAGAAAATGCAGGAGGATAAACCAGAATCAGAGAGACCAGTTATCTACACGGGACAGGTGGGAAGGCAGTGGAAAGGTGGGAATGACAACAAGGTAGCAGAGATGAGGAGAGAGTGACACTTAACTTCAGAAAAGTTAAATTTTTTTTTTAAAGGGCTTCAAATGCTTGGCTTTTTATTTATTTATTTATTTATTTATTTTTGGCTGTGTTGGGTCTTCGTTTCTGTGCAAGGGCTTTCTCTAGTTGTGGCGAGTGGGGGCCACTCTTCATCGCGGTGCGCGGGCCTCTCACTATCGCGGCCTCTCTTGTTGTGGAGCACAGGCTCCAGACGCGCAGGCTCAGTAGTTGTGGCTCACGGGCCTAGTTGCACCGTGGCATGTGGGATCTTCCCAGACCAGGGCTTGAACCCGTGTCCCCTGCATTAGCAGGCAGATTCTCAACCACTGCGCCACCAGGGAAGCCCAGAAAAGTTAAATTTGATGTGTGAGTTGGTGATGGGCTTTTAAAAATTCTTCCTGTGTTCTTGTTGCCCCATAGAGTTTCAGGAAGGAGAAATGGGCTGAATTAAGGATTAAGCTGCAGGGCCTCCCTGGTGGCGCAGTGGTTGAGAGTCCGCCTGCCGATGCAGGGGATACGGGTTCGTGCCCCGGTCTGGGGGGATCCCATATGCCGCGGAGCGGCTGGGCCCGTGAGCCATGGCCGCTGAGCCTGCGCATCCGGAGCCTGTGCTCCGCAACGGGAGAGACCACAGCAGTGAGAGGCCCGCGTACCGCAAAAAAAAAAAAAAAAAAAAAAAAAAGGATTAAGCTGCAGCCACATTGCTTCCAGACTTAGAAGTCTGGCAGGTTGAGCTGGTGTTCTCTCTTTACTGAGAATCCACATCCTCTCCTCCCTGCCCTTGCCCTGGTAACCTGCCTCTTGAACTGCATCACCCGGGCTCCCTCACCCTCAGGACTTGGTTGGGTTCAGCCAATGGGGGATATTGATAGGAGATGGAGAAGAAGAGGAGAGGAATTTATTCCTCCTGCTTCCTTCTTGCTGGGCGTGGTTGAGCAGTGGCCCTCTTCCTCTGCTGACAGCTGCAGCTCCTGCCCGCTGACCCTCTCCTACAGCTGCAGCTTTCTTCGGGGTCTACAGCCCCTCCAGGCCCAGGGAGGAAACAACTCCCACTGCTCCTGGTCGCTGGGGGCCTCGCCATCCCTCATTGGTTCCCTTAAGTTTGTCCACACCTTTGTGAACTGTCCCTTCCCTCAGGTATCCCTTTGATGTGCCCTCTGATTTTTTTCCGGAACCCTGACTGACACCCATGGATGTATGAGTGCTGATCTGCTGGGGAAGTCTTCCTTTGGTGACTGACAAACCATGTCTCCAGGAGTCTAGTCTCCCTGTGGCTGGGAGGGGTCTGTATGTGCAAGATATGTGGGCTGTATATACTGGGAGCTCAAGTCCATGAAGCAGAAGTAGGAGAAAGCATAGGCAGGATGACGGTCATAAAACTCTTGACATTCATGGCATTTGAAGTTCAAATCACAGGAGAAAAAAAAATCATCATGCCTCAGACATAAGACAGCCCTAAGTATTTAAGTACTCACAGTTTTTTTTTTTTTTCCAGAATTATTACTTGCTCAGTTGGCAAATTGCTGTTTGAAAAATTGACTGTCCTGACTTGATGATGTAGTCAGCTGGTCCTTTGCCAGACTGGGTTGTTGAGCAGATTCTACTTGGAGAATTAGTTGACTCTTGTCAAGGCTCGATTCTCCCTGCCCCAAGTGCAGGACTTGACCTTCTGACTCAGGACAGGCTGACATGGGTGCCTGTGTTCAAGGCCTGCTCTGTTGGGGCCCAGCATGGGCCAGGCTTCTTCCAAGATGGGGTGGTTCCCACCTGAGTCAGTCATCTCAACCTCACCCAGGCAAGTAACACTGCTCACTGCCGGAGTCACCCAACCCCTCAGACCAGAATCCCGGTTAGGAGGGTCTTGGGCTGTCCTAGTTTCTTTGGCTGGGAGCCGCAGATGGGCTGGGCTGAGCTGAGAGGACAGGAAGCTGGTCAGAGCTAGAGTGGGAAGGCCTGTGGGACTAGATGTGGGCCAGAGCACCAAGGTCTGGGGCCCAAGTCCAGTCTTGGGCCGCTTGGCCTCTCCAGCTCTCTTGCCTTCCCCCTGTTGGGCATTTGGGATCTGTGCCTGAACCCAGCCTTGCCAGGAGATCTGGGGCCATGGTGTGTTGTCACTGGAGTCTGGGTGCTCACACTGGGGCCATGCAGTAAGGAGGAGAGGGTCCCATGTGCAGGGGGGATGGGGTGAAGGCAACAGCAGTCTGACAGGGAGGGAAAAAGTGCAGCCGGAGTCCTGCTGAGTGGCCAAGCCCTGACCAGGGCCTGTCGAGGAGCTGGTGAGCTCCTGAGGAGAGGGGAATGGTGAAGAGTACCCCAGGGTGGGCCCTGGTGGGGAGGGGTCGTGGGGTCTGGAAGCCATCCCAGACCTGGTGGGTGACACTGCCACCCTGACAGGGAGTCTGGCGCAAAGGACCCCTCTGGGGGTGGGGGACACACACACGTCAGAGAAAACAGGGAAGGGGTTCTGATGGGCCTAGGGAGCATCTGTGTGGGTCTCTCAGACCAGTTCGCACCAGCCATGTCCCAGGAGTGCCCCTACCCTTGGCAGCATTGTCCTGATACTGTGAGCAGAGCTTTCTGGTGTTTGGCTGTGGCACGGGGAGGCCAGAGTCATCTGGACCTGCTTAAGCTCCAGGGCCCTCACTGTCATGGCCCCTTCTGAGTCCACAGGGTCTTGCATATATATTTATAAAACTTGCAAGAGAGTAGTAGTGTATTTTTTCTTACAGGGACTCTCCAGATTGTTTAAGACTTGATCTACTCCTGCCAGTGGCACGTGTGGGGCTGTGGCCTTGTGACCCAGAGTTCCTGCTGCCTACAGCATCCACTGCCCACCCCAGGCGGGCCGCCCACTGCCCAGGGCCTTCCGGTACCACTCACGATGTGGGAGGGCCTCAGCTCCATAAAGCCTGTGTCAGGTAAATACTAATTAGACCCCACCATACCCTCCTGGACCCGTCTGAGCGATGAGGGAGCCTACATGGGGGGAGCAGCCTCAAACTCCTGCCCCAGGCCTGGACTTTTTGAGTAGGGCCTTGGGAGGGCCTTTCCTCCATGACTCCTGGCCAGTGGCGGTGGGTCCCATCTCCAGGCCCTCTCACTCCAAGGCAGGCTCATACCCCTGCCACTCTTTGCTCCACCCACTGGTTGGTCAGGGCTCACTGCCAAGCAGCCGCTCCCTAGCACATCAGTGACGAGGGGGTGGGAACAGAAGTTTACCAAGAGTTTGCACGCATAGTTCCAGCAGCTGTCAGTGACAAGGCCAGGCAGGCATGGATGCCCCCATTTTATAGATGAGGAAACTGAGGCTCAGGCTGGGCTAGTGACTAAGGGAAGCAGCATGTGGTATGTGACTTGAGGCATCTCCCTCCATCCTAAGTAACTAGGGAGGCAGCCTGGCTCCCTAAGCATGTGTGTGGTGCATCAGGGGCTAGTAGAGCTCTTTTCTGGGAACTCTTGCTACGGCCAGAAGCACCTCCCCAGATGGTAGTGGGGTTCTCCATCTACTCCCCTAGAACTGCCTGTGTGGGCACTGCTGACTTCACAGGGCTCCCCTGAGAGACCAGGCCCCAAGGCGCAGGGCGGGCTGGGTTCCCTCACATGCTGGCTACCTCAGTGCTGGGTCACTCAGGTGCTCCCATGTGTGAGAACCAGGTGACTGCAAGCCAGGGATGACTAGGCTTCTGGTCAATGTTGTGTCCTCCTCTGCCTTGGGCCAGGCATGGCCCTGACTCCTCCCGCCCCCCAGCCTGTCCAGGGGAGGCTGCAAAGCCACTCTCCAGAACTGAGGTCCTTGGGAATGGGGAGGGCAGCGGCCCCCATTACACTTGTATTCCTGGCCTGAGGGGCCACCCAGGTCCCCAGGCCCACAAAACCCTAAACCCTTGATTAGGTCACTCTGGAGACTGTGGGCAGCGGGCTGGAAGTCCTAGTCCTTGTCTAGGTACCATGCCTAGGCTGTGGGGAGCCTAGGGGGCTGGCAGGGCTGCGGTCCCCAAATGCCTCTCATCCCACAGGGCACTCAGGCCTCTTGCCTTGGGGTAGGGGCATGTCCCAGAGCTCATCCCTCTGTCCAGCCTCACCCTGCTCCCTGTCCCTGCCCCTCACAGGGTCCCAGGATATGGGGTGTGTGGGTCTCATGCTGCCAGAGGGGCGCCGCCCCAGCCACAGCGCTGGGGTGGCTCCACCCAGCTTCTTCCTCCTGCCGTCTGTGCTGACTCACCACCGGGACCAGGGCTCGTGCTCCAGAGCCCAGCCAGGCAGACTGGTTCAGGCCCCAGCATCCTGCTTGATTACCACCTGTCGCTGCACAACGTTGGGAGGCCTGGGGAAGCTTGCCGCCGAGGGTCTGGCCCACCGCACTGAGAAGGCCACCGAGGAAGCTGGTAAGGACCCCGAGGCTCCTTTCCACCTGCACCGTTCCTGCCACTGGGGGATTGGGACAGACTCGACTGGGCCTGTGCTGATCCCAGCAGGACTGGGGCAGGCCTTGACCCCATGGGGCACTGAGACTGATCAGCCGCATAGGGACAGGATGGAGGTGGGGGGCTATGGAAGCTGAGGAAGGTACCTCGGGGAGGAGCCATGAGGGGTCCACTGCCCCAAGCAACCCTCCCTGTCAGACGTGCTCTGCCCCCTGGGCTTGATACATTCCTGGGGTCTGTGGCTGAGGCCAGGAGGGGGCAGCTCAGAGGAGGCCCATGGTGGCGAGAGGGGAGCCAGGGTGCTGGGTGAGCAGCTGGTGGCTTAAATCCGTCCCTCTGGAAAGCAGGGAGGGGCCCTTCAGTATTAAAACAAACTATTCCGAGTATCCTATACAGAATAAGGAAGATGGAGTTTAATTTTTAGCATAACTTTAAAGCTTCAAAGATTTCTTGCTTAAGAAACCACCGAGTCTGATTCTGTTCAAAGTCAGCCCCCAGGGTTTACACAAAGGACATTTTCAGTTTCTTCAAAGTCCCCAGGGGCTTCCCTGGTGGCACAGTGGTTAAGAATCCGCCTGCCAGTGCAGGGGACAAGGGTTCGAGCCCTGGTCCGGGAAGGTCCCACATGCCGGGGGACAACTAAGCCTGTGTGTCACAGCTACCGAGCCTGTGCTCCAGAGCCCGCGAGCCACAATTACTGAAGCCCGCGTGCCTAGAGCCCACGCTCCGCAACAAGAAAAGCCACCGCAATGAGGAGCCCGCGCAACGAAGACCCAATGCAGCCAAAAAAACCCACAAAAAACCCAGAAATCCTTTTTTGTACGTCAGCCGCTGGATGCAGGGAGGCTGATCCAGGCCCCACCTGTTGGACGTTTTGTGAAAAACAGCTTGTGCCGGAGTTTGCTGTTCTCTTTCTAAAGGGCTGCAAACCTGTCTGTGTTTCATTTGAACTTTGCAGCTGCTGTTTAGCACCCCCTTTCTTTTCACCAACTCTCTGAGTGCTGTGTCACTCCCAGTCTGCACACGAGGGACCCAAGTGGTGGAGGTGATTCTAGGAGGTAGAAGCTGAGCGAGGTCTTCTGACCGTGGCGTCTTCCAGGGCTAGCCCGTTACCAACCTGGGAGGGCAGAGAATTTCGTGGTGCTGGAGGAGTTGCTCTGGGGAGCTTGGTGCTGCCGGAGGGAGCTTTGACATTCAGCCTCCCACTGCAGTGCAGCCTCCGTCTGGCCACAGGCAGGACCGCAGCTCGCCTGAGAGGCCTGGTGACCTGGGAAACACGCCCGGCCTTGGCTCCAGGTCCCTCGTTGGCATTCCAGGCCTCGCTGGCCAAGGGGCATGGAGAGCCCTGCGCCTTTACCTGGCTTACTCAGCTTATCTCCTGCCAGCCGGGCCCCTCTCCGGTCTCTGAAGGAAGCCAGCTGGGGGCCCTTCTTGGGAGCAGCTTGTCCTGTCCTGGCGGGGGCAGTATCCCCGAGCCCCTTCCAGGGTATCCAGGGTTGTCTGGGCCTTGCTGTGAGGACGGGCAGCTTACACTGTGCTCTCACTCTGGGCTTGTCTCATTGTTTCAGTTGATGTCGTGGAGGGAGTGGTGAAGGAGGCAGTGGAGCCTGCCAAGGAGGCTGGAGAGAATGGTACGGCCAAGGTCGGGGCGGGGAAGGAGGGAAGCTGGGTGCTGGCAGCAGCCTGATCCTTGCCTAACCAGATCACACCTTGACCCCAGTGTGGCATCCTTTCAGTTGGTGTATAGTTATCTGTGCTCATCTGAGGTCACAGGCCATATTTTGCTAAAGCAAGTTCCATCTAGATAGTCCTCTCTGTGGAATGTTAAGAGGATGACATCACAAAATACCAGGTGCAGGCATGCTGGAACAAAACATTTGAGACATAAAATCATATATTTACACGAATATATATTTCCATAAATGTTTATATGTTTGTGCTGTGAGTATCACTATGTAAAAAAAAAAGCACGTGTATATCTCACTCCTTGCAACAAAATAGATTCCGGATAGATTAGGACTTAAATATAAATACATGAAATTATTAAATTGTTAGAAGAGAACATAGATTTTGGCATAATCTCAGAGGAGGGAGGATCTTTTTAACGATGACAAAATCCAACAGCTATAAAGGAAATACTAGGTAAATTGGACAATATAAAACTTCAAAATTTTCCATAGTGGAAAAAAAACCTGTAAGCCAAACCAAAAGAAAAACCACAAACTGGGCAAAAATATTTGTAGGAGAAATGATAACCCAATATAAAAATGACCAAAAGATATAAACAGGCAGTTCACAGAAAAATGAAGCATGAGTAGGCAGTACACCCACAAGCAGATGCTCTCTCACTAATAGTTGGAGAAATGCAAGCTGTTTGGAGAAATAAAAGCAAATTTGAATGCATTCCTCCAGGAGCTGTGCTGCCCTCTGCCCCACAGACTCCTCCAGGGCATGACCCGGTAAGACTGCCACATCCCACAGGCCACTCCAGGTGACTCCAACCCAGCGAGTGACTTGAATTGTTTACTTTGCTCACCTGGATATCCTTTCTTCCTGACAACAATTGTTGAAGCTTTAAAAAACACCCATGAGACAGGGGACAAAGTGGTAAAGGAAGTCACTGAGACGGTGACCAACACAGTCACAAATGCTGTCACGCATGCAGCAGAAGGCCTGGGCAAACTGGGACAGTGAGCATGCCTGCCACCAGCAGGCTCTTCCTGAATCGCAATAAAAAGCTGTGAAATGTGTACACTGAGCCCTGGGTTTGTTCCTGTTTGCGTGGAAACATTGTGTTATGTCCTGAGTGTCCACTCTGCAGGGACAAGAGGCCAGCACCTTGGCACCCACTGGGGGTCAGATAAGTCCCTGTGATAAATCAGATGTGCTGCTCTCACATTATGACTTCTTATGTCAGCAAGGAGCTCTTGAGAACTGTTAGTGTCTGTGCTACATTTCTTAAAAGCCTATTTCCGCAGCAGCTATACACAGCTTTCAGACACCTCAGTGCTTCAAGGACACCCCAAGGGAGGACCACAGTTCAGCTTATGTGTTCCTTGCGTTTTCCTTGAAATATTCTTACAGCAATCAGGGAAGGTAACAGACCAACCTGACTGAGGGGTTAGCTGGGCAGGCCCAGGCAGTTGAGCTGCTTCATCTTCTGAAAGAGGCTTCAGAGAAGCGTTTCTGCTGGACAGTCACATAATCAGGTCATGGAGAAACTGAGTCCACTGCCTGTTGGCTGCTGGAGCTGCTGTCAGATCTCTACTCAGAGACTTGGGTTAGGCCTAACTGGCGGTAGTGAGTCAGAATGCCTGGCCTTCTCTCCTTCCTGCCATGAGTGAGTCAGTACCATTAAAGTTAAACATGTTTAAATAGCATTTAGCTTAACATTTTGGATTAAAGAAAAAGGAAATGGCTTGTAAAGATATGGCATTGCTTATTTATCCTGCTGGAAGTTACTTGTTCTTAGGGGAAATTACAAGAAAAGGTGTTTTGTGGAATGAGTTAGTTGCTCCCCATATTTCTGGCGTTCTTTCAGAATTGGTTTCACACGTTTCTGAACGGCCCAGGAATATCCAGTGTTCTGGCTTGGAACATTCGCTATTGTCCAGCTAGATATGGACCTTATATCTTGATTTGGGTTCTAATGACTTTTGAGTTCTCCCAATCCAAACCCAAGCTCAAAAGGATGTGGAGGGCTTCCCTGGTGGCGCGGTGGTTGAGAGTCTGCCTGCTGATGCAAGGGGTGTGGGTTTGTGCCTCGGTCTGGGAGGATCCCACATGCTGCGGAGCGGCTGGGCCCGTGAGCTGTGGATTGTGGGTGGCAGTGTCAACCAGAACAGCCTCTTTGTTTGTTTTTTTAAATTTTAGGAGGCAAATGAAGTTTTTTTTGCTTTCTGCAGGGTTTTTGTTTGTAAATTTTTATTGGGGTATAATTGATTTACAATGTTGTATTAGTTTCAGGTGTACAGCGAAGTGAATCTGTTATACAAATATATACACTCTTTTTTAGATTCTTTTCCCATATAGGCCATAACAGAGTATTGACCGGAACAGCCTCTTTGGATGGCAGTTTCTCTTACCAGACTTTATTCTTTGGGTGTACAGGCAGAGGCCTGAAGGGTGAGGATACATTCTGACATATTAATGATAGCAAGAGATTGGAAACACCCTAAAATGATAATTAGAAATTACTTGGATGGCAAGCTTTACTCTGCTTATTAGATTTGACAATATAGAGTTGACGCTTATTACTTCTAGTGTATTATAATGCTGTAGCTTGAAAAATGGGGCTTGCGCTTAGATGGCCACCTAATGACTGGTTAACATTTATCACATTTATATGAAATGGAATACTCTGTGGCTGTTAAGAATGAGGAAAATATACATATATCATTAGGGAACATGTACAAATAAGTTAATAGTTTGTGAAATGTATGTAGAATAAGTTCATTTTTACAAAGCAAACATATAAGAATAGAAGAAAACTGGTAGCATATATATATAGCAAATATTAACAGTGTTCAACTCTGTGGGAATATGAGGAATCCTCACTTTTTATATTATGTATTTCCATGATGCTTGAATTTAAGAGAAAACCAATACATATGTTTTAAAATGTGGTTGTGGAGGCCACATACTAGCTTATTGAAGATTGCTTCCTAATTAAGTGCTACTCAAAGTTTGCTGGTTTCAAACTTTGTTGCCACTTGGCAACAAGGGAAGTAAAGAAACACAGTGTTTAGAAACTCTTAAAGCAACTGGGCATCGCCTGGACCTACAAGAGTGTGATCAGTGGAGAATTCTTGTCGAATGGGGTATAGACCAGTTCAGGTTGTTGAACTTGTACGGTAAGTTGCATGTGAACTAGTCACAGGAAGTAGCAGAAGTAGCACCACATATCATGATGAATGAGGTTAAGGAGCAAACAAAAATCCAAAAAACCGGACCTCCTTCACAGAGAATTGGAGAAGCACTCCCATGTTCCTTTAACTTCACCTTGCAGTGTGCTGTTCTAAAATAGATACTTGCATCTCTCATTTTCTTCTTACTGTGTGTATTGTGCAGTGAGGGGCATGGCATCAACCCCAGACTCTAAGCATGTTATAAGAAGCAGTCAAGAGTGATGTCAAAGAAAATCGCTGACTTTCTCCAAGACCTCCAAAAATTCTCCATAAAAATCATGGGAAAACTGACAAAAATTTGGTCAGAATCAACTTTTTTCAGAACTCTGGAAATTAACCAGAGGCTTACAGTAATCCAGGGAGTATTTACATAAAACAAATTAAAAACAATCTTTTTTTAAGAACAGCGAGCTTTGTAATGTTTTTAACTTGCCCTATTCTTTTCTCATCTCTCCCCCACTACCTTTCCAGCTCCACTGTAAGCCTTGAAAACCAATGTAATAGGGAAGAACCTTTGTATTCTATTACAAGCTAATCACTAAAGGGATGTTGCCTGTGAGCTTAAATTATACATAACGGCCCATATCAGGGAACCCTGCCTCCCAGGTAATGAGCATTAAGCTAAAATACCTTTGTTTAGCTCACAGGGAACATCCTGACCAGGCCCATCTGTGTCTGACTGCAGGGAGGAAGAAATTAACACATCGCCTCAGGGGCTGATGGAAATCAGAAGTGTTTGACTCGACTCCCTCCCCTATTAGTATAAAAGGAGCCTGAATTTTAACCCAGGCAAGATGGTTCTTTGGGATGTGAGGCCACCATCTTCTTGGTCTGCTGGATTTCTGAATAAAGTCACTATTCCTCGCCCCAGCAACTCATTTCTTGATTTATTGGCCTGTAGTGTGGTGAGCAGCACGAGCTTGGACTCTTAACAAATTTTGGTGCAGCCAGCCAGGAGCCTTGCTACTTGAGGCTAGCCAGACCTGGTTGGGGAATTTTGGGGTAAGTCCCTAGCAGCTTCCGGGACAGCTTGTCCTGAGGATCTTTCCCTTCAAAATTCCCCAAAGTGGCACCGGCTTCCCCAGAGCTTGACAGTTGGAGCAACAAATCGACGTTTGGGAGCCAACAAGCTCCATACAGTAGGGTAAGTTGCTCTGGTGTGTACAGCCGGGAACTTTTTCCTCTGTTTGGGGCTTTTCTCCAGAATAAGCCAACTTGTCTTGTATTTGAGTGGGGTGCACTCTTGGAGAGAGGAAAGAGTTGTTGGACTTTTTCTGATTTGTAAACCGGTTTGTTTGTTCCTGTGGATGCTAGCATTTGTGTGTGCAGTTTGTGTTTTGTTTGTCTTGAATTTCTGTCTTTAAAAATGGGAAATGTTTCAACTATCCCTTAAGTCCTCTGAGGCTCATTTTGGATAAGTGATCTGATTACAGCTATGAACCCATGGGTGAGAGAAAGATGATACTTTATCATAACAATGTGTGGCCACAGTACCTGTTAGGGTCTGCACAAAGGATTTAGGCAGGGCTATCTTGGGACCCTGTGCACCATGTACTGCTTTCCTTGCTGTGTTAAGTACTTTGTTTATGGTCTCCTGTGTTGTTGGTATATGTAAAAACCCAAGACCAAACTTGAGGGTTTATTTAAGATTTTCTGTTTGTCGTTCGGGTTTTTAATTTCATTTTGTTTGGTACTGTTTCTCCATTTACAGCCAAATCAGTTTTGTGATATTTAAAACTTTTACTGATGTTACATGGAGGAAAGGAACAGAAAAAACTAAACAAAACCAAACCAAAAAACTCTGTTCTTATCTAAGAGTGGGGCATCCTCAGGAAGAGAAAGGTTGCACTTGGTTCCTAAAATCACCAAAAGCTACAAATAGAAATAGAAGTAAAATAAATATTAGTAAAAAGGATTTAGCCATCTAGACCGGTGATCTTGATTTGTCCCATCTGCCAGAAACCCAATTTGAATCCAACCTCTTTTGTAACTGATTAGTTTTACATTGTTGTACTTGATTCATGGCTGAAATGTTGGAATGGACCTGTGAGGTCCCTGTGTTTGTGTGTTTGTACATGTTACAGATGTGTGGCACTGTCAACATTAATGTGCAAAAGAGCTCTATTTATTTGGCTTAAAGGAAATTAAGCACTTACGTAAATACTCAAATATAAAAGAAACTAGTTAGAATGAATTCTGGGTTCATGTGATGTAGGAAATACTCAGTGTTGAATTAATATCTGGTATTAAGGTTTGCGTAAGCTTGTTGGTTTGTTTCCACAGACATGTCTTTAGAGTCATCAACATTAAGTATAATGCTGTTATTGTACCTAAGTTTGCGAGAAATCAATTAAGACCTGTTCCTTTTTTTGTTTAAATAAATTTATTTATTTTTTGGCTGCATTGGGTCTTTGTTGCTGCGCACGGGCTTTCTTTAGTTGTGGTGAGCAGGGGCTACTCTTTGTTGAGGTGCATGGGCTTCTCATTGTGGCTTCTCTTGTTGTGGAGCACAGGTGCTAGGTGCACGGACTTCAGTAGTTGCAGCACACAGGCTCAGTAGTTGTGGCTCGCAGACTGTAAAGCACAGGCTCAGTAGTTGTGATGCACGGGCTTAGTTGCTCCTCAGCATGTGGGATCTTCCCAGACCAGGGCTCGAACCCATGTCCCCTGCACTGGCAGGCGGATTCTTAACCACTGCACCACCAGGGAAGTCCCAAGACCTATTCTTGTTAACAGAGTTTGTCAGCGAGAAGATAATAATATGACAAAGATTTTAACTAAATAAAATAGAGGTATATGAGGTAAGAGTTTTAGGTAAACTCTATAGGAATAATTATGTTTGGGGAATGTCTATCTAAATTAGTTTCTCCAGATTTTCATAACTTGAAACTAAGTTAAATGAAGAGAATTCATTGACTCTCTGTCATTTCAAATAGGATAAAATATTAGAACATTAATTGCTGGACAGGTCTTAGTTTACCTACATTTGCCTTCTTGGAAGAGGAAGACTAAAGCATAAGTTTGTCAATCAGGAAATGCTGGTTTGACGGTTTTACAATTACTTCTTGAGTTTTCACTAGAGATTAAGGTTTTAAAGTTAAGAATTATAAAGGGAGCATTTCAGTATGCAAGATGTAGGATGTGTGTTTTCAGCAAAGAAGGTATGAGGAATGAAAACGCATCTTGTTAAAGGGAAAAAGGTGGTTTTGTTTTAGAGCTGGCTGTTTTTGAATGGAAAAAGTGAGGGACAGATTAATATGGATACAGAAAATTGTGGAAGGTTTTTGGAGGAGGAACACTAAAGAATTTTTTGTGCATGATGGGGATTGGCTAAGATAAGATTGAATTTAAGAAAACAAATTTTAAAGGTAAAGTCGTATAAAACCTGAATTTGGTTTTCTAAGAGGACAAAGTTTTCTTAAAATATTGAACCGCTTTTGGTAATTGTTTCTTTAAGTGATCCGTATTTACCGTTGAGATCTTCTATCACTGGTTAAAACTTTTTGATATTTTTGATGAACTTCCCAAAGATCAAATTCTAAATGAAGTTCATCTGACCTCTAGCTGACTTTGAGGTTTTCCCAAGCGTCTCTGGAACACTTCAAATTATTTGTTTTCTCTATCTCAGAGAGAGGAATATTAAACGAATAAGGCGTATTTGGTATGTTAAATTATGTGGGAAGCATTGTCAAATAAGTGATGATGAAACTTCTTAGATTGTATCATATGGGTAAAAGTTGTTAATATACACATTCTAGAAATTATACGGAACTCCTAAAATTCTGGTATATCCTGGTAAATAGTATCAGTCATAATTTTAGTAATTATCATAAATTGTTGTGTGTCACAGCAGTAACCAAGTTTCTTTTCAGTTGCATTGTAATCCCAGTTGGTTGATGCCAAAGCATAAAGGCATCCCTTTAATGGTTAGAGACAGTCAATTGCTATTTATGGTTTTACAGTAGCTTGTGAATGACTCTATAGCTATTGTGTGAAGAAGTGGGGAAGAATGATGAAATCCTTTATGTGTAAGCATTTATGCTATTACATCAGGGAAAATAAAAAGAAGGGAATGAGAGTGAGGATATGTTGCTTCAAACCCTAACTCCTACGGCTGAGCTAGCTGTCCCAGCCTGGCCAATATATCCAACCCCTCCAGCACCTTCCATTCCTATCCAGCCCCAATTCCTGGCACTGGGGCTCAGGACTTCCCTTCCTTCTAGGGGTCAATTACAAAATCGTGTGTTAGGTTTTGGGGCTCAGGTACTTGGTCTGGTATCACCATCTAAGAACCGACAGGGCACCCAATTTGCGCCAGGAGCCAATCCCAGGGGACGGCAATTTCCCTTCCCCCATTGCCTCATAGGTAACCTAAATGCAAATGATCTGCCCTCTGGGTTTCTCAGGCTTGTTTAACTGGAAAGATTGCAACCCTCCTTAATAGGGAGGATGCTCTACACCTGAAGTCCACTTGGCAGCACCCTCAGCTGAACCAGATTGGGACTGCAGTGAGGGAAGAATGCCCTTATTAGAGAACTAGTTATTGGTGCATCTTGGCAGGGCTTTGAAAAGGAGAACCAAAGCAAAAGATTTTCAAGAAATTCAGCAAAACAAATGAAGATCTCTCTGAATTTTTGGGAAGGATTTATCAGGTGTACAGATGTCATACTAATGCAGATCCCGAGGCCCTTGAAAATATTAGAATGGTAAATTTGACCTCTTGGTGAGGGCAAAGTGCCTCAGATATCGGGAGAGAGTTGCAAAGATTAGATGGTGCATTTGGAATGAACGCTTCTCAATTGGTAGATGTTGCTTTTAAAGTGTTCAATAGGAACAACAACAGAAGAAAGAAGACGCAGAACAAAACACCACTTTTTTGGTAGTAAGTCACCACTGGGGAAGGAAAACAGGTGGCCCTAGGCTAAAACATAAGCAGAAAAACAAAAGATGAGAGCCTCTCTCATATGGTAGAAAGAGAGAAACACTCTGGTGAATGAACAGTCCAGGGGCTCCCTTGGACTTGAGGTGCCTGATTCCTCACAGGAGCCCCGGGTAAAACTGACAGTGGGGAATGAGTTGATTAACCTTCAGGTAGACCTCACCCTGAAGTTTCTCACTAGAACAGCTTGACATCAGAGTCCCACCAGAACACACATTAAGCCTACAGATGGCGCTCATGAAAGCCCCAGGAAAGGAGACAGAGCTCTTTCCCCACAGGTCTCTGAAAGGTGAGACCAGAAGTGTGTGCTAACCGCACCCCAGAGAAGGCCAAAAACACATGGCCAATACAAATACCATTAAAAAGGGTCACTGGGACACCTAGTCTAAAAATATATCCTCTGAGGCAAGAGGATCACTTCTCCCACAGATTGACTTGTCAAAATACCAGCCGGTGTATTCCTTGTGTGTGCCCCTCCAGGACGTCTACAAAATTGGAAGTATTGGTACTGTCCCTGTGGGTGGAGTGGAGACTGGTGTTCTCACACCTGGCATGGTGGTCACCTTTGCTCCACTCAATGTTACAGTGAAGTAAAATCTGCTGAAATGCACCATGAAGCTTTGAGTAAAGCCCTTCCTAGGGACAATGTGGGCTTCAATGTCAAGAACATGTCTGTCAAAGATGTGCGTAGTGGCTGGTGACTGTGACCCATCAATGGAAGCAGCTGGCTTTCCTGTTCAAGTAATAATCTTGAACCTCCCGGGCCAAATCAGTGCTGGACATGCACCTGTGCTGGATTGCTGCACAGCTCACGTTGCTTGCAAGTTTGCTAAGCTGAAGGAAAAGATGGATCATCGTTCTGGGAAAAAAGCTGGAAGATGGCCCCAAATTCTTGAAATCTGGTGATGCTGCCATCATTGATATGGTTCTTGGCAAGCCCATGTATGTTGAGAGCTTCTCTGACTATCCTACTCTGGGCTGTTTTGCTGATTGTGACATGAGAAAGATGGTTGCTGTGGGTGTCATCAAAGCAGTGGACAAGGAGGCAGCTGGAGCTGGCAAGGTCACCAAGTCTGCACAGAAAGCTTAGAAGGTGAAATGAATATTATCCCCAATCCCGGCCACCGCAGTTTTAATCCGTGGTGGAAGAAGGGTCTCAGAAAAACTGTTTGTCTCAACTGGCCATTTAAGTTTAATAGTAAAAGACTGGTTAATGATAACAATGCATCGTAAAACCTTCATCAGGAAAGGAAAAATTTGTTTTGTGTGTGGCAGTTTTAAGTTATTAATCTTTAAAATCAGTATCTTGTAATTGGTTAAAGCCCTCCTTAAGGAAATTATCCCCTGATTAAGGCCTTGGATTAAGGCATTGGAACTACATTCATCCCAGAGACCACAATCAACAGGAAAAACTGAGAAAATGAATACCAACTTAACTTGGGATAAGGCCTTGCCAGTTGCCCTGCTACGGGTCAATGGCTTCCAGAAGCAGGCTTAAATTAAGCCCCTTTGGGGGACTTCCCTTGTGGCGTTCCCAATGCAGGGGGCCCGGGTTTGATCCCTGGTCAGGGAACTAGATCCCGTATGTGTGCCACAACTAAAGAGTTTGCTTGCCACAACTAAGGAGCCGGTGAGCTGCAACTAAGACCCAGTGCAACCAAACAAACTAATTAATTAATTTAAAAAATTAAGCCTCTTTGAAATATTGTATGGTAGGCCATTCCAGATGTCTGCCTAGGCGAGAGAATCTATAAATGCTCTAAAAGACCCAGCAGTTGGGCTTCCCTGGTAGCACAGTGGTTAAGAATCCGCCTGCCAATGCAGGGGACACGGGTTCGAGCCCTGGTCTGGGAAGATCCCACATGCCGCGGAGCAACTAAGCCCGTGTGCCACAACTACTTAGCCTGCGCTCTAGAGCCCGTGAGCCACAACTACTGAGCCTGCATGCCACAACTACTGAAGCCCAGGCGACTAGAGCCTGTGCTCTGCAACAAGAGAAGCCACCACAATGAGAAGCCCGCACACCACGATGAAGAGTAGCTCCCGTTTGCCACAACTAGAGAAAGCTTGCGTGCAGCAATGAAGACCCAACACGGCCAAAAATAAATTTATTTAACAAAAAAAAAACCCAGCAGCAGTTGCCAATTACGTTGAAACTTTGGGCACTATTCTAATCTTTGTTCGTGAGTTTGCCTCCAACAGGTCTGCCCATCCAAATGAAGTAGATGGGAATTTCATTGTAGCTGGAGAAGGGTCAACCAATTTGTTTAATTTTGTCTAAATAAACAGCACAGGAATTTAGTATTTGTATTGGGAACTGGAACCAAAACCCCAAGTTCAATTACAAATTAGACAACAAAGTGCTAAGCAGTTTTATCAGGTTCAAATAGTTGTAGATAAAAAGGACTAAAGATTCTAAGGAATATTCATAGCCTCTGGAAGTAGCCAGAGCAGTCTTCATCCCTTTTCCCACAAGACTGGAATGGACATTGACAATGGGGAATTGTAATAGCTAAGAAACTTTGCATTATATTACAAGCTAATTATTGAAGGGATGTTGCCTGTGAGCTTAAATTATACATAACGGCCCATCTCTGGGAACCCTGCCTCCCAGGTAATGAGCATTAAGCTAAAATACCTTTGTTTAGCTCACAGGGAACATCCTGACCAGGCTCACCTGTGAATGACTGCTCGGAGGAAGAAATTAACACATTCCCTCTGGAGGCTAATGGAAACCGGGAAATGTTTGACCTTACTCCCTCGCCTTTTAGTATTAAAGAAGCCTGAATTCTAACTTGGGCAAGATGGTTCTTGGGGCATGAGTCCACCATCTTCTTGATCTACTGGCTTTCCAAATGAAGTTGCTGTTGCTTGCCCCAGCAACTCGTCTCTCAATTTACTGGCCTGTCCTGGGGTGAGCAGTACAAGGTTGGACACCAACAGCCCACAATCACAGTGAAAATCAACAGCTTGGCAGCTACTGGAAAGAGTAGAACAGAGTTGGTGTTTCTTCAAAGGCTTATTCCCAGAGAAATGTCATTGTTTGACTTGACTGGTGGCTCCTAGGAAGACCCCCACTGCAAGGCTTTCTTTATTTGTATGGACTGGAAGCTCCCCTAGTGCAAAAAGGCTTTTCCCTGGGGCTGTTTGCTATAAAGCATTTAGAGGTAATTTTTTAAGTTGGTGGCAGTATGAGGTGAGGTGGTGAATAACAGTTTGAGCAAGCAGTAGGCTAACCAAAAATCTTAAAAGGAAAAACTGGGGAATAAAACGTCCTTAGGGGCTTTGAAAATTCTAACATATTGCTGAGAATCTAGAAGGCCATGCACATGTGTGAGGCTCAGTAAAGGCCATGCACATGTGTGTAAGCTCAGTAAAGACCTGAGAAGGCCTGAAGTTCTCATCTCTAACCCTGAGGCTTTATGCAAGCAGGAAGTGAGAACCAAGGCCAAGATGTGAGTTGCCTGGCTGAGTGTTGAAGGTGAGGCCCAGCATAGACAGAGTCTTGGCAAAGATAGGAGACTTACTGGTTCTAGGTACTTGAAGAAATCTCTGTCCAATCATTAGCTGACCACTAAGCTAACTGAGGAGAAATTTCAGTGGCCACACACAACAAAGAAAACAGACTATAGAATTAGTTCAGAAAGGTCACTAAACACTCAACAACAACAAATCTGGGGGGAGGACTATGGAATCTGATTTCCAGAGTTGCCACTTTATATTATTTAACATGTCCAGTTTTCAGCAAAAACAAAACAAAGATATGCAAGGAAAGAAATTATGACCCATTTGGGGGTGGGGGAGGGATAGAAACTGTGCCTTAAGACTTCAGAATGTGGACTTACTAGACAGAGACTTCAGCTATTTTAAACATGTTCAAAGAGCTAAAAGAAACCACATCTAAAGAATTGAAAGTATGAGATCAACATCAAATAGAGAATACAAATAAAGAATTAGAAATTATAAAAAGGAATGAAGTAGAAATTGTAGAACTCAAAATACAGCTGAAATAAAAAAATAAGAATTTTTTACCAAATCCAAGGCCATGAAGATTTACAAATATGGTTTCTTCTAATTTTTTTACGATTTTATCTCTTATACTTAGGTCTTTGATCCATTTTGAGTTAATTTTTATATATGGAGTGAGGAAGACGTCAAACTTTGTTCCTTTGCATGTAGATATCCAGTTGTCCTAATGCCTTTTGTTGAAGAGACTATTCTTTTTCTCATTGGATGGTGTTATGTGTTGAACTGAGTTCCCCCCAAAAAGATATGTTGAAGTCCTAACCCCCAGTACCTGAAAAAGAGACCTTATTTGGAAATATGGTCATTGCAGATGTAACTAGTTAAGATGAGGTCATACTGGAGTAAGGTGGACCCTTAATCCAATATAACTGGTGTCCCTATTAAGAGACACACATAAGAGGGATGATGACCATGTGACAACAGAAGCAGAGATTGGAGTAATGCAGCTGCAAGCCAAAGAATGCCAAGGATTGATGGCTACCACCAAAAGCTAGGAAAAGGCAAGAAATTCTCCCCTTCAGGTTTCAGGGAGAGCATGGCCCTGCTGACAATTTATAGCCCCCCAAACTATGAGACAATAAAGTTCTGTGGTTTTAAGTCATCCAATTTGTGGTACTTTAAGGCAGCCTTGGGAAACTAATATAAATGGTGTTGGCACCATTGTTAAAAATCAATTGACCATAGATGTTTCTGGACCATAGATGTTTCTGGACTCTCAGTTCTATTCCATTGGTCCAGATGTTTGTATGTCAGTCAGTACCACACTGTTTAAATTACTGTAGCTTTGTATTACATTTTGAAATGGAAGTGTGAGAATTCCAAGATTTTTGTTGTTGCTTTTTTTTTTTTTTTCCAATTTTGTTTTGGTTATTTGGAGCCACTTGCAGTTTTGTTGCAGCAAGCAGGGAGGGGCTACTCTTCGTTGTGGTGAATGTGCTTCTCATTGCAGTGGCTTCTCTTGTTGTGGAGCACAGGCTCTAGGTGCGTGGGCTTCAGTAGTTGTGGCACATGGGCTCAGTAGTTGTGGCTTGTGGGCTCTAGAGCACAGGCTCAGTTGCTCCGTGGCATGTGGGATCTTCCTGGACCATTGGCAGGCAGATTCTTAACCTCTGTGCCACCAGGGAAGTCCCTGCAGTTTCATATTAATTTCAGAATCAGATTTTTTTTTTTTTTTTTTTTGCAGTACGTGGGCCTCTCACTGTTGTGGCCTCTCCCGTTGCGGAGCACAGGCTCCGGACACGCAGGCTCAGCGGCCATGGCTCACAGGCCCAGCCACTCCGCGGCATGTGGGATCTTCCCGGACCGGGGCACGAACCTGTGTCCCCTGCATCGGCAGGTGGACTCTCAACCACTGTGCCACCAGGGAAGCCCCAGATTTTGTATTTTTTTTTTTTTTTTTGCAAAAAAGGCCATTGGAATTTTGACTCTGTAGATTGCTTTGAGAAGTAATTCCAACTTAACAATATTAAGTTTTCCAATCTATAATCATGGCAAGTCTTTCCATTTATTGAGGTCTTCTTTTTGTTTAAACAGTGTTTTGTAGTTTTATAAGGGTTTCAACTCCTTGGTTAAACTTATTCCCAGATATTTTCTTCTTTCGTATGCTATTGTAAATGGAATTGTTTTCTTAGTTTCCTTTACAGATTGTGCATTGCTGATGCATAGGAAAACTTATTTTTGAGTGTTGGTCTTGTACTCTGCAACTTTGCTTAATTTGTTTATTAGTTCCAGTAGAGTGTGTGTGTGTTCTATGGGATTTTCTATATGTAGAATCATGTTACCTGCAAAATAGTTTCTCTTCCTTTCCAATTCAGATGGCTTTTCTTTTTCTTGCCTAAATACTCTGGCTAGGACTTCCAGTATAATGTAGAATAGCAGGGTGAAAGCAGGAATCTTGTTCCTCTTCAGTGGAAGTTTTCTAATTTTCAGTGAGTATGATGTTAGCTGTGGGTTCTTCATAAATGTCCTTTATGTTTAGAAAGGGTCTTGAATTTTGTCAAATGCTTTTTCCACAGTGATTGTGTTTTCCCCCCTTTGTTCAATTAATGGGTTTATTAGATTTTTTTTATAGTGAAAACTTTTATATTTAGAATTAGCCAGCTGACTCAGTTAAATGATCCCAGTTTTGTTGGCAACATCCAAAGCATTGTAGCCAGGAGCCAATTAAACATATGCCTTCTTCTCTCCATCAGGCCTGATCAAGGTGTTGACCTTAGCCATGTCAGTGTCATAGAGCTTCTTCACAGCCTGTTTTATCTGGTGCTTGTTGGCCTTGACATCCACAATGAACACGTGTGTTGTCTTCCATTTTCTTCATGGCTGACTCAGTGGTGAGGGGGGAAGTTGATGACGGCATAGTGTCAAGTTTGTTTCTCCTAGGGGCACTCTTCTGAGGATATTTGGGCTGCCCCATGAGCTGCAGTGTTTTGGGCCATTGGAAGGTGAGTGATGGCTAGATCTTTTTTTTTATGGCGGTGTTTGTGGCAGTGGATGCCTTTCAACACTGCTTTCTTGGCCTTCAAAGCCTTTGCTTTAGCTTTGGCTTTGGGAGGGGCAGGGGCTTTCTTCTCCGCCTTTGCTGCCATCTTCGTGGAAAGGGTTTCAGATTGATTTCTTATGTTGAACCATCCTCGCATTCCTAAGAGAAATTCTTGGTCATGATGTATGTATGATACTTATGAGGTTGGACTTGGTTTCTTAGTATTTTTGTGTCTGTGTTACTAAGGGATATTTTTATTTTATTGAAGTATAGTTGATTTACAATGCTGTGTTATTTTCTGGTATACAGCAATACATATACTTTTCAGTTATATATACTTTTCCATTATGGTTTATTACAGGATATATTTTTTCTCCTGCAGTGTTCTTTTAGAAAAATTTTCCATTTAAGTATAGTTGATTTACAATGTTAATTTCTGCTGTATAGCAAAGTGAGATATACATATACATACACATATATACACACACACATGTATATATTCTTTTCCATTATGGTTTACCACAGGATAATGAACATAGTTCCCTGTGCTAAACAGTAGGACCTTGTTTATCCATCCTGTATATACTAGCTTGCATCTGCTAATGCCAAAGTCCCAATCCTTCCCTCCTCTATCCCCTCTGGCAACCACAAATCTATTCTGTTTCTATTTGGTAGATATGTTCATTTGTCATATTTTAGATTCCACATATAAGTGATATGATATGGTATATGTCTTTCTTACTTTGCTTAGTATGATAATCTCTAGGTTCATCCATGTTGCTGCAAAGGGCATTATTTCATTCCTTTTTATGGCTGAGTAATATTCCATTGCACACCACATCTTCTTTATCCACTCATCTGTCAATGGACATTTAGGTTGTTTCCATGTCTTGGCTATTGTAAGTAGTGCTGCTATGAACATGGGGATGGATGTATCTTTTGGAATTAGTTTTGTCCATATATATGCCCAGGAGTGGGATTGCTGGATCATATGGCAAGTCTAGTTTTGAGGAACTTCCATACTGTTTTCCATAATGGCTGCACCAATTTACATTCCCACCAACAGTGTAAGAGGGTTCCCTATTCTCCACACCCTCTCCAACATTTATTATTTGTAGACTTTTTTTTTTTGCGGTACACAGGCCTCTCACTGCTGTGGCCTCTCCCATTGTGGAGCACAGGCTCCGGACGCACAGGCTCAGCGGCCATGGCCCCCATGGCTCACGGGCTCAGCCGCTCCGCGGCATGTGGGATCTTCCCGGACTGGGGCACGAACCCGTGTCCCCTGCATCGGCAGGTGGACTCTCAACCACTGCGCCACCAGGGAAGCCCCTATTTGTAGACTTTTTAATGATGACTATTCTGATCGGTATTATAGGATATTGAATATAGTTCCCTGTGCTATAGAGTAGAACCTTGTTGTTTAACTATTTTATATGTATGTTAACAAGGGATATTGGTGTGTAATTTTCTTTTCTTGTGATGTCTTTGTCTGGCTTTGGTATAAGGATAATACTAGCCTCATAGATGTTAAGAGTCCAGTATAATACTATAGTTCACAGTAAGCTTATAGAACTATTTGGCTCTCAACACCAGTAATTCTCAATAGGGAGTGACTTTGTCCCTGACAGGACATTTGGCAATCTGAATACACTGTCACAACTCAGGGATGCTGCTGACCTCTAATGGGTAGAGGTTAGAGATGCTGCTGTACATCCGACAATGCAGAGGACAGTCCCCCAAACAAAGGATTACCTGGCCAAAATGTCAACAGTGTTGAGAAATCCTGTCTACACTATGTGTAAGCTTTGATTAAAAAAAAAGCAAGCAAAAAAAAGCCAGTAAGAGTTGTGAAAAAAAATTAAGAACACACATAGTACAAATAAAACTTTTGCAGAGGTTTCTGTGCAAGGTTCACAGATGTAGTTTTCTTCATGTGCCATGCTTTGATGGCCTTACACGTAGCAGGGCTGAGAAAGCCTGCCAGGGATGTTTAGGGAATAGGTAACTTACTTAAAGCTTGTGAATTAAGATGCAGGCTTTCTTAAAACTTTTTTTTTTTTTTTAACTTACCTAAACTTCAACTATCAAGGGGTAATTAGAACACATTCTGGTGTAGGGGTTTGAGGCAACAGTTAAATAAGTGCTACAAAAGCCATCTATGGCTATTTCAGAAACAATTAACTTTAGAGTATTATACATAAGTTTAAAAAAGAATTTTATAAGCAGATAAATTAGAACATTTCAGTGAAACCAAGAGTAATTGACCAGAATCTTCTTCTAACTCAAAACTCCAGGAACCAAAGTTGACACACTAGTGCTGTGTTGCCTTTATATAGCTAGTATGAACAATACCAGTTTTCTGACAATATCAATAACACCCATTAATGTATGTCTTTAAAACACCGCTATAAATACTCCCAATATGTTAGCCAAAGGCCACACTAAGATTTATCATCCCGCTTTCACGTGACCTGACTCTACTGACCCACCTGGTACTGTTCCAGATATTCTGGACCTTGCTTTCACATCACTTTCCCCCTATTTTATTCATTTTAAAAAATATTTATTTGGCTGCGCCGGGTCTTAGTTGCAGCACATGGACTCTTTGTTGTGGCATGTGGGCTTACCTCTAGTTGTGGTGCGCAGGCTCAGTAGCCCCGCAGCATGTGGGATCTTAGTTCCCTGACCAGGAATTGAACCGGCAAACCCTGCATTAGAAGGTGGATTCTTAACCACTGGACCACTAGGGAAGTCACTCTCCCCTATTTTAATGTTCCATCTCGAGTGCAAGTAGATGTCACTGTGCTCAGGAAGGCTAGGTGCCATGGGCTTGTTTATCTACTCCTTGACCCGATGCTCAGAACCATGGAAAGGCAGAATCAGGACAAAACAGACACAAAGTCCAGCTGAAAGTTATGTTTCAGATCTGGCAGCTGTGTAAGCTGGTGGAATCAGGTCTAGAATCCACTTCTGTTGATTACAGTTAGTATTGTCTTATTACATCTTGTGGCTAAATTATTAAAAATGAACCATAATCAATGAAACCTTCCTTCGTTAAAAAGTACTATGTATAAATAGGTATATAAATTATGTCAGTATATCAGCTTTAAGCAGAACCTCTTCCCCAGGAATAGCCATTGATATTGTTTCACAGAATGAAACACAAAAGAATTCAAGGAATAAAATTTTGGCAGCTCAAAATATTATGGAAAGAAATGTTATATAAGTGGTGGTTTCAAAAATTTCAGAAACCCAATTATAGTTTTATCATCTACTAAAAGAGACAAATATATCAAATACAAAAACACAGAAAAGAAACATAAGCTTTGGAAAAGGTAGTCTTTTTAATAACTGCTTTTGTCACCAGGTTAAGTCATGCAGTTACAAAGTAGTTAGAAATTTCTGAAAGGATATTATTGTTAAAAAAAAGAAAAGCTAATTCTTACATAAATAATATCTAGTACTTCATTGGGACACTACTGTTCAAAAGGCCCTGGCCAAACAACTCCCAAACAAAACACAACCCCAGGTTGTTTCCAGCCCACTGGGAATGAAGCCGTGTGCAGAAGATGAGGCCTCTAAATGAGGACAAAGAGTCGGGGCCATTGGCAATGCTCAGAGCCGCCAGCCAGACTCCAAAGAGGGAGCCCAAGTGGTTTTTTTCTGGGGCACTCTACTTGAATAATTGTTCAATTAGTCAACACAATAGATCTTCAAAAGAGGACAATTAACATGATAAGGAGGTTACTGCATTCTTTGGACTATATGTCATAATTGTGGTTAGTAAATTCCAACAGTCTTAACAAAAATAGCCTCCATCATTTGCAGGTATGAAGATAACTTAATTCTCTACCAGGCTTTTTATTTTTGCTGGATGACAATATGCAATTGACAAGTTATAAATGATACTGTTTTATGTTATAAAAATACTAGCTTTTTTCATTTATTATGTTTACAGGCATTCACTGCTTGAGTCAACGTTAGGCTTGTTAAGTGACTAAAGGCAATTTTATTACAGCAGCATGTACTTATTTTATTCTAAAAGAATAAAATGCATAAAGAGAAAGTTTTTTTTGTTTGTAACCTATAAAATTGAGTTATTTTGCTGATGTAAAATACCAATAACTCACTTGAGGACCATGCTACCTTCTGAAAATGCCATATACCTGCTTCTTAAATGTGTCAAAGCACCTGATAGATCTGTCCAGAGCTGAAGTGGCAAGTGACTGACTACTCTTGGACAAAAGGTGCTTTCCCAGGGCTACAGCTGACTGTGCTGGAAACAGCCATGGAACAAGGCAGCACAGGCAGAGGGAAACGACTTTATTTAAAGGCAAAATGCCCAAATGGCTCTCTGACATAGCTAATTTCTACTATCACTTATTAGCTTATTTATGATCCCCTAACTTTTTTTCTCAAGGGGCTGATTTGGATTGACTTGTTGAGAATGGTGTCCATCATCTATTAAGTCATGAGAGAGAGATTTCTGTGGTTACATGTAAACTTGTGATAGGTCTGCAGATGAAGAGGTGAAGAGGGTAGTGAAGAAGTCAGCTGCAGTCTGGTCCGGTCTATGTGAAGGTCACACCAGCTTCATTGTACACCCTGAAGACTTTCTCAATGGCATTGACATAGGCAGCTGTTCTCAGGTCCAATCCCAGGTTATACTTCATGGCTGTGCGCATGATTTGCTGAAATGAAGGAGATGTGATGTGGAGATGGGATGTGACCCTGACTCAAGTAGCCAGGCCATGAACACACAAGGCACATAACAGCCTGGTACAAGTTACTCTAGTACCACTTCAGGACTGGACTTGGGTAGCCAAAGAGAAACTACTCAGGCAGTGAAATAACCTCGAGTCAGGAAGGACTAATTCTCTGGAATTAATACAAACTACTGTTTAGATGACAGGAAGATGTTGCTCCTTAGAATTTAAGATGTGAGTTATCTCTATGCCCTTTAGACATCCTGTAATCTGGAGCAAGTCTGATACACACTGTGGTAATTTAAATGAACTAAGGATGGGGTGATGAAAATGTTCTGGAGTGAGCGGTGATGGCTACATAGCTTCGTGAACATACTTGAAGGCTGCTAAATTATATACTTTAGAAGGGTGAATTTATGGTATGCTAATTATCTCAAAAAAAATTAACAAAATTAATATCTGCTTCTGCTATTTCAACTTGATGCCAAGTGGATAGAATCTGAACTCAAAAAGAAATTAGGAAAACTGGACTCAAACTGTGCTTAAGGCTTTGAAGTAAGGATCAAGTGGTCAAAAAACCTTTCACTTATACCAAATTCTATGTAGTAAGGTAGCTTCCTGTAGCTATAACAGTGGTGCACTAAGCTGCAACCAAGTTTGGCTGACTAAGCTAAACATGATTCCTTCTAACTTGGCATTATTTCCCAAACTTTGGAAAACATATGGCAGATCCTAAAAACAACGCCCATCATTTAAGACTGAAAAAGCACATGTTTTGGAACATTTAAACACATCGCTATTTTCTGTCACTGCACACACAATCTGGCAGCTGAGATGACACAGTTGAGCTGTACTTCACGTAACTACCAGAAACGCAAACAGCATCTGTGTACATACCCTGGCAGAGCGCTCCATGGTGTAAGCTAAGCCAGAGTGCACGATGTCTTTCTCAGAGGCACCCTGTTAGGAAAAAGAATAGTTTAACAAAACCATAAAGACATGCTTCACCTATAGAGCACAAAGGATTCTTAAGTCAATATACAGCCAGATAGAATTGTTTTTTGTCTTTCAGGAAAGATATACTTAATTTCTGTATAGTATCTTGATACCTATTTAAGTAGTCATGTTTTAACCACAATTTGGTTTTCACTATATTTGACAGCAAACAAATACTCATGAAATTAATATCATGGTAAAACACCACAGGAAAGTATGGACCAAGAAACATAGGCCAAGTAGTGGGCTCAGCACCGGTCAACCAACCATCTGAGATGCAGACCACAACAACATGTTACCCTGTCGGTGTCAGGGTACATTCATCTCCGCTCCCCAGCACATCACACAGGGCACCGAAAAGAATCCAGCTACCTCCAACAGCAGCTGTGGGGTAGAATCCTGCCTGTATATTCAGCAATGCCACAAACTTTAAAGCTGGAGGGATCTTAGCAGCTCATAATTAACCACTCTGATTCTTCTGATGAGGAAAGTGACAACCAGAGAAGTTGGCCAAAGTTACAGGTAGCTTTTTTTTAAATTTAATTTTACTTATTTTTGGCTGTGTCTGGTCTTAGTTGGGGCACATGGGCTCTGTAGTTGGCGGCACATAGGATCTCTAGTTGAGGTGTGCAATCTCAGTAGTTGTGGCCCACGGGCTTAGTTGCCCTGCGGTATGTGGGATCTTAGTTCCCCGACCAGTGATCGAATCCATGTTCCCTGCAGTGGAAGGCGGATTCTTTACCACTGGACCACCAGGGAAGTCCCCAGGTAGCTATTTTTAGAGCTGGGATATAACCCAGCATCTCTGACCACCAAATCAGCTCCTCTCTTTCCTTTGCCAATTATCTCTGTAAGTCACTTTGTTTCAACGGGTTCCTCTATCTAATTTGTTTTTTGGACTGTTTTCTAAAGTTAGGACAAATAACTATCACCACCACTCTTAATATGATATATATAGCTAGCAAACACATCCTGATATGCCAAATAAAAACTTGTTGTTGGTGAGCCACTTTTTATATATGCTGAACTTTATCTAATTAATACTTATTCACTTAAGAAGGTATATTTCTGTAACACTTATATCAATTAAGAAACATATGGGGGACTTCCCTGGTTGGCACAGTGGTTAAGAATATTCCTGCCAATGCAAGGGACATGGGTTCGCGCCCTGGTCTGGGAAGATCCCACACGCCTCAGAGCAACTAAGCCCATGCGCCACAACTCAGCCTGCGCTCTAGAGCCCGCGAGCCACAACTACTGAGCCTGTGTGCCGCAACTACCGAAGCCCGTGATCTGCAATGAGAAGCCACCGCAATGAGAAGCCCGCATACCGCAACAAAGAGTAGCTCCCGCTTGCTGCAACTAGAGAAAGCCTGTGCGCAGCAATGAAGACCCAACGCAGCCCAAGATAAATAATAAATTAATTAATTAAAAAAAAAAAAAAGAAACATGGAACTTCCCTGGTGGCGCAGTGGTTAAGAAACCACCTGCTAATGCAGGGGACACAGATTTGAGCCCTGGTCCGGGAAAATCCTACGTGCCGTGAAGCAACTAAGCCCATGTGCCACAACTACTGAGCCTGCGCTCTAGAGCCCGCAAGCCACAAGTACTGAGCCCACGTGCCACCACTACTGAAGCCCGCGCACCTAGAGCCCATGTTCCGCAGTAAGAGAAGCCACTGCACTGCAATGAAGAGTAGCCTCCACTCGCTGCAACTAGAGAAAGCCCGCACGCAGCAACTAATTCGCAACACAGCCAAAAAATAAATAAAATTAAATTAAAAAAAAAAAACAAACAGAGAAACATATAGGTTAAGCTTTGTTTTTTTCTTTCTTTCTTTTTTTTTTTTTTGCGGTACGCAGTCCTCTCTCTGTTGTGGCCTCTCCTATTGCGGAGCACAGGCTCCGGACGTGCATGCCCAGCGGCCATGGCTCACGGGCCCAGCCGCTCTGCAGCATGTGGGATCTTCCAGGACCGGGGCACGAACCCGTGTCCCCCGCATTGGCAGGCGGACTCTCAACCACTGCGCCAACTACTGCGCCACCAGGGAAGCCCTGAGATTTGTTTTGTTCTACCAAGTTAGGAACAGGAAAACTTGCTTTACAAGTGGAATACTGCTATTCCTTTCACCCACTCATTCATTCACCAAACATTTACTGAGTACCTACTATGTTCCAGGCACTCTTCTAGGTACTGGGGACACAGCAGAAAACAAAATAATGAAAATTCTCTGTTCTCCTGGAGTTTATATTCTAGTTAGAGGAGACAGCATATAAAAAACCATGAGGCTGAGTGAGATCACCAAAATTTTGAATTCAGACTGAGAAGTGGTTCAGGGACTGAGGACTTCCAATGTTAACAGGGTACAGGGATGACAAGGATCAGCAGAAGGACTGGCGAGTGAAGCAGGAAGAAACCCAGGAGGATGTGGTGTCCTGGAAGCTAAGAAATATTTCCAGCGGGAGTGATCACCTGTGACCAGTGAAGTAAGATGAGGACTGAAAAATGACCGCTAGGTTTGGTGATGCTGCCACCACTGGTTACCTTGACAAGAACAGTTCTGGTGGAGTGGTGGGCAGAATAGGAGGTTTGAGTATAGAACTGGGGACAGAGTATACACAACTCTTAAGGAGGTTTGCTATACGAGAAATAAAAATAGCAAGACCTGGAAGGGCAAGTGGGATTAAGATTTATATTTTTTAAGGCAGCATTTGTTACATTGATAGGAATGACTGAATAGAGGGAAAACGATGCAAGAGAAAGGGGAAGGTGTGCTCGAGCAGTGCATTTGAGAGACTGAAAACAGCCCAGAACAAGACTCGGGCTGAGATGGAAGCACAAAGAGTTGCTCAAGGGTACAGATACCAGGAGCTGGGTAGATGTGGACGTTCCCTGACTGCTTCACTTTTCTGTGAATAGATAACCAGGTCATGAACTGGAGTGCAGGGAGAGAAAAAAGGAGAAAATATGATATAATTAACGAAGAGAATGAGAGAATGAATGGAACAGGGAAAAGTAGTTTAACTGCTGGGCAGCTGAGAGCCTACTTTAAGTCTGAAGAGTCAGCAGGGCCTCCTGCTACAGTGGAGGAATGGAGGGAGCAGAGAGCGAAATTTCCTCGGGGTTCAGGTACTAACAAGGGAGTGTGATGAAGCAAAACAAGACCAGAGAGTGACTGTAATGATGGGCAATGGAATTTCAGTGAAGACAGGTGTGATGAAGGACAGTGAAAAGATGATCAGGTCAATGATGTAGGTCCTGGCAGGGCCACAGCATGGCTGGGGAGGAGGAAACTAAAAGCAAGGAGCTGGGGGAAAAAACTGGGTTTTCAACTGACACTTATTACAAGACTGCTGCAATAAGTAAGTCAAGAGATGAGAAATAGCATTAAAGTCTAAAATTAGAAGCACCGAAAGCATTTGAAAACTGGAAGACTGATACATTGGGCAAAGATTATTTTAAAAAAGCATAAAAATGAAAGGCATCATGGCTCTGTCTTCCTAACCAACTGGCTGTCCTCTTCACTCCCTCTCCAGGTTTCAGTCTGATTGACTATGTGGCAGGCGTGTGCTGGGACATGGGGCGACCACAGGGAGGAGCAAGAATCCCATCTTAAAGCCGCAGCAACAGCAGGGCCTATAAACGCACTAAGTGACTTGTGATGGAAGGATGGGTGAAATGCTGGCAGGCAGAGAGGACTTTCAGGAAAAGCCACTGAGATGTGATACTCAAGCAGGGAGTGGGTCTGGGTGTTCCAGAAGGAGGGACCAGAACTAAGACACATGGTTCTGGGAAAGAGGAAGGTTCTTTGAGGAGAGTTACCCAGAGTGGCAAAAGCATCTTTTCTCCTTCAAAACAAAACCCTTAACATTTCCCCATGTTGCAATGTAGTCTTAAATTATTTCCCATGACTGAATATTTCATAAGAAGACATATTATCACTTAGCCATTTCCCTGCCCCCCACCACTGGATTGTAAAATCAAACCTAATTTTAAAAATGACTGTAAACACAGTTCCAATGACATCATGCACGGACTCATTCCTCTCCTTTAAAATTGTTTTCTTAGGATTAACTCCCAGAGGTGATGTTATTGTAAGTGTCAAAGGGCAGGAACTCTTTAATAAGTCTTTTGCATTGTCATCAGAATAAAGGTACAACTGCTTCACAACAGACATGGTGAGTATAAGATCCATTAATTGTTTATGCTAGTTTAATACATTAAAGAATCCTTATTTTAATGTATATTTCTTTAACAACGAGGTTAAACATTTTTTTCTAGGCCTACTTCTGATTTTTTTCATGTCGCCTGCTACTTACTGGTAAAGAAATTCTTTGTGATGTGTATTAATATATCCTGTCAATAGCTAATTAACAACAAATAGTTTTTCTCATCTGTCTTCTTTGACTCTTATTTGTGTCCATATAGTAATTTCAATTTTTTACATAGGTCAATCTAATGTTTACTTTTCAATTCTTTCCATTTCTCTAAAGCTTAAAATAGTTAAAATACACAATAACTCTTCACCATTATGTTAGAATCACTTGTTGAGTCATCTGTATTGTAAAAGTATCAAAAGCAGAACCATGAATTATTTCAAACTAAGATTCTTACTCCATTTTTAGAATGTAAGGAAAGAGGAAGTCATATAACTGTCATGTTGATAACCACACCTTAATCCCATTTAATACAGCTGGCCTGACCTAAAGAAGACAGCAGGCAGTGTATGTGATGCCACCACAAGCACACTCACCGATATCCTGTCTTGGAACTCTGCTGTGGGTACAACGGGAATAGTTCCACCATGCTTTCCAAATTTCCTTTCCAAACTCTCTTGAACAGACACTATAAAAAGCCAAGAGATGAAGATACGATATTGCTAGTAGAAAAAAAATGAAGTAGAAACAAAAGTAGTCCCAAACTATATCCACAGCCCCAAACACTAATGACATAAAACCTTCAACACTAATAACATAAAAGGGTTACTCACTTAAATCTCAGTTAAAAGGAATAAAGCACTTTGCCAAATTCCTATATAAATGTGAATTTAGGTCACTGCTCTGTTTCCATAACACCCATTAGCAGGGATTTTCCTTGGCTCTTTTAAAAAGAAAATGCTGAGGCAAAAAGGAATGGAAATCGATGGAACACTTCACCCAGATTCTCAGAGTGGGCTCAGTAAAGCTCAGTTGGAGGTCTTGGTCTTATTTCAGCTTGAGGAAAATTCTAGTGTCAACTCTGGAGCCTATTCTAGTCAAAGACAAAACAGTATTCTCATCATAAGACTCAAAAAATTCTTGACAATAGATAGGGCTTTACCAAAAGCAACCTGAGATAGAAATGGATGAGTATCAGCAGGAGCTCCTGGTTTAAAATGATACTCTTTATACTATTAACTTACAGATTAGGTTCTGGGAACCAGAACATACTCGCAGAATAAACATTGGAATATAAATATATTCCAGAGAGTTAATATAGTGAATACCTATAAAGAAATTGTGTATTTTTGGTCTAAGACTCATGAGTCAGAATAGTTTTCGTTCTGAGACTAAACAAAAAGGAAATTAGCCCTTTTATTAAGTGCAGGCTTTCCCCAACCTTTTAGATGACCCAAAAGATTACTTTTGCAGAACAGGATAATCAGAACTTACTGAGCAAGTGGTAGTTAGAATCCCTTTCATATTTGAAGGTCAAACGGCCATAGCTGACATGATTTAGATTCTTCAGCCACTCAAAGTAAGACACTGTCACTCCTCCAGCGTTCAAGTAGAGATCCTATACACAAAAAAATGAGGAGATGATGGTCTTAATAAAAGCTTACAATGAACGTGAGCTCATTGTTTAATAGCAAAGCAGATTAAGCTTCAAGCTTCCCAAATACATCTTAGATGGTATCAGAAATTTTACACTTAAACAAACCCCCTTCCCAATACATCTAAGGCTTTCTCCCTTTGGAAAAAAAAATAATTTATTGGTTTATTAATCAGCAAGCATTTGATCAGAGGTTTTAGAGCCTCTTCTCCACCAAAAAAATTCTGAGAAAATTGCCTGCCCACTAACCACTGGTTTGGATGGTCCAAGGGTGTCTTGCCAGAAGATTAGTGTTCACTCTCCCACTACATAAAGGCAGTCTATTTCAGTTAAACTGAATTTAAGTGCTTTCAGCAAAAGCAGTTCTTCAAAATGCATTGCGAGTCCACACTAACTTCTAATTTCCAATGACCTTTTGGTACAGACCCCATGCTTAACCACTGAAAAACTTAAGCACATGTTACTCATATTAGCTTTCTGAGTAAGACAGCAAGGCACATTTGAAAGATAGAGTAGTACTTCTAGCACATTATACATTTATATAACTGGATTTTAAGAAGTCTAAATACATACTCAAGAAAGAGCCTGAAGTTGGAAGAAAATGTTCAGGTCCAATATAAGACAGGCTTATTATATTAACCACACTTCTACTTTATTTTCTTAAAAGCAAAATAAAGGGACTTCCCTGGTAGTCCAGTGGTAGAGAATCTGTCCTGCAATGCAGGGCACATGGGTTTGACCCCTAGTCAGGGAACTAAGATCCCACATGCTGCGAGGCAACTAAACCCGCACACCACAACTACTGAGCCCGAGCGCCTCAACTAGAGAGCCTGCAAGTAGAGAGCCTGCGTGCAGCAAACTACAGAGCCCACACGCTCTGGAGCCCGCCTGCCACAACTACAGTGCCCACACGCCCTGGAGCCTGCATGCCACAACTAGAGAGAAGCTTGCAAGCCACAGCCAAGAGCCTGTGCGCTGCAACAAAAGATCCCGCATCCCGCAACTAAGACCCGACGCAGCCAAAAATAAATATAGATAAATAAATAAAAGTTTAAAACAAAATAAAGATGAAGAATTCATCACTAAGGCTTGGGAAACTAACAACCCTCCTCTCCCCCCAGTTCCTTGCAAAAGACAATTATGATTCCATGTACATATAAAATATGGCAAATGTAGATTACTTACTGGAATAACCATGATGTTCCTCTCTAGGAAAATCTTATCAGCTTCTGGAGTTGTCGGTCCATTGGCACCTTCAGCAATGATCTGCAAGAAAGTCACGAACATAGAGAAATGCCAATAACACCATCAAATCCCCTCCAGCTGAGCTCAAGAGATGTGTGGGGGACGGGGCTGTGGGAGAGAAGCAAAATCCCACTTTAAATTGTATGCTTGGGGACTTGTATGGCCAAAAAGTTTATTTGGGTTTTTCCATAAGATGGTAACGAACCTGAAGGAACATTTTGGCCACCCCAATACATCCCAATAAAGCTGTTTTCATTTTTTTAAAAAAAAGAGGAAACCCATTAGAGCTTTTCTATGACTCTCAGTGTCACTCCACATTGGTAAGGTTGAATCCATCATGCTGTCACCTTGGCTTTGACTCTGGGTGCATTGGTCCTGGTCAGCTGCTTCTCACTGGCAGCAGGGATCAATATGTCACAGTCAGCCTCCAAGATGTTCCCTTCATAGATCTTTGCTTTGGGGAAGCCCAGGATTGTTCCATGTTGCTATAATTGATTGAAAATCAGAATTAATGGTTGCAACAGAGTTTAAATGTTTATGTTTAGTGCCTATGATATGAAGACTCATTTAGTAGGAGGTCTTTGAGTTACATTAAAAAAAATAAGCAAACAAAATGAAAAGACAACCCACAGAATGGGAGAAAATACTTGTAAACGAAGCGACCAACAAGGGATTAATCTCCAAAATATACAAACAGCTCATGCAGCTCAATATCAAAAAAACAAACAACCCAATCAAAAAATGGGTGGAAGATCCAAATAGACATTTCTCCAAAGAAGACATACAGATGGCCAAGAGGCACATGAAAAGACGCTCAACATCACTAATAATTAGAAAAATGCAAATCAAAACTACAACGAGGTATCACCTCACACCGGTCAGAATGGCCATCATCAAGAAATCTACAGACAATAAATGCTGGAGAGGGTGTGGAGAAAAGGGAACCCTCTTGCACTGTTGGTGGGAATGTAAGTTGATACAGCCACTATAGAGGACACTATGGAGGTTCCTTAAAAAACTAAAAACAGAGCTACCATATGATCCAGCAGTCCCACTCCTGGACACATATCTGGAGAAAACCATAATTCGAAAAGACACATGTACCCCAATGTTCACTGCAGCACTATTTACAACAGCCATGACATGGAAGCAACCTAAGTGTCCATCGACAGATGAATGGATAGAGAAGATGTGGTACGTATATACGGTGGAATATTAATTACTCAGCCATAAAAAAATGAAATAATGCCATTTGCAGCAACTAGAGATTATCATACTAAGTGAAGTAAGTCAAAAAAAGAAAGGCAAATACCATATGATATCATGTATATATGGAATCTAAAATATGGCAGTCTAAAAAGGATGCAATAATGCCATTTGCAGTGACCTGGATGGACCTAGAGATTGTCATACTGAGTGAAGTCAGAGAAAGACAAACATCATATGATATTGCGTGTATGTGGAATCTAAAAATGGTACAAATGAACCTATTTACAAAACAGAAATAGAGTCACAGATGTAGAAAACAAACTTATGGTTATCCGGGGGGAAGGCAGGGAGGGATAAATTGGGAGATTGGGATTGACACATATACAGTACTCTGTATAAAACAGATAACTAATAAGGACCTGTATAGCACAGGGAACTCTACTCAATACTCTGTTATCACCTGTATAGGAATAGAATCTAAAAAAGAATGGATATATGTATAACTGACTCACTTTGCTGTACAGCAGAAACTAACAGAACACTGCAAATCAACTATACTCCAATAAAAATTAATTTAAAAAAACAATGCAAACAGATTTCAATAATACTTTTTTCAACTTTACAACATTCAGGTGGTCAAACTGTTCAGATATTACATTAACATACCAATTTGAAGTCTTCCAGTTCCTTTGGGTCAATACCATCTGGATTCCATATGCTCCCATCAGATTCACCAACACCAACACATTTAGCACCAAAACGATGTAAATATCTCATAGAATGCAGGCCCACATTACCAAATCCCTGTGAAGAACAGTTGTACATGAAACAAGAGTCAAAGTCCTAGCACAGATGATAAATGTCATATTCTGACCAATACAATTCTGTTGGTTTAGAAGTAATTCTCAAAATACTTTTGATAAAAGAAACAATGTCTCTCTTCAACAATAAATTTCTGGTTCGGAATGTGGAACCCAACCCTTTGTCCTCTGTGATAATGAGTCCTGAAGACATTCAGTGACATGCAGCCTTATTGGCCTATAAAGAAACGGCAGTGATGTCAACAACGCTACCTAGGACCTCAGTTCCTGATGACCAGATATCCTATGGTCGTGAAAAGATAAGTCAGTAATTGGGAGGGGTATGGGTTTTATTTTAAAGTAGGATTCAACTTAATTTTGATTCCTCTAAGTAAACTAATCAAAACACCACACAAAAGTTGTGTAAACCTTTCTGTATACACATAATAGTTTAAGAGATGTCCCCTTCTGGATACAATTTCAATTTAAATATCAAACAAAAGAAGTTGATGATAGTTTCATATGTTTCTGAGAGATACTTGGTTTAGTCACATGAATCTTACCAAGGTTCAAAAAACAAAGGATGTATTACTCTGCATATGTCCATTTTAAAACTTAAGAGATCCAAAGAATCAAATTTTAAAAACTGCAAATCTAGGGGCTCCAATTGAGGAGGAGTACAAGGATGTGCAACTCACCTCTTCCCAGAAATACATCAAAAATACATCTACAAATGGAACAATTCTCACAGAATACCTACTGATCACTAGACCTCAAACACCTGAAAGGACAAGAAAGATCCCCATATAATCAGGTAGGACAAAATGGAAAAAAAAAAAGAAAAAAGGAGCTGGGATGGGACCTGTGCCCCTGGAAGGCAGCTGTAAAAGAGGAAAGAAAGGTTCCCACACTCTGGGAAGCCCCATCACCGGTGGGAAGATCAGAAAGGGAGCTTCAGAGGCTCAGAGGAGAGAGCAACAACTGGTTTGTGGAAGCTTGGGATTAGCAGATGCAAACTATTATATATAAGATGGATAAACAACAAGGTCCAACTGTATAGCTCAGGGAACTATATTATAACTGAATCACTTTGCTGTACAGCAGAAATCAACACAAATCAACTCTACTCCAATAAAATTAAAAAAAACTGCACATCTTAAAACACTGAAAAACTTACATGTGTATCAGTTATTCTTTAAGAAAGCAAACGTTTTTACCTGAACAACAAATGTTTTATCTCCAAATCCTGGTGTCATTCCTAAAATACTCATGTAAGAAGCTTCATTGATGAAGTTTTCAATCCCATGGAAAACTCCCCGACCAGTAGCAGAGATCCGTCCGTGGATTCCACCCTGACTGATGGGCTTACCGGTAACACAGGCATGGGCATTAATATCCTGCAAAGGAAGGGCAAAACTTAAAAGATGAAATGTCAACATCAATTTCTATGAGGAACCAACATAAAGAAGCGTTAAAGTGGAAACACATTCATTTAACTAATATGCTCATTAGGAGTGTGTGTGTGTTTAAAGTATACTTTCATCAATAGGGGGGAGTCTCACCTTTTCAAATTTCTGTTCCTAGAAAATATATAATAAAGTAGACTTTTCTGATGGGAGAAACAGGGTTTTTAGGAATTAAACATCAAGTAAATACAAATAGCAATATCACACAAGTAGAGATAGTTCAGCTTAAAACTATTATTCCTTCACCAAATGTTTAAGCCCTACTAAGTAAGGGTATACATGTCACCTGTAATTGTCTTAAAAAAGTTATCATAAGACTTGAGCATGTCACCAAAACAGAACCTAAGATAGGAAGAGCCATTACAGTGTTCATGGATGGGAAGACTCAACACTGTAAAAATATTTTTCTGCCAAACTAATCTAGAAATTCAATTAAGTGTCACTTTTAAAAAAGAACTTTAAAAGATAACTTAAGTTCACCTAAGAGTGGACTAACAAAACTATTCAAGGAATAAGAAAGAAAGAAAACAAAATAACTAAGCTTTGCAGGGCAACTGGAATACCTATCAAGATAAAAAGCCATTAATCCAGAAATTCTAATTCTATACTATATATACAATTGTATATATACAAAAAATTGTGTATATATAGTATGGTATTACTGGAGTTAAAAAAAGGGGTACACGTGGGTGAGACACAGAGGCCCATGCCCATGTGTCAGTAGAGCACCTCCTGTAGTAGCTGTTAGCTCTAAGAAGCTGAGTGGGAGAGTAAGTCTTCTCCTTTCTGTACTCTCTGTATTGACAGTATGCATGTATTCTAGTTCAGAAACAAGTATAATTAGAAGGAAGAAAGGGGCTTGGGAGGGCTTCCCTTCCAAGGGATAAACTGGAAGCAACCAGAACAGTGCATAATAGACAAATCTGTTGTCTTCTGTGGGACAGGAGAAACTAGAGACAGTCTTATTGTATATAGGAAATCAATATTACATACAGGAAGCATTTTAAGTCAGTGGCTGAAGTATGGACTATTTAATAAATTTGTTGAGGCAATTTGCTACCTATGTGAAACAAGATAAAGTGCCTTACTTCATATCATATTCCCTACCCCCCAATGTATGTTCTAGCTGGATAAGTTAAAAAGTGACTGTTTAAGAACTTAAAAAGTAACTTTAAATAAGAATTTTTAGAATTGTATTAGCTGTGTCATTACCAACAAAAAGAACAAAAGTAAAAAAACCAAAACAAAACAGTCTAGTAAAGTGATTTATGGAATTAGTAGTTTTCCCACGGTTTTCCTTCATGAATAGTTAACGCTTATGAATACAGAATTGCAAACCAAGTAAGTGCCAAATGCTTTTGAACAGAGAAAATGCAAATGCTGGAGCTGACAGCAATCCTGTCTGAGGTCAGGCACGGTGCCGGTTGGCTGGCTGGCTGCGAGATGCCCAGCATACCTAATTGTTTTGGAAGCCTGGGCCCGGGTGGAGAACTCGCTTGCTCTCCAGCACCCACACTTCTGGGCGAGGCTAGGCAAAAGGAGCTGCGTGTTCAGGTACACGTCTGAAAACGAGAAACAAAAACTGCGGCTTCTTACCTTAGGCTCTGATTTTGTATTTCCTATCACTTTAAGGAGGACAGTCTTTTACCAGTGTTTAGTCCAAGGTTTAGTTGGCAGGGCCTCACAAAACTTTCTTTTGTCACCTTTGGGAGAGAGCTATGAATAACAATGTACTGCCCACTGTTCTGTACTATTCAATCTGATGCCTTGCTTCAAAAGAATGAAAGACCATAACCAGAGCTCATTTAACATAAGAAGGTGACACGGAAGAGCAACATTTTGGAAATGTCAAAACCAAAATTCTTTGAAGTGTCTCATACTGCTCCTGTTTTATTTCAGGGGATTGGTGGAATTTACCTGGTTCAGTGTTTATAAATATTTATTTTTTATGCTTACTGAGGGCCAGTTATAATTATACTGTCATTCACTTAATCTTCATGACTGTCTCATGAACTAGGTGCTATTATTATTGTCATTTTACATATAAGGAAAGTGAGGCACAGAGAGCTGAAGGCACTTGCCCCAGGTCACAGAGCTGGTATGTGAAGGAGCCAGTCCCAGAATCCAGGGTGTCTGAGTGTGCTCCCAACTACACACTACATCACCCCCCAGGAAACGAAACAAGCCTAAATCCCTCCATTAGATGCCCCCTTCCTTCCTTTTAGAGGAAACAATATTCCTCCTCTTCTAAGGCTGATCTTTCCACTAGGGCCCTTAAAAGATGAATCTGTGGCCCACACCAATCAACATGCCAAGAACAACAAAAGCCTTTCTCTTTAGACAACAGGCACCTTTCAAGCTGTCTCCTCCCTAGTGCCATTTTTCTTAAGTGAGGGCTACTCTTCATGCCCTACTTCCCTCTCAACACGCCCTTGCAGTCTGGCTCCAACCTCACTATTCCAATCTAGTTGCTGAATTGCTCTCTTCTCAGAACCACCCCCTCAGAACATCCACAACGCGAAGCTCTTGGCACTTCTCATTCTTTTCTAACTAATTGTTCCTCCCCTCCAGCCCCCAATCACTCTTCAATCTGTCCATTCCTCTCCAACACTATGGCAGGCCAATATCATCTCTTTTGGGCTCCTGTGTAGTCTCCTGTCCCCAACAATCCCATTCTCTGCTGCACACAGAGTGAAGCTTACTGTGTCACACACCTGCTTACAATTAGCACTTCACTGGCTTCCCTCTGTTTTCAGGACAAAGACCAAAGTCCTTGCCGTCACCTACAAGGTAGGAATCTGGTCCGACTCTCCTCTGCTGGCCTCTCTCATGACCTCTCTACTCTGGCCACCATAGTGTTCCCTCAGCCTCTCAGGTTCACCTCTTTTCACATCAGGACCTTTACCCAGGTGCTTCCTTCTGCTTCCAACCCTTGGCCGGTGCCACTTCCCCTGGTTGATGTGTACTCATCTTTCAGAGTGCAGACCAGAAGGTTACGTCTCAAGTAGGCTTTCCTGATCCAGAGACGTGGTCAGGTCCCCAGTACTCTTCATAGCATCAAAACTCTTCTTTCTAGCCTTTACCCCAATCGTATTGAACTCCTTGCTGTACTTTAAGCCTCCTGTGTAGTAGGTGCTCTCTATATATTTTTAAAATAAATTGTGAGCAGTTAGGGTAGGGGGTCCCTGGAGGAAGAATACCAGGCATGGCTTTCTTGACATGAGAAGCCATTTTGTGATCTAAGCCATTTTATCAAAGCCTGTCTACAATGCTTAGACTTGAACAGGTCTCAATAATTAATGATCTTAAGGGAACAAAAGAATGTTATCAAGCAAGAGAAGTAACAATAGCCAAGGTAATTTATCAGTTGTAAAGACTCCCAGTTCTGTTTCAATGGTAAAGATAAGCCTGAAGTGCTCAACCTTCAGATCAACCGGAACCTAAGGGATGACGATGTTGACCTTTTTTTTTTTTTTTTGCGTTACGCGGGCCTCTCACTGTTGTGGCCTCTCCTGTTGCGGAGCACAGGCTCCGGACGCGCAGGCTCAGCGGCCATGGTTCACCGGCCCAGCCGCTCTGCGGCATGTGGGATCTTCCCGGACCGGGGCACGAACCCATGTCCCCTGCATCAGCAGGCGGACTTTCAACCACTGCGCCACCAGGGAAGCCCTGTTGACCTTTTCTGATCTTAGTGACTTAACTAAAGCTTGAACTCTGCCAGCCACCCAAGTCCCTTCATGAATATGCAGGTACCCTTAACTTAAAACTTCCCCAATTTTGCTGTTCAGGGAGACACTGCTTTGGGAGAGATCCCAGTGTTCTCCCTACTTGCTGCAAGTAATAAATCCTTCTACCGATCTTTGGCTTGGTTGTGTCTTTTGGCTCGACACCCACCAAGAGGTGAACCCAGTTTTTGGGTAACAAAATGTCGTTTCAACTCACTTTCTCTTCCTACTCCTTAAGTGTTTTTCAAGGTTCCATCCCTTTCAAGGACGAAGTTAGTTGTTCTTCTTGTGTTCTGTATTAATGGCACTACTTCTGCTCAGTCCCCAGACTCTAAGTCCTCCTGGTTCTTTCTGACTCAATCCTGTCCTTTTCCTTGGTCCCACAGATGCAACCCAGTCCTGCTGAGTCTACCTCTGTCATAAGCCAATGCTTCTCCCCAGCCCTATCGCTCCCGGCTGTGAAGACAGACACTGACGCTGTGGAGGCCATCTCTTTGCTCCAGCCTAACACTGCTGCCCGCCCCTCTTCCCTAAGGAAGGGTCAGCATCAAAGGCTCCCCACTGACTAGCAAGTAAAATAAAAACACTGGGACTTGAGTATTTTTCTACTCTTTCACTTACTTCATCGTTCTCTTACTACCTTTCTAAATGTGCCTTATCTTCAGACAATCTGAGCTCTACAGTCTCCCCTCCTATCCTCCAAATCTCCATGTTTAAATTCTATCCATTTTCAATGTCCAGCCCTGAGCAAATACCTCTTCCAGGAAGCCTGCTTTTAGAAACTCTCCACCCTGCTATTACACTATCTACATACCTTATCTGCTTAATGTGTCTTAGTTCCTTTGAGGGAAAAGCCCGAATCAAATGCTTTCTTATTTCCCTTTTACTGTCTTGTAATGTATCCTGCCCTGGGAGGTGATCTTTGAGGGCCCATCCCAGCGGTCAGGATAGGGTTGCATATGAGTAAAAGCTCAATCCAAGTTCACTGCATTTATGATATAAGGTAGACAGAAGTAATATATAAAATCACGATATGATTAAAGGAGAGGAGAATAACCCAGTGAATTCTCCCCTTATACATATCATCATTTGAACTGTTATTTCTGGTAGGTAGCAAATGAAGCCCTCAGAGCTTTTGGTGGGTACTCACATAGTGCCCTATGGTGCTAGCATAGGTGTCAGCAATCCAGGACATCTCCCGCTCGCCTGTGCTCATGTCTGGGGCAGGCACATCAACGCCAGGACCTGGGGGCACAGGGAAAGGCCATCGCACCAATTTTTAAGATAAATGCATCTCAAACACATAGATCCTTGCAATTCTCTATAACAACAAAGCTACCATGGCTAGAAAACTTTAGATTTCACCTAGGTTACTAATTCAAGTCATAGAAATACTTATTAAATGTTTCATTACAAAATTTACAGATACAGTGTTACATGATAACTTCTCCCACTGGTGTTCACTTGCTATGTGAAATTAGCTATGCACAACTGATAAGCCGCTCAACAGATTTCTGAATGTTGCAAGCATAGGCAAACCAGTTTAGCCTCTCTTGACCTCAGTTCCTTAAATTGTACTTAGAGATAACAGTACCATAAGGAGGGTTGTTATGGTTAGAAAGTTTATGTGTATGAGACAGCACAGTGACATACTTGCTTACTGGGGGTGTAAGCCCTCCTCACCAAGTAGAAAAAGGGAAAAGACACACTGCTGAAGTATTATGTTAAGCCCCATAATACTTTTACCTGTGACATAATGCTGCTTTGACCTATTATTCAAAGCTTACTCTGTACAGAAAGTTTTAGGACTTGACTTTCAGTTCCTCAGATCAGCAAATAAAAAGTTTGAGGATAACAAGAAGCTAGCCCCCAGGCAGCAACAAGTGCCAATGACAGCACTAATGCTGATGTCGAGATCCCAGATGGAAATGTATTAAATGGTGCCCACTCAAATCTGTAAAGGCAGGAATACATAGAAATATACCCATCAAAACAGTAAGAATACAATACAAAACAACCTAATTATTTAATGGGTCATCTATACAAAGAAATACTATGCAGTCATTACAAAGAATGATGTACATCCATGTAAATGACGGGATCATCACCAAAACATACATGTGGCAAAAAAAGCAGGTTTCATATAGCATGTATAAGTTCCCATTCACATAAAATTCTCTTTATATATACCGATGTATAATAACTATACATATTTCCATGTGTATATATGTATGCAGAGGTTTAGAAAGATATGCACAAACTTTTTCACTATGTTTAGACTTCAGCATTGTTTATAACTTTCTATATTGTTTTAATTGTAAAATACAAACTCGTTATCTTTATAAAAAGAAAAACACAACTTTTAAATGATTAAACTATTGTCTCCCAAATTAAGTTCTTTCTAAGAGGTATACTTGAGTTCTTCCTATAATTAGTACTTTTAATCAACAGAATAAGGGCTTCCCTGGTGGTGCAGTGGTTGAGAGTCCGCCTGCCGATGCAGGGGACACGGATTCGTGCCCTGGTCCGGGAAGATCCCACATGCCGTGGAGCGGCTGGGCCCGTGAGCCATGGCCGCTGAGCCTGCGCGTCCGGAGCCTGTACTCCGTAACAGGAGAGGCCACAACAGCGAGAGGCCCGCGTACCGCAAAAAAAACCAAAAACAGAATAAGGTCCATTCTAATATTCTACATTTTAGGCGCCCAGGCCCTACATATGTACTTCTTTATACAAGTTGTGATGTAATGATACAGGATTGGTGTAAGACAACTTTGAAATGGTCAAAGTTTTGTTTTTTACACTCTTGCTCCCCCTTCCGTACCCAACCTGTAAGTCTCCTATGTCCTGGTACTCTTCTCCTTAGGCATCTTACAAATATCAAGAAGTCTAACTTCCCCCAATCCACCCTCACCCCATACAACTTTCCTGCTTGGAACAGTTAATGCCATATCCTAGCCTCATCCTCTAACAAAAGGGCTCCACTGTTCCATTGGCCACAATTCCCATTCCTTTACAGTGACATACCTCAACTGGAGGGTAATACAAGTATATTTAATCATATTGCTTTTCTCCTAAGGTATAAATGACAAATTGCTCCCACATCTCTTTAGAGGTATCTACAAAAGTATTAATGCTTGTTTTCAGCAATACCAAGTGTTAAATAAGCTTGTTGCCTCAAATAACAATTCTATTTGGAGAAGGGCAAGTTTGAGGTATGTAGTTTGTAAATCAAAAACGTATAATGATAAATTGTTTTTCAAAAACAATTATTAGTCTAGATATGCTGAAGTCAGATAGCTCCCCCTACCCAAAGCAAAATCACAAAATATTACTAGGCTTGTGAGTTTTCTACTCCCTACAAAATCAATGTATAGGGATGTACAGATTATAAGCAATTCCTGGATTACAGGTAAATTCTCAAATACCTACAGGTGTGAATGTCCATCCTGTTAAAAACAGGTAACTACCCTTAGGAAAGTTAAAATGCCATCACTCAATCCCGCAACAGTATAAATAAGAAAAAAATTGGCTGAAAAAAGCAACTGCTTTCACGGAACATGAATGTAGGGGTAAAGCTAAAAGGGTAATTTTGCTGCATAGAGATATAGTGGATGAAAAGGGAACTTCACAGTGTACAAAGGTGGTATCAAAACTCACATAACAGAATTAACACCCTTGCACAAACTAAAAAAGAAGAGAGAAAAAGAGGAAGGACCACTTCTCAACTCATTCTATGAGGCTAGTATTATCCTGGTATCAAAGACTTCTTAAGAAAAGAATACGGCAGGGCTTCCCTGGTGGCGCAGTGGTTGAGAGTCCGCCTGCCGATGCAGGGGGACAGGGGTTCGTGCCCCAGTACAGGAACATCCCACATGCCGCGGAGCGGCTGGGCCTGTGAGCCATGGCCGCTGAGCCTGCGTGCTCCGCAACGGGAGAGGCCTCAACAGTGAGAGGCCCGCGTACCACAAGAAGAAAAAAAGAAGAAAAGAATACGGCAGACTAATATCTCTTAGAACAGTATCAGAATGAATAAAATACTTATGAATAAACTTAACAAAAGTAGTGTGAGATCTGTACACATAAGCCACAACTACTGAAGCCCGCGTACCGAAACGAAGAGTAGCCCCTGCTCGCCGCAACTAGAGAAAGCCCGCGCGCAGCAATGAAGACCCAATGCAGCCAAAAATATATAAATAAATAAATTAATTTAAAAAAACCCCAAATAAATAAATAAAATAAAATGTATGTTTAAAAACAAAAGCAAATGGAAAGACATTCAGTGTTTATGGACTAGTTTAAAGTGGAAAATAGAATAAGGTATGAATGTTCTCCCTTGGATGAAAAGTGGCATTGTTGGGGGGGAAAGTGGGGGGTGGGGGTGGGATGAATTGGGAGACTGGGATTGACATGTATACACTAATGTATAAAATATACACTATATATACACTAATATGTATAAAATAGATAACTAATAAGAGCCTACTGTATAAAAAATAAAATTAAAAAAAAAAGGTTAAGATGGCAACACTCTACAAATAGGTCTACAGATTCAAAGCAACCCCTATCAAAACCAGAGCTGACTCTTTTTGCAGAAATTGAAAAGCTGACCTTAAACTCACACAAAGTGACAGAACCAGGACCCAGATTCAGGTCTAACTCATAATCTGAAACTCTGTGGAAAGGGAAGTCAGAAAATAACCGAAATGACATCAGTTCCAAAGGTTTGCTCAGGAGTAGTTCTGTGCCCTAGAGAGGGAAAGAATGCCAGCTGCATCCCTCTTACGCTACAAAGCTTTCTGGGCCCAGATGTCAGTTTAGCTGCATGGTGGCTTTTGCACATAAGCAAAAAAGTCAAATTGCTAATATTTAAGCTTTCAGTGTTTCAATGAATCACTTTTTAACCTTTGCAATTACAGGGTTCTTGTTAATATAGAGAAAATTAAGCTGGATATCCTCTATATATGACAATAAATACAACTGAATAAAGTCTGAAACCACTCAAGACTATTAAATACGTTTGAGATTTAAGCTAAGAGTTTAAGCTAAGTTATGATATGAAAAATTATGAAGGCTATCAGAATTAGTAGATATTTTTGTGAAGGAGGTAGTTATCTCATTAACTAGTGCTACCCCTGTACAATGACTGTGTAAGTAAAGCTCACGGCAGTGCCAGGGAGGATGCATGCCAAGAATCCAAATGCCTTTTAAATTATAAAAGACAGGACAAATCTAGTAAAGTTCTAGTGTTACTTAAAAGGGGCAGATTTCAAAATAAGGATATATTAAGTTCATAGGAACTTGTCAACAGTGAGAAGAATACTGGGGAAGGAAAGCAAGAGGGACAGGAAAACAGAAGAAGTAGATTTTCTTTCCTATTTTAGTCAGTCTTCTTAGTTTTAACTATGGTTAAAGGGGCAAAATTCTATTAAATGATTTTATTTTTTTAAAACAAATCAGAATCTTTCTAGGACAAGAAAATAAATAGACAATTTGCTTGAAATTTAAAGATTAAATAGTAACTATATATTACAGAAAAGAATATTCACATCTCATACACAAAATAACATATGACATAGATAATAGTACGATAGAAAATCAAGAAAATGAAGATCAGTACCCTCAGAAATTTAGTCCGAGTAACAAACATTAGGAGCCCCAGGAATCCTTAAAATCAGCCAGTGATATCACAGTGAGTAATCAATCGGCATGAGCCTCCACACCTCCCAGCCTGTGCCCACTGCTTTGAAGGGAAAGGCCTGCTTAAGCCTCCAATTCCAAACAGCATCAGTTTTCTCACTGCTTTCACAACAGGATTACTATTGCAAAACTGCTTTTTGCATATTAAAAACTGTTTATAATGCAGGCATTAGTTAGTTCCTAAAATCTTTTTGGATGTCACAATTGTGATTGTGCTTGTTGTTCAATGCTGTTACATGGATCAAAAACCTTTATTATGTCTGTACAAGGAGAAGAGGTGGAAGTGACCTCTCCTGGTATCCACACTGTACACTGAGAACCTGAACTTTTCTATTAGAGAGGTGTTATGAACAGGCCCAGGTATGTTCACCATGTTTAACAAAGAACCCAATTTCTCAAAGTAAGAGGACAAGTCTCTTTATGCATGTATAGACAAAAGCAGGAGTTTAAATTAAGAGTTACTTTTTAGATGTTCCCACTCCGTGTAAATCTACATGGCAATACATACCAATAAAGCCCTTCTTTGCCAGCTCCATGGTGAACCTCCTTGTGATCTTTTCCAATTCATTATCCTATAAAGGAAAAAGGTGAAACACAAACAATAATGAAAAAATAATTTTTAATAGAAAAACCACTTGTGGAGATAACTAATAGTTGCATCCTATTTTCTACTTATAGGATATTTTCATATATCTTCTTGTGTAATCTTCAGAACAATTCATAAAGTAGGTATTTCCATTTTAAACGGAAATTAAATTTTAAATTTCTGAGACCAGAAATTAGGTTACATAAGGAAAAGATAGTAGTGCTAATTAAGGCTCAAACCTGTTCTCCTTGTATTAATATAGGATCTTATGAGCAATCCTTATGGTGTATTTTCATTTAAATTGCAAATTTAAAAAATAAAATCATATATATTGTCCGTATACAGATATTTATTCCCATAATTTATTTAACTTAATACAGAGGTTAATTAGCAGCTTAAATTAACTTGGAATTGATAGGATAAATAATAAAATTTTTACCAAACTAGTTAAGATATGTCACTAGAACCTTGGGACCCCAACATAAAAATCTGAGCACAGTTATATATAGTATATATTTATTTATATACAGAATACATTTATATTATAGTCGTATATAACACGCATGAATATAAATGCTTAAGAATATGAAGGTATACTAATTATATTAATTACCTTTTAACCAAATAAGAAAATGAAAAAGGACATTGATGTAAGTAGGTGACCTTTCATATGGCAAAACACTCAATGAGTTAATTATCTGCTTGTTTTTCCATTCCTTTTAAAAGCAGTAGGATGACTTCCCTGGTGGTGCAGTGGTTAAGAATCCGCCTGACAATGCAGGGGACACGGGTTTGAGCCCTGGTCTGGGAATATCCCACATGCTGTGGAGCAACTAAGACCGTGCGCCACAACTACTGAGCCTGAGCTCTAGAGCCCACGAGCCACAACTACTGAAGACCGTGCACCTAGAGCCTGTGCTCTGCAACAAGAGAAGCCGCCACAATGAGAAGCCCGTGCACCACAACGAAGAGTAGCCCCTGCTCACCACACCTAGAGAAAGCCCACGCGCAGCAGCAAAGACCCAACACAGCCAAAAATAAATAAAGAAATAAAGAAATTTATAAAAGCAATAGGAACCATTAATCTCACTGGTATAGGGGATACACAGAAGTCCAGTAATTTCAAGTTCTTTGTAAATGCACCATGTGCACTAACGTCACTTTGATACTTACGGTATAGTTCTTGGGATTGATCTTAACACCAGCTTTGGCACCCCCAAATGGCACATCTGAAAGAGAAGGCTGAAAGTTATTATTCCATATAAAGGCTAAAAGAATTAAAAAGGCAGAAAAAACTGTGTAATATTATAAAAGTGTGAAACTTTTAGCTTTAGTTTCAGAAAATTCAATAAATAAACCCACAATCTCTTCTAAAATGTTGTACCTTAAAATTCTAGTGAACAGAAAATAGACTAGGCAAATTACAATGCATATTTAATCAGTGTGCTTTACTATTTCTAAAATGTAATGGCATATTTATTTTCCTTTTACTATGATTTGGTCTTATTTAAAGAGTATAGAAAGGGATTTAAACAAAGATCTACACTTAAGGAGAATTCAATTAGTTCCTATAAAGTCCCCATTAAAAAAAAAAAAGACTAAATCTTAATTAAGACTAATTGAAAAATGATATAAGTCAAACTGTGCAACCTAAAACAAAAACAAAAAACCCCCCACTTCTGATGAGGTGTATTTCTCTAACATCTGAAAAGTAACCTTGTATGCAAACATATTTCCCCAAAGAGTTCTTATTAGGTAGCAGCAAAGGAGACCACTTACCAACCACTGCACACTTATATGTCATCAGAGAAGCCAGAGCTTTTACTTCATCTACACTCACATCAGTGCTGTAACGGATACCTGGCGGTTTTAAAAAAAGAGGGGGGTGAGAAAGAAGGGGATATATTTAGAACATCCTTCTGGCATGTTGAAAAAAAAATTCTAGAAATTGAAAATGTCCACACTTTTTATGGTTATTTTCAAGAACACCTAAAGTAGCTTATGACTAAAGAGTCGATAGGGGGACTTCCCTGGTGGTCCAGTGGTTAAGATTCCATGCTTCCGCTGCAGGGGGGCTCGGGTTCGATCCCTGGTTGGGGAACTAAGATCCCACATGCTGCGTGGCTTGGCCAGGAAAAAAAAAAAAAAAAAAGAGTCAGTAGGAAAAAAGCTGCTAATTAGATACCCAGAAAGAGCGACAGAATGAGCACTGAATTTGATTCAAGTATTTTCATATTTAAGAATAAGATTGGTGAAGTTCACTGTTTGCTTTCTGGTATGAGTAGCATCAAGTAGGGTTTCTGGGGATTTTGAGATAAGATAGCCCTGTCCTTCAGGGACTTATAACCCAGTGGGAAATAACAGTAAATATGATTTCACAGACAAAAATTACCTTCAAATGAATGTTTTTTATACTTTCAGGGAGGCAGTAACTCCATGGAGGCTTTTCTTTCTTTTACTTTTTGCTTTAGGTGACTTGGTAGTAGAGAGTTCAAGAATTTTGCTATAGGCAAATGGATAATTAACAGGCTTGACAGTTTCAACTTGAATATCAGATGTCTAAATAGAGGTTTTGGCTTCAATGGGGTATAACCAAAGAGATCCTTACTTGTAACTCCCTTCACCCACTGCCAGCCTCTTTCAACCAAGAAGTGAGAAGCTTGACAAAGTCATCTCTCCTTCCTGGAAATGAGCAATTCCCTTCACTCTTCTATAAGGATGGGAGGTAGCCAAGCAGACAGGCAACTCGGAGTCTTAATGCCCCCAATCCTCTACCAAACTAGATGTTTGGTAGAGGGGACACAGAAAGCGGCTATGCCCACTACTTTGGTTTTCGGGGTCTTAGTCAATAACCCTTACAAGTTTTGCAGGGTTAAGCCACCTCTCATCCTTTTAGTCCACTGCTTCTCAACCCCAAGGAAGAAGGCCTGAGTGAGGCTGATGTTTGCACACTGCTTGGGGCTCCCTGACACTGAGTCCAAGTATGGGGGCCCAGGGACACCTCTTAAAGGATTCTGGGAATAAAGGTTTTTCAGATAGAAATACACAGTATTCTCATGGACCAGCAGTTTGAGAAAACTCCCTTAGTCATTTGAAAAAGCTGGCTTCTTGGATGTTTCAGAAAACACCTATCTAAACATAAACGACACGTTTCAAGACAATTCATCTGTCGGTATATGATCATAAAGAGCAAATTCTGAAACTGAACATATTTCTTTGTCCTATCAGAAAAATAAAATGAGTATATTTAGAAAAGCAAACTCTTAGAAAACTGTATCTTGCATATAATGGGTTCTCAGATTATTTGTGGAATAAATTGTTATTAAAATTTTAGAATGAGAAATGACAGGGTTTTGTTTTGTTTTTTTTTTGCATATAGCAGATACCTGTTGCTACAAGCTTGCTTCCTCATTTTGTTCAGGTCTTTATTAAAAACTTTCTTCATTCTGAGAGGCCCTCCCTGACCACCCCTTTTAAAATAATTTAAAATAGCACTTCTTCCTCATCCCCACTCTCCAGCCCCTATTTACTTTAAATTGACTTTACGTTTGTTTACTCTCCAGCTTCCACCCCCACCCACCCCCACCCCAGCAAATTAGCACCATGAAGACAGACTTTCTTTTGTCTACTAATTCTTGGTGCCTAACACAGAAAATTTGCGTGTATTAGGCACTCAAATACATGTGGAATAAATATGACTATTTCTTGACTCTTAAAACTTAAGGTAGAAAGACAGAATCCATGTTAAAATTTTGACATACATGTAAGTCAGTGCCTGTGCATATTATGGAAGGAATAAAAAGCACTAAAAAGCAAAAGTACCAGGTCCTAAAAACTATTCCAGAAAAAAAAAATCCAAAATTTGTAAGTAATATTAAGACCAAACACTGGTTTCAACAAAAATTGCTTAATTAAAAAAATTTTAAATTAAAGTATTCATGTATACAACATAGTAATTCACTACTTTTATAGATTATACTCCATTTAAAGTTATTACAGGGACTTCCCTGGTGGTGCAGTGGTTAAGAATCCTCCTGCCAATGCAGGGGACACGGGTTTGAGCCCTGGTCCGGGAACATCACACATGCCACGGAGCAACTAAGCCTGTGCGCCACAAATACTAAGCCTGCGTGCCACAACTACTAAGCCTGCGCTCTAGAGCCCGAGGGCTACAACTACTGAGCCCGTGTTCCACAACTACTGAAGCCTGCACACCTAGAGCCCGTGCTCCGCAACAAGAGAAGCCACCACAGTGAGAAGCCCGAGCACCGCAACAATGGGTAGCCCCTGCTCGCCGCAACTAGAGAAAGCCCGTGCGCAGCAACAAAGACCCAATGCAGCCAAAAAACAAGAAGTTATTATAAAATGTTGGCTATATTCCCTGTGCTGTACAATATATCCTTGTAGCTTATTTTATATACAGTAGTTTGTACCTCTTAATCCCCTACCCCTATCTTGCCCCTCCCTCCTGGTAACCACTATTGTTCTCTGTATCTATGAATATGTTTTGTTTTGTGAAATTCATCCTTTTATTTATTAAAAATTTTTATTTTACTTTTTAAAAATTAATTAATTTATCGAACCCGTGTCCCCCGCATTGGCAGGCAGATTCCCAACTGTGCCACCAGGGAAGCGCCACCAGGGAAGTCCCTATTTATTTTTTAGATTCCACATGAGTGATAACATACAGTATTTGTCTTTCTCTTATTTATTTGACTAAGCATGATACCTTTCAGGTCCATTCATGTGGTTGCAAACAGCAAAATTTCATTCTTTTTTAGGGCTAAGTAGCATTCATTTTTATATTATATATATTTATATATGTAACATATATATAATACATAAAAATTATATATATATACATCTTTATCTGCTCATTTGTTGGATGGACACTTAGAGTGCTTCCACATCTTGGCTATTGCAAGTAATGCTGCTCTAAACACTGAGGTGCATGTATCTTTTTGAATTAGTATTTTCATTTTCTTCAGATATATACCCAGGAATGGAACTGCTGGATCCTATGGTAGTTCTATCTTTACTTCTTTCGAGGAACCGCCACAGTTTTCCATAAATTGGCTGCACCAATTTTATACACTCCCACCAACTCTACTAGCGTTCCCTTTTCCCTACATCCTCACCAACATTTGTTATTTGTGGTCTTCTGTCCATTTTTTAATCAGGTTGTTTTTCTGGTATTGAGTTGTATGAGGTGTTTATATATTTTGGATATTTAACCCCTTATCAGTCATACCATTTGCAAATATTTTCTCCCACTCGGTAGGTTGCCTTTTCATTTTGTCGATGGTTTCCTTTGCTATGCAAACACTTTACAGTTTAATTAGGTCCCATTTGTTTATTTTTGCTTGTTTCCTTTGCCTTAGGAGACAGATCCAAAAAAATATTGCTATGATTTATGTCAAAGAGTGTTCTGCCTATGTTTTCTTCTAAAAGTTTTATGGTTTCTGGTCTTACCTTTAGGTCTTTAATCCACTGAGTTTATTTTTGTATAATCCATTGAGTTTATTTTGTACAGCATGAGAAAATGTTCTCATTTCATTCTTTTACATGTAGCTGCCCAGTTTTCCCAGCACCACTTATTGAAAAGACTATCTTTTCTCAATTGTATATTCTTGCCTCCTTTGTTGTAGATTAATTGACCATAAGCGTGTGGGTTTACTTATGGCTCTCTATTCAGTTCCATTGATCAATGTGTCTGTTTTTGTGTAAGTACTATACTGTTTTAATTACTGTAGCTTTGTAGTGTAGCCGGAAGTCAGGGAGCATGATACCTCCAGCTTTGTTCTTTTTTTTTTTTTTTTTTTTTTTTTTTTTTTTTTTTTTTGGTGGTACGCGGGCCTCTCACTGTTGTGGCCTCTCCCGTTGCGGAGCACAGGCTCCGGATGCGCAGGCTCAGCAGCCATGGCTCACGGGCCCAGCCGCTCCGCGGCATATGGGATCCTCCCAGACCGGGGCACGAACCCGTATCCCCTGCATCAGCAGGCGGACTCTCAACCACTGCGCCACCAGGGAGGCCCCAGCTTTGTTCTTTTTTCTCAAGACTGTTTTGGCTATTCAGGATTTTGTGGTTCCATATAAATTTTAGGATTATTTGTTCTAGTTCTGTGAAAAATTGTTATGAGATTTTTTTTTTTTAAATTTTTGGCTGCATTGGGTCTTTATTGCTGCGCATGGGCTTTTCTCTAGTTGCATCGAGTGGGGGCTACTCTTCATTGCAGTGTGCGGGCTTCTCATTGTGGCGGCTTCTCTTGTTGTGGAGCACTGGCTCTAGGTGCGCAGGCTTCGTTAGTTGTGGCACGTGGGCTCAGCAGTTGTGGCTTGTGGGCTCTAGAGCGCAGGCTCAATAGTTGTGGTGCACGGGCTTAGTTGCTCTGCAGCATGTTGAATCTTCCTGGACCAGGGCTCAAACCCATGTCCCCTGCATTGGCAGGTGGATTCTTAACCACTGCGCCACCAGGGAAGTCCTGTTATGAGATTTTGATAGGGATTGCATAAAACCTGTTGATTGCTTTAAGTAGTACAGACATTTTAATATTATGAGTTCTTCCTATCTATGAACACAGGATATTTTTCCATTTCTTTGTATCTTCAATTTCCTTCAATAATATCTTTAAGTTTTCAGAGTATAGGTCTTTTATCTCCTTGGTTAAGTTAAAAAATTGTTTAAATACTAAAATGTGTTTATACAAATGGTCACTTAGTGAATAGGCATTACTTAGGCATATTATTTAGTGGAAACTATGCTAGGCCAGGGAGCTGGGTTGGGTGCAGTGCCCAGCATTTCCTAACTAGGTGAATTCACCCCAATAGCAACTGCTGTGGGCATCTGCACTTGCTCACCTGGGGAGGTGCAAACAATGCTCTTAGGCTTCATGCCAGAATTGCTTGGGATAATGTGTTTGAGGCAGCTGGCACAGTGTCTGCATGTGGTCAATACTTCAATCTCAACTATTTTCACTGCTATTATAAATATTGCAAAGTAGTGGCAAATAACAAAGAAATGTAGTTTTCAAAAAGTTTAAATGGATAGGATTTTAAACAAACAGCTCAATACTTTGATTTTATTACTTCTCAAGACAAATTCATGGAGGTGGTAAAATAGTGCTCTATTAAGAATCAGCATTTTTCCTATTACAGTTGAAGCACTTTTTTCATTGTGCTTTTAGAGTCTAAGGAAATAGTCACTAAGTTACATTAATTTTCCTTGCTTTCTTAAGCGGGGGGAAAAGTTACTTTCCCTTACCCAGTGCTTATAACTAATGCATTCAGTGGGAAACGAAAAACAGCTTGAAACACTAACATTCATAAATCAGACAGCAATCCTAATGTTCTAGACTTAAGTGCTCATTAGAAACCAGGCCCCTCCTTCTACAAAACAGTGTAAACAAAGTCTATTTTATTTCAGAAGTCCTGGAATGATATGAGTCAGAAACTGCATGTAACAAAAAACATGTTTCCACTGGATGGCACCCAGGAATTCCTGTCTGTAAAGTGAAATTTTCTTTCCTAGCCACACCCATTTAGAGAGCTCAACTGCAAGAAGACACTGAAGAGTAGTAGTTACATAAATCACCTCACGCCACAGGCATTTTCTGCAGGTTAGGAACCAATGAAGACTTTTAGTGAACTGAGGCAAGGGACCACTATAAGGAAAGTAGTGGAGTCAGGGGAATAAGCCCTGGAACTGATAAGGGTGAGAGACCTAGAAATGAATGCAGGGGATGCCTGGGCTAAAGAAGACATATGCTTTCATTTTTAACTTTCTAATTAGTGATACTTCAATGTTTTTACGTGCGGAATTTGGCAGATATACTAGTACAGACTCCAGTAATACGGGAATTAGCCGCACCCAAGGGAAGGTTAGTTACTCTTCTTCCTCTGGGATTGGAAACCAAAGATAATTACTCAAAATATACTGCCACCTGAAAATTCTTTACCATTCTAATGAATGCTAAGAATATGACTGCAAAAAAGACAATATTCTCCAATAAATTTGTAAATTCAGCGGATGAGGAGATATTAGCACAATTGGTGTACATGAAGGACAAAATGATGTGACATATACTTTGAAGTCCTGAAAGAAGGGGAACACCTAGCATTTCTGAATGCCTACTGTATATCCAGAATAGTAAATATGAAGACAAAGTCGTTCAATAAAGCCAAATACCCACATGCATAAAAGGAAACCAAAAAACCTTAAAACATTTTAAACCAAAATGAAGCAAGAAGGACCTTATTTGCAGTATGAACATTCTCACTTTTTATAAAACCAAGCCTTTCTTTCCCTCTTTTCTGTGACACAGAAGGCTAAAGGTAAGCAAGACCAACAGGGATTGGATGGGGCACAGGGATAGAAACTAGAAGGAACAACTTTTATTTCAAAAATGGAGAAGAGTATATTATAGTTATTTGGTGTCCTAAAGTCTTAGAGCCTACGCTGACACTAGCATTGCTACTGTTTGGGAAGAGATCAACAGGACCTTTGAACGACAGATGTAATCATGGAGGTAGATGCTTCCAATGGAAAGCACGAGTCCATGGCTGGGTACACCAGAAAGGGAACTGGGTGATTATACAGATGTGGACCACAGGTCTGATGTCATTATAAATGGGGTCTCGTGGGGAGGAATAAATTAGGAGGTTGGGATTAACGTTTACACACTACTCAATACTCTGTAATAACCTATCTGGGAAAGAATCTGAAAAAGAATAGAAATATGTGTATGTATAACTGAATCACTTTGCTGTACACCTGAAACTAACACAACATTGTAAATCAGCTATACTCCAATATAAAATAAAATTAAAAAAGAAAAGAAAGAAACGGGGTCTAACTAAACTCAAGGACCATGGCTGAAAGAGTAATCTGTGCTTTCAGCTCACCAGAGGAAACTAAAGAAACACTACCCATGACAATGTTTATTATTTATCAAACTTGGTAAAATTGGAGGAAAGGCTGGTGATACAACTTTGAAATCATACCTTTGATTCTCCAGATAAATTAACTTCACATATAGTTATTTTGAGCTAACTGGTAATCAGATGTTTCAAAAGAACATTAATGAAATGCAGACCTCTGCAAACTATACACAGCACAAAACATTTCTCAGCCTTTTAACTTAATTCCCAAATATTTTCCTTACTACCCTCAAGAGCCTAAGATTGGTGTACAGTAAGTTTTTCTAGGAGGAAAAAAAAAAAATCAAAAGCAAAAACTGACTAAGTTGCTATGGTGATAAAGAAAACACACCAGCTGATTACTTTGAAAAAGATGCAGTGAAAAACACAACTGAGTAGCTTGAATTTTTCTCCCTTTTGCTAGCTGACTCAAACCCAAAAACATACAAAAAAGCTCCTAGCGACTAAGTCACCATTGTTTTTTATGATGAATCATTAACTAAACACATTCATGAAAATTCAAATAGGGTTTTAAAAGTTACTTGAACCTGGATCTTTTAACAGGGTTTGATTTACTGACCAGAAATTCAATTTCCAACTGTATTGTCTCTTTTCAGAAGCTATTTACTCAATAACCAAGAGCTCTACCACAAGTACAGAACCCCAGAAAGGCAAAGAGGACTTAGAACTCTTAAAATTCATGCACTAATACACTTGCCATTTACTCATTAGAACCTATTTTCTCACTTAATATTCCCTAACTCTCAATAGAAGAGCATAACTTAATTAAAAATGAGGAGAGGAGGGAAAGAAGCAGTGAGGAACCAGTACCTACTCACCAGCAAGTATGACCATGTAAAATACTAGAAGTCTCACAAAAATTCCTTTAGCTCCAGGAAGGAGCATTTAGTACAGGAACTAAGGATTGCTTGACAGTATCCATGTACTGTTCCGTGCAAGAAGGCAGGGAAAAAACACTTTACAGTCTTAACCCATTATCAAAATATTTATTTTAAGCATTTTGAAAAGACAAAAAACTAAGCTTTCTGGGAAGCAAATGTTTAGCTGCTGTTGGAAAAACGAAATGAAAAATATATTTCTTCTTTCCATTAAAATTTCAAAATTATGTAACACATACGCACGTTTTCAAAATTCAAATACAGAAAAAGCTGATGTCTCCTGATGACCACTTATGACCCCAGTCCTTAGGGGTGACTATTCTTGGCAACTTAAATGTATATATAACCTTCCAAGTCATTTCCCTGTATTTATGTACATACATATCTATAGAACATAGAGCTGTTTTGTGTTTAAGTATTTAACTTACTGCCCGATGGATGGAGGAAAGAATATGAATTAAAAGGGGGATTCTGTTAATTTTTGTTTTATAGATTCCTTATTCTGATAATAACACTAAGCTTAGTCATATCTTCATACCAAACAGGTCCTGGAAATGATGTTAGTAAAATTGGTGAATATAAAGTGGATAACACTTAGTAAAAGACAACAATTTGTTATAAAAAGGTTCAAAGAGGTAAAGGCTCAAAATTTCAGATATCTAGTTTCATATCTATTATTTACAAGTCTAGGTGATATCTGAGAGGGATCTTAAGAGAGGACGAGAAGAATTATAGGGATATGGGAGACAAGGTAGGGACCGGCACCACACTGTTTTTTTGCAAGGGTAAGATTGAGAAAAACATACGCCTGCATCTCCATTTTTCCTAAGGATCATTTTACACCAGATTCCCTTTATTTTCAAAATTCAATCCTCTTTCCTAGTAACACTTCTTTCCCTGATACCAGTTTTTCTACCAGTGACTCAGATGAGAGTTAAATCTTTGACTCTCTATTCCATATATTCTACCTGTAGGGGAATCCTGAAGCTAACCAGGAGCCCATCAAGAGTTGCCTCATTAGAACAAAAGGTGCTCTTATCACCCAGGAAATTCCAAGGGATTTAGGAACTCTGTATAGGATGCTCCTACCACCTCCCATAACTCAGGAAATTACAAGGGTTTCAGGGGCTCCTTGTCAGCAACTGGAGTCAAAGGCCAAATATTAGAACAATGGATACTCCCAGAACCCCTATCACTAAGGAAATTACAAGGATTTTAGGAGCTCTGTATTAGGAACTGCGGGCAGAGACCACATAAATATTTATTATTCCATAAAACCTTACTTTTCACTATTTACAAACATATTCTGTCCTCATGACCCCAACACACAGTCCCACCTCCTGCCTGAGCTGATGCCACCCCCTCTACGACATCTCTATCTGAAATGACCTTTCCCCAGTCTAACTCCTAATCAGCCTTCCCTACTTCCAAATCAAGATGGTCTTTCCCGGGCATCTTCCTTGAACTCCTGTTGCAGTAACATATTACCCAGTGTGCTTCCAACTATGTCACTTATTGACTGGTTCCAGGAAGGGAAAATCAACCTTTGTAATTTTCATTTGTGTCATCTTTCACATTTTCCTCTAGCCAAGCAGAAATTTAGAAAAATTAGAAGGTCAGACAGACTTTCTCCAAGAACAATCAAGAGAATAGCAATTTATGATAAACAAAGGCTTTTCTTAGCTTTTAGGAAGAGACACCCAGAAGAAAGCCATTTAAAAATTAGTGACCTGGGGCTTCCCTGGTGGCGCAGTGGTTGAGAGTCCGCCTGCCGATGCAGGGGACGCGGGTTCGTGCTCCGGTCCGGGAGGATCCCACATGCCGCGGAGCGGCTGGGCCCGTGAGCCATGGCCGTTGAGCCTGCGCGTCCGGAGCCTGTGCTCCGCAATGGGAGAGGCCACAACGGTGAGAGGCCCGCATACCGCAAAAAAAAAAAAAAGAAAAAAAAATTAGTGACCTGGGCTTCCCTGGTGGCGCAGTGGTTGAGAGTCCGCCTGCCAATGCAGGGGACGCGGGTTCGTGCCCTGGTCCGGGAAGATCCCACATGCTGCGGAGCGGCTGGGCCTGTGAGCCATGGCCGCTGAGCCTGCGCGTCTGGAGCCTGTGCTCCACAACGGGAGAGGCCACAGCAGTGACAGGCCCACATACCGCAAAAAAAAAAAAAAAACAAACTAGTGACCTGAGTAGTAATAAATTTTGACTAACTCTAAAGAATAAACATATTGCGAAGTGCTAAAAAAATTATTGCACTGAACACCCATAAAGATACATGAAATAACACTCTGGTGGAGAAATGAGTTTTTCTGGCCGACATAAACTGTTTAAACACCAAAGCTCTTGAAACCTCTTTCAACGGAAAACTCTTTAAAATGTTCCTTCATTGCCTAAGTAATCACAACAAAAGGGACTGGTAAAGACATCACCTGTGAACGCATTTATTTTCTAGCAAGAAGTTAGGTCTTCTAATAGCTATTAACAAATTTCAAACGATCCAAAGTAGTAGGAATCATTGTGTTGATGGCATGACATGACTCTCAATCAGTGCTTATCCCATGATACAATTTGTAACTTTTTACATGAATAAATCCAGACAATGACTAAGAAGGTGGGTGCTGGAAACAGATGGCTGGAGCCTGAACCCAACCCTACTACTTACTGCTGTGTAATCCTGCTAAGGGAGACCTCACTCTTCAGCCTTAGTATCTGCATCCGAAAATCTGGGTCAACAGTGCATTCATGAGGTTGTTCTGAGGAATCAAAGCAGTGATGCACGAAAAGCTCTTAGCAAAATGCCTGGTGTACACGTAAGAGCTCAATAAATGCTATTATTGCTATCCCTTGTTTTGCCAGTTGACCTTTGTGAAGGCAGACTCTCCCAGGTACAGCTGCCTTTTGAAAAGTAACTAAAAATGTCTTGAGCAGCCCTCTCCCAGATTGTCTTCTTGCCCTTCATAAAACCTGTCCTGCCTTTATCAGTAGTATTTCATACATTAACACTTCAGTCTTGATAGTGAGTACTTCAATCTGCAATAATTTCTGCCTCTGGAAAGGGGAAAACACTGATTCATCTGAATAGCTAGGTCAGTTTTAGATAATAGCTGTGGACGTAAGACTGTTCGCGGTTATCTTGTAGGAAAGGATTGGGAGTAGAGCTGCTTCATTTTACAACTTTCACTGTTATTAGAACATTCGAGTCATACGTATGTATTTTAACAGGGGTTTGCTGGGTAGAGCAATTATGGGCCATTTATGAATCAATGTGCTTCACTAAAGTGATATTAAAGGTTTTTTCCTTTATTATTTACATTATAACAACCTAATTATTATTGGTTGTTGGCAAAGCCCTCAGTATCTTTAACATAATTGGATAAGAAACAATTTTCCTAAGCAATCTAAATTATCACTAATAATCTAAAGCTAGTTTCTTCCCACTGTATAAGTTATAAAATCTAAGTCATTTCTTAGAAATTTAAACATTGTCAGTTTATCTGGAGTTTGATACGTACTACTGGTGTTTGTCCTCCAATTTTTGACGCCCCAATTCCTGAAAAGTGTCCTTTGCATATTAAGTGAGCAGTAAGGGTTTGTCTTCCTGCATATGGGGTTTTTACTGCCAAAGCAAACTAGCTAAAGGGATTCACACAAAGTGACAGGAAGACTGAAGAACAACCTGGCTTACAGGTCTCAACCATTATCGTAGCTCTTCATTCCCTAGTATCTTCGGGGAGGGCATTTGGCTCCCATGAAATAAGAATACCTTTATAACAGCAACGCAATTCAGATTTAACTAAAAAAGTATTAAAAACAACAATAACTCGAGGCTAAGGGCTAGAGGATAGAAAACATAAACTACCTGTGTTCTAACTGAACTTCCAGGTTGAGTTAAATTTATATACAAAGACTACATTTACCTTGTGGCAGCAGATGTAGACACATACTCACATTCTAAAAATATTAGATAGTGTGAATTTATTCAGTTACCTGTTTTGATGGTTGTCAGTTCAGCATAGGAGAAATAAGTAAGAAACATTTTTTTTTTTCCAGTGAAAGCAGAGGATGTCTCATTTAAAAAGAGTATCAGAGACCTACTAGAGAATGGACTTGAGGATATGGGGAGGGGGAAGGGTAAGCTGTGACAAAGTGAGAGAGTGGCATGGACATATATACACTACCAAACGTAAAATAGATAGCTAGTGGGAAGCAGCTACATAGCACAGGGAGATCACCTCGGTGCTTTGTGACCACCTAGAGGGGTGGGAGGGAGGGAGACGCAAGAGGGAAGAGATATGGGAACATATGTATATGTATAACTGATTCACTTTGTTATAAAGCAGAAACTAACACACCATTGTAAAGCAATTATACTCCAATAAAGATGTTAAAAAAACAAAAACCACAGTATCAGTACTTTCTAGTGTTTTCTCAAAAAGCACTACCATTTACCACAAACTTAGATCCCAAAGGCCGAGGGGGACTTCAATACTGTACTGACTCCAACCCTTAGCTGGCTGCCCTGCCCCCAACCCCTGTATCCTGCCGCCCAAAGACAAGGACAAAGACCACCTATCTCCTACTGTTTCTTTTTTTGCATTTTGGCTCTTAAAAACAAGTCAATGGGTTAACATAAGGTACACTTTTTTTTGGGGGGGGGGTGCTGATATTTGCAGTTAAATGAAAGATTTAGGTCAGTGCATCAGGATTCCATCAACTTTATTTAAATGATAATTTTAGAAAGTTCTAAGAGGAAAAATCAGTCACAGGAAATTTGGACTCAACATTTTTAATCTGAAGACCTGAGGGGGGTGGAGGATGGGAGGACAGGAGGGAATAGAAAGTAAATTGACTCCTACATCAATGAATTGCTATCATCAATCTCTCTACTTCTCCCCCAATGAGTTAAATAATAAATTTCCTTCTAAAAAGGTATATTAATCTCAGGTCGAACCAGGGCCAATAAAATACAGAGAATTTATTCTGAAAAAGTTAACAGGAATAATCACTGATAATGTTTTCAAACACATAAGAACCTTTGAAAGTCTTCTTAAAGCAAATTCCCACAAGGTTCATCTTTGCTGAAAATATTTTTAAGGCCTCCCTTAAAACTTCCTTTCAGAGCATGAAGCACACTCTTTTGCAAATCCTTAACAGATACAAATCTACTGCGTTCATTTAAATATGGTTATGTGGGAAAAGAAGCACAAAACCAGTATGTATTATTAAATATTTACTTATTAAATATTTACTCAGTATAAAGTACACATCAGCCACCCTCAGGTCTTAAAACCACCTGTTTCCCTTACCCATATTATAAATTAGATTGTTGCTTTGCTACAACCTTGAGAATTTTATGTTGGAAAACTCAGGTGAACGGTTGCTATTGATGAAAGATTAGAAAGCTGAGGGTTGGGAAAAGGATGATGAGGAGCAGACAAGGGTCCCCCCCAACTCAAAGAAGTTGGTCAAGAAGGCAGTTGAGTTAGGATGGGGAGAGCAAAGTGTGCTTAGGAGGGTAAATTCGCATGGCTTATCCAAAGCATTTTAAAAAATCACAGTCACCTAATATATGCTATATTTCTAAAACTAGAGTGAGACCAAGGAGGTTAACAACTTTCTTGTACTGTTTAATTAGAGGGAAAAAAACCCACTGAAAATAAGTCCCTCTTGGAATATATATTCTCTGCAACAAGATGGGGGCGATAAATGGGTAGGAAAATCCCAGAGTGTCATGAAAGCAAAGCATGGGTGTCTACAGTACCCCAATTTTGCTGATCATCTATTTAGTATACTGTTCATTATCTTAAGCACTCCCAAAATATGTTGAAGAGCCGGCATAGCTATCTGATCCTCCCCCATCCTTTTCTCCCCATAAAGTCTTTCAAATGTCTTAAGATAATAAATGTATCACTTTATAGAGGCTGATTTTCTTTCACATTATCTTGCAATGCTTGCTACTATTTATTAGTTGCACTTCCGCTTCTCTGTTAATATGCTGGGATTTAGTAGTGCTTTCACTAGCAAGCCTTCTTGTAAATGGGATAAATAGAACAGGGAATTGTATCTTACATTCTAGTAGGAACAAGTGTTACAGTAACAGTGCTTTCTGTAGCTGATGCAATTTGTTGCTAGGCTTATTATTATTTTGGTATAAAACTGCTGTGGCAAGAGGAAGAGGACTAACAAATTAGGGCAAACTTTAGTTGCTTTAGTGAGTCTGTGGAGTTGTGACTCATGATAGGAGAGGGCCTGGCATAGAAAGAACAGAATAATATAAAGAACTTCAAGGAAACGAAGTCAGATCCTGCAGGAAAACAAATTGACTGGTTTCGCTGCATACCTTTTAAGCAACTGGAAAATACTGCCAACAAGATAGTATATAAACTTGATGTCCATTCTAAAGAAACACTGCAATTTAATATTTGCTAACTTTGCCTCTTCTTCCAGCATCTTTGCTTTTCTTGGGAGCTTGAACTTGTATTCTTGGTTTAGAGAATAAGGGAGTGGATAGGAAGAAGGCGCTGTAGAAGGCGCTGTAGATGGACAGTGTGTATGTTTTATGTGGTATTGGAGCTGGAAAGGGAAACCAGAGGTCAGAGTGGTTCAAAAGTTGGTTTGAGAAGAGGAAACTGAGAGCTAGAGGATAATTAAGCTCTAAAGGTTAAGTCCTAGAAGTGGGTGGGGTCAATGCAAATTTAGCAAGTAGGAGAGGTAAATCATTTACCTTTGCAGTTTGAAGCAACCTTTGTTCCTGGGCTAAGAATGCCAGCAGAGCTCAAATTTTTCTGCTAGAGAGATTTCTAAAAATCATCCTTAGAAGTCAGCTGGTATAAAAGAACACTGGACCAGATTTACTGAGACAAAGGGTCTAGTCCAACATCCTCTGTGCTTATTAGCCAAACAACCTCCAGCTAGACTCTACCTCCTCGGGCCTTTATTCTACATAATTTTTTAATAGAAAAAAATGGTTTTGCCACGTTACTTTTAAGCACTATTAAAGATGCACTGTGCGATTTTAAGGGGGGATAAGTGTGGGGGGGGAGCCTTTATTTGCTCAAAGAAGGCAATCTGACTGCAGAAGAAGCCAAATCTACAGACATTCAAAAATTTAAACTACAGGATAACTTGGTGACTATCAAATTTTAACCGACTCATCCCCTTTCTTCAAGCACTTTATCTTTTCCTCAAGCTCAAATCTGGTGCTAGCCTGGACCAGTACACACCCCCAGGGCTATTCCATTCCATTGGCTGGCGGGCCGTCCTGCAGTCTACACCCTTTAGATTTACTGTCAGGATGCCTGGTGTTTGTCAGATGTTACACTGCTCATGTATTACCTTTTCTGTGTGTGCAAGACTGAAACTGCCAGAGTAGGAAAGTAATTTAATAAAAGATCAAAGTATAATTAATAAATTCATTTGGTTAGTAAAACTCTGGATTTCAAACCTAAAAGGCAATTCATTTTGTATGTTCCTGTATCATCTGTCACTGTTGTACAAAGTGAAAAAATCCGAAAACAATTATTTCGTGGTTTGCGTTCGCTTGAGTCATAGAAGCCCACAAAATCTTGTAGAGGCACAATCTGAAGGGCCAGTCATTTCCTTTTCTACAAGTGATTTCCGTCAAGACCCACCCTGTTTGTCACAGTCGCTAGGATCAAAAGAGCGATGCAGTGTCTTCAGCATACAGCATCAACAAGCATAAGCCGGGGATGACGGCTCGCGGGGGATGGACCAACTACGTGGTGGGGACTGGGCGGAAAATTCACTATCCACCAGAGCCTGACACATCCCAGGCCGGGGCTGGGAGGGAGCGGGGAGCGTGGGAGGGGGACAGTGCCTGCCGGGGCTGAGTCGAGCCGTGACCCGGAGGCAGGAGGCAGGAGGCCGGGCGGGGCAGGGCGGGGCAGGGCCGCGGGACAGGGCGCGAGGGGCTCACCTCCCTTGCAGGGCGTGCGGTGCTGGCTGTGCTGGGCCCGGTAGCCCTCGATGACCTCCCAGGAACCGTCGTCGCGCCGGATGGGGAAGGACAGGCTCAGCACATGGTTGCAGGGCTTGATGATCCGCAGGATGCCACGCACCCGGTTCCGCTTCTGCTCCTCGCTCTCCCGGGTCTTGAGGTCCTCCACCAGCTTGTCCTCCACGATGCTGGCGCCGCGGTCGAAGAAGCCCTCCACCATCTTGAAGAAGTTGGGGTCGTCCTCGCGGTCGGCCGCCGCCTCGCTGTACTGTCGCCGGCCGGGCGGCGCGAGCCCCGGCTGCGGGGCGGCGGCGGCTGCGGCGGGCTGTCCGCGGGCCCGGCCCAGCAGCGCGGCCGAGTCGGCCGCCGCCGAGCCTAGGGCTGCGGGCCCGACGCGGGACAGCAGCAGCGCTTCACCCAGGCACCGGTACATGTCGGCAGGACGGAGGCCGCGGAGGCAGGCGCTCTCACAGGCCCGGGGACGGACAGAGGGAGGAAGGGCCCGGCGCGGGCTGCCCTTTTAAGCTGCAGCTTCCTGCCTTCCTGGCTGTCCCCTCCCCTCCGGCGCTCGCCGCCTAACGGGAGGACGGACTTAGGGTGCAGTGGGCCAACGTCGCCTGTGACTTGCAGGGCAGGGGGCGCGCGCCGCCCAGGGAGCCGGGGCGGCGGCGTGCGCCGGCGGGAGCTCTCGGGGGCGCGCAGGCGCGGGCCGCCCTGGTGCGCATGCTCGCAGGGCGAGGGGCGGGGCGAGGGATCCCGCAAGCTTCCGGGATCTGCGGGGAGCAGGTGTCTCAGGTTTGTGCGCGGCCCGGGCTTCGTCCTGGGGGGTGTTTTGCCGGGGGAGGGGGTCTCCCTGGGGAAGGGGCCCACCCGCCTCTGGGGGGCGCTGAGAGTCCGGTCCCGGGACCGCGCGCGGGTGAAGGTGGTGCGGTCTGGCGGTGGGCCGAGGGCGAATGAGTCATGGGTGTCCCTCCTTTCCGCCCGCGCGCCCTCGGGCGCGGGGCAGCCATCCTGCCACCCCTGCGCCTGTCTTGGGGCGGCCCGGAGAAGCAGCGTTTGGAGGCCGGGCTAAGAGCTTGGCTTTATCCGCTGGGACTTCGAAGAACTCTTGTCATCGGAGTTGGAGTTTTGAAGTGGCTTGCAGGAAGTGGAAGGGAGAAAGCCTGGGAGCTGGGGAATCCCTTACCTATTGGCTTTCACCACTTTAAGTTTTTAATTTTGTTCCATTCAACCACTCAATGAGATTGAGATGAAATAGTTATGTAAATCGTTGTATCTTTCTAATATTTACTGAGTGTGCTTCCCCATTTCAGAGATACGTTCTTGAAATAGTCTAAAAACAAGGACACTATAGAAATGCAATAATACTCCCGGATATTGTTTCTCAGTAGTATATGCATTAATGGTCCAGAATAGGATTTGTAAACGTTAAAGGACATGAGGGTTTAATTATGTACTTACACATACTTGATGAGAAATGCTAAAGTTATACATTAGATGCTTGTAAAAGTCTAATGACTCAGTTTTTAAGACAAGCTATCAAAGGCCGCATAACCAGCTTTAGCGGTCCCAGTGTACTTTTGTGATTTTAAAATGGCACTTTTTTGACCTGCAAAACGATTTTGCTTCCTGACATTCACTTTATTCATCTATTAGCATATGGAAGAGAATGTTTTAATTCTCACAGTATTCTGTACAGTATTAGGTGATAACCTAGATCAACTAAAGTACATTCATCTATTCAGTGTGCTGTCAAAGCAAAAAAGGCGGAGCTTATCTTATTTTTATCTTTTTTTTTTAGTATTATCTTAATTGCTACATAAATGATGTATATTTGTATTGTGTTTTTCAGTGATAACTATTCTCTGGACTGAATCCTGAATTTGTCTTGTTGGTCAAATTATTAAGGTACTAAATTTCCTTTTCACTTGATAGCATAATTTTATATTGCAAAAACAACAACAAGCAAATACAAAGTATCAGAATAAAGTGATTAGAATCAGTAAACGTGGAAATTTTTCCTCTTCAGATTAAATTCTTAGGTATGTTTTGAGGAAAGTGGTTTAAAAGCTTAGTTTTATTGCCCGTGTTTATCTCTTTCTTGATAACTGTAGCCTTCAGAAAAATAAATGTTTAACTTTGCTTCTTCCCAGTTTTGTTCACCTGAATTCAAGAAGGTAGAAAGGCTATGGAAGGAGTGAGGAAATTTTAATTGAGAGTCTCCTATGTGTAGATGTTTTACGAAATATCTCTAAAAGAACCCCTAAAGTAGATTTTTTAGTTTTTAAAATCATTATGTTTTTAAATTATTTACAAGTTGTAAAAAAAAATCAAACTGTATAGATAGATTTTTTAAAAAGAGTGGAATCATCCAAACACTGTTCTGACCCCCACCTTCCCATTTAGTAAGTAGTTGGAATGTTTCTTTTCATTCTGAAGTAGGTATTATAATTCCTGATTTATCTGGAGGGTGAACTGAGGCTCACAGAGACCAAGCAAATTGTTGAAGATCACCTAGAAGGTAAATAGCACGCTAAGATTCAAACCGTGTATCTGACTCCAAGTTATGCTATTTCTGTTATTCCAAGAAGTATTTTAAGTGTTTGTTGCATTTAGTTTAAAATTATTTACTGTGATGTAAAGTCTAGTGGGTTTCAACTTTACACTGATGACTGCTTTATAAAATATACAGATATTTTTCAAATTAAATTTTATTGATTATAAATTTCCATTCAAAAGGAGGCTAGATTGGGGTTGACATGTATACACTAATATGTATGAAATAGACAACTAATAAGAACCTGCTGTATAAAAAATAAATAAAATAAAAATTTAAAAACAAAAGGAGGCTAGAATTTAACTTGAAGGGAATTTTGGTCATTTGATAGCATTCAACAAAGACAACTGGTTTTCTGCCTTTAAGGTTTATGAGTTTTCCTTAGCTGTTTCAAAATTCCAGGTCTTTTCTCTTTGATTCATAGCATGTGTTTGTGCTTTCAAGTGCTTTAAAAAATATTTTAGAATTATTTTAGGATTTAGAAAGACAGCATATAAATATAGGAACAACATAGTTGTTTTAAAAATAATTTAATTTGGAAAGGTAGTACATACTTTCTACTTTCTGTCTCTAGATTTGTCTGTTCTGGACATTTTGTTTAACTGGAATCATGCAATCAATATATGGTTCTATATGGGAACATATGTATATGTATAACTGATTCACTTTGTTATAAAGCAGAAACTAACATACCATTGTAAAGCAATTATACTCCAATAAAGATGTTAAAAAATTTTTTTTAAAAATGGTTCTTTGTGACTGGCTTCTTTCACTTAGCATATGTTTTAAAGATTCATCCCCGTTGTAGCATGTATCAATATTTCTTTTCTTTTAATGGCTGAATAGTGTTCATTGTATGGCTATAGCCCTCTTTTTAATCTGTTCATCTTTGATGTACATTTGGTAATTTCCACTTTTGGGGTATTGTGAGTAATGCTATTATGAACATTCTTGTACAAGTTTTTGTTGGGATGGATGTTTTCAATTCTGTTGGGTATGCACTTCGGAGTGCAATTGCTGGGTCTGTGTTTAATCTTTTGAGGAGATGCCCAGCTGTTTTCCACATAAGCTGGACCATTTTAATTCCTATAGGCAGAGGATTCTAATTTCTTTGTATTCTCCCCAACACTTTTTTTTTTTGCAGATTTTTATTGGAGTATAGTTGCTTTACAATGTGTTAGTTTCTGCTGTACAGCAAAGTGAATCAGTCATACGTATATATATATATCCCCTCTTTTTTAGATTTCCTTCCCATTTAGGTCACCACAGAGTACTGAGTAGAGTTCCCTGTGCTATACAGTAGGTTCCCATTAGTTATCTATTTTACACATAGTAGTGTATATATGTCAGTCCCAATCTCCAAGTTCATCCCAGCCCCCCAACACTCATTATTATCTGGTGTGAAGGGGTGACTCATTTTGGTTTTGATTTGTATTTCCTTGATAGCTAATGATGTTGAACATCTTTTTTATGTACTTATTGATGATTTGTATATATTTTTTAAAAAGAAATGTATATTCATATCCTTCTTCCACTTTTAAATTGGATTGTCTTTTTATTGTTGACTTGTAAGAGTTCTTTATATATTTTAGATATAAATCCTGTATCAGATATTTGATTTGCAAGTGTTTACTTCCATTCTGTGGCTTGTCTTTGCACTTTGTTGATGATGTCCTTTGAAGCACATAAGTTTTGAATTTTGATGAAGTCCAACTTATAAATGTTTTCTTTTGTGGCTTGTGCTTTTGGTGTCATGTCTAAGAAACCATTGTCTAATTGAAGGTCGTGAAGATTTACACCTGTGTTTTCTTCTAAGAGTTTTGTAGTTTTAGTTTTTACATTTCAAGTTGATTTTTTGTGCATGGAGTAAGGAAAGAATGCAATTTCATTCTTTTGCATGTGGATAACCAATTGTCCCAGCACCATTTGTTCAACAGAAGACTATTTCTTCCCCACTGAAGTGTCTTCACACTCTCTTGAAATCAGTTGACCTAGATGTGAGGGTTTATTTCTGCATTCTTTAGTTCTTTTCCACTCACCCATATGTCTGTCCTTATGCTAGTACCACAGGGTCTTGGTTAGTGCAGCTTTGTAATAAGTTTTGAAATCAGGAAGTGTGAGTCCTCCAACTTTGTTCTTTTTCAAGGTTGTTTGGTTCTTCTGAGTCCCTTGAATTTTCATATGAATTTTAGGATCAGATGGTGTATTTCTGCAAAGAAGCCAGCTGGAATTTTAGTTTTATGTTGAATCTATAGATCAACCTGCGGAGTGGTGCCATTTTAACAATATTATGTCTTCTGATTCATGAACATGAGATGTCTTTTCATGTATTTGGGTCTTTTAAAATTTCTCTCAGCCATGTTTTGTCTTTTCAAAATATAAGTTTTGCACTTCTTTTGTTAAATTTATTACTAAGTATTTTATTCTTTTTGATGCTATTATAACTGGAATTGTTTTCTGAACTCCATTTTCACATTATTTATTGCAAGTATACAGAAATACAGTTGATTATTGTATATTGATCTTTTATGCTTCGACCTTACTGAACTCATTTATTAGTTCTGATAATTATTGTAGTGGATTCATTAAGATTTTCTCTATACAAGATCATGTCATCTGCAAGTAGAGGTAGTTTTACTTCTTTCTTTCCAATCTGGATGTGTTTTATTTTATTGCCTAATTGCTCCTTACTCTTTTTTACTGTTATATAGTTCTTCATTGTATGGATGTGCCATGATTATTTTTGCTTTTCTATTGATGAACGTGTAGGTTGTTTCCAATATCTTGAAGTTACAGCGGTGCTGCAATGAATAACCTATTACATAGAATATCAGTTTTCAAACTCTTTCATCTCAGGACTACTTTACCTTAAGAGTGAATAGTGAATTTGAACTTAGAAAGAATTTAATAGACATCAGAATTTTGTTTTTCTTATAGAGTTGTTTAATTCATATTTGACATAAATTTTCCTATCTGGATATTAAAAATGATATAATAAAACCAAATGATATAACAAATAAAATATTTAATTTTTTAAAGGGCTTTTAAAACAAGGAACTAAAAATCTTGATTTTTTATTTAAATCAGGTCCCCATGTTATTCATTTTTATTTATTTATTTATTTATATGGCTGCTTTGGGTCTTCGTTGCTGCGCGCGGGCTTTCTTTAGTTGTGGCAAGTGGGGACTACTCTTCGTTGTGGTGCGCAGGCTTCTTATTGCGGTGGCTTCTCTTGTTGTGGAGCACGGGCTCTAGGCACATGGGCTTCAGTAGTTGTGGCTCGCGGGCTCAGTAGTTGTGGCTCGCAGGCTCTAGAGCGCAGGCTCAGTAGTTGTGGTGCATGGGCTTAGCTGCTCTGCGGCACGTGGGATCTTCCCAGACCAGGGCTCGAACCTGTGTCTCCTGCATTGGCAGGCGGATTCTTAACCACTGTACCACCAGGGAAATCCCCCCATGTTATTAATTTTAATAGGTTTTAGTTCTCAAGTGCTTGTCAGTACCTCATTAATCAGCCAGATGAGTGTGGGGGAGAGAAGAGTACCCCATAAAGAGGTGAGACCATTTACAAAGGCCTGAAGATAAATGACAGCATGGTTTGAAAATACAGGGTAGTGTATATTTTGGTTAAAAGCAATTTGATCATCATAACAGTTTGGCTTAAACAGCTGTTATGAATATCTCCAGTTCTGTTTTTTATTCAAGTATTGGTAATTTTGGTGCATCATGGATTGTTTTTCAAGTCTTTGTGCCATAGTTTTCAGGATAATTTTTTCTAATATTTGCTTTTGTGCTTCTGATTGATATTCAGAAAAGTTTGTAATTTTGGATTTTTTTCCCCTTTAGTGAGTATGTTTTTGTAATAAGCAGAAAAACAGTAAAAGAAACTATATCCAAGAAAAGGATCTGAAATTTTCAGGGTTTGTAGTCTTTTTCCTCTTAAAAAACTTTATTTTTCTTAATAAATCAAATGTCAGGTATATCTGCTTGGCTAGTTTGGCTAGTTTTCATTTTGCTGTGTTGCTGAATAATATTCAACAAAGGTTTTATCAGCTCTTGCTTAAGGGTTCTTTCCCTGTTATGAGTAAACATGAAAAATCATAGTAGGTTCTTTGTCCCTTTAAGCATAGCATGCAAGAAACAAGTGAGGTCTCTTAAAAATTAACTTTTCTAAGCTAGGATTTTGAACTCACGTGTATGTAATTCATTATGTCTCTGTCTCTCTCTTTTTTTAAATTGATGTTAGGTTTTTTGCTTTCCTTATAGGTAAAAAGGATAGTACATTCAGTTATTCATTATTCAAGATGCCTCACCATTCAGCTCCACTTATTGATCTATGTGGATGACCCTCTATAACAGCAAATCTTTATTCTATCTTTAGCATTTTCTCTCTGTAAATTTTAGATCAGTTGTGATTTCAATATGGAATTAGGGAAAAGAAAGAAAGAAATTATAAGCTAAAAATTGCAACACATTTCTGATGCTGTTAAAAGCAAACATAACTGAAAAATATACTGGAGAAGCAAAAAGTACCTTCCCATTGGCCATGATGGAAAGTTGCAGAAGAAACAGACTTTACTGTGAAGCATAGATGTGTGTATAATTATACTGAGTTTGCTCCTTAGTGAAAGACAGAAAAGAAAAACATGAATGAAGCAGTAGGGATTAAGGTAGAGACACTGGTAATGTAAGCAGATAAGTTAAGGGGTCGCTAGAGAAGGAGAGCCAGGAGTGGTTTTCTTGACATAAGAGAAGCCATTTTGTGATCTAAGCCTGGCCACAATGCTTGCCCTTGAACAAGTCTCAGTAATTATGATCTTAAGGGAACTGAGGGAATGCAGGAACGGAGAAAAGGCAAACAATAGTGCAGTGATAAAGCAGAGTCCTAGTTCCTCCTCAGGGGATATACATAATAATATATCTGAGTTCTGCAGGAACTGAAGTCCCATCCAGGTGGAGGATGGAATGATGTTGACCCTCCTGACTTCGAAACACTAAAGCTTGGACTCTGTTGACCTTTCCTTCAATTTGCCCCAGTTTGTTTTTGTTTTGTGTTTTTTTGGCCATGCGTTATGCCAAATTCTCCTCTGCTCAAGTGCCTACATGAATATGCAGGTACCCTTACCTTAAAACTTCCCCACTTTTGCTGTTCTGGGAGACACTGCTTTGGGAAAGATCCCAGGTGTTCTCCTTACTTGCTTCAAGTAGTAATAAATCCTTCCTTCTCCCGATCTTTGGCTTGGTTGTGTCTATTGACTGGATACCCACCCAGAGGCCAACCCAGTTTTCAAGTAACAGTAAAGGCTGGAGTTGGCTAAGTAGCAACAATTTAACTTCCTGATCTGGGTAGCATGCAATGAACAGATATTCGTTAGCTTTGTTAGTTAGGATACTTTGGCCCTCAAGTAACAATATCCAAATAAAGATGGCTTAAACTAAAGCCATAAACTAACTAGTAACTGTTATCCAACAAGAAGTCCAGAGGCAAGGATATTCATTGTTGGTACAGGGCTTAGTGATCCATTGCTTCAGGGACCTAGGGCTTGTCTCTGTGTTATTTTTAGCAACTTGGTGATATCTCTCCTCATGGTTGCAAGATTGCTACAGTGATTCCAGGGGTCACATGCAGACACAACCAAGTATTATGAAGAAGAACAGCAGTTTCCTCCCATACATATCTCTTTATTGGTGAAGAAAACCTTTTCCAAAGCCCTGCCAGCCAGCTCAGCTCTCTTAGGCCCCAGTAGCTAGGATTGGTTATTTGCCCATGCTCTTGCTCTAAGGGAGGCTAGAAAGAGGACTTTCTGGCACTTTTAGCTTCTGAAGTATAGGCAGGCTCTGCCGGCAGGGGAGAAAGTTGTGGAAGGAATAACTGTTCAGTTGGCAGCCAACAGTGTTTACCGTATTTGCCATCAAAAATAACATCCTCTCCATGCTATCTTATTGTGATAATACATTTTCTTAGAATACAAGAACAGTTTAAGAGGGGTGAAGCATTCTTAACCATGACACTGGGAATTGTGATGCTTATGGTTTCATGTTCTCCACATTGAGAAATCTGCAGATTCTAGTTCCCTTTGAAACTATCGTCATTATGTTTCATGTTCTCTACACTGAGAAATTTGCAGAGTCTAGTTCCCTTTGAGACCTTATATAATGATGATAGTTTTAAGATTATGCCTCCTTTTTTTGAACAGCTTTTTACCATTGACAGCTTGTGAGGCAATAACTCCATGCTGTGGTGTTTGCTCTGTTGCCACACAAGAGGACAGAACAGAAACCCATCCTCAACTTCTGGGGGAAAAATCTGGCATTTATAATGAAATATCAAGTGCTCAAATGATTTCAACAGATTTTCAGATGGAGCTGCCATCAGTAACTTATTGTCATTGGTGTAACACATAGGCAAATGGCTTAAATTAAGATGACTAATCTAGCATTTATGTTGAAATTAGAAGTTCTTCTTATCTTTGTCCTAAGGTTGGAAATGACAGCCTCATCATAGTCTCTGTTACAGTAACATACTGTCAGAAACACAGCTTGAGATAAGACTGTTTTGAAGATATATGGGTTAGCTATGTAAAGGTGCCCTTTACATAGTTTTGTCCTCCACAGCGTCTTCATCAACTGTAGAATCTTTATGATTGCATTCTTGTAGGGCCATCTAAAACCAAAGAAACACAAAGGGATTACATCTTAGATTCTAGAAGTTGATATCTGCCAGCCATACACACTGAAAATTCCAGTCAGCTGTTTAAAAAAAAAGAAAAAAAGAATGAAGTATCGGTGAAAAGGTGTTAATACAGAAAGAACAAATATCTGGACTTCAAGAACATGGGGTATTTCTGATGAAATGTTCAAATTAAAGCAAATATTTATCCTTCATGTGTTTTTTCTAGGTCAGGTATAAAATGAAATTATTTTGAATAATAATTATCTGGTATTTTTTATGTCTACTTTAATGAATTATAGACTTTGACTATCTTCTGTAATTTCATATTCTTTTCTGCCTTTAAAAAAAATACAATACAAACACCAGAAAAGTGAACCCAACCACATTCAACAAGCAATCACAATTGGCTTTAAATTAATTAGAAAAAGTTTAAGTGGAAAAACTAAAAAAACCAAGCCCTGAGAAGTTCCAATTCCTTGCCTCTTATGGTTTTCATTTATTTTAACATTTACTTAGAGAAAAATGAAAAAGTGTACAAATGAGAATAACAGAAAGACTACCCCTAAGTCCATGATACCTTTTTAACTACAGGTGTTCTTCACTGACCCAGCTCTTGGTGTCTGAACTCAGAAACAGGCTAGATGGGATAGCAATGGTTGCTTAGATTTTATTCCTAACCTATTTCTATAGATTCATGTTGTTTCTAATCTAAATCACAAGTTTTTCATATTGGTTCTCAATATGGAACATTTACGTTTTTCTAATTTTTCTCTATAGTTATCAGTGAAAGCAGAAATAACTGGCAAAAAATCAATTACAGGAAATTCCCTGGCAGTCCAGTGGTTAGGACTCATCACTTCCATTGCAGGCGGCCCAGGTTCAATCCCTGGTTGGGGAACTAAGATCCTGCAAGCTGCACAGTGCAGACAAAAAAAAAAAAAAATCAATTAGAATTTTAAAAAGTAGGATAACACCTGAAAAATTTGAAATATGAAAGAATAATGCTTAAATATATATATCTAGGATCATAAAAGCACTCCATGATGTAATTAAGGTAGAATACAGGTATCCCCCACTTTTGGAAAGTTCACCTTACTCCACTTCGCTTTTATGAAAGACCTACATTAGTACCGGTTTTCAGTACCTAAATGAAATCTGAAGAGGACTTTCACTTTATGAAAAAGGTGAAAAGCAAAAATAGCGCTCGGTGTTTGTCTTGAAGGGAGCCAAGCTGTTATAGAGACGGTGCACCACCAAGCTCCTTCTCAGGAACCACACTCAGCATGTCAGCATCAAACAGCCATAGCTTTGAACTGTTCCTGTGTGCATCTATGCTTTATCTCAATTTATTTTGTGCATCCATTAGCTAGATGTCTCCTAAGGTAATTGCTTTTCACTTTACACCATTTCGGCTTATGAAAGGTTTCAGAGGAATGCTCTACTTTTCGCATAGTGGGGGAAAACTGTAATTGGAAAAACAGAAACAAAAACAATGACTGGGTATTTTCGATTTTTCCACTTTTGAAAATTGATTTTTTATTTATAATAATTTTCTTTTTTTTTTTTGTGGTACACAGGCCTCTCACTGCCATGGCCTCTCCCGCTGCGGAGCACAGGCTCCGGACGCCGCAGGCAGGCTCAGCGGCCATGGCTCACGGGCCCAGCCGCTCTACGGCACGTGGGATCCTCCCGGACCGGGGCACGAACCCGTGTCCCCTGCATCGGCAGGTGGACTCCCAACCACTGTGCCACCAGGGAAGCCCATAATAATTTTTCTTGAAATAATTTTTCTTTAGAAATAATTTTAGATTTACAGAAGAGTTGTAAAGATACTACAGAGTTCCCTTTGACCATCTTTCCCTACTATCAACATCTTATATAGCCACGATGCATTTATCAAAACTAAGAAATTAATGTCGGTACAGGTATATTTGTTTTTGATTGTCATTTCAGCCAAATTATCATGTTGACCAACATACTTTTTGCCAAATTACCTGTAGCTGTACTATGGATCTTAATCAAGATCACTGCTATGTCCTCATAGCAGGACGTGCTTTCAGGTGGTCATGTGACTTTAATCCCTTGTCCCTCAGGCTACAGATGATTGGTTGCCTTTCAGGAAGGTGCCTTTGGGCAGCAAGTGCCTTTTGGCCTGCCATGTCCAGTCTAAATGCTGGCCCAGAAACCTATGACGTGACTTGGTCAGAAAGATGACTTTCCAATTTTAATTTCATTTCTCATCTATGTGTATCTTTATAATATCCTTGTCCCCCCTTCTAAATGTGGTCCAAGTGTTTTCTTTTTTTAAACAAAAGAAAATCCTGGTCAAAATGGTATGAATTAGGTAGCACTGTCATAGTTCACTGTGGCTGGAGTGTGAGTATATGTGTTGGGGGGGGTAGGGGGAGAAGCAGGAGAAGAAATGGGAAGAGATCAGGTGGGGCAGCTCACCAGATGGTGTGTCTCTTCAGAGGACCATTTCATTGGCCTTACTGATATCCTCTGTTGTATGTTCGTTCTATGTGATTTTTGATTCTAGAGATGGGGATCTTTCATAGTTCTATGACATTTTCAACTGTTACCTCTTCAAATACTGTCTCTACTCAGTTCTATCATCTCTCACTTTATCTTCTGTGTATCTTACCTATTCTTTTTATGCAACTTTTTATTTTTTTATGTTTTATTCTATAGGTGCCTGGGGTCAGGCAAAGTGCCCCCTTAATCCAAGGTTTGTAATACCCGGGACCATGAGACAGTGCAGACCTTGGTTATAGGGGTTTACTTTCAGATGACTGTTAGCGTGAGGGTGTTGCCCTTTAGGGTTACAGATTATTGTGGGGATACTCTCTTACTAGACTCATCATTTTATGTGGGTCCTGTGCTTTAAATTGTGTTCCTCATACCCTATGACATCATCAAACAAAATTTATATTTTCCCTCATGATCAAATGCCCTCAGATCAAAAGCAGCTCCATTGCTAACTTACTGTAGGTTCCTGGTTTTCTCTTACAGTTTTAACTAGGTAATTCCTTACTATCTTGTTATGGCTTAGTGACTTTTAAGGATTTGTTTTTTATAGTTCACCTAGTGTTTTTAGTTGTTTTCATAGGATGAGTTGGCTTGACTCTTGCTCATTACTTTGGAGAGCTGGAACTTATGTTGTTATTTACATATTTAAGTATGTCTAATATTGATCATTGTAAACACACACACAAAGATCCTTTTGTATTCTACTTAAAGTTGCATTACAGTTATAGATTCATATGGGAAGAATTGATATCTTATATTATTATTGAACCATAAAAGTATGAAGCACCTTCCATTATATTCAAACAGCCTCTATTGTTCTTCACAGTTTTTATAGGCTAACTTTTATCCCTATGTACTTTATTTATTTTAATTTTTTTTTTAAGATTTTTTTTTTATGTGGACCATTTTTAAAGTCTTTATTGAATTTGTAACAATATTGCTTCTGTTTTATATTTTGGTTTTTTGGCCACGAGGAATGTGGGATCTTAGCTCCCCGACCAGGGGATGAACCCGTACCCCCTGCATAGGAAGGCATAGTCTTAACCACTGGACCACCAGGGACGTTCCTATTTATTTTAATTTAAAAGAAACTTGTCTTGATTCTTTGTTGGATTTGTTTCTGTTTTGTGTTTCTGTTTTAAATGGCTTTAGCCTGGAGAAGGCACCCTATGAATTTACATAACTGTCTTTGTAAAACTCTGTAATTGCATTGTTCTTAAAATGGAAATAGGAACTTATTTATGGTCTTTTATTTGACTTTCATATCCAAATTAAAATGTGGTGGTTGTCTACTTTAAAATTTTTAACTCCTTAATACTCAGATTTATTAGAAGATTTTAAGGTTTATTTTCTCTCTCACATTTTACTTAATTATTCATTCGTTCATATAGAACTGTTTATTGAGCACCTCTTATTGACCAGAGCCTGCAGTGAACAAGGCAGACAAAGACAGAGCTTGGGAAGTTAGATTGCAAGGAGGGTGCTGTGCTGCTTTAGATAGGGTGGCCAGAGAGCCCTTTTCAAGGAAGAAACATTTACATTGAAACTAAAGGCTGAGTTGGAGCAACCTATATAAAGAGCTATGGGTACAAGTGAAGGAAACAGCATGTGGAGAAGCCATGAGAGGGGAAAGACCTCGACATATTTTAGGAATGGACAGAAACCAGTGTGATTTTGGAGAGGTAGATTATGTCGGCAAGGGCTTTACCTTTTCACTTTTTGTTCAGTGAGAAACCCAATTGCAAGTGTAACGGGCATAAATTTTGTAAACTACAAATTTGAATGTGCAAACGTAACTTTCATTATTTCTCTATAACTAAAACTTCCTTAACTCTGGAGCTTCTTATTTCTGCTGGGTAATAGAAAACAATCTTGCCAATTTAGGATAAAGTCAGTACCTTCTGGTCTAATTTATTAGTTAATTCCAGGTTTACTCAGACCCTTGGGTAAATAATCAGTCCTTTGGATAAATGTTCAGTTTTTTCACATCCCCCCCCCTTTTTTTTTCTGGGGTGGAAGGTATTTATAGAGAAGCCTTATAATATCTTCTGGCACTGAGGAAGTGGCCTCTCATCTTTGTGCCATCCTCTGCCCTTGGCCACTACTAGGTTGTACCTTGTACTGGCTTAATCTTGAGTGGCCCTGTCTGTTCTTCTGCATCTGAGGCTGATGTCCCTGATGCTTCCATGGCCTCTGGTCAGCGGGTCTGTGTGTGCTGGGTCCTCCTTAAACCCAGGCTCTTTTGGGCCCACTGACCCAAGGCAAACTCCTTGTGGTTTCCACATTTTGCTGGCATGCTTGCGACTCTGAGGTCGCTTTTCAGGAGTGTGGTCTGGGTATGTCATTGGTATTGCTCCTCTACTACATTGATGTAGTGTTAGTTGCAAGCTTTTGCTAAAAGGCTTGAGGTTCCCTGGACCATAACTTGGGAAGGGGAAACATAATTATCTTCTATTCTGGGTCCTTCCCCACAAACATACTGGAGATCTTTCTCACCTTTCCTCACCCTGAGACTTAGCCCCAGATGAGACAGAAGGTAAGAATTTTGAACTTGTATCTAAACTATTTCTAATTCCTCTTTCTTTCTGCACTCCTCTCCCAGGTTTTTATGTCCTCTCAATTGCTGTGGAAGAATTGCATTTACGTCACCACCTGCTACTTCCTCTGTGCTGTAGTTTACAGTATAAACTCTGCCAGCAGAGTTTTTTTTTGCCTTGGAGTGTGATATTTAAAGCCATGGTTTTAGAATTTAGAAAAGCTCTTTTTTACTCTTAAGCCTTCAGATACTGCCATTGAAATCCTTATCTTTCAAGAATTATGGTTTCAATGGATTAAGGAGCTAATTGTAAGAGTTGAAGCTGTAAAAGTCTTAGAAAAAATGTAGGTATAAATATTTATGATCTTAGACTAGGCAGCAGTTCCTTAAATAGGACACCAAAAGCACAAATAGCCAAAGAAAAAATAGATAAATTGGACTCATCAAAATGGAAAACTTTTGTGTATCAAAGGATATTATCAAGATAGTGAAATATCCAAGTACCAGTATCTTTTCATAGAGTAAAAGGGTCCAGAACTCCAGATAGAATTCTTAGCTAGAGATGTAAATTTTGTCATCATCAGTGAGTAGGTAATGTAAATACAGTAATCCTGGGGTGGATGTTAGAAGAGCAAAGAGAGGAGCCCTGGGGGAGTGTCAGAATCTAAGGGCTGAGCAGAGAAAGGAAGGAAGGATCTGAGAGGTTGAAATATGAGTATGAATTACCATAAAAGCTTCCCCAACTCGATTTTAAGTTTCTTGAGGACTAAGACCATCATGTTCATCATTTTATCCACAGTTCTTATCATAAAGTAGGTTTTCAGTAAATGTCTTTAAATGAAGACTGAGAAGTTTTAAGAAAAGAGTGGTCAGCAGTGTCAAATGTAGAAAATAGGTCAGCTGCTATAACGACAGAGCAGCAAGTAGCTGATTGATCATCTTCTATAGAACAGTTTCAGTGGAATCTCCATGGTAGAGATAAATGCCAGGTTGCTGAGAACTAGAGTGAATAGTTGTGAGAGAGTGGAAGCAGTAAGTGCAGACATTCTTTTCAAAAAGCTTGTAGAGATACAGGATCATAGGTAGAGGGCATATTCTATCAAGATGAGAGAAAGTTCAGCATGTTTATGTGCTAAACAGAAAGAGAAAGAACGGAGAAGTTGATGATACAGGAAGAAGGAGGTATGTGAGATTGATTGAACATTGTCCTTAAGAGTAGAGGGAACAGAGTGAGGATACTAGGTTTCAGTAGGAATAGGAATGTTGTTTCCATTGAAGTAGGAATAAAAGGATGCTGCAGATGGAGAAAAGTGTTTGGGTTGTAGGTGAGGAATTTGGGGCATCAACACGCTTGATGAATTTTTCAGTGAAGTGGGGGGATCACCTCATCAGCTGAGATTATAGAGGATGGTGATGGTGATTGTAGGGGAGAGTTTGAGGAGAAAGGGAGAATTTCACTGAGAGAAATGAGAGGGCTAACTGAATGGGATTACTTAAAGGAATTGTAATAATTTTTCATGGCTCTGGTATATATAGTTGTGTGATGATTTTTTCCCCCCTCTCAGGCCTCACCAGCCTGAGGGGCTGAGCAGACAAGTTGAACAACTGGACTGATTTTGGTTTGAGTTTTACAGGCCAGTGTGGCAGACAGAGTAAGGATGCAAGAAATTACAGTAGTTAGAGCATTTCAAGTTCTGGGCCATTGAGTTTAGGCTCAGTAGCGAACAAATGAAACCAGAAAGTAGCTGCTGGGATATGAAGTGGTCAAGACTGGATATTGGATTTTAAGATTAAATAGGAGCAGTTGCTGGTTATGACTGAACGCAAGATCTGGCTATGGAATGGGTTTCAGAAGTGGAGAGAAAGTGAAGGTTCCTGGAGTAGAGATAAGGGAACTGTAGAGCTAGATTTTACAGGAGTCAGCTACACAGGAAGTGAGTTGCTCAGAATGGTGGCAGAGCAAGGGGTGGAAAGATTTTGAACCAGGTTCCAAAGCCTTGAGTGAATGTGGGAGAGTGACCAAGAGACCAGTGGATGACAAGGAGAGAGAGGTAGCAACAGATGACTTAAGCCTCAAAAGACGTACCTTTATCTGAGGGTAAAGAACTGTGATGGTGAGCAAGGCATGACTTCCATGCTTCACGTTTGCTGAGTGGGAGAGAATAGCTCGCGCCCAGATTAGTTTAGAGAGCAAGACTGCTGGCAACCAATTTAAATTGGTTGGGGTTTAGGGAATTTGTTTGCAGTGGAACAGTGTAAAGGGTTATCAGGAAGTATAGCTATTGGAGGGTGTGTGATGGTTGAAGAGGGAGACAGTACAGAGCAGAAATGAGATCAGAGTGCAGCAGGAAAGAGGGATTAATCGTAGAGGCTTACATTTTGGATGATTGTAAGAATATGGTGATGTTAGCTAATCTCAAAATTTTTATTAATTTTGTGGGAAAAATGCGTTGATGCTGACAGACTGAGGTTCTGGGTTATGCACAAAGCTAGATGAGCTCATTGTTTTCAGGTCTACTTGGCAATGTTTAGCAGTCTGTGGCCTTTGCTCAGCATGTCATAAAGAACCCTAGCATGGGGCTGTTTTCTTTTTGTCAAGGCTTAGCCCTGGGAAAGGAGGAAGGCAGGGGTGGAAGTGATTGGTGCTCACTTAATTTTTGGCCTTGGCAAACTTGTCTCTAAGGGGTAAGCATATGGATAGAGGTAACCCTGAGTCCATATTGGGGTGAGAAATCATTAGGTCTTCAGACCTTTGCACAGCAGACGCCAGGTTAAGAGGGAGTATAAAAGTTTCTGAGTCACAAAAGGAGGGAATGGCAATATAAATAGTTCTTGATCTCTTTAAAGGCATGTAAATTTAGTAATATTGCAGCAATAGTTTAGCCATATTTAAGTTATAAAGTATAACCTGAAATACTACATGTTAAATGTGTTTTTTTTTTTTTTTTGGCCGGGCCGTGCAGCTTTCAGGATCTTAGTTCCCGCACCAGGGATTGAACCTAGGCCACAGCAGTGAAAGTGCCAAGTCCTAATGGATGGACCGCCAGGGAATTCCCTAAATGTCTATTTTTGGACATTTAGAAAATGTATCAATTGATAAAGCTACAAAATAATATTCTGAGAGTTTTACGTCTCCCAATATGCCTTAAAACCAAAGGTTACACTACATTAATATTTGGCATATTTTAAATATGCTTTCAGACTTCCTCAGGTCACAAAATACTTAGAATCATGATGCATAGTGTTTTTGCAGAACACTAAGAAATACTGATGTGTGTGATTTCATTGTACAAACTAAGAACAATTTTGCTAGCAGGTAATATGACTTCGTTGTATGTTTAACCATTTCTGCCTTTCACAAAATGATAAATAACCTTTGAAAGAAATCACATTTCACACTTTTCCCATCTTTGACCACTAGGCCAGTTTGCTTTGTTTTGTCATCTAGTAGAACTTTAGCTCAAAGGCAAGTGGTGTCAAGTAAGAGTTAAGCAAAATTGACATACTCCATAAAGAAAACTTGGAAAATGTAAAGAAGTAAGAAGAAGGGTCACCTATGGCTCAAATCAACCATAGTTGACATTTGGGTGTTTGTTTATTTATTAATTTATTTTTTGTTTCTTGGTTTTTTTGGGGGTTTTTTTTGATTGGGCTAAGTGGCTTTATTAGAGAAAGCCAAGATTACAAAGGACTTAAGAGTTGGCATTGGGGCCCTTCTTCTTGCCAAAGGTGGGCACAACATTGACAAAGCACTGGTTGTACTGCATACGCTTCTTGGCCCAGCTCATTTTCTTTTTCTCTTGTTTGGCCACCTTGGGAATCTGACCTCTTACTTTCCTGGCACGGGTCAGGGAACCATGGACTTTACCTCCAAACATGCGGCTGCCTACTTCCAGAGTGCTCAGAGTGCTCACAGCCTCCACCCCACACTGGCCCAGGGTAGCCTCATCCTGCAGGAGCAGGACCTGATCTTCTGGAGTGAGGCCCTCCAACGAGGCTACATGAGCCTTGATCTGGGTGACTGTCACCTGGCCAGTCACCTGGAGAGTGTGTAGCTACTGTGCGCAAACAGCTGCATGTTGGCAACTGAACCGCTTTACCACTGCCGCTAACGTGAAGATGGGGTTGAGAAAGGAAGGAACGAGGGTGTGCACGTCCTCTCTGCCTGCTGTGTGCCACGTCACTGGGTGTATTTTAATTTTTTTTTGCGATACGCGGGGCTCTCACTGTTGTGGCCTCTCCCGTCGTGGAGCACAGGCTCTGGACGCGCAGGCTCAGCAGCCATGGCTCACGGGCCCAGCCACTCCGCGGCATGTGGGATCTTCCCAGACCGGGGCACGAACCCGTGTCCCCTGCATCGGCAGGCGGACTCTCAACTACTGCGCCACCAGGGAAGCCCTTTATTTTTTATTATTATTATTTTTAATTAATTATTTATTTTTGGCTGCATTGGGTCTTCATTGTTGCCTTCGGGCTTTCTCTAGTTGTGGCGAGCGGGGGCTACCCTTCATTGCGGTGCGCGGGCTTCTTATTGCGGTGGCTTCTCTTGTTGCAGAGCACGGGCTCTAGGCTCACGGGCTTCAGTAGTTGTGGCACCAGGGCTCAGTATTTGTGGCTCGCAGGCTCTAGAGTGCAGGCTCAGTAGTTGTGGCACACGGGCTTAGTTGCTCCGCGGCATGTGGGATCTTCCTGGACTAGGGCTTGAACCCGTGTCCCCTGCATTTGCAGGCAGATTCTTTTTTTTTTTTTCTTTTTTTTGCAGTACACGGGCCTCTCACTGTTGTGGCCTCTCCCATTGCAGAGCACAGGCTCCGGACGCGCAGGCTCAGCAGCCATGGCTCACGGGCCCAGCCGCTCCGTGGCATGTGGGATCTTCCCAGACCGGGGCACGAACCCGTGTCCCCTGCATCGGCAGGTGGACTCTCAACCACTGCGCCACCAGGGAAGCCCTGCAGGCAGATTCTTAACCATTGCGCCACCAGGGAAGTCCTTGGCGTATTTTTAGATTTAGTTTTTGTCTTAAACTTTGATTACTTGGTGTTTTGTTGGCTTGTTTTAGAAAATTATGCTTATACTACAAAAATAAACTAGCAACTTGCTTTTTCGCATAGCATTATTCATAATTTTTCAAATATAATTTGTAATGACTGTGTAATGCAAGTAATGTACCACTCTTTGTTTAATCCTTCCACTAAAATTAGACTTATTTATTTATTTATGGCTGCACCACTCGGCTTGCGGGATCTTAGTTCCTGGACCAGAGATGGAACCTGGGCCCTCAGCAGTGAGAGCTCTGAGTCCTAACCACTGGACCACCAGGGAATTCCCTAGACTTCTTCAGTATTTCTAAGTTTCCACAATATTAAACAATGATGCAATATGTGTATTTAAGGTTTTATCTTATATTCTTATTTATTTCCATAGTATAGATTCTTGGAAATTGATTTGTTTGATCAAAGGGTGTAAGCATTTCTGAAGATCCTGACACACACTGCTTAGAAAAAATTCTAAATGGAAGGGTAGCATGATCAGCACTCTGGTAATGACTGTAAATTTGCCAAATGGGCACAATAAATACCAAACAGAAAACACTCCATCATTTGAATATTGAATTCTATACAACAGATATGAGACTTAAATAGATGTATCTTGATAACGGAAACCATTCATGTCCTTATTCAAATGATTGCAGCCTGGGTGATGATGAATAGGTTCCACATAGTATCTTGGATAATTGAATGACTACTGTGATGAGATGTGATCACTTGAAACCACTGAGGGCTCTGAGAATGGAAAATAAAACAATGCTCTATTCTACTGCATGTACAGGTTCCAGGCACTGAACCCATGGGCTGGAATCTGTAAGGAGATATTACTGGCTTATTAAGGATACAACTCAGGAATAGCCAAGTAGAAGAGATGTGTAGGGTAAGGTATGGGGGAAGGGGCATGGAGCTCCCCATGCCTTCTTCCACATGCCACCCTTCCTGCACCTCGATGTGTTCACCAACTGGGGAGCACTAAACTTGTATTCTTTTTAAACAGATTTAATTTTAGTGATGGAATTCTTTATTGTTTCTCATAGTGTTTTTTGTTTGTTTTGTTTTGATTTTAAAAGACATTAATCAGTCTTGAGGGATGGTCTGTGGAAAAGTGGGTTCTATCTATAAGTTTGGGAAACCATACTAGGTATATCCCTTGGCTCCTTGGAGATTCATGATGAGCATCAACTTTTATCAGGTTAATAAAAGCTCAGGGAAATGATGTTACTACTAATAATTTAACATTTATCAAGCACTTACTATTTTAAGGCTCTGTTCTAACAACCCCAGAATTTTTTTTAAACATCTTTATTGGAGTATAATTGCTTTATAATGGTGTGTTGGTTTCTGCTTTATAACAAAGTGAATCAGCTATACATATACATATATCCCCATATCTCAACCCCAGATGTTTTAATCTTTCTAATCTTTACAACAAATCTGTCTTTGCAATTGTCTCCTTTTTTTTTTTTTTTTTTTTTTACAGGTGGGAAACCTGAGACCCAGAGTAGTGAAATAACATGTTCCAAATCTCACGGCTAGGCCAGGAGGTGGAAGCGCAGGGATTCAAACCCAGATAGTCTGACTCCAGAGGGCTCCAGGCACTATGTTGTACTGCTTGTAACCAGCGAAGAAACTGGTTTAGTGTTAAGTCCGGCATTTCTCAAACTTGTTTGACTGTGTAAACTCATTATCTTTCAATATTTTTATAGGGATTAGTCTTCCATGAAGTTAACTCTGAAAAATGCTGCTTCAAGCCAGCCTACGCTGGTGATCTGCAGTCTTTCAAAAAGTGTTGCTTTAGAATAGAACTAGGTTTTTTTTTTTTTTAACTTGGTTCTCTTTTGATAATATTAAATGTATACTTATTTATTTGTTACTTTTTTTCTACTCAAAAGCCTAATATTTTGACTTGAAGGTATTTTAGATTCTCTTTCACAGTGACCGTCCTAGGAATTTTTAAAAGGGCAACATCACTCTTTAGTACTTTTGAGGTACTAAAACAGTTCATAATCCAAATCATTATCTTACTCTGCTTTCTCTGCTCTAATATTATATTATCATAAAGTTTTAAAAATAAAGAAACTGACAGGTATTTACTGCCATGGAGCGTTATAATAATTGACATCAGAGTTTGAACCTGCCTCTGTTCTGCCTCTATTAGCTATGTAGTCTTAGAAAAGGTACTTCATTTCTCAAAACTTCTGTTTCTTCCTCTAAAAGGTTAAGGTGGCTGTGAGAATAAAATGTAGTATCTGGCACATAGAAGGGTCACAGTAAATGTTAATACCCTTATTTTTTTTTTTCTTAAGTTATCTCGACTCTATATACCATTAATGATTATGAAAATAGTTGGAAAAGAAAAATCAGTTTTAAATTTGAACTGTCTCAGCATTATGCTGATATCAGCTACATTTCTGATAAAGTAATGTTGTCATGATACAGGTTGTATGGGAGTTAAAACCAGTTTCCTTCCGGCTTTCCAACTGACATAATAAGCAAAACCTGACTAGGCAAACATAGACCTATTTATTAGATCACTTATTATTAATGTTAAACTAGCTTTGGTGCTGACTTTTCCTGTTCTTTTTGAAATTTCACTGTTGTCATTTAAAATCTGACCTTCAAAAGCTTTGTAAAATGCTTAATGGTTTAAATTATCCTTCAGAACATAAGAAGTATATTTTCCAAAGTGGTGTTCTCTATCTAGCAATATGGTCAAAATCATGCAGGAGGACAGAATTGCTTATATTTTCACATTATCTACTGGAGGCTTATTCAGTTTTTATGGCAATCAACTTCTGGCTTTAGGGACAGTACTTAACATGTATAACCAAAGCATGAATAATCACTTAAAACAAAGCTATTAAAAGAAAAATCTGGGGATTTTTCAATTTCACAGTGATTTACTGCCTAAGCAAAAAGAAGATGGGTTTGGTTTGAGCTGTATGTGAGAGATCTCTAATATTCTATTCTACGTGCCTCATATATCCCTGGTACATAGTAAACACTCAGTAAATATTTATTGACCGACTGAATTTGGTTTCTAGTCCCAACTATGTGCCTTGCAACTTCTGTAACCTTGGACCTTCTTGCACCTTCTAAACTTCAGTTTCTTCTTATGTAAAAAAGGAGGCATCAATATTTACTTCCCAGTATTGTTGTAACAATTAAGTGTTCATGCATTAAAATAGCCAGTCCCAGCACATGGCACATAGTAGGCAAACAGTGCACTGCATGTTTCCCCAGACACATCACTTCATTCTTCAGTAATGTTCTTTTCAAGCACTCTTTTTCTTTTTCATTACCTAAACATTTAGAAGCTGTATTCAAGAGATAAGATGAATGTTTGCCAATTAAACTGAAATTATATTCCTTTGTAGCCCACACTTGGAATGTTTTAGCAAAAATGATTGTATGTCTGACAGACCTTGGTTTGAATCCTGGCTTTGCAGTGTACTAGTGTTGTGACCTTAGGGAAGTTACTTAACCTCCCTGTAAGGTATTGTGAGCTGAAATGAATTAAATATATAAAGCCTCTAGTTCCATTGCCTGGTTCGCATAGGCCCCAAATAGATGTCATTATTTTAAATTGAAACTGTTATTTAATCTGATAATTTACATAATTAATTCATGTAGATTGAGAGCCTACTCTACTCAAATGCCATTAAGAGCAAGCAGGAAGATTGTGAATGGACATTGGGCAAATTATTATGTAGGCGACTGAATTTTACCTTGCCTAGAATCAGGTTCAGCAGAAGTGATGTTTTCTATTATATTTGAGGTAAAATAAATTAATGGGCTATTATTGCATTTGGCATGGCCTTTTTTTTTTTTTTTGGATGTTGCTTTTCTGTACTGAATATCAAAATTTTAAAAAATGAATGTCAGAGATAGCTTCATGAGGGGTAAAGCAGACCAGGTAAACTTCGCTGTCTAAAAAGTTTTTTGGGGGACTTCCCTGGTAGTCCAGTGGTAAAGAATCCGCCATACAATGCAGGGAACGCGGGTTTGATCCCTGGTCAGGGAACTAAGATCCCACATGCCACGGGGCAACTAAGCCCGTGCACCACAACTTCTGAGCTAGCGCGTCGCAACTAGAGAGCCTGTGTGCCGCAAACTACAGAGCCCACGTGCCCTGGAGCCTGCACACCACAACTAGAGAAGAGGAAAAAAAACCCTCATGCTTGGGCTTCCCTGGTGGCGCAGAGGTTGAGAGTCCGCCTGCCGATGCAGGGGACGTGGGTTCGTGCCCCGGTCCGGGAAGATCCCACATGCTGCAGAGCGGCTGGGCCTGTGAGCCATGGCCGCTGAGCCTGCACGTCCGGAGCCTGTGCTCCGCAACGGGAGAGGCCACAACAGTGAGAGGCCCGCATACCGCAAAAAAAAAAAAAAAAAAAAAAAAAAAACCCTCATGCCACAACTAGGGAGAAGCCCACACACCGCAACAAAGATCCCGTGTGCTGCAACTAAGACCCAACACAGCCAAAAACAAATAAAGTAAATAAATCTTAAATAAATAAATAATAAATAAAAAGTATTTCGGGACTTCCCTGGTGGCGCAGTGGTTAAGAATCCACCTGCTGGTGCAGGGGACACGGGTTCAAGCCCTGGTCTGGGAAGATCCCACATGCTGCGGAGCAACTAACCCCATGAGCCACAACTACTGAGCCCACATGCCACAACTACTGAAGACCATGCACCTAGAGCCTGTGCTCAACAACAAGAGAAGCCACCGCAATGAGAAGCCCGTGCACCACAACGAAGAGTAGCCCCCGCTCACCACAACTATAGAAAGCCCGCACACAGCAATGAAGACCCAATGCAGCCCAAAAATAATAATAATAATAAATAAATAAATAAAATAAAAGTTTTTCATCTTTTGCTGATCTTCTTCATTAGAAATAAACATGTTCCTCTCCTGTACTAAAATTCAACATACAATATTGGTAATCCAAATTTAATAAAACATTCTACCTATTTTAAAACTCACTTGACTTGTTTAGATATTATATAAAATTGATTCCTACCCTGGCAGACTAAGCATTGCAAAGCTGGCGATAAAAGATTTTTATGCGAATTCCTGACAAATAGAAAAGCTTAAGGATGGTATTGGGCATTATAGAAAAAGGTTTATTTCTGAAAATGTTTCTAGGGACTTCCCTGGTGGTCCAGTGGCTAAGACTCCATGCTCCCAACGCAGGGGGCCCGGGTTCGATCCCTGGTCAAGGAACTAGATCCCACATGCCCAACTAAGAATTTGTATGCCACAACTAAAGGTCCCGTATGCCACAGCTAAAGATCCTGTATGAGGCAACAAAGATCCCGCACAAGGCATGGAAGATCCTGCGTGCCACAACTAAGACCTGGCACAACCAAGATAAATAAATATATAAATAAAAATGTTTCTAATGTCCATATCAAATTAACAATAAGGTTTTTAAAGAAATACCAAAATAATCATCATTTATTTTGGAAGTTAACTTTCTCTGATAAGATGTTAACATCTGTTTTTTGTTTTGTAGGGTTTCTTTCATTAATTAAAGTATAATTCACATAGCATAAAAGTTTCAGTGGCTTTGAGTATAATCAGTGTTGTGCAACCATCACCATTATCTAGTTCCAGAACTTTTTCATCGCCCTCAAAGGAAACCCCTCTTAAGTTTTCCCCCTTCTCCTAGCCCCTGGCAGCCATATCTCTGTTTATATCTCTATGGAGTTGCCTATTCTGAGTAATTTATATAAATAGAATCATACGATATATTGCCTTATGTGTCTGGTTCCTTTAATGCAGCGTGTTTTCAGAGTTTACCTGTGATGTGGCATATCAGTAATTTGTAGCTCTTCTGGGCTGAATAATATTCCATTGTGAGGATATACCACATTTGGTTCATTCATTCATCAGTTGATGGATGTTTGGGTTGTTTCCACTTTTTGACTGATAGGAATGATGGTGCTATGAACATTCATTTACAGGTTTTTGTGGACGTATGTTTTCAGTTCTCCTTGGTGTATACCTAGGATGTAATTACTGGGTTATATGATATCTCTATGTTTAACTTTTTGAGAAACTGTCAAACAGTTTTTCCGAAGCAGCTGCATCACGTTATGTAGTTTTTAATGTTATTTAAGATACTTGGAAGAAATGAGAGAAACGTTTATGAAAATGTTAACCTAAGCATGTTAGTACTCATGAGAGTCATTCTGGCAAGCCACGTGGAAGTCTCAATTTGCCTCATTTGCTTTTCAGAATGAAAACATTAAAATATAAACCTACACTATAGAAGTGGCGTCAGTTTTTATTCTCTCTTGTTCCTTCACCCACCCACTTCTCCTAAAAGTTTGGAATATGCTTGGAATTAATGCTGTTTACTTTCACCTAAGGATAGGTGTCTGAAAGTGACATATTAAGTTTCCTGCTTTGCTTTTCCTTAATGAGTTTCATATTTTATTATATAGTTTACTAAAGCAGAGAAACTGATCTGGTCTTTCTACAGAAAACATTCTTAATCAAAATTCAAAATAAAAAAACAAATTAAAAGTAGATTTAATTGCTTATGTTTAAATTTTCTTGGATATAAAAATATTTTTCAAAAATATCACATAAAGACCTTACTTAAAAATCTTTGTGTAAAAAATGTTGTGTTAATGTAGTGGGTGCTTTAGAGACGCTTTTGTCTCCTCTGCTGATGATGCTACCCTTGTCTCTTGTTCTCACTAGTCATTATCAACTATTCAAACAAACTCCTATTCTAACAAATATTTATACAACCTTCATAAATTTACATGAAATGAAATCATTATAAAGAAATAAAGTATATTGGTTTCATTGGGGAAATAGACTTTCAAAGCAGAAAGGGTATTTATGGAGTAATTTCTAATGCTAGATTGGAGCTTACATTCTTTTCATACCTTTCTCATTTAAGGTGACACTCCACATGAATTTTATGTTTGTAAGAAGAAATGTGATTATCAGTCATTCCATAAAGGTTGATGTGAACCCTGGCTCTCTAGGATAAATTAATCTTTATTTCTGTAAGGATGTATCATAGAGATTGAGTTGTTTTCTTTGAGTAATGAAAAATTAAGGGGTTTCTTTTTTAGGTAAACTCAGGTTTTAAACTATAGAAGTCAGCTTTGCAATGTGGACATCGAATTCATTGTTTACTAAATTCTGTAATGTTAACCTATAATTTTCAGTTGTTTTGCAATTATTTTTGTTCTTAACATAATTTATGTTATTGGGTTGGGTAATTTTATCTACTTTTATTTCTGGATGTCTAAGTATAGGTAGTTGCATTTGAACTAGAGAAATGTTGGGTTTTAAACAGAATTTCTCTCTGAATATTGAATCTTGTTTTTTTCTTTGGCCATGCTGCACCTGGCATCCAGGATCTTAGTTCCCTGACCAGGGATCAGACCTGTGCCCCCTGCAGTGGAAGCATGGAGTCTTAACCACTGGACCGCCAGGGAAGTCCCTGAGTATTGAATCTTTTAATAAGTTTTTTTTATTACATTTTTTGTTCCATTGTATTAATTTTTCAGTTGATAACCTTTGGTACTGACTATAAGTAGTATAGAAACTGCTTTCTACCTCAAAAAAATTTAAAAATAAATTTTAGATTAAAAAATCGACCTCAAGGGCTTCCTTAGTGGTGCAGTGGTTGAGAGTCCGCCTGCCAATGCAGGGGACACAGGTTCGTGGCCCGGTCCGGGAGGATCCCACATGCCACGGAGCGGCTGGGCCCGTGAGCCATGGCCGCTGAGCCTGCGCGTCCGGAGCCTGTGCTCCGCAACAGGAGAGGCCACAACAGTGAGAGGCCCGCATACTGCAAAAAAAAAAAAAAAAAATTAAAAAAAAATTTTTTAAATCGACCTCAAAAAATTAAAAATAGAATTACTGTGTGATTCAGCAATTCCACTTTGGGGAACATATTCTAAAGAAGTGAAATCCCTGTCTTGAAGAGATATCTGCACCCCCATGTTCATTGTAGCATTATTTATAATAGCCAAGACATGGAAATAACCTAGGTGTTCATTGATGGCTGAATGGGTAAAGAAAATGTGGTGTATGGGACTTCCCTAGTGGTGCAGTGGTTAAGAATCCGCCTGCCAATGCAGGGGACACGGGTTTGAGCCCTGGTCTGGGAAGATCCCACATGCCGTGGAGCAACTAAGCCCGTGCGCCACTACTGAGCCGGCGCTCTAGACCCTGAGAACCACAACTACTGAAGCCTGTGCTCTAGAGCCTGCGAGCTACAACTACTGAGCCCATGTGCCACAACTACTGAGCCTGTGTTCTAGAGCCCGTGAGCCACAACTACTGAGGCCCACGCACCTGGAGCCCGTGCTCTGCAACAAGAGAAGCCACCACAATGAGAAGCCCGCACACCACAACGAAGAGCAGACCCCACTCGATGCAACTAGAGAAAGCCCATGCACAGCAACGAAGACCCAACACAGCCAAAAATAAATAAATAACTTAATTAATTACAAAAAAAAAAATACTGACTTGGACCTGGGAGGCCAAATCATTAAAAAAAAAAAGAAAAGAAAAGAAAATGTGGTGTGTATATATACAATGGGGTATTATTCAACCGTAAAAATAAGGAGGGCTTCCCTGGTGGCGCAGTGGTTGAGAGTCCACCTGCCGATGCAGGGGACACGGGTTCATGCCCCAGTCCGGGAAGATCCCACATGCTGTGGAGCGGCTAGGCCTGTGAGCCATGGCCGCTGAGCCTGCGCGTCCGGAGCCTGTGCTCCGCAACGGGAGCAACAATATGGATGGGCCTCAAGGGCATTATGCTAAGTAAAATAAGGCAGACCGAGAAAGACAAATACTTTATGATATCACTTAAATGTGGAATCTAAAAAAACTGAAGGCACAGAAACAGAGAACAGATTGGTGGTTGTCAGGGGGTGGGCATGGGGAGATAGGGGAAGGTGGTCAAAAGGTACAGATGTCAGTTATGAGATAAGTTCTGGAGATGTAATGTACAGCATGGTGACTATAGTTAACAGTACTACATTAAATATTTAAAAATTGCAAACAGAGTAAATCTTAAGCGTTCTCATCACAAGAAAAAAATTTATAACTATGTGAGGTGATGGTTGTTAACTTACTGTGGTAATCATTTTGTAATATATACATATATCTAATTATTATACCCTATACCTTAAACTAATGCAATGTTATATGTCAATTATATCTCAATAAAACTGGGGGGGGCAATCCTCCCAGATAAAATATTGATGGCTGCAATTTTTATATAAGATATTGGTGAAGGGAAAAAAGCAGGGAATTTTGGAGGTCAAGTTTCATATTATGAAACCCAACTTAGTGATTTATACATACTTCAAAGCAGTATGAGTGATCTGTGACCAAAATGTGATTTCTAGGCGAAATGACTATTATGTAGATGGAGTATCTGCCCAGGCTTTATTGTTCTTGGTGTTCAAACTCTGATCTTGTTGCCAAGATAAAGGAAAATGTTCCTTCAATTGCAAATTGTAGTGTATTTCTCCATAAAAAGAGTATAGTTCAAATAGTACTCTTAATTCTAGTTATTCATTTGTTAAATAAATATTTTAAGCTTCTAATAGAAGTCAGGTACTCTGTTACATATTGTTTATGTTTACAAGGATCCAAAGATGAATAAAACAAAGTGTGGGACAACTCAATCTCAAGTAACTATTTTTTTGCTAGCTGTTAGAGCACAAAAGAAGAGATTGAAAGCCACCTAACATGGTTATATTTATTCTTCTCTTTTTTCCATGGTTCTTAGGTATGTATGGATTAAATTGGCCTTTATTTCTTGCCCAGGATCTCAACTTTATTTCATACTTTTTTCCTTTGGAAAAATGTTTCTCAGGTTTTATAACAAAGTAGAACTGAACTTGGAGAGCACAATCTGCATAAGTTGGAGACTTTCTCTCTTTAGAAGTGGAAAAATGGCTGGTCTCAGCATTACTGAGTTAATGTATAGTTAGGATCAAGTTTTCAGTTCTAATTGCTGACTTACTTAGTGAGTGAATGATTGATCATAATCAACTAAGAAGTGTAAGATAAAGCCTGGTATCCTGAGTAGTTTTTCAGGTGCAGTTAGTTCTTCAGAATGATAAGCATCTTTACAGACAACCTTCATTAATTGTTATTTCTGTTTCTCTTGGGTCATCAGACAGTTTATCTTCTTCCCCCCACAGCCCCCCCTTTTTGGAGATATGTAAAAGGGTTAGAGGCCTTGATGTTTGAATAGACAAGGTATGCATTCAAATAAACTTTTCAGTATCATTGTGACAATTAAATTGAATGATTTGAAATAAAAAATAATTTCAGTTATTTAAAAAGAGTAAAGTATTAACTGTGTTAATATTTATTTCTAACACTGCTGTAAGCACTTTATGTTCATTATTGGGTTGAAGCCTCATTACAGTCCTGGGAGAGGGATACTGTTACACACACTTTATAGACGGGGGAACTGAAGCACAGAAACCTAGGGATTTCTGCTCTTGATGTCATGCATTTGACAAGAGTTATGATAGCACAGGCGTAATGTTGCTTTTTTCTTGCCCTTTTCCACCCATCAAATGCATTCGTTTGTGTTGTTTTCCATTTTGCAGGACAATTTTGTTAGACTTCTTGGTTTCCAGAGGTCACGTTTAGTTGCCAAGATGGTTTTATGTCCTTGGGAAATCCTTAAGTACCTTATTTCCTTATCTTCCATATTTTTCTTCTTCAGAGTTATACAGTTTAACAAGCCAAGTAGTTTGTCAGGGATTGTCCAGACAGACAGTACTTCTTGGTCCCCACGTTCACTTCCCCTTCTCATAGGTAACCACTCTCAACTCCTAGCTGTTTTGTATTTACCTGTGATTTTTCAAGTAATGTATTTGATGCTTTCAGTTTAGGACATAACTTGTTTATATGGTTTTTTGTGTCCTTATCACTAACTCAACTCAAAATTTGCTACCAGTTGCCCAAATTTCCTGTTTTCTTTCACATAACTTATTCTGTCAGTGTCATCATCTCAGAGAAGTCCCTCCAGAGTAACATGCTCCAGTCTGGAGTGGCTTCTGTTTTATCATAGTGCCCAGCTATCATTCTAGGCATTTCCTTTTCTTCTGTGTTGGATCTTTTGTTTCTTCTGTTCTATGTCTTCCTCTTTCTTGGTTTACTCCCACAATTTGCTGAAGAAAAGGTGAATGGGAGGCAAATTATTTGATATGTTGCATTTCTGAAAATGCCTTTATTTTCCTCTTAACCTTGATAAATAATTTGGCCTGAGTATAACATTCAGATTGGGAATCAATGCTGTTGTAAGGTTCTAAGAACAGGTTAAGTGATACTGTCATTCTTTGTTATCCCCGGGGAGTGGTTCCAGGACCTCCCTTGGATACCAAAATCCTCAGATTTCTCAAGTTCATTATGTAAAATGGCACAGTATTTGTATGTAACCTATGCACATCCTCCTGTATACTTTAAATCATCTCTAGATTACTTATAATACCTAATACAAGGTAAATGCTATGTAAATAGTTGTGAATACAATGTAAATGCTATGTTAATAGTTGCTGGCATGCAACAAATTCAAGTTTTGCTTTTTGGAACTTTTCTGGATTTTTTTTTTTTTTTTGATCTGCAGTTGTTTGAGTCTGCAGATATGGAACCCATGTATATGGCAGGCTGGCTGTATGTTATTTGAAGACTGTGTAAAGTTAAAGATGTAAATTGAAAATCCTATAGCAATGGCTAAAAAACCAGTACAAAGCACAAGTGAAACAAATAGTAGTGCCATAAAGCACTGTTTGCAGGGAAACATTGCATTAGATTCTTATATTAGGAAAGAAGAAAGGTCTCAAATCAATGGTCTAAACCAGAGATCAGCAAACTTCAGCTTGTAGGCCACATCCAGCCCATCACATGTTCCTGTGTGGCTTGTGACCTAGAATGGTTTATATGTAATAAAATGGCTGAAAAAGAATCAAAAGGAGACTAATATTTTGTGACATGTGAAAATAGGAAAATCAAATTTCGGTGACCATAAAGTTTTATTGGAACATAGCCATGCTCATTTGTTTATGTATTGTCCATGGCTGCTTTCTTGCTACATCCACAGTGTACAGTAATTGTAACAGACTGTATGACCTGCAAAGTGTAAAATACTTACTTTGTGACCTGTTGTAGAAAACATTTGCCAACCTTAGCTATGGATCCTAAAGATTTTAAAGCAGTAATATGGATATATGTTTCTCTTTCACCACCTTTATTCAACATTGAGCTAGTGGTCCTAGAAAGTGTAATAAGTCAAGAAAAAGAACATAATTAAGCATAAAAATTAGAAAAGAAGTAAAACTGTTACTTACATATGACATGATTGTATACATGGAAAACCGTATGGAATCTACAGAAAACAATTTTTTTTTTTTTTTTTTTTTTTTTGTGGTACGCGGGCCTCTCACTGTTGTGGCCTCTCCGGTTGCAGAGCACAGACTCCGGACGCACAGGCTCAGCAGCCATGGCTCATGGGCCCAGCCGCTCTGCGGCATGTGGGATCCTCCCGGACTGGGGCATGAACCTGTGTCCCCTGCATCGGCAGGCGGACTCTCAACCACTGCGCCACCAGGGAAGCCCCAGAAAACAATTTTGATAAGTGAATTTAGCAAAATCACTATATGAAAATAACTTGTAGTTCTCTATATTAGCAATGAACTATTTGAAAACTGAAATAAAAACTGTTATTTCTGATAGCATAAAAAAAAGCAAATACCTATGAATAAATCTAACTAAGGATATGCTCTTAACACTGAAAAGGTAGAAACATTGCTAATGTAAGTTTAAAAAAAACCCTAGATAAATGGTGATATTCCATATTCACGGATTAGAAGACTCAACATTATTAAGATGGAATTCTCTCTAAATTGACCGATAGATTCAATTCAGTCTTCTTTAACATCCTAGTAGGCTTTGTTTGAAGAAATAGATAAGACGATTCTATAAACTTACCAAGATGTAAAGGTCTAAGAATAGCCAAAATAATTTTGAAAAAGACAGTTGGAGGACTTTTGTTTACTGATGTCAGGATTTTCCACAAAGCTACAGTAATCAAGACAGTGTAGTGTTGGCATAAGGATAGACATTTAGATCAGTGATACACAATGGAGATCTCAGAAATAGACTCATACATTTTCCCACCAAAGTGCCAAGTCAGTACAATGGGACAAAGAAAGACAAACGTTGCTCTAACTTGATATCTATATGGAAAACAATGAACTATCACCTCAACTCATTCCATACACAGAAACTAATTTGCAGTGGATCATATATCTAAAATGCAAAAGCAAAAACGATACAACTTCTGTATTATCTCTCACTTCGTAACAAATTTCCCAATACTTCCTGGCTTAAAGTAACAAATATTTATTATGTTACAGTTACTCTGTGTCAGGAACACAGGAAGAATTTAGCTAGGTAATGCTAGCACAGAGTCTCTTATCCGGTTGTAGCCAAGATTTTAGCAAGAGTGTAATCTGAAGGCTTGACTGGGGCTGGAGAATCCCCTTCTAAGATGGCTTATGTCCCAGGGCTATTGGCTAGAGGCTTCAGCTCTTCACTGGCTATTGGCTGGGGACTCAGTTCTTCACCACATGAGCCTATTCTTAGGGCTGTTTGAGTGCCCTCATAACACGGCAGCTGACTTCCCTCAGAATAAGTGATCAAAGAGGGAGCACAAGGAGGAAGTGGCATTGCCTTTTATGGCAAAGTCTTGGGAGTCACATACCATCACTTCCACCATATTCTACTCATTACTCCAGCTCATGTTTAAGGGTAGAGGAATTAAGCCTCACCTCCTGAAGGGAGGAGTATCAAATAATTTGTGGACATACTTTTAAAATTTCAAAGCTTCTAGAAGAAAAAAAAAGAATATCCCTATGACTTTGGAGTATTCAAATATTTATTGGATAAGATCCTAAAAGAAAAAAGAGAAGTAAAAGAAAAAAAATTGATAAATTGGACCTCAACTAATTTAACATTACTGCCTTTTACAAGATAACACTAAGGGACTTCCCTGGTGATCCAGTGGCTAAGGCTCCACACTTCCAATGCAGGGGGCCAAAGTTTGATCCCTGGTCAGGGAACTAGATCCCACATGCTACAACTAAGAGTTCTCATGCCACAACTAAAGATCCCACATACCACAACTAAGACCTGGCACAGCCAAATAAATAAATAAATATTTTAAAAAGTAATAAAAGATACCACTAAGAAAAAGAGTAGGTAAGTCCAGAGTAGGGAAAAAAAATTTCCAGCATATCTGTCTGTCAAGGACTTATATCTAGGGTATGTAAAGAAGTGCAATAACACAATAGTAAAATGAGGAAAAGAGGAATAACCCAGTAACAGACTTCCCCAAAGAGGATATACTAATGACCAATAAGCACTTGCAAAGGTAGTCAACATCACTTAGTCAACAGGGAAATAATGCAAAGTAAATTCATAATAAGATACCGTCTCACACACTCTAGAATGGCTAACAAGAGAAAGGCTGAAGATACTAAACGTTGGGCATGATGTGATGCAACTGGAACTCATCCATTGCTGATGGGTGTGCCAGATAGTATAGCTACTTTGGAGAGCTGTTTGGCATTTTCTACTGAAGTTAAACATATATACATCCTATGATTTAACATTCTACCCCTATATATTTAATGAAGGGAAATGAAAACATATTTCCTCAAAATTATGAATTCAAGAATGTTCATAGCAGTCTTATTCATAAAAGCCCCAAACTGGAAACAACTGAAATGTCCATGTACAGGAAAATGGATAAACAACTTGTGGTGTATTTTTTGTGTGTGTGTGGTGTATTCACAGTACCCAACACCTGATACACCCAACAACACAGGTGAATCTCAAAACCATTGTGTTAAGTGAAAGGAACTAGACATAAATGAGCATATACTGTATTGTTTATATGAAGTTCAAGAAAAGACAAAACTATTCTGTAGTGATAGAAATCAGAAGATAATTGTAGGTTGGAAAGGGAAGGAAGCTGTTTAGAAAGAACTTCCTGAGATCATGGGAATGTTCTGTATTTTGTTTTGGGTGATGGTTACTTGGGTGTAGACCATTGTCAATAGTCATCAAACAGAACTGTTAAGACCTGTGCCTATTATTGAATGTTTAATTATACTTCAAATTTTAAAAATAGTAAACAAGAGTCTAGGGGAAGAACGTTTAAGGCTGAGGGAACAGCTAGTGCACATAGATGCTGAGGTATACCTTGGGGTATTTAAGGTGAAAGGAAGAAAGTGGTTTAGGTCAGGAAAGTAGGTCTGTCATCTATGGTTTGTTACATTTGCTCTGTATATTTTAACTTGCTAAGCAACAGGTTTTTATTTTTTATTTTTATTTATTTATTTTTTTGGCTGCGTTGCGGCATGTGGGATCTTAGTTCCTTGACCAGGGATCGAACCCATGCCCCCTGCAATGGGGGCGCAGAGTACTAACCACTGGACCGCCAGGGAATTCCCAGCAACAGGTTTTTAAATTTGAATATTTAATGTCTTGGAAATTTATCATCCCACTGCCAGATGACTAAAGAGAGGGAGAGAGAGGGAGAGGGAAGGAAGGAGAGAGAGAAAATCTGTCAGGTTTGAAGGAAGGGATTAAGAAAGAGAAAGAGGTCCTCTTAAAAGCTATTTATTATTCACTTCATTATTAACTTTACAGTAAACCTTCTAAGTGGAATTCTTTGATAATGTAGCTCCTTTATGTTGAAGTTCTTTTCTTACCTCTCTAGATAAGCCAGTGCTTTTTAAAAAAATAATATATATATTTATTTATTTAATTTTGGCTGCATCGGGTCTTCATTGCTGTGCACAGGCTTTCTCTAGTTGTGGCGAGTGGGGGCTATTCTTCGTTGTGGTGCGCGGGCCTCTCATTGCGGTGGCTTCTCTTGTGGAGCACGGGTTCTAGGTGCGTGGGCTTCAGTAGTTGTGGCATGTGGGCTCAGTAGTTGTGGCTCATGGGCTCTAGAGCAAAGCCTCAGTAGTTGTGATGCACAGCCCGTGCTCCGCGGCATGTGGGATCTTCCTGGACCAGGGCTCAAACCCGTGTCCCCTGCACTGGCAGGCAGATTCTTAACCACTGTGCCACCAAGGAAGTTCCACCAGTGTTTTCTGAGTGTGTTTCATATGACTTAATGGCAGAGTTCTGGCTTGGATTCTAGCTCCACAGTTGTGCAAAGTCAAAAACCCAGAGAGGCAGTGTGGTATACTGGTTAAGATCTTAGGCTCTGCAGTTTGATTTCCTGCATTCCAGTCTTGGCTCCACTGCCTGCAGGCTGTGTGACCTGGGGCAAGTTCCTTTAACTTCTATAAACCTGTTTTCTGAGGAGGCAGTAGAATAAGAAGGAAAATTAGGTTATTGCAAATAATCCAGATGATGGTGATTTGAACCAGGGCAGGGGCAGGTGAAGGTGGAGAAAAGTGGTCAAGTTCTGAATGAATTTTAAAGGTAGGGCTAAAAGGATTGGATGACAAATTGGAAGTATGAGAAAAAGAGAGCAGTCAGAGAGGATACCAAGGTTTTTGGCTTGAGGAACTGGGAGAATGGAGTTACCATTTGCTGAGATGACTATGGACTTTTTACAAAGGAATGTCAGGGCTGAAGTTGCAAAGTTTTTTTTTTTTTTTTCCCTCGATTTTGTGTTTTTCACCATTTTTAGGCGGTGGGTGGACATGAGAGCAAGTACAGGTGTTGGCAGGCAGACCCCTGGGACCCATGTTTTGCTTGAGATCTTGATTACTAGTCTTACAGTTCAGTTCTTTTGCAGTTGCACAGTGTGGGAGATGGGGGAGTGAAGTGTGCCATTTTAGCATTGCTCCTTCGACTTTCCTTAGGAAGGGTGAGTCTTGGATAAGTTGACATCTTGCTGCCTGAGGTATTTTCTAGGAAGACTGGATCCAAAAGATTTTATACCTGTGTCTGCAGCCTCATTACCCAGCACCTGAAGCTAGATTCTTTAGCTGCCAAGCAGGTTAATTCTCTTTTCTACCTCATTTAATTCTTATCTGTGTTGTGAGATTTCTTAAATGCATATTATATATTTTAGATGCAGTTCAGCCTATTTCTATCAGTGTTTTATTTTTATTATTATTATTATTTATTTTTTTTTTTTTGCGGTACACGGGCCTCTCACTGTTGTGGCCTCTCCCGTTGCGGAGCACAGGCTCCGGACACGCAGGCTCAGCGGCCATGGCTCACGGGCCCAGCTGCTCCGCGGCATGTGGGATCTTCCCGGATCGGGGCACGAACCCATGTCCCCTGCATCGGCAGGTGGACTCTCAACAACTGCGCCACCAGGGAAGCCCCTAGCGTTTTATTTTTAAAAACTTCTTACAGGAAAATGAAACAGTGTTTCCCTTTATTTCTAAACTTGTTCCTAACTATTGTTATAATGTTTCTGATAAAATGTATTAGGAGGCACACCCTTCACTAATAGGACATTTATTCGTGTATTTATATGGTTCTTAACTAGGACACCATGTAGTTTATTCCTAAACCAAGACATTTTTAAGAGTGAGAAGGGAGACTGACAAAACAGGACACCAGGATAGCATGCTTAAACTAGGACCATACTGGGCAGATCAGGATGTCCGGTCACCCTATTCTTTAAGGCAGAAGAGCAGCTAGATTAAGGGTCACTTCCTGTTTAAATACTTACTGGTAGAAGGAAAATGCCTGGAATAGGGGCTGGGAGGGAGAAATTCCCACTGCATTGCAAGCAGGACTAAGAGGCTCACTGCACCACACTAATCATAGGGTACCTCAGGTGGTGATGAGAACATGATTACAAATCTCTCACTTGAAAAACCAAAGCCTGTTGCAAAGGAAATGAGAGCTTATGGAAAAAGATTTAAGAAATCAATTGTCTGCTTAAAGATTTGTTTTAGTAGCTGTTATTTTAGATACAGGAATAAGTAATAGCTTTAAACTTCAATTGATTTTGTTTTTGAGGGGCAGATGGTGTGTCTTATACCCTTTAGTGACATAAAATGTGGCAACATTCTATCATTTTAAGTAGGAAATTCAGATACTAGCATTTAGTAACTATTGGGTATTTGTAAGAGTGAGGAGTTTACCATGAATGTACATAGTAGGTGGGTTACTAGTATTCAATGTTACTTCTTAGCACAGTGAATTAAGATAAGTTGGATTGATTGAATGAGGTTAAAGAATAGAACTATTTCTTTTTTAGCACCACTTGTATCCGTCACTATGGAGAACACATGGAAACTATAGAAATGGTTTCTAACTTCAATGTAAATAGTAGTAACCTAAATACTGTTTATTAAAAGTTAAATTTATTTTATTTATTTTTATTTTTGGCTGTGTTGGGTCTTTGTTGCTGCGCGCGGGCTTTCTCTAGTTGCGGTGAGCAGGCTTCTCATTGCGGTGGCCTCTCTTGTAGAGCATGGGCTCTAGGCGTGCGGGCTTCAGTAGTTGTGGCATGTGGGCTCAGTAGTTGTGGCTCGCAGGCTCTAGAGTGCAGGCTCAGTAGTTGAGGCTCACGGGTTTAGTTGCTCCGCTGCATGTGGGATCTTCCCGGAACAGGGCTTGAACCCGTGTCCCCTGCATTGGCAGGTGGATTCTCAACCACTGCACCACCAGGGAAGCCCCTGAATACTGTTTTTAAAAAAATAAATTAAAATAAAATCTTTCTATATATAATCTTCTATAGTCTCCTTGTTTTACATATCAGTATATTAAGGAAAATTTTTTGTGGTAATACATATCTTCATGACTTTAAATAGCTATATAGTTTTGCCTTTGTATGGATGTGCCATAATTTATCAGACCTCAGTCAATGCACGTTTTCCTCACTTTTCTAACATTTTACATGACACTGCTGTGAACATCCTTGTAGCTAAATCTATGAGAGTGTATACGATGTTTTTCTCTTTAGGTTAGATCCCTAGAAGTATAACTATGGGGTCAAAGGGATACAGAATTTTAAGACTTTTGACATACATTGCCATATTGCCCTCCAGAAGGATTTTACTAGTTTAAACTCTTATTAGTATAAGCTATTTCCCTGCACCTTTGTACCCTTTTCATGAATCTTTGCAACTTTGATAGGTAGAAATGTTTTCTCATTAATTTATAAAATTTTATTTCATTTTATTAGGAGGTTGAATGTTTTCTTTGTTTTTAACCATGTATTTTTTTCTGTGCTATAAACTTGGTTATCTACTTTTTTTTTTTTTTTTTGGCTGCACCATGCAGCTTGTGGGATCTTAGTTCCCGTACCAGGGATTGAACCCGGGTCCAAGGCAGTGAAAGCCCACATCCTAACCACTGGACCACCAGGGAATTCCCAACCTGGTTATCTTCTTAACCCATTTTTCTATTACTTTGTGTGTCTGTGGGCACATGCTTGCATATTCCCTATATATTAAGGATTTTAATCCAAATGTAATTTAAAATTCACTATTTCTTCAATTTGGAAATAATTGGAGAAATGCAAGTGAAACACAAGTGAAGTACCTCTGTACCCTCATTAGTAAAATTACTTTTAAAAAATTGTATTTATTTATTTAGGCTGCGCTGGGTCTTAGTTGTGGCATGCACGGGGGATCTAGTTCCCCGACCAGCGATCGAACCCGGGCCCCCTGCACTGGGAATGCAGAGTCTTACCCACTGGACTACCAGGGAAGTCCCAAAATTACTTTTTAATATGCTAACAAAGTTGTGGTAAGACTGGAACTCTTGGCCATTGTTTGTGGCATTATAAACTGTCCAGTTCTTTTGCAAACAACACGATAATAAATATTAAGAGCTATAACAATGTACATTATCTTTGACCCAATAATTCCATACCTGGGAATTTATCACAAGAAAAAAATTGAAAGGAAATGCTAAATTCCTCAAATTATTTATTGCAGCAATGGCTATAATAGTGACAGGTTAGAAACAAATGAGTGAATTAGAGAGTAATGGTGAACTAAATTAGATTCATTATGAAAATATTAAGCTAGCATTAAAAATGATTAGGAATGGCCTCCCTGGTGGCGCAGTGGTTAAGAATCCGCCTGCCAATGCAGGGGACACGGGTCCCCTGGTCCGGGAGGATCCCACATGCTGTGGAACAACTAAGCCCGTGCACCACAACTACAGAGCCTGCGCTCTAGAACCTGCGAGCCACAACTACTGAAGCCCGTGCTCTGCAACAAAAGAAGCCACCGCAATGAGAAGCCTGTGCACCACAACGAAGAGTAGCCCCTGCTCACGGCAACTAGAGAGAGCCCACGTGCAGCAATGAAGACACAACGCAGCCAAAAATAAATAAATAAATGTATTTTAAAAAAATGATTAAGAATTTATAGGTTGACATAAAAGAGTAGCATTACATGGATTGAAGCAGGATACAAAATTATTTCAATTTTATGGTTACAACTATGTAAAAATACACAGTAAAAAAAAACCCTGAAATACAAAGGGCTGGTTTTTATGTGTCACCAAGTATCGATATGTATGTGTAGAGTTCCTGAGGTTTAAGACTCTAATCTTTATTGAGTAAGTACTCTGTGCCCATCTCACAGCAACACTGTAAGATAGGGATGGATGTTATTCTCATCTGACAGATTAGGAGACAATTCTCACTGGACATATAAAGAAATTAATTTTGTTATTATGGATGTTTTCAACTATATACAAAAATATAAAGAATATATATATATATATATATATATATATATATATATATATCACCTAGCTTCAACAATTTCAAGTTTACATTTTTAGTAAGTTGCAGAGTAGGGTTTTAACCCATGTCTATCTTGCTCCAAAACCCATACCTTTTTTTTTTTTTTTTCTTTTTTTGCGGTATGCTGGCCTCCCACTGCCGCGGACCCTCCCGCCGCGGAGCACAGGCTCCGGACACGCAGGCCCAGCGGCCATGGCCTACGGGCCCAGCCACTCCACGGCACGCGGGATCCTCCTGGACCGGAGCATGAACCCGCATCCCCTGCACCGGCAGGCGTACTCCCAATCACTGCGCCACCAGGGAAGCCCCAGAACCCATACTTTTAATTACAATCCTATGCTGCCTCTTCATTTTGTCATTTGATGCTTTTGAGTAACTTTATCATGCTCCTTTTTTTTGGTAAAATTGACATGGAAAGGCATTATAATGATGAGTTTTTAGGTTGGTAATAAGATGGAGAAAGCACTGCCTTTTAACCACATATATTTTGTAACAAGCATTTTTAGTTGCAGTGTTCTGCAAAGACAAACCTGCTGATATGGTTCATCCTGTTTTATAAATCTTTGACCCATTCATCAGACTCTGACCACTCTAAAGATAAAGGACTATAGTTGCATTGGTCTTTCTGACTGAAGTGGCCTTCTGCCGATTGAGAAACTGTATAATTATTAACTATGGTGATGGATATGTACTTGCAAGTTTCATCTGGTATCTTAATGAGCTTTAACCCTCTGAGTCCACCCAAAAGTTATCCAAGAATCATTGAAATATGTCAATGTTCACAATTTAACTCTCAATCAGTGTATTTTTGCTATGATAAATATTTTGTTTCCCTCTGGCCTCACCACATCCCATCCCCCTGCTCACAGACTCACAAATCCTATAAATTAGAGGAGTTACTAGCTGCAGCCTTAGATATAAAGACTTCTTTAAAAAATTACTCTCTTTTGAATTAACAGGCCCATACTTTCACGTCAGTTTTTGTTTTTTTTCTTTCGAGCAGGAAGGGGGAGTCCCACACGTACACGGGTATATATTCAGACAAATAAGTGAAGGCATGCTAAAGTAATTGTTATATACAAATAACCTTGTATTTTATAGACCTTTAATTTATTTCAGACATCTCTCGTCCTGGGAGATCTTGTCTGAACTCTCAAGACTGCTTTGTGTCACCCCTGTGTGCTTCAGCGACTTCCCCTGCCTAGAAGGCAAGGAGAGCTCTGAATCTTGGGAATCTGTGGCCTCTGGGCCTCATAACCTTCAACCCTACCAAACTTGAATCCAAGGACTATGGAATCTAGTCGGATATAGGGTCATTTAGTCATATTTTCCCTTCAAGAAAGAGACTAATAGAACATTGCTTTCTTTTTTTTAATTGAGGTATAGTTGATGTACAATATTATATGTTTTGTGTGTATGACATAGTGATTCATAATTTTTAAAGGTTATATTCCATTTATAGCCGTTATAAAATATTGGCTATATTCCCTGAGTTGTGTCCTTGTAGCTTATTTATTTATTTTATACATAATAGTGTGTACCTCTTTTTTTTTAAATTAATTAATTAATTTATTTTTGGCTGTATTGGGTCTTCATTGCTGCGTGGGCTTTCTCTAGTTGCAGCGAGCCGGGGCTACTCTTCGTTGCGGTGCATGGGCTTCTCATTGCGGTGGCTTCTCTTGTTGTGGAGCACGGGCTCTAGGCACTCAGGCTTCAGTAGTTGTGGCACGCGGGCTCAGTAGTTGTGGCTTGCGGGCCTCTAGAGCGCAGGCTCAGTAATTGTGGCACACGGGCTTAGTTGCTCCGTGGTATGTAGGATCTTCCTGGACCAGGGCTTGATCCCGTGTCCCCTGCATTGGCAGGCAGATTCTTAACCACTGTGCCACCAGAGAAGTCCCTAGTGTGTACCTCTTAATCCCCTACCCTTATCTTGTCCTTCCCCCCTTCCCACTCCCCACTGGTAACCACTTGTTTGTTCTCTATATATGTGAGTCTGTTTCTTTTTTGTTATATTCACTAGTATGTTTTACTTTTTAGATTCCACATATAAGTGATACCTTATAGTACTTGTCTTTCTCTGTCTGACTTCATTTAGCATAATACTCTCCAAGTCCATCGATGTTGTTGCAAATAGCAAAATTTCTTTCCTTTATTATGGCTGAGTAATATACCATTGTATATATATACCACATCTTCTTTATCTATTCATCTGTCGATGGACACTTAGGTTGCTTCCACATCTTGGCTATTGTAAATAATGCTGCTATGAACATTGGGGTGCATGTATCTTTTCGAATTAGTGTTTTTGTTGTTTTTTAGATATATACCCAAGAGTGGAATTGCTGGGTCATATGGTAGTTCTATTTTTAGGTTTTTGAGAAACCTCCATAAGAACATTGCTTTTTTATCTACTGTGATTGTGTCAGATATAATGATACTAGAAATATAAGTCTGATGTTAGGGAGAGTGGTTGGTTCAATATAGCCTGGTAAAGCATAATTGGATATTTAGTAGTTAAATGAATGCAGCTAGATGGAATTCTGCAGTGTTGTATGGAATGAGAAGATGGGATGGCCCAAGGAAAAAGAGAGAAAGAAAAACCAGAGAGGTAGAAGAACTAGTCAGGAAAGAGTAGTGTTCTAGAAACTAAGGAAAGAGTTTCACAGTTGGAGTGGTGAAGTACTGTGGATACTTATTTGACAATTTGGGCTTCACTGTTGTCTTAATAGAGATAGAAAATAGAAGTCAGATTGCAGGACATTTAGGAGAAAATGTTAAGTGAGGACCTAGAAGCAGTGAGTGTCTTACACTCTTTTTTTTTTTTTTTTTTTTTTTTTTTTGCGGTACGCGGACTCCTCACCTCTGTGGCCTCTCCCGTTGCAGAGCACAGGCTCCAGACGCAAAGGCTCAGCGGCCATGGCTAACGGGCCCAGCCGCTCCGCGTCATGTGGGATCCGCCCGGACCGGGGTACGAACCCGTGTCCCTTGCATCGGCAGGCAGACTCTCAACCACTGCGCCGCCAGGGAAGCCCTTACACTCTTTTTAAACCTTTTGGAGATTACCTATTGCAGGTGTGTCCCTTGGGTAAGACAGTGGAGGCTGCTTTACTGGTTCCGGTGTTGGGGTGAAGTGCAGGGATGCCTTGGGACTGTATTGTACTCCTTTTTTATGAATATTAGTTAAATTCAGTTTCAAAATTTTGTCACTAAACGTAGCCCAGAGAGCCTATGAAAAATGCAGGTAATGGGCAGTCCTACTTGGTTGAGTTGCCCCAGGCTTCTCCCTCCTAGGGACGCCCTGCATGTATTCCTGTGGTTACTCAATTTCTCTATTTTACAGTTATAATTTTAGCTCTCCCGTTAGACTATAAGGTCCTTAAAGCTCTTTGTTATTGTTGTTGAATTCCCAGTGCTTAGCATGATGCCTGGCACACACTACTAAGTATTTGTTATGTGAATGATTGAATAAATAAATCAATAGTTTTCTGGTTTTTTAAGCAGAAAAGAATTCTAATTTGATGGTCTCACAGAATCAAAAAAAGTAGAGTGTTTCAGGAAAGAGGAATTGATAAACAGTCTCAAATGGCAGTAAGGTAAATGTTGAAAACTGACCTTTGGATTTGGCTATTAGAGGTCATTGATTTCCATAGTAAAAAACATTATAGCAAAGTGATTGGAGTTAAGAGCCATATTTAAGTGGGTTGAAGAATAAATAGGAAGTGAGAACAAAGAAGCAACATGGAAGTTTGTTTTTTTGTTTTGTTTTTAAAGATTTGAGGCTGGGCTTCCCTGGTGGTGCGGTGGTTAAGAATCTGCCTGCCAATGCAGGGGACACGGGTTCGAGCCCTGGTCTGGGAAGATCCCACATGCCGCAGAGCAACTGAGCTCGTGTGCCACAACTACTGAGCCTGCGCTCTAGAGTCTGTGAGCCACAGCTACGGAGCCCGCGTGCTGCTACTACTGAAGCCCATGCACCCTAGAGCCCGTTACTCCACAACAAGGGAAGCCACCGCAATGAGAAGCCCGCACTGCAACGAAGATTAGCCCCCGCTCGCCACAACTAGAGAGAGCCCGCGCACAGCAACAAAGACCCAATGTAGCCAAAAATAAGTAAATAAAATAAATAAATTATTAAAAAAAAAAAAAAAAAAAAGATTTGAGGCTAAAGGGAAGAAACTATTGGAGAAAAACCTAAAGATTCTAGAGAAGGAAGTTTGTTAGCATAGGAATTTTATGCATTTGATTTGAACATATCTAAGTGTTTCTACCTATGTGTCAGATTAATATATTCCTCCCTCTTCCACTTGGTTTTGATGTATCTTTTGAACTTGAACCTTTTTGCTGTGCTATTTGGGGCCCCCTAGTGGCCAATTTAATAATGATATATAGATAGTAAACTGTCAGATCTAATGTACCAATTATTCTTTATGCAGATTATCCTTTCTATGAGGATTAGATGGGGGTGGGATATGTGGTTATAGTACTTATGATACTTAGCCCTCTTTGTTTTGTTATGGGTCAAGACTTGACACCTAACCTTACTATAATTTTGTTTCCTTAGTAATAATTCACTATAATAAACTCTTTGAAAATAGCGGTATATCTTTGTTTTAGCTGCTAATAAGTTAACAGCTGACATCATTGTTCTCAGCTCTTATTCTTCAATGTTAGATTTAGGTCCATTGTTTTATGTCTATTGGAACACCATATCCAGTTTGAAGATTGTGAAAGAAAAGCCTGAATTACCAAACAAAAAAAGATCTGATTATTATAAAAATAATAAACATTCATTATTCATCACAATAATCTTTTAAAATATAGAAATCTTAAAAAAATCATCCTTAATCTTGCTTCCCAATGTTTTTCTTTCTAGGATTTAAAAAAAAACATTTTATTTATTTATTTATTTGGCTGCACCGCATCTTAGTTGCAGCACGTGGGATCTTTTAGTTGCAGCATGTGGGGTCTTTAGTTGTGGCATGCGACCTCTTAGTTGTGTCATGCAGGATCTTTAGTTGCAGCATGTGAACTCTTAGTTGCAGCATGCGGGACCTTTAGCTGTGGCATGCGAACTCTTAGTTGAGGCATGTGGAATCTAGTTCCCTGACCAGGGATCGAACCCGTGCCCCCTCTGTTAGGCATTAGTCATTAGTTATGGAGATATACATCTGGTGGTCATTAGTCATTAGTGATGGAGATATACATCTGGTGGTCATTAGTCATTAGTGATGGAGATATACATCTGGTGGTCATTAGTCATGACATCAGATATACATCTGGTGGTCATCAGTCACCAGTGATGGAGATATACATCTGGTAGTCATTAGTCATTAGTAATGGAGATATACATCTGGCAGTCATTAGTCATTACATCAGATATACATCTGGTGGTCATTAGTCATTAGTGATGGGGATATACATCTGGTAGTCATTAGAAGGTATTTAGATCCTGAGACTGAAAGAAAATCACCTAGGGGGTGAGTGCAGAGAGAGAGCCAAGTACTGGGCCCTTGAGTAAGAAGTTGAGGAGATGAGGAGGAGCTAGCAAAGGAGACTGAGAAGGAGCGACTGGGGAGGCAGTGTGAGGTGGAATGAGAATCAAGAGGATGTGGTATCCCTAAAGCCAGATAAAAAGAAGAAAGCGGTGATCAGTGGTGTCAAATCCTGCTGACAGTCCGAGTAAGTTGAAAATGGGGAGTTGACTGATGCTAAGGTGGAGGTTATTGGAGACCTTGAAATATGCCATTTCAGTGGAGTAGTTTGGACCAGTGCTTGACTGGAGTGGGTTTAAGAGAGAATGGGAGCAGAGGGAATATTGACAGTTCTTTCAAGGAATTTTGCTGTAGAGGAGAGCAGAAAAGTGGTGCAATAAGTAGAGTGGAGGAGCTGAGGAATACCAGCTTGAGGAGCAGTCACAGCATGTTTGTTTGTTGATGGAGATGCTCCAGTAAAGAGAGAAAAATCAAGATTTAGGAGAAAAGGGGAGACTTGTTGAAACCTGAGTAGGAAAGAGGGTATAAGATCTAATGTCTAAGTGAGGAAGAGATGGCTTTGCATAGAAGCACAAACAGTTGGTTCATCTGTAGTAATATGAAGTTGGGCAAAGTATATGGGTATGATAGAAGTGGGTAAATATGTTGTTGACAACATGTAAATGATCACCAGCTGCACTTGAAGGTGGGGAGGAGATGCTGGGGATTTAAAGAGTAAAAAGGTATAAAAGAGTTATCTTGGAGAACGAATGGACAGGAAAAGATAACTTTGCTGGGTACCACCTTGAGGTTAGTGGTAATGAACTAACCAATGACTAGTTTTCACTGGTTACAGGTGTAGAGTAGGTGGTGATTGAACTAGGGTTCGAGTTTAGCCGGGCCAATACCTTGGAGATGAGAGCAGCAGAATTAGAGAAGTATGATAGGGAACGATTATAATAAGGGACCATGGAATCTAAGCTGGTTAAGGAGGGAAGTGAAGAATGAGGCTGTAAAAATGAAGTATGATCATTGTGTTCAACGTAGATCCCTTGTGGTCAAAGAACTGTTGGAGTTGTGCATTTAGATGGGGTAAGTTGAAGATAGGAGAAAGTAGTCAGAGTTGAAAGCTTAAACTGAAATTAAGGAAAAGTATGTAGTTATTGATAATGGTAGTTATATGATTATGAGAATGGATAACTGAGGTAGGGTGGAGAATAAAATAAGTGGAGGAGAAGAGGGCAAGGAACCAAGAGGCCAGGATATTGGAAGGAACACCCACATTGATACTGAAATCACAAGAATTATAATTGGATAGGTTATTAGATTTGGAAGAGGTGACCATGAACAAATCTTCAAGGAATGATAAGAGTGACTGGGGATAATAGCTGTTGTTTCCTGTATACTGCCATACTTCCCATTCTTCCAAATGGACTTTTCATGATTTGAAACTTTCTTACCCTTTTACAAAGGACCCTGTACTCTCAAAAGTCCTCAATCATACCATGGTTTTTCATAACTCTGCCTTTTACAGCTGCTCGTTCTTTTGTTTGGATGCTTATAGCCATAGTGCTTACCTTCCATAGGAGCATTGTTCCCCAGGAGACTATTGTTTCCTGTTTATAGCTTATAGTATTTATTACATTATTTTTAAACTATGAGTTTACATTCACTATTTTTCTCTCCTTTTTGTTTTTTTAAAACCAGGCTGACAGTTCTCTTAGGCCAGGGACTCAATCTGTCTTTTTGTCCCTGTAGCACTATAAAAAATTTATCAGCAAACTCTAGGAATAGATCTATTTAATAAATACTCTTTGGGGATTTCCCTGACTGTCCAGTGGTTAGGATGCTGCACTTTCACTGCCAAGGGCACGGTTGTATCCCTGGTTGGGGAACTAAGATCCCGCAAGTCACGCAGCACGGACAAAAAAAACGAACAAACAAAAACACAAACTTTTTGAAAGTCAGTTACTATCAAGTAAATATTGGTATGTTTCTTTATTTTTATCTCATTAAATATGATGCTTACTTAGATTTACTTATATCAAGTGCCACAGTTAATGAAAAACTGTTTAAATTATAATGAGATTTTAATCTGTGTATTACAAAGTGACTTTTCTTAATCTGGTGTATTTTAGAGAAGATTAAAAATACAGAAGCAACTATTGATTATGCTAACAGATTAAAGATAGATAATACAGTCACTTGGACATCTTGAAAAGAGCCTTGGTGGTTGGTTTTTTTTTTTTTGCAATACGCGGGCCTCTCTCTGTTGTGGCCTCTCCCGTTGTGCCCCGGACGCGCAGGCTCAGCGGCCATGGCTCACGGGCCCAGCTGCTCCGCGGCATGTGGGATCTTCTCCGGACCGGGGCACAAATCCGTGTCCCCCGCATCGGCAGGCGGACTCTCAACCACTGCGCCACCAGGGAAGCCCCAGAGCCTTGGTTTTTTGTTTTCTTTTTATTCCTTTTTTTTGCGGTACGCGGGCCTCTCACTGCTGTGGCCTCTCCCATTGTGGAGCACAGGCTTCGGACGCGCAGGCTCAGCGGCCATGGCTCACGGGCCCAGCCGCTGCGCGGCATGTGGGATCCTCCCAGACCGGGGCACGAACCCGTGTCCCCCTGCATCGGCAGGCGGGCTCTCAACCACTGTGCCACGAGGGAAGCCCGAGCCTTGGTTTTTTATTTTCTCTCTGGTTCAAGCCTTCTGTTTTGATCTTGGGAATTGAAACGTGTTGTGTGTGTGTGTTTACTTTTTTTTTTTTAATATTTATCTATTTATTCATTTTGGCTGTGGGGATGTCTTAGCTGCGGTGCTCGGGATCTTCGTTTTGGTACACGGGTTCCTTTATTGCGGCATGCAGACTCAGTTGCGGCATGCGTGTGGAGTCTGTTTCCGGGACCAGGGATCGAACCCGGGCCCCCTGCATTGGGAGCATGGAATCTTACCCGCTGGACCACCAGGGAAGTCCCTAATCTTGGGAATTGAGTTCACAGTTGAAGGAAGGAGGCCCTAAACTTACATAATCAATGGAGTAAAGGAAAGAGGAGATTTAAAGGTGACTATCGTGCAGTTAAACAAATGCTGTTTCCTGCCTTCTTTACTAAGTTATTGTTTACATGGTGCAAGTTTTTCAACACAAAAAAGTGACCATGCTAAGGATTTACTCGTTTGATGTTAGTATACTTAGCTTTATTTTCCTTAAAGAGAGTCTTTATGTGAGCAATTTTTGTGGATGTTTTGGTTTCTCCTTATGATTTCTTATATATTTATTACTTTTATAATTAAATGGAGTAACAATGTAAATCACCTATTAATTATGTTTTTGATTCATAGTTTACATTATATTTGCTTTGGGGGTATAAGTTAATAATCAACTTATAAAAATTTAATGACAAAGGCTTATTTTAGATTTTTCATTTTTTCAGAAACCATGAGTGGAGGATCTCAAGTCCACATTTTTTGGGGTGCTCCAATCAGTCCACTGGAAATGACAGTATCACAGGAACCAACTTCTTTAGTGTCCACTGCGGACCCCTGGAAAGAAATTCAGCTTTTGTACAATCACCATTCCTTACATCTGAAGGATGAAAAATGCAGGCACAAAAGTCTTGAGGATTATCAGGCCCTGGAACCTCTGGACCCTCCAGATCTTCCTCGTGGTCATTTTCCAGCAAACTCTGTGAACAGATCTCTTCATGTGAAAGATGACTTCACACATTGCATTTCTGAAACACAAACTATAAAATCCCAGAAGAGTCACCCCTTGGGGTTGAGTGATAAAACCAACTCCAGTGATCAAATATGTGGATTTAAGGCCAGATTTCAACATTTAACTGAAGAAGAAAAGTATCAAAAGCTTTTCAGTGAACATAAGAAAATCACAGATGAACAGCATAAAGATCAATCAAATATACATGGTCAGAATGTTCCAAAAAATTCCTTTCAGTTAGATCGTAAGTGTGCAGCTATATTGGATGTGAACTGTGGTGTTGAACAGACTAATACGGGGCCAGGAGCTATGGAAGCAAACTGTGCACCAACAGAGCATCATGAAATACAAAACCAGTGTCTGGAATTCTTTTCCTCTAGCACAGTAGACAAACCAAGGCCTGAAGGAACAGTTAGGAAGTTCTCAGGCCTTAAAATATCCACTGATACTGAATTTCTCAGTGTAATGACCTCCAGCCAGGTTGCTTTTTTAGCTCAAAGGAAGTATAAAGGGCAGAATTCTATAAATAAAGGAACCATTAAAATGGAGATTGAACCAGAGGTAAGTCATGGGGAAATAAGAATAACTGAAGATAATTTGATTCAGCCCAATGATGATTCTACAGAAGGATATGAAGGTGGACAGAACCAAGCCTGTTCCCTTGAACTCTTTAGTCCTGAAACAAAAAATAGCCACATTCTCTTGAACACCAATAAAGGTCTTGAAGAAAATGTAGGATCTCAAGAACTTTTCAGTTTTGATGATAAATTGCCACCAAATGAGATACGCATTGAGTCATGTAGCTCAGGAATACTGTGTTCCCAACTAAATACCTTCCACAAACGTTCTATTGAAAGAAATTGGACCTCTGAAGATAAATCAGGCCATCCTCAAGCTCTATCTGAAGTCCCCCACGTCGCTAAGAAAATCAAGTTGATTTCTAATCAGAGAGATCATACTGTAACAATGCACCGTAGGAATGTGTCTGGATTTAAGGGCATTAAAAAAACATCGTTAATAAAAAACTGTGATTCTGCAAGTCAGAAGTATAATTGTTTAGTCATGGTGTTATCTCCATGTCACGTGAAAGAAATAAACATAAAATCTGGACCAAATTCTGGCTCTAAAGTGCCTTTAGCAACAATTGTGGTAATTGACCAATCAGAAATTAAGAAGAAGGTTTTTCTGTGGAGGACTGCAGCGTTTTGGGCACTTACAGTGTTTCTTGGAGATATAATTTTACTCACAGGTAAGGTCATCATGGTATAGTGGGAGTTTATTTGACAAAGCTGTGGGCTTTTTCCCCCTCCCACTTTAAGCCTTTGAGGATTCTCCCTTTACCCTTTGCCTCTCAGGGTTCCAGCAATGATCGAGTTCCTTATGGCATCCGCGTTGGTCTCCTCACCCCTTCACGGGGTCCTGTGCGTTGCCATTTCTGGGCATGTCTGTCCTTAGTTCTGTCCCTCCTTCCCACTCATCTTCTCCTTAAGAAGCCTTCTCTGCTTGCTCCTCCTTTCATTCACTGTGCTAGCATTCATGTCGTGTATCATCAGACTCTTTCTTTGTTTTTTTATAGTTTTCTTTATGTATATCTTTTTTTGAACCCTTTTCCTTAGGTGTATTAACCATCTTATGATAAAAGGACAATATATCTACTACTTAATCCCTAATAAAGCTGTGCACACTACATTCTTATTGAGGGAATGTAGAATTTCTGTTGCATTTTAAAATTATTAAAATTACTGTAGGGCATTGAACAACATGGGTTTGAACTGCATGGGTCCCCTTATATGTGCATATTTTTCAATAGTAAACACTATACTACTACACTGTTCGTGGTTGGTTGAATCCGTGGATGTGGAGGAACAAGGGATAAGGAGGGCTGACTGTAAAGTTATAGATGCGTTAACCCCACGTTATTTAAGGGTCGGTATCGGTATTAATCACATTTGGAAATATGGAAAGGAGAAACTCCTGGTATTATACCAACCTCGTATAACCGCCAGTGGAGTTTTGGAGTGTTAACCTTCCTCTTATCATCCCCATGCTTCTCAGTCTGTGTCTGCATACATGGGTAATAGCTGATATTTATTGGGAACTTACTTAGTGTCAGTCCCTGTTTCAAACTTTACGTGTCTTTCAACTCATTACAACGACGATATGAGTAGAGCACTGATTATCATCCTCATTTTTCAGCTGGAGGAAATTAGGACCCAGGGAAGTGAAGTAACTTGCCAACTGTCACCCAGCTAGGAGGTGGCAAAGCAGGGTTTCACCCAGACTCCAGAATCCCTACTCTTAATATACAATTGTAATCATGAAAAACAGTTTGTATCCTGCTTTTTCACGTGAAAAAAGAAATCTTAACATTTTGTTACGTCTTTTATTGATTTAAAAATAAACACACCGGGCTTCCCTGCTGGCGCAGTGGTAGAGTCCACCTGCCGATGCAGGGGACACGGGTTCGTGCCCCGGTCCGGGAAGATCCCACATGCCGCGGAGTGGCTGGGCCCCTGAGCCATGGCCGCTGAGCCTGCGCGTCCGGAGCCTGTGCTCCGCAGCGGGAGAGGCCACAAGAGTGAGAGGCCCGCGTACCGCAAAAAAATAAATAAATAAATAAACACACCAGTGTATTAGGGCAGAGATACCAGTCATTTTAAGAATGAATCCCAGGACTTCCCTCGTGGTGCAGTGGTTAAGAATCTGCCTGCCAATGCAGGGGACGTGGGTTCGAGCCCTGGTCTGGGAGGATTCCACATGCTGTGGAGCAACTAAGCCCTTGCACCACAACTACTGAGCCTGTGCTCTAGAGCCTGTGAGCCACAACTGCTGAGCCCGCGTGCCACAACTACTGAAGCCTGCGTGCCTAGAGCCCCTGCTCCACAACAAGAGAAGCCACTGCAATGAGAAGCCCACGTACCGCAGTGAAGAGTAGTCCCCGCTCGCCGCAACTAGAGAAAGCCTGCACGCAGCAACAAAGACCCAACACAGCCAAAAATAAATAAATAAATAAATAAATAAATAAATAAAAATATCCCAGGACTTCCCTGGTGGCACAGTGGTTAAGAATCTGCCCGCCAATGCAGGGGACATGGGTTCGAGCCCTGGTCCGGGAAGATCCCACATGCTGCAGAGCAACTAAGCCTGTGTGCCACAACTGCTGAAGCCCGCATGCCTAGGGCCTGTGCTCCGCAACAAAGAGAAGCCACCGCAGTGAGAAGCCCGCGCACTGCAAGGAAGAGTAGCTCCCGCTTGTCAAAACTAGAGAAACGCCCGCGGGCAGCAATGACAACCCAACGCAGCCAAAAATAAGTGAATAAATAAATAAATTTATATAAAAAAAAGCATGAATCCCAGACCAGGATTCTTTCTTTAGCACATCTAAAGAAAGAATGTGATAGAGAAGAGGTGTGGGTCAGCCTTAGAAGCTTATAAAGAGAAATCAAGGCAGTCACTGGTAATTCCTACCAGATGGTTTGCTGGGGGAGTGAGACCCTTAGCTAATATACGCTGGTATTTGTGTAAGATTGTCAGGTGCAGTCTCTACTGAAGAGATGAACATGGGATTGTAACAGCTTGGCGTAGTCTTGTCTCACTAGCTGTATCCTTATTCGTTGGCAGCTCAGGTCATCTAACTCAGCTCTGTCCTGATTCAGTGCTCGCTGAGCAGCCCCTTCCATATGACTTGGCTTCCAAGGTGTAAAACTGCCTACAAGGTGAGAACAGGCTGCAAGTTTTGTTCTTTGGCAATTAATGCCTTGTTGTTTATTTAAACAAAAAGATTGTGTTCTGTTTTGGGTTTTTTGGTCTCATCAACTGAGCTTATGCTGCAGAGCTGAAATCTATTTTTGGAGTGCTGAAAAAAATGAGGTTCCCCAGACCATAAAGAGAGGGTTAGACCGTGGACCATGGTTATTTTACCAAGGCATTACTGTCACTGTGTGTGCCTCCCAGGAGGCCTTTTCCTAGCAGATGGAAACTCAACCCTGCTATCTTTTCCTATCTTTCCTATCTCTTATCTTTTCCTAGTGTCCATACAATTGTTAACAACTAGGTAACATTCTGTGAAGTGATTTACCACAATTTACTTAACCATTTTCCTATTATTAAATATTTAGATTATTTCTATGAACACCATTTTTTTCTTTTTTAACAGGGTTTTTTGTTTGTTCTGCTTTGCTTCATTTCCTTAGAAAAAAAATATCTAGTTCACAATTTCTGAATAATAATACCTTATGTTATGCTTATTAGCAGAAGGAGTAATGCATACTGAATATTTTTTACTCTTCTAGGTACTAGTGCTTTGGAATGAACCACTGCTTGGCTTCCTGGCCCTAAATTAGTCACTTTTTTTTTTTTGGCTGCATTGGGTCTTTGTTGCTGTGCATGGGCTTTCCCTAGTTGTGGCAAGTGGGGGCTACTTTTTGTTGCAGTGCACAGGCTTCTCATTGCAGTGGCTTCTCGTTGTGGAGCATGGGCTCTATGCACGTGGGCTTCAGTAGTTGCAGCACGTGGGCTCAGTAGTTGTGGCTTGTGGGCTCTGGAGCACAGACTCAGTAGTTGTGGCGCGTGGGCTTAGTTGTCCCGAGGTATATGGGATCTTCCCGGCCCAGGGATTGAACCCGCGTCCCCTGCATTGGCAGGCAGATTCTTAACCACTGTGCCACCAGGGAAGTCCCTATTCACTCTTAATTTATCAGAAGTATACATTGTACCATTTGCCTTAAGTGAACAAAGGCCATTAAACTTCTATCTGTGGAGCAGAGCTTCCATATTGATATTGTTTGAATATACAGACGCAATTTTGTTAGTTTACCTACATACAGACATACCTAGGTTCATAGTTCAGATTTGCTATTTTATCATTTTGTTCCTTTAGGCAGGTGATTTACCCTATTTGAACTTCAGTTGGCTAGCATGTGAGAGGCATGCACAGTATCTTGCTATGATAGGTATGTTAACCACAATGTGAAGGAATTTTTGGCATGATTAGAACTTTTTTTTTCCCCTTTCTAGATGTTACTATTCATGAAGATCATTGGGTTGGTGAGAGAGTACTGCAATCAACATTTACCAGTCACTTACTAAATCTTGGGAGTTATTCATCTGTCCATCCTGAAGAACGTAAGACACATTTTAAATATAATAATTTCTTAGTATTTGAAGTATATTAGAAAAAAGTAGGGTTAAAATGGTAATGTTACAAAATATCTTCTAAACAAGTTAGCTGAAAGGTATTGGTCTATTTTCTTTGTAAGAATGAAAATAGAATTTACAAAAATTAACTTGTACAGTATAATCATATTTAAGAAATATTGGGGGCTTCCCTGGTGGTGCAGTAGTTAACAATCCGTCTGCCAGAAAGAGAAAGACAAATACTGTATGCTGACACATATATATGGAATTTAAGAAAAAAAATGTCATGAAGAACATAGGGGTAAGACAGGAATAAAGACACAGACCTACTAGAGAATGGACTTGAGGATATGGGGAGGGGGAAGGGTAAGCTGTGACAAAGCGAAAGAGAGGCATGGACATATATACACTACCAAACATAAGGTAGATAGCTAGTGGGAAGCAGCCGCATAGCACAGGGAGATCAGCTCGGTGCTTTGTGACCGCCTGGAGGGGTGGGATAGGGAGGGTGGGATGGAGACGCAAGAGGGAGGGCATATGGGAACATGTGTATATGTATAACTGATTAAATTTGTTATAAAGCAGAAACTAACACACCATTGTTAAGAAATTATACTCCAATAAAGATGTAAAAAAAAAAAAAAGAATCCACCTGCCAATGCTGGCTACATGGGTTCAAGCCCTGGTCCGGGAAGATCCCACATGCCGCAGAGCAGCTAAGCCCATGCGCCACCACTACTGAGCTTGCACTCTAGAGCCCGTGAGCCACAGCTGCTGAGCCCACGTGCCACAACTACTGAAGCCCACGCACCTAGAGCCTGTGCTCCGCAACAAGAGAAGCCACCATAATGAGAAACCCACACACTGCAACGTAGAGTAACCCCACTCGCCGCAACTAGAGAAAGCCCGCGCGCAGCAATGAAGACCCAACACAGCCAAAAATTAAATAAATAAATAAATAAATAAATAAATAAATAAATAAATAAATAAATTTAATTTAAAAAAAGAAAAAAATATTGGGGTTCATGTTTCATTTTCTTATTTTCCTTAGAGTCAATATAGTCATGGTTCTTAACCAAGTCATAGACCTCTTTGAGAAGCTATGGGCCATTTCTTCAGAAAAAGAGACTTAAGTAGATAGATATAAAACCTTGCATATCATTCCAAGTGGTTCCAGGGACCTCAGAAGTTCTTCCGTGGAGTTTCTGAGACTCTGAAATTCTTGAGGTAATGAAAACGGGGTTGTATGGCAAATACATGTTCAGTTTTAAAAGAAACTGCCAAACTTTTCCAGAGTGGCTCCTGCCAGCAGTGTATCTTGTAGTTTCTCTGCATCCTTGTCAGCATTTGGCATTGTCCTGTTTTGAAATAGTAGCCATTCTAATCAGTGTGTAGTGATATCTCATTGTGGTATTAATTTGCATTTCTCTAATGGCACAAGACAGATCTAATAGACAGAATATAACTAAGGACATAAAAGATCTAAATAACATAGTGAACAGTGTTGATCCTATGTATAGGGTAGATCTTATGGATATAAATTGAACTCTACATTCTAATGATAGAAATATGCAGTTTTGTCATGTATCCACAACACAGTCAGGAAAATTGATCCTAGTAGGTCATAAAGAAAATGTCAGTAACTTCTATAAAGTGGAATTATTACAAACATGCTGATCAAATGGTATAAAACTAGAATTTATTAACAATAACAACAACAGCAGGTCCTATATCTGGAAATTTTAAGCCTATTAAAAAAATCCTGGGTAAAAAAGGAAATACAAACTGATATTATAGAATTAAAAAAAAATAATGAAAACTCTGCATGTCAGAATCTCTGGGGTGCATTTAAGGGAGTTATCAAAGAGAAATTTATTAGCTAAATTCTTTTTATCGATAAAAATGAAAGAATAAAAATAAATGAATTAAATTCCAAACTCAGAAAGCTAGCAAAAGAACAACAAAGTAAAGCAGAGAAACAGGAATGAAATAATAAAGGTAAAAGCAGAAATTAATAAGAATTAAAAAATGATAATTTTAATAATAAATCAAAATCTTGTTTCAAAAAAAGATAGATGAACCAACTAGTTAATTTGATCAAGAAAAAAGGGAGACATGCACCCCAATGTTCATTGCAGCACTATTTACAATAACTAAGACATGGAAGCAACCTAAATGTCCACTGACAGGAATGGATAAAGAAGGTGTGGTATGTATATACAATGGAATATTACTCAGCCATAAAAAAGAATGAAATAATGCCATTTGCAGCAACATGGTTGGACCTAGAAATTATCATATTAAGTGAAGTAAGTCAGAGCACTCATATGTGGAATCTAATTTTTTTAAAAAAGGATACAAGTGAACTAATTTACAAAACAGAAACAAACTTACAGATACGGAAAACAAACTTATGGTTACCAAAGGGGAAACGTGGGGAGGAGGGATAAATCAGGAGCTTGGGATTAACATACACGCATAACTATATATAAGGTAGATAACCAACAAGGACCTGCTGTATAACACAGGGAGCTCTACTCGATGTTCTGTGATAACCTATATGAGAAAAGAGTCTGAAAAAGAATGAATATATGTATATGTAAACTGAATCACTTCATTGTACACCTGAAACTAACACAACATTGTAAATCAACTGTAATATAATAAAGTTAAAAAGAAAGAAAAGAAAAAAGGGAGAAAGCACAAAGATACAGAATAAATGATGAGGAGGAAATAATCATTGAAACAGAAGTTAAAAACCAATAAAAGGGAACTTCCCTAGTGGCACAGTGGTTAAGAATCTGCCTGTCAATGCAGGGAACACAGGTTCGATCCCTAGTCCAGGAAGATCCCACATGCCTCGGATCTACTGAGCCTGTGTGCTCTAGGGCCTGCGTGCTGCAATTAAGCCCATGCGCCTAGAGCCTGTGCTCTGCAGTAAGAGAAGCCACAACAATGATAAGCCCATGCACTGCAACAAAGAGCCTGCACTCACTGCAACTAGAGAAAGCCCGCACGCAGCAATGAAGACCCAAGGCAGCCAAAAATAATAATAAAAATAATAATATGTTAAAAAAATAAAAGGCTATTTTACAGAACTTAATGCAAATAAATTTGAAAAAGCTAGATATATAATTTTCTAGGGAAATACAGATTGCCAAAATTGATCCCATTAGAGATAGAAAGCTTAAACTGACCAGTTTCTATAGAAGAAATACAGGGAATTCCCTGGCCGTCCAGTGGTTAGGACTCTGTGCTTCCACTGCTGGAGGCCCCGGTTGGATCCCTGGTCCGGGAACTAAGATCCCACAAGCCGTGAGGTGCAGCCAAAAAAAAAAAAAAAAAAGAGAATTAAAGAACTACCATACAAAAAAGTGCCAGGCCCAGATAGTTTCATAGGAAATTCTACCAAACCTTCAAAGATCAGATAATTCCAATGGTGTTAAAATTATTTCACACTATTTTTAAAAATTAATTAATTTATTTTTGGCTGTGTTGGGTCTTTGTTGCTGTGCGTGGGCCTTTCTCTAGTTGGGGCAAGCAGGGGCTACTGTTTGTTGCGCTGCATGGGCTTCTCATTGCAGTGGCTTCTCTTGTTGCGGAGCACAGGCTCTAGGCGTGTGGGCTTCAGTAGTTGTGGCATGTGGGCTAAGTAGTTGTGGCTCACGGGCTCTAGAGCACAGACTCAGTAGTTGTGGCACATGGGCTTAGTTGCTCCGTGGCATGTGGGATCTGCTGGACCAGGGCTCCAACCTGTGTCCCCTGCATTGGCAGGCAGATTCTTAAGTACTGCGCCACCAGGGAAGTCCATATTCCAGAGTATTGAAGAAGGAAAATTCCTAATTCCTTTTATAAAGCAAATATAACACTGACACCTAAACCAAATAAAGACATTACAAATAAAAATACAAACCAGTATTATACATGATTATTGGTACAAAAAGTTTAAACAGAATTTTAGTAAACAAAATCTAATACCACATTAGGAAAATAATGACCAAGTGAGATTTATTCCAGAAATGGAAGATTTGTTCAGTATTAGAAGATACATGAGTATCATATTTCATATTAATAAATCTAAGGAAAAAGTTATATGACTATCTCCATAGATGTTGAGAAATCCTTTGAAAAAATTCAACATCAATTTATCATAAAAAGCACTCCAGGAAGTAAAAATTGAGGGATACTTTCTCCTATCAATAAGTACAGTTTCAGTACAGTGCTACAGTTACAATACAGTTGATACTGTATCAATAATATAGATATGCTTAGCCCTAATGCCTAATCTTACTTAATGGAGAAACACTAGAGGCATTTCCACTAAAATCAGTAATAAGATAAGAATGTTCACTATCTCTGCTATTCTTCACCATTATATATAGACTTATTAACCAAGGCAATTAGACAAGAAGAGACATTTGAATGGGTGAAGAAGAATAAAAACTATCTCTATGTAAAAATGCTTGATAACATATCTGGAAAACTCCAGGGACTCAAAGATAAAATCAGTTCAAACAATAAAAGAATTCAGTGGTGTAACAATACAAAAATTACTGTTAAAAATAATCAATAACGTTTGTATACACAAACACCAAACAGAGGGCATAATGGTAGGAAAATACTCATTTACAATAGTAATAAAGAAGATACTTCAGAATAAATTAAATAAGAAACGTGCAACACCTATATGAAGAAAAATTTTAAATACACTAGAAAAAAATGAAGACATGAACAAATGGAAAGACAACATTCCCTATTCTTGGATGGGATGACTCAACATTATAATGATACCAATTCTCCTTAAGATAATTTATAAATTCAATGCAGTCTCAATAAAAATACCAACATGCTATGTTATGGCATATACAACTTGATACTAACATTCATATGGAAAAACAAACATGCAAGAATGGCTAGGAAAACCGAAAAACTAGGAAAGCTAGGAAAAAGAAAAACTATGAGAGACTAGGCTTATCAGGCATTGAAACATACTCTAAAGCCCCCATAATTAAAGCAGTGTGATACTGGTGCATGAATAGGCAACTAGATCAGTGGAACAGAATAGGAAGACCAGAATTAGACCACATATGTATAATTTAGTATATGACAAAGATGGTATCTGAAAGCACTGAGGTAATGGTTAGCTTTTTAATAAATGGTACTGAGGTAACTGGGTAGCCATTTAGAAAAAGATAAGATTATATCCATTTTGGAACCAGATAGGGTAAGGGAGTCCCCAGAGAAAGAGAACCAGGCATGGCTTTCTTGACACAAGAGAAGACATTTTTGGCCTAAGCCATTTTGTGGTTTAAGCGTGGCCATAATGCTTGTCCTTGAACAGTCTCAGTAATTAATGATCTTAAGGGAACAAAGGAATGCAGAAACCAATGACTGTTATCAGGGAAGAGAAGTAACAATAACAAAGATAAAATATCCGTTGTAAAGATTCCCAGTTCTATTTCAAAGATAGAGATTAGCCTGAATTGCTGAACCACCAGATCAACTGGAACCTAAGGGATGATGATATTGACCTTTTCCAGCTTGGACTCTGCCAACCGTCCAAGTCCCTTCATGAATATGTGTATGCCAGCCCAAACCCCATCATGAATATGCAGGTACCCTTAGCTTAAAACTTATGGAATTTTGCTGTTCAGGGAGACACTGCTTTGGGAATGATCACCAGTGTTCTCCTTACTTGCTGCAAGTTATAAATCCTGCCTTCTCCCCATCTTTGACTTGGTAGTGTCTTTTGACTTGACACCCATGAAAAGGTGAACTGAGTTTTCAGGTAACAAATTCTCACAGCAAATAGAAGAATAAACTCCAAATGGATTAAGCATCTAAATGTAAACAGATGGAGAGATATACCATGTCCTTGGATTGGAAGAATCAACATTGTGAAAATGACTATACTACCCAAAGCAATCTACAGATTCAGTGCAATCCCTATCAAACTACCAATGACATTTTTCACAGAACTAGAACAAAAAATTTCACAATTTATATGGAAACACAAAAGTCCCCTAATAGCCAAAGCAATCTTTTTTTTTTGGCTGTGTTGGGTCTTCGTTGCTGCACGTGGGCTTTCTCTAGTTGCGATGAACAGAGGCTGCACTTTATTCTGGTGCGCGGGCTTCTCACTGCGGTTTCTCTTGTTCAGGAGCACGGGCTCTAGGTGCATGGGCTTCAGTAGTTGTGGCTTGCGGGCTCTAGAACGCAGGCTCAGTAGTTGTGGCACACGGGCTTAGTTGCTCCGTGACATGTGGGATCTTCCTGGACCAGGGCTCGAACCTGTGTCCCCTGTGTTGGCAGGCGGATTCTTAACCACTGCACCACCAGGGAAGTCCCAAAGCAATCTTGAGAAAGAAAAACGGAGCTGGAGGAATCAGGCTTCCTGACTTCAGGCTATACTACAAAGCTACAGTAATCAAGATAGCATGGTACTGGCACAAAAACAGAAATGTAGATCAATAGAACAGGATAGAAGGCCCAGAGATAAACTTACACACATATGGTCACCTTATCTTTGATAAAGGAGGCAAGAATATCCAATGGCGAAAAGACAGCCTCTTCAATAAGTGGTGCTGGGAAAACTGGACAGCTACATGTAAAAGAATGAAATTAGAAGATTTCCTAACACCATACACAAAAATAAACTCAAAATGGATTAAAGACCTAAATGTAAGGCCAGACACTATAAAACTCTGAGGAAAACATAGGCAGAACACTCTATGACATAAGTCACAACAAGATCCTTTTTGACCCACCCCCTAGAGAAATGGAAATAAAAACAAAAATAAACAAATAGGACCTAATGAAACTTAAAAACTTTTGCACAGCAAAGGAAACCATAAACAAGACGAAAAGACAACCCTCAGAATGGGAGAAAATATTTGCCAATGAAGCAACTGACAAAGGATTAATCTCCAAATATACAAGCAGCTAATGTAGCTCAATATCAAAAAAACCAGCAACCTAATCCAAAAATGGGCAGAAGACCTAAACAGACATTTCTCCAAAGAAGATATACAGATTGCCAACAAACATGAAAGGATGCTCAACATCACTAATCATTAGAGAAATGCAAATCAAAACTACAATGAAGTATCACATACTAATCAGAATGACCATCATCAAAAAATCTACAAACAACAAATGCTGGAGTGGGTGTAGAGAAAGGGGAATCCTCTTGCATTGTTGGTGGGAATGTAAATTGATACAGCCACTATGGAGAGCAGTATGGAGGTTCCTTAAAAAACTAAAAATGAACTATCTTATGACCCAGCAGTCCCACTACTGGGCATATACCCTGAGAAAACGGTAATTCAAAAAGAGTCATGTACCACAGTGTTCATTGCAGCACTGTTTACAATAGCCAGGACATGGAAGCTACCTAAGTATCCATCGACAGATGAATGGATAAAGAAGATGTGGCACGTATATACAATGGAATATTACTCAGCCATAAAAAGAAAGGAAATTGAGTTGTTTGTAATCAGGTGGATGGACCTAGAGTCTGTCATACAGGGTGAAGTAAGTCAGAAAAAGAAAAACAAATACCAAATGCTAACATGTATATGGAATCTAAAACAGATGGTTCTGATGAACCTAGGGGCAGGACAGGAATAAAGATGCAGACGTAGAGGATGGACTTGAGGACACAGGGAGGGGAAGGGTAAGCTGGGATGAAGTGAGAGAGTAGTATTGACATATATACACTACCAAATGTAAAATAGATAGCTAGTGGGAAGCAGCCGCATAGCACAGGGGGATCAGCTCCGTGCTTTGTGACCACCTAGAGGGGTGGGATAGGGAGGGTGGGAGGAGATACGGGGATATATGTATATGTGTAGCTGATTCACTTTGTTATACAGCAGAAACACACCATTGTAAAGCAATTATACTCCAAGAAAGATGTTAAAAAAAAGATAAATTACAAAAAAATAATAATCTAAATGTAAAAAATAAAACCATATAACTACTAGAAGGAAACATAGATGAATTCCCCTCTAAACCTGGTGTAGGGAAAGTCTTTCTTACTATTACTCAGAATCCAGAGGCAATAAAATACAAGACTAATACATTTACCTATGGAAAAATAAAAATTTGAATGACTAAAAACAACATAAAGTCAAAACACAGCTGGCATACTTGGAGGGAATATTTGCAACATACATCTAAGACAAAAGAGTAGTATTCCTAATATGTGGAGAACTCTTAAAAATTGAGCAACAGTGGACCTGATGGAAAAATGGGAAGTAGACGCGAGAAATTCAAGTTAAAACAACACAGATGTCATTGTTCGCCTATCAGATTGGCAAAAATTAAAAACTAGGACAACATATTCTGTTGATGAGGCTGTGGGGGAGAAGGCTCTTTTACATATCGCTGGTGGGAAGGTAAATTGCCACAACCCTTCTGGAGGGATATTTGGTGATACCTAACAGAATTACGTATGTACGCGGCTTTCCACCCAACAAGCTTACTTTTAGGAATACATCCTGAAGATACAACTATCAATACAAAAATATGAAAATACATCAGAACAGGGTTATTGTTTGCAGTATTGTTTATAATTATGAGACATTGAAAAAATTGAAATGCTCATACATAGAATGGTTGATTAAATTATGGTACAGTCACATAGTGGAATACTATGCAGATGTAAAAAGAAAATGAAAAAGTGTCTGTGAAGTGATTTCCGCGACATATTGTTATGTGAAAAATAAAAAGCCCCCAAAAGCGTATGTAGTATGCTAACCTTCATCTAAGAAAGAAGGGAGGAATAAGAAAATATACATGTAACTCCTCATTTGTGCAAAAAGAATGCAGAAAGGATAAACCAGAAATAACAAGATTGGATACCTGCAGTCTTGGGAAAGGTTGGGAAAGGGGTAGAAAGAAAGAGGGAATGGAAATAGGGTAACATTGATGAGGAGGGAGCGACACTTCTTTGAGTATGTCTTTTTGTGTGGCTCTGTCTCACAGAACCGCAGTGATGTTTCATATACCCCCGAAAATAAACGATTAAAACCAATTAGAATGTGGTGGAGGGGGAACCCAAAATGGAATGAACACTGACAAATGAGTCTAACAGTATTACAGATGAATAAAATAACTACACAGAAGGGTGGGGGGAAAAAGAACAAACTTAAGAAACTGGAAAACAGTGTATTGACTGGATTCTGTAAGGCTAAGAAAAAAACGTACATAAATGATGTAATCTAGTTAGTAAAAGTGTTTCTCAAAGAGGAATGGATTAGCAACAACTCTGTATCTGTACTAAAATTAAACAAGTAAGTAAATAAATTGTAGATAATGAGAATTGGGTTTCTCACTGTTAAAGAGAGAAGTTATATTTAAAAAAGAGGGAAGGTTAAAAGGAACCTTTTGGATTAGAGCTAGAAATACTAATATAAGCTCATGGTTTTCAATATATAGATAGATAAGCACACAGATAAAGGGATACAGAAATATAGATATATGTGTATAGGTGGACTACTATGCTTAGTACATATATTTCCTAGTTCTGTCTGCTGAGAGGACACAGAAGTAGTGACACCTCGGTAAGAGTGATCATACCTAGTGCCCAGATCTTGGTCTGTAAAAGGAACCAGCACTGCTAGAAGTGGTTGATTACAGCACTGGGACAGCAAAAATACAAGAAGAGCCTGGAACATCTGGTGGTGTCAGAAAAGGGTTGTTTTGAAAGAACACAAGAGCCGACGTGAAGGAGTACCTACTGGCCAAAACTGGGACAATTTAAAGAAAAAAAAGATAGTATTGGATTATAGCCCATAGAATAAGATATTTATGGGTTCATACTGAAATAAATAAACATTCAACTGACAGACTTACAAAATAAATTAAGTAAACAAATAAACAAACAAATAAATAAGAGCTCTTCTTCACAATGAATAAATTGGAATTCCAATGAATAAATGTGAGAAGAAAAAGGAAAACAGAGAATTACCATTAGGTAACCACTTCAGTAATAAATATTGTAAACAAGGATCCACTGATAGATGCTAAAATTAGTAGATAGAAGTTTGGGGAGAAATAACATTGCATAGTCTCAAAATGTCTCCCCAAGGTAGTTATCAGCTTACAAGGAGAAAACCAACTTACAAGGCAGACACCAACTTAACTGGGTGATTAAGGTAAATATCAGTATTAAGGATATCATGAATTCCTTGCTATGTTGCATTGAAAGGGAGACAGCATAATTTTTGTGGTATTCTTGCCAAAAATGCATAACCTCATTTCAGTCATGAGAAAACATTGGAGAAACCCAAATGGAGGGACATTCTACAAAGTAATTGATTAATACTCTTCAGAAGTGTCGAGGTCATGAATGACAAGAAAGACTGGGTACTTCCCCAGTGGCGCAGTGGATTAGACTCTGTGCTCTCAATGCAGGGGGCCCGGGTTCGATCCCTGGTCGGGGAATTAGATCCCACATGCGTGCCGCAACTAAGACTTCGCATGCCACAACTAAGGAGCCCACGTGTGCAACTAAGGAGCCCACGAGCCACAACTAAGGAGCCCGCCTGCTGCAATTAAGACCCCATGCAACCAAATAAATAAATAAATATTTTTTAAAAAAAGACTGATAACTACTGCAGAGTGGAGGAGACTAAAGAGAAATAACTAAATGTAATGTAGAATCCTGGATAAGATGCTACATAGAAGGATATTAGTGGGAAAATTGGTAAAATTTGAGTAAGATTTATAGTTAATAGTATTTAAGCAGTATTAATTTCCTGTTCATAATTATTCTGTACATATGAAGATCTTCACATTAGAGGACATAGGATAAGGAATATAAGAGAGCTCCACTATTTTTGCAACTTTTTTGTAAGACTAATATTAGTTCAAAAAAAGAAGTTAAAAAAAGCCATATATGTTCATCTCAAAGGTACAGAAAAGCTTTTGAAAATAAAATTCAACCCCTATTCATTGGGAATAGAAGGAAATTTATTTTAAATTCATAAGAAGTATATTTTAAAAATCCAGAGCAGATATCTTAATTGGAGAAATATTAGAAACATTCCTTAAAAAAATTAGGAACGAGACTAGGATGCTGCTGTTACTACTTTTATTCATCATATTATTGGAGATACTAACCAGTGTGAGAAAACATGGAAAGAGAAATTTCAAGAAAGACTGGAAAAGAAGAAATAAAATTGTCATTATTTATAGATGATGTGATGGATTATTATAATTATTATTCATAGATTTACAAAGGATCTTTCCCCTCTTAAAACTACAAGCAAATTATTAGAAATAATGGGAAAGTTTAGCAAGGTGGCCAGGTATAAGGTTAATATACAAAAGTCAATTGCATTTCTAGAGTGGAGTGACTAACAACTGGTAACACAAAGAGAAGGCACCATTTACAATATTATCATGTGGTACTAAATATCTAGTAAGAAATTTAGCAATTTTGTTGTTAAATGAAAAAATTAAGAGATATTAAAGAACGAAATAAACATACTTTGTTCACTGAAAGGTTTAACATTGTAAAGATTTCAGTTCTCTCCAAGTTGATCTATAAATTCAGTAAAAATCCAATCAAAATCCCAATAAGATTTTCATGAAATTTGATAAGATGATTCTGAAAGTCAGTAAAAATCCAATCAAAATCCCAATAAGATTTTCATGAAATTTGATAAGATTATTCTGATAGGTAAAAGAGTAAGTGGTCAAAAGCAGCCTGGGCATTTATTGTATTTACTTATTTATATTTATCTATATATTTTTTTAGCCTGGGCATTTTTGAAAAAGAAAAGCAGGAATAATTTGCCCTCTTAGATATCAGGATTTAGTGTGAACCTATAGTAATTAAAAACGGTATGGTTTTGGCCAGTTGAAGTCAGCCAGTTTTTAATTTTGGGATTTCTTTAAAGGATTAAAGTTTAGAAAAAAAAAGATTAAAGTTTAATCTTTTATTATGAGCATTCGAAGTTGCTACATCTTTGAAAGCATATTTCCAAGGAGCTAAATGGCTTTTATAAATGTTTTATAGATGTTAATACAATGGAAGGGTAAAGAATGTTTTACAATAATGAAAATAACATGGTCTGTAAATATTTTGCAAGGGATTTGAGAGACAGATGTTGTAGATAGTTCTGGTTTTAAGACTGATATAGATTCAAGTAAGATTGCTCTAGTTCAGTAATTTCATAAAAATCTTAGGATCTAATTCTGGATGGAGAATATCCCATGGAACCTGGGGAGCTTCAGGTTTTGTAGAACAATGTGAAAAACCTTGAGCTAATTAAATAACCTTTAGAGGTTACTTCAAATTTGTTTTTATACTTACATAAGAATTTATATTGCCTTGTTTTTCACAGGTTACACAAGTTAGTAGCTAAATAAAGTATGTTCTAAGGCTTTTTTTGTTTGATTTAGGGAAATAGTTAACAGTTGATACTTTGATAATATTGCAATTGTTTTTCTTCTGAAAGAATAAGTCAATTTGGTTAGTTTAGTTAAGAGATTTTTTGTTTTTGCAAGTTGTTACAGCTCATGAGAGCATTCTTACTTCTGATCAATATGTGTATGGTGCTCCTGTTCTTTCCTCATTACAGTAAGGTGTTATAAATTTTACAAACCCAGTCCTGATAATGTGACAGGATATAAATTTATCTTAAATATTATTAAATTAAGTATATAAATCTAAGTTTTAACACAATGTTTTCATGAAGTAGAATATTTTATTTGAAATCTAAGTAATCAGATGTTTCTGTACAAATTTTTATGAAGTAAGAATAAGTAAATAATTTGATATTAGCAATCTTTTTTTCCCCAAAAAAGCTCTTATTGTAGATAAAGAATAAAGCCCAGAGATGTTAAGTACAATTTCAGAGGAGTCATTATTGACGAAGTCAGAATTGAACCCAGTTTTTCTGATTCCAAATGTGCTGGAAATATTGTGAAGGAGGAATCAGTAGGCCTGGTGAATAAACTGGAGCTGTGGAAGGAGATATCTGGAGTTGGGTTTTGCTGTAACCTAATTGGTCTCCTTATCCCCACTCTTCCCCTTTTTCTCATTCATCTTTCATACTGTCTGTTCTTTTCTCTTAAGCTCATTATCTTTGTTATGCTATCACCATTATTTTATAAAATCCATTTAGGAATTGAGTAACCTTAATTAGAATAGATTTCATGTATCAGATTCTAAAAGCTTTAGAACATTTTTTTTTTTTGCGGTACGCGGGCTTCACACTGTTGTGGCCTCTCCCATTGCGGAGCACAGGCTCCAGACACGCAGGCTCAGCGGCCAAGGCTCACGAGCCTAGCCGCTCCGCGGCATGTGGGATCTTCCCGGACCGGGGCACGAACCCGTGTCCCCTGCATCGGCAGGCAGACTGTCAACCACTGCACCACCAGGGAAGCCCAGAACATTTGTTTTTACCCATCCACTCGTTTGTGCCAGAAATCTTGATGTCTTCTGCAGTCTTTTCTTTACCCTCCACATCTAATTGCTTCTTGGATTCTACCTCAGAACTAGTTCACAAATCTATCACCGTTTTCCCCTTTAAGCAGTCTTGCCTGGTTGCTAGCCCTTTCATCTGCTGGATGGTCACTAACCTTCTAAAAGTTCTTCCTACTTTTTCATCTATGAAAATTGATTCCTCTACATTAAAGCGTCCATAAACTTGGATGGGAAGACATTACATCTTTTTTTCCCTTCCAGTTTTATTGAGATATAATTGACATACAGCACTGTATAAGTTTAAGGCATACAGCATAATGATTTTACTTACATACATCATGAAATGATTATCACAGTAAGTTTAGTGAATATCTATCATCTCATATAGATATAAAATTAAAGAAATAGAAAAATATTCTTTTTCCTTGTGATAAGAACTCTTCGGATTTACTCTCTTAACCATTTTCATATATAATGTACAGCAGTGTTAATTATATTTATCATGTTGTACATTACACCCCTAGTAGTTATTTATCTTAAAACTGGAACTTTGTACCTTTTGACTGTCGTCATCCACTTTCCCCTGCCCCCACCTCCATCTCTGGTAACCGTAAGATATTACATCTTTATTTTCACTAATTGCTTATTGAAAATTAGCATTTCCTTCCATTATGAATAAGGTGACAATCCACAGTAATATTATCAATACTTCTGACTTGGTCACCAGTGGAAAACACATCTATTTTCATATCACATTACAGTTGTTGAAGATAACTTGAATATCATTTATGCCCATGATACTTTGGCATACTTTGAAATTAAAGTAGTTGCTGCATACTCTGCTATATCTTGTTATTTAATGTTTTAATGAGGCTCATAGGTTATGCCCAGTTTTAAAAATATTTTGATTACTGTATTTCCATATAATTGGTTTTACTATCCTATTTCATTTCATGAACTTAAAAATATTATTCTGTAATAAAAATGTTCTAAAATTAGATAATGGTAATAGTTACACAACTTTGTGAAATACTAAAAAAAACACTGAATTGTACACTTTAAAAGTGTGAACTTTATATATGTAAATTATATTCCAATAAAGCTGTTATAAAAATATTATTCTGGGGACTTCCCTGGTGGCACAGTGGTTAAGAATCTGCCTGCTACTGCAGGGGATACAGGTTCGAGCCCTAGTGTGGGGAGATCCCACATGCCACGGAGCAACTAAGCTCATGAGCCACAACTGCTGAGCCTGCTCTCTAGAGCCTGTGAGCCACAACTAATGAAGCCTGCGCACCTAGAGCCCGTGCTCCACACTAAGAGAAGCCACCGCAATTAGAAGCCAGCGTACCGCAACGAAGAGTAGCCCCTGCTCACCGCGACTGCAGAAAGCCCGCACGCAGCAACGAAGACCCAATGCAGCCATAAATAAATAAATAAATAAATAAATAAATAAATAAATAAATAAATAAATAAACTCTATTCATAAAAAAAAAAATTATTCTGATAATGGGTCTCTATGCTTTATCAGAATATCAAAAGCGTCTAAGGTACATAAAGGGTTACCAGCCCCTTCTCTTTACCTGGAAATATACTATCCTTCCCAATTACTACCTAGAAACCTTTTATTAGGCATTTTTCCAAAACCTTGCTAAATATTTCCACAATAAAGCCTCTTCCAACTTCCCGGGGCAGTTCTTTTGGTGTGCTCTTAGGAATGTTTACATATACTGCATATACCCTAAGCCCATTGTTGGTTATCAACCTCTAGGTTGATAATTTCTTCAGCCTTGGGTTCATGTCTTTGTGTCCCTAGCACCTGGTATGATGCCTGGCACATAGTGAATGGTCTACTGATGAGTGAGTGAATAATGAGGCTTTAGTGTGGCACAAGAAATACATTAGGATGAAAATGATACTGGGAGAAGGAAAGAAGAATCATTGATTTTTTTCTATTGAAATCAGTTAATAGACTCTGCTTTTCAAAAGGTACTCCTGTTTTTTGCTAAGATCTTATTTTTCGTCAACAATTAGTCATTTATTCAAACATACCTCCCTTTCCTTCAGGGAAATTAGATTTTAATCAGCAAAACTCATCAATCTGTACATTTAAAATGTATTTTATTGTATGTAAAGTATAAAAATGAGGAAAAAAATTGAGACAGGAGAGAAAAACATCTAAGTAGCATAATGACTTAAGAATTAAATAATCGATCTAACAATCAAGAGAAATGTAAAGTAGCGCATGCACAAATGCCAAATGAGAGAGATAAAAACTAAGCTCAGGGGAAGGAGAAATCACTGGGAGTCTGTAGTGGTTGTTTTTCTGTATAGTATTTGGATGGGGAGAGAGGAGGATGACAGCATTATAGCCAGTGAATATAGTGAAGGCAGAGGCTTAGCAGTGAGAAGGAATAAGGCATGTTCCGGGGGAGCCAGTTAGGGGAGACTTCGAGTATTTCAGATGAGAAATGCTAACAGTCTTGAGGAAGAATAGCAGTGGTTGGGATAGTTGGGGAAGACGTGATCAAATCAGACTCCAGGAGTTAGGGAACTGATTGGATACAACAGGGTAATGGAGGAATCAAAAAATAATTGAAATATTGGTCTTGGTTAATTGGTGGAAAAATGATATTATTAACAAAATAGAGAAGTAAGGGAGCAGGACAAGTTTTTTGGAGAGGGTAAATAATTCCATTTCCATTGGTTAAAAATATCAAGCTTATTTTGTCATCTAAACTGATTCAAGAATAAGCTACATGTTTTATAGAAATGAAATCATGTTTTACATTTAATCACACTTTACAACATAAACAGTTCTAAGAAGATATCATGTTATCAGGAAAAGATAATGTTTCCATTTTTTGTACATGTGGTCTTTTTTTTTCTTTCTTAGATTCCAGTATGGTTAGTGATATTGTACTTCAAGACTTACTGGCATATGTGTCTTCAAAACATTCCTATCTCAGAGATCTTCCTCAGAGGCAGCTTCAGAAAATGAGCAGTATAGAATTTGTAGAATTGGAGCAGCTTCAGCCAGACGTATTAGTCCATGCAGTTCTAAGAGTTGTTGATATCACTATACTGACAGGTAAATATTTTGGGTGCCTCCTTAATTTTAGGTTATAAAAAAATTAAGATACAATAAGGACCTACTGTATAGCACAGGGAACTGTACTCAATATTTTGTAATAACTTATAAGGGAAGAGAATCTGAAGAAGAATATGTATATTCTTCTGAATCATTGTGCTGTACACCTGAAACTAACACGATATTGTAAATCAACTATACTTCAATTTAAAAAATTAAGGTACAGGACCGTCTTAGTGTACCATTTGGTTATCAGTAGATATCATTAGACACTGAAGTACAGTATCCCATGTAACAGAGTAATGCCAACTAAAATATTTCTTTTCCTTTTCCAGAGGCATTATACAGTTATAGAGGACATAAGCAAAGGAAAATTATGTTAACAGTGGAACAGGCCCAAGGTCAACATTATGTGCTTGTATTATGGGGTCCTGGAGCAGCCTGGTACCCTCAACTTCAAAGGAAAAAAGGTAAATACACCAAAAAGCATTTAATCTATTTATAGTTAGGTAAATGATTAATGCTTATGAGCCTAAGATGAAGAGACTCTGGAGATCAGACTACATTTGAAATATAATTGATCATGATTGAATATTCTTTTGCAGATTTCTTCTGTTATAATTTTATACCTCCTGTAAGCAATTCAGTGATCTAAAAAGTCTTCTATAATTAATGGTAGCAAAATAAAATCTGTTTATTCTCAGGTATACTACTTTACCTTTGTAGTGAAGATCTTACCTTCTTTGGATAATGTTGTTTAAAAATTTAATTCTGGAGATGCTTCTACAATTTTTATTCAGCCAAAGTACTCTGATAAATAAACTTCTCTCTGGTTATAGGGCAGATGTTAGGGGAGTTGCATTAACTCTTTCAAGTCGCAGTGTTACTGTTTAATAAATTACTGTGCGCCAGGTTTTTATTCCAGTTGTTTTAAAAGTGTGGACTATTAGCCATCCATAGAATGTTCATGTTTAAAGTATGACACATGATTACATTTTTCTTTGAAGCATAAGTTAATCACTTATGATGTATTGAGTTAAATGGAATTGATGTTTCAATAAAACAGTATAACGTCTTCCTTTTGATATTGTGAGATCCTTTAGCTGCAGCAATCAGAAACAGTGTAATTACTGGCTTATGAGTTATTTTACTCTGCTAAATTAATTCAAAGATTAAGTATGTGACCCATTCTTTTTTACCTGTAAGAGTTAATGTTTCTTTCAAACTTCTATTTCAAAATAGTTATCTAAAGATCTATCACATTGTCTCTCTTAATCATTAATAGCCCATAACTAGGATTTGACTTTTGACTTTTATGTTAAGATCAAACAGTGACAAATATTTGTTTGGTTGAGAAATCTGAAACATGTGTCGATGATAGACAAACCATCGTTGTTGACCACCATGTCATGGCCAGGAACATGCGTCTACTGCATGCTGAGCAGAATGTAGGTCGAAGGTGTCATTCCAATTACAGTGGAGCTGTAGCAAAGCAGATTGCTCCATGCTTAATATGAATATTCTTTTAAAACTAAGAGTTATTTGGTTAATAGAAGAGGAATTGTAGTTACCTCTAGATAATTCTATGATATTTAAGTTAATTTTGAAAATTTATGAATCCAGGAATTAAGGTGTAGTTGTTCTTTGTTCATTCATTCAGCATATTTATTTATAATCATTGTTTTTTAAGTTTTAATATCTACATTAATACCTCAAGATCATTCTTTCTAAAATGGGAAAATACCAATTTTGAAGAATCATTTAAGTAAGTGATTCTACTTTCACAAATTGTTAGCATTCTGTCTATTCATTTAGTATTTCTTTTTTTTTTCTTAAGGCATTCTCTGTATTATTCTTTCTGTACTGGGCCCTGGTTTTACTTGTTCCCAAGGAAAACAAACTCACATTTAGGTGATATAATCAGAAATGATCGTCAAGCAGTCATTACTGAATACTGGAGATAACAGAGTCAATGTTTTGGAGAAGAAGAATAAGAAACTAATCCCCAATTTGCATTTTTTAGAAATATGCGTTGTTAGTAGGAATTTGGTATGCCTCATATGTAGCAAGCATTGGTCACAGTTTAGGTCCTAATGAGGGTGGGCTAGGGACATAAATTACACTTCTTGGGACTTGGGTATGCATAAAATAAGCTATTCAGAACTAAATGCCTTTCCAATGCAATATTCTCCTGAAATCATTTAATAGAAGTCTTTTTTTTTTTTTTTTTTTGCGGTACGTGGGCCTCTCACTGTTGTGGCCTCTCCCGATGAGGAGCACAGGCTCCAGACGCGCAGGCTCAGCAGCCATGGCTCACGGGCCCAGCCGCTCCGCGGCATGTGGGATCTTCCCGGACCAGGGCACGAACCCATGTCCCCTGCATCGGCAGGCGGACTCTCAACCACTGCGCCACCAGGGAAGCCCTATTCTTTACTGTTTTTCTAACTGAAGTATAATTGACTTACAGTGTATTAGTTTCAGGGGTAAAACCTTTCTTGAAGACAATTGACAATGCCTATGAAAGCCTTAGAATTTGGAATACCTTTGGCCTAACAATTATAATTAATAGGAATTTATCATGGTTGTGCATAAAGATGTATCTAAAAGTATTTTATCACAGTACTATTTATAATAGTGAAAAATAAGAAACATGCCCCAAAAGAGAGGATTACTCTAATAATTTTTAAGATTTTGGTGTATCTGTGCAATGACATATTACGCAGTATTTTTTTTTTTTTTTTCTTTGCGGTATGCGGGCCTCTCACTGTTGTGGCCTCTCCCGTTGCGGAGCACAGGCTCCCGACACGCAGGCCCAGCGGCCATGGCTCACGGGCCCAGCCGCTCCGCGGCATATGGGATCCTCCCAGACCGGGGCACGAACCCGTATCCCCTGCATCGGCAGGCGGACTCTCAACCACTGCGCCACCAGGGAGGCCCTCGCAGTATTTTTAAATAATGTAGAATAATACTTAATGACATGTAAAAATATATTTGACATCAGTAAAAAGCAAACAAATTGAGAACAACTAGATGGCCACTAAAACATTAACTGTGTTTATTTTGAGGTGTTGATTATAGCTGCCATTTATTTCTTTGCTTATCTGTGATTTCTAAGCATGTATTTTATAATAAGGCAAGAAAACTATTTTAAAATAGTGATTGGTTTTAAGCAACAGCTTGGAATATACATGCTTTAGCTCTTTCTAATGATGCTCTGTCTATACAGATGTATTGACTTGTTTTAAGATTGTCCACAAAAAAAAGCTGTCCAATGAAAGAAACTGAGGAAGCCGGTAGGGTGTTGTGAATTAGATTTATGGCCTGAAGTATGTGGGAAACTAAAAAGACAACTGTCATTAGAAAACTTAGTGCTAAGAGACCTCTTTTTGTTTTGATATAGTTTTAAAGTTGAATCTATTAACTTATAGTCTGATTATTTGGCAAGAAGGTCTGTGCTACTGTGGTTCAGAATTATTACTAAGGGAATTAAAAATAGGAGCGGGCTTCCCTGGTGGCGCAGTGGTTGAGAGTCCGCCTGCCGATGCAGGGGACACGGGTTCGTGCCCCGGTCTGGGAGGATCCCACATGCTGCGGAGCGGCTGGGCCCGTGAGCCATGGCCGCTGAGCCTGCGCGTCTGGAGCCTGTGCTCTGCAGCGGGAGAGGCCACAACAGTGAGAGGCCCGCATACTGCAAAAAATAAATAAATAAATAAATAAATAAATAAATAAATAAAAAAAATAGGAGCAACTGAGTCTAAATGCTTTCTTTTGTTGTGGAAAAATTAGCTAAATAAGAAAACTAAGGGGACTTCCCTGTGGCACAGTGGTTAAGATTCTGCACTCCCAATGCAGTGGGCCCAGGTTCAATCCCTGATCAGGAAACTAGATCCCACATGCATGCTGCAACTAACAGTTCACATGCCACAACTAAAGAGCTCTCAAGCTGCAACTAAGGAGCCCATATGCCACAATTAAGGAGCCTGAGAGCCACAACTAAGGAAGCCCACCTGTGTCAACTAAGACCCAGTGCAACTAAATAAATAAATAAATGAATAAATATAAAAGGAAACTAAGGTGTTGAAAAATCAATGAGTAATATTGATTATGGCAGACGTCCATTTCTATGCCATTATTTTAAAAAATCTTTTCTGTAGCTATCAAAATGAGAGTTTGCTACTTTGAAAAGCAGTTGGTTATGATAAATTATGACTGTTTAGGAGACCAAGTAATCTTTAGAAAAATTTTTGTTAAAATTATTTCTAGCATTCTTATCTTATTGCCTTAATACAACATTCATATTTTGCCTCTTTATATCCAAATTCCTTAATGTGATGAAAGTTGTATTTAACTGATTTAATCAGGTCAATCTATTTAATCTGATTTTGAGCCTAGATTATTTCCTTTTTGGTAACTTTTTGTTTTTGTTTTGTTTAAGATTATATTTGGGAATTTAAATATCTTTTTGTTCAGCGCAATTGTATCCTAGAGAACCTAGAATTGCATACGACACCATGGTCATCCTGTGAGTGCCTGTTTGATGATGATATAAGGGCAATTACATTTAAAGCAAAATTTCAAAAAAACACACCCTCCTTTGTGAAGATGTCAGATTTAGCGACACACCTAGAGGATAAGCGTTCAGGTAAGACCTTTATTTATATAAGACATTGCTAGTTTTTTTTTTTTAATACTTTTATTTATTTATTTATTTATTTTTGGCTGCGTTGGGTCTTCATTGCTGCACTCAGGCTTTCTCTAGTTGCGGCGAGCGGGGGCTGCTCTTTGTTGTGGTGCTCGGGCTTCTCATTGCGGTGGCTTCTCTTGTTGTGGAGCATGAGCTCTAGGCACGTGAGCTTCAGTAATTGTGGCACACGGGCTCAGTAGCTGTGGCTCACAGGCTCTGGAGCACAGGCTCAGTAATTGTGGTGCACGGGCTTAGTTGCTCCGCAGCATGTGGGATCTTCCTGGACCAGGGCTTGAACGCATGTCCCCTGCACTGGCAGGAGGATTCTTAACCACTGCGTCACCAGGGAAGTCTGCTAGTTTTAATATAAGCAAAGAAGCTGCCATTTGTGGGGAAAATGTGTAATTGAATATAAAAGTGAAATATAGATCTCTGTAAGTAGCTGAAACAGATACTGACATCTTCCTAACATTTTGCCTACAATCCTTTGAGGTTAATTTGTAATTATTAGGGATTACCTAAAAATATTTTTTGCATGTAGTTAAAAGCAGCTTATCATTTAATAAGCCAGAAATAGAAAAATGACTCTAGCCAGAATCACTGTTGAGATAAACATTTTATCAAGTTACTAAGCTATCATCTATACATGAATGTTAAAAGTTAACATTGATACAGAATTTATGGAATTTACTTACTGCTTTGTATAATGTAATAACATACTTCCTGAACTCAAATATGTGTGTGTGAGTGTGAGTGTGTGTATAAATTTCATTCTCAGAAGCATACTACATGGAAGAATGCCTGATGAATTTTATACACACACTCACACAATTTCCATGAACTAAATATAATTAATTTATTTTGAGTGCAGTAGTAAAAGGCGTATGTTTTAGGTTCAGAATGCTATACACTTTGGAATGAAGAGAGAGTAAAATAGTGAAAATAGCTAGATAAACTGCTACAATTTTAGTGGGAAATACTTTTCACTAAATTGCATTCCTAACTACAGAAATGATGCTAAAAAGATGCTAACTCCTGGTTGAAGGTATAACAAATTAAACAGCATTTAAAGCTGTAGTTAAGGTTGCTAAATGCCAGTAATGAGTAAATGTCAGTGATTATCAGTTTTGGAAACTAATAGAAAGTTTTCCAGCGGCTGCTGTGGCTTCTCTTGTTGTGGAACATGGTCTCTGGGCACGTGGGCTTAGCAGTTGTGGCTTGTGGGCTGTAAAGTGCAGGCTCAGTAGTTAGGACGCACAGGCCCAGTTGCTCCGCAGCATGTGGGATCTTCCCAGACCAGGGCTTGAACCCGTGTCCCGTGCATTGGCAGGCAGATTCCCAACCACGGCGCCACCAGGGAAGTCCATAGCAAATGTATTTAGAGGGCAAGTAAGGGTTGAAAAAAATGAGATGTATCTGCAGGTTTATTGTTACATAATTTAAGTTTTAATGAAGAAGAAAAATTTGGTCAAAAATTTTCCTCAGAATTTCTGTAAGATTACTATTTTTGGTGCTTTTATAGGTTGAGTTATTGAGAATAACTCAGGAGCTTTGGATCTTGATACTGAATGTTAAGTTTATTCTCCAGTCTGCATAAATAATTTTCTGAATTCTTATAGATGGTTTTAGATTTTGTTAAATGCTAAATGTGTTTTAAGTGGACTAAGATTACTTTAACAGTTTTTCTAGTGAAAAGAATCTGGTCCCAAATAAAATAAGTTGAAGCTCCTAAGAGATCACATGCTAAGATTCTCAACTATATTTCTTGGGCTTTTTTACTAGCATGCTATGCCCGCTTTTGGTTCATCCACAGAAATGTAAGAGTTGTGTCATATGCAGTTAATAGGATACTTCAGAGTTAGTGGTTTTCTTTTTCTTTTTTTAAATTAATTATTTATTTTGGCTGCATTGGGTCTTCGTCGCTGTGCATGGGCTTTTCTCTAGTTGCGGAGAGCGGGGTCTACTCTTTGTTGCGGTGAGTGGTCTTCTCATTATGGTGGCTTCTCTTGTGAAGCGCGGGCTTTAGACACGCAGGCTCAGTAGTTGTAGCTCACAGGCTCTAGAGTGCAGGCTCAGTAGTTGTGGCACACGTGCTTAGTTGCTCCACAGCATGTGGAATCTTCCCGGACCAGGGCTTGAACCCGTGTCCCCTGCATTGGCAGGCAGGAACCACTGTGTCACCAGGGAAGTCCAGAGTTAGTGCTTTTCAAATGTGATTCAGAGAGTCAGATTAAAAAAAAAATTTTTAACAGGGTTTTGGGGATGTAATTTTCACACAGGAAATTACCCTTTTTTAAAGCATGCACATTCACATTGGTGAGTTTTGACATGAAACCCGTGCAACCGTCACCACAGTCATGAAACCGTCAGCTGTCTCTCTGTAATCTCTTCTGACTCCTCATCCCTGCCCCAGATCCTTCCAGGCAATCAATCTGCTTTCTGTCAGTAGAGATTACTTTGAATTCTCTATGGTTTTATATACATGGACTCATGCAGTATGTACATTGTTTTGTTTGGCGTCTTTAACTTAGCAAATTCTTTGAGATGTATCTATGTGGTTGTGTGTATCAGTAGTACATATTATATGAATATACCGTGATTTGTTTATCTGTTCAGCTGTGGATGGACATCTGGGTTGTTTCCAGCTCTTGGCTATTATAAATAAAGCTTCTATAAACATTCAAGTATAAGGCATTATATGGACATAGTCTTTCTTTTTTCATGAGTAAATACCTAGGAACTGAGTCAATAGCTGGATTATATGGTAGGCATATGTTTAACTTTTAATGAAACTGCCAAAAAATAAAAATAAACTGCCTAACTGTTTTCCAAAGTAGTTGTACCACTTTACATTTCCACCAGCAGTGTATGAGAGTTCTGTTTTTTACACACCTACCTCAACACTTGGTATGGACATTCTTTTTAATTTTGTTCATTCTAATAGGTGTGTAGTAATGGGTCATTGTGGTTTTAATTTGCATTTCCTTATTGACTGATGGTTTTGAACATCTTTTATGTACTTAATTGCCAACTATATATCTTCTTTGATGAAGTGTCGATTGAAATCTTTTGCCTACCTAAAAAAATTGACTTGATTGTTTTATTGAATTTTGAGAGTTCTTTATGTTCTGGGTAAAAATTATTTTTCGTTCTTTCTTTTTTTTTTTCTTTTGGCTGTGCTGTGCAGTTTGCAGGATCTCAGTTCCCAGACCAGGGACTGAACCTGGGCCACAGCAGTGAAAGCCCAGAATCCTAACCACTAGGCTACCAGGGAACTCCCTGGGTAAAAATTCTTTATCAACTATAAGCTTTGCAAAAATGTTGCTTGTCTTTTCTTGCCTTTGTTGTAGTCTTTTACTTGTCTTTTCATTATTTTACCCAGGTCTTTTTTTAAAAAATTTATTTATTTTTAGTTGTGTTGGGTCTTCGTTTCTGTGCGAGGGCTTTCTCTAGTTGCGGGAAGCGGGGGCCACTCTTCACTGCGGTGTGCAGGCCTCTCACTATCGCGACCTCTCTTGTTGCAGAGCACAGGCTGCAAACGCGCAGGCTCAGTAGTTGTGGCTCACGGGCCCAGTTGCTCCGCGGCATGTGGGATCTTCCCAGACCAGGGCTCGAACCTGTGTCCCCTGCATTGGCAGGCAGATTCTCAACCACTGCGCCACCAGGGAAGCCCTACCCAGGTCTTTTGAAGAGCACAAGTTTTAAATTTTAATCAAGTCCAGTTTATCCATTTATTCTTGTATGAATTGTGCTTTTGGTGTCATTTCTAGGAAATCTTTGCCAACCCAATATCACAAAAATTTATCTCCTACGTGTTATTCTAAAAGTTTTAGAGTTTTAGGTTTTAAATTTGGGTTTATGATCTATTTTGAGTTAATTTTGTGTGTGACATGAGGTATGGCTTGAAGTTGGGATTTTTTTGTTTGTTTTTTGCTGTATGACTATCCAGTTGTTCAAGCACTAGTTGTTGAAAAGATTATTCCATTGAATTGCCTTTGCACCTTTGTCAAAATCAGTTGTCCACATGTATGCTCTATTTCTGGATTTTCTTCTGTTTTATTGATCTATTTGTCTATCTTTCCACCAATAGCACACTATTTTGATTACTGAAGTTTTATACTGATAGTCTTGAAGTCAGATATTGTTAGCCTTCCAACTTTGTTCTTTTCAAAGTTGTTTTGGCTGTTCTATAACCTTTGCATTTCCATGTGGATTTTAGAATCAGTTTGTCAATTTCTACAAAAAAAGCCTACTGGGATTTTGATTGGGATTGTGTTGAAGCTATAGATCAATTTGGGGAAGAACTGAAGCATCTTAACACTGAGTTTGCCAATCCATGAACAAGGTGTATCTCTCCATTTGTTTAGATCTTCTTTAATTCCTTAGCTGTGTTTTATAGGTTTCAGAGTATAGGACTTTCACATTGTTTGTCAGACATATCCCTAGTTTCTATTTTTATGCTATTATAAATGGTATTTTTAAGCATTTCAGTTTTAATTGTTTATTGGTAATATGTAGAAATACAGTTGATTTTCATATATTGACCTTGTATTTTGTAACTTTGCCACACCCACTAAGCTCAATAGCAACTCTTTGGTGGATTTGGATTTTCTACATAGATGGTCATTTTATTTGTGTTAAGACAGTATTACTTCTTTCTTTCCAGTCTGGATGCCTTTTATTTATTTTTCTTTCCTCGTTACACTTGATAACTCCTCTAATACAATATTGAAAAATAGTTGTAAGATCAAGCATTTTTACCTTGTTTCTGATCTTAGGGAGAAAGCATTTATTCTTTCATTATTAAGTATGATATTGGCTGTATGTTTTTCATAGATGCCTTTATCAGGTTGATGAAGTTCCCTTTTATTCCTAGTTTTCTGAAAAAAAAATTGTTTTTTAATTCTTTTTTTTTTTTTTTTTTTTTGGCTGTGTTGGGTCTTTGATGCTGTTTGCAGGCTTTCTCTAGTTGTGGCGAGCAGGGGCTACTCTTCGTTGCAGTGCACAGACTTCTCATTGCGGTGGCTTCTCTTGTTGCGGAGCATGGACACTAGGCACGCGGGCTTCAGTAGTTGTGGCACGTGGGCTCAGTAGTTGTGGTGTACACGGCATGTGGGATCTTCTCGGACCAGGGCTTGAACTTGTGTCCCCTGCATTGGCAGGAGGATTCTTAACCACTGTGCCACCAGGGAAGTCCTGAAAAAATATTTTTTTTTAATCAGAAATGGATGTTAGAATTTTTCAAATGCTTTTTTCACCATCGATTGAGATGATCATAGTTTTTTCCCAATCTTTTAATATAATTAATTACATTGATTGATTTTTGCATATTAAACCAACTTTGCATTTCTGTTTTTTGTTTTTGTTTTTTTGGCCACGCCATGCACAGCTTGTGAGATCTTAGCTCCTTGACCAGGGATAGAACCTGGGCCCTTGGCAGTGAAAGCACGGAGACCTAACCACCGGACTGCCAGGGAATTCCCACTAAGATCTGTTAATAAGAATTTTTATGTCTGTGTTGTCTGCAGTTTTCTTTTCTTGTAGTAACTGTTACCAAGTCCAAGCTTACTTTGCTTACCGTGTGACAGGCCAGTAAATCGGGAGATGAGGTGTTGAGGCAAGGAATACGACTTTATTTGGAAAGCCAGCAGACCATGAAGATGGTGGACTAGGGTCCCCAAAAGACCATCTCATCGGGGTCTGGATGCCAGTTTCTTTTGTAGAGTCAGAGAGGGAAGTGAAGTAAAAAGGCAAAATAGAGAGGGAGAGGTGGCGAGGAAGTCAAGTAAAAAGGTCCATCAGTCTTGCAAAACATCTCCTGGAATGGCCAGCCTCAGTGAGGGGTTGTGTTAGTTTCTTCTTTCTTGCAGCCATTCATAGGTGGGCAGGGTTCCCTGAGGCAGGCCATTATGTATGATTATAATAACAAAAGCAACGGAAAGCAAAGGTTAAAGTCAAAGAAACAGATCCAACATGGGGTCCCATTTAACTCTTCCCCATTACATATCTTTTTTCTGGTTTTGGTGTTAGAGCAATGCTCATAGAATGAGCTGGTATGTAGTTTTTCCTCTTCAGTTTTCTGGAAGAGTTTGTTTAGAATTAGATTGATTTCTTCTATACATGTTTGGTAGAACTCAGAGAAGCCATCTGGGCCTGAAGTTTTCTTTATTGGAAGGTTTAACTACAAATTAAATTTATTTAATAGATATAGGACTATTCTGGTTATCTATTTCTTCTTGAGTGAGCTTTGGTAGTTTGTATCTTTCAAGAAATCTGTTCATTTCATCTAGGTTGTTGGCACAACAACAGCAACAACAATTTATTGGCATAAAGTTATAATATTCTCTTATTATCCTTTTAGATATATGTAGAATCTATAGTAATATTGGTAACGGGGAAGAGGTAAATCAGACTCCATGTTGGATCTGTTTGACTTTAACCTTTGTTTTTCGTTGCTTTTGTTATTATAATCATACATAATGGCCTGCCTCAGGGAACCCTGCCCACCTATGAATGGCTGCAAGAAAGAAGAAACTAACACATCCCCTCACCAAGGCTTGGTCGTTCCAGGAGATGTTTTGCAAGACTGATGGCCCTTTTACTTTACTTCCTCACCACCTCTCCCTCTCTGATTGTATAAAAGAAACTGGCATCCAGACCCAGAAAAGATGGTTTTCCAGAGACACTATTCTGCCATCTTCTCGGTCTGCCAGCTTTCTGAATAAAGTTGTATTCCTTGCCTCATCTCCTAGTCTCCGATTCATTGGCCTGTCTGGTGGTGAACAGAGCAAGCTTGGACTCGTAACAGTATTACCTGATACTGCTAATTTGTGTCCTCTCTCTCTTTTTTTACTGATCATTTTCGCTAGAGTTTTACCAATTTTATTAATATTCTCAAATAACTACCTTTTATATCCATTAATTTTTCTCTGTTTTTCTATTTTCTATTCCATTGATTTCTTGTCTGGTCTTTATTTTTCCTTTCTTCTGCTTTCTTGGGTTTCACTTTTTTATCTTTCTTAAGGTGGAAATTGGGGTCGTTGATATGAGACTTTTTTTTTTTCCGATGTAGGAGTTTAGTGCCATAAATTTTCCTCCAAGTACAGCTTCTAAGTTCTCTATCCAGTGCCCTATGGATTATAAGATTTTCCACTCTAGCTGGTGGGAAAATACACTACTCCCAGCTCTGTGTAAGCTTCAGTGATTGTTCCCAGTAATCCTTTTCCTTGGTTCTTTCCTTGGCCTCTGGTCACATATATTGGTCAATACTCAGTTGAATTCTCTAAGGGGTGGACCGTCTGCATTTCTCCAGAGTTCTCCCTCTGCATTTCTCCAGAGTTCTCTCTCTTTGCAGCTCTCATCTATCTAGTACTCTACCCTGAGAACTCTAGCCATACTAGCCTTCCAGACTCAAAGCTCTGTCTCCTCTCAACTCAGGGAAACCACCAGTCTCTGCCTGGATACCCTTTCCTGCACCACAGCCAGGAAACTCTCTTTGTAAGCTGGGACAGTCACCAGGCTTACATCTTTTGCTTCTCATCTGTTAGGGATCACTGTCCTTTGTTGTCTGATATCTCATGTCTTGAGAATTGCTGTGTCATACATTTTGTTTGGTTTTTAGTTGTTTCAAGTGTCTGAACAATTTTTTTTTTTTTTTTGCGGTATGCGGGCCTCTCACTGCTGTGGCCTCTCCCGTTGCGGAGCACAGGCTCCGGACGCACAGGCTCAGCCGCCATGGCTCATGGGCCCAGCCACTCTGTGGCATGTGGGATCTTCCCGGACTGGGGCACGAACCCGTGTCCCCTGCATCAGCAGGCGGACTCTCAACCACTGCGCCACCAGGGAAGCCCTGAACTATTTTTATACACAGCACTTCTGACATCAAATGTATGGGGGTTTTTTTGTCTGTTTTTTTGTTTTTGTTTTTTTCACACCAACAGCCATTTCTCTGACTCTGAACACCAACTTGGTGTCCTACAGTTCAGTTTTGATGCTAACTGCTTGGAGTTAGTATCAGACTCCACAGGTTTAAAAGCTCAGTCGCACAGGACTCTCCTCACTTCAGATGCCAGTCTCAAATATTAGGTACCCCGGGTACCCTTCTGTCTGACTTGACTACAAAGTTGGGAGTTCCCACAGCCCTCCCTACTTTCAGGCTCAGTAATTTGCTAGAACTGCTCACAGAACTCAGGAACTCTCTTTATTTACATACCAGTTTATTATAAAGGATACAACTCAGGAACAGCCAAATGGAAGAGATACATAGGGCAAGGTATGGGGGAAGGGGCGTGGAGCGTCCATGCCCTCTCCGGTGCACCAACCTCCCAGCATCTCAATGTGTTCATCAATCCAGAAGCTCCTTGAACCCTGTTTAAGGTTTTTAATCAAGGACTCATCGTGTAGGCGTTATTGATTAAATCATTGCCCATTGGTGACTAGCTCAATCTCCAGCCCCTTTCCCCTCTGCAGAGGTCAGTGGGTGGGGCTGAAAGTTCTAACCATCTAATCTGCCTTGGTCCTTCTGGTGACCAGCCCCCATCCTGAAGCTACCTATGGGCCCCAGTCACCAGTCATCTCATTAGCAAAGAAAGATACTCTTATCACTCTGGGAGATTTCCAAGAGTTTTTGGAGCTGTGTGCTAGGAACTAAGGACAAAGACCGAATATTTACTTTTTATTAATCACAAGGTAGGAGCATAAATCCAGTCGCTTACTCTACCTTGGCCAAATGCCAGGTTAAAATTCTACAAGTTGTGTTCATTCAGGTATGTGTGTTTGAATATTTTCCAAGATGTGATTATAGGTTAACATTATTACATTATAAAACTAAGCTAAGGAGAATGCAAGTAGAAAACAAAAACAACCGCCTCTCAAAAAACCCACCTTTTAATTGAATACAGAGATTTATTCTCAGAGAAGAACTCCATATACCCACTTCTACATGGAAACATTTATTGATACTGTGACCAAACGCAAGTTCGTTTGCCGGATGCACAATGAGGCCAAACAAACCAAAACGTCAGAGTTTGGAGCAGAGAAAGGTTTATTGCAGGGCCAAGCAAGGAGAATGGGCAGCTCATGTTCAAAAAATCCCAACTCCCTAGTGGTTTTCAGGGAGAAGTTTTATGGGCAGTATTTGGGGTGAGAGATGCAGGGTGGTGCTCTGGGAATCTGTGTGTTCAGCCTGAAGTTACCATCCTCCACTTGGGTGGGGGCCTTAGTTCCTGCAGAAGAGCTCAAAGATGCTGTTATGTATATTCCATGAGAAGGAGCCAGGACCCTGCCCCTCTGCTGTACTACTATTGTATCTTGACTTCTCCTCCCTTGTTTCTGCATCCCCTCCCTTCGTTGATTAACAACTGTTTGAATCTGCTCTTCGGAACTCAGGGAAGATCAAGGAGGCTGAATGAAGCCTATTTCCTACAAACAAGAAATGAGGACACAGAAAGGATTTGTACCTGGGAGAGCCCCACAGAGTCCTGCTCTGTTTCAATACTAACAGTTAAGTTAAATTAATAAAACTTCTGGAAAATAAACACAGATGATAGAAAATTTACAAATTTTTATATCAAACAAGATTTTGATACAACTTTCAAAAATGGAAGTAAGTGGCTATAGAAACTCTAGATTTATACTAGTTGGTGAAATCTTGGGTCGTGTTGTAGTGCCATGTAAATTTCTAACCCAGTTTCATATTTATATGTCCTTCCTGTCCCCGCCCCCCCACCCCCAAAGCCCCACAGGCTTGTGGAGCTGGTCACTGCAAGAAGAATGCCATAGGCAGTAGAGGGGCTACATTTAATTTGGTGTCACAGAGAAGTCTACTCTGTTATCTACCTTTTACATAAAACAGCTACTTGCTGAGATTGGAGACCTAGAAGTAGATTTAAAAATAAAAATAAACAACATTATAGACAACAACAAATTAGGTGGCTACAGTTTTGATGATTAATGGTTCTAAGTATATAAACTCACCAATTTGGGGATGAGGCTGGGAATTGGGACTATTCTTGCATACCCTGGAGAGGTACTCCCCAGTGGGAAACCATGCAAAAACTTCGTGCTGTTATAGTCTGTCCCTGGTTGTGAAACTGAGCAGGACCCTGCGGGGCCTTCCCAGGTACAAAAACCTTTCTGTGTCCCCAGTTTTTTATTTGCAGGATAAAGGCTTCAGCCTCCTAGACTTTCCTGAATACCAAAGAGTAGATTACAGTTACTAACCAGGGAAATAAGGGAATGCAGAAACAAAGAAGGAGCAGTCAAGAAATGATAGTGCAACTATTAAAGCAGGATCCTGGTTCCTGCTCAAGTAATATACATAACAGAATTTTTGAGTTCTTCTGCAGGAACTAAGGCCCCCACCGTGGTGGAAGACGGTTAACTACATGCTAACCATACATGGTTAATTACATGCTGAGACCTCAGACTGGTTGAAATCAGAAGTCTGATGATTGACAATCCTGGAATACCACCCTGTTACCTCACCATTAACCAATCAGAAGAAAGTCACACCCTGCAGCCCTCATCCCAAATTTTGCTCAGCAAAACTTCTCCCTAAACAAGTTCCTAATGTATAGCATAGGTAACTATATTTAATATCCTGTGATAAACCATAATGGAAAAGAATATAAAAAAGAGAATGTCTATATGTGTATAACTGAGTCACTTTGCTGTAGAGCAGAGATTGGCACACTGTAAATCAACTATATTTCAATAAAAACAAAAACAAAAACACTTCTCCCTGAAAACCATCAGGGAGTTTGGATTTTTTGAGCATGAGCTGCTCATTCTCATTGCTTGGCCCTGCAGTAAACCTTTCTCTGCTCCAAACTCTAACATTTCGGGTTGTTTAGCCTCACTATGCACCGGGCACCCAAATTTGTGTTTAGCAACAGTATCCTGTGTTCACAGAGGCCCTTTTAGCTATTTTCAGTCTCTTGATGTTTAGCTATGAGGGTGGAATTCATAATTTTTATCATTGTTTATGTGTTTTTAAGACAGACATGGGGAGAGCATGTGGAAATACAAGCAATGTTTTTCTAACCTATTTCATAGTTAAATAAAAGGCAGAAGAAAGGGAGATTAACAGGGGGAATTTCCCAAGAGGGTCTGCTTCCTTAGTAAAAGCCAGAGGGGTTGAGGCTGTGTCTGACTCCTTGTAAAGAAATGAAGATTCTGGGAATTCTCTGGCAGTCCAGTGGTTAGGACCACGCTTTCACTACAGTGGCCTGGGTTCAGTTCCTGGTCGGGAACTAAGATCCCTCAAGCTGCGTGGTACAGCCAAAAATAAAAAAAAAAGAAAGAAAGGAAGGAAGGGAGGAGGGGAGAAAGAAAGGAAGTATCCTGCCATCGGCAGAATATCAGTGCCCAGCAGGCCATGAACCCCTTGAAAGCGGTATCCACATTCATCATGAACTTTTAATTTTTTTCAAGAGTTGTGTAAATTTACAAAATGTTAGCAATTATATTAACATTCTTCTAAAATTATTGGGACTTCCCTGGTGGTCCAGTGATTAAGAATCCCCCTTCCAATTCAGGGGACGAGGGTTTGATCCCTGGTCAGGGAACTAAGATCCCACATGCCGTGGGGCAGCTAAGCCCACGCGCCGCAAGTACTGAGCCTGCACACTCTGGATCCCACACGCCACAACTAGAGAGAAGCCCACGTGCTGCAACGAAGAGCCCATGCACCGCAACGAAAGACCCTGCATGCCACAACGAAGATCCTGCGTGCCGCAGCTAAGACCCAACGCAGCCACATAAATAAATAAATATTAAAAAAACAAAAAACATAGGTGAGCTATGCTTTAATAAAAATAAAATTACTGAGTTATTTCATTAAATAATTTCTTAGTGATTCATCATGTCTATGGAAAGGCGTGCTGAAGAGTCTGCTATAGTTTATTAGGTATGCTGACCGCTACACACCCTTGTAATTTGTGTAGAGATATATGACATGATTGGAAGAGATGATGAAACAATCTTCAGGCACTAAAAGACTGAAGCAAACTGAAGGGCTTAGGAATAGGAAAGTCATCATTAATGAGACCCCTGCAGAGATTACCAGGAAAGGGAACAGGACACCGAATGATGAGTTCTTGACCCGGAGTGTGCTAAAAGGATGAAGAGGAACAAATTCAAAGCCTTAAAAAAGCCTTTAAACTGAACATGGAGAGGAAAAGAGAAGGTTGCTCAGATAAACTCATCAACCTCACTAGTATACAGTAAGGCAAAGATAAATTAGAAAAAAAAGAATGTCTGGCAGATAAGAGATACTCAGTATTTGTTGAATGGGTGAGTGCATGAGCCAGTGAGTAGTGAATGAACATGCTTGAGGTGCCTGGTGAGTCACACAGAAAATATTTAGTATATGAGGACCCTCAGGGCTCACGTGGCTATGTAACCAACACCCAGAGTGTGGATGATGATGGGTGGGAAATTGAAAAAAAAGTTTAAAAAGACGGTAAGCTAGTGGTGTATTATTTTTGGACAAAGTAGAGAATAGAAGAATTACTGACCTCCTATTTGACTTTTGATGATGATTAATTAAAAAGAAAGAAGAGATGGCATGTTAGTTAGTTTCAAGTGTTTAGAGGGATTTCTTCTAAAAAAGATTAAACTGATTTTTCATGATTCCAGAGGCCAGGGAGGAAGAAAACATCCACCTTTTCAGCCAAATTAGCCAAATAAATGTTTACTCTAAGTTGCAGGCAGATCACCCCTTACACTCTAGAGTAATTACGGAAGTCCTTATGTGAGTGAGACTGTCTAGGAAAAGAGTAGAGAAGACCAAGAACAAGACCTCGGTGTATCCTTTACTATAAATAACTGTGAATCAACTGTATAATTAACCATGTTTGTAAATTAAATTATGGTTTTAGTCTCCTAATTTGTGATATTTCTTTCTGTTTGTCTTTTACAGGAGTGATTCTAATCAAAGCCCAGATTTTAGAGCTAGTGTTTCCCATTACAGCATCTCTGAAGATAGCTCTAAATGCTCACAGTTCTCTGAAGATTATTTTTTCTTCTCTTCCCAATATTATATATACTGGTTGTGCAAAATGTGGATTGGAACTAGAAACAGATGAGAACAAGATCTACAAACAATGTTTTAGCTGCTTGCCATTTACCATGAAGAAAAAATACTATAGGTAAGGCAACTAAGTAAGCCAGCAGGATGGAAAATGTTTAATATTATAGGACTGCAAGTGACCAAAAAATTACATATATCAACTCTTTCTAATGAGAACTAACTAGAGCTAATCCAAGAGAATAAATTGTTCCTCCTGAGTGATAAATAGCTATTTATGAAAGCAGAAATTGCCCAGTAATCATAACAGGAATTTTTCAAAAGCAGTTAATTGGGAGATTTTATTGTCTTTAAGCAGCTATACTGAAGAAAACTTTTACTTGGTTTACATTTTTAACCAAGTTCTAAATGGCTCATAAGAAACTCATTTCCCCACCTTAACATATTTTTGGAATTTAAAGGTTAAAAGTAATTATATGATCTAACCTCTGAGTTGTGGAAGCTAGTAAGGTGTTTAACCTTTCTGTATCTCAGTTTCCCCAGCTTCATATTAGAAATTAAGGATAGCAGACTAGCACTCAGTGTTTTATTCTCTTTTCTATTTCTAAATACTGCAATATCTAAGAACCGTGTGCAAATATATTCAGCATGTTATCATGGAATACTTTAAGAAAATTTACAGAAGCTTAGTCCATAAGCCTTATTTCCCTTTACATCTATTTATGTTTGTTATAAATAAGTAAATGAACTTTGCCCTTACTTTGAAAGTTGCTTGTCTGGAAAAGAAAATTGGATTCAGATGCGTGGTCCCCTCCCTTCGCCTCCCCTGAGTCCATTCTCCACAGCTGACAGAGTGACCACTCCCTTCCTTTAAAACCTTTCCAGAGTTTCCCATCACACTCGCCTCTGCGGTCTAATCTGCTGTACTCCTTGCCTTGCTCACTGGGCTGCAGCTGTACCGGTCTTCTTTCAGTTCTTTAGACACTCTGACGTTTTCCTCCTTAGGGCTTTCTCACACGCTCTTTTCTCTGCCTGACTCCACGAGGCTGGCTCCTTCGTGTCTTAGTTCAGTGACCGTTCATCAGAGAGGCCTTCTTAGTCACCTCCTTTGTTCCCTGTTAGAGTGCCATGTGTGTGTACCTGGAGTCGTTTACTTGCATACTGTCTTCTAAAAAACATCGTTACTGGGATATAATTCATATCCCATCAAATTAAGCCATCTAAAATGTACGATTCCATGGCTTTAGTATATTCACAGACTTGTGCAACTGTCACCACAATCAATTTTAGGTCATTTTCATCTCCCCCTCCCCCAAAGCCCCATACCCATAGCAGTCACTTGTTCTCCCCTCCCACCAACCCATAGCACCCACTAGTCGAATTTCTGGCTCTATAGATATGCTTATTTTGGACATTTCATATAAATAATCCTACAGTGTGCAGTCCTTTGTGACAACTTCTTCTTAACATGTTTCAAGGTTCATCCATATTGTAGCATGTATCAGTACTTCATTTTTTTTTATTGCCACATAATATGGATATGCCACATTTTATTTATCCATTCATCACCTGATGGATATTTGGATTGTCCCCACTTTTTGGCTATTATAAATAATACTGCTCCGAACATTCATGTACAAATTTTTGGGTGGACATGTTTTCATTTCTCTTGGATGTATACTCAGGAGTAGAATTGCTAGGTTGTATGGTAACTTTTTGTTCCTTTTGAGGAACTGCCAAACTGTTTTCCAAAGCTGCTGCACAATTTTACAGTCTCACCGGCAATGTATGAGGGTTGCAGTTTCTCCATGTCCTTGTCAACACTTTTTATTATCTGTTTTTCTTTTTGTTGCTTGTGCTTTTCAAGCAACATAAAGAAACATCATATCTAAGAAAAGTATCATTCCTAACCCAAGATCATGGAGGTTTACTCCTATATTTTCTTCTAAGAATTTTATAGCTTTAGCTCTTATGTATAGGTCCATGATCTATTTTGAGTTAATTTCTGTATGTGGTATAAGCAAGGGGTCCAACTTCATTCTTTTACATGTAGGTATTCAGTTGTCCCAGTACAGTTGGTTGAAAAGACTATTCTATCCCCATTGAATCATCTTGCCACCATTGTTGAAAAGCTTATTGTCCTTCTATCCTATTAAACTCTTAAGTTCCTTGAGTGAAGGAACCAGATCTGTCTTATTCACTAGTGTATACCCAGTGCTTAGCACACTGCATGGTACAAGATATCGAGTATGTATTTGTTGAAATAAAGAATGGAGGAAGAAAGATAGCCTGGGGAAAGAGTATAGAGTGTAAAAGAGGAAAGGAACTAGAATCATCATGTGGATAAAGGGGGAAGTAAGTTTTTAGAGGGAAAATCAGTAGTCATGTTTTAGCTGTTACACTAAATTCCCCTATATTAGTGAGTCTTTCTAAATTCTGTTCTCAGTTTATTCCCCCCCCCCCGGGTATATTTATTTAATTCAAGCTTTATAATTTAGATACAGCATGAATCACAATAAATGGATCATCAGAGTTACTAATAGAAAAATTATCGTTGCCATTGCCAGAAACATAGATTTTAATTCCTGTACAATCATTACCAATTTTATCTCCAGAAATAAAATCACAATATGTACCAGCAGGAAGACCAGTTTGCAAAGTTGAAGATAATGCCCAATCATCATTGTTAAAGGCAGTGAATCCTCTGTTTCCTCTTCCAAAAGTTACTTGGTTGCTACCACTGTGTTTGTAAAAGGTTGGCCCTCAACTACATTACGGAACACAACCATGTTCCTTATTTGACGCCATTGATGTTCACAGACCCAGTCATTGCCACAAGTAGTATCTGGATTTCAATTTATTTTTTAATAATTTATTTTTAAAAGAGGTATATCCCTGTCTTTAAAAGTACATAGATAGAATAATATTATCCATATCGTTTTGTTCATATTGTTTGTTCCTTAGAGTGTATCATGGCATTCCTCTCCTAAAAGCACTTATAAATCTTCCTCATTCATTTTAACAGTCACATAATATTCCATTGCATGAGGTACTGAAAACTATTTACCTAGTTCCTTGTTTATTGACATGCAAAACAGTTTGTTTTTGATGAGAAAGAATCCAGTGGAAAAAAATAACTTGAAATCGTGATTGTGAAATACATGATTATCATCTTTATTTTATTTCTAGAAATAATTTACACAGCAGTGTAAAGTAATGTCTTCTTACATTAGTATCTGAAAATTTAAAATGAATATGGAATAAATAAAATTTATTAATTTATCACTTGAAACACTTTTTTTTAAAAAAAAACCCTTCTTTTATTTCTGGGATGTTTCAGGACATCCTAGAGTTGTTTTAGGAATTAAAATTAACCCTGCATAAAAACCCAGTGATTTTTGAAATTATATTGCATTTAAACATTTCTTTAATTGAAAATCTTTTTGAGGGTCCTGTGCTGTTTACTCTTTTGTAGGCCAGCTTTAATGACCATAGTTGATGGAATATATAAGGTTTGCGTCCATGTAGGATCAAAGCTGATAGAGAAGATTCTTCTCAACATTTCTCCTGACTGGCTCAACAGAATTATAGGTAAGATATCAACACGCCATCAAGAGGTTGTTCTTGGTGAAACCATTCATTTCAGGAGTGTAGATAGTATATTGGAACAGAAGGAACACTATACTGTAAATTAAGAGGGTTTTTTTGTCAGTATATAAGCAGAAGGATAATTTAGCTTAAGTGAAACACAAGACTATACACACTACTATATATAAAATAGATAATCAACAAGGACCTACCTGGTGTCCAACACCAGGACCTTAGTTTTATAATAGTTAAGTAAATGAATGTGTGACACTATATAAACATATAAAGATTGTCCAGTGTCGGTGGTGAGGATATGTAGGATCTTCAGCTCTGATGATAGGTCTAGTCAGTGGCTAACAACAAAGTGAAGATAACCCATTTGTCAGACGCTCAAACTCCATCCTTTTCTCGTTAGTCTTAGACTCTCTAAGCAGTTGAGTTAATCTGGTTCAATTGATTGTTCTGTCTGTTAATAGTGAGTTATTTTTTCTGGCTTTCATTTTTGCTTGAATGCTGAACATTGCGTATAGAACAATACAGACTGAGGTAAACAGTATTGGTACCTGAAGTGGGCATGCCTGTTTTCCTAGACCTTTACTGGGGGTTGGGGGTGGGCAGGGTAGTTAATCTTGTCAGACCATGAGTCGGATTTGAGTTTTTTATTGTTCTGGTTACCTTCCGGTCACCACTGGCTTCCAATTATCTAGCATTATGTATGCTCATGGTGGGGAGTGGTTCTCCAGAGAGTTTTCCCTAATATTCCTGCTCCACCAGTCAGCTTTAACCCTTCACTCTGTACCTGGGCCTCAGAGAGAGTTTCTCTTCATGTTCTTGTACCTCCCCAGGTTGTACAAGCTCTATTTGTTGTCCTTTGGTGCATCCAAGCCTGGAGGGAAGGGCAGGAGTGATTCCCTTTGATTCTGGTCCAGCCTTAGTCTTACACAGGCTCTGTGTGTCTGGGTCTTGGATGTGGTGCTTTCTCAGTGACCCTGCCCTTGCTGCCAAGTCAGCCAAGCTCTGCCTTGTGTCTTTGGTGGGTATCTTTGTGTGGTCCTGCCCCTCTCTCAGCAGCAGGGCACCGCTAATGGTCTTGATCCAGGGTGGTTTTCTGCCCCTCCCCCAGGGATAGAGGGATTTTCCTTTCACCTTTCCTCCATCTTCATCCTCACCATCTGTATCTTGGGGCAGTAGGACTTGAGGTCTTCCTCCAGCAGTTTAAGGCCTTTGTTCCTTAAGGGAGCCGTCCTGAATGGTGTTTTGTGCTTTTCCTCCTGGCAGCTTCTCCCCTTTCCCAGGCCTTCACCATAGCTGGAAGCTTTCTCTGATGTCTTGCCCTGCATCCAGCCTTGTGAGTACCTGGTGAAGATGAGAAGAACACGTGCCCCCTTGTCTTTGACGCTGGTCCACGCTTGGCTTTTAGCAGTTCATTGAAACTTTAAGCACATTCTTCATTCTTGCTTGTTTGGTGGACTGTCTTCTTTCTGAGCTCAGCCCCAGGCAAACCCATGCTCCTGTCCTGTCTCTCCTTACACTGCAGTCTTCTTGGCAGCTGTACAACCTTGGCTCACTTATAGGTCCAAGAAGATTGTGATTTTGTAGTTTATTCAGCTTTTTCTAATAATTGTTAGGGTAGGAGCCACACTCTTCCCAGTATTCTACATCCTAATTGGAAGTCTCTCTGTTTTTTTAATTCCTTTTCTTTATTAATTTTCATTCTTTCCACTGTTTTCATGCCTTTTCTCATTGTACTTTGTTTATTTTCAGTCTTGTCTTTTCATTTTTTGCACAATGGCAGTTAGTCTTTATTTCTCAGAGAAGCATTGTTCTCATATACAGTATAGACCTGTGTTTTGCCCAGTCCTGAGACAATTAAAGTCCTCCTTCTTGGCATTAATTAAATTGTATCCGTAAGTGAAGATGTGGGCACCGTTATAAAGTGTTCATCAGATCATTCAGGTTACCACTAACCTTGATTTTTTTTTAGCTTATTAAAGTGAAAATTCAAAATTTTTAAGTGCTGTACAGAATTCTCACACCTCCAGGAATGTGTCATGGGCCCTCCAGGAGTCTGTAGACTCAGTCCAAGAAAGGCTGGTGGTGTTTGTCAGGGAACCAGTAGAGTCTGAGCATAGTCAGTGGTGCCTTGTCTGTCTAGTGTTGAGCAACTTGCTAAATGACTTGATTGGATGTCCTCAAAAAATGAGAGGAAGCATATAGGACAAATGCAGAATACAATGACATATCCACCTATAATCTTAGTATTTGTATATATTATCAAGATTTGATATTAAGTAACCAACTTAGAGTCCTGTTATATAAACAATAAATATGTGTATATGTAACTGTGATAAGAGCTATAGACTAGATAAATATAAGAGTACTTTTCTGATATGGACATGCCTTTTTTTTTTTTTTTTTTTTTTTTGTGGTACGCGGGCCTCTCACTGTTGTGGCCTCTCCCGTTGCGGAACACAGGCTCCGGACGCACAGGCTCAGCGGCCATGGCTCGCGGGCCCAGCCGCTCCATGGCATGTGGGATCTTCCCGGACCAGGGCACGAACCCGCGTCCCCTGCATCGGCAGGCGGACTCTCAACCACTGCGCCATCAGGGAAGCCCTGGACATGCCCTTTTTGTTTCAGGCTTAATTTAGGAAAAGATTAATCTCAGTTCTTCCCTCGATTGTTTGAAGAAGCCAGGGGCTGTACCATAATAGGAAACACCATCAGTCTGAACAGTGCATTACTTGTGCCTTCTCTCCAGATCAGCAGGAATTGTGCCTCATCATTCTAGAGTAACCTGTGACTAGAAAGAGAGGGGCTAGAAAGAGACATTTACAGTGGGTTTGGGACTTGAGAAACCAAGGGAAACAATGAACCCTTCAATGTGAGCATGTCCATACCCCTGGAAGGGATGCTAAGAGCCCTTCATGTTTCCTCTTCCTCAGCCCCTCCCTCAGACGTCACCTACGACCTGGTCGCCGCGGACCTGCTCCATGCCTTGCTGGCGGGCAGTGGGGCACCTTGTGTCCTGAAGGTGCAGAGCCTCTTTGTGTTAGATGAAAACAGCTACCCGCTGCAACAGGATTTCTCCCTCCTGGATTTTCATCCTGACGACATGAAGCACGGGTCCCATGCCCTTCTCTAAGACCAGAGGAAGAAACTACAGGCACTTCAAGGAAGAGCACTGAAATGATTTGTCTTTTGAAATGAACGACAGGGCTTTTGCTCGGCGTTTTAAAATAAGTATATTTTATAAAGAGAGTTGTGTTAAAGATATTAATTAAAACTTTTTTTTCCCTGAGAAAATTCTGTGAGTTTTTCTGTTTGTTTTTTGGTCTTTCCCTTTCTTGCTTCTAGAAAAATGATCTAGCAATGAAGGGAACACGCAGCATTTCATTAGGATTAAAGGCTCTCTCCATTTAGTCCCTGCTCCATTCCAGGCACTCTCCTAAGTACTAGGACGCGGACCTGAGGCGTTTCCTCAGGAATTGCTTTTCTGCTATGGTCACAAACTCTAAGTGCTTTCCTTACACCTACATTAATAAACCATAGACATGACATGATTTCCTTGATTATAACTCTTCATGACTATGGATTAGTTCATATAAGCCTGCGTTTAGACAAGTTCCAGATGAGCATGTCTTTCAATAAAGAGGCATTGAAAATGCAGGAAACATGGTCATGTTTCAACTCTTTATCAGGGGAGGCAGAGAGTCACATTGTTCATTTCTAGGATTTGAGTGCCTCACTGAATTTGCTTGCCAGCAGACACTTTGCAGTTGGTTCTCTCATTACGACTGTAGCAGCAGCTTGTAGAGAAGGGTAGTCACCAATGAGGAAATAGGGAGCGGTACTTAACCTGGAAGTTTGGAGGATTACTAGATTAATCATATTGTTTGAACATAACTAAATTCATGATAAAATGAACAAGTTTATTTTACTAGGTGTGTTTTTAAACATTCTTTTGGTTCATTGAAATTGTTTTCTCTAATTCAGGCTTTTTTGGTTTTTAACTTGGCTTCCCTAAAAATGAACCTCAGGAGTTTTGTGATTCTCCTCAAAACCATATACAAAAATGATTGTATGAGAGTGCACACACACAAAAGTACCTTCTTCTGTGGAGAAGGGTCTGTAGTTCCCAACAAAACCTTGTGATATAGTATATGACAATTTCTTGTCATGGGAGATCAAGCTCCTGCCTGATCTCTTCCACTCCACAACTCCCTCCAAGTGGTAACTCCTCTCTCCATCCTGGTATCTCTGATTCAGTTCACTCCGTGCTCAGATAATCTCAGATAGCAGGTCAGCAAATTGTCTGCATAATCAGATACTAGACAAGCTAAGGAATTGTCCTTATTTGCATATGTGTATAGTATAATGTATGCAGCACTGGGATCATACTGTCTGGAAGAATCTTACCAAAATGGTATAGTGATTCCCCTGGGTGGGAAATCCTATTCTTTATTTTTACTTGATGGAATTACTAGGAAAATGTCCCTAACTTCTAAAGAATATAAATTCCAGGGCTTCCCTGGTGGCGCAGTGGTTGAGAGTCCGCCTGCCGATGCAGGGGACACGGGTTCGTGCCCCTGTCCGGGAAGATCCCACATGCCGCAGAGCGGCTGGGTCCGTGAGCCATGGCCGCTGAGCCTGCGTGTCTGGAGCCTGTGCTCCGCAACGGGAGAGGCCACAGCAGTGAGAGGCCCGCATACCGCAAAAGAAAGAAAAAAAAAAAAAGAATATAAATTCCCTATATTAAAAAGATCACTTCACTGGGAATTCCCTGGCAGTCCAGTGGTTAAGACTCTGCACTTCCACTGCAGGGGGCATGGGTTCGACCCCTGGTTGGAGAACTAAGATCCCGCAACCCGTGAAGTGTGGCCAAAAAAAATAAAAAATAATAAAAAGATCACTTCCCAAATATAGAAAAAAAAATACATTCATGTAACCAATACCCCAATTAAGATTTAGAACATTTCCATCACTCTAAAAATTTCTCATCTCCACCTCCAGTTAGTCCCCTGCCACTCATGACAGGAAACCACTGTTCTGATTTCAATTACCATAGGTTAGTGTGACCTGTTCTTGAACTTCATATAAATGAAATCATATAGCTTATATTCCTTGGTGACTTGCTTTTTTCACACAACATTTTTGAGATTAACCCAAGTTTTTATGTGACTCAATAGTTCATTCTTTTTATTGCTGAGGAATACACCAATTTAATGAATATATTACATTATCCATTTTCCTATGAAAGGTCACTTTTAGTTTTTGGCTGTTATGAATACCTATAGATGTTTGGCTATAAACATCTTTTTACAAGTCTTCCTGTGGATGTATGTTTTCAGTTTGAAGCTGTGGGCGTGTCGTAAATGCCTGTTGAGATTGCTGGTTTATGGGGTAGGTGTATATTTAACTTTATAAGACACTGTCAGTGCACAGTTTCCAAGACTGCCCAGTTTTACACACTCACCAGTCATGTATGAGGATTCCAGTTTTACATCCTTGCCAACAATTGGGGGTGCCAATCATTTTCATTTTAGCCATTCTAATGGGTATAAAGTGGTTAAAAAAGTCAGGTTAGTGGCTATTTTGGTGGGAGAGGAGGAGGTAGTCTTTGGGAGCGGGCGCAAGGGAAGATTCTGGGAGGGCTGGTTTACCAGTTAGCAATTGCCTCGCAGCTCTGAGGTAGGAGATAGGCCCCAGGCTGAGCAGCTGCAGCTGATCTCCTGCCAACGTTTTGAGATGGGATACCAGCGGGAGCAGTGGGCCCTGACTGGGTGCGTTCTTGTGGATTTCCTGGCCTGACACAAGCTCAGAGAAGGCCCTCAGTTTAGGGGAAGGACAAGAGGGAGAAGATGCCAGCTGGAATCCATCTTGGCTGAGCGATGTGCCCCACACCAGGACCAAATATGGAGATGATTGGCCAAAACCAAAACCCGGAAAACTGACCCTATATAAGCAACCTAAGTTGCCCCTATTGCGCGCAACTCACTCTGAGCCAGACTGTGTGCTCCTCCAAACGTATTTTGTTTTTTCCACACACACATTGCCTCTTCCACATGTATTTTGCTTCTAATAAGCGCTTTTATCTTTTTCACAGCCTTGGTCTCTTTGCTAAATTCTTCAAAGAAGACAAGAACTGAGGTCCTTTTTCCAGCTTTTCACCTCCGGAATCAACTCCAAATTCGTCCTTCAATATGTGCTCTGCAGACGGAATTCCCTTAAGCGTCTCTCCTTCGCAGTGAGTATGATGCTAAACAGTAGAGGGCGCCAGAGATACATTGAGGGAGGCAGGCGCTTTTCTTGCTGTTCCAGTAGCTGCGCATCAGTCCCGATTTGAGTGCGAGGACACCGACCGGGTGGCGCTCTGCTCCGGCCACATTCCCTGGACGCCGCCGGTCCCTCCACCAGCTTGCGGCCAGCCTGACCCGTCAATCATGTTCCCATAGCCCTTCTGACAAGGAGGCCACCAGCTCCAGCCCCCTATCCAGTCTGCACCGGTGTGCCACCCACCTATCACCTACTCCCTGCGTTTGTCCTATCAGATTTGTCAATCAGCAAACCTGTAAAAACATATTACCAAAAACAAAGGGCAGATAGAAATCAAATCTGGTCACTTGCTGGATTATACTTCATCAGTGGAGATGAACAGATAATTTATACAGACAGGAGTGAAAGAAAGGAAAGAGGAAAGAATGAAGGGAGGGAGGAAGGGAAGAGGGGAAAAAGGGAGGATGAAATGTGGAGAAATGCACAGCCTCACTAGCAACCAAAGGTGCACAAACAGAAGCGGCTCTATCCAATTGGCACTTAAAAGTCCTTTAGGGCTTCCCTGGTGGCACAGTGGTTGGGAGTCCGCCTGCTGATGCAGGGGACACGGGTTTGTGCCCCAGTCCGGCAAGATCCCACATGCCGCGGAGCAGCTAGGCCCGTGAGCCATGGCCGCTGAGCCTGCGCGTCCGGGGCCTGTGCTCCGCAGCGGGAGAGGCCACAACAGTGAGAGGCCCGTGTACCACACACACACACACAAAAAGTCCTTTAAAGGATCCCAGGTTGTGGGACTGTTTTGGCACTACACCGTCGCTTTTTCGAGGTTTCTCTGGCTATATGTGATAACGACACCATTTTTAGACATCTGGAGTCTGATTCAAATTCCAGCTTCACCACTTCCTAGTTCTGGGGCCTGAGAGATGGCATCTCCTCCCTGATGTGCACTTTCCTCACTTCTAAGTGTGGGGCAGTTTCTCCTGGACTGCTGTGGAGTTTAACGAGCTGATGATGTCCAATGACCTAGTACAGTTCCTCAGAGCTAGTGCCTTTCTCCCCACCTTGACAGTCATTCCACTCTGAGAAACACACCTCTGAAATTGAGAGGGGAAGAGTGATCTGAGCAAATAATTCCATACTTAAAAATAAGGGGGAAACCCCCATAATAAGTAGATATTCCTATCTGTCTTCATAAGGGCATATTAAATTCAATTAAGAAATATATCCATTTTGTTGAAAGAGCCGGCCTTATAGAATGTAATCAGCAAAATACTTGATCCTTTTTTTCCCCAGTTATCCATTCAAACCTGCTTGGTGGGTAGCTTCTTCCTGCCATTTGGATAAAATCTAGGGCAAGTCCCATGACTTTTTTGAGCACTCTTATGTAATAATAAATTTTTCCTATAACTTCTACTTGCAAAAACAGGTTATGTTCGGCACTTGAAATGTCCAGTCATGCAGTGATCCAAAACTCCAACTTCATTTATTTTTTTATTTTTATTTTAAATGTTTTATTGGTGTATAGTTGCTTTACAATGTTGTGTTAGTTTCTACTGTACAGCAAAGTGAATCAGCTATACATATACATATATCCCCTCTTTTTTTGGATTTCCTTCCCATTTAGGTCACCACAGAGCATTAAGTAGAGTTCCCTGTGCTATTCAGTAGGTTCTCATTAGTTATCTCCAACTTCATTTAAAGTGTACGCCTCCCCCTCACTCCTGCCCTGACCTGGGCTCATGCCTATAGCGGGCCACAGCAGAAGATCTGCTCGGAGCACTGTTTTCCTGTTTCTCCAATTTGTGCTCCCACTCCTCCTTTCCCAACTTGCTAACAGGGATTTCTGATCATCCACACAGGGGCAGGGAAGGGGTATGGGAAGGCCACCTAAGGGGCAGGAGAGGTTCTAACATGACCAGTTATGAGCTAGAGTACTCACGTGGGTTCTTCAAGAGCCTCCTTTCTCTGCAGGTTCCTGTGACTCAGGTTTGCCCCAGAGTGTGGGTTGGCACACAGCCCCCTCCCCATCCCCTTTAAAGGTCTTATTACATTTTTTTGGAAATGGAAGTCTGGAAATTATGCTTCCTGACACGTACGAACAGGGTTCCAGGATGAGTTTACCAAATGTGAGACACTTAGGTGAAGCTAGAAAGTGGAAAGAAGGTAAAAAATCATCCTTTTCTCCCTTTGACTGTGACATTTATGACAGCAGGATGCTCAAGGCTCTTGCAGTAATTTGAGCAAAGAATTTGTGCAAATTCTGCCCAGTCATCACTATGGGATACCAAATAGGCAGCAATGGCTTTGAGACCTGGCAGCAGCTATGAGGCAGGGAGGTCTCCTCCTCAGGGACTGCACCTACACAGCCAAGCACGGGGCCTGGTTTTCCCCATTTCCAGGGGACATCAGTATGGTGCACTGAGTTATCACCCCAATCCTTAACCTCCACTGTAGCTGTATCCATTGCTATGGTGCTTTGCAATTCCTCTCACAAAAAGGTGTAGTTTACCTCCCTGCCCCTTGATTTTGAACCTGGCCACATGACTTACTTCAGCCGATGGGCTGTTAGGTGACACAACACAAGCAGAGGGTAGAAATGTGTTTGCCCTTCTTCTGCCTTCCCCATGAGAAGAGCTTTCCCTGGGTAGCTGCTGCCCCTTCAGCTGGAGCTCAGAATGAACAAACATGGAGCAGGCCTGGATGAGGACCCAAGTCTGGCCAGACCCACAGCTTGAAAGTGAGTTGCCTAACCTAGATCAGCCCACACTCAGCTGACCCATAGATGTGTGAGAAATAAATGCTCATTTTAGTATAACACCGAGATGTTGAGATTTTTTGTTATGCACCATTATTCCAAAAATAGCCAACTGATACAAGCAACTTTTCTCCTTTTAGCTTCATCAGCCTCCCAAGAAGGCTGTGTAACTTGTGTCATCAAATTCCCTGTATAAAATCACTTTTTTTTTTTTTTTTTTTGTGGTACATGGGCCTCTCACTGTGTGGCCTCTCCTGTTGCGGAGCACAGGCTCCGGACGCACAGGCTCAGCGGCCATGGCTCACGGGCCTAGCTGCTCCACGGCATGTGGGATCTTCCCGGACCGGGGCACGAACCCGTGTCCCCTGCATCGGCAGGTGGACTCTCAACCACTGTGCCACCAGGGAAGCCCCCTAAAATCACTCTTTGCTAAGAATTCTTCTTCTGGGAGAAGAATTCTGAGAAAATAATTATTCTTCTGCTTGAATCAGAGTTATGTTCATTGCTGAGAACAACTAGAAAACCTGAATAAAATACAGAAAACTTCTTTGCTGAAGAGCTGCCAAGTCGACAAACATTTGATGGGCCATGATCTCAGAAGAAGGAAAACACAAGAAGATGAGCTGACGTTCTGTGAACCACATTTCCCTTCAGGAAACTTGCTGATTCTAGTTAAGAGGCTGAGCATTTGGACAGAGGTCCATGGCTAAGAGGCAGAAAAGGCAGCAGAGGCCCTGGAGCTGGAGAGACAAGACACTGGAGATTGGGGTTGCCAAGGCAGCTGGGGCTGGAGGGGCCAAGATGTCAGATAAAAGGGAGACACAGAAAAGAAATTCTAGGGAATTCCATGGCGGTCCAGTGGTTAGGACTCGGCACTTTCACTGCAGTGGCCCAGGTTCATTCACCATTCTGGGAACTAAGATCCTGGAAGGCATGCTGCATGGCCAAAAAAAAAAAAAAAAAAAGAAAGAAAAGAAAAAGAAGTTCTGAAATGTGAATAACATTTTAAAGCCGTTGAAAGAAAAGGAAATGTCAACTTAGAATTCTATATTCACAAAAGTTTTTGGTGGATTTCTTAGGATTTTCTATATACAAAACCATGTCATCTGCAAATAAATATAGTTTTACTTCTTCCTTCATGATCTGGATGCCTTTTATTTCCTTTTCTTGTCCAGTTACCCAGCCACTGCAATTTGGCAAGAGATAAAGAAGGCATAAAGATTGGAAAGGAAGAAGTAAAACTATCATTCACAGAGAAAGTACAAAGAATCTACAGACAAACTATTACAAGTGACTTGAGCAAGGCCACTCACTAGATACAAAGTCAACATACAAAAATCAATAGAATCTCTCTATATTGGAAACAAACAAATATAAAACACCTAAGAATAAATCCAAGAAAAGAGGTACAAAAACACGTTCCTGAAAACCACAAAACACGTTTAAGGAAACTTGCAAAAAGACTTAAAGAAATAGAGGGATACACCATGTTAATGGGTTGAAGATTCAACATTGTAAAGATACCAAGTGGCCACCGAACTGATCTATATACTCCATGAAGAATCCAACCAAATTCTAGGACTTTTTTGGTGTGGAAATTGAGAAGCTGGTTCTAAATGTTTTATGGAAATGCCAAGGGCTTCATTCTGCTGAGGTCACCTTGTGGACAGTATCGAGATAGCCCAGGCTGGCTGTTGTCTCTGGTCTACGGGAGGCACTTGTGATTTTTTACCCTGACTGCATCTGTAGACGGGGGCCAGTCCAGTATATCACCCCCACCTCCCCATCAGAGCAGAGAGCCTGCCTGTCTCTTGCCATTGAGATTTTTCTACTGTGAGTAGGCCATACCCGTCCATTCTGTCCTGCAAAGGGAAAACTTACCAACTTTTCCAGGTGGCCCTGGAAAGGTCACTGACAGGCATGAACCACCCCTTGAAATGTGGAGGTGGTTGGCACCTATGGTTTCATGACCCCAGGTGAAAGGGGAACAGTTCCATTTTAGTAGCTGGCTATACAAACACACAGAGAATGCCTATTATGTGTGTGCTACAGCACTATTAGAAATTCCTGGAGTGTGGACTACATTAAAAAAATACCCGTGAAATAAGTGAGGAAAAGCAAACACAAGGTATTCTGTGCGTATGGACCACTGCCAGCAAAGCTTATATTTGTGCATCGACAGACAATGGAGATGAAGTCAAAGAGGCACAAACCGACGTCAACATTCACTACTTGCTTTTGCAGAAGTTGCTTCACTGCCTAAGAAAAGAGAAGATTCTCTTTTAAGTGTTGTTCTAATTACACAGTAACGAGGCTTGAATCTGCAAGTTTAGTAGCATTTGGGTGAAAATACAAACTGACTGATAAATAACAGTGACAAGCACAAGGGCTGCCGGTGACCTTGAGTACATCTTCACGGGAAGTTGAGGGAACTTCCATCTTAATGAAGTTTACACCGACACCTACCACAACACAATAATCATAATGGAACTGCTAGGTTTACGGGAAAAGCTTTCAGCCCTATGGGCTATGCTTTGGCCACATGCTTTCACCATTTCATGCCCAAAGTGAGAGTCCCAGGAGCGGACGCCCAGAACCCGTCCACCACTTGGTACCTGGGTGGGCTGCTTTCTCCTGCAGGTGTGAAGCGAGTGAGTCGCGATCCCCAGGAGCCTTTTCTCCCAAGCCGTGCTGCCCAGGCATCCTGGGGACTGTTCCGCACCTACATGCCGATCCAGTTTCTCAGACTGTGCTATTTATTGTGGACCAACCGAAATAACCGCTTTGGGCAGTTCATTTTCTCCGCCAGGCAGAAGGCAGAGAAACCACAGAGGAAAAAAGTGGAGGCTGAGCATCAACACATCATCAGTTTTCCAAGTTTCCCTGGCACTCCATGCAACATGCACAGCTATGCTTTCACTCTACAGAGTATTTCTTCCCAATGCCTGAGATTCCGGTCCAGTTCGAGACTGGGATGACCAGGAGCCAGGATTCCAAGCCCAGGCAGCCCCACGGGTAAAGAAGGATGGAATGAGTCGGGAGGGCCTCTCGTGCTGGTGAGATGTAACCCAGCGGCCGCAACACTGCCCTGGCCAGGGCTCTCTTGTCGTCTCTTCTCTCCTGCACATCGGCACTCGTGATCCCCCGGCTCGGGCTGGTCCTGCAGCCCAGTGAGAATGCTGGATGCAGCGTCCAGGCCTGTGGCTGTCAGGCATGGCCGTGGGGAGACAGGGCTCCTGGAGCAGACCCGAGGTCCCTGCCCGGGTCAGGGCTCAGTGGTGCGGCAAAGCGCGTGCCAGCGCCTCACTAGCTCCTTGGGTTTGCTAAGCATCTCGTTCCAGTGCTCCAGCTCTTTGCCGCGGGTGTACATGTGCGGGCCCACCACCACCCGGCCCAGCTCGTGGCTCCCTGTTGGGGGGCGGGGTGGGAGAACACTGTCATTCTCTGGAGCCCAGAAGCCACATGACCTCAGCCATCCCCAGTGCCTTCCCTCTCTCTCTCTCACTCCTCCCCTCGAAGGAAGTAGCCAGCCCCCTCCCTCTTTAACAGCCTCCAAAGAGGTCTTGACTTTGATCTGGAGTGGCAGCTGGCAGGGGAAGGGAGCCCAGGTGGAGAGCCTGCCTTTCTGTTGGGGCACCCACTCTGCCCCCACCCTCCCGGTGGGCCGTCAAACCTGCCTCACATCAAAGAGCCGAGGGAGGAAGGGGCCCCTCCAGAAGGAAGCCCTCTTCCATCAGCCTACTTGTATATTCAGGGGGAGTATCCAACAATGATTTTCACCCACCAACTACCACAGTGGAGAAGGGGCTTAAGCTCTGGCCCATGAGACCAGCTGGCCCGACAGCTCTGCCTCAGTGACAGTGGACACTGGGGTGGGGGGCAGTATGGGAGAGCAGCCTGGGATAACTCCACCCTCTCATCCACACCGAACCTTACCCAGGACCCTCAAGACTTGTACAGAAGGCATGAGGCAACACAAGGGCACATAAAGACCCACGGCACCAGGTCATTGGGCTGGTGGCAGGTAGCTGTGCCGTCTCACAAACTCTCTGGTGATTTGCCCCAGGAGGCAGTAGCAGAGGCCATCCTTTAACCTCTTTCTAGGGTGCTATGGACAATCAAACCAGAGTAAAGCTGGGTGTGAATCCCAGCTCTCTCACTAGCAAGCTCCGTGTTCTTGGGCAAATATCTCAGTCTCTCTGAGCGCTAGTTTCCTTAGGCGGAGAACAGAAACCATACAGCTCCCTCCAAAGGGTCCGTGCTTCCTGAATGCACAGCAGCTCCTCCTTTGCCCATTGCCCCCACGGCCTGAGGGTAAGGGAGCAGCCTTACTGTCCCCTTCGGCCCTCTGCAGCACTGTCAGGCTGAGGCTCGCCGTGTCCAGCTCGGCAGGGTCGGCCTTGAAGCTGAAGGTCTCGCTGTACACAGGGTTGGCGGAGCCCAGCACAGCTGAAGTTTTCTTGCACTTGACAAACTTGTTGTGGTTCATCAGAGACACCTTGACAAGCACACCTGGGGGGCAGTGCAGACTGCGGGCTAGGAGGGGCGAGCAGGGGCCCAGCCTCCAGCCTGTGGGAGGTCCGGCTGGGAGGGCACATGCCCCGCCTGGGCGCCAGGACCCCATTACTCACAGCTGCTGCAGCCAAAGGGCGTTACAAGAGGAAACGGGGTTGATTAGTGTACTGCCTGCAGCCGGGGAAACGCTCAGCTCCCTTCCTATTCTCTCTGTCTCCTGAACGCACGCACCCAAGGCTCGGCTCGGCTGGCCTTTGTTCCTGGAACCTGGCACCACACTCCCATCCCTCCCCACAGGGGGCGGGTCCTGCCTGCCGGGTGCTCAGGCCTCCTGGGGCCCCTAAACACCTTCTCCTTCAGAGGCCAAGTTTTTTTCGGGGGAGGCTTAGATGGGTTTTGGATCCGCAGGGGAGGGTTGAATGCCCGCTTGCTTACAGTGAGCCAGAGGCAGAGACGCATGGGGGCAGACAACCATCCACTGTGTGGCTGGGGGGCTCACTGTGGGGCGGGACATGCGGGGTGAGCCCGAGCAGGGCTCCTGTGCCCCCAGCTCCCGGGCTCCAGTTGAGTGACCAGCTCTGCATGCAGGGGTGCCCCCGCCACCCCCAGCTCCCGGGGCAGGGGGGCTCAGGGCCTCGTCCTGGAGGAACTGGAACCTTCGCAGAAGGGCGGGGCAGAGTCAGGCAGCGCAGGCAAGAAGCCAAGACACCGCGTTGGGAAAAGGGAAGGACAAACTTGGTCTCAGGTGTCTTAGGGGTCTTGATGGAGGCCAAGGAGATGCAGCCCTGGGATTCACATAACGAAGCAGCTTCTCACGCCCCAGCTGTGCAGAGTGGGAGGGCGTGGCTCTGGAGGCAGTGATGCTCCTGGCAGCATATGCGAGCAGAAGCTGGACAGCGGGGGTGAGGGTCCTAAGCTCACGGGGTGGGCCCTGCCCCAGGGCGAAGGCTTACCGACAAAGCTCGCGTCCTCCTGGAGTTGGAGGCCCTTGGCTCGCAGCACGATCACCGTGAGGCGGCTCAGGCAGTCGTTGTAGCTGAGGCAGAACTGGAGGTCGCCAAACTTGGAGGGAGGCTGGAGAGGCCGAGAGGAAAGCACCCCTGTCACCCTGGTAGGTACTGGAGGCCCCCACGCCCTCCTCCTTCCTCCTGGCAGGCAGGCCCTGGGTACTCCGTGACATAGCCACACTCCCTCCTGGAAGCCCACCCACCATTTTACAGATGGGGAAACTGAGGTCTGGGGAGTTGAAGGGGCACGCTGAAGGTCACACAGTAGTAAGGACCAGAGCTGAGGATTCAAACCCAGGTCTGGGGGATTCCAAGGCCTCTTCTGAGCCACCCGGACCCTCACTGGGGGTTGGGGGAAGAGTAGGTAGTTTCCTTGGCTGGTCCATTTGGGGTGTCATCTTTCACAGCTGTCTGATCTGGATGGGAATCCAAACGTGGATTTTTCAGGATGCTCCAGGTAATCTGACCTCCAGGGCAAAAGAGGCTCAGGCACCCCTCCCTGCCCAGGCTCCACACACCCTCCTTGTCCCACGCAGCTCCGGCCCGGGCCCACCATGCTGAGTCACACTTGTAGGGGTGGTGGGCAGTATGCTGAGGGCTGACACTGGCCAGCAGGTGCTGGGCCACACCTGCTGGCTGTCCACGGTAGTCTGACACATGGTGGCATATGTCTGGTGACCCTGACCTTTACCTCCAGGCTCTCAGCCTCCAGGTCTCTCCAGATGATGCGCCGACAGTCGCCCACCAGGGTCTCCTTCTTCAGGGGGAACAGCACCTGGCCCAGGAGCTGGTGCTTCCTCTGCCTGTCCACGTGGTATACCGAGAACCTCAGCACCCTCTGGGTGACACTCTTGCTGGACACCTGAGGGAGATGAGGGCCCGGCTGGGCTCAGGTGTGGGGTCAGGGGATGGGATGGCGTGGTATGTTCTGGACACAGGATCCTTCCATGAGGGGTGTCTCAACCAGGGACCTGTGCACCCCAAACCCAGGCATCCTCAGGGGACCCTTTGCTGCCATTGGGCCAGTATCCCGGGGAGGTGGCAGGGTGTGCCAGAGCCTTGCCACGCAGAGTGTGCTCCAAGGACCAGCAGCACACACCACCCCCTGGACCTCAGAAGTGCAGGACCTTAGGCTCCACCCAGACCCATGAAGCAGAATCTACACTTTACAGGGCATCCAATGATTTGCCTACACATAAAAGTGTAGGAGGCTCCCGCACTGGAGCCCAGGAAACCCGCCTGTCTCTGCTACCTGAGTTGGGCACCTGAACAGTCCTCTCCCTGAGACTCAGTCTCCTCACCTGTAAAATGGGATAATGTTTCTTACTCTCTGGGTTATAAAACCACGAATGGCAGATGGTTAATTAATATTGATTTTCTTCTCTTCTTCTTCTCCTTCCCCTTCTCCCATAAAGCACAGAGAGGCCAGGAGCAAGTGATGGGTGTAACTATGCAAGCATGATTTGTGGCTGATCCAAGCCTCCCCACCTTGGATCTGGATGTCCTAAGAGGAGCAGGTTCACCTGTGAATTCTCACAGCCTCGGCACCAGCAGGACAGCCAGGGGCTGGGCCGCATGCCGCCTCTCTTCTCAGTGCTCAGCCCCAGAAGAAGGCAGGAATCACACTCTTCCCAGATGCAGACTGGCCTCTCCTTACCTTGCCAACCAGCCTGCTGCCCTGCTCTTAAAAATGTTTGTCCAGGGCCTCTCAGCAGCTCTTGATCGCTGGCTTCGCATAAGGGCCCCAGTCACCTGCTGAGGCTCCCAGGCCGCCGTGAGCTTGGCTCAGTGCCCTGGCAGCCTCAGCACCTCCAGACCCTGAGCTCATCCGCCCACCATGCTGCCAAGGCACCACCTGCCGCAAGATGGCTCTCAGGTCCTGCTCTGGCTTCTGACGGGACGGGTGAGTTCCTGCCCCCACCCCAAGGGGCCTGGGGGGGTCTCCCCCTCCGCCTTCTGTGGATAACCTTGCCAGAGAGCTCCTCGTGTTCCAGGGCTTTGGGGTGCCTCCCTGAGCCCCATGAGCCAGCGCCTGGCATTCAGTGGGTTTTTCTGTTTCTCACCTCCAGGCAACCTGGACAGAAGGAGCCTAGCCCTCTGGCCCCTCATCCCTCAAGTCTCTCATCTTCCCCCACCATTCAAGGGTGAGGGCTCTTGTACACCCTGACCTGGCAGGAGGGGTAAAGCAGAGCCTGTGGCACAGGGGTCCTGGGGGCTGCAGGGCCGTGGTTAGCACAGAAGGCTGGGGCTCTCCTGCAGAATGTCTGTCCTTCCCAGGAGGCAGAGGGCCCCAGACCCTGCCCGCTCTGGAGGCCATACCTGAAAGATGAAGTGCTCATCGAACTGTGGGCTGGTTGTTCTACATTTGGTCTTGGACTGGAGGAAGCACCGCTCATCCGGTAGCAGATGGAGCCTCACCAGGGGGCTACAGGTCTCTGAGTGGGCTTGCAGCCGCTGTGCCTTGATCAGGCCCACCAGCAGTCGCTCAGCCTGCTGCTGGTATTCCACAGAGAACCACAGCCGCCCCAGGCAGCCCTCAGGGAAGTGGGTCTCACTTTTGTCCTCCGGGATCTTGTAGAGCTCTGGATTGATGGTCCCCACCACGCATGCGTCTCCTACAACACAGGGGCTGGGAGGACTGGCAGGCCAGGGGAAGGCAGGGGCATGGGGGACAGCAAGCTCTGGGCTCCACTGCCACACCTCTCCTGGCCCAGCCCTTCCTGGCTGAGCTTTGACCAGGCAGTTCACTGGCCTCTCCTGACCACGTTCGCCCCGCTCTCTTCTCCAGACTGAACACAGCCCCTCTCTCTAGTGCAGCTCCCCCAAGAGGCTTTTTCAGCACTAAGGCATTCTACATCCAGACCTGCTCCTCCCTGGGGGCTCCTAGCAGAGGCCACAGTATTCATTCAACCCCTGCCCCCGTGACTGACCCCCACCCCCAGAGGTCAGGGCCTGCAGGGCGGGGCACAGTTCCCAGCATCTGGCCTGGCCCCTTTCCGTGGTGTCCAGAGGGTGTCTCAGTAATACAGTGTTGTCCCTTTTCTTCCTCTTTAAATTAGAAGGGCCTAGCTGATTACTGGGTGGTTCCTGGGGAGGTCTTCAGAGCAAAGAGGTAGGCAGAAAGCTTTGTGCCCAGCTTCCACCATGCTGCCTTCTAGATTGGCCAACCCATCATCCTGAAGCAGGACACAGCACAGGTTCTGCACCCAGGAACACTGGGGTTCCAATTCCAGATCTGTTGCTTACTGCCTCTGTGACCTTGGGCAAGGCACTGTTAACCTCTGGAGCCTCGGTTTTTTAATGTGTAAAATGGGGTGATAATCCCTCCCCCAGCCCCAGAGTTATGGTCTAACTCCAAAATGGCACATGAAGCCATATCTGGCCCAGGCTGGGGTGCAGCAGGCATTTGGTAAACCCAAGCACCTGGAAACAGTGGTCATTGGGCAACTCTGGCATCCCCAGGCCCATCCAGGCTCTTTTCTGGAGCCAGGCCCATGAAACCAGATGGGTCCGCCCTGGCCTGAGCAGACCATGACCCCTGGGGCAGGCCCTGGTGGGCACACTCACCAAGATTGCTGCGGGTGGCATGAGGCAGGAGCTCCGGGGCTGGGCAGGGGTCCTGTGGGGGCTGGGCCCACTCTCTGCTGCTCAGGGGCACCCAGTCTTGGCTTTGGAGGGAAGGGGGCACCACGAATGGTACACCCGGTGGCCTGTCCAGAGGCAGGGAGATGACACGTAGGTGGCTAGTGAAGTGTGGCCTCAGAGCGCTCAGCCCAGAGGGGTTGAGTGCCAGGCGCTGGAGGAGAAAAAGCCAGCAGAAGCCAGGAGGAGGCAAGAGCACCATTTTCTGGGCCCACACCAGGGCACGCGCGCGCGCACACACACACACACACACACACACACACAGCCAGAGGCAACACCTCCGTCTGCCCACAGCAGTGCTGAGTTGGAGAAGGAGCACAGCTTCCGGAGTAGGCCTGCCTGGGTTTGAATGCCTGTTCTGCCACTTCCTAGTTGTGCTATCTGGACCCATTACTTATGTCCACTGAGCCTCACTTTCCTTAGCTGGAAAACGGGCTTCATAACACCTGCCTCACAGCTGTGGTGAGAATTCTGGGGTTTCTTTGTGATAGCTCCCGGACTGCTGACAGCACAGAGGAGGCCCTCCATAAACAGACCTTTCCTTCCCCACGCCGCTCCAGGGGAAATGCCACAGGGAGGGCCCGAAGCAAGAGCAGGAGCTCCCTTGGCCCCAAGGCCCCAATCCTGCCTCACCTGCTTGCCTGGGTCCTGGCATCCAGTGGGCAGAGCTTGTGTCCCTGTGTGCTGGAGGCAGCCGTGGTCCCTGACAGCTCCTCATAGGCGAACGTGGAGCAAAGCCTCTTCCAGAGACACCGGCTCACCACCATCAACAGCAGCAGTAGCAGCAGTCCCCCAAGGATGCCCCCAATCACCAGGGCCACCTGCTCTAGGGGCAGACACCACCGGAATGTGATGCCTGGGGAAGGCCACTCCCCTTTACACCACTGGCAGGCTGGGGACAGAATTTGAGCAGCAAGCCCACCCCCCTGGGTTGGACCCCAGGGATAACATAGAAGAAGCAGGTTTAATGTATCTGCTGGGGAGGGGTGCTGCTGGCTGGGCTCTGCTGGGTCTCAAGGAGAAACCATTTCCCTTACGGTCCTAGTGCCCTGGGCAGAGCTTTCTGATTTCCCTTGGAAATCAGCTGGCCCGGGACTTGGGATGCTGGGTGAAATGAACCATTTCCTTGTGCTTCTGCGTAGAAATTAACCCTTCTCTTTTCAGAACCTCCATCTTCCCTGGACTCCTGTTCAGGCTTGAGGGTGAGCTGGGCACCCTGCACTTAAGGAAAGCAGGGGAAGGGATGACGCCCTGGGTGGCACTCGGAGCTCTACCCTTTGGGTCCTGGAACCTGCTGAGAGGCTGGACTGTAGCTTGAATTCTGTAACTTTCTCTAAAAACCGCTCCCTCCGCCCAGCCCTCTCTCACAGCAAGCCCACTTAGCGGAGTCAGTGGGAGGTGGTGGAGGGGATGTGGATGAGGATGGGAGCAGCGAGCGTGAGAAACCAAAACACAGGCACTCTGCTACCGGCACCTGCACCCCACACATGCCCGGACCTGGGAGGCTTCAGTCTGAGCCGGCTGAGAGAGCTCGGACCCTCGATCCTGCGCTAAGCAAGGAAGGTCCCCCTTTCGGGTCACGCGCGGGCGCGGGTCTTCCCAGGCTCTGGGGTCAGGACCCGGTTGGGTGGTGAGAAGGAAAGACACCCACACCTCCTGACCCGCAGCTAGCTGCGAGGAGCGGGCCTTACGCTCCATCCCCGCACCCCGCTAGGAGCGGGAGGAAAGGCAGGGCTGCGCCCCAGCAGAGGCCCGCGGGGTGAGGGAAAGTGCTGCAACGGGTGGCTGAGGGGCCGGGGCGCGGAGCGCGGCGCCGGGGTAGCGGGTGAGGAGGCGAGGGTACTTACCTTCCATGGGGCTGCTCTGGCCGGCCATTGGGGCGCGGGCCCCGGGCTCGGTCGCGCCAGTCTCCGCGCCTCCCGCCGCTGCCGCCGCCGCCGCAGCTGCAGCCGGGCGGGTTTTTAAAGCGCCGAGCGGGGCCGTCGGGCGGACGCGGGGACCAGTACCTCGTTGCGCTCCGGTCAGCAAAGAACGGCGGGGGCAGGGACCCAGCTCCCGGAGGCCGCGGCTCCGCCCCTGCCCGGCCCTGGTCGTGGCCCTGGAAGGGCGCGGAGCCGACCATACGCTCCCGGAACCGAAGGGCTCCGCCCGGGGCGGGGCGCCCGGGCCTCCCCGCGGCTGAGGCGCGAGGCCAGGCTTCCCGGGCGCAGAGCTAAAGACTTCTCCGCCCGCGTCTGGTAGACGGCTTCGCACCTGGCTCTTCACCCCTGGCGGCCTTGGCACGCGCTGTGCCCGTCTAGGAATGTGCCTCCACCTTCCGCAGATCCTCTGCAGACTGAGGCCCAACTCCAACCCCTGCTCCCGGGAGCTTTCGCGGATTCCAGGGCCGAGTCTCCGCGCCCTGTCCGGCCCCGGCGCTGCGGTCTGACCGTGGGGGCGCGCAGGGCAGCGCCCAGGTTTACAAGTTGGCCGGCTCAATAGACACAGACAGCAATGAGGCGTTGGAGAGCGCAGATTCCGCAGCTCAGTTGGGTTAATAATAGTACTCCCTCTAGGGTTAATGTATCTAATGTATTCAGATCGGTGACTGGCCCAAGGTTGGGAGAGCGCGTGCCAGCCTCTATTGTGATTTTCTGACGGAGGGCGGTTTCGCCTAGGCCTCCTCCCTACTCTGCACCCACAGTAACCTTTGTGTTTTTTTTTTTTTTTTTTTTTTGGCCCAGCCGTGAGGCTTTTGGGATCTTAGTTCCGCGACCAGGGATCCAACGCGTGTCACCTGCAGTGGAAGCGAGGAGTCCTAACCACCCACTGTCACTATTTCTATAGTGATTACCGTCAGACCGCAGGGGCTACGCCAATGGAGGCTGCTGAACGCAGCCTTGACGGAGAGGCTGGAGTAAAGGCCCTCCTGGTCCGCAGCCCGCTCTCACCCAGCGTGCAACCCCGTAGAGGATGAGCACTCTCCCAGGGCCCGCACGGCGTCCCTGCGGAGAGCATTTGTGGGAGCGACTTAGACTTCAAAGCATCTGTAAGTGGGGAAGGAAAGGAAGATATTTGTGGGCGGAGGGAGGGTCGGTCTTGTTGTTTCACGGTCTTGAAGGTTGTGTCCAAAGACAGAGGCTGAGCCTGGACCTTGCTCCCAAGTGACACCTGTGCCTATCAAGGGAAGGAGGAGGCGGGGTAGACAAGGTGAAGAGCCCACCAGTCTGTCAGTGTGCCTTAGGCCCCGCCCTGCCTGAGCCCTAAATGACCTGAGGTGGGAGGGGTGGTGAACAGGGATTCCCCTCCCTTCAGGGGAAGGGGTTTGTCTGGGAGCCTTTGGTCGCTAGAGTGAAGAGGAAGTGTGGTCAGTCTTTTTCAGGATCTAGATGGGCGTGGGGTGGTGAGAAGATGGGGCCCCGAAAGTGTCCCGGAGGAGTGGGACCGCTCATTCCACTCCACCCCTCACCCTGCTAGGTGGAGGCAGGGCATTTCCTCCACTGCCCCTTCCCCTCCCTCCGCGACGAGTCTTATTGGCTGGAGTGTCTGGAAGACCTGAGGCCCTGACCTCCGCTTTCACCAGGCTGGAGATGGGGGCGGTGTCTCAGGAAATGGGGCCTTAGTGGCCCCAGACCTCCCCGTCTTTCCCCTCAGGTCTGAACTGGATGTCTGTGTTAGTTTCCTGTTGCTGCTGTAACAAATAACCACAAATTTAGTGGTTAAAAAACACAAATATATTACCTTACAGTTCTGGACGGCAGAAGACTAAAATGGGCCTGCAGGGCTGCTTCCCTTCCAGAGTCTGGGGAAAATCCATTTCCTGACCTTTCCCAGCTTCTAGAAGCTGGATTCATCTTCAAAGCCAGCAGCAGTTCTTTCTAATATCTCTGACTTCCTGTCATCTACATATCTACTTTTTCTGCCTTTTTTTTTTTCAATTTTATTGGAGTATAGTTGATTTACAATGTTGTGTTAGTTTCAGGTGTACAACAAAGTGATTCAGTTATACATATACATATATTAATTCTTTTTCAGATTCTTTTCCCATATTGGTTATTACAGAATGTTAAGTAGAGTTCACTGTGCTATAGAGTGGGTCCTTGTTGGTTATCTATGTTATATATAATAGTGTGTGTATTCTAACCCCAAGCTCCTAATTTATCCCTCCCACCCACATTTGCCCTTTGTTAACCATAAGTTTGTTTTCAAAATCTGTGAGTCTGTTTCTATTTTGTAAATAAGTTTATTTATATCATTTTAAAAAAATTAGATTCCACATATGAGTGATATCGTATCATATTTGTCTTTCTCTGCCTGACTTACTTAGTATGATAATCTCTAGGTCTATCCATGTTGCTGCAAGTGGCATTATTTCGTTCTTTTTTATGGCTGAGTAATATTCCATTGTATATATGTACCACATCTTCTTTATCCATTCATCTGTCAATGGACATTTAGGTTGCTTGCATGTCTTGGCCATTGTAAATAGTGCTGCAGTGAACATGGGGGTGGATGTATCTTTTTGAATTATGGTTTTCTCCAGATATATGCCCAGGAATGGGATTGCTGGATCATATGGTAGTTCTATTTTTAGTTTTTTAAGGAACCTCCATACTATTCTCCATAGTAGCTGTACCAATTTACATTCCCACCAACAGTTTAGGAGGGTTCCCTTTTCTCCACACTCTCTCCAGCATTTATTGTTTGTAAACTTTTTGATGATGGCCATTCTGACTGGTGTAAGGTGGTACCTCGTAGCGTTGATTTGCATTTCTCTAATAATTAGTGATGTTGAACATTTTTTCATGTGCTTTTTGGCCATCTGTATGTCTTCTTTGGAGAAATGTCTATTTAGATCTTCTGCTCATTTTTTGATTGGGTTGTTTATTTATTTATTTTTTTGACATAGAGCTGCATGAGCTGTTTGTATATTTTGGAGATTAAACCCTCCTCGGTTAGTTTGTTTGCAAATATTTTCTCCCATTCTGTGGGTTGTCTTTTTATTTTGTTTATGGTTTCCTTTGCTGTGCAAAAGCTTTTGAGTTTAATTAGTCCCATTTGTTTATTTTTGTTTTTATTTTCATTACGCTAGGAGGTGGATCCACAAAGATATTGCTGCAATTAATGTCAAAGAGTGTTCTGCCTGTGTTTTCCTCTAAGAGTTTTACAGTGTCCAGCCTTACATTTAAGTCCTTGATCCATTCTGAGTTTATTTTTGTGTATGGTGTTAGAGACTATTCTAATTTCATTCTTTTACATGTTCCCGTCCAGTTTTCCCAGCATCACTTATTGAAGAGGCTGTCTTTTCTCCATTGTGTATTCTTGCCTTCTTTGTCGCAGATTAATTGACCAAAGGTGCTGTCTCCCTCTTTCCTTTATTTTTTTTTTGGCCTCACTGCATGGCTTGCAGGATCTTAGTTCCCTGACCAGGGATCGAACCTGCACCCCCTGCAGTGGAAGCATGGAGTCTTAACCACTGGACCACCAGGGAAGTCCCCTTCTTTCTTATAAGAACCTTTGTGATTACATGGGGCCCACCCAGATAATCCAGGATAATCTCTCCATCTCAAGGTCCTTTTTTTTTTTTTTTAATTGGGGAATAGTTGTTTTACAATGTTGAGTTAGTTTCTACTGTACAGCGAAGTGGAGTTCCCTGTGCTATACAGCAGGTTCTCATTAGTTATCTATTTTATACATATTAGTGTATATATGTCAATCCCATCTCCCTTTTCCCCCTTTGGTGTCCATATGTTTGTTCTCTACGTCTGTGTCTCTATTTTTGCCTTGCAAACAGGTTCATCTGTACCATTTTTCTAGATTCCACATATATGCATTAATATATGATATTTGTTTTTCTCTTTCTGACTTACTTCACTCTGTATGACAGTCTCTAGGTCCATCCACGTCTCTACAAATGACCCACTTTCGTTCCTTTTTATGGCTGAGTAATATTCCATTGTATATATGTACCACATCTTCTTTATCCATTCGTCTGTTGATGGGCATTTAGGTTGCTTTCAGGACCTGGCTATTGTAAATAGTGCTGCAATGAACGTTGGGGTGCATGTGTCTTTTTGAATCATGGTTTTCTCTGGGTATATGCCCAGTAGTGGGATTGCTGGGTCATATGGTAATTAATTACCATATGGTTTTAAATTAATTAATTTATTTTTGGCTGCATTGGGTCATCATTGCTGTGTGTGGGCTTTCTTTAGTGGCGAGCGGGGGCTACTCTTCATTGCAGTGCCCAGGCTTCTCATTGTGGTGGCTTCTCTTTTTGCGGAGCATGGTCTCTAGGTGTGCAGGCTTCAGTAGTTGTGATTCTCAGGCTCTAGAGTGCAGGTTCAGTAGTTGTGACACAAGGGCTTAGTTGCTCTGCAGCATGTGGGATCTTCCCGGACCAGGGCTTGAACCCATGTCCCCTGCATTGGCAGGCAGATTCTTAACCACTGTGCCACCAGGGAAGCCCCCATCATTGTAGTTTTGATTTGCATTTCTCTAATAATTAGTGATGTTGCATCTCAAGATGCTTAACTTAATCATATTTACAAAGTCCCTTTTGCCTTATAAAGTAACCTATTCCCAGGTTCCAGGAACTAGGGAGTGGACATCTTTGGAGCTATTGTTGTGCTGAGCACAGTGTCTGGGCAGCCCTCTGGGAGAGATGGTTTATATTCTCCTTCCTCCTGCTGCCTGGAGCTCTCAGCTTGCTCCTAAGCTGGGACCAGGCAGCTAGCAAGGCCCATGTGCCCCCAGATGGTAATCCTCCAGATACCATGACCCCTCATTACCACAGCATACCCCTCCCCCACCCTTGACTCGTAACTGTCCTGTCTGCCTGACCACTCCTCCCTGATGGGCATGGCACCCATTCATACCCAGCCACTTCCACAGTTGGGCCTGAGCTGCCCTGGGGCCCTTCTGGGTGTGGGGTGGGGAAGTGGGTACTCCTGGAAAAGGCAATGCCTGTGACCAGTCAGGAAGTGCCAGGCCCAGAGCTGCCCATCCTCCCCCAGCCCTGCGCTGTGCCTTCCCAGGGCGCCATCTTCCTCCCTGGCCTCCTTCCCTCACCACTCATAACCAAGCAGTCACCAAGTCCTGCCTCTTCCTCCTCCATCCATCTCCATCACCATCAAGAACTTGGCCCAGGTCTTCATCATGCCTCCCCTCATCAACTTTCTCTCTGCAGTTTAGATTCGATCCTATACCCCTGCCCCAGCTTATTTCTTCCAGGCTCCTCTCCCCATCCTCACCCACCGGGACACCCCATATCCCCCCGTCTCTCTGCAATGCTCAGGGCCCAGACTGGTGGAACTACTTCTGGCAGCTCTGCCAATGCACCAGGTACCTTTTCGTTATGCTGCCCTCTCCCTGCCTGAGATATCCAGGGGCCTCCTCTCCTTCTTCACTGCTCATCCTTCAGGATGAAACTCTAGTATCTCCTCCTCGTCCATGAAGCCCTTCATCACCCCTTCCTTGTCCTCACTGTACCTGCAGCTACTATGTTGGTTTATAGGAGTCTGTGTCTGTGACTGTTACCCCAGCTCACTCTCCCTGGCAGACCAGAACCTCCATGAAGGCAGAGGGCCATGTCTTATTTATCTCAGCGTTGCCAATATCCACCTCCCGGCCAAGGCTGTGCTGAATGGTGGATGAAGAGCTTGTGCCCTCAGGCTGAGCTGCTTCCTGGCTTCTGCCACCATTGTCCATGGATCACACATCTTGGGCTCACCCTTCGGGGTCTGATAGGAGTTCCTTGACCTAGCCCTGGACACCAGCTGCTGGGGCTTGCACTTACTTTGGTAGCTCTGTCTGCAAGCACCTTACATGTCCCGGCAGCCCACTGAGTTGTTGTTGTTTTTTGTTTGTTTGTTTGTTTTTTGCAGTACGCGGGCCTCTCACCGTTGTGGCCTCTCCCGTTGTGGAGCCCAGGCTCCCGACGCGCAGGCTCAACGGCCATGGCTCACGGGCCCAGCCGCTCCACGGCATGTGGGATCTTCCCAGACCGGGTCACGAACCCGTGTCCCCTGCATCGGCAGGCGGACTCTCAACCACTGCGCCACCAGGGAAGCCCCAGCCCACTGAGTTTTGAGTCTTTCTTCTTCCACTAGAGAATGAGAGCAGATAGCAGGAGGGAAATCCACCTCTCTTGTTGCTCCTTATGTTCTGGTTATCATGATGCAGACTTTTTTTTTTTAATATTTATTTATTTAGGCTGCTCCAGGTCTTAGGTTGTGGCACGTGGGATCTTTGTTGTGGCATGTGGGATCTTTACTTGCGGCATGTGTACTTTTTAGTTGTGGCATGCATGCGGGATCTAGTTCCCTGGCCAGGGATTGAACCCAGGCCCCCTGCATTGGGAGTGCAGAGTCTTACCCACTGGACCACCAGGGAAGTCCCGTGATGCAGGCTTGATGTACATGATCCCATTGAGCCCTGCCTTGTGTCAGCCTGTCCAGCAGGGACCACCTTTTCAGACGAGGAAACCAAATCAAAGAGGTTCCATGGCCCACCCAGTAAGTGGTGGAGCTGGACCTGACACTTGGCCCTCCTCATTCCTTCCTCCCCACTGACCCACTGAAGGGCCCATGCAAGGCCCCTGGGCACCATTTCCTGTGGAGATGACCATGAACAAGGCCAACAGCCACAGGCACTGTGGTCAATCTCTCTCTGTCCACTGTCCCGTGGAGGTTCTGAGACCAGGCTGGCCTGGAGCCAACTCCACAGAAAAGAATGGGCTCTGAGTCTGGCTGCAGCCCCCGCCCTGCTTCCTGTTTTCAGATCTTGCTCCTTACTGGGTCTCTGGGAGCTGGGAAATCTGGAAACAGCAGCAGACAATGTTTCTGTTTTCCGTGGCCAAAAGGAAGTCATTATTTCCAGGGAGGGTTGCAGGAAGTCCAAGTGTTTAAAAGCCTGCAAATGTCTGCAGGTGATTAATAATTCAGTGCAATGGATGATTCACGCAAAAGGCCACTTTCAATTAACCTTAAGAATCAGCCCTGTCTAAGGAAGTGTCATCTGTCATCACTTAGGAACAGAGAGGCCAGAGCAGGTGAAAGGACACGCTGAGAAACGTGTGGAAGACTGTGTTTCTGACATTTATGTCAATTCCAGCCCAGTCACCCCAGGTCCCTCTTTGTGAGATGGGGAAGGGTTTCCCCCACCAGCATCATCACTTTTCTCTGGTTGTATTAGGGTGGCCTCAGCCTGAATTTCCCATAACCCCTTCTGCTGAGGAGCTTGGAGGGAACATCTGTCCTTGTCAGGTCAGAAGTCCCCTCCTTCTCCCCTCCTCCACCATGCTGGCTCCAAATGTGTGCCATCCTATGGACGACCACCCAGGGTCCCAGGGTGGAGCCCGGAGCCCACAGCTCACTCCTGCCTTCCAGGGATGTTCTCTGCTCCCCTGCCCAGTTCTCCCTGCTTCCTGTTCCCTGCTTGGCAGCCTTTTTCCTCTCCTGGCAATGGCATCCTGCCTTTTCTTTCTCGGGAACTACTCTCTCATCTCCTTGTCCATGTAGTAGCTGATAAAAACCAATCTCTTCCCTTTCCCTGCATCATCAGCTTGCCTCTTTTCTGGAGCTTTGCACATGACCCAGACCACAGGGGTAGGTTCAGGGTTGGGTCATGACCTAATCAGAATCAATCCTGGAATTTTTGTGCATCACTCCCTTTATTGGTGGGAGTTGTTGAGCTGAAGGAGCTGAGTCTGGGGATGTTGGGAGCACCCGTGTGGAGGAGTGTGCGTGAGACAAGAGCTCAGAGCAGCACGGGAGGCCTGATGAAGCTGTCTTGCTCTTGGTCCTGCTGTGCCGGCAGCCATTTATCCCGGCTGGTCCAATAAATTACCTTTTTTTTTTTTTTCTTAAGCCAGTATGAGTTGATTTCTGATATTTGCAACTAAGACTCTTAATTAATTGTTAGCCAAGGCAGGAAATGAATGGGAGGTGGGGACAGCAAGCTCTGTGAGGCTCTTATTCCCATTTACTGAGGTGGAAAGTGAGGGACACTGAGGTGATGAGGCTAGGGAGTGGCTGGCCAGGTTTGATTAGCTGTTCTAGCTCCGGGTTCCCTGACCACCAAGGCTGCCCCTCAGAGCAGAAGTCAGGGATCAATGCAAGACTTGCCCTTTCTGAATTGTCACCTCTGACCAGACAGCTGTCCCAAGGATTGTTTTGGCCACTCGAGTGTAGGGTCTTATCGACCAGGGCCATTTGTGACAAACAACAGTTAATTTACTACTTAGCCTTCAACACCCACCCCAACCCTCCCTCCAGCTTCTCCGATGCTCACAGTGGAACCCAGATTTTGTTAGGGGCAGCAGTGTGCTTGGCCCACAGGGATGCATCTGGAGGGTCTGAGCCTTTCCTGACACCCACATCTCCCTTTGCTACGTTCTGACTTGGCCAGCCCTCTTTGCAGCTAGGGGTGGCCATAGGATTGTGTTTTAGCCAGTGAGATACATGAAGACATCTTCCAGGGGGCTGCTGGGAAAATTTTTTTTTCTTTTGATATTTCAAGTTGTTAAATTGACATTTTGGCTGAGATACTAAGAAGTTAGCAATCAAACTCCAAAGAGTGGGGGTAGACTATGATGTAGATTTTCAAAGGCAGCTGAGAACTAGCTGGATGACTGGCCCATAGTGGGAAAGAAAAGGCTGGGAGAGTGGAGGAGAGAGAGGACTTGGGAGATGCCTTTGGGGAAGGCTGGGCTGTGATGTGGGACCCTCGGCAAGCGGGGCAGGGGGGAAGCTGCACCCTCCCCTTGAGCCCAGGGAGCTTCGGCTTCAACAGGACCACTCTGAGAGCTTGCTTTGGGAGGAAATGAACTGGAGGTTGATGCGCACAGGCAACTGTGGCTTCTGGCTTGAGATGGTGGAGAGAGAGCCAGAGGCCCGAGCAATCTGCTGCTGTGTTGGGAAGTAGCTGCCCTCCCTCTAATGAGGGTCAAAGAGCTGTGGATCTCGGGGACTAGATGTGCCACTTGTGGTGGGAATGTGGGTCTGAGTGACAGGGAATTACCACTGACTTGCTCCTGGGGCTTGTCAGGACGTGGGCTATGTGCCTAATTCCCATGATCGGATGTGGGCCACATGAACGAAAGAGCTGGGGTGCCCACCCAGAGAGTTGATGGGGCTGCAGCAGAAGGAAGTAGGAGGTAAACTTTCTAGGGGCTGAGAAGTGAGCAAGTGGCTTCTGATTCATTTGTTGGGGTCAAGGGAACCACATCTCTGGAGCGGGGGTTTGGGGTAAAGAGGTGGGGGAGTAGGGGTGGGGAAGGGAGGATCTTTAAGAGACTTTTCAGAGTGCCCATGACAAAATTCAACCTCTTCCAGATCCAGAGAGCATAAGGCCATCACATGAGACCATCAAGAAAGGACTTTCCATACCTCTTCCTTTCCTCTCTCCTTATGCTCTGACCTCAGAAGGCTGCAGTAGGCAAGGTGAGAGAGTAGAAGATGCTGACCACAACACTCTCTCAGAGATCAGGGGGTTGCCTGAGGCTGGCCCTGGCTATGGGAGATGGGAAGACTTAACTCTAGCTCAGGTTTTCATATTTATTACCTGGGCTGGGCTTTTCTGAAGACTGAATCTGTTATTGAACCCAAGTTTGTGTGCCCAATGCACAGTGAGGCCAAACAAGCTGAGATGTTGGAGTTTGGAGCAGAGAAAGGTTTATTGCAAGGGCCAAGCAAGGAGAACTGGCTCAAAAAGCCTAAAGTCCTCGATGGGTTTCAGCAAAGTGTTTTAAAAGCAAATTTGGGGGAGGGCTGCAGGGTATGTGACTTTCTACTGACTGGTTGGTGGTGAGCTAACAGGGTGATGTTCCAGGAATGTCAGTCATCAGCTTTCTATCTAGTTCTGACCAGTCTGGGGTCCAAGTGCTTGCGCTCAGCATGTAGTCACCATCCTCCACTTGGGTGGGAGCCTTAGTTCCTGTAGAAGAACTCAAAGATTTGTATCAAATTGCTATTCATATCCCCCACCCTCCCCGAGGAGGAACCAGGACCCTGCCCCAAGGCTGCACTATTGTTTCTTTTTTTTTTATAGATTTTTTTTTTGATGTGGACCATTTCCAAAGTCTTTATTGAATTCGTTACAACATTGCCTCTGTTTTATGTTTTGGTTCCCTGGCCATGAGGCATGTGGGATCCTAGCTCCCCGACCAGGGATCGAACCCGCACCCCCTGCATTGGAAGGCGAAGTCTCAACCACTGGACTGCCAGGGAAGTCCCTGCACTATTGTTTCTTGACTGCAGGAATTTGTTTCTGCATTCCCTCATTTTCCTAATTAGTAACTGTTTGAATCTGCTCTTTGGAACTCAGGGAAGGTCTAGGAGGCTGAAGCCTTTTTCCTACAAGCAAGAAATGAGGGGGGACTTCCCTGGTTCTCCAGTGGGTAAGACTCCACGCTCCCAATACAGGGGGCCCGGGTTCGATCCCTGGTCCGGGAACTAGATCCCGCAGGCATGCCGCAACTAAGCGTCCACATGCCGCAACTAAGAGTCCACATGCCATGCCACAACTAAAGATCCTACATGCTGCAACTAAGACCCCATGCAGCCAAAAAAAAAAAAAGAAAAAAAGAAAGAAAGAAATGGGGAGCACAGAAGGGCTTTTATACCCAGGAGGGCCCCACAGATTCCTGCTCAGTTTCAAATCAAGACTGTTGAGGGCATGAGGGCAGGGGACAGAAGAGAAGAAATCTCTGTTGAATGTTGCTCCATTCCAGGTGTGGCCTCCATAGAGAGCTCAGGGCTCTCTCATATCTTACTCCTCTCCCCCCTCCAAATGGATCATGTGATGAGGGACAAGGCCATCTTATTGGACTTTAGGGCTCAAGGCTGAGCGTTCATTATAAAGAGCAAATCAGTTGAAGTGCTGAGCCTGTGGGGAAGGTTATTCTTTGGTTACCTTCTGTGGCAGATTAAATTATCCGTCCCAAGTCCTCTTTTCCCTGTACTAGTATTGTACTTCCTCATTCTTGCACACAGTGGGGAAACTCACCTCCCTTCTACTTGACCTTCAGCTTGGCCTTGTTACTTGCTTGGGCCAATAGCATGTTAGCAGAGATGATGCGAGCAAAGGCTGGACTTGCCTTGCTCTCTTGTGCTTCTTCCATTGAGGTGAGAAGAGCATGACCCAGGGAGCTGCTGGCTCCAGAGAGATGAGAGAGAGATCTGTGGAGCAGATCCAAACTGGTCTGGAAGCCTGGAATCAATGAGGTCAGCTTATGCCAACCTACCCCAGCCAAGGCGCAGACATGGAAGGGTGATATAAATGCTTACTGCCCAAGAGATTCTGTAGGCAGCAAGAGTTGACTGAAACACAATCATTCTCTTGTTGATTACTTTGGTGAGACTGGAGTGGGGAGCTGAGCAGAGCTCACCTTTGAAGAGCTACATCCTTTCTCTTGCTTCACAAACCTTGCAGCTGTGGCCCCAGGTGGATGGTCTTGCCAATTCTCCTTACTGGCTGATTTTGGTCTTCCCTGGACCAGCCTTAATTTTTTTTAAAATTTATTTATTTATTTTTGGCTGCGTTGAGTCTTCATTGCTGCATCCGGGCTTTCTCTAGTTTGCGGCGAGTGGGGGCTACTCTTCGTTGCGGTGTGCGGGCTTCTTATTGAGGTGGCTTCTCTTGTTGCAGAGCATGGGCTCTAGGTGCGTGGGCTTCAGTAGCTGTGGCACACGGCCTCTAGAGAGCAGGCTCAGTAGTTGTGGCGCACGGGCTTAGTTGCTCCGCGGCATGTGGGATCTTCCCGGACCAGGGCTCAAACCCATGTCCCGTGCATTGGCAGGCAGATTCTTAACCAGTGCACCACGAGGGAAGTCCCTGGACCAGCCTTAATTATTGTGGGAGTGGTAAAGCTCCAAGGCCTGGGTGGTGGTAGTGGATTTAGGGGAAAAAGAGAAAAAGGCTCAGGGAGGATACCTGGGGTTGTTGTAACACAGCATCCTTCATCCTTCTTCTGCTAAAATGGTACCCTGTGTGCGTTGTCTCAGTGCTGATGGCTCAGGTGTGGTTGACCCCACCCTCTGTTTTGGAGCTGGCCTTGATTCCTCTGCAGTTCCTCTCCTGGGTGCAGTGATGGGTTCAGAAAAACACAGACACAGGGCTGATCAGGGCCAATGAGATGTAACCCCCTTTTTCCTCACAATGGTGGGAGAGAGACAGGTGCTCTTCCCAAAGGCCTTGAATATAACGCAGGAATCTTGCATGATTAGAAAAGAGCATGATGAGAACAAGATCATCTTGGAGTTGTGGTGACCAGAGATCAGAGGGAGAGAAATATTGGGTCCTGGTGACAGTTGAATCAGACCATGTCTGAAGCCAGAACACTCTTGAACTTTTCCCTTAGGTGAGTCTACAAATTCCCATTTGTACTTAAGCAAGTTTGGGTGGGTATCTGCCATTTGTAATCAAAAATCTCAAATGATACAAGATTGCCACCCGCTTTGAGTTCTCTGTGGGCCAAACTTGTAACTCAGAGTTTGTTTACCTGGCCTTATTTTCTGGACATATACCCCTCTTAGGTGAGTGTATGTGTATACATGTGTATGTGTGTTTACTGTTGGACATGGTAGAAAAAAAGAATTTATATAAAAAGATATTGAGCCACATCTCTACAAATGACCCATGCAGACATAAAGAATGGACATGTGGACACAGAGGGGGAAGGGGAGGGTGGGATGAATTGGGAGATTAGGTTTGGCATAAATACACTACCATGTGTAAAATAGATAGCTAGTGGGAACCTGCAGTACAGCACAGGGAGCTCAGCTCGGTGCTGTGTGATGACCTAGATGGGTAGGGTGGGAGCGATGGGAGGGAGGTCCAAGAGGGAGGGGATATATGTATGCATACAGCTGATTCACTTCATTGTACAGCAGAAACTAACACAGCATTGTAAAGCAATTATACTCTAATAAAAAAATATATATATATTGAGCCGCTGACCAAATACCATCCCTTGAAAACTGTCTACACAAAGTACGTACTTTACTTACATTATTTTATTCATTCATTCTTCATAACCACCCTCTATAGTAGGTATTTATTTTTTAGATTATGAAGTTTTCTTCTTTTCAAATCAAACAACTTTTTATTGAAGTGTAGTTGACTTACAACGTTGTGTTAGTTTCAGATGTACAGCAAAGTGGTTCAGTTTATATATATATATATATATATATTCTTTTTCAGATTCTTTTCCATTATAGGTTATTACAATATATTGAATATAGTTCCCTGTGCTACATGGTAGGTCCTTGTTGTTTATCTGTTTTACATATAGTAGTGTGTTCCCATTAATCCCAAACTCCTAATTCATCCCTCCCCCAACTCTTTCTCCTTTGGTGACCATAAGTTTGTTCTTTATGTTACAGTAGGTATTTTTTTTATCAGTTAGGAATTATTTTGGCTACAGCTTACAGAAAACCTGACTAAATGTGGCTTAAACCATAAGGAGATTTGTTACCATATTTTATTAACTTGAAGATGCCATTGATTATGAAATGTATCATTAGTACACTACCTTCTTTGCATAAGAAAAAACCGCTATCAAACTATGAAGCAATTCTTTATTATCAAATCATTTGTGAGATGACTTGATTTTAGAGGTATTACATGTGAAAAAGAATGTGGATCTTAGAATTGGTGAAATATAGTATTACTTAACAAGAAATTGGAGTTAGATGGCCTCAGATTTGGTTTGGCAAAGAGTATCATCCAAGACTCAGGCTCCTTGTGTCTTTCTGTTCTGCCATCTCAGCATGTGTCAGCTTAAAGTTGCAAGATTGCTACTGTAGCACCAAGCTTGGTGTTCTCTATCACACCAAGTTCAAAGGCAGAAAAAGAAGGAAGAGAACATGGGTGGGATGAGTGCTTCTTTCCTCACTCACTTCTCTCCTTTCATCAGAAAGCCCTCAGCATGTTGACTCTTATACATCATAGGCAAGACCCACACACAGCCAGGCTGGTTTCAAGGGAGACAAAAAAAGCAGGTAACTGACTTTTCAGTCTTACAGTGGGAGGTGGGCAAGGGACTTCAGAAATGGCTGTCCATGTCACAGGGTTTTTGTTCCCATTTTATAGATAAGGAAATTAAGGCTCAAAGAACCTTAGTTATGTATCCTTAGTTATCCACCCAAGTACACATAATTAGAAATTGGTCAACCCTAGATTTGAAGCCAGTGTTGAGTGATCCAAAGTCCATGTTCTTTTCCTTGTACCATGAATCATCTGTATGTTAAAGACCCACAGTGAGAAACTTCAAACACAGAGAAGATAAATAATAAGGTATGTATTTGAATGCAAACACTGTACAACCCGACTATCAGTGGATAAAAGAGATAAGGGTTTACTGTTCTTGGGTAGCAAGCAGCTCAGAGATTAGCAGCCTAGGGAAAGGCAGCCACTCAAGGATTTCATTAAGATTCTAGGCTCCCTCATTCCCCTCCTTTAACTTCCTTATTGTGTGGCTCTGTCTTTATGGTCACAGCATGACTGCTGCATCTTAGGACATCACATCTAGCTTTCCTTACTGATGATTCCCTCTTAAATCTCATTGATCAGAATGAGGTCACAGGGCTACTCCTAGTTACAAAGGAAACTAGGAAATGTATATTTAGCTGGGCACATTGTCATCCTGGATAAAACTGTGACTCTGTTAGGAAGAAAGAAGAAGAGAGAACTTGGGTAGCGTTTGTCGTAAGTACTGTGTGTGTACTTGGCCAGTACAGTTGGCTTTCCCTTATTCATGCAGGTGGTACAAACCTCCACTTGGGGCTTAGGCATGGATGTATGATTTACTTTGGCCAATGAAATAAATACGAGCAGAAGTGACACATACCACTTTCTAGTGGAAGCTTTAAGAGTTGGTACGTGATTCCCCATCATTTTCCATCGATGTGGTGACTGTAAAAGCATATGTCAAGAAGCCTCCAGTTGCCTGGGTTCCTGAGGAACTATGAGGAACAGAGCTCTCTTGCCAACTTATGATGGACATAAAGCAAGAGAGAGAAATAGGCCTTTGTTTAGTTAAGACACTGATATTTTCACGAGGTTTGCTATTGCTATGTAATCTAGCCTATCCTGACACAGGTAAGCAATCAGCAGTGTCCATCATTTGGTCCTCAGGCAATATAATGATAGGATCAGCAAGAAACCAACACCCTGGCCTGAACTGGCACAAACAATGTCCCAGTTTCCCCAGAGCAAGGGCTGTTTTAGTGGCCTCATAAAAAGAATTGAGTCCATAGGTTCTCAGGCATGAGGGATGCTTGCCTATCTGGAGCAGCCATTGATGCCACATCTGAGCCCACTGACTCAGCCACCCTCCCACCAGCTAGCTCTTCAGCAGTGTCTCTATCTCTTTGTCAAGTCTTAGAAATAGATGTGGTGAGAATCTTCCATGTATACCTGCTTCCCTCATAGAATAACAGAAACCATGTTCCCTCTTCCATCAGATGCACTCTGTCCTAGTCAAGGGGGGCTGGGTGGGTGTGGGATGCAGATTAGGTCAATCAGATGCTCTCAATCTGAAACCTGAATCTTGAGTGGAATAATCCAGATGAATTGGAAACTGATTGGAATTTATTCTCCTGCATGCTAAAGAGATCTTCTATTAGGTTCTGCTATCTAGTCCTCAGAGCCTCACTTAGTACAGTTCTTTCTGGGCTCCCTGAAAGCATTGCACATCACCCAGAGATTATGGACCTGGAGCTGGAGGCAGTCACTGATTGAGAATCTAGGTCCCCTGTGGTCTTCTGTTGCAGTGGATATGAGTAGAGTTTTGGTGGCATATGGTAAAATTGCATTCATTATCTTAAGCAAGAATATTTTAACAAGTATGTTTATGGGAGGAAGGATAGGAGTGGATGTCAGGTGGCCAAAGGTGCAGGTTGCAATGGATATTTGGTGTTTTTGCCTGTCCAGAATCCATTCTTGCTTCTTCTGGTGACAAAATCCATGTGTTCTCCTCTGTTCTCAGACATCTATTCTTAGGGTCGGCTGACTTCTCCTTGACTCTAGAGCTTGATCCAGACCTGGCCAGTCAGAACATTGCATTCCTTAGACCATGGTGATGAGTGAAGAGCTGGACAGTGACTCATGTTAGTTTATTATGACTCCTTAGAATTTAAGGGGAACTGTTGAGAGTGATAATAACAATAATACCTATTACAATAATTTAACATTATTCTCAACTCCTAAAACTCTTTTCCATGGACTTAGAGCTGTGAGAATCTAACCCAGGAGCTGCTGAGTTAACAACGTATGGAAAGTCCAGCTAAAAGAGATGAAGAGGTGCCAGGTTCTTTTTTTTTTTTTAATAAATTTATTTATTTATTTTTGGCTGCATTGGGTCTTCGTTGCTGCTCACAGGCTTTCTCTAGTTGCAGCAAGTGGGGCGTACTCTTTGTTGTGGTGCACGGGCTTTTCATTGTGGTGGCTTCTCTTGTTGTGGAGCATGGGCTCTAGGCACACGGGCTTCAGTAGTTATGGCATGTGGGCTCAGTAGCTGTGGCTTGCGGGCTCTAGAGCGCAGGCTCAGTAGTTGTGGCACTTGGGGCTTAGTTGCTCCGCGGCATATGGGATCTTTCCGGACCAGGGCTGGAACCCATGTCCCCTGCATTGGCAGGCGGATTCTTAAACACTGTGCCGCCAGGGAAGCTCCGAGGTGCCAGGCTCTGCTGACATCATTTAAGCCTCTGGATTCAGCCAAACCTGATTTTAGACTCTTGCCTTACAAGAGCCTAAGAAAAGTCCTTTGGTGCTTCACCCAATTTGAGTTGGGTTTTTGCCTCTCAAAGTCCAAAGCATACACTGGCTAATACACTTCTTTTTTAAAAAAATATATTTCATATTTTATTTATTTATTTATTTATTGGCTGCATTGTGTCTTCATTGCTGCGTGCAGGTGTCTCATTTTGGTGGCTTTTGTTGTTGTAGAGCATGGGCTCTAGGTGTGCGGGCTTCCGTAGTTGTGGCGCGCAGGCTCTAGAGCACAGGCTCAGTGCAGGCTCAGTAGTTGTGGCGCACGGGCTTAGTTGCTGCGCAGCACGTGGGATCTTCCCGGACCAGGGCTCGAACCCATGTCCCCTGCATGGCAGGCAGATTCTTAACCACTGTGCCACCAGGGAAGCCCTGGCTAATATACTTCTATGTAGAAGTACAATACTTCAGTGGTGGCACCTGCTATGCCCACAGCCCTAACAGAGGGGACAGCTAGTAGGTGGACATGTTTTAGACCACGTGGCCATTGGATGGAAGAGGGCCACATGGTCTAAAGTGCTGAGTTCATCAGCTGGGCAGGACTTGTGAGCTTTTCTTTGGCATTAAAGATCACATATGTCTATCAGATTCCTCTTGTTTGAACTGGGAAGTTGGAAAGATGGCAGGAGCAAGGCAGCTAGCTGCAGAGGAAGACACAAGAAGGATTCATTAAGAGATGCCACCAGGAGGAGCTGGGGCCTTGGTGATTCAAGGTGTCCAAGCAGCAGAAATTCTGCATCAGTAGAGGGCTCTAGTTGGTAGAAAGAGTGGAAAAGAGGAAAGTCAAGAGGTTAGATGGTGCACTTAGCTCCAGGAAGGAAGCAATGCAGTAATGGATATTTCTGGATCTGTCTTGCTTGTTCCTGAGGACTCCCATGTCCCCTGCGTTGGCAGGCGGATTCTTAACCACTGCGCCACCAGGGAAGTCCCCACGAGTGAGTTTCTTTCTCAAGACTCCTAGAGAAATTCTTTATTGTATGTCATTGGCGCTAAGTGGGACACATACCTATTATCCTGAACAACCTCTGCGGCCAGGGTAATGTGATGCAGTGATTGGCTTAGGCCTCGTCATATGCTCTTCCTCCTGAGACCCACCCAAAGCACATGGGCATGGAGGAGAGGAGAGGGTGAGTAATTTGTGGCATACAGGTTGAACTGCTGGAAGAGAAACTTCAAGTGAGATTGGCTTAAGCAAGACAGAAGTTTCTTTCTCTCTTACCTGTGTGGAGGTAAGCAGCCTGGGAGCCCAGGTTTTTTCCTATCTTGTTGCTTCACTAGCCCTAGGTATTAGGTATCTGTGTGGTATGAGATGTTTCACCATCTCTACCACCCAGCCAGTGGGAACAGAAAAGAGAAAGAGAGGGGCTCACCCCTTCTGGTTACAGGCATTGCCTCTCCGCACTTCCGTCCTACTGGTCAGTTACTTGGCCAAACATTGCTTTCAGGAAGATAATGAAATATTGTCTTTTTTCCCCCCTGGATTTCCATGTCCCCAGATAGAAGAAGGAGATCATGACCATTAGGGGCCAGTTAGCAGTCTCATTACCAGTCTGTCCCTTTGGCCAACCAAATGTCTGTGTGCTCCATTCTCCCAAAGCTTCAAATGTCCTCTCCCCAGGGAAGACAACCCCAAAGTTCCATCCAGTGCCTGTACCCAGCTCCCAGCCTAGGATCTGGGCATGGACAGCCTGCAGTGTGGGGTCTGGATGTAGTTCTTCGTGGTGCAGTGCCCTCTAAACACATACACAAGTTAGCTGCCTCATCACACCCAATATACAACAGTTCATTAGAACAGTATAACATAGTAGGAACCCCTGTCCAGAAGAAGGGAAAATGGAAACCCCTGCAACCACTGGTTGGCTGCTGTCATCAAATCTTGGTGGGCAGAAATTGCAAAGAATCCCAGGGTGTGGAGCAAATTCCTTGGATGAAGGTCCTCTCTCCAGGACTGTTCCTTTGGGCCCTGGTGCTCCCCACTTTGTTCACTCTCTTCTGTGGCCACATCTGAAGTGGGCATTGAAGGTGCACCCCTCTTGGGGCTGCATAGTTTTTCAGCCCACTTCCTGCTGGTGTGGGTTTCATGACTTGGGGTTCATTGCTTTGAGTCAACAATGCAGGCTGTTGCTGGCCGGGCTTGTGGTTTTTTGGGGAAACACATGTCCCTCAAAATCTTAGCTTTGGGCATGTAAGAGAATTTAAAACTCTGGTCTTTTATTTATGAGCCTATATGATATACCTGTTCACCACCCTCTCAACTTGAGACCAGTGAAAACATTCAGCTTGGATTGGAAGGCAATATCCTCCATCTGGTCTTTGCCAGTGAGCTAGCTGTCACTGTCACACTGAGAAGCTTTCACTGAAAGTACTTGAGAAAGACAGGGGTCCATAGTCTTGCCTCTGGCCAATACCACTTCTTCAGAAACGACTCCTATATCTGCCTCAGTTTGCGCTATAGAAGCAGTAGGATTTTTCAACCTGAAAGACTTTTCAGTTTAGGTTGTAGCCAATAGGCAGAGAGAGCTTCTCCTAGCACACCAACCCCCATCTCTGCCTGCATGCTGCCACCTCTATCCAGATTCTTCTGGCTCATGTAGGACTTTGTTGAGAGTGGCAAGAAGCAGCCCGCAAACCTCAACATCCTGAAATTTTCAACCATTTCCCTAGAGCTACAGATGACTTTCCAAGGCACTGTTAGGAATCAGTTTATCAACTGCTTCAGTGTGGCATAACATGGGTTTCCAGCTTTCCAGCCTGCAATAATATGTATTTAGAACATATTTTACGTTTCGTTACCTGCGGCACTTCCCTTCCAGGTCAAAATTGTTGTTAATTAATAGATAGGCTTTCCTTCTGCAAGACAGCCCCCACCCCAAAGAGTGACTCAAATAGGCTAGAGGTTAATTTCTCTTTCATGTGATACTCGGTCGTAAATAGTCCAGGACTGATAGACCATGCACAGTGTTGGGATTTAGGCCCCTTCTAACTTGCTGCTCTGACATCCCTAGGGCCCTGCCCTCATTTGAATGGTACAGACTGGCTTAATGCCATGACTTCATTCCATCAAGTGAGGAGGGAAAGGGCGAGGCACATTCTTTTTTGTTGTTGTTGTTAATATTTATTTATTTGGTTGCACCGGCTTAGTTGCAGCAGGCGGGCTCCTTAGTTGTGGCATGCGAACTCTTAGTTGTGGCATGCATGTGGGATGTAGTTCCTTGACCAGGGATCGAACCTGGGCCCCCTGCATTGGGAGCACAGAGTCTTAACCACTGCGCCACCAGGGAAGTCCCAAGGCACATTCTTTCTGAAGGACATGACCTAGAAATGGCACTCATCACTTCTGCTAACATCTCACTGGACACAACCTAGGCCCTTGGCAGGCCTCGCAGCACCGTGCTTGGGAAATGTGGCTTTTATTCTGGGTAGTCATGTTCTTGGCTAGAGGAGTTCTATTACTATAGAAAGGGAGAATAAATATTGGGGGATGACCAGCAATCTCGGTCTGGGGGTGATCCTCCAAATGAAATGGGGGGATGGATTGCGGGGAGCAAAAAGCAACAGAGGTCTATTTATAGGCTCTCTCCTCGTGTGCCCCAGCCCCTTCCGCCTCCTTTAATCACCATGATCTAATTGTCTGTCTGTGTGTCTGTCATTGCTGTCCCTGAATCTCCCATCACAGAGGCCTTGAGGACTGGCACTTATTAGGGACTCAGTAAAATGCTTGTGGACTAAACTGAGGTGGTAATAGGTATTCCTGGGTAAACTACCTTTCAACCCTTCCTCCCTCCCTCTTTTCCTTCCTTCCTTTGTTCCTTCAGCGAGCATCTATTAGATGCCAGGTCCCAGGGAGTCTTCTCTCTCCAGGAGGTTCTTTTCACTCGTGGATCTTATGGCTAGAAGAGTCTCTCACACTCTAGGGATATTTTTGTCTGAAAAATAAGCATATACCTTTCAACTTAGTCAGATCTCTCTCTTCCTTAGGCAATGACACATTGACACCTTTGAACTTTCAGCGTCTCCTTTTCTGAGACTCCCAGAGTTGCTGCCCCAGTGGTCACTGTTGAGCTAGCTCAGTGTCACTTCCCCTTTAGTCTGGCAACAGCATCTTGCATCTTCATCACCTTCTGTGACCCTGGAGGGGCTGTCAGTCATAGCACAATGTCCCCCACCCTCCCAGGAGTAGCACACGACACAGGCTGGCCAATCGAAGAGCTCCCTCCCCCTGGCCCAGGATTGTCAAGCAGGGTAAGATTTGATTTGTGGATCCAGAGACATGAGGATGTAGATTTGGGGCTGCCAGCAACCCTTGTTTCCCAAGAGGAGAGAGCCCAGGTAAAAATGACTCTAACCCAAAGGGGATCAGAGGGAAGGAGTGTGAGAGACAGAACCTTTGAATTTTGCAATGCTTGAAGCTAGATTCAGTAAGTTCTCTTCTTTGCCTAAACATTGGCCCTTTTACTCAGAGTTCAGTTCTGATCAAGGATTGGTTAATAAGCAAGTTAATTAACTCAGAGACATATGGGGAGCAATCTGATTCAGAATTTGTCTAGATTGTTATGACTTTCTTTTTATGCTTTTTCAAATTGCCTTTCCCACACTTAACTGGCAGCAGTTTTGATGACTCACTTTCCAGAGCATTTAACCCAGTTTTCACAGGAGCAAAACTTTCTTTTCATATTCATATTCCATGGGTTCATGTGCTATTTAATTACCTTGCATAATGATAACACATATGGTTGGAATAAGTAAGTTTGGATACAAACTCAACTGACTCTTGGTAAGCCAGCAACTCAGCTGGGAGAGCAGAGGTGCCCAGCTAGCTAAAGTGTGTCCTCCTGGCTACCAGCATCCAGAAGGCTTTGTTCACCATCTTTACTGAAGGAATGGGGACCTTGACTCATTCCACAAGTTGGTTAAGCGGAGATGGGTCAAAAGCACCTTTTATTTATTTATTTATTTATTTATTTATTTATTTATTCATTCATTCTTATCTTTTGGCCACACCACCCGGCATGTGGGATCTTAGTTCCCCGACCAGGGATTGAACCCACACCCCCTGCATTGGAAGTGCAGAGTGTTAACCACTGGACCTCCAAGGAAGTCTCAAAAGCACCTTTTAAAGTTTAACTCTCTAATTCTCTCGTAACTGTGAGTCTTAACTAAAACTTGTTTTTCTTTGATGAAGATTCTTTCTTTATGATTTCTGGTTCCAAACTTGCGTGGCCCCCAATATTTCTTGGTGATCTTCTATGGCATTTCTTTGGCCAGTAGTCTCTTCCACTTTCTGCAACAACTATTTCAAACCTCCTCCTCCCTCCTTGCCCCTCCAACCTTTCCATCTTCCCCTGTCTCAGCACGTGATCTTGCGTTTTATTACACAGAGAAAACAGAACCATCAGACAAGAAAACAGAGATCAACAAACTTCTATTTCCAAACCTAGTGCCTAGGTATTACCCCATCATTTTTTCTTGCCCTCTGGTTACACAGAGAAATCGCCTGACTCCTGTTTACCGCGTTCAGGATCCCACTGGGGACCTTACACCAGCAGTGATTCCCACTCTTTCCTGTTCTTCATGCACTCCCTCTCTATGGGCCCTTCTCTCCACTGTCAAATATACTCAGTTTGGGGGCTTCCCTGGTGGCGCAGTGGTTGAGAGTCCGCCTGCCGATGCAGGGGACACGGGTTTATGCCCCGGTCCGGGAAGATCCCACATGCCACGGAGTGGCTGGGTCCGTGAGCCATGGCCGCTGAGCCTGCGCATCTGAAGCCTGCGCGTCCAGAGCCTGCGCTCCGCAACGGGAGAGGCCACAACAGTGAGAGGCCGTTCTACCGCAAAAAAAAAAAAACAAACAAAAAAACTCTGTTACAAGGTGCAGTGATCTGTCTGTGTCTGGCCACCCAGTCTCCATTCCTCCTTCTGGGGAAAATGCCTTGTGTGTGCGGTCCTGGTGGGTCCAGTGTGATGCTCCTAGAGATGCCTTCGGCCAGGTATTCCTCTCACCATCCAAGGACAGAGGGCATGTGGCCTTAGCTCAGTCAAATGAGCTCCTGCTTTCCTGGTTCTTTAAATCTCAAGTTGAGAGGCATACGGAAGACAAACAACTGAAATCCTTCCTTCCAGATGGTGGGGTGGCCCTTGCTGCTGGGGTCTGCACTCACCTGGCTCCTGTCTTGAGGAACCAAGGCCAGCTCTCTTGCATTAGCTTCCATCTGGGCTCTCTGCAATCTTCCAACAAGTTCCTTTTTTCCTTAACTTAACCAGTGTCCTTTTCTGTTTCTTGAAATCAAGGAAAACCACTACATGATGCATCATATTAAAAAGCAAACCAGGACTTCCCTGGTGGTGAAGTGATTAAGAATCCGCCTGCCAATGCAGGGGACACGGGTTCAAGCCCTGGTCCAGGAAGATCCCACATGCTGCGGAGCAACTAAGCCTGTGCATCACAACTACTGAGCCTGTGCTCTAGAGCCCACGAGCCACAACTACTGAGCCCATGTACCACAACTACTGAAGCCCACGCGCCTAGAGCCCGTGCTCCGCAACAAGAGAAGCCACCGCAATGAGAAGCCCACACACTGCAATGAAAAGTAGCCTCTGCTTGCTGCCACTAGAGAAAGCCCATGCTCAACGAAGACCCAACACAGCCAAAAAAAAGCAGACCAAAAAACAGCGCCAACACCAAAAAATCTCTTTATTGATCACACACCCCTTTCCAAGTGACACCTTTTTTTCCTTTCCCCTTTACGGCCATCCTTAAAAGAGTTGCCTTCACAAGCACTGTCTTCCATTTTCCCCCTTGACTCCAGTGGCTCTTGCTCCATTACCTCGTTGAAGCTGCTTGTTCTAGGCACCCGGGGTCACAGCAATGTCCTGGTTTCCCTCTTTCCTTTCTGGCTGCTCCTTCTCAGTCCTTTGCCACCTGGTTACTCACAGGTGGGTCCTAGGTCCTCTTCTCCACACTCTCCCTGAAGACCTTATCCACTCCTGTGACTTCAGAGACCCCTGTGCCCATGATGCCCAGACCTCCTGGGGAAGCCCAACCCCCAGTCCTGTATGTGCCACTCGCCTCTCCACCTGCTGTCTCACCCATCCCAGCATGCCCCCACTGAACTCCTGAGCCCACCATACCTGCTTCTCTTCTGTCAGGGTCTGAGTCTTAGGAAATGGCACTTAGCCCATGAGGTCCTAAGTCAAGCGCCTCCTCTCTCTACCAAAGCAATCAACAAACTCCACTCCCATCCCCACCCCATGCAGTCCTAGCTTGTATCTCCAGAACAAAGGAGGAGCTCGATAAATATTTGATCAAATGACTGATAGCAGCAAGAAGACTCTACAGAACACTTAAACTCTCTATTTCCTATAGTCCTGTGAGGTAAGAATAAGTATTCTGCAGATGAGGAAATTGATGCCCAGAGAGAGGGATGGTTTAGCTTGGGTGTGAGATCACAGAACCAGTGAATATGCGGGGGTGTTGGGATTGTCATTCCTGTCTGACTCTCCATCCTGGGCTCTCCGCCGGCAGCCACTGTAGCCAGGAGAGCTCCCATGACCAGCCACAAATGGAAGAAGAGGACCAGTGGGACAAGGGGCCAAGGCCAGGGTGATGTTCAGAGACCCTAACGGCAGGTCCAGTCAGGCTGCATCTGCGGGCATCCAGCATGGCAGACATCAGCTGACACCCACCTCCGAGCAGGGATCCTTGAAACACTTGCAGTGAGGTTCTCAGGGGGCTCTCTGATGCTCAGGGAGCTGGGAGCCCCAGGTCTGAGTCCCGGATCTGGCACCAACTCTCAGTATATCCCCACATAGCTCATCCCTTCCTGGAACTCTGTTGACTTCCCTAAAAAGGAAATAAGAGTAAGATTCATGAGATGTCGGAGGAGGGGCCCTAATTCCTGGGCAGGGGCAGGAGTGGGTGGTGGTCTCAGCAAACAAATCCCCAACATGCCCCCTTTTGGCCATATCCCCCTGCCAGGCTGTGTATGGTGAGGAGGCCAGCCATCTGCTAGACCCTGGGAAAGAGACCCCACTGGAAAGGGGTGTTTAGGACAGTCTGAGTCTTCCTGAGCAGAACCCCACCCTCTTCACCAGTGAGTGAGATCCCAACTTGAAGCTGTAACTGGAAGGGTGGGGTGGGTGGGCAGAGAAGGTAAAACCAATGCTTCCAGGCCCTAAGTGGCAGGATCTCAGGCTGGGGGGAGTAGACAGTGATGCCCGTCATTAAAATCTGGGCAGAGAAGCGTGAGGGCATGACCCACAGGGTCAAATGCTGTGTGTGACATGGTGGTAGAGTCGGCTCTCTGTATCCATGGGTTCCACACGTGTGGAGTCAATCAACCACAGATGGCAAACTTAATACACGATCAGCAGTTGGTTGAATCCAAGGATGTGGAACCTGCAGATATAGAGGGCCGACTATAGCACTTGACCATCTGAGGATTTTGATATCTGTGGTGGGGCCTGGAACAAATACCCCGCGGATACTGAGGGAATGACTGTTTATCTGTTGTGTACTTTGGTCTATGAGACAAACTGATGAGGGGCAGCTCAGAGCTACAGAGAGGAGTACTAAGGCTGGGAGGGGTCTCACATGCAGAGAACACACCAAGGCATTGGGTGGGGGCAGCTGGGTGTGAGGTCCAAACCACACCTGCTGCATAGTGCCGCACGCCCCCTCCTCTGGACTAGGTGCCAGGCTAGGGGCTACGGAAAGTGAATGGTGCGGGCTCCTGCCTGGGCTTCCCACTCTCCAATGACTGGGGAACATTCTGCAGGTCCCCTCTTGATGCTAGGTGGAGGCACAGGGCTGGTGGAGACTGGAGAAGTGAGGCTGGGGCCTGAGGTCTTCCCAAACTGGAAGAGCAGTAGAGATGGTATTGCCTCTTCCGCCACTGAACCAGAGGGTTGCAGACCCCTCAGCAGAGGGCTGGGCAAGCAAATCAGTGGTCCCTGAAGCTGGGATCAACAGAGGAGGGTTGACACTGGGGCTCAATTCTCGGAGCCCAGAGATAGGACAAGATTCTCTTACAAGGGGCCCTGGGAGTGGGGCGGAGGGTGGTAGGATCTCGAGGGTGGAAGGGGTCAGGATTAGTCTGGGCTGGTGGACGCCTGATGGGAGTCTGTGTGTAAGGAGCCGGTGGTTGTCAGAGATTGGGGGATATTGAGCAAACTGAGCTCACAGGCCCCCATCCTAGTAGGGCAGGATCAGGATTTCCCAGGGCCTGGACTGGTTCCTGGCATCGTAGGGCGGGGAGAGAGTGAGACAGGGCGTTTTGGGGCTGCAGAGAGCAGCAGGAAGGGGTGCGAGCTTGGGCGGAGTCAGCTCATTCCCACATGGTCAATGTGCAAGCCAGCTGTTGGGGTCCCTGGGAGCAGGCTGAAGATTGAATGCCAGGAGTTGGGTTGGCTTGGGGGCAAAGGTGGAGACAGGGACATGGGCGAGGAAAGGGATGAGGAAAGGTGTGGGAGAATACGGGCTTTGGGGCCAGACCTGGGGAAGCAACTCTGGGCATGGAATCTAGGAGGCCGGGTGGAGGGCTCTGGGGACAAGACCTGGGTCTTGGAGGGGCCGTGGAGGCGGAGTGCAAAGGACCAGGGTCGGTCTTGGGGTCTGCGAGAGTGAATCTGAGAGGATCGGACTCTGGGGTCCAGGGCTTGGAGAATGAACGTCCGCAGGGTGGGGACGAAGAGGGGTCCGACCGAGTATCCCAGGGGACAGGTCCTAGCGCTGGGGTTCTCGAGGGCAGGGTGGGAAGTCCGTGCCTTGTGAAGGGCGGGGCCAGGGTGACCAAGAACACGGTGCGGGCCGTGAGAAAGGGAGTCTCCAGAGCGGCTGTAGACCTCTGTGCGGAGCGTGGTGACGGAGGGGAACAAGGACCGAGGCGGCGGAGCTATGAAGACTTGGGCTGGGGAGCTGGGTCGGGGGCTGGAGGATTGAGAGGAGCCGAGCCTATGAGACTTGGGACGGCGGGGTCGGGTCGGGAAGATGGGTGTCTTGGGTGGGGGGTCGTTGGACAGGCCTGTAAAACTGGAGATCATGGTGGGGCGGGGCCGAAAAGACGGGACTGTGGGACGTGCCGCGAGCAGGGGGTCAGGAAGGAGGACTGGGGGCTCGCGGGGCAGAGTAGGGGAGGGTTCGTGGGGCTGTAGGATGTGGGGATAGCGCGGGGAGCAGAGAGACCGTGGGGGCGGGGCCGGGGGCGGGGCCGGGACGCCGACGTGGGCGGTGGAGCGCCGGGGCGGGCCCAGGTGAGCAGGGCTGCCGCCCCCTTCTTCCCGTCTGTCCCGGCTCCCCACCCCAGGCCCCATTCACCCCTCGGCGCCTCCCCGGCGCTGGCTCCGCGGGCCGGGCGGACCGCGGCTGGCGGCGTCTTCGGCTCAGGCCAGGTCCGGCTCGGCTCCATCTTGGGCCGCTGCGCCGGGCACCTGTGGCGGCCACAGGAGCAGCGCTTCCGCCGGCCTGCGCGGCCCTGGGCGGGCGAGAGGGTGAGAGGCCAGCTCCGTTCTCGCCAGTGTTAGGGCGAAGGAGGGTGGGATGGGCGGCGCCTCCCCTTCCTGCGCCCCGGAACCCCACTCCTCACCTCTCCCTGCACTCGGGCCCTCCGCATCCCGGCCCCTGCCCAGTGCTCAGCGCCCCCCATGGCCGCATCCCTCCTCTCTCTGGTCTCATTGTCTTTCCTATCCCCTCTTCCACGTCTCCTCTGCCCATCCTCCCATTTCTCAATACTCTGCCCAGGACCCCGTCTCATGCTGCCTCCACCCCTGTTCCTATGGTTTCTTCCCCTCCCCTTCCTCCTCCCTTTTCTATCCCCACCGCCCATCCCACCCTCCTCCCACTGCCCCCAGCCCCAGACCTTCCTTCCCTCTCTCATTCCTCCTGCCCTCCATCCCTACCCCCTTGGCCCACAGCCCCGTCTTCCTTCAGTCACTGTCTTTGCTGCTGGGAAGGTCTGTAGCCTAGTTTGGGGGATCGCGTTGAGGACCTTCTCCCTGAGTCCCGGTGGGCTTTGTGTGGGAGGGTCAGGGCAGGGACCCTTGCCCCTGGGGGAGAGTGCGTGGTGTGGTGTGTTCGGGCCTTTGGCTCTACAGCCTGTACGTTTGTTGTGCAGTGTGCAGCTGTGTGGATGCTGTTTCCTGCAGGCTCACACAGCAAGCGGGCCTGTATGTCGGCCTCTGGTGTGTCCACGGCTGCGGCGTGGGCCTATGCTGGTTCATGGGTGCCCGTGGCCACGCAGGTAGGGACACACCAGCCACCTGGGCTGCTTCGGGTTTGGGGCAGCTGGGCCTGGAGGCTGACCTTCTCCATCCCAGGTTCCTCCTGGGAAGTATGGGCAAATCTGGGGCTGGTGGGGCCTAGGCTTCTCTGTGGTGAGCAGAGCTGGGTCCTGGGGCCTCTGCCCCACTGTTACCCCAGAACCCTTTCCTGCATAGCTTGTGAGCTGGGCATCTTGTTCTTAAGGCTCTGTGATGGGTACGTTTTGTCCCTCTAAACACTTCTCAGTAGCTCAGGAATGCTCCCTACTGCATTCCCCCACTTTGGCCCTAAACAGTCTGGTCCCATCAGTCCCTCTTTTGCTGCTGGGATGGATCAGACCACCTGCTGGAGGTTGCCACATCCTCACTATGCAATGTAGGATTTGGGTGGTGTGTATCCCTCCCTGGTCCCTGAGTGGTAAGATCCACATCTCAACATATGAGCAGTTTCTCCTCCTGACCACATAGCTTTGCTTTTTCCTGTCTTGGTTTTGCTGGAAGCAGAAGTCATCATCCAAATGCCTGTCCCTTAAAAGAGAAGACCTAAATGGATGCCACAGGTGTGGTCTGCAATGGGGCCTGCTTGCACTGGCCTTGGTAATCCCCCTGGGCTCATCCCCAGAGGCCTTGGGCTCCTCTGCTAGGGCGACACAGCAGGAGTTGGAACCTCTGACCAGGTCAACCTAGCATTCTCTTTGGTTGGGCCACTCTGGAAGTTTTTGCAGAACTGGAGTTTTTTACTCAAAATGATATTGGTTGAATGCTGCGTGTGAGGCTGGTTGCTCCTCCACTTGCTGACAAGCAGAACTGAGGCAGCAGGAGAGTGCTGCCTTGGCCACAGGGAATTGGCCACAGTGCAAATTTGACTGGCATCAAATGGGGCAGGAGAGAGAACATTAAACTGTCATCTAAAGAACACTAGGGGTCTTGGATGCCTCTGTGCCTGTGCTTTAACTTGTGCTAAAACATCTTCCCAGGGTCTCTTTTTTGCATGAAACCAGAGCCTTTTCCATGATTTTTAAGGCAGATGGACATGCCATTTGGGGCACTTAGAATGCAGACTCCAAACTTGTGTGTGTCCGTATGCATGCAGGTATGAGCGTGTGCATGGGCATCCTTCAAAGTTGAGGTTTAAAATAGACTTGGAAACAGTGTGATGATGGAGACATTGGGAACAGTTGGTAACTAGGTCCTAGGATGGGGTGAGGGTAGGAAAGATTAAGAAGCGAGACCAGGCTAACCTATAGGGTGTCTCGATGGCTTCCTAAAAGCCATCTTTCTGCTCCCCCCCACCCCCCGGTACTAGTCCTGTGATACCTTGAGCACAAGTCACTCCTGATGGGAGGAAGAAAGATAAGATTATTAACAATCACTGTTCCAGGCAGTCCATATGCCATCACGTTCAGTCTTCACAACAGCCCTGCAGGGTGGGGATTTATTTCCGATTTGCAGATTGGGGTAACTGAGGCTCAGAGTGGTTAGGGGTCCACCTGAGTGCACATATGTAGGAAGGGGAAGAGCCTGGATTGGAAGCAGACCCCTTGTCCCACCTGCTTGCACTTGGCTCCAAGGTTCATTTGGTCAGCTCCATTGCTTCTGGAGAGGCCCCTCTTCTTGGTGGTATGCTATGTGGGAAACCTCCTTTCCCTGGCATAACTCGAGTAACTTCCCTTGAAGCCCTTTCCTCGTTCAGGCTGGGAAGGCCAGCTAGGGTTCAGCTGTGGGTTCTTTGACATTTCTGAGCTGCTCCAGGTCTCAGTTTTGTCACCTGCCATTTGTGGAGGTAGGCTGAGGAAGGGAACCAACAGAAATATAACCTCCTCCCCCCACCCCCGGTGTCTTTGTGGTCACTGTTCTCTCACTGGGTGATGACCAACCCTGGACACTAGACAGCCATCTGGTGAGGCAGGCACAGCGGGACCCTTGTCACTGATGGCTTCTCACCAGCTCCTGGTGGAGTCTGAGGGTATCCCCAGCCTTGTCCCACCCTTTCCTTAGGATGGCCAGGGCCTGGCCTGGCTTCTTAAGGACCTATTTGTGAGGAGGGTCCAGGGTAGGTGAGGCTTAGCCAGAAGCTGTGTAGGCTGTCCAGATAGGGCTTCCTTGGCATACTTGGTCTTGGGGCTCTGGCTGTCTGCCTGCCAGGGGCTATCTGTGACCACAGCCTTCCCACGCAGCAGGCACTCCTCCTGCCCTCTTGACTCTGGGAAGCCTATGAAGCTGCTAAGAAGCAGGTCGGGCGGGATGGACATCCAGGCTTTGTTCCGACTCATTCACTTGTTCCACTGGCATGTTGTGGGCCCCACTGGGAGTGCCAGACGCTGCGCCGGGTTCTGGGACTCCAGTTGAGCCATGACAGCAGTAAATAAAAAGGAACGACAGTGGAGAGTGATGGTGTCTGGGATGGAGGTCTGCACGGTGCTCAGAGGGAGCACAGAGACCCTCAGACACTCTTGGGTTTAATTCCTGGCTTAACCACTTACCAGCCGTGTGTCCTTGAGCAAGTCACTAAACCTCTCTCATACGTCTCAGATGACATATGTCATGAGGTTGCTTGGACTGTTAAATGAGACAGTGCTGGAAAGGAGATGGCACGTGCCTGGCAAACAGTGGGCGATTGGTCACTGGGAGCTGTTTTTCTTATTATCATCACTGTGATTGTTATTGGCTTTGTTGCCCTTCTCTGTTGATGTGTCCATCTTAGAACACCTTGAGGGCTGGGCCTGGGCCATAGTCCTCTCTTGCCTACTCATCCTTTTCCTGACTCTTCCAGGGACCAGTCTGGCTTCAGCCCCAAGGAGCAGCCAGGACAGGATACTCCTGCCCAGGCTGGGACCATGTCTATAGCTGCACAGTCCAGTATGGTCATCATTTAACCATAGGTGGCCCTTTAAATTTCACTTACTTAAATTTCAATAAAATAAGATTTCAGTTTCTCAGTCGCACTAGCCACAGGTCAAGTGCTCAGCTCACATGTGACCAGCGCCTACTGCATTGGATGGCACAGAGCAGCATCTTTCCATCATTGCCGGAAGTCGTGCTGAACTGGGCTTCATAGCAAGCCTGGAGCTCTCAGGGGACAGCTGCCCTAGAAACATCCTCACCATTGGCTCGAACAGCCACCAGCCATCTCCTGAGCTCTGGGACAGCGAGAAGTTTGTAATATACAGAAACTGAGTTCCTGAGAGCCTTTCCCACATTCCCTTTCAAGTGGCCTTGCTCACCTGGCCAGGGTGGTTGGTTTCTTGACAGTTCTTATCAGCCCAGGCTGGGAAGGCAGGACTGGGATTGCCCAAACTGCAGCTGTTACCTGCTATCCCTGCCGTGTTCCTCCAGCTGGTCCTGCCTGGCTGGGAGTCTCAGAGTAATGCTTCTAATTCACAGCTTTGGCCAGGGCCAGGCTGGCCCAGATGCCCTGGCTCCACTCCCTCCCTTTGGGGCCCTGCCCAGCCCCTAGCCTGCTGCCCCCTTGTTGTGCTCTGAACACATGCCTCCTGCTTTCTGCTTACCCTGTTCCTTGTTCCTTCCCCCTGGGCACCATCTCCCTCCTCTCTCTCCAGGCCTGACCTGCATGGCTGGTCCTCCAGGAAGTTCTGATCCATCATGCAAAGTGAGCTCTCCTGCCTTGGAAATGACCTCCCTCAGACCCCGTTCTTGGCACTCAGCCCTTTCCCCTATGGGTTTACTCTTGTATTCGCTTGTTCTCTCCATCAGACACACGGCAGACACTCTCTGAGTGCCAGCCACGTGTTAGGACAGACAGTGGGGAACAGGCCACAGGCTTTGACAGCTTCAGGCTGGTGGGAGGCCCACAGTTGGCCAGACTTTTCCATCCAGACAGTGCTCAGCCAGAGATGGAGCCAGTCCCGTTGGGGAAAGCTTCCCCGGGAGGAGACACTAAGGTTGAAGGGGCCGGTGCTGACTCTGGGCTGCAGACGGGCCAGCGGGCAGGTCTGGAGGAGTCTGTATGGCTAGAGGAAGGGACAGGAATGGCAGGGAGGGAATGGGGCAGGAAGGGTGCGGGTGTCTGATTGGTGGTACAGGTATCCCCTGCTTTTCAAAAGTTCACTTTATGTCACTTCACTTTTATGAGAGACCTACATTAATTAGTACATGTTTTCAATAAAGGAAAGAAATCCGAAGAGGATTTTACAAGAAAAGGTAGTTGCTTCTTTGCTTTACACCATTTTGGTTTACGAACGGTTCCATAGCAGTGCTGTACTTTCGGATAGTGGGGGAGGCCTGCACTGGACCCCATTCTCGGGGGGCACAGCTGATCTAAACTAGTTCCATGTTGCCCAGTTCCAAGAGCCTGGCATGCAGTAGGTGCTCAGGAGATGGCTGTGGGAGGAATGAACAAATGCCGAGTGAGTCCTGTGCATAGAGGGCTGGTATGGGGGCCTCTTCCTACCCTTGGAGCCTGTGATGGAAGTCAGGAAAGCCCTTCCCCTTCATGGCAGCCAAGACTGATCCCCAGAGACGTGACAGCTCAGTCAGGCTATGCCAGAGAAGATGGGGAGGGAGCATGGGAGAACCCAGGGTGGTTCTCAGTGTGCCCTGTATTCATTTCTTGCTTGTCCCACGAAACTTCTCTGAGCCCCCTCCCCACACCGTGTACCAAGGAGGCTCTAGTCCAGGTGAAAGAGATACTGACAGTTGTGGGAGGAACCTGGCTAGTATTCACCAGTTGAGCTTTACTGGTTATTAAAATGCTGCAATACTTCTGTGCTAAGACTTATTGTCCCCAGCAGGCTTGGCCTCTCCCCTGGCTCCCCGCTTCCCCATAACCCAGCAGTAAAGAGTCAACAGCTGGGTGGTCTCTACGACCTTACCCTAGGGCTCCTTCTGATCGCTCGGTTCTGGTTTTTAGATATTTGAAGTGTCATCCCTGTGTATAATGTGTGGTGACCTTGATTTGAAGTGTCTGGTCTTCTGTCATCGTTTTGCTTGTGGCTTTGACTGGTCAGGCAGGCTGGGACTGAAGCTGTCCCCGCAGTGTGCCTTGCACCCTGTGGGCCCCCAGCAGAGTCCAGCGGAAGTGCTGCACCCAACTCAACGCCGCTCCCTCCCTCTCTCTCTCCTGCAGGCAGCCATGAGATCCAGCCGCCCTGAGCGGGGTGCCCAGGAACCCCTCAGTCCCTGCCCTCAGCCCCTGTCCTGGAGCTCCTCCAGCCTGCTGGGCAAAGGCCGGGGTCAGAGGCCGGAGCTCCATAAGAGCGCCAGCAGCACCGTATGGCGGGCCCAGCCGGGCGAGGCCAGCACAGGTGTCCAGGTCCTGGAGGAGGAAGGGCGCCAGGCTGAGAGTGAGGAACAGGCACCGGCCTCCAGCCCCCGGCCACAGCCCAGGGCCGTGGGTCACTGGCGGAGCAGCACTGTGGGCAACGTGTCTACCGTGGGCGGTGGTGACCTGTGCTGCCTGCGGGACCCCAGCACCGCCGCTGTGCAGAGAAGCCACTTGGACCTGGTCTGCAGCACCCTGACCTGGGGCCACAGCAGTGCCCGAAAGGCCAGCCTCAGCTGCTCGGCCCTGGGCAGCTCGCCTGTCCATAGAGCTCAGCTGCAGCCCAGCAGCACTTCTGGCCAGGGTGGCCAAGCCCCCGCAGGCCTGGAAAGGGACCTGGCTCTGGAGGATGAGACTTCAAACTCAGCCTGGACACTGGAGGAGAGTCAGGTGTGGGTGCCGCCACCTGACCTGGGGGGCACAATGACCCACAGCAGCAGCCTCAAAGCCACTGGGCAGTCGGCCACCACCTCCTGCCATGCTCTGCCCCCAGCGGCCCTACTCTGTGGCGTGAGGGAGGTGGGAGCCAGCAGCTGCTGCCATGGCTTGCCTGCCCCAGGGATCCTGGCCTTTCCTAAACTAGTGGCATCAGTGAGTGCATCTGGGCTGCAGGCTCAGCATGGGGTGAAATTCCAGTGTAGGTTGCCTGCGGGGCTTCCTGGGCATTCCCACTGCTGTGCCTACCCTTGGGGTCCCACCGGGTTAACTATGGAGGCTGGCGCCAGGACCAAGGATATGTGGACCATGACCTCAGCAAGTGACTTGGCCCCCATCTTGGCATCACCTCTGTCAGCCCAGGATGCCGGTGTGCAAGCAGCCCCCAAGGCAGTCTGCAAAGCTGTGGCCACCAGCCCGCCTCTGGAGGCCCCTGTGGCCCTGCACACATTCCCGGAGGTAACTCTGGGGTCCAGCCTGGAGGAGGTGCCATCCCCTGTGCGGGACGTGCGATGGGATGCTGAGGGTATGACATGGGAGGTGTATGGAGCTGCAGTGGACCCTGAGGTACTCGGCCTGGCCATCCAGAAGCACCTGGAGATGCAGTTTGAGCAGCTGCAGCGGGCCCCTGCCAGCGAGAACAGCCTGTCTGCAGAGGGCCGGAGGGGGCCACTTCGAGCTGTTATGCAGTCCCTACAGTGCCCCAGCTGCTGCGGCTGCTCCAGTGCAGCCCCTGAGTAAGGAGCTGCAGTCCCAGGAGCTGCCCTGGGCCCATGGACTCAGCCCCAGGGACAGTAGGGGCCCTGTGCCCTTTGGACCCACTGGCACCCTTGGACGTATCTCTGTTCTCGGCTGTCTGCAGACCACAGGACTGCAGCCTGGGGGCTTACTGACCCCTGCAGCTGGGCTAGTTTTTAAGGGCTTGATTTCCAAGCGCCACATCTGCACATCCGGCTCTGAACTCTGGTACAGTTTCAACACTGTGCATAAGGGAGATCCTGACTTTTCTGTCAAAACCCTCGACCTTCTGTTCAGTCTCTCCTCAGAACTCTGCCCTGACTTCCCCAGGCCTCTTGATGGCTTTATTTTCACAGCAGGACTGAGATACAACGAATTCCTGCCATGAGACGTGGGGCCCCAAGTGGCAAGGACTGTCTGAGTCTTTAGGGGAGGGAATTGACATTGTGGAGGCCTCCCATGTGCCACAGCCTATACTCATCCCCTTACTTTGTGGAGTCTTTACCTCTTCACTCTGTGTTATAGACGCAACCACAGACATCGGCATGGCTGTAACTGCCATGCCCTGGGTTGGACAGCTCGAGGTGATGGGATGAGAGCAGAGCTGAGGCTGGCTGAAGCCTGTAGTGTTTTCCTGCAGCATGTGGCTGGCAGCGCAGGGCAGTTGTGAACAAGAAGAATTTATTGAGCCCATGTTCCATGCCAGGTTCTGTGAATTCCTTGGGAAAGAAGCTGCCCGTGCCCTTGCTGAGCTCACAGTGTATAGGATGGGGGGCTCTGAGCGTTACAGAGGACTGCAGGGTACTTCTAAGAGCCAGCCTCCCAGTAGGTCATTGTGTCAGGCGCTGGCCTCAGGAGGGAGAGAGCAGGTGGCCACCTGTCCCAAAATATGTTGCAGTGCCTGAAATTGTACCATTTTCACCTTGCTCCTTTGGCTTAAGGACTTATTCTCAGCTGGTGCAGTTCTTCAAAGGAGGGAGGGCAGGAATGGGTGGGAAAAGGGAAGGAGCCTGGGGTGGGGTCTCCCACCTAGTGGGAAATGGCAGGAGCTGTGAGGCCATGGGAGTCAGGGGACCATGGGGGTGGGGAGCTCAGGACACTGGCCTGACTTCATTGACAAAGGAGCTCTCAAGACCTGCGGAGGATAAGGGTGAGTTTGTGTCCTTGTCCTGGGGCTTAGTGTTGGGGATTCCAAGCCCCTGGGACAGAATCCACCAGCGCCGCCTTGTGAGGGAGCCAAGGGTTAGTGCCCTGCCTAGAGTCACCTGGCATGGGAAGGTGGAGTCGGGGCCCACATGCAGCCCTACCCATGGCCTGGCCCTGTTCCTGGGCCCCCTTCTGCACCCAGGAACCCAGGACCTGATAGCTGGCTTACCTTTCCCCACCCCCAAGGGCCCACTACTCGAGGTGGAAATGACTCATGCAACAATGGGTTAACATTTAATGCAGGAGTGACATTCTAACAGGAACCAGGTGAGAAAGGCATGCTTCAGGTCAGAATGCATCCCAAGGCCCCAACATGGGGCTCTCTTACCCCAGAATGTACCTTTCCCACTCCCAGTGGGGGCCAGATAAAATGTCACCCCTGCTTGAAAATGACAGCGAATCAGAGCTGCTTCTGAGGGTAGGGCTGGGCCAGAGGGGTGGGTGTGGTGTGCAGGAGGGGACTTGACCTTACCCCCCTTTTAAAATGTGATCAAGCAGGTTCTAGTGCAGTCATAAGGCTCTGGGCACCATGCAGCCTGGGGGCCTGGGCCTGTCCATCCCGACGCATGTGGTTCAGGGCAGGCATGTCACGCTCCGGGGAGTGACATGTGGGTACCAGGGTGCCCTCATCTCTGGCCCTGCATGGGGGTGCCAGGAGCCCCAGCTGTGAGGACACGGGGGGAGGAGTGATGAGCTGGGGTAGGAAGGCATCTTCACACAGGGCCAGAGCTGAGCAGGTCTTGACGACATAGCGGGGCTGGACTGGTGGGTGAGCAGGGAAGGGCATACCAGGCAGAGAGAACGGCCTGGCCAGAGGCTTGGAGGTGGCTGTCTTGCCCAGGCTGTGGTGAATTACTGCAGTGCAGGCTGTGTTGGGGTGTTTGTTGTGTTGGGAGGCTGGCAAGGGGGTCCTAGTTGTGAGGCTCCTGGTGTGACTGAGGAAAGGGACTTTACAGGAGCTGTGGAAGCAGGGGTGGACACAGACTTCATTACAGCAATGTCCCTTTGGCTGCCATGACGGGAGATTCGTGTGGAAGAGGTGGGAGGGAGGAATGGGACTGGGGAATGGGAACCAAGGAGCGGCCTGTTAGGGGGAGATGGAGAGGGCAGCTAAGGCGGGCGTACACACACACACACACACACACACACACACACACACACGCACACACAGCGTGTGATGGATTTGGGAAGGAGGGAATTCCAGGAAGCTGAAGCTTCCAGTCTGAGTAAAAGGTGAGGCTACCACCTGGGAGAAGGAGAGGCAGGTGGAGGTTGGGGAGGGACATGTGAAAAGCTGCACGCCACAGGGCTTGGCTGGGACCAGTGACACTTTTCATGAAGAGACTTTCTCTTCTGTCCTATGCAAACCGTCATGAGTTCATTCTCCATTTGCCACCTATAGGCTGCACCTGGTATGTCAAGATGGCAGGCTGGGCTGTGCCCTGAATGGGGAGGGCTAGCCAGCCACCCACCTTATCACGACCGAGATAAATGTTTGCAGGGTGGCGCTGGAATCCAGCCTGGCCTGTGTCCGAGCTGGGGGCTGTGCATGGCTGGGGCCCCCAGATCACCCTCCTAGGTAAGCTTGCCGCCCCAGAACAGCGGAAATGGTGTCCTTGGCCTCACTAGCCCAGGCTGCACAGCCTCTGCGGACCAGTCTGCTTGGAGCAGCTGCAGCTTAATTTTCGAATTCAACCTGGAGACCCAACCCTCCCACCCCCTTCTTGCTGTGGCCTTTCCCTGCCTGGGCCTGACTGGCAGTGGTTTAGGGTCCCAAGACATGGCCACCAGCTTCGTTTACAGATCTCCTCCTCTCAGACTCCAGATTTCTGACCAGACTTTCTGGGACCCCTTCAGACCTGGCTCTGGAAGGTGGTGGATTTCATTATGTGTATGTCTGTTTTGTTTTGAATTTGAAATAAAGTTACGGAGATCACAGCTTTTGTCAGGCAAGGGTCCAGTTGGTCCTGGCTGGTCTTGTTTGTTCTTTTTGTTCTGGTAGATTCTGTCCTTTGGAGCATTCCCCAGATTCCTAGAGCTCCCTGCTCAGGCAGGAATCACCTCTTCTCCAGGGATCTCCCTTCCGTCCACCAGCTCTCCTTCCTGGCAACCTCGGGCCCCAGTAGCTGAAGCCTGGCTCCCTGGAACTTGTCACCTGTGGGCCTGGCCAGGACACAGGGCATGCATCTCCTCTCCAAGTCGAAAGCTGCCATCACCATCACAGGGATCACCAGTCTCCCTGGGGGAGAAGCTGTTCCTGTCAGAGTAGGCTACTGCTGGGCTGAGGGCACAGTGTCGGGGAGGGTGGAAAAGCAGAGAATGGCCCTGACCCACTGTGACATCACCTCCCGAGTCCGCTGAATTGGGTCTCTGTCCCGCAGAGATACTGGATTTTTATTTCACAGGAGGCCAATGGGGTTTTCCCAATGCAGGTCTCGATACTTAGGATATTGAGGGGGACACTATAGCTTAGTAGTCTAAAACTTGAGTTTGAATCCTGGATCTCACCTATAGCTATGAGACCTTGGTCAAGTTACTAACCTCGCTGATCCTCAACTTCCTCATCTGTAAAATGGGGGTGATAATGGTGCCTCCCTTTTTTGGCTTGCTGTGAGGCGTAAACGAAGTAGCCCACATAAGGTACCTGGCACTGAGTTAGCACATAACACACGTCTGCTGTCGCTAGGTACCACTTCCACGGCCACCAGTGGGATCAGCTCTTGCCCTGTCAGCTTGGCCTTAATCAAGGCCCACATTGTTTCCTTAAACCTCCCTCATTCAGAGCCTCTTTCCAGGTCCTTCACCCTCTGCCTTGAACCGTGCTTGGGACACATGTATTCTGGCCCTGGTCCTCTGAAACCCTGGCTTCCAGAGCCATGTTAAGGAGAAGCATCCCGTCTCTCACTGCTAGTCTGCAGTGGGCTCCCCAGAAGCTTTTCATTTCCCAGCGTCTTTCCTGAGAAAAGACACAGTGTGCTTTCTCAGCATCCTATTAAGACGGGTGAGGAAGCAGAGCGCCTCCGTCGGCATCCATCCCAGGGGCAGTGGGGAGGCTCTGCAGGTCCTGCACCCACTGCCCTTGGTGCTCTTTCTCCCCCATCCCCTATTTATCTTTAATTTCAGTTCCCCCCTTTTCTCCTTTTCTGTCTCATGTCCTCTTTGCCCCCAGAAACCTTCTTTCTCCCCACCATCCATCCCACTGTCCCTGCATCCTGCTGCTTCCTTCCCTTGATGCCAAAGCTCTGCCTTGCCTTATCCCTTCTGCTCCAAACCGCAGTCTCTCTCTTCTCGTGGTCAGGGTCTTGGCATTCCTGATTTTCACTAGTCTAGGCCCTTCCTTCCCACCTGTCCTTTCTCTCTTCGGACAAAACCCAAACTGTTTGAGCTTGCCAAATAGCTTCTGAGCTTCTTCCTGGAGAAGGAGGCCTCCCTGGGACAACTTGGGGTTGCTTTGTCAGGTTGTTTCCATCTCTTTTGCCCAAAGAGAGAAATCAGTTGTCAGTGGTCCTGCCCTGTGAGTGAAGAGGCTTTGATCAGGCTAGAAGGGCACCTATCAATCCTCAGTTTGGGTGACTTTTATTGGGCCCTGGCTGGCTAGGTCACCCAAGGGGCACGACAGGTGGGTGGTACCCATCTGCTGGCTTTAGGTAGGTCATCTCTCTCTCATGTTTTCAGAATCTTCTTGATTGCCTTGTAATTAGGTTGGGGCATGGCCTGGGCCTCGGTAGGGACACACCACGCTGTCTGGTCTCTGCTCCCTTACTGTGTGGGACTGGACTTGTGTCTAGGAGCCAGGGCTGGGGGCAGGGGGAGGAGACTTCTGAGAAGGCCTGAGGTGGGCCCGTAGGGAGCTTTTGTTGGGGTGGGAATTTTCTATGGCTCACCAAAGAACTACACCTGGGGTGCTGGAGTCCAGCTGGGGAGGAGTGGAATTGCCTCTCATCCCAGGCCCACTTGGCTCGTCCCCTTTAGGCTTCTGCTTTGCCTTTCCTCTCTTCACATTTCATTTCTAGCTGTCAAGGGTCTGGGAAGGAAGTGGCCAAGGACACCATTTGGTTTGCAAGCTTTGTGGCTTTTTTTTTTTTTTTTTTTTTTTTTTTGCGGTACGCGGGCCTCTCACTGTTGTGGCCTCTCCCGTTGCGGAGCACAGGCTCCGGATGCGCAGGCTCAGCGGCCATGGCTCACGGGCCCAGATGCTCCACAGCATGTGAGATCTTCCCGGACCGGGGCATGAACCCGTGTTCCCTGCATCGGCAGGCGGACTCTCAACCACTGCGCCACCAGGGAAGCCCTGCTTGCGTCTTTTAAGGAAGACTTTCTGGTTTGATTTTCTTTCCCTTCAGACTTGGGGGAATTCAGAGAGAGGGGAAGGGGCATCTTGAGAAGATTTCAACCCAACTCCCCTCTTCCCTGATGCAATCCCCTGGGCATGGCCCACGGCCTCCTCCGTGGTCACACCACTGGGCTGGGGAAAGGAGAGGCAGGAATCAGCAGAACTGTGGTCCCAGAGGGGCTGGGACACAGCTGGGCGTCGGTCCCAGGCGGCTGGCGGGGTCAGCCAAGGGCTTCGGTGCGGAGCTGGGATCCGGGCAGCGCAGCCCGCCGGAGGAGCACGGGCGCCCTCTTGTGGCCGCTGAATCGCCTTCCAGAGGCACCTGGGGGCGCAGGTTGGGAGCCACCAACCGTGCCCCGCCCGGGGCGGCCTCGAGCGACCTTCCTCCTGTCCCGCCCCGAGTTGAAGACGCGGGGCGGGGTGGGGGGATGGCGGACACTGCTAAGTTCGGTCTCTGTGCCTTCTCCTCCCCCTCCGCCACTCCTGACGCTCCACTGCCAACCAGGACAGCTGAACGGAAGATTCCACAGAGGAGCAAAGAGCTGGAGAAGGTATAGGGGGTGGAGTCCAGGCGGAGCGAGGCGGGGCGGGGCGAGGCGGGGCGGGGCGGAGCGAGGCGGGGCGGGGCGGGGCGGAGCGAGGCGGGGCGGGGCGGGGCGGAGAGAGGGCTGCGGGCGCCGGGAAGGGGTAGCGGGGTGGGGGCGATTTCGGCCTTTGAAAGGGAAGACAGCCTCACTATACTTACACCCTTGACTCCAAAAGTGAGTTATAGACGCCGAGGGGGCTGAGTGTAGGAGCCTTGTTTTATAACCCTCTTTCTTCGGCTTGCCTTTGTCTTTAAGTTTACCTAGAGCCTCGAAATGTGCCCCGTGGTCCCACCCCACGAAGGTCCTCTTCCTGGGCCATGGAGAGAGCAGGTGTGGACAGCCAGAAGTGTGCCTCCCGTCACGGGGGACTGACCCTGTCTGGCAGAGGGAGTACCGGGGGCAGTGGGCTTGAGGAGGGGGTTCTGAGCTAGAGCTGTCAGAGAGGGACTGGGGCCTAAAGGTCACTGCGGTGGCGGCTGATTCTGAGGGTCTTTCCCCTTGTCGCTCCTTGCCTGGCATGATTTCCACCTGCTCTGGTGCCCAGGGCCAGCTGGGTGTGTCAGGGGTGATGGCAGCCAAGAGAGAGGTTGGAGGGAGAGCCTGTTCTTTGCAGCATGTCAGGCAGGAGGATTGGATAGAGCCACTCAACTGAAGTGTGGCTGAGGGCTGTGTCTGGGATGGAAAGAGAGTAGAACTTGAGCAGAGGTGGGCTTCTCTTCTTCAGTGGGGTGAGAGGGAGTGGCTGGGCCCAGGACAAGCACTCCTCTCTCTTTACATGCCCACAAAGCCTCCCTGAGGTGGTCTCTCGAGGACATTTTTTTTTTTTTTGGCTGCATCGGGTCTTCGTTGCTGTGTGGGGGCTTTCTCTAGCTGCGGCGAGCGTGGGCTACTCATTGCGGTGCACGGGCTTCTCATTGCAGTCGCTTCTCTTGTTGTGGAGCACAAGCTCTAGGCACCTGGGCTTCAGTAGTTGTGGCGCATGGGATTAGTTGCTCCGCAGCATGTGGTATCTTCCTGGACCAGGGCTCGAACCTGTGTCCCTTCCATTGTGGTCTGATTCTTAACCACTGCCCCACGAGGGAAGCCCCCTTGAGGACATTTTTGATTGCAAGTAACTGAATTATGAATCAAAAGTTATCTAAACAATGAGAATGTTTAATTCACCACTTAATTCTTAATTTCAGTTAAGAATTTAGGAGGTTGGTGTTCTAGAGTAGGCTCAGTGGCTCAATGAAGACATCAAGGATTCAGATTCTTTCCGTAATTCTGCTCTGCCATCTTCAGGGTGTTAGCAAGGGCTAGCCTCATGGTCACAAGATGGCTGCGGCACCTCCAGACATCACATTCTCCTAGAAAGCAAGAGACCTACAATCTGCCGCAAGAACTTATAGGTACGCACAGTTAACCAGTTGAAAAACATCAGCTTTTCATAGTCTGTCAGTGAATGAAGGCAATGATAATAGTGGCTTCCACACTCTGACACTAAACAAATGGTAGAAGCAGTGATGATATTTTGCATACGTTATCTTCTTTACTTCTCACAATTTGCCCCACTTCCCAATGACAATTGAGATTCAGAGAGGTCAAGTAACTTGCCCTGTTTTATGACCAGGAAATGAAGGAGCTGGAATTCAAACTCCAGTCTAGGCCTGGCTTTTTGCTTTTTTAAAATGAAAGCAATAGATAGTTATGATAAGAATCTCAAACAGTACAGACCTTGGCTTTTTGTTTTTTCAACATTGTACGGGTTCATGATAAGAATTTCAAATAGTGTAAAGTGTAGAGTGAAGGTTTCCTCACGACCCGCTGGGCAGTTCCCACGGTTTCCACTGTACTTTCCATGGATCCACCAGGAGATTTTCTCTGTAATCACAAGCTCAGATTTCTAAATATTTTGTATAAATTAGGTCGACTTAGACACTATTCTGCATTTATTTTTAAAAATTAATATATCTTGCAAATAATGTTGCCATATATAGATTCCACCTCCTTTTTTGTGGGTATATTGTATTGCATAGAATACAGGTGCATTTAAAAAAAATTAAACTGGTTCTCTTCTGCTGGACTTTATGTTATTGCCTATATTTTTGCTATTAAAAAAACATGTAAAAATAAATATCCTTGTATATGTATAATTTTGTGTACATATGTGAGAATATCTGGGGATAAAGTTTTCAACTGGTGGTACGTATAAAGTGTCCATGGATACTGGCAAATTGGTCTCCAAAAAGATTGTACCAATAATACATGAAAATGTTTATTTTCTTACACCCATGCCAACATTTGAGTCTTATCAAACTTTAATATTTTGGCTAATTTGATAAGTGAAAAAACAATACCTTAATGCTTATTTTGATTTGCAATTCCTTTACCATGAGTAAAATTCTGTTTAGTCAGACTGCCTGGATGAGAATTCCTGTTTGGTCCTCTCAAGCTGTGTGATGTTGGGCAAGTTGCTGAACGCCCTGAATCTCAGTTTCTTCATCTATTAAATGGGGATATGAAAATGGCCTTATTAGTTGGATTTCAGGATTTAACGGCATCACACATGTAAAGTGCTAGCACAGTTCCTAACTCAAAATAAGGGCTAAGTAAATGTTATAGCTATTATTATTATCTAATATATTTACAGACCACTTGAATCTGTTTATGATCTGCCTGTTTATGTCTATTTTCCATTTGCATTGGATTATTCTTTTTCTTTTTTTAAAAATAAATTTATTTATTTTTTATCTTTGGCTGTGTTGGGTCTTCGTTGCTACGTGCCGGCTTTCTCTAGTTGCGGTGAGTGGGGGCTACTCTTCGTTGTGCTGCGTGGGCTTCTCATTGCGGTGGCTTCTCTTGTTGCGGAGCACGGGCTCTAGGTGCATGGGCTTCAGTAGTTGTGGCCCGCAGGCTCTAGAGCACAGGTTCCGTAGTTGTGGCGCACGGGCTTAGTTGCCCCGCGACATGTGGGATCTTCCTGGCCCAGGGATCGAACCCGTGTCCCCTGCACTGGCAGGCGATTCTTAACCACTGTGCCACCAGGGAAGTCCCGGATTCTTCTTTTTCTTATTGATTTGTTAGAGCTCCTTGTACGTTAATAACATGTGGTCCTGTACATAAATGTTACAAGTATTTTTTGTTTACATTTTACTAGACAGTTTTTTTTTAGAGCAGTTTTAGGTTCACAGCAAAATTGAGAGGGAGGTACAGAGATATCCTCTATGCCTCCTGTCCCCACACATGCACAGCCTCCCCCGTTACCAATGTCCCCCACCAGAGTGTACATTTGTGACAATTGATAAACCTACATTGGCATATCATTGTCACCAAAAGACCATAGTGTACATGAGTGTCCGTTCTTGGCAGCCATGGGCAACCTGACCCTCTCAACCCTTAGAGGGGCCACCACCCCAGTGGCTCCCTTCCCGGGCCCACGGCAGTTGCTGTACCTGAGAATGTGTCCCAGGTAGACAGTGCATGTGCTGGGCTGGCCGGCCTGCCCTGACCCGACCTCCGGGACCAAGGCTGGGGGAAGGAAAGCATTTTCTTTCAGCTCCTTGTTGGCGCTGCAGCCTCCTGTGGCATCTCCATGCTGGCTTCCATCGTTGACCCAGCTGAGGTCTTCTGGCCTTGACCATGCTCCACTTGTGCCCTGGGTGGGGTTGGGGGTGAGGCGCAAGCAGTCCGGACGGCCGAGCCTGCAGGGGTCCTTGATTTCTGCACCCACAGTCAGTGATTGCTGGGCTCAGGTGGGCCTCCCCCACATTCCGTTTTAGTGGGTGCTGTAAGAAGGGTGAAGGCGACCCCCTTTCTCTGCTTTCATTGCTGAGCTCTCGTGGAGAACCCACTGTGTGCGAGGAAGTGGCAGCCGCAGCCGCAGAGCTGAGAGCTCTGTGGAGCGTCCTCCCCGTCCTGGGCCCCTTGTTCATCTTCAGTCCAGCCCTGTGCAAAAGAGGAAGCACAGCAGGATAGGTGGGTAGCCGGGTGAGCGTGCAGAGATGGTGAGCTGCACTGCCACAGCCGACAGCCCGGAGCTCTCTACCTCCCAAGCTGGGCCTCTCTGGGGCTGTTGCTCCACTTCCCGGCCTCAGAGAGCCCAGCTGAGGATGACATGAGCCATGACACGAAGAGTGCGAGAGGTTTGTGACTCCCTGAGGTGCTCTTTCTGCTGTGGCCGCTGCCTTTTTTTTTTTTTAAGTTCAGTTTTTGAGATACTGTTAGATTTACAGAAGCATTGCAAAGATTCTAAAGAGTTCTTGTATACCTCTCTCACCCAGCATATAACCAAAGATAATCTACAGAGTTCTTGTATGCCTCTCACCCAGCATATAACCATTTATCAAAAATTCAGAAATTAACCTTGGAACCGTACTAACTAAACTACAGACTTTACTCACCGGTCCCCGGGTTTCCGTTTGATGCCCCTTCTGTTCCACATCCCTTCCAGGAGCTCCCATTGTATTCAGTGGCCGCTGCCTTTTAACGCACCAGTGAAGTCGCCCCCCTTCCCTCCCGGGCCTTTCCCTTCTCTTCCTTTTCCCCTCCTCCCCTCCCCAGCCCTTCCTCTCTGTCCCATGCTCAGACACATTCCTACAGTGCCGACCACAGATGCTGGCCTAGGGCTCCTGTTTCAGAGCAGCACAATAGCAGGCCAGGGGCAGGACCTAGGGTTATGGGGGGAGGATGGTGTGGGCAGGGTCTTTCCCATCGGGGGGTCCCTGGGAGTTGACTGTTCACACTACAGAGGGCACATCACTGTGGAGTTTCCTGGGTCCGGCCTCCCTCTGGCCTGGATTGTTCTCTACCAAGGCCTCCTGGCTGGGGTGGAAGCACGGCAACCCTGGGGAGGAAGTGGGGGCCTCTTGCCTCCTGTGGGCTCAAGGCCCGTGGGCTAGGTGTGCTGCAGCCTGGGGGCAGCCTGTCGATGCCTGAGGCTATTCCTCAGCCCCATCTGTCCACTGCTGTGCCCACCGGGGGGCTTCAATGTGGGAGGCAAATGGGGGGGATCAGTGGGGGGACAGTTCCTTGAAGGGGAGAGTGCAGACCGCAGGAAGGAGCGGGAAAGTTGGGTGGGAGGGGTCTCCTGGAGCACCACCCCTAGCACTGGCCCACCGGGGCCTGGGGCCTGACACTTTATCCAAGTGGTCACACCCAGGACATCCTCAGTCCTGTCCTCTGACAGCTCGATGCCGTGGTCACACTCAGAAAGTCCTCGTGTCCCCTGTGAGGGTCTGGTCCCTGCAGGCTGTCTGCTGTGAGGACCTGAGGACCCCCAGCTGGGCAGTGCGGTCCCCACAATGGGGACAGTGGGGTCCCGTCTGGGGCGGGGCAGGTCAGCTCTGGGAGGTAGCTCCGCCCACACCCTCACAGGAGTGGGTATTTTACATCCAATCACGACCCAGAGTGTGTGAGGCAGTGCGTGAGGCTCCCTCTGGGGGCCTGAGAGAGGACGCTGGGACTGCAGCAGGGGGGTCGGCTGGACGCAGGGTGGAGGTGCGGACCACCTGCCTGTCTGAATTCAGGGTCTCCAGGTGGGGTGGGGGTCAAGGGTGGTCCACACGCCCCTCAGACCCTGGCTCCTCCTTCCTGCTTGGGGCGCAGGGGCTGGAGGGGCAGCAGGAGGGGCTGGAGCCGGGGTGGGGGGGGGGAGGCGGGGCCCGCATCCACGCGCAGGCTCCGGTGTTCCCAGCGTGAGGCGGGGGAGCCACTGAGCCTGCAGGAGCCCCTGGACTGCAGCTCACGGGGCGGGGTGTGTGTGTGTGACGAGCCCACCGTCTCCTGTGCTGCCAACCGAGGCCGTGGATCAGGTCGGGGGCGGGGAAGGGCTTGTCGGCTGAGGTCTCCTGTTCTGTGCGCACATGCTGAGGGGCCATCGGGGCGGGTTGGTGTGGCTGAGCATTTGTGGGGCTGAGTGCGTGTTCGGGGGGCCTGATGTGCATTTGAGCAGCCCGCTGAGCATTTGGGGGTCCTGGTGAGCATTCAGGGGTCTGGGTGAGGAGGAGGACTGGAACGTCGGGTGGGTTTGCCGGCTGTGTGCGCGTCCGTCCATTCCTTCACCTGATAATTACTTCCTGAGTGTCTACTCTATGCCAGTCACCACCTGCAGGTGCGCGGGGGGGACGGAAGGAGCCTTCCTGTGTTGTCACAGGTGGGCGGCTCAGATGTCTCACCTGACCATCCAGGCAGGGCAGCGGGAGTGAGACCTTAACTCATCTTGCGCCCCGCTGCGTTTTGGGAAGGCCTCTCCTGGTGCTCACCTGAGCCCCATGTGGACCGAGAAGGCAAAGGGTGGAGTGGATCCAGCTGGGGAAGTGCTCGGTGGGGAAGGCATCAGGGCACCCAGGTGCACCCGGCTTACTCCCAGGTTTGCTGTCCGAGGGCTCGAGGTTGGGACTGCACCTGGGAATGGGGCTCACCTGGCTAGTTCTGGGTTTGCATTAGTGCAGAGCACAACTGAATCTGTACTTGGAAACCAGAGAGCTGGGGTCTGCAGTCAACGGAAAGGACGGCTGACCCACACCTGTGCACCTGGGAGGAGGTGAGTGCCTGGCAAGTGCATGGTTGGTGTCCACGGGGATGGGACGATTTTCCTCCCACCATGGACAAACCCATGACCTTCTCAGGCAGGGGCAAATGGGAAGATGAGGGACTTGTTACAAAGTGACCCAGAGTCTGATGAAACAGAGGTCTGGGGGATGTGGGACAGGAGGGGACAGGACGCCCGGTGCTCAGGTGACCTGAGTTATGGGGAGAGGCCTGGGGACATAGGGACAGGTGTGGACAGGATACTGTTAGTGTCATTTGACTTGTGTTTGGGGAGAGGTTTCCTCTGTGATGGAGACGCAGACACACACACAGGTGTCCCCATGATGGTGACACAGGCACACCAACAGGCGCCCTGCATGATGGGGGACACACATGCACAGGTGCCCATGCCAGGGCCCTGCAATAAGTGTTTTGCTGTATGTCACTCTATGAGGCCTATGAAATAAAATCACATCTGGGTTAGAAAGGAGACTTTTATTTCAAAAGAAGTATTGCGAGGAGAGAGGGGGACTGTTACGAGGGCATGAGAGTATACTCATAGGGAGAGGGACTGTTACAGTAGAGGGGGGACCATTACTGCAGAGCAAAGACTATATCTGTACAAGGGGCAATATTACCATAGAGATGTGACTCATGATAGAGGGGGAATGTGACAATAAATGGGGGTATGACAATGTGGGGAGATATTACTGTGGAGAGGGGACTCTTACAATAAAGGAGGACTACAACTGTAGCGGGGGGACTATTACTGTAGAGGGGGGCATGTTACAATGGGGGGGACTATGATAATGCAGGAGCTGTTACCATAGAGGAGGGACTATGACAATAGAGGGGGACTATTATCATAAAGGGGACTCTTACAATAGAGGGGGACCACTCTGTAGCGAGGGACTATTACAGTAGAGGAGGACTATTACTGTTGAGAGGGGACTACTAGAGTAGAGGTGAGACCATTACAGTAGATGGAGGTTTATCGCTGTAGAGGGGGGAAGATTACCATACAGAGGGGACTATTACAGTAGAAAAGGGACTTTTACGAAAGAAGGGGAACTATTACAATGGAGGACTATTACTGTAGAGGGGTATTGTTACAATGGATGGAGGTCTGTTACTGCAGAGGGGGGACTATGTTAATATAGGAGCATTATAACTGTAGAGGGGGGACTATTACCATAGAGTAGGGACTATAACAGTAGAGGATCACTGTTTCTGTAGAGGGGGAACTGTGACAACAGAGAGGGGACTGTTACTGTAGAGTGATGACTGTGACACTAGAGTGGAGATGTTAGTATAGAGGGGGGATTATGGCAATAGAGGAGGACTATGACAATATAGGGGGACTATTACTCTAGAGGGTGGAATTACTTTAGAGGGCGGATTATGACAAAGAGGAGGATTATTACTCTATAGGGGAGGCTGCTACTGTAGAGGTGTTATATGACAGTAGAGGAGGACTATTACTGTAAAGGGGGGACTGTTACTGTAGAGGGGGGATATAAAAATAGAGGAGGACTGTCGCTATAGAGGGGGGACTATGACAGTAGGGATAACTCCTGACAAGGTCTGCAAGCATCTGGATAGTTGGGGCAAAGGAGGTTTTTCCATGGAGAAGAGTAAACACAAGTATAAAGGCCTGGGCGTGGGGTTGGCATGAAAGGTGGCCTGATGGCACGTGGATCAGAGGCCCCAAATCAGGAGGTGCTCTGCGCAGGGCTTCTGCCTGTCAGAGGGCAGTGGCTGTAGCTCAGGCCGGGGAGGAGGGGAACGCATGGGTAACAACCCTTGTTCTGACAGATTCTGGGAATGAGCGGGTCAATTCCTGGCTGATGAGCCCGGGGAGGGACTGGGTCTGTGTGGCCTGGTCAGGAAATGGGAGATCCTGAGTCTCAGCTGGGTCTTTGTGGGGAAGGGTCTTTGTGGGGAAGGGTCTTTGTGGGGAAGGGTCTTTGTGGAAAGTCGTTTCCTGGACACAGAGGGTGAGGGTATTTCTGGACCTTCAGGTCACCTTTAACATTGTCAAAAGGCAATGGGCTGTGACAGGAGGTAGGGGACACCCATACCTTGGCCTCTGACAGGAGGGAGGGGACATTTAGGCCCTGACCTGTGGCAGGAGGGAGAGGACACTCATACCCTGGGCTCTGACAGGAGGGAGGGGACATTCAGGCCCTGACCTGTGGCAGGAGGGAGAGGACACTCAGACCCTGACCTGTGATAGAAGGGAGGGGACATTCCACAAACATAGGAGAGAAAACACCTTTTATTCTGGAACCAGCATGAAACCACAGTGGGTCATGCGTCACAGGTGGCATCAGGGGCGAACCCACTGAGAGACAAAGCGTCTCACCCTTTGTGCAGCTGAGCGGAGACCACCTGCTCCATCCATGTTCCCAGATAAACAATCACTGATTTCTTCATGGTGGAGGTGAGTTTGTATTTGGAGCCAGGCCCCGCTGGGGTCAGGTTCTCCTCCCAGGAGCTGGAAGTCGGGTTGTTTTTTTTTCTTCGTCACATTTCAGAGACAATGCCCAGTCCTGCCGGAAACATTCTGAGATGTGATAGTGTCAGACACGTGTCCACTTTTAAAAGATGGACTTCAAAGAGACAGAGAAGGACTTCCCACGTGTTCTAAAGTAAATGTCCTAAGAAAAGGGAAGGGGGAAGTCTTTATTCTTGGAAAATTAAGCACGGAGGTTTGAATTTGGATTTGCTCTTTCACTGCCCAGTGTGAGTCCCAGGTGGGCTCTGTAGAAACCGAGTTCTCCTACCTGCTTTGCAAATTTGTCTGTGCTGTGGATGGATGTTTTCTGTTCTGTCTCAAGGTAGATGAGGCCCCAGGAATTATTTTGTTCAGTCGAGGATTAAAATGGCAAAGCAACATACTAGTAATGGAACAATTACCACCACCACTTCTGGAACACCCACCACTAATATTAGTCACAGCAAATTGATCAGGTGTGTGCACCTGAGGATGCCGAGCAGGTGGGTGGGCCTAGGGGAGGTACAAGGTAGGTACAGGGAAGGGGTGATCTTTCCACCTTCAAGTTTACATTTTAGCTGGATTTTCCTGGAGGAACACTGGATCCTGTAGATAGAAATGTCTGTGTGCTTCTAAGGTACAGGGGCAATAAAAGGTAGGGGCTCTAGTGACTGTACCTGGGGGTGACGTTTGTTCATTCACTCAACAAACTTGTGTTTGGGGCCAAGGAGAGTGTGTTGAGGGCCCACAGTGCAGGTGTCCGGTGACCTCCCTGTTGGGAGCAACTGTGGAATTTCTCTGGGGGAGGGGTTGGGTCCCTGTGGATGCCCTGCTGGGTCACTGCCCGTTCCTTCCTTCATTCATTCTTTCCTTCACTCAAGCGTGAGTGAGGCTGAGGGCTACTGGGGTGACCCTTTCTCCTGTGGTCACAGTGCCTGGATGCAGACATCCTGGAGCAACAGCATCTTTGTCTGGTTCTCACATGAGGGTGCCCAGCTTCACCACAGCCATAATCGGTGGACCTGCTGATAGGACACATCGTGTTTCTCCTCCTCCGTCTCGTAGGATCTCTGCCCATTGCTCTTGCTGACACCTGAGTGTGCAGGGTGGCTGGGTTTTTCCAGTTCGGCAAGTTGTGGAATTGAGGTGAAGGTCTGGAAAATCCATACCCCTGGACACCTAGGTTTTGGGTGTGAGTCCAGCCAACGTTTCAGGGCCTGAGTTCTGCCAGGGATGGCCAGTGGTCAGGACCCCACTCTCCAGCAAAAGAAGAGCCAGCACACGTGCACAGTTTATGATGTAAGATGACGTGAAGGACAGTGGTACACAGATAACAAAGATGAAAATGTGCTATCATGGGAAAACAGATAACACACAAGCCTCTATTGTCAATGGGCTCCCCCCAAAATGGTGCATATATGGGCACATATATTTACTAGGTAATCTGATATACAGGATGTGCAGTACATAATTAACAAAAGATACTAACGGACAAGACTCTGGTGTAAATTCCAGAAAGCCTAGGGCCTCACGGGATGCTTTTGTGGATGTTTGCCTGGCTCCCGTTCCCCCACCACCCATGGTCCCCTTGTCAACATACGAGAGTAGTTCTGACATTGCTTGGTATTTTTTTTTTTTTAATGAAAGCTTATTTATTTATTTATTTATTTATTTATTTTTGGCTGTGTTGGATCTTCGTTTCTGTGCGGGGGCTTTCTCTAGTTGTGGCAACCGGGGGACACTCTTCATCACGGTGCGCGGGCCTCTCACTATCGCGGCCTCTCTTGTTGCGGAGCACAGGCTCCAGACGCGCAGGCTCAGTAGTTGTGGCTCACGGGCCCAGCCAGTCCGCGGCATGTGGGATCCTCCCACACCAGGGCTCGAACCTGTGTCTCCTGCACTGGCAGGCAGATTCTCAACCACTGCGCCAGCAGGGAAGCCCTGCTTGGTATTTTTTTGTAATTAAGTAGTAAGACTATGGACTCCATGGGTGTAAAACCTCAGTCCTTCCTCCATGACATCGGCAGCCTCTGCTGAATCACGTCCTGGGTTTCGGACGCAGAAGAGTGTTGTCTTAGTCATTGCAATGCAACACTGCAGACAAGCACCTGTGCATCTGGTCTGCATGAGTCACACTTTCCCCATCACTTTCTAAGTCTAGACCATCAACAAAACAGTCAACCAAGGCTGGGTTGTGGCATTTGTGGTGTAGATATTCCCATGGTGGCCAGTTTCAAGTTTCCAATGTGATGTTCCAGAACAAGGAGTCGGGAAGAAGCCCAGAGAGCATTTCCACCACACACGCTGTGGGCGGGAGGGGGTTAGAGCAAGCAGAGATGGTAGTAAATGCAGTACCACAGCCAGTGAGGTCTACAGTGACAGTGGTGAGTTTTGAGAATTTGCTGCCTTTATTCTATTTTTAAAAAAAAAACATATTTATTTATTTATTTTTGGCTGCATTGGGTCTTCGTTGCTCTGCGTGGGCTTTCTCTAGTTGCGGCGAGCGGGGGCTACTCTTCTTGCGGTGCGTGGGCTTCTTATTGCAGTGGCTTCTCTTGTTGCGGAGCACGGGCTCTAGGCGCAGGGGCTTCAGTAGTTGTGGCTCGTGGGTTCTAGAGCGCAGGCTCAATAGTTGTGGCGCACGGGCTTAGTTGCTCCATGGCACGTGGGATCTTCCTGGACCCGGGCTCGAACCCGTGTCCCCTGCATGGGCAGGCGGATTCTTAACCACTGTGCCACCAGGGAAGTCCACTGCCTTTATTCTTAATATAGTTTATTCAGTGTAAGGTTTTAAGTTAATTTCTAACACTAGCTGTGTTTAACAATGGCTCACTCATGCCATTCCTGAAGATTCCAATATGGCTTTCACAGTGGACGGCAGCCAGCTCCAGTGCCCTCTCCCCTTCCAGGTTCCGTGCTTGGAACCCAGAAATTAAACTGAGAAAAGAAAGACTAACAAGAGAAAAGAAAAAGTCTGAATGATGTATGTATATGTGGGAATACAGAAATGCTACTTCAGGGGGCTGTGAGAACTGGGGACAAAAATACCATCATGGGCTGGATAAGGAAAGCGGTTTGGGGGGATTAAGTTATGGGAAGGTGGTCAGGAAAGCATGGTGAACAAGGGTGTTTAGTGGAGTTTGTGATGCAGATTCAAGATGGTGACTTTTTTATTGATGAGAGTTGTTGAGCGGCCTCCTCTTCCAGGTATGAGAGAAGGAGAGGTCTCTACAAGTGGGCATTTCCTTTATAAATGTGAATTTCCTTTGCAGGAGGAATGCTTGTGCCCTGTTCTAGAGCTTTGCCTGCATCTGCTGGTTCTTGGTGGCCTTTAGCTCACACTAATCCACACGCTAAAGAGGCACATTCTGGGGTGTTCTGGTGCCCTCATTTCTGCACTGACTCGGCAGGATTCTTGCTGAGACCGGGCTGTGCAGGCCCCACAGGGATGGGGCCAAGGTGGAGGCCAAGGACAGGGTCTGGGTGAGATATGGTTGAGGAGAGTTTTGGTCATCTAGAATGGTCCTAGGCATGTGCCTGGTGTCTCTGTGTCCTGATCTCCTCTTCTTATAAGGACACCTGTCCTATGGAGTCTGTTACCTCAGAGTGAAGGGGGATTGTGTGTTCCATCCTGCACCATGGAAAAAGACATCCACATCCTGACCCCAGGACTTCAGGACATGACCTCATTTGGAAGTAAGGACTGGTCCTGTAAGTAGTTAAGACAAGGGCATTAGGGTGGCCCTAATCCTGTGTGGCCCTAATCCTTTTAAGATGAGGGGAGACACAGACACAGAGGAGAAGCCACGTGAAGACAAAGGCAGAGATGGGAGGGATGCAGCCACATGTCCAGGGATGCTTGGAGCCCCCAGAAGCTGGAAGAGGCAGGAAGGATCCTCCCCTGGAGCCTCAGCACTTTCCAAGTAGACAGTTGCTATGGGTAGGCCTGAACTGAAGGCAGTGCTGTGGACCCTGACTATTCTGTGTTCCCTGCATGGTGCCCTGGGGACAGCTTTCACAGGACACTGACCAGCAAGTTGGTTTCACATGAGACTGCAGGGCGCTGGTCCTCTAAACATTCAGGCCCATCTCACCCTTCCTTTGGGCTTGGTCATACAGGGTGACTGTGCGCCGTGTGGGGCTGGGCTCTCGGCCCCTGCACAGGACCCCTGGGTGTTGGTTAAAAGTGCAGGTTACACCCCAAGAATGATGGAAGGTGAATTTCTCATCAGCCCTATGCAGTGTGGGCAGGGAGTCACAATAAATTATAGAGTTAAAAGTAGAGAGGGGAATACTACTCAGCCATGAAAAGGAGTGAAGCAGTGATACAGGCTGCAACATGGATGAACCTTGAAAACATGGTGCTCAGAGAAAGAAGCCAGACCCAAAAGGACAGTTAGTTAATTCCACTTACATGAGATGTCCAGAACAGGCAAATCCGTAGAGACAGAATGTGGTTAGTGATGCTGGGGCTGTGGGAAGTGAGGGGTGACCTCTAAAGGGCAGGGGTTTTGAGGAGATGATGGAAATATTCTAAAATGGATTGTGCTGATGATTGCACAACTCTGTGAATATGCAAAACACCATGGAGCTTTATGCTTAAAATGAGTGAATTGTATGGTATGTGAATTTAGTCTCAAAAGTTGTTATCAAAAGTGAAAAACTGGAGGCTTCCAGGCCCACCTCCAGAATCTTGACCCCAGAGGTGCAGGGTCAGGCAGGACCTGTGTGTCTGAAAGCCCCATGTGTCCAACCAGGCGGTCTGAGGGCACCTCATGAAATTCTCCCCATGGCACCAGACACATGGGGCTCTAGTGTGGTTAGGCCTCAGGCCGTGAGGCTGGATTCTGTGGCCTTGCTGTCCCCTCTTAGGGACGGTGGCATAGTCTCTGTAGAAGGTGGTGGGTCAGCTTGAACCCTGCTTCTTTCTTCTGCCCGTTTCCTCTTTCTCTCCCAGCAATGGTGGTGGCCGAGCTGTGCCAGAGCAACCAAGGCAAGAGCATCATGCCCAGAATGACCAAGAAGTTTGACCAGGTTGGGTAGGCTGCTAAGAGGCAGTGACCCAGGACTGAGGTCCCAGGGCCTCCTTCTGAGTGTCGTGGCCCCGGTGCCCCGCTCATGGGTGTTGTTGTCAGGCCTGATGGTTGAAGCAGCCACAGTATCAAGATTTCAGTGGTAGAAACTGTCCTCCTTTGCTTACCTGGGAGAAGGAGGCATCCTTCTACTTTGTTGGGGAGACTCCTCTTTTAATAAACAAAAATGATAAGCTTTAATTACATATTAAGAATTATGTTATATACACATAAATAATAATCATAAAGATCAAGAAACAGAACATGATGAGTGGGCACCCAGGGGTGCCCTTCCCCTGTGGCGGCCTCCTCCCTACTGTGAGATAGCTGTTCTCCTGATTTTGTGACAGTAATCTTGTCCTCATGGTTTACCCCCAGGCATGCATCCGTAAATAACACAGCCCAGCTTGCCTAGTTCTGAACTCTGTATGTGGGTGTACTGCACGTGCTGCTTTGTTGCCCTTGGTGGCTTAGCACTGTGTCCATGAGATTCTTTCATCTCGTGGATGTAGCTTTTTAAAAATAATTTTTATAGTTTTACCTACTTTAAATAAAAACCTACTCAATGGCTGTGGAATATTCCTTCGAATGAGCATGCATAGTTCATTTCTGCATCCTCTTGTGATGGCCTTCAGGTTGGTTTCGGGTTTGGCTCCTGCAGCTGCAGAGTCATTGTGTGTCCTGGTCCAGTGCTTGTGGGTCTCTGTTTAACTGGGAGCAGCACGGTGGGTCCATGTGTGCACAGACTTCGCTGAGGCCAGATTGTTTCAGAAGTGGTTGCACCCCTGCTGGATACCAGGCTTTCCATTGCTCCACATCCTGCTGATATTTGACACTGTGTCTTTAATATCTGCCAGTCTGGTAGGTGTATGCATAGTTTTTTCTTATGGTTTTATTTCCTGGGTTATTAGTGAAGTTGTGCACCTTATTGCATTCATGGACTATTTCCTGTGGTTCTTTTAGACGTTAAAAAAATTGTGGTCAAATACATATAACATAAAAGTTACCATCTTAATCATTCTTAAAAAAATTATTTTATTTTTGGCTGCGTTGTGTCTTCATTGCTGCACATGGGCTTTCTCTAGTTGTGGTGAGTGCGGGCTACTCTTCTTGCGGTGTGCGGGCTTCTCGTTGCCGTGGCTTCTCTTGTTGCGGAGCACGGGCTCTAGGCGCACGGGCTTCTGTAGTTGTGGCACGTGGGCTCAGTAGTTGTGGGACACGGGCTTAGTTGCTCCACGGCATGTGGGATCTTCCCAAACCAGGGCTTGAACCTGTGTCCCCTACGTTGGCAGGTGGATTCTCAACCACTGCACCACCAGGGAAGTCCCCATCTTAACCATTTTTAAGTGCACATTTCAGGATCAGGAGGTAATTCACACTGTTGTGCAACCACGACCACCATCCATCTCCAGAACTTTTTCATCTTGCAAAACTGAAACTGTCCCCATTAAACATTGACTCCCTATTCCACTTCCTGCAGCCCCTGGGACCTACCATCCTACTTTCTGCCTCTATAGATCTGACTGCTCTAGGGGCCTTATATGAATGGATCAAACATTATTTGTTCTTTTGTGTCTGCTTTATGTCACTGAGCATAATGCCCTGAAGTTTCATCCATGCTGTAGCCTGTGTCAGAATTTCCTTCTATTTTAGGCTAAATAACATTCCATTGTACGGATGGACCGTGTTTTCCTTCTCCATTCATCCATTGATGGACACATGTAATATCTACATTAATCTCTCACGTCTTACAGTATTTGTAGAATAACTTCAGAAAGTCCTATGAATCAAAAGTCACTTACCATTAACTTTTTTCTTAAACTTTTTATTTTGAAAAATGTCAAAGAAAAAGGGAAGAATACACATGCGCTTCACTTGTGTTCAGGAATTAACGCTTTATGATATTCACTTTATTCCCTGTGTGTGTGCTGTGTGTGTGCATGTTCCTGTGTGCATACATTTGCTGTGCATGTGCTTGGGTATGTGTAGGTACACGTGTGCATTTGCACATGCACGTGTTAGTGTGTGCATGGGCATATGTGTGCTATGCATGTGTGTGCATGTGTATTCATATGCTAGTGTGTGCATATACTTATGTTGTGCAGGTGCATATGTTAGTGTGTGTGCTGTGCATGCCTGTGCGCACACCTGTGTGTTTGCCAGAACCACTTGCAAGTTGGTTACAGACTTAATTAGGTCCCAGATACCTCAGCACACACCTGCTCAAACAATCCTGTGTAGCCATGTAAAGGTCACGGATCTCAGGCATTTAAATGCATGGAGCAGGATGTCCTAACGCAGAGTCTGTCTTCCAGTTGCTCTAACTATCTCAGTAACGTCATTCACACCTTCTTTAAGCTCCATTCAGGGTCCAGCTTAGGCCCCCATTACATTCAGTGATCTGCCCCGGGTCCCCTTTAAGCTACAACGTCACTGTTGGAGAGCCCAGCCAGGGCTGGGGGGGCCTCCCCAGCCTCCAGGCCCTGAACTTAGCTCCTGTGTTCCCATCGCTCAGTAAGGCCCTGACTTGGGTGGGACCACTGGCTCTTTCCTCAGAGGGTCCCGTCACCCAATTAGGGGAGTTCATTCTGCCCAAACTCAGCATCAGGACTCGAGGGTGGACCACTGGGTCTCCTTCATGAGACCCTGTGCTTTTGAAAGAGCAGGCACTGTGTCATGGGGGTGGTGGGCAGGTGGCGTGCGGCCCATGGTGGGCAGGCGGGCCACCATGTGGAGATGGACTGGTGCCCTAGGAGCTCGGTCTGTGAGTTCTCCACTCGGATGGCTTCTGTGCCCCAACCTCTCCACGTGTTCTCCCCTTGAAGACAGTGCAGTGCACGCTCTGGGCAACAGAGTAACTTGACTGGAAGCCCTCGGAGCCATCAGCCTTCCACTCGGAATCGGCTTGTGGGATGGACGGTCTTGCCCAGGGTTCCAGTGCGGCCATCTCCTGCTGGGAGCTCGAGATGCTGGAATCAGGCCACTTCTGGTCTGTCCTTGCAAAAGACTAGGCTGCACTACAAGAAGCTCCTGGCTTACCCCGGGATCCTGACCATGATGTGACCAGAGAAATCTGTAACGTTTTTGTTTTGCATGCTGAAATGTTTAATGACAGAAAGATTTTGTTCAGTTTCTTGATGTGAGTGAGTGTGGAGCCCGATGTTAATTTATTTTCCCAGAAATGTACATCCTAGTTCCCACACAACAGTGAGCCCCCTGTTCAGAGATAAGGACCCACGTGTGTGACCTCTGCCTCATAGGAGATCAAACCTAAAGTAGCTTAAACCTGGCCAAGTTCTGTCTACACCATAGATTTAGATCTCTCCATGCCCTGTCTAGACGGAGTATGTTTTAGACCTGACCGTGTGCTGTCTACAAATGAGAACATTTAGAACAGACTGTGTTCTGCATACACTAGAACGTGGAGACCTGAGTAGAGGTGCAGCCTGGCTTCAATCCTGGGAGCTTCAAGATGGCAGTCGAGACACGGGTAGAGACTTGGCCTCAGTCCTGGAGCTTCAGGGGAGATGTGGAGAGCAGGGTAGAGACCCAGCCTGGTCTCAGTACTGGGAAGCTCTGTGCTTCTGTCTGAATGCCAGTGCTCAGATGTCTGGGGTCTGGAGCTGAGGTGGGCTTGTCTGGGTAACAGTGCTCCGCTCTGAGTGTGGTTCAATGGCCCTCCCAGGGTCAGTGCTGTCGTAGGGGCCTTAGTCCTTACCCCTCTGAGGTTCACCTTCCCTGGGGCCGGTGGAGACTCCTCAGGTGGGCTTCCTGGTAATTATTCCAATTCACCAGCACGCAGAGGGCGAGGAGGGAGGCAGGTTTACCTAATGAATTGATTGCTGGCTTATGGATCTGGGCTTAAGGCTGATGGGCAGCAGGTGAGGTTGCTACTGTGCTCGCCTTCCAGTCGGCCATCCCCACACAGCAGAGTCCGGTCCTGCTGCTCCTCTTTCAGCCCTGCTGTTGCATGAGTTTTCTCCACACCTCGCTGAGCAAGGAAAGGGCCGAGCCTGCCAGAACCAAGGTACTGTGTTCAACTTTAGCCTGAAAGCTTTAAGAACAATGAAAATAACACAACAAAAGTGAAACAGGAAGGGACTGACTTTCCTGGGACAAGTGTCAGGAGTGGAGATGGAACCTACACTTCTTTGTACAGTCCTAGGAGGTCCCAGGGACCCGGCTTGTTCACACGTTGGGCGCCCATGCAGCACAGCCACGGTGTCCTGACCAAGTTGGATGTGTGACCCCAGGTACAGAATCTGGGGAGGTGGGGTCCCCCCAGTGAGTGTGGACGTGTGACCCCAGGTGCAGGGTCTGGGGATTGTGTGGTTTCACCCCATGTGCATGGGTTAGGATCACATGTAGGGGGAGACCCCATATCTGCTTTCTGCCTGCAGGGTGTCTTGTCCCCTCTGAGATTTCCAACGTCTGAGTTGAGGGTTTTGCCATGATTAACCTGTGGTCTCCTTTCGTCTCTTTATGTTGTTGTGTTCACATGAGGATGGACAACCTGGAACAGGTGCTGCTCCATGTTCTGCTGAGTGATCAGTAACCCTGATCTGATGTGGGGATTATAGGGGAGTCAAAATTGAAATCTTCATAATCTGTGTATTAGTAGCTTCAGTATCATTGCTGACCCGTAGTTTTTACTGTTAGGGAAGAGTTATTGATTTTATGTGTCACGTAAAGCATTCGCAGTGATGATAGGGCAACTCCGATTAGAATGATGGTTGGTAAATGTTTCCAATTGTCTCTACTTGGCCCTTTCTGGATTTGTATACAGCCTAGGATTTTCCATTCAGTTAATGTAAGGAATGCTATAGTGAGTAATGTTTGGTAATTAGTGACGGAACGTTGATTATAAACATATTCTTAGGAAGAGGACTTGAACCTCTGCGGATACAAGTTTGTTTAAATGCAGTTGCTGGGCTCTGCAAACCCTAACAAACCCTGTCTACAGTCGGGTATGCATAAACTAATTGAATGTAGATTTTAATCATCATTTAGTTTGAAGACATTTTGTAAAGTATGCCTTACTTGTCTTGCACTTTCATACTGGGAGAAATCTATAGTATAGGTAGAAAGCGACAGGGATTACTCCAGTCTGAACTCAGATCATCTAGGACGTTCATCACTGAACAAACAGACCATTAATAGCAGTTATACCATTAGGATATCCTGATCCAGCCTCAAGATCGTAAATGCTGTGGTTGATATGAACTCTGGAAAAGGATTGCGTTGTTTATCCCTAGGATAACTTGTACCATAAGCATAAACAATATGGTTGATCAGTGTTTCAGAACAATAGGCAATAAAGCATTCTGACTAGTTGGTCTAAAGTTTAATCACTAGAAGTTTGTTTTAATCTCCATGGTCACCCCAACCAAAACTGTTAATACATTAAAAGCTATGTTATCCCTTAAAAGTTCAGTTGTTTATGATTTTGGATTAATTAAGCTCGATAGGGTCTTCTCATATTATTCCCACCTCTTCACGGGAAGGTCAATTTCACTGCTTAAAAGAGACAGTAAAAGCCTTGTGTAACCAGTCATGCAAGTCCTTATTTAGAGAACAAATGACTATGCCACCTTTCCACACTCAGGATACCAAAACCCTTAAACGCATCTCACTGGGCAGCCAGTGCCTCCGACCAGAAGTGCTAGAGGTAATGTTTTTCATAAACAGATAGGTTTGTATTGCTGAGTCCCGTTTACTTTTAAAGATCTTTTCTTTTCTTTTAAAAAAAATTTCTTTTCTTTTTTTTTTTTTTTTGGCTGCGTTGGGTCTTTGTTGCTGTGCGTGGGCTTTCTCTAGTTGCTTTGAGTGAGGGCTACTCTTTGTCGTGGTGCGCAGGTTTCTCGTGGTGGCTTCTTTTGTTGAGGAGCACGGGCTGTAGGCGTGCAGGCTTCAGTAGTTCTGGCACGTGGGCTCAGTAGTTGTGGCGCGTGGGCTTAGTTGCTCTGCGGCATGTGTGATCTTCCCGGACCAGGGCTCGAACCCATGTCCCCTGCATTGGCAGGCAGATTCTTAACCACCGTGCCACCAGGGAAGCCCTAAAATCTCTTCTTAAACACATACTTGTGTTCAGTTAACAATGTTTGAAGAGGTTACGTATTAGCTTAGGTTTCTTTAATTGTTAACTGTCATGGGTTATCTATTGTGATATAAGCTTATGCAAGGAGAAATATTTCTTGTTACTCATATTAACAGTATTGCTTCTAATAATGAATAGATTAGCCCAGTATTAAATTAGGAGTTGCTTTATCTACTGTTGGTATTAAGATGAAAGTGTGTGTGGCTGACCTTGCACACTTTCTTAATTGGTGGCTGCTTTTAAGGCAGCTACGGTATTGTTTAGGCTTATTCTCTAGAGAAGGTTGTATCCTGTATCTGAAAAGCCGTAGCGTTGTGAAATAATACTTAAAATTACAGTAAAAGTTATAATTTTTTAAATAATACATAAGTTGAACTAAAATTCCTTTCTGGACAACCAGCTGTCACCAGGCTTGTTAGGCTTGTCACCTCTACTCACGCGTCTTCTCCCTAGTTTGCCTTTTAGATGAGTTTGTTCTTGTAAACTGTTCCTAAGTAGCTCATCTGGTTTCAGGGTATTTAACTTAAGTTCTCTTCCTCAAAGTTTTCTAGTTAAATCATTATTCAAAAGGTGAAAGGGGTAGTACGTTTTTTTGGTACTTTTCATGCTTCTTTCATCATTCTTCCCTTATGGTACTTTATCTATAGCACCAGATTTAGATTTCTATCTTCTATACATTAGATGTTGACTGAATGTTTTATTTAATTTACTTATGCCACTTGAATTCGGTGGGGCTACTTTTAGTACAGACTGTGCATGCAGTGTGAAATGTCCTGAGTCTACTGGGGAAGGGGCAGCTTTTTCATGGAAATGGGGTGCCACCCCCTTTCTATCCTTTTTTGGTCCCCATCTTCCAGGCATGGCCACCAGTCCGTGTGTCATCCAGTAGCTGATGTGGTAAAATCAGCGTGTGATGAGACTGAGGGTCTGTTGGAGGTCAGATTCGTTGCCACCTTGCTTCCAGCTGGTTCTGTTTTTTGTTTTTTTGTTTTTGTCTCTCTGTATGGCTTCCTCCTTTTGTCTCCAGATCCTGTGACTTAAAGATACATGTTTATTTGTGTTCGGGGTTAGGGGGATGGGTTGGTGGGTTTTGGGTAAAGACCTGGCAGAGCTCTGGCAACAAAATACCTCCTTTCCTTGTTTCTGTTCCTCATTCCTGAGGGGCGCTGAAGGTCAAAGTTCTGCCTTCCGAAGCCACTTCTCGCTGAATATGGGTTCAGTTTTTCCCTGGATTAGAGGAGTAGAAGTGTTCCTAAGTAGCCGAAACTATGTCTGCTGGTCACCAGGCTGCAGTCCCAGTTGCTCGTACCCTTGTGTTATTATCATCTGAAGTCCGATGGCTTCAATGCATTCACTAACGAAGTTGACAAGGCAGTGAAGGAGGCAAGGCCCCAAGATGAGCAGGAGGATAATAGCAGTTAGTGGGCCGAGAGGTGGAAGAGACCAGGTTAAACCGGGAGGCTTGACCATATTCCAATGCAGCTTGGATCTGGACCTTGTATGTTATATCTATGTAGCCTTTGAGCTTGCTCATATATCTCTTTAATGTTTACCTCAATCCGACCAGAGTTATTGCCAAAAGTGCAGCAGGTTTTCTTCGTAAGTGCACATACTGCCCCTTGCTGAGCCAGGAGATAGTCAAGGGATAGCCTCTTGTCAAGAACGACATCTGCTAGTGAGTCCAGGGAATTACAGAGTCCTTGTAAGGAATCCTCCCTATTTTTAGACAAGTCATCAGGGGCCTGATGCTGAAAGCTTGGACTCTGTGAACCAGTGCCGGATCTAATTTCGGAGGCAGAGTTTAGGGTGAAATAGAAAAGAATAGCTTTACTGCTTTGCCGGGTAACGGGGGACACATCGGGCTCCTGCCCTGAAAAACTGTGTGACCCCAACCCGGGGGGATTTGATGAGGAGTTTTATCGCAATAGTTCAAGGGGATGTGAGTACCTGGGTAGAGACCTGGCCTCAGTCCTGGAGCTTCAGGGGAGATGTGGAGAGCAGGGTGGAGACACAGCCTGGCCTCAGTACTGGCAAGCTCTGTGCTTCTGTCTGAATGCCAGTGCTCAGATGTCTGGGGTCTGGAGCTGAGGTGGGCTTGTCTGGGAAACAGTGCTCCGCTCTGAGCGTGGTTACATGGCCCTCCCAGGGTCAGTGCTGTCGTAGGGACCTTAGTCCTTACCCCTCTGAGGTTCACCTTCCCTGGGGCCGGTGGAGACTCCTCAGGTGGGCTACCTGGTAATTATTCCAATTCACCAGCACGCAGAGGGCGAGGAGGGAGGCAGGTTTACCTGGTGAATTGATTGCTGGGCTCAGGGATCTGGACTTAAAGCTGATGGGCAGCAGGTGAGGTTGCTACTGTGCTCGCCTTCCGGTTGGCCTTCCCCGCTCATCAGTGTCCAGTCCTGCTGCTCCTCTTTCAGCCCTGCTGTTGGTGAGTTTTCTCCACACCTCGGTGAGCAAGGAAAGGACTCAGCCTGCCAGAACCAAGGTACTGTGTTCAACTTTAGCCTGAAAGCTTTAAGAACAATGAAAATAACACAGAACCCAAGTGAAACAGGAAGGGACTGACTTTCCTGGTACAAATGTCAGGCGTGGAGATGGAACCTACACTTCTTTCTACAGTCTTAGGAGGTCCCAGGGACCCTGCCTGTTCACACGTTGGGAGCCCACGCAGCACAGCCACGGTGTTCTGACCAAGTTGGATGTGTGACCCCAGGTACAGGGTCTGTGGAGGTGGGGTCCCACTGGTGAGTGTGGACGTGTGACCCCAGGTGCAGGGTCTGGGGATTGTGTGGTCTCACCCCATCTGCATGGGTCAGGATCACATGTAGGGGGAGACCCCATATCTGCTTTCTGCCTGCAGGGTGTCTTCTCCCCTCTGAGATTTCCAACGTCTGAGTTGAGGGTTTTGCCATGATTAACCTGTGGTCCCCTTTCGTCTCTTTATGTTGTTGTGTTCACTTGAGGATGGACAACCTGGAACGGGTGCTGCTCCATGTTCTGCTGTGTGATCAGTAACCCTGATCTGATGTGGGGATTATAGGGGAGTGAAAATTGAAATCTTCATAATCTGTGTATTAGTAGCTTCGGTATCATTGCTGACCCGTAGTTTTCACTGTTAGGGAAGAGTTATTGATTTCATGTGTCACGTAAAGCATTCATAATGATGATAGGGCAACTCCGATTAGAATGATGGTTGGTAAATGTTTCCAATTGTCTCTACTTGGCCCTTTCTGGATTTGTATACAGCCTAGGATTTTCCATTCAGTTAATGTAAGGAATGCTATAGTGAGTAAAATTGGGTAATTAGTGACAGAACGTTGATTATAAACATATTCTTAGGAAGAGGACTTGAACCTCTGCGGATACAAGTTTGTTTAAATGCAGTTGCTGGGCTCTGCAAACCCTAACAAACCCTGTCTACAGTCGGGTATGCATAAACTAATTGAATGTAGATTTTATCATCGTTTAGTTTGAAGACATTTTGTAAAGTATGCCTTCCTTGTCTTGAAGTTTCATACTGGGAGAAATCTATAGTATAGGTAGAAAGGGACTGGGATTACTCCAGTCTGAACTCAGATCATCTAGGACGTTCATCACTGAACAGACCATGAATAGCAGTTATACCATTAGGATATCCTGATCCATCATCAAGATCGTAAAGGCTATGTTTGATATGAACTCTGGAAAAGGATTGCGTTGTTTATCCCTAGGATAACTTGTACCATAAGCATAAACAATATGCTTGATCAGTGTTTCAGAACAGTAGGCAATAAAGCATTCTGACTAGTTGGTCTAAAGTTTAATCACTAGACGGTTGTTTAATCTCCAGGGTCACCCCAACCAAAATTGTTAATACATTAAAAGCTACGTTATCCCTTAAAAGTTCAGTTGTTTATTTTTTTGGATTAATTAAGCTCGATAGGGTCTTCTCATTTCATATTATTCCCACCTCTTCACGGGAAGGTCAATTTCACTGCTTAAAAGAGACAGTAAAAGCCTTGTGTATCCAGTCATGCAAGTCCTTATTTAGAGAACAAATGACTATGCCACCTTTCCACACTCAGGATACCACAGGCCTTAAATGGATCTCACTGGGCAGACGGTGCCTCCGACCAGAAGTGCTAGAGGTAATGTTTTTTCTAAACAGACAGAATTGTATTGCTGAGCTTATTTTACTTTTAAAAAATCTTTTCTTTTCTTTTTAAAAAAATTTCTTTCAGGGCTTCCCTGGTGGCGCAGTGGTTGAGAGTCCGCCTGCCGATGTAGGGGACACGGGTTCGTGCCCCGGTCCGGGAGGATCCCACATGCCGCGGAGCGGCTGGGCCCGTGAGCCATGGCCGCTGAGCCTGCACGTCCGGAGCCTGTGCTCCGCAACGGGAGAGGCCGCAGCAGTGAGAGGCCCACGTACCGCAAAGTTTATCATCTTTTAATTGAACTAACGATACGTTACATACCCTTTACCATCTTTACCATTTTAAGTGCATGTTTCTGAGGCGTCAGGTACATTCACCTTGTCATGGAGCCATCGCGCCATTCCTAGAACTTTTCATCTTGTAAAGCCAAAATTTCACAACCTTTAAAGGATCACTACCCAACCCCTCCTGCAGCCCTGCCAGCGACGTCCACTCTGGTCCACGTGTTGTTGACTCCAGGCCCCCCACGTGAGTGGAATCCCGCAGTGTTTGCTGACGGGTCAGTTTGGAAGAGCTGACTTTCATTCTGAAACTCTTGTCTCTTTGCATCTGAAGAACTTGCATTTAGGTAGAAGCTGTAGGAGGGACAGCGTGTCCAGGGTGCCGGTGAGCCAGGACTTGACCAGACACTTTTGAGACCCTCTGGTCCCATCTCTTGGGCTGTGCCTCATCTGCATCATTGTGGTCCCTGCTGCTGCCCCTGGGAAGCTGGTGCTGAGTGAGATTCCTCTGGTGCCCCTGCTGCCCTCCCCTCTTCCTGCCAGTTGGGGAGGGAGATGGTAGCTGAGTGGCCGTTGCTCCTGAGGCAGGAACGTTGCTCCTGAGCTTACAGGGCAGACCCTCAGAGTGTGGGGTGTGATCCCCAGAGCACACGCCCCTCATAGGACACAGTGTTGCTGTGGTGACAGGTGCTCAGGTTGCCTCATCACTAACATGGACTGTTCCCAAGATCCTGCTCAGGAGGGCGTGGTGGTTGCCCTGGGAACCCAGCGGTCCTGTTCCTATCCTGGAGCTCAGAGAGCAGGTCCACCATGGGCTCCGGATTCACCCTGGGTCTCAGCCGTCTCCTCTGTCCTGTCTTTGAAAACAAGAAAACGACTTCTACTGATCATTGTCCATAACATAGGCCTGGTCCTGTTGATGTTAGGGTTCTTTAATTTAGGCATCCTGGGATAGCAGGTGTTCTTAGCCCTAAAGAAGGAAAAGCTCGTGAGTGTAAAAGCATTTTCAGATGAAAGTAATATTTGATGACTGTCTCTATACTACTTTGCTGTTGACTTCTCTTAGTCATAATTCTCCTGGTTTTAGACCTGATGTGGGGATTATAGGGGAGTCAGAATTTAAATCTTCATAATCTGTGTATTTGTAGCTTCAGTATCATTGACAATCCATAGTTTCTATGGTTAGGGAAGTTATTGATTTCATGTAAAGGATTCACATTGATGATAGGGCAATTCAGATTAGAATGATGGCTGTAAATTGTTCAAATGTCTCTACTTGTGCATCTAGTGTATGCATCTGAGGCAGTCTGTTGTCAGTATTAGTGAAATAATATAGAGGACTAGAGAACTTATCCAAAAATAATTATTAATGTGATCATGAAAATGTAAACGTTTTTCCATAATTGGTGATGTTACATCTTGTAGACCTAGATGAAATGGATATGCCTTAGTGATATACAGGCTTTTTGCCTGTGATTTAACTTTGACAGTTATGTAATTTTTGTTTTTACTGTTATCTCATTTATTGAGAAAGACATAATGATTATGCTGTTGGCTTGACACCGGTTGACAAGGATTTGATTTCTTCCTTCCTTATTTTAAATTAACACAGGTAGGGTCTTCAAACGTACGATGTGGTGGAGGGCATCCGTGTAACCATTATAGGTTAGTAGTAGTAGTTTCCACTACTGAGACTTCTCGTTTCGATGCAAATCCTTCTCAAATTATGACGATTATTAGCATTACTGCTGCTGATGAGATGAGTGAGCCTATGGACAAAATGTTTCATGTTGTATGTTCATCAGGGTAGTCAGAGTAATGCAGCGATATCCCTGAAAGGCCAGGAAAGTGCTGCGAGAAGAAAGTCATACTTACTACTACGAAGGTAGTTGTGAAGGGAATTTTTGCTCATGTTGAGTTAAGTGTATAATCTGAGAACAGTGGAAATCAGTGTAGGAAGCCTCCTGTAATAGTGAAGACTGCTCCCACTGACATTACATAATGGAATGTGCTACTACATAGTCTGTATCATGGAGGACAGTGTCCCGGGATGAACTGGCTAAGATGATTCCTGTCAACCCACCTACTGTAAGGAGAAAAATAAAGCCTAAAGCTCATAATATAGTGGGAGATCATGTAATATGACCTCCGTGAAGAGTTGCTAATCAGCTAAATACTCCTACTCCTGTAGGAATAGAAATAATTTTGGTGGCTGATGTGAAGTGTGCTCAGGGGTCAACATCTTTCCCCATGGTAAATATCTGATGGGCCCACAGGATAAATCCTAAAAAGCCAATGGACGTGATTCATAGTATTCCCATATATCTGAAAGGCTCTTTTTGTCCTAAGTAGTATGTAATGATATGTGAGATCATTCCAAGCCCTGGTAGGCTCCGAATAGAGACTTCTGGGTGACCAAAGAATCAAAATAGGTGTTGATACAGGATTGGGTCTCCTCTTGCACAAAGAAAGTAGTGTTTAGGTTTGTATCTGTTAACAGTATGGTAATTTAGGCTGCTAGGACTGAGAGTGACGATTATAGTAATATGGCTATAGTTGGGGCAGATCAAACAAAGAATGGTGTTTGGTATGGGGATGTGTGTGCTGGTTTTATATTAAAGACTATAGTAATAAATTTAATAGCACTAAGTATTGAAGAGACACTTGCTAAATGTTAGGAGAAAATGGTTAGGTCGACAGATGCTCCTGCATGGGCCTGATTGACGGCTAGAGGTGAATATACGGTTCCACCGGTACCAGCACCAGCTTCTACTATTGATGATACCAGTAGGAGTAAGAATGATGGGGGAAGTAACTAAAAGTTTATGTTATTTATTCGGGGAAATGCTATATCAGGTGCCCCAGTTATTCGTGGGACAAGTCAGTTTCTGAACCGTGTAATCATAATGGGTACACCTCTAAAGAACATTATTACCAATGCAGGGGGTGTTATGACTAGGCTACAGATTTGCTCATCCCCAAGTAGCGCTCCAGGTTAGCATAGCTCAGCCTGGATTAACAGACTGAAGGTGCTGCCTGCTATTCCAGCTCAAGAAACAAACTGTAAATGTGAGGTGCCGATAACTTTGTGACTTGTTGAAAATAATCATCAGTTTTTGAACAGAGGTAAAATGACTGAGCTAGCATTAGATTGTAAATCTAACAAAAGAGATTGAGCCCTCTTTTTGCCAAACCCTGTGGTGAATCAACAAGTTGAATTACAAATTGAAAGAAGCAGCTTCAATCCTGCTGGTGCTTTTCCTGCTTTCTTTTTCTTAAAGGCTGGAGAAGTAGATTGAAGCCAGTTGACTAGGGTATTCACCTGTTAACTAAAATTTCCTGATATAGGATTGAGTCTTGCTTCCTTATTTTCAGGAATTAAGTAAATTGCACTTGCTTAGGGTTTTGAAAGCTCTTGGTCTACACTAATCTCAATTCCTAGTCCAGCACTGATAGAGTGGCTGTTAAGGGTAGTAATAGTGTAGATATTATGATTAGTAAGGGTAGGAAGGTTATTTGTTTTTTTAATGTTATTGAAGTATGGTTGATTTACAATGTTAAGTTCTGTACAGCAAAGTGACTCTTATATATATATATATATATATATATATATATATATATATATATATATAAAATTCTTTTTCATATTCTTTTCCATGAAGCTTTATCCCAGGATATTGAATACAGTTCCCTGTGCTATACAGTAGGACCTTGTTTTTTATCCATCCTCTCTATATATTAGCTTTCATCTGCTAATTCCAAACTCTCAATCCATCCCTCCCACTCCCAGTCCATCCCTCCCACGCCCACCCCCTTGTCAACCACAAGTCTGTTCTCTATGTCTGTCTGTTTCTGTTTAGTAGGTATGTTCATTTATGTCATATTTTAGATTCCACATATAAGTGATGTCATATGGTATTTGTCTTTCTCCTTCTGACTTTGCTTAGTATGATAATCTCTAGGTCTATCCATGTTGCTGCAAGTGGCATTATTTCATTCTTTTTATGGCTGAGTAATATCCCATTGTGCATATATACCACATCTCCTTTATCCATTCATCTGTCAAAGGACATTTGGGTTGTTTCCATGTCTTGGCTGTTGTAAACAGAGCTGCTGTGAATCTAGGGGTGCATGTATCTTTTTGAAATATAGTTTTGTCTGGGTACATGCCCAGAAGGGGGATTGCTGGATCATATGGCAACTCTATTTTTAGTCTTTTGAGGAAACTCCATACTATTTTCCATAAGGGCTGCACCAAGAAGGTTATTTGTTTTGTATATTCTAATTGTTGTTTTATTTTTATGTTGTTTATTGAAGGGAATACAGTTAGTGATGTGGAGTATGTTAGCTGCAAGTAGAAATATATGCTGAGTACTGCTCTGATGGCTATTAGTGTGGTAGAATGTTGTTCTCATTTTTGTGATCTCTTGGATAATTATTCATTTGGGTAAAAACCCTGATAGTGGTGGGAGACCTCCTAATGGTGCTATAATGGTGAGCATAAGTATAGTGATGGGAGGTGTTTTATTTCATGTGTGTGATAATGATCCTGTTGTCGTACATAAGCTGGGCATAAATAGTAAGAAGACAGAGGGTGATATTGTGATATAAATTAGCATGCTTAGGATTGTTATGGTTAGATTATACATTATAATAGCTGTTATTCATCTCATATGGGCAACTGACAAGGAGGCTATAATTTTTCCTAGGTGATTATCGTTAAGTCTGCCTCAGCCTCCAATTATGATTCATAATATACCTATGATTAATAGTTTGTTTAGGTTGATGGATGGTGAGATTTGGTATAAAACTGAGAAGGGTGCAAGTTTGTTCTGATAATAGCATTGGGCCTGCTGTTCATGGAGTGACTTGTGTTACTTCAGGGACTGAGATGTGAAATGGGGAAAGACCTAATTTTATGACAAGGGCTATGTTATGATGGTAGATGCTGTTGGATTAAAGATGTTTGTAATTCATTGTGTTCATTGATCAGAGTATATTAGATTAACAATATAGCCATTACAAGTAGTATTGATTTGGTAGATTGTTTTAGAAAATATTTGTTGGATGCTTCTATAGTTTATGGGTTAATGTTTTTATTAGAATGGGGATAACATTAACCAGTGTGAGCTTGTTACAATTACAGTTCCTGATATAACTGTCAGTAGAATGATAATAAAAACAATATGGTTTATTATTCCAGGAAGGATATAAAACAACATTTTGGGGGTATGGGCCTAATATCTTACTTTTGGTCCTTACTATAACATGTGGTGTAATGTGGTAGCATGGAGAATGTAAAACTCTTAAGAGTAGGTTCAACTCCTACTATTCTAGGAATAAGAGGGTTTAAACCTATATTATTTATTCTATCAAAGTATTTTGTCAGACATATTTATGTTTGTGGCGAGATGCCTGATGTGATTACAGATTGTGAAACCTCTCAGATACACAGAGCTAATGTTAGTGGTAAAAAAACCTTTTTTATATAGAGATGTGTAAGTTGATCATATCAAAATTGTGGGTACGATGCTCGAATTCCTAGAAAGCAGATTGTGAGGAGGAGTGTTTTAATGATGACACTGGCTGTATATAATTCTGGCACGTAGTGGTTGTAAAATGCTCCTATAGGTAAGATTGTCGTGAACATGTTTATTATAATGATATTGACATATTCTCTAGGAAGAACAGGGTGAATGTGCCTGTGTTTTCTCCATTGAAGCCAAATACAGGTTTTGATTGTACTTTTGCAAAATCAAATGGCGCTTCATTGGATTTCTGCTAGAATAATCAAATTCTGGGTAGGGGTCAGGATGGGAAAATTAGTCATAGGTGTTTTTTGTGCAATTACTGTTGAAAGTGTAAATGATCCATTTACCAGCAGGACTGATAAGAGAATAATTGCTAATGTTACTTCATATGAGATTGTCTGTGCTACTGCCTGTAGAGCTCCAATTAGTTCATATTTTGAATCTGAAGCTCATCCAGATCAGAGGATGGAATAAATGGCTAGGCTTGATATAGCTAATATAAATAGTATGCCTAGGTTTATATTAATTGGTGGAGAAGTTATGGGAAGAGGAATTCATATTGTGAGAGCCAGGGTTAAGGCTAGCACTGGTGCAATAATAAATAAATAAACTGATGATCTTGACAGTCATAGTGGAGCTTTAATAAAGAATTTGACTGCATCAGCAATGGGTTGTAATAATCCACAGGGGCTGACCATGTTTGGCGCTTTCTGGATTTGTATACAGCCTAGGATTTTCCATTCAGTTAATGTAAGGAATGCTACAGTGAGTAAAATTGGGTAATTAGTGAAAGAATGTTGATTATAAACATATTCTTAGGAAGAGGACTTGAACCTCTGTGGATAAAGGTTTAAGTTTCACGCAGTTGCCGGGCTCTGCAAACCCTGACAAACCTTGCCTACAGCAGGGTATGTATAAATTACTTGAATGTAGATTATATCATCATTTAGTTCAAATACATTTTGTAAAGTAGGCCTTCTTTCTCTGGTCCTTTCTTTTTTTTTTTGGCGGTACGTGGGCCTCTCACTTTTGTGGCCTCTCCCGCTGCAGAGCACAGGCTCCGGACGCGCAGGCCCTGCGGCCATGGCTCACGGCCATAGCCGCTCCGCGGCATGTGGGATCCTACCGGACCGGGGCACGAACCCGTGTCCCCCGCATCAGCAGGCGGACTCTCAAGCACTGCACCACCAGGGGAGCCCTCTCTGGTCCTTTCTTATTGGGAGAAATCTATAGTAGATATAGAAACCGACCAGGATTATTCCAGTCTGAACTCAATTCATGTAGGACTTTAACTATTGAACAAAGAGACCATTAATAGCAGTTATACCATTGCAATGTCCTGATCCAGCACCAAGGTCGTAAACCCTGTGGTTGATATGAACTCTAGAACAGGATTGCACTGTTATCCCTAGGATAACTTGTTCCGTTGATCAGTATTTTAGAACAACAGGCAATAAAGCATTCTGACTAGTTGGTCTAAATTTTAATCACTAGGAGGTTGTTTTATTCTCCAGGGTCACCCCAACCAAAATTGTTAATCCATTAAAAGCTATGTTATCCTTTAAAAGGTCAGTTGTTTATATTTTTGGATTAATGAATTAATTTAAGCTCCATAGAGTCCTCCCATCTTATATTATTCCTGCCTCTTCACAGGAAGGTTAATTTCACCGATTGAGACAGTAAAAGCCTTGTGTGACCAGTCATGCAAGTCCTTATTTTAGAGAACAAATGACTATGCTACATTTCCACACTCAGGATACCACAGCCCTTATTAAACAGATGTCACTGGGCAGGAAGTGCCTCTAATACCAGAAGTGCTAGAGGTAATGTTTTTTATAAGCAGGCAGGGTTTGTGATTCCCAAGTTCCTTTTACTTTTTAAAATCTTTTCGTAAATGCATACTTGTGTTGGGTTAACAGTGTTTGAATAGGTTAAGTATTAGTTTAGGTTTACTTTGTTAACTATCAGTGGGTTATCTGTTCTGATATAAGCTTATGCAAGGAGAAATATTTCTTGTTACATTAAGAGTATTGTTTCTATTAATGAATAGATTAGTCCAGTATAAAATTAGGAGTTGCTTTATTTACTATTAAGATGAATGTGTGTGATTGACCTTGAATGCTTTCTTAATTGGTGGCTGCTTTTAAGCCAACTATGGAATTGTTTATGCTTATCGTCTAGAGAAGGTTGTATCCTTTATCTAGAAAGCTGCAGTGTTTTAGAATGACACTTAAAATGACAGTAAAAGTCTTTTTCTAAAAAAATTATTTAAAGTTGAACTAAAATTCCTTTCTGGACAACCAGCTGTCACCAGGCTTGTTAGGCGTGTCACCTCTACGCGCACGTCTTCTCACTAGTATGCCTTTTAGATGAGTTTGTTCTTGTAAACTGTTCCTAAGTAGCTCATCTGGTATCAGGGAACTTAAGTTCTCTTTAAAGTTTTCTAGTTAAATCAGTATGAAAAAACTAAAAGGGGTAAGTTTTTGGTACTTTTCATGCTTCTTTCATCATTCCCTTATGGTACTTTATCTATAGCAAGATTTAAATTTCTATCTTCATACATTAGATGTTGACTGAATGTTTTATTTACTTATGATAGTTGAATTTGGTGGGAAGTTTGGACTAGTTTTAGTAAAAAGTGTTCATGCAGTATGAAATGTCCTGGGTGTAAACTGGGTGCTTTTCTTTAAGCTGCACTTTGATTCATCCAAGCACTTTCCAGTCTGCTCACCTTCCAGTATGCTTACAGTTTACCTTTTGTTTTATGTTTGGTACTTGTTAATAGGTTATGAAAAGTTATCTGTATTTGAGGAGAGTGATGAGCAATGTGTGTGTGCTTCATGGCCTGGCCTGATTCAATTAAGCCCTCTGTTCTTAATTTACTACTAAGTCCTCCACTGTTTTTTTTATTTCATAGAAACTTTTGTATAAATTATTTTGTTTTTGAGGCAGAAAATGTAGCCCACTTCTTCCTCCCCCATAGGCTTCACTTTGACCTGTCTTTTTTGTCTGATAATTATGCTTACTATTGTTCTTTACCAGGGTTTCCTGAGGATGGTGGTATATAGGGCTGGTGAGGTTTATCAGAGTTTATCAATTATAGAACAGGTTCCTCTGGAGGGGTGTGAAGCACTACCAAGTTCGACTTTTAGGATTATGCTAGTAATATTCCGGTGAGTAATTTTGTTACAGTTATTTTGATATAGGGCTAAGCATTGTGGGACATCTAATTCCAGTTTGGATCTTAGCTGTCATGTAATCAGAAATGTTAAAGTACTTTGATAGCTTATTTTTATTTTAGCTATGGCTTTGTACAGCTTAGCTAGGGCTTTATCTGGGGGTAATTTTTAACATGCTTTATGCTGGATTTCTTAATTAATATGGGTAAATCTTATGACCAGGGTGGCTGATGCAAAATTTACCAACCCTAATTCTTTTTTTTAATATAAGTTTATTCATTTTATTTATTCATTTTTGGCTGTGTTGGGTCTTAGCTGCTGCGCGCGGGCTTTCTCTAGTTGTGGTGAGGGGGCTACTCTTTGTTGCGGTGTGTGGGCTTCTCATCGTGGTGGCTTCTCTTGTTGCAGAGTACGGGCTCTAGGTGTGCGGGCTTCAGTAGCTGTGGCTCACTGGCTCTAGAGTGCAGGCTCAGTAGTTGTGGCTCACTGGCTCTAGAGCGCAGGCTCAGTAGTTGTGGCGCACTCAGTTGCTCTGTGGCATGTGGGATCTTCCCGGACCAGGGCTCGAACCCAAGTTCCCTGCATTGGCAGACGGATTAACCACTGCGCCACCAGGGAAGCCCCCTAATTATTAGCAGAACTTAAGCTTTCTTTTATGGCTTAATTTCTATCACTGCCATTTCCCATGGGGGCAAAGCTAGGCAAGGTCTGAGCTACTTTTTAGTGTGCTTGATGCCTGCTCCCTTTAATCTTTTGATTTAGAGGGCATTCTCAATGGATGCAGACTTGCATGTGTAATTTTATTAGAAATTGGTAGGCTGGGACCACACCTATGAATTTATGGAGTTGGCAAATTCATCTAGGCATTTACAGAGCCTGACTTTACTTATTAAGCTACATCAACAGGTTGAGTAGGACTTTGTACGTATAAGATTTATGTATTTCTGTGATATACTGGCATTCAGTGTAGTAGTTTGGGTTGTGTTAAAATTAGTGTTGAAATGTTTAGTATTTTTTCTTTTAAAGATTATTAAATGTACTTTTTAATTTTTTTAAGGTACATGGCAGAACTAGGGGGGTATCTTTCTTTATAAGACTACTATAAGTAATTGATTGGTATTATTAGGAGGCTACTTTGTAGTTATACTAACTTTGGATTGGTGAAGTAAGGGCAGTATGTTGTTAGATGAGTTACCCAACTCTTATGTAGTTATGTGCTTTGCCTTGTTTGGGGGGGGATTTGGCAGGGCCACAATGGCCTACAAAATATGAGATTTAGTGTTAGGTAGAAGGGTTTGATTAAGGAAGCTATTTACCTGATAAACATGTGCATATGTATGTGTCTAAATGCTCTATGTCTGGTGATTGTTGACTCAGGTACACACTATAGTTGATTATGTTGGTAAATAACATTCAACTTAAGCTCAGTTACAAGTTGCTCGACTATGTTAAGGCCTTTGATGGCCACAGCTGAGTCACAGCATCCCCCAGAATTAACTGATACCAAATGCATGAAACCAGTTATGTGTGAGCATAAGCTGATTTGATAGTCCATCCAGATGTCTTATTTAAGGGGAAAGAGCAGGTAATTTTAGGTGTGATGGCCCTGACGTAAGAACCAGATGCCAGATATAATTCATTTCTAGAAATCCCCATGGTTCTTGGGCCCAGAACGAGGAGAGAGGCATGTCTGGGTGGGTTGATGGTATATCAAGGCTTTCTGGTTAAGCTCTGGTTATTGGTTACGATAAGCATGTTGACTGGAAACGTTTGGACATAATGTGGTATGTACAATTAATAAACATGTCATATAATACTGATCACTTCAATTACCCCTTTGAATATTTCATAGGGACTGGAATCTAATATGGATTGAAATGTTTAATGTGTCCTATAGTATCAGTAGGCTGATGTACATGCTTATAGACATGGGGTAGATAATTAATACATGATTATAGGATCATGTATTATGGTAAGGTATATGTATCAAACTTATTTATGTGGGAGAGCATGTATGTACAAAGTACACAGTAATGTCAGCTTTTATGATGTCATTGTTTAATACTTATACAATACTTAAAGATAGTATTAATGTCCCATAAGCAAATTGTTCAGGGAATTATTTAAAGAATTTCAGCTTTGGGAGTTGAAGGTGGAGCTGGAGCTTCTTTCTTGAGTCTTTGGCGGATAAGTGGTTCTCCTTTTCTGATTTACAAAACCAGGGTAATAAATACACTGCAAAGACATTTTTTAAGAGATTATTTTCAATAATGCTTGTTATTGGTATAAGGACAAAAATGAAAAGAAAGTATAGAATAGATGCTAGTTCGGGTTTTGCAGCCAAAAAAGGAAACCGAAGCTGAGACCGACGCAGCCCAAGTTTTATTCTGTGGCCAAGGAATGGAGAAGAGAGACCTTAGTTCACAGATCAACTTCTCACCCACGGGGTGAGAGGGATTCGATTTTAAAGAGTGAAGAGTGAAGGGAGGAGGAGTGAGGCTAATGATGGGGAGACAGATGCATGAGTCTACTGGCGAAGGGGCAGCGTTTTCCTGGAAATGGGGTGCCCCCCCTTTCTATCCTGTTTTGGTCCCCATCTTCCAGGCATGGCCACCAGTACTTGTGTCATCCAGTAGCTGATGTGGTAAAATCAGCGTGTGATGAGACTGAGGGGTCTGTTGGAGGTCAGATTCGTTGCCACCTTGGTTCCAGCTGGTTCTGTCTGTTTTTTGTTTGTTTCTGTCTCTCTGTATAGCTTCCTCCTTTTGTCTCCAGATCCTGTGACTTAAACATACATGTTTATTCCTGTTCAAGGGGTGGGGGGGTGGGTTGGTGGGTTTTAGGTAAAGACCTGGCACAGCTCTGGCAACAAAATCCCTCCTTTCCTTGTTGCTGTTCCTCATTCCTGAGGGGCGCTGAAGGTCAAAGTTCTGCCTTCCGAAGCCACTTCTCGCTGAATATGGGTGCAGTTTTTCCCTGGATTAGAGGAGTAGCAGTGTTCCTAAGTAGCCGAAACTATGTCTGCTGGTCACCAGGCTGCAGTCCCAGTTGCTCATACCCTTGTGTTATTATCATCTGAAGTTTGATGGCTTCAATGCATTCACTAATGAAGTTGACAAGGCAGTGAAGGAGGCAAGGCCCCAAGATGAGGAGGAGGATAATAGCAGTTAGTGGGCCGAGAGGTGGAAGAGACCAGGTTAAACCGGGAGACTCTTTTGACCATGTTTCAGATGGAGCTTGGTTCTGGACCTTGACTGTTATATCTATGTAGCCTTCGAGCTTGCTCATATATCTCTTTAATGTTTACCTCAATCCGACCAGAGTTATGGACAAACCTGCAATAGGCTTTATTTGTAATTGCACATACTCCCATTTTCTCAGCCAGGAGATAATTAAGCACTTGCCTGTTGTCAAGAACATCTGGTAGTGAGTCTAGGGAAGTACAGAGGCCTTGTAAGGCATCCCCCATATTTTTAGATAAGTCCTTAAGGGCCAGCATTGAGATTTTGTAGAGTGGTTTCATGCTATGTAAAACCTCCACAGGAAGCCACCAGTGTGAGGGCAATCTATACTTCTGCCAGAATGAGATCTATTGCCCTTTTTTTCTCGGGGTTGGGCGGTATCATGAATGGTTATACCTAGGTTCCTGGAACACAGCTGGCCTAGCATGCACTGTGCACCAATTGGGGACTACCTAAACAAGGGTAGCCTAGAGCCCACCCTGGAGAAGGATAGGAGTTAGGGTTGTTCTTATGGGGCAATTGGTTTACTCTCAGGCCACAAAGGAACAGGTACCCAGGGGGACTGCATGCCTGGTGCACTTCTGAGGAGTTGAACCACCTCCGTAAGTGGCTAGCCCAAGACGGGGTGCCCTTGCAGTGTGGGGAGAGAGGCCCACCTGCACAGCAGGGGTCACTGGGGTATTCTTGACTAGTGGATTTCCCCCAGGCCTCAGGAGGGCCATATCCTAAACACCAGACAACCAGTGTCTTCCCTCCCCAATGAGTACATTTCCCATCTGGTCCCTGTGTGTATTCATGGAGTCAGTGTGGAGGGCACCAGTAGGAGTAATTTCCACAGAAGTCAATCCCAGGGCACTTAATTGTGGGGCAATGGAAGAAGCACCGATCAGAGTCCAGATCAGCCACACGGTGTTACTGCAAGTTCCTCCCTTTGGTAGAGGCTGTTGATAGGGGCAGTGGCAGCAAGACCGGTAGAGAGATGGCACTGTAGCATGAGTGCTTTGCACTCCTTAGAGGTGTTAATGCGAGGGGTGAGCTCCAGGCAGGAAAGCTGTGTCAGGGATGAGATATGAACTTCAAGGGGGGTAGGATTAGCAGACCTGTTAAGCAAGGTGAGAGTGAGGCTGTCACTCTTAGGAGTAAAATGTGATAGCTTTAATCCATATGCATCACTTTGTGGGTGGGGGTGACAGACCAGCACTGGGATGGATTTTGTCCATGGGCTGTAATCCTCAAGAAATTTACTACTGCATTGAATTCGCATTCCGTGTGGATAGTTATGAGACCGAGCAGAGAAGGAAAGGAAGAACAGACCATGATGGCCACTCATGCTGCCACCTGTATTAATATCCCCTATATCCAGCATGGACAGAGATGTTTGCCAGAGGAAGGGGTTTGGCAGAATAGCAGAAGCCAAGTAAGACAACAGCAATAACAAGGGCAACTACTCAGCCTGTCTGCCCCATTACTTATTGGTAAGTTCGTCCTTTTGAAAAGTAACTTAAGGTCTGTGACAGGTTCACAGGTATATTGAATGGGTGCCCCAGTAACTTCCTCATGCAAAGGTCTTATGCCCTGTAATTGTAAGGCAGGATGAGTGGTCACTGTTACTAGATAAGGTCCTATCCGCTTGGGGTCTAACTCGTCTTGTGGATTTCCAGCCTTCCAGGTTTTCAAATAAACCCAATCCCCAGGGGAAAAAGGATGTAAAAGCATGTCAGAAAGGGAAGGCAGTTCTGGATTCCTGCAGGCATGTAAATCTTTGATTACTTCCCCTCCCTGTAAGGTATATTTCCATCAGTCCATAGCCCTAAGTTTCGTCTTGGAGCTGGGTCCTTCAGGAATGGGCCTCCCATACATAAGCTCCTAAGGACTCAACCTGAGCTTTCCCTTAGGGGCTACTTGCATTCTCAAAAGTGCTACAGGGAGAAGCAAGATCCAGGGTTGATGAGTGTCTTGACAAAGTTTGGCTAAGTTTGAGGATTTGATTTGTTCTACTTTTCCTAGGGACTGTGGTCTCCAAGTGGAGTATAAACCCCATGTAATTCCTAGAGCTTAGACTTCCTTAGTAATTCGGGAAAGGCAGGCCCATTGTCACTCTGGATGCACTTACGGAGCCCAAACTGAGGGATTATTTCCTTAAGTAGGGTCTTAGAGACCTCCAAGGCAGTCTCAGTTTGGGGGCGGGGGGAATGCCTCCATCCACCCGGAGGTGTCACTCAAAACCAG